>NC_064619.1:688903291-690153291 GCF_023898315.1 Schistocerca nitens | reverse complement strand
GAGTTATGGAAAGGGACGGAGCTTCCGTGCCGTCTCACTAAGTCATCGCCGCCGCCACGATACTCGCAACACTCAGGCGTGATCGTGCTCACCACATTTAATCGGAGACGCTTGTTGATGGACCCGGGTAATTCTCTGCTCTAACAAATCAACACAAATAAGGGTGGCCAGCCTTGCTTTGACTCGCGCGACACGGTTAAAAATGTCGCTACTACCGTGTCACTAATCAGTGCCCTATAACAATCCAGGTGCTTTCAAAAGTCTCAGAAGACTGTGACGTCCGAGGACGGAGCTGTAAAATGTGCAACGCAAACAGGCACAACTCTCCCTCAAACTGGTTTCCAGCATCTCCCGTCGACAATCTCCTACATTCAGAAAACGGGATAACAGTCAACGGTCAAGAGAAGATGGCCGCACACAAGAACACGACACTTCAACTTTCCACTGGAACAAACAGAATTTTTGTCCTCTAATTGACCCCACTTAGTCTGGTTAAACATTAGCCGGCCGTTGTGGCGGTTCTAGGCGCTTCAGTGCGGAACCGCGCTGCTGCTACGGCCGCAGGTTCGAATCCTGCCTCGGGTATGGATGTGTGTGATGTCCTTAGGTTAGTTAGGTTTAAGTAGTTCATGGTCTAGGGGACTGATGACCTCAGATGTTAACAAGGGGAGGCCGCCAATTGTGAAATTCAGATTCGATTCATACTGCGCATAATAAAAGCTCATGGCCAGAGGCGTAATGTGGCAAAGCACCAAGATGCACTTCTCAGCCGTTGTCGAGAAAATCGACGGTTAAAAGAAACCGTTGCGGTGAAACACTCTCTACGATTAATAGTTTTCTACAGCGCCGTGGCGCAGCGGTAAGCGCTCGGGTTCGTAATCCGAAGGTCGCCGGATCGAATCTCGCGCCATGCAACATTTTTTTATTATTAGTTTTTTGTAATTCAAATATATATATATATATATATATATATATATATATATATATATATTAATGAATTGCTTACGCATGCTGGTGAAGGCGGATCACTCTCCAATTGTACCGCCTCCATTTTTCCGTTTGTTTAACAGGGTGTACCAAAGCTCTCACGTCCGCACTGATTTTCGACGATGTTATAAGTTGCGCTAGGGACCGCATCTACCTTCTTTCGAAGTTAGCAGGCAACTACGCTGTTATGCGGCGGCTCGTTTCGGCCCATTCAACATCTGTCCTTGAAGTGTAACGAGCGAGTAACGGAGTTTATATTTCATACCTGCCACAGCAAATTTGTGTTCGTGGGGTTTCTATTCTAATTCAAACTTTCTATTCTAATTCAAACTTGACTTACGCTATACGTATTCGTTTCGGAATATCGTCTTCCGTTAACTATACCTGGTTAACATTATGAAGACAATTAATAACATTTGTGAAATACAACTTTGTTAGTGGAAAACATAATGATGTTCGAAGTCGCCAGTTTTTCCACGACAAACGACTTTCAACAACTTACTATATGCATAATTCTTGCAACTGATTACCGGGAATTTTATATACATGTGTGTGTGTGTGTGTGTGTGTGTGTGTGTGTGTGTGTGTGTACATACATTTGAATTACAAAAAACAAATACTAAAAAAAAAACGTTGCATGGCGCGAGATTCGATCCGGCGACCTTTGGAATTACGAACCCGAGCGCTTACCGCTGCGCCACGACGCTGTAGAAAACTATTAATCGTAGAGAGTATTTCACCGTAACGGTTTATTTTAACTGTCGATTTTCTCGACAACGGTTGAGAAGTGCATCTTGGTGCTTTGTCACATTACACCTCTGGCCATGAGCTTTTATTATGCGCAGTATGAATTGAATCTGAATTTCACAATTGGCGGCCTCCCCTTGTAAGTCCCATAGTGCTCAGAGCAATTTGAACCGTTTTGGTAAACATTACGTCAGTCTAGCTAAGGACACAACGCTCTCTGCGGCACACACTCGCAGAGCACGAATACGCCCGCAAAACAGCAAGATCCATCTTGCAAACAGATAAATGACAAAGCCGTCTGCCGCCAGAGATGAGAAACGAGGTCTAGGTACTCGCTTTAAACTCGCTAGAGCCTTCTGTGGCGTCGTCTCCAAACCCGCCGTGACCTTAACCACGGAGACTCTACTCGCCAGTCTCTGCCACGGCGCATTCAACTGAAAACTTCTCACTTGAACCTGTTGTCACTTTCAGGTGGACTACAGCAACGCAGACAGGAGAGCGAGTACGCGGTTTCGCTAGTATAACTGACGACTTGGGGCATTGCAAATACCTAAACAACCTTTGGGTATGGCGATTATTATTTGCCAATTCCAAATTGGAATCCACTGGATACCGGTGGTGCATAGCGACCGTTGAATCTTCATACGTAAGGAAGAAGAGCAGTCAGCCGCAGAATCGGTAATTTGTTGCAGATCTACATACCGACTCTGACATGATCATCATCGGTGCATTCCGGAAGAGTCATATCGGTACAACCATGTCATCGCATAAACATGGAACAATTGGCATCAGTATACCATTAAATGCAAACGTCAATGTCACACAAACCTTACTTCTGCCAGTACCTCGTCTCCTACCTTCCAAACTTTACAGAAGCTCTCCTGCGAACCTTGCAGAAGTAGCACTCCTGAAAGAAAGGATGTTGCGGAGACATGGCTTAGCCACAGCCTGGGGGATGTTTCCAGAATGGGATTTTCGCTCTGCAGCGGAGTGTGCGCTGATATGAAACTTTCTGGCAGAGCACTTGCCCGTGAAAGGCAAAAGTCCCGAGTTAGAGTCTCGCTCCGGCACACGGTTTTAATCTGCCAGAAAGTTTCGTATCAGCGCACACTCCGCTTCAGAGTGAAAATCTCATTCTGGTCAGTGCCACATGTTTACGCTCTGACATGTTACACTTATATGCTGAGGTGACAGAAGTCATGGGATAGGGTATGCAGATATAAAGATGGCGGCAGCATCGCGTACACAACGTATCAAAGGCCAGCGCTTTGGCAGAAATGTCGTTTGTTTTCAAGTGATTCGTGTGAACAGGTCCCCTACGTGGTTATGACTGCACGACGGTAATTAACAGACTTTCAACGCGGAATAGTAGTTGGAGCTAGACGGAAGGGGCATTCTGTTTTTGAAATCGTTACAGAATTTAGTATTCCGAGATCCACAGCGTCAAGAATGTGCCGAGAATACAAAATTTCATGTACGAGGTTTGGAACTTAAACAGTGGCAACTATTTATTCACGACCGATAGAAAAGAGTTACATGTTTGCACCGGTAACTGTCCTTCAAAATAGTCACCAGCGTCGTGTGGAACCCGTTGCCAGCGATGCGGAAGGAGCAGTATACCGTTAGCAGAGCCTGTTCTGTTGATGGTGCGAATGGAGCGGTCTACTGCCTGTCGAATCTCTGGAACAGTTCTGAAGCGAATGCCACCAAGTGTTCCTTCATCTTCGGAATCAAATCGAAGTCACAAGGACTTAAGTCCGGGGAGTATTGTGGATCGTACAGTGCTTCCCAGTCCCATCGACCGAACAGAACAGCCACTGCTTGCGCTGTATGCGCCAGCGCATTGTCGTGCAAAATGATGGGTGGGTTGTGCAGAAAGTGTCGCCGCTTCTTTCGCAAAGCTGGTAGCAGGTGATGCTCCGAAAACGAACGGTAATACTGTGCATTGACGGTCTGCCGTGGAGGAACGTAATGCGTTCGAATAACACCGTCAGATGGTTCAAATGGCTCTGAGCACTATGGGACTTAACTGCAGTGGTCATCAGTCCCCTAGAACTTAGAACTACTTAAACCTAACTAACTTAAGGACATCACACACATCCATGCCCAAGGCAGGATTCGAACCTGCGACCGTAGCGGTCGCGCGTTTCCAGACTGTAGCGCCTAGAACCGCTCGGCCACTTCGGCCGGCCAACTCCGTCAGACTCGTACACGAGAATCACCATAACTTTAGACCGCTCCATTCGCACCATCAACAGAACAGGCTCTGCTAACGGTATACTGCGCCTTGCACATCACTGGGAACGGGTTCTACACAACGCTGGTGACTACTTTGAAGGACAGTAACAGGTGCAAACATGTAACTCTTTTGTATCGGTTGTGAACAGATATCTTCTGGTAAACCTTCCGGGATGTAAGGTCTTGGTCCATGAAACTCTTCAGCTCCTAACGTTTCGTCCAGAGCTGCGCTGGACATCTTCAGAGGGGTGTTTCTCCTCCGGTGAGTCTTGCCGACTGACGGGTCGGACGTCTGAGAGCGACTTATATATCGTAGAAAGTGGGCGTGACCAGAGTTACACGTGATATGCAGAGATAATCTTTGTCAAAGATAAAACTTAACTATCGATCGTAATCTCGTCACGGATAAAACTGTCTAGGAGTTCTGTAGTGCTACTGTCCAAATATCACTAAGTTTCATGGTCTCTTCTTTCCGATTAAAATTATCCCTATGTTTATATATTTCAATTGCTTCTCTACAAAGCCGTGGGTAATAGTTCGTCGTCGTAGATAAAATTTTTGTTTCGGAAAACCTCACTTGATGATTTCCTGACTGAAAAGCGTGTTCTGCTACAGCCGATTTATCTGTTTTTCCTAATCGGCAAAGACTTCTGTGTTCTCTTAACCGTGTATTTACGCTTCTTTTTGTTGTTCCAATATAAACATAGGGATAATTTTAATCGGAAAGAAGAGACCATGAAACTTAGTGATATTTGGACAGTAGCACTACAGAACTGCTAGACAGTTTCATCCGTGACGAGATTACGATCGATAGTTAAGTTTTATCTTTGACAAAGATTATCTCTTCATATCACGTGTAACTCTGGTCACGCCCACTTTCTACGATATATAAGTCGCTCTCAGACGTCCGACCCGTCAGTCGGCAAGACTCACCGCAGGAGAAACACCCCTCTGAAGATATCCAGCGCAGCTCTGGACGAAACGTTAGGAGCTGAAGAGTTTCATGGACCACGACCTTACATCCCGGAAGGTTTACCGGAAGATACGTCATCCGGTCGTGAAAGCCTTCATACTATGATGTGAACAGATAGTTGCCACTATTTAAGTTCCAACGCTCGTATTATCTCTCACCACGGTCAACGCAGCGGCCGACAGCCGTCACCTAGCAACCGAGAGCAGCGGCGTTTGTGTAGAGTTATCAGTGCTAACAGACAAGCAACACTGCGTGAAATAACCGCAGAAATCAGTGTGGAACGTACGACGAACGTATCCTGTAGGACAGTGCGGCAAGAAGTTGGCGTTAATGGGCTACGGCAGCAGACGACCGATGCGCGTGCCTTTGCTAGCCACACGACGTCGCCTTCAGCGCCTCTCCTGGGCTCGTGACCATATGAGTTGGACCCCAGACGACTGGAAAACCTCGGCCTGGTCAGATAAGTCCCGATTTCAGTCGGTAAGAGTTGATGATAGGGTTTGAGTGAGGCGCAGATTCCATGAAGCCACGGACCCAGTTTGTCAACAAGGCACTTTGCAAGCTGATAACGGTGTGGGCCGTGTTTACATGGAATGGAATAGGTCGTCCGGACCAGCTAAAACGATGATTGACTGGCAATGGTTACACAGGCCAACGAAAATTTTTTCTGAAAAACTGTTTTCTTACTTTGTAGCTGACCTTTATAGATTTTTATGAGCAGTTGAACGGAATGGACAGTGTCTTGAAAGGAGGATATAAGATGAACGTCAACAAAAGCAAAACGAGGATAATGGAATGTAGTCAAATTAAATCGGGTGATGCTGCGGGAATTAGATTAGGAAATGAGACACTTAAAGTAGTAAAGGAGTTTTGCTATTTAGGGAGTAAAATAAATGATGATGGTCGAAGTAGAGAGGATATAAAATGTAGACTGGCAATGGCAAGGAAATCTTTTCTGAAGAAGAGAAATTTGTTAACATCGAGTATAGATTTAAGTGTCAGGAAGTCGTTTCTGAAAGTATTTGTATGGAGTGTAGCCATGTATGGAAGTGAAACATGGACGATAACTAGTTTGGAGAAGAAGAGAATAGAAGCTTTCGAAATGTGGTGCTACAGAAGAATGTTGAAGATTAGATGGGTAGATCACGTAACTAATGAGGAGGCATTGAATAGGATTGGGGAGAAGAGAAGTTTGTGGCACAACTTGACTAGAAGAAGGGATCGGTTGGTAGGACATGTTTTGAGGCATCAAGGGATCACAAATTTAGCATTGGTGGGCAGCGTGGAGGGTAAAAATCGTAGAGGGAGACCAAGAGATGAATACACTAAGCAGATTCAGAAGGATGTAGGTTGCAGTAGGTACTGGGAGATGAAGAAGCTTGCACGGGATAGAGTAGCATGGAGAGCTGCATCAAACCAGTCTCAGGACTGAAGACAACAACAACAACAACAATGAGCTGAATCCGAATCTAGCCTTAGTTTTCTTGTATCACCCACAGTTTTCGAGCAATATGCTTTTCACTATATAATATAAAAATCCTATGCTATACGGTAAACGGGGAAGTTAATGAAATGCTTTGTTACAACATAAGCATGGTTTGTATTTACAGTAAGCTACTTAAAACAATGATATGTGTTAATAGAGGTTTCACTTGTCAGCTGTAATTGGTTTGTATTTTCTTTCTCTTTTTTCTTTGAAGCTTCTTGTGTAGCTTTTTCTATGATTAGTCGCTTGCTGAACTTCTCGGTGAAGTGACCAACAGTAGCCCCCTATTATGTGGTGTTCCATCGCCCTTGATTGCGTTTTTCCATCACTTCAATGTCCTGGTGAAAACGCTCTCCTTGCTCCTCACTAACATCTCCCATGTTGTCCGGGAAGTAATCAAGATGACTGTTCAAAAAGTGAACTTTCAGGCTCATTAAACATCCTAAAGTTTTAAACTTCTTTAACATTGTAGCTATAATATAATCATATTCTGGGACTTTTTCATGTCCTGGGAACTTTGTAACGACTTGCTCGAATGAAACCCATGCTTCTTTCTCATTTAAGGTTATTATGGATTCAAAGTTAACATCAAACATCAATTTTCTAATGTCAGGTCCTACTAAGACGCCTTCTTTTAGTTTAGCTTCTGAAAGGTGTGGAAACGTTTGGCAGAGATACTTAAAACATAGTCCATCTTTAGGCAAAGCCTTTACAAACTGTTTCATTACACCTAACTTTATATGTAGAGGTGGTAGGAGTACGTTTTTTGGATCTACAAGGTTTTTGCGTAGAATGTTCTTCTCACCAGGTTTTAAAGACTCCCTCAAAGGCCAGTTCTTTCTCAGCAGTGTTGATCCCTAGCCCAAATGTCCCATTCACACAAGAAACATGGAAATTTGGTAAAACCACCTTGCTGACCAATTAGCGTGCATGTTACTTTTAGATCGCCACATATCATCCAACCATGGTCAAAATAACCTATTTTATCTAGCACTTTTTCTAGGTTTTCATAGCTTTCTTTCATATGTACAGAATTTCCAACAGGTATAGATGCATACATGTTACCATTGCGTAATAAAACAGCCTTTAAACTAGTTTTGGATGAATCTATAAACAGCCTCCAGTCTTCCTTTTTGTATTCAATACGAAACTTATTCATCAGACTGGGAATGTCTGAGCAGTACACTAAATCACTTTCTTGTTGAAAAAACTTGGAAAATTGCTGCTCCCTCTTTCTATTCATGTATACGCTGGTTCCAACTGCCAATAAATTCTTTTTTTTTTTTAATCTAGAGCCAAGCAATTCCACTTTTTCTTTCGTTAAGCCCAGATCCCTAACCAAATTGTTAAGCTCGGTCTGAGTAAACAATTTAGGCTCTAGACTTTCTGTATTATAATGGAAGTCTCCATCATGTGGTTCATGTAAATCAGATTGTACATCAGAATATACTTCTGTTGGAATAGAATTTGAATCATCTGGTGGTTCAGGAACCGGCAAATCAACACCATGCCCTACTGGTCGGATGGCGGACGGAAGGTTAGAGTAGCTTATTACCTTCTTGTTTTTCGAATTATGACTAATAAATGAACTGCCAAATTAGCAATCATCGGAATGATTTCTTGGCTCCCGCGATATCATAATAACAGCAAATCTAAAGGCTTTTTTCTCATTTTTGGACCATTTTCTGGCTCAAATGGTTCAAATAGCTCTGAGCACTATAGGATTTAATATCTGAGGTCGTCAGTCCCTTAGAACTTAGAACTACTTAAACCTAACTAACCTAGGACATCACACACATCCATGCCCGAGGCAAGATTCGAACCTGTGACCGTAGCAGTCGCGCGGTTCCGGACTGAAGCGCCTAGAACCGCTCGGCAACCGCGGCCGGCGACCATTTTCTCAGGTCTTCAACACACACATAACATATCTTATTTGGCGCCCATGATTCCTCTTGATCACCAAGTTTAGATCCAAAGCATGATAGATAAACCTTTTTCACAAAATCTGTGATGTTTCTTTCGTGTTTTTTAGTCACAAATTCACCACAAATATAATAAAAACTGTCAGCAGAGTTTTTACAACGACGATTAGACATCGTACTGAGCACACGTCCAGGAAACAGGAAAGTGAGGTTAGGTTGACAGTAAACAAAACACTATCTGTTAACACAAAAATAAAATCAACTTTTTATGCCAGGAAATGTTTTTCAGCAGTGCTAGCAACGTCATCTACATCCATTACACCTCCTTTTTAAATTACTTTAACTATATAAAAGCCTTTACATTCTTTAAAAAAATCGCTTAATTTAATAAATTTAACTGTAAAATGTGAAGAAATTGTGGGTGATACAATTTTTTAAGTATCATATTTGGATTTCTGTGGTGTGCATACTGTAAGACCTTCCGTACACACACCATCAGATTATTTGACTTGTCACTCCAACGAAGCAGGCGAATGTCAGCAATATGTCTCGTGGTCTTATTGTGGCGGGTTTATCTTCTGCCGTTAGGTCAGAAGATAGAAATGCCACTTGCACGTTTAGAGTAGCAGATTGACGGTGACCTACTTTAAACAGAACTTGGTTAATTTTCACACACATTTATTAAAATAATAACAAGCATAAAATTACTTAACTTGATTCTGGAGGCTATTTACAATTGACAATCTGAAGTTCCTTTGGTCTTGGTACGTTAATATTATTCTCACATATCTCTGATACTTGACAAAGTGTCTATACATTTATCTTCATGGCTATGTACAGGAATATGATAATCTTATTAGTCGCAGACTGAAACTTGACTATAGACTGGTACAGACTAATGCAGACTGGTACAGACTGGTACAGACTGGTGCAGACAAATGCAGACTGACTAATCGGAGGTCTGTACACTCGTTATAATACCTCACGCATTCAGGTATCACTGCGCAAGTGTGATCCGCAAGGAGAAAAGGTTCTACGTTAGCAGCAATCTCATTGGCTGCGTTGCATATTAATACGCGGATTGGCGGAAGCAGAATTTGGTCCGTCTCTAAGGCAGCGCCATCTCGTAGTGCAGAGACAGACGAGCGCTGCGCCTGTGCTGTTGTGCCTAGTGGGGCGCGCTCTAGTGGGAAAGTTGTGTACGCGCTGACTATGTGGAACTATGTACACAACAATTTCCCATCCTAAAAAACATAAGAATAAGGTATTTTCAGAAAAAAATTTTGCATCTTTTGCCTGTGTTATTTTCGGCTACTTGGATACCGTTTGCAGCCATTCACAGGCTTCATGTTCAAATGTGTGTGAATTCCTAAGAGATCAAACTGCTGAGGTCATCGGTCCCTAGACTTACACACTACTTAAACTAGCTTATGCTAAGAACAATACACACACACACCCATGTCCGAGGGAAGTCTCGAACCTCCGGCGGGAGGGGTCGTGCAATCCGTGACATGGCACCCCAAACCGCGCGGCCACTCCGCGCGGCCGGGTTTCACGTTCCCAAACAAGGATGTCATGTCACCAATCAACAGCTGTGTTCGCAATTGGTTTGAAGAACATTCTGGACAATTCGAGCCAATGGTCTGGCCGTCAAGATCGACCGACATGAATCGAGGTCAGTTCGCGCACAAAACCCTGCACCGGCAACACTTTCAGTTATGGACGGCTATTTCCAAGTTAAAATTTGAAATTATTTCATATTTTGTTTCGTACTGCGTGAATGGTTCCTTCACACATGTGACTGTAAGCGCGAAGAGAGAGGATGTCTGTCGTGTGTTCCGCCAATCACTAGTCACTGATTAAACCGCAGCAAGTCACATGTCTTTCCACAGATATCTTCGCAACAGCTGGTGGAAAGACTTTTGATGTTTGCGTGAAATTTTGTGTTGCTGCAGGAAGCCCTGTTGAGCACAAATTACTTCTCCCACTTTCACAGCCGCCAGCGTGTGCCTACAGCCGGAATTTCTAATGCTCGATAATCCTGTATTCAAGTTCACGGCATTATAAGCGTATCTCTCGTTCCATATTTAGTATTACCGGTTAACTAGATTTTTTCTTTCTTTTGTTGAAATAGACACAGCCGTACCGGACAGTGCTAATTTGTGCTGAATTGCATAAATAAATTACACATGATGTTTCTGCGATTACGATGCAAGTTTTGAGGGACAAATGAGAATGTAAAATGAATCAAATTATTTGAAGAAACGAAGTAATCAGTCACTTTTCTAAAGCTTTATTTTACGATAAGAGGCGTTTCGGCGTTCAACAAACTTCAGCTGGCATAACGCATTTATATCTTCATCGGCATAACATATTTATCGACCTCATTTTGAATGCTGCAGCTGCCCTGTGCAAAATAAAAGTTCGTTTAGCTACAACGTTTCTCGAGTAGTACAATAAAATTTGATTATTAGTTATACCCACTTAATTCTCTTCTCTAATTTGTGACTCCTTTTTACGCATTTATATACATAGCACAAAAACTTTTAAGGTCACTGATGCTTTGATGAAGGACAGCTTCCATCAAGTGGATGACTAATACTTTTGTTAGTATCGGAAGTTACACTTAAAGTTGAGTTTTCTTCACATTCCAAAGCTGTTTCTGATGACTTAATATCGCTGTCCTGAAAACTACTCGTACATTTCCCAACAGAATTTAATGGTAACTTTTTCGGAAACCCCATAATTGTCTCCCATTCCGACGCATAAGTTTGAAATTTGACTCAAAGGTACTGAAAAGCTTCCTCTTTAATAGTGCAAACTCGTATTGCCCTGAGACATTACATTCGAACTCGACGGCGCTTCAAACAACGAGGTGTCGACATATATGAAAAAAAGGCCGGAGCTCAGAGGTTCATGTGATGTATAAAGTGGGTTAATGACGTCACATTGGCACCAAATTTGACCGCAATTCTGCCCAACGCCACCGCGGACGAGGCAGATGATAGGGAGGTCGTCACAGCCTCTCTTACCTGTATTTCGCCCCTTCTTTTGATGCCTCTGCGATGGAGGTCAGAACCGCGACTCCCAACATTCAAATCACGTGGTTTTCTTATGTATGGCCGAGGAAAACAGTTCATATACACCGCTGCTAATAAACGAAACTAAAAGGCCTCAGGCTAGTATGTAGCACATATTTATTGTAGCTCTAGCAATAAAATAGGCCTCCTTCCTTTCGCTTTCACTTAAAGTTTTAAAGATCTTAGAAAGCACCTTAAACGGAAATTGTACCTCTCTTTTAATACTTAATACTGGATAAAATTAAGAGATTTATTGTTTATGCGGTACTCACTTAAAAAAAATCCTGTTTCCACGATCACTAGATCGGAAATACAACTGATGTCGAAGAGGAAAGAAGGAGGAAGGGTGGGAGACGGGGGCGCCAAATGGTATGTCCCTTGTGTGGAAAGCTTCCTCGTACCAACCCTGCCACAATTCCAACCAGCATGGATTGCGAAAACGTCTGTCATTTGGAATCCAAATTGCGCTTTTCTCACATGACATCCTGAAAGCCACTAACGAAGGCAGTCCGGCAGATGCACCGGTTCTCGATTTCTGAAAATCATTTGAATCACTACTGCCCATACAACTATTATCTAAAGTTCGATATCATGGGCGAGATTAGTAACTGTCTTAAGGATTTTTTGGTGGAGAGGACGCAACATGTTATCTCTGGAGAATCATCAAAGATCTAGACGTAAATTCAGGCGTGCGCCAGGGATGTGTGTTGGGACTCTTGCTGTTCATGATGGATTTCAATGGCCTTGCAGACATTATTAGTTGCAGCCTCATACTTCTCACAGATGAGAAGTAATGTCTGAAATTATCTGCATAAATATTCAGTCAGATCTTGATAAGATTTCAAGGAGGTGCAAAGATCGGCAACGTGCTTTAAATGTTCATAAAAGTAAAACTGAGCACCTTACAAAACGAAAAAACGTCATAGCCTATGACCACAGAGTCAGCGAGTTACAGTTGGAATCAGTTAACTGATACAAATACCAGAGCGTAACACTTTGTAGCTATATGAAATGAGACGATCACATAGGCTCAGCTCTCGGTAAAGCAGGGAACAGATTGTGGATCATCAGTGGAATACTGTGGAAATCCACTCTGCAAAGGAGACTGCGTACAAACGACTCATGCGCCCCACCCTAGAATACTGCTCCAGTATGGGACTCATAACAAACAGGACTAATAGATGTCTTTGGACGTATACTACGAAGGGCAGCAACAACGGTAACTGGTTTGTTTGACCCATGGAAGATTCTGACTTAACAGTTGACAGCGCTCTTAAACTGCACCGAAGCTTTCATCGTAAACACTTGTAGATAGACGCCAGCTATCCCAGCAGAGCCTACTTGGATAGTTTCTAGCAACAACAATAAGTGATGAATCTAGGAATATCCTATAACGCTCTACATGTCGCTCCCAGATGGGTACTGAAGGCAAGATTAAACTAATTACAGTGGTCACAGAGGCGTTCAAGAAGTCATTTTTTCCCGTGCTCCATGAATTGAACGGGAAGAAGCCCTAAAACTGGTACCGTGAGAAGTACCGTCTGGCATACACTTCACAGTGGTTTGCAAAATGTAGATATAAAGGTAGAATCATGACCCCCATACTCTTCTCTTTTTTCGTTTACTCCCAGTTGCAAAGTGTTACATCCCAACAAATTCCTTAGCTGTAAGTTATGTGCGTATGTCAATTCTGATAATCTCCACCTTCCGCTAGCTGAATTACCCATTACACGTTGCGCCTCAAACTTGCGATTCAGTTGGCGTAAGTGGATCAGGCTTTCTTATAAGTGAAACTGATGTATTTCTTCTTCGGCCTCATTTCTGAAAGTTTATGTCATCCCCACGCAAAAAGCCACTTCATACGTTCAAACGAAAACACACAACCAAATATACAGGACGGTCAGAAACTGTCTGGAAAGCTTGTATGGGTGTTGCAAGGTAGGTTGTGCTAAGAACTAATTGTTGAAAAAATCCGATACATTGTGCCTTTTCTGAGTTAAATTAGCATTGAAGTTACCCAGTCAGGCAGATGCGCGTGCAGATTCAAGCGGGCCGCCAGAGACGGTGTCGCCAAACGTATTTTCTTCGTTTCTTAAAACCGAACAAGAGAACGATACAGAAATTGAGCATGGGACGGTGGTAAGAATCGAACCCGATCCAAAGATGGAGCAGTCGCGTGCGCTGTCATCTGCGCTATGAGAACGTCTAACACTAACTGTATCTTGTACCTGGGCGTGCAGTGGCCTGATGGGCTAAATTCAATGCTAATTAACTCGGAAACGGCCCATTCTTCACGGAGTGCTGCACTGAGGAGATGTATTGGTGTTGGTCGGTTAGGCCTGGCACGAAGTCGGCGTTCCAAAACATCCCAAAGGTGTTCTAGAGGATTCAGGTCAGGACTCTCAGCAGGCCAGTCCATTTCAGGGATGTTATTGTCGTGTAACCATTCAGCTACGCAAAACAACAATGGGTGCAAACCCCCACCACGAAAAACACGACCACACCATAACACCACCACCTAAGAATTTTACTGTTGGCACTACACACGCTGGCAGATGACGTTCACTGGGCTTTCGTCATATCCACACCCTGCCTTCGGATCGCCACATTGTGTACCGTGATACGTCACTCCACACAACGTTTTTCCACTTTTCATTCGTCCAGTGTTTACGCTCCTTATACCAAGTGAGGCGTCGTTTGGCATTTACCGGCGTGATGTGTGTCTTATGAGAACCCGCTCGACTATGAAATCCAAGTTTTCTCACCTCCCGCCTAACTGTCATAGAACTTGCAGTGGATACTGACGCAGTTTGGAATTCCTGTGTGATTGTCTGGATAGATGTCTGCCTACTACACATTACGACCCTCTTCAACTGTTGGCGGTCTCTGTCAGTCAACAGACGAGGACGGCCTACAGGCTTTTGTGCTCTACGTGTCCCTTCTCGTTTGCACTTCACTATAAAAAAAATTGTAAATTTGTGGTAAGGTCTTATGGGACCAAACTGCTGAGGTCATCAGTCCCTAAGATAACACACTACTTAATCTAACTTAAACTAACTTACGCTAAGGACGACAAACACACCCACGCCCGAGCGAGGACTCGAACTTCCGACGGGGCAAGCCACTCTGACCGTGACAAGGCGCCCTAGACCGTGCGGCCATCCCGCACGGCCACTTCACTATCGAAAAAAGTGGACCTAGGTATGTTTAGGAGTGTGGAAATCTCGCGTACAGACGTATGATTCAAGTGACACCAAATCACCTGACCACGTTCGAAGTCCGTGAGTTTCGCGGAGCGCCCCATTCTGCTCTCTCAAGATGTCTAATGACTACTGAGGTCGCTGATATGGAGTACCTGGCAGTAGGTGGCAGCAAAATGTACCCGGTACGAAAATCGTATGTACACTCCTGGAAATTGAAATAAGAACACCGTGAATTCATTGTCCCAGGAAGAGGAAACTTTATTGACACATTCCTGGGGACAGATACATCACATGATCACACTGACAGAACCACAGGCACATAGACACAGGCAACAGAGCATGCACAATGTCGGCACTAGTACAGTGTATATCCACCTTTCGCAGCAATGCAGGCTGCTATTCTCCCATGGAGACGATCGTAGAGATGCTGGATGGAGTCCTGTGGAACGGCTTGCCATGCCATTTCCACCTGGCGCCTCAGTTGGACCAGCTTTCGTGCTGGACGTGCAGACCGCGTGAGACGACGCTTCATCCAGTCCCAAACATGCTCTAGAGCACGTTGGGTGGCACGGGATACATGCGGACGTGCATTGTCCTATTGGAACAGCAAGTTCCCTTGCCGGTCTAGGAATGGTAGAACGATGGGTTCGATGACGGTTTGGATGTACCGTGCACTATTCAGTGTCCACTCGACGATCACCAATGGTGTACGGCCAGTGTAGGAGATCGCTCCCCACACCATGATGCCGGGTGTTGGCCCTGTGTGCCTCGGTCGTATGCAGTCCTGATTGTGGCGCTCACCTGCACGGCGCCAAACACGCATACGACCATCATTGGCACCAAGGCAGAAGGGACTCTCATCGCTGAAGACGACACGTCTCCATTCGTCCCTCCATTCACGCCTGTCGCGACACCACTGGAGGCGGGCTGCACGATGTTGGGGCGTGAGCGGAAGACGGCCTAACGGTGTGCGGGACCGTAGCCCAGCTTCATGGAGACGGTTGCGAATGGTCCTCGCCGATACCCCAGGAGCAACAGTGTCCCTAATTTGCTGGGAAGTGGCGGTGCGGTCCCCTACGGCACTGCGTAGGATCCTACGGTCTTGGCGTGCATCTGTGCGTCGCTGCGGTCCGGTCCCAGGTCGACGGGCACGTGCACCTTCCGCCGACCACTGGCGACAACATCGATGTACTGTGGAGACCTCACGCCCCACGTGTTGAGCAATTCGGCGGTACGTCCACCCGGCCTCCCGCATGCCCGCTATACGCCCTCGCTCAAAGTCCGTCAACTGCACATACGGTTCACGTCCACGCTGTCGCGGCATGCTACCAGTGTTAAAGACTGCGATGGAGCTCCGTATGCCACGGCAAACTGGCTGACACTGACGGCGGCGGTGCACAAATGCTGCACAGCTAGCGCCATTCGACGGCCAACACCGCGGGTCCTGGTGTGTCCGCTGTGCCGTGCGTGTGATCATTGCTTGTACAGCCCTCTCGCAGTGTCCGGAGCAAGTATGGTGGGTCTGACACACCGGTGTCAATGTGTTCTTTTTTCCATTTCCAGGAGTGTATTTGGAGGTGTCCGGATACTTTTGACCGCACAATTTATAGTCACTGCTGAAGTACTGGAGAGGTGAATGAAAAACAATATTTTGCATAAATATGCCCATCACTTAAAAAAAGCGCATACCAGACTCTACTTTGAAGCATTATAGAAAATTGTTCCACTGTTTGTTATTCATATCAGGTCGCCATGATGAAAGATGAGATGAACATGAAGTGACAGTAGAAGATTTATGGTGGACCGGGACTCGAACCTAGATTTCTAGCTTCTCACGACCAACAGCCTCCGCGTTTCACTACAGCTCTCGCTGTCACTGATGTTTCCATCTATGATTTCCGAACAGAGGTTCCCCGAAGGGTTTTGTGGAAGGAGCAGCGCTAGGGGAACGGAGTGAGTGGAACTCAACAACATTGAGTCGTATCTGGAGGCTTGCTCTTATTCTCTAATTTCGACTGATCGTAGTAAAGTATGAAATCCGGGATCAATCCCATTCTGGCACAAATTTCCAAGTGACACTACAAATTCGTTACACTGCAGGTTTAGCATAGTTCATATAATTTGGTGTCATCCATTGCTCTCTTCTCAGTCCATTCGTGGGTGGTGCACGGGAAGAAATATTGATGATTTCTTCTGTACACGCTCTAAGATATATAGCTTTAATCTCGACAATGGTAATATTGCACAGAAGCGAATATCAGCAACGTAGGAAGTAACAGTTGCTGGATCAACAACAATGCAGGAATGAACGGTGCGCTGCGCCCTAGCGTCACCTCAACTCCATTCTGTGAAATTTCACTCTGTTATCCTGGCCTAGCATGTTACTATCAGAAACCTTGTCTGTAGCATGCTCCTTGTAAATATTAATAGGAAAGTTGCTTTCTTGTCAAGCAGTTATTTAATAGAACATGGAACGGAATTGTGTGACGAGAAAATATTAATAAAAAGTTAATAAGTCTAATTGTATCGCAGAACTTTTGTTGTTAACAGATGAGTCCTCAAAATTCAAGTGACAGATAATACAAATAATTCTCTTGTGACATCCTCTGAACATACCCACTATTGGGAAAGATAATAGGGTGTTACAACACTCAAATATCACAAATTTTTGCTTCGGATCATTGCGGTCGAGGCACGTTACTGGAAGCAACTGTTCATCCACTCTCGTTTGAACTTGGGTTCTCGACCAATAGACAGTAGCGGTCTCATCGATATTCAACACTTTTCCTCCATTCTTAGCTTCTTCCAATGGAATTCGTTGATCATTTCTGAGGACCAGAGATTACGTTACACACGATGTTCGTTGTTTATATCGACAATGGGGAGAATGGCTCTGAGCACTATGGGACTTAACTGCTGAGGTCATCAGTCCCCTAGAACTTAGAACCACTAAAACCTAACCAACCTAAGGATATCACACACATCCATGCCCGAGGCAGGATTCGAACCTGCGACCGTAGCGGCCGCGCGGTTCCAGACTGTAGCGCGCAGAACCGCTCGGCCACTCCGGCCGGCCATTGGGGAGAATCTTGTGAATGTAGAAGAAGTCGAAAAATGTCATACGGCTGCATTTTGTGTTTAGATGTACTGCAGTGTTCGTTCGACGTATCAGTAGTGAAATCGTCCTCAAAATATGGGAAACAAGCAAAAAATTTGTTTGCACTTACAGAGGAAACAACAGTAGTATATAGTAAACAACGACGTGCCCGGCATCACTCAGTAGACCTACATCTACATACATACTCCGCATACCACCGAATAGCTCTGGCAGAGGGTACCTACTAGTCATTTGCTTTCCTGTTCCACTTGCAATAGAGCGAGGAAAAAACGAGTATCTATATGCCTGTGTACGAGCCACTGCTTTTCGTAAGTTATCTTCGTTGTCCTTACGCGAAATGTATCTTCGCGGTGGTAGGATCGTCTGCAGTTAGCTTCAAATGCCGGATCTCTAAATATTCTCAACAGTGTTCCTCGAACAGTACGTCACCTTCCCTCCAGGGATTCCCATTCGTGTTTCGGAAGCATCTACGTAATACTTGTGTGCTGGTAGAAGCTATCTGAAACAAATCTTAGTAGCCCGCCACTCAATTGGTTCGATGTCTTCCATTAATCAGACTTTGTGGGGATCCCAAACACTTGAGCAGCACTCAAGATTGAGTCGCGCTAGTGTTCAATACGCGGTCTCCTTTACAGATGACCCTCACTTTCCTAAAATTCTCCCAACAGACTGAAGTCGTTCGCCGTCCCTACTACGGTCCTTACACGCTCGTTCCATTTATTATCGGTTTGCAACGTTATGTCTAGATATTTAATCGATGTGACAGGGTGAAGCAGCATATTATTAACCTGTATTCGAACGTTACGGGATTGTTTTCCCTACTCATATGCATTAACTTATTAACCTACATTTTTCTACATTTAAAGTTAGCTGCCATTCATTACACGAACTAGAAATTTTGTCAAAGTCATCTTATGTCCTACAGTCACTCATCGAAGACCCCTCTCCGTACACCACAGAATCATCAGCAAACCACCGAAAACTGCTGCTCATCCAGTCCGTCAGAACACTTATGTACACTAATGAGCCAAAACATTATGACCACCTGCTTCACAGCTCGTTTGTCCGACTTTGGAACGAAATACATCATCGATTCTACGTATCAGGGATCCGACACTTTTTTTGGTAGGTTTGTGGAGGTATGTGGCATTAGATGTCTAAGCACAGGTCATGTAATTCGCATAAACAACGGATCGCTGATTTGCGTACGCAGCGATCGCGCTCGATAGCTACCCAGATGCGTTCCATAGGATTTACATCAGGCGAATTTCGTCGTCGAGACATCAGCATGACTCCACTATAATGCTGCTCAAACCAGAGTAGCACGGTTCTGGCTGCGAGACACGGACAGTTACACGGCTCAAACACGAAATCGCCGCCGGGGAAGACATCAAGCACGAAGGCATGCAGGTGGATCGCGTCCATGCGAGAGCATGGGAATGTCCTTACTGCTTACTTCTGCTCCCACCAGCCGGCGTCCGTGGCGCGCTGCACGTTCCGAGCCGCCGTTCACCTCGATGACGGCGTTTGTGAAGACGACCATCGACCCAGTGTAGCAAAAATGTGATTCACCCTAAGAGCCGACACGTATCCACTGATAGACGGCTGAATCCCTTTGGTCCCGTGCCCACTGCAATCGTAATTGACGATATCGGTGGGTCAACATGTAAACACGTAGGGGAAGTCTGCTGCGGAGCTCCGTGTTCAACAATGTGCAATGCATGGTGTGCTCTGAAACACCTGTGCTTGTACCAGCACTGTGCTCTTTGGTCAGAGATGCCACAGATCACCATCGATCCTACTTTACAGTCCAGACAACCCTCCGAAGCCCACGTTCAGTGAAGAGTCGTGGACGTCCAACCGTTAAGCGCCTAGTGGTAGTTTCATTATCCTTCTACCTCTTTCTGTAGATGCTGACGACGGTAGCACGTGAACATTCGACCAGCTTCGCCGTTTCCGAGATGCTCGTTCACAAACTCTGCGTAATAATAAACTGCCCTTTGTCGCAGTCGGTTATTTCAATGAATTTCTCCATTTGCAGCCCATATCTTCGCTATCGGAGGAAGGCAATGGCAAACCATCTCCACTAGGACCTTGCCTAGCACCGCAGTGCGGGTCTCCCGCATCGTTCCCCTACGCTTTGTCAAGGAGTATGGGACTTCATCGTCATCATCTTCGCTATAGTGATCCCCCGTCCGTGTCTCCTATGTTACGTACTTAATTTACCGCGTCGTGTGCCCGCATCGTCAACAGGCGGCATGCAACGTCGTGGTGAACAGTGGTCATAATTTTTTCGCTTATCAATGTGTATAAAGAACAATAGCGGTCCTGTCACACTTCCCTGGGGCACTCGTGACTATACGCTTGTATTAGCACTAAGTATTTAGGGCCGGACGACTTTTCTCGTATAGCGGTAATAAATTATACAGGTTGTATCATAATTAATGGCGTAAACGCGTACACTTGAAAGTACTCGATACTATAAGCAAAAAGGTCTCCGTAAACATAGAGTCAAAAAGAGCTACGAGCACTATTTCATCTTGGATATTGTGAAGCAAATCTCTTTTACTGAAAGCTCTTTGCTTTCCATATTTTGGGAAATGGTAATGTGGACCAAAACAACAAACAAGTGTCCGGTAAAAATGGTTAAAATGGCTCTGAGCACTATGGGACTTAACTTCTCAGGTCATCAGCCCCCTAGAACTTAGAACTACTTAAACCTAACTAACCTAAGGACATCACACACATCCATGCCCGAGGCAGGATTCGAACCTGCGACCGTAGCGGTCGCGCGGTTCCAGACTGTAGCGCCTAGAACCGATCGGCCACCCTGGCCGGCTGTCCGGTAAATATGTGCTCCAAAATACATACCTTAGTAGCTATGAGCACGTGCTCATATTCACTACTTGGAAACACGACTCTTCTAATGAACAATTGCTCATATCTTTTAAGGTATGAATTTTAGAGCAAATGATTACTGGACATTTTCTCTTGTTTTGGTCCATACTACTACTTCCCAAAATATGGAAAGCAAAGAACTTTCAGTAGAAGAGATTTGCTTCGCCGTATCGAAGATGAAAAAGTGCTCGTAGCTTCTTAAGGTATGCATTTTCGACCTTACGTTTACTGAGACTTTTTTGCTTCTAGTACCGCATATTTTCAACTGTATGCGTTTACGCCATTAATTATGATACACTCTGTATACACCGACCTTCCTCGTCTACCTAGCAATGAAAAACAGCAAAATCATTACGGTAGTTCCTGAGATTAGCCTTCTAGCATAGACGAGATAATGCGGTGAGGGGACTTTAGTTTTCTTGACTTCCGGAAGGCGTTCGAAACAGTTCCGCACTGTCGCCTGATAAACAAATTAAGAGCCTACAGAATATCAGACCAGCTGTGTGGCTGGATTGAAGAGTTTTTAGCAAACAGAACACAGCATGTTGTTGTCAATGGAGAGACGTCTACAGACGTTAAAGTAACCTCTGGCGTACCACAGGGGAGTGTTATGGGACCATTGCTTTTCACAATATATATAAATGACCTAGTAGATAGTGTCGGAAGTTCCATGCGGCTTTTCGCGGATGATGCTGTAGTATACAGATAAGTTGCAGCATTAGAAAGTTGCAGCGAAATGTAGGAAGATCTGCAGCGGATAGGCACTTGGTGCAGGGAGTGGCAACTGACCCTTAACATAGACAAATGTAATGTATTGCGAATACATAGAAAGAAGGATCCTTTATTGTATGATTATATGATAGCGAAACAAACACTGGTAGCAGTTACTTCTGTAAAATATCTGGGACTATGCGTACGGAAACATTTCATATAAAATTAATTGTTGGTAAGGCGGGTGCCAGGTTGAGATTCATTGGGAGAGTCCTTAGAAAATGTAGTCCATCAACAAAGGAGGTGGCTTACAAAACACTCGTTCGACCTATACTTGAGTATTGCTCATCAGTATGGGATCCGTACCAGGTCGGGTTGACAAAGGAGATAGAGAAAAGCCAAAGAAGAGCGGCGCGTTTCGTCACAGGGTTATTTGGTAACCGTGATAGCGTTACGGAGATGTTTAGCAAACTCAAGTGGCAGACTCTGCAAGAGAGGCGCTCTGCATCGCGGTGTAGCTTGCTGTCCAGGTTTCGAGAGGGCGCGTTTCTGGATGAGGCATCGAATATATTGCTTCCCCCTACTTATACCTCCTGAGGAGATCACGAATGTAAAATTAAAGAAATTCGAGCGCGCACGGAGGCTTTCCGGCAGTCGTTCCCGCGAACCATACGCGACTAGAACAGGAAAGGGAGGTAATGACAGTGGCACGTAATGTGCCCTCCGCAACACACCGTTGGGTGGCTTGCGGAGTATAAATATAGATGTAGATTTAGATGTAGATGTGAACATCTATAGAAGTACATAAAACATTTGTGGACTGTTACAGCCGGCCGCGGTGGTCTAGCGGTTCTAGGCGCTCAGTCCGGAACCGCGCGACTGCTACGGTCGCAGGTTCGAATCCTGCCTCGGGCATGGATGTGTGTGATGTCCTTAGGTTAGTTAGGTTTAATTAGTTCTAAGTTCTAGGGGACTGATGACCACAGATGTTAAGTCCCATAGTGCTCAGAGCCATTTGAACCATTTTGGACTGTTACAGCCAAGCATTGTTAGATAAAAATTAAATTTACAATATTGGATTGCAAGTAGCCTTCTCTTTCCTCTATCAGATGCGTGCACAAGGTATGCAGGCACAAGATATGTGTGCAAAATTAATTACCTTACTTGGAAAGAAATTAGAGGTCTAGTTACAAGAGCCGAAGGGGCAGACTGCAGTTATAAGAGTGGAACGATATGATTGGGAAGAACTGGTCGAAAGATGAGTAATACAAGGTTTAGCCTATCCACGATGTTACTGAATCTTGTACATACGAGCAAGCAGCAAAGGGAAGCAAGGAGGATTTGAAGAGAGAATTTAAGTTCAGGGAGGAGGAATAAAAACTCTGAAGCGTAGTTCTGTCAGGAAGAGGATAGACTAGTGTGGAAAACTGTATCAAACCAGTCTTCGGACGCAACGACACTCTCTTAGAAATGCGTGAGAACCAAGGCAAGGGCATCAGAGCTGCTAGTCCTACGTTGTGTGTGACTACATGAGCAGAGCGTGCAATACACAGGTTTCGTAGCGTGGTGCCTGCGGCCCGTGTTCTGCCCCGGAGGACGGCGCGGGGTTGGCCCAGCCACTAACAGGTGGGCGGCGCCGTTGGCACAGAGACGGCTCCATCCGTCAGTGTCGCTGCGGAGCCGCGCGCGCGAATTGCTACCCGCCTCTCCCTGGAGACGCGCCGCCCCCAGATGAGACCCGGACAAAGGGGTCGGCGTTACCGCGTCTGGCGCCGAGCCGCGACCGCCCTGACACCTCGACAAATGGCCACGCCGCGTATCGGCGCGATAGGGAAACCGCGGGCTCCCAAGACAAATAGTGACGCGCCGTCTTAGGATCGACTTTCTACCTGTCCAGGGCGAAGCACTAAGAAGGAAGCGGAACGAAATTTCTTAGTTTGAGGGAGTACATGATGACATTTCACTGACTACAACGTCGAGTCAAACTTACGAAGAATCAGGCAGTATGAGCCCTCTTGTTAGCAAAACGTTGCACTCCCTCTGGTCTGTATGCGTGCATTGATTCGGTTGGGAAGGTTGTCATAAAGCCATCGTATGCTCTTTTGAGAGAAGCTGGCCCACAACTGTCGTACGACACCCCCTCGTTCTCCTGAGCTGCCAACAGAAATCAGTATTCCTTCAAACCCTTTTAATGCTTTCAACTACTGGCCATTAAAATTGCTACACCACGAAGATGACGTGTTACAGACGCGAAATTTAACCGAAAGGAAGAAGATGCTGTGATGTGCAAATGATTACCTTTTCAGAGCATCCACACAAGGTTGGCGCCGGTGATGACACCTACAACGTGCTGACATGAGGAAAGTTTCCAACCGATTTCTCATACACAAGCAGCAGTTGACTGGCGTTGCCTGGTGAAACGTTGTTGTTTGCCTCGTGTAAGGAGGCGAAATGCGTACCATAACGTTTCCGACTTTGATCAAGGTCGGATTGTAGCCTATCGCCATTGCGACATTGCTGCTCGCGTTGTTCGAGATCCAATGACTGTTAGCAAAATATGGAATCGGTGGGTTCAGGAGGGTAATACGAAACGCCGTGCTGGATCCCGACGGCCTCGTATCACTAGCAGTCGAGATGACAGGCATCTTATCCGCATGGCTGTAACGGATCGTGCAGCCACGTCTCGATCCCCGAGTCAACAGATGGGGACGTTTGCAAGACAACAACCATCTGCACGAAGAGTTGGACGACGTTTGCAGCAGCATGAACTATCAGCTCGGATACCATGGCTGCGGTTACCCTTGACGCTGCATCACAGACAGGAGCGCCTGCGATAGTGTACTCAACGACGAACCTGGGTGCACGAATGGCAAAACGTCATTTTTTCGGACGGATCCAGGTTCTGTTTACAGCATCGTGATGGTCGCATCCGTGTTTCGCGACATCGCGGTGAACGCACATTGGAAGTGTGTATTCGTCATCGGCATACTGGCGTATCACCCTGCGTGATGGTATGGGGTGCCATTGGTTACACGTCTCGGTCACCTCTTGTTCGCATTGACGGCACTTTGAACAGTGAACGTTACATTTCAGATGTGTTACGACCCGTGGCTCTACCCTTCAATCGATCCCTGCAAAAACCCTACATTTCAGCAGGATAATGCACGACCGCATGTTGCAGGACTTGTACGGGCCTTTCTGGATACAGAAAATGTTCGACTGTTGCCCTGGCCAGCACATTCTCCAGATCTCTCACCAATTGGAAACGTCTGGTCAATGGTGGCCGAGCAACTGGCTCGTCACAATACGCCAGTCACTACTCTTGATGAACTTTGGTATCGTGTTGAAGTTGCATGGGCAGCTGTACCTCTTCACGCCATCCAAGCTGTTTGACTCAATGCCCAGGCGTATCAGGGCCGTTATTACGACCAGAGGTGGTTAATCTGGGTACTGATTTCTCAGGATCTATGCACCCAAATTGCGTGAAAATGTAATCACATGTCAGATCTAGTATAATATGTTTGTCCAATGAATACCCGTTTATCATCTGCATTATTTCTTGGCGTAGCTATTTTAATGGCCAGTAGTGTAATTTTTCCATCTTTACTTCTCTGCTAACTCTGTGTATTCTATTGTTATTGTTACGAAAATCATAGTTGTCTGTGGCGTGTTAAAAATGGGGGTGACAAGTGGTACTGGGGGGGGGGGGGGGGGTAAGAAGCTAGTTGGGTGACAAGTGGTATTGGGTGGGATGGGGAGTGGAACAGCTAGTAGCAAACTGTGATCTCCATTTATAACACTACCATCTGCTACTGCTATACCATAACCTTAAAGTAGGAGGCAGGTCATGAAATATAACTATCTAGTTAAAACAATTATGGTATAAAGCAACAGGGCAGTGTTACCCTCTAAGAGGAATTTTGTTGTGTTGACCGTGTTGTACCTAACGGAAATGGCTTATCGGAAATGAAAGTCAGAATTACGTAAATATTCGAGCAGTAGCAAACAAAACTTTGCCTATCTGCACTGTTTAACGGATAAAGAACACGGTCGCCAGCCTAACTAGGCAAGAGAATGATTAACATTCTCGTTCAAGAAAATAGTTATTAGTAACTTTAATGGATAAACACAACCTATACTTTGTCATACGCGAGTGCAATGAACTCTGACACATACATATGTTTACGGTAATATTGAAACTAACAGTTAGAGCAGCACAAACTATTTGCAGAATTATAACAGATACCGAAACACACTATTACTTTCAGGGCTTGTTCAAACTGAATGGTCTTTATAACATTACTATTAACATTCACTGCAGGATCATAAATTGGACATAGGTTAAGTCTCTCTCAGTTAAATACTTTACTATTTAAAATGAAAGTTAATTGCAATCCACTATCAGGTTGCTTCTCACTATCTTTTGAATAAAGAAATTATGGTTTTCATAAATAGTGGTCTTCCCGTTACTTGTTACCTAGCATTAGCACAATAGACAAACTGTGGATCCTGTTATACTATTAATATGCACTTCCAATACACAAGAGCGACAAACACTTAGCAATCATGAACATGTAATTTTCTACTATTGCAGTTTTCCACTTTTACTACAGTGAAACCTAATGTTGACAAAATTGCAAGAAACTGACTCACCTTTAAGAATTTATTACAGGCAGCAATGTGACCATTTACTAAGCAAAACTTTATGAGCCTCAATTTTAAGAACTTTAATTTATAAAAGAAACAGCAAATTGTTTTTATTACAACAGTCTTCTACTTTCAAGTAAATGATTAAATAGGTGACTTTGAAACATCAGAAAACTACATTTACTGCCTCCCACAATTTCACTAAATCCACAGTAAATCTGAATATCCCTTCTCATCAAAGATCAAACAAAATCATGTAATTAACTGTCTAACTTTGAGGCTTTCATTTTTTCCACAAAATAGGACACTCGGTAATCATAGTTCAGATGGAGAGGAACCTGAGAGGTGTTGTGATAGGGAAAAAATCAAGGTAGGTACATAAATTCAGTTATAAGTTACCTTATATTTGTGCACACTAAAACATCCAGTAAGCTGATCCTTCACTGTACATCATTATAGTATTCCGTTCAAGTGATTGCGCAATGTGGTGGCAAATGCATGTTGGAAGGTGGATTCGCAGGCAGAAGTGCTGGACTCTGGCCCTTCTTGGTGGCGATGATGAATACCAATTCCAGAATCGTTCCAGCTATTTATCCATCCATCCGAGACATTGGAAAGTAGCAGAAAAATCCTCTCTCGGAAACAGCACAATATGCAATTTTTACATGGCAGTGCACAGTTTGGTAGCTCGTTCCCGACTGACTCTTGGTTCCACCTTTTCTACCTAGGCTAACCACAGTTTGCGCGCGCTACACAGTTCCGTTCCCGGGGGGAACCACAACAACTTTTACATACAGAATAACTAAGAACTCTAAGTGAGGATCAGCAGTTTACATAACAGCAACCAAACACATTAAATAAAGCAGAACATTAGCACATATTGACATTTCCACAAAAAATTATTCACACAGAAATTACAATTATATATAGTAAGTTTTGTTCCCTCCAAATGGGACAAAGAGTTTGAATGACAGATATACTACATTGCATAGAATCAAGCCACGAAATCAAAGTTTTAAACAAAGAAAAGTAGTATACAATTTTATGTTATCGATTCAAACACATTTACAGATACTCAATGATGTAACATTAAACGAAAGAAAAGCAAAATAAATCAGTACAGCATTAGAGCTATGATGTTGCACATTCATAATGGGCCGCTGGATCCGCACGTGAGCAAAGCTGCGCTGCGCTGTGCTGTTGTGAGAAAGGAGCGGCAGAGCGGCGGCTGACGCCCGTGCGCTGCGTGCGGTGTTGCAGTGTGGAGCGTGGCGCTGGAGCTGCAGGGCCCGGTGCTGGTGGTGGAGCCGCCGGCGCGCCTCGAGTTCTCCAACAGCTCCGGCGCGCGGCTGGAGTGCGCGGCGCACGGGTCGCCGCCGCCGCGGCTCTCGTGGCTGCTGGCCGACGGGTCTGCGGCGCCGCCGGTGGCCGGCCTGCGGCTGCCGCACGACAACGGCTCGCTCGAGTTCCCGCCCTTCCCCGCCGACCGCTACCGCCACGACGTGCACTCGGCGCGCTACCGCTGCAGGGCCGCCAACGCCCTCGGCACCGTGCTCTCCAGGGACGTGCTCGTGCGAGCAGGTACGTGCCGCTCGCTTCCCGGAACGCCATTCACTAGACTTACACCCTTCTTTCCCTCGATTCGTCTCTGCTCTTGACTGCTTTGGTGCAGTCAGTCTGGATGTCCTCTCACGTGTCAACCGCTTCGTGTCAGAGTAACACTTGTGATATGTCGAGCACCCCTCGAGGCGCAATAAGAACACAGCCCAGGTAACCAATACACAACAAGTTTCTTGCAAGGGAACCTCCCCATCGCACCCCCGTCAGATGTAGTTAGAAGTTGGCACAGTGGATAGGCCTTTAAGAACTGAACACAGATCAATAGAGAAAACAGGAAGAAGTTGTGTGGAACTATGAAAAAAATAAGCAAAATATACAAACTGAGTAGTCCATGCGCAAGATAGGCAACATCAAGGATAGTGTGAGCTCAGGAGCGCCGTGGTCCCGTGGTTAGCTTGAGCAGCTGCGGAACGAGAGGTCCTTGGTTAAAGTCTTCCCTCGAGCGAAAAGTTTATTTTCTTTATTTTCGCAAAGTTATGATCCGTCCGTTCGTTCATTGACGTCTCTGTTCACTGTAATATGTTTAGTGTCTGTGTTTTGCGACCGCACCGCAAAACCGTGCGATTAGTAGACGAAAGGACGTGCCTGTCCAATGGGAACCGAAAACATTTGATCGCAAGGTGATAGGTCAACCGATTCCTCCACAGGAAAACACATCTGCTGTATTCTATACGACACTGGTGACGGCATGTGCGTCACATGACAGGAATATGTTGTCCAACCACCTAACTTGCACACTTGGCGAATGGCTAAAAAGATTCTTCTATCTTGCCCGATTTAGGTTTTCTTGTGGATGTGATAATCACTCCCAAAACAGTGATGAAAACATAATAGTTTCTCACATAAACTGCAACAAATGAATGCAACAGTTTCACTGTTTTCCCTGTGCTCTGTCAAAACACATGTTTTTAACGTTTTCAAATTTTTCCGTTTGCAGATCGTCAAATCCTGCATATGTCCAAGCAAGTCTGAACATGGCCTAGAATTTTGGAGAGCGAAGTTGATTATGTGTGAGTGCCTGAACTTTGACAATTGTCTGAAAATAAAAAATTAAACTTTTCACTCGAGGTAAGACTTGAATCAAGGACCTCTCGTTCCGCAGCTGCTCACGCTAACCACGGCACCACGGCGCTCCTGAGCTCACACTATCCTTGATGTTGCCTATCTTGCGCATGGACTACTCAGTTTGTATATTTTGATTATTTTTTCATAGTTCCACACAACTTCTTCCTGTTTTCTGGATTGATCTGTGTTCAGTTTTTCAAGGCCTATCCACTGTGCCAACTTATAACTAAATCTGAGGGGGGTGCGATGCGGAGGTTCCCTTGTTAGTAAACACATTAACTCAAATCTGGTCCTTGAAGTAATTTTTTACACTGACAGTACATGGTTACGTGAGAGTTGCACTTGAACAGCACAATAAGTGTTTGCTGGGCTGACAGCCCCAAGAAATAACAAAGTGAATCCCTTTGTTCCCTTTTAAATGCAAAATTTAGTAACACGAAGCGCTGTGGCAGCCAATGTCAAAGTCCGCAAAAGTCTCCAGAGCAGAGGCCACGTCATCTCGAAGGCTGGTGATTGCACAGAGAGGATGTCGCTGTCAAAATATGGCATCGAATATCCTGGTGGTCCCTTAGCGGGACTCCGATTGAGGAATCGCTACTGCGGTCGGGGCTCCTCTCAGAGAGGTCGTTAGTAATGAACTGCCTGACAGAGCCCACGCACCGGCCTAAATACCGTGAAGGCGCCACGATACAGTCGGGCCTATTCGTGGCCAGCGATCTCTCAGGGCGATGACGCCCGTCTCTGCTGGCCTGGCAGGTGCGTGGAACCTTCTGGCTGTCGTCTGCTGATGTGGCCCCTGTGGCTTTGCTGTACAGGCCACCCGCCTGACGCTGATGTCTGACTGGTTGCTATGTGAGAGCTAAAATACACTCCTGGAAATTGAAATAAGAACACCGTGAATTCATTGTCCCAGGAAGGGGAAACTTTATTGACACATTCCTGGGGTCAGATACATCACATGATCACGCTGACAGAACCACAGGCACATAGACACAGGCAACAGAGCATGCGCAATGTCGGCACTAGTACAGTGTATATCCACCTTTCGCAGCAATGCAGGCTGCTATTCTCCCATGGAGACGATCGTAGAGATGCTGGATGTAGTCCTGTGGAACGGCTTGCCATGCCATTTCCACCTGGCGCCTCAGTTGGACCAGCTTTCGTGCTGGACGTGCAGACCGCGTGAGACGACGCTTCATCCAGTCCCAAACATGCTCAATGGGGGACAGATCCGGAGATCTTGCTGGCCAGGGTAGTTGACTTACACCTTCTAGAGCACGTTGGGTGGCACGGGATACATGCGGACGTGCATTGTCCTGTTGGAACAGCAAGTTCCCTTGCCGGTCTAGGAATGGTAGAACGATGGGTTCGATGACGGTTTGGATGTACTGTGCACTATTCAGTGTCCCCTCGACGATCACCAGTGGTGTACGGCCAGTGTAGGAGATCGCACCCCACACCATGATGCCGGGTGTTGGCCCTGTGTGCCTCGGTCGTATGCAGTCCTGATTGTGGCGCTCACCTGCACGGCGCCAAACACGCATACGACCATCATTGGCACCAAGGCAGAAGCGACTCTCATCGCTGAAGACGACACGTCTCCATTCGTCCCTCCATTCACGCCTGTCGCGACACCACTGGATGCGGGCTGCACGATGTTGGGGCGTGAGCGGAAGACGGCCTAACGGTGTGCGGGACCGTAGCCCAGCTTCATGGAGACGGTTGCGAATGGTCCTCGCCGATACCCCAGGAGCAACAGTGTCCCTAATTTGCTGGGAAGTGGCGGTGCGGTCCCCTACGGCACTGCGTAGGATCCTACGGTCTTGGCGTGCATCCGTGCGTCGCTGCGGTCCGGTCCCAGGTCGACGGGCACGTGCACCTTCCGCCGACCACTGGCGACAACATCGATGTACTGTGGAGACCTCACGCCCCACGTGTTGAGCAATTCGGCGGTACGTCCACCCGGCCTCCCGCATGCCCACTATACGCCCTCGCTCAAAGTCCGTCAACTGCACATACGGTTCACGTCCACGCTGTCGCGGCATGCTACCAGTGTTAAAGACTGCGATGGAGCTCCGTATGCCACGGCAAACTGGCTGACACTGACGGCGGCGGTGCACAAATGCTGCGCAGCTAGCGCCATTCGACGGCCAACACCGCGGTTCCTGGTGTGTCCGCTGTGCCGTGCGTGTGATCATTGCTTGTACAGCCCTCTCGCAGTGTCCGGAGCAAGTATGGTGGGTCTGACACACCGGTGTCAATGTGTTCTTTTTTCCATTTCCAGGAGTGTAGTCCTGACACAGCAACTTGCACCCAATGTCTTCAATTTTTGTCCTACATACCTCAATCTCCGTCTCAACCTACAGTTTTTAACTTCTAAGGTTCCCTATAATACCATGGCACTTACTACCTCATGGCTCAAAATATGTCCTATCATCCTGTCCATTCGTCTTTTCAGTGTTTTCTCTATGTTCCTTTCTTCGCCAGTTGTGATGAAAACCTCCTCGTTCGTTATCTACGCAGTCCACCTAATTGTTAACAACTTTCTGTAGCACTGCGCCTCAAACGCTTCCATTCCCTTCTCTTCAGGTTTCCCTACTGTCATCATTCACTACCATAGAATTCTGTGGTCCATATCTACATCACTTCCTTAGCTAATATGGTGAAAGATAACCTCTGGTATGCAAAAAGCTTCCAGTCGCCTCGCAGTGGATAAATACAGGTCCTGCACAGTCTTCAACGTAACTCAAATCATAGTTCCTCCAAAATTGTGGCAAGTTCGGTAACAGTGATAGAGGAGGATAGTAATTGTGCACTCTTCTCTCCAAATTACACCACAAAGGCTCAATAACGTTGAGATCTGGTGACCGTGGTGGTCAGGGAGAGAATATGTAACATTTCATCCTTGTGCTCACAAAACCAGTCCTGGATCAAACCCCCGCCATGTTTCACTCTTGGGATGTAAACTTGGCCAGGAGATGGAAACAGTGTGAAACAAGATTCAACCGATCAAATGACATTCTTTGATTGTTCCATAATCCAGATTTTATCGCTTTGGCACCACGTTTTAATGATAGACTATACTATTAGACTTCTTTTGGACAGTAATGCCCTCTTTGACTGGGGTGGTCTACTTTTATGGTTATTATTGATTCTTCCATCTTGTGTTATTTTGCTTCCACGGTAGAAGAATTTCTTCATATCATGTTTACCAACTTTGAAGTAAAGTTCCGCACTAATCTTATTTCTGCTACTCTTCACTACTTTCTTCTTGGTTCAGTTCGCTCTCTATGCTCTTTCCGTACTCATTACACTGTTCATTCCATTCAACAGGTCCTGTAACTCTTCTTTGTCTTATGTCAGCAGCGAATCTTACCACTGATATCCTTTCACTTCAAGTTTTAATCTCACTGTTGATTCTTTCTTTGTAATTCCCGCATTGTTTCTTCAAAGCATAGGTTATATACTAGAGGTGAAAGACTGCATCCCTGTCTTACACCTTCTTTAATCGAAGCACTTTTTTCTTCGTCTTCCATTCTTATTGTTCCCTCTACGTTCTTGTATATGTTTTACATTACCCGTCTTTCGCCGCACGGGATTAGCCGAGCGGTCTAGGGCGCTGCTGTCATGTACTGTGCTGCTGGTCGCGGCGGAGGTTCGAGTGCTCCCTCGGGCATGGGTGTCTGTGTTTGTCCTTAGGATAATTTAGGTTACCTAGTGTGTAAGCTTAGGGACTGATGACCTTAGCAGTTAAGTCCCATAAGATTTCAGACTTATTTGAACATTTTGAACCCGTCTTTCCCTATAACTTACTGATATTTTTCTTACAGTTTCGAACAACGTGCGCTATTTAACAATGTTCGACGCTTTTTCTAACAAGGGGAGGCCTCCAATTGTGAAATTCAGATTCGATTCATACTGCGCATAATAAAAACTCATGGCCAGAGGTGTAATGTGGCAAAGCACCAAGATGCACTTCTCAGCCGTTGTCGAGAAAATCGACAGTTAAAAGAAACCGTTCCGGAGAAATACTCTCTACGATTAGTAATTGTCTACAGGGTCGTGGCGCAGCGGTAAGCGCTCGGGTTTGTAATCTGAAGGTCGCCGGATCGAATCTCGTGCCATGCAACCCTCTTTTTTTTTTTAGTATTGGTTTTTTGTAATTCAAATGTGTGTATATATATATATTTTTTAATATTTGTTTTTTGTAATATATATATATATATATATATATATATATATATATATATATATATATATATATATATATAATTCCCGGCAATCAGTTGCAACAATTATGCATATAATAAGTTGTGGAAAAACTGGCGACTTCGAACATCATTATGTTTTCCGCAAACAAAGTTGTATTTCACAAATGTTATTAATTGTCTTCATAATGTTAACCACGTATAGTTAACGGAAGACGTAGAGACGATATTCCGAAACGAATACGTATAGCGTAAGTCAAACGTTCGAATTAGAATAGAGACCCCACGAACACAAATTTGCTGTGGCGGGTATGAAATATAAACTCCGTTACTCGCTCGTTACCCTTGAAGGACAGTTGAATGGGCCGAAACGAGCCGCCGCTTAACATAGTTACCTGCTAACTTCGAAAGAAGGTAGATGCGGTCCCTAGCGCAACTTATAACATCGTCGAAAATCAGTGCGGACGGGAGAGCTTTGGTACACCCTGTTAAAAAAACTGAAAAATGGAGGCGGTACAATTGGAGAGCGATCCGCCTTCACCAACATGCATAAGCAATTCATTAATAGTGTATATATATATATATATATATATATATATATATATATATATATATATATATATATATATATATATGAATTACAAAAAACTAATAATAACAAAATTGCATGGCGCGAGACTCGATCCGGCGACCTACGGATTACGAACCCGAGCGCTTACCGCTGCGCCACGACGCTGTAGAAAATTATTAATCGTAGAGAGTATTTCACCGCAACGGTTTCTTTTAACTGTCGATTTTCTCGACAACGGCTGAGAAGTGCATCTTGGTGCTTTGCCACATTAGACCTCTGGCCATGAGCTTTTATTATGCGCAGTATGAATCGAATCTGAATTTCACAATTGGCGGCCTCCCCTTGTAAGTCAACAAACGCTATGAAAATGATTTTTCTTAGTATTACTTCCATTATCAAGCTCCACGTCAGGACCGCCACTTTGATGTCTTCACCTATCCTATAGTCAAACTAATTATCATCTAACAGATCCTCAATTTTCTTTTCCATTCTTCTGTACATATTCTTCTCAGCAACTTCGATGCATGAGCTGCTCAGCTGACTGTGTGATAGTTCTCACAATTTTCTGCCCTTGCTGTCTTCGAGACCGACTCAATGAATCACACTTATCTGCCGTTGCTGTCTTCAAGATTGAGTCAATGGATCTTTCCGAAAGTCTTATGGTATGTCTCCAGCCACATATATTCTACAAATAAACTCGAATAGTTGTTTGGCTGCCACTTCCGCCGACGATTTTAGAAACTCCGAAGGGTTGTTATCTACCCCTTCTGCCTCATATGATGTCAGACTAATTCTCGCCCTCGCAGAACTTTCCGTGTAGGCCTTCAGTGTACTCTTTTCACCTATCCATTCTCTCCTCTGGGCTTAACAATAGAATTCCTATTGCACTCTTCAGCCCACGCTTTTAATTTCAGCTGAAGTTGTTTCCACCTTTCTGTAGGCTGCATCTCGTCTTCCTTCAACCTTTTTTTTTCTTTTATTCTCATTTTTCCTACAGGCATTTGGTTTTGTCTTCCCTGCACTTTCTGTTTATTTCGTTCCATTCTGGCGTTGTTTCGTCGACCAGTACAAGTATTTCGTATATTATTCAATGTTCCTTAGCGGTTACTTCCTTGTGCTTATATTTCTCTGCCCATCATCTGTGATTGCATTTTTTAGGACTTTCCATTTCTCTTCAATTGTACTGCCTACTGTAATATTCGCTATCGCAGTATCTACATCCTTAAAGAACTTAAGCATCTGATCCTTCCTCAGTACTTCAATGTCCCATTTCTTTCAGGCGATTCTCTTAAACTCCAGTCTGCTCTTCATCATTAATAAATTGTGATCTGATTCTATGTCAGCCCCTATGCCTTGGGAACCAATATATGATTTCAGAATATCTGTCTGGAATCGTGTCTCTAGGTTTTTTCCAAGTATACCTCCTCCTTGTGTGATTTTTAAACAGAGAATTCGCTATTGCCGTCTGAAATGTATTGCAGAATTCAATTAGCCTTTTTCGTCTCTCATTTCTGCCACCATTCCCATTCTTCTATAAGTTTGTCTTCTATTCCTTATCCTACTACCGCATTCCAATCTCCCGTTATTACTAGATTATGATTTCCCTTTACATATTGAATTATCGAATAGACATTTTCATGTATTTCTTCTACCTCTTCGCCTTATGCTTGTGACGTCGGCATGTATACGTGAACTATTGTTGCTGGCACTGATGTGCTGTCAATTCTGATGAGCACAACCACAATACTGAACTTGTAACGATAATTCGGTCTACTGTCTATAAATATAGTCAACTTTTATCGGCTATTTTACGAATGTCTGGTAAATGCGTGACTTTTCTACAACCTTGAATGGTTGTCTTACCGTCAAACCAAGCACTCGCAACGAGTAACAAAAATTACATTTCGAAAACTACGGTTTCTGGAACCGAATTTTTAGTCAAAGTTAATCTTTTGTAAGCCCGTTGGACTGTTGTTAATGCTGTCGGCAGTATTCCGGAACATTTAGTGGAATTTTAGGGCGGCCAGTCTCTCTATAAACAACATTTATCATTGCACTTCAGTCTTACCGTAGTTATCGTTAATAAATCAGTGTGTCTCACTAAAACACAATGCTAGCATTTACAACTGGGCCAGGAATTAGTGCGAAGCCACATCGAGTATTTTCGTCCCGAAAATAAATAATACTACCTATAGGACACTTGCCGCCATTCCTGAAAAGACAAATTTTGAAAATGGCCGTTCTGACTGAACTTGAAACAGCTAATGAAATTATCTATGAATGAATATAACTATAATTTTTAGCACCAGTAAGAAACTCACAAGACATTTAGAGTCAGTGTTTTTAGCAATCAAATTTATGAAACTCTTCAAATAAAGATGAAGTTATCTATCATCATTTGTTCGAATTTACTTTGTATCAAGAAACTAAGTAAGTCAAATCGACCAATTACTGTTGCAATGCAACCTATCAATTCATCACTTTTTTGTTATTAATACATCTTTTTTGAGTTAACAAATGGTATCGTGCTAAGATTTAAGCAAAAGTGGTCATAAAGTACTTGTAAAAGATTCTAACAGCACTTGCTACAGAAGCAACAACAGCGGTGTCATGATTTTGTACGGTTGCTATGCTTTGAACTGCCCACTTTCAGCTACTTTTAAAAGACAACCAAATATTATACCGCCTGAAAGCTAGGGTACAAACTTTATCTTGCAGTACAAAACTTTTGTCATCTTCTGCTCATAATGCAAATTTATGCTGTCGCACAGTGGACACTACATGATACTTCGATGAAATCTGAATGATGACTACCATTACCTCGACGTGCGGCTGGTCCCGGCGGAGGTTAGAGGCCTCCCTCGGGCATAGGTGTGTGTGTTTGTCCTTAGGATAATTTAGGTTAAGTAGTGTGTAAGCTTAGGGACTGATGACATTAGCAGTTAAGTCCCATAAGATTTCACACACATTTGAACATTTGAACCACTACCCCGAACACGGTGACTACTTTGATACTGTCATAACTTACACGATACAAAATCAAAGTGTGCACTCACAGTTATCGGTATGTTAGTAAGCGCTACATTTATAATCTTGTCTGCAGACTTCGACTGTATGAGTTTGTAAGTGAGGAGATTTCGGTCGCTTTCAGTCGTTTCCGCCGGCACACGGAAAATGATTGTTTCTTTTTTAGGTTTTTCTCTCCCTGTCTTGCATTATTCAGCTTCCTGCGGTTTTCTGGTTCCACCTGTGGACTCAGCAACCGTGTCGGTTGTTTTTTTAACAGCAGGCACAGTCAGCCTACGAATGTGTGCCTTTACCTGATTAGTCAAGCCACACTCTAAGCCACTGAGCAGAGCCCCATGCAACCAACTCAAAAGTGTCCTTTATTGAATATGGCTTTTAATTTATGGAACTCATTGTCATTTTCGAGACTCGAAGTTTTGATGCTTTTTCATTCTCCAAGAGTTAGCTGTCAAACTTCGAAATTTACGTATGTAAAAACATAAACGCTTCTATTCAAATGTTTGTGGGGTAGCATAGCCCCTGTGTCCACTCACCTTCTTGGACCCACACCACTGGTTTGGGGTAATGTTAGTATTCTCCATGATAGAGGTAATGGGAGTCACGATGTCAACTGACCATCATTATCCGCCATGCATTCAGGATAACGATAGCCACCATGTTCAGGGTAACGGCAGTCACTGTTCAGTATCTTATTTCATCAAAGTGTGATGTAGTCCCCAATGTGTGGTAGCATAATTTAGCATTGTTAGCAGAAGATAACAAATGTTTTGTACCGAAAGGTAAAGTTTTTACCTTAGCATGGGGTCGCTATAATGTTTTGCTGACTTTAAAAAGTAGTTCAAAGCGGTAGTTGAAAGCATATCAACTGTACATACTCATACCGTCAATATAACGTTTGAGTGACTTCGTAAAGTAGCTAAAAGTGGGTAGCTGAAAGCAATGCAATTCTCATTTCTTACCCATATGAATGTGTATCGAACACATATGTTAAAATTGCTGTTCATTATGCAGTTTCCTCGAAGTGTCATCCAATTTCCACTGTGTGACAGAATACGTCAGTCCTCAAGAAGGGCACTTTACCAGGAAAGTTAGATCAGCAGTAATGTCATGTGTGTTTTGTGATGTTATAGAACAAATCTTTATTTTGCTAATAAATAATACAGGCAATTTTTCTTTTCTTTTTTTTTAAAAAAAAAGGTGTAGTACAATAATCGAATTTGTTGCGAAGCGCAGCGTAGCCTGTAAGTTATATCAATATTTTTACTCTTAAAGAACAATTAAGTTCCAACAGTAGTGTCACGTGTGTTTTGTAGTGTTATAGAAGAAATCTTTACGTATTTTGGTAAATAATACACACAGTCTTATTTTGGTGGAGAGGTCGAATTTTCCGTCGCAGTCTGAGATCTGAGTGTAACCTGGCCGACTATCGTCTTTGACCGAACAGTGTTTAAGTAGTTAACATATCGTATCTGGTACATTTCGAAGCTATACATGCGTATAACGAAAAAGTGGAATTTAAATGATTCAGCGCATTGAAGACCTCGCCAAAACATATCATTTTAGTACGCTTTGTTGTGCTAAAACATGATGTTAGTGGACAAACATGCTATCGATACTGATAGTATTTTGTAGTTCATTAGGAGATAATCTGTAAACTTTTATAGATATCCTTGGCACCATATTAACGATTAGTAAACGTCACTGCCATCCTCGGAAGTTCGTTTTTCTGCACCAGTGGAACAGAACCACAAGTAGGTCCATGATAAAAAGTAACAAAAAAGTTATATTAGCCAGTAAATGAAGTTATTATGGTTTTTTAATGTATTATCTTCTCTCCCCTCAAAAAAGGTGCTTCATCAAAAGACGTTCCCTTTTCTACCACTAGTAACATCGCCTAATCTAGGCCTAACACGAAGTGTCAGCTTTTACTGCATTGCCTGTTCAACACATTATTTTAGCCTCAAGTGTTTTGTATTGCTACAGAACAATAATACAGGCAATTTAGATGTGTAAATAGCATTGTGGCACTTAATTTGAGAGTCCAATGTCAAGCTTTGGGCTGCAAGTGTACTTTAACCTAAAAGGTACACAATAATTATACCATTGATGTAGCTGGCATTGTTGTAGCTAACATATAATTTGGACATTTATAAAAAAATTAATACTAACAGTTTAGAAGGGCAAATGTTTAATCTGAGGCTCCACTGTGGTATGCATCTAGTGTGGTACAAAGATCGAAGTTTGCCCGTTGTCCAGTGCAGCTGAACGTATAAGTTAGATCAGAAGTGTCACCAGTAGTTTAATAAATAACACACATTTTAGAGGCGAAAATACTGTAAGTTGTACCTGTATGGTCAATATGTTTACATATTTTTGACTGGCATACAAACATTGTGTGTGTGTGTGTGTGTGTGTGTGTGTGTGTGTGTTGTGATGTTGTTGTTGATGATGGTGACGAAGCTTTAAATATTTTTGAAAAATAAATACAACGATTTTTAAATGTCCAAATACTGTAAGCTAAACCAGCATTGTCAATGTCTTCACGTATTTCTAGTAAATAATTGAGATCTTCCTGATGCTTTTGAACATAGTGTAAATTGACATAGTTTAGGTTATTCAGACACTTTTCAACATGGTGTCAATTTATGCAATTTAGGTCGTTCGGATGCACTTTATTGTGACCTCAGTTTACGCAATTTAGGTCGTCCTTTTACATTTGAACATGGCGTCAATATATGCAGTTCAGGTCCTTCAGATAGTTTTGAACATGGCCATATTTAGGTCATCTTGCATTTTTTAATTTCCTGCCATCACTTTCTTGGATTCCGCCGTCTTAGATTGTAACGTCATTGCTCTACCTATTGTATGTAGGCAGCATGTACGTTTGACAGAACAACCCGCATGTGTGACCCTCATTCATGTGCAGTTTCTAAATGAGAAACCTGCTGCTTATTTTCCCCTTATCTCCAGAATGTAGATGGCGTCACTGCTGTCTGCGTTGTTCGGTTAAGGTGAAGCGATAGACGTCTGCATGACCGAGTATGTAGTACACATCTTGTCAGTTTGACGTTTGTTGCATGCCGTCTCATGGTGTTGCAACTTTAATGGCCAGCAGTTTCATTAAGTAAATTCTTAAAACTGAGCTCATTCTGGGTCAGCGTCGGTGGACATTACCCTACACTACAAAATTGTAGACAGAATAAAGAATGGTTTCAGCGAAAGAGGCTGCAACATGTCGAAGTGTAACTGAATATGTTGATGTTGGCATCGTTGCTATTGTAGCCTTCATTCCGAAGGCTAATTTGCTGCAGCACTCCACGCTAGGCTGTTCTGTGCACGCCTCTTCACCTCCGAATAGCTAGTGAAACCCACATTAGTTTGAACCTGTTCACTGTATCCATCCCTTGGTGTTCCTCTACAGTTTTCATCCCCAACACTTCCCTCCATTACAAAACTGACTGTTCCTTGATGCCTCGGGATGTGTCCTATCAACCAATGCCATCTTTTTATCAAATTGTGCTGTAAATTTCTTTCTATCCCAGTTCTATTCAGTAGCTCCTGACATGTTTAACGATTTACCGTTGTCTTGGAGCCCACAGGAGAACAGTAGGACGCGGCCTGGTATAGCATTCGATGTGAAATGGGTCCGTAGACCACATATAACGTAGACTGCACGTGTCCCTATATCTTCCTTGTTAAGGCCAACAACTAAGTCACGTGACTCGTGGCAGAAAGCCGAGTTCCTGTCATTTCGCGCTGTGTGAATTGGAATTGACAGTTACAGTCTTTCTCATTTATAGCTAAAATCAAGCATTGATTTTGACAATTCAACGAACTGTAGTCCTACTGTTACGCATGTAGTAGTGCAGTTAATCTAGTTTCTCCGAAATTCCTGATTAGAAAGCAATGGTTATAGTTTTTACATGTGATCAAGTTGAAATGTATTGACAGTTCTTTTTAACAACCGACAGAGCCACTGATCTTCAGTGAATACTTTTTTTTCACTGTGAATTCTTGTAGTTCATCGCTCTCACGGAAGTGGAAGCAAAATAAAAATTTCGCATGCACCATTCATTTTCTAATGATTCCACAAGAATATGTGTGAAATTTTTTAGTAAGCTTTTGTAAGAAAGGAAATTCGTTCATGTGCATAATATCAGGTATTTACACAAAATAAGCGCATATATTTTCTGACTTTTGCTTAGCCCAGTACAGATACCGAAATGATATCAAGATATGAAGCGTAATATATTACAAAATATTGATTATATTTGTGTAGTGAGCTAGATATTAACGATACGTCATGTCAAAATCTTAGTCAGTCATAAAGTTTTACATCCAAGAACCAACACCCGTCCTAACTTTCAACTCACAGAAATACCTCTGCAAGGATTTTGAAATAGTTCCCTTTCACAATTGCGATTATGAAGTGTGTAGGGTCAAAAGAAAACTTCCCTGAGCATATATGAAGGTTATTAATTATCCTTCTAATACAAAGCACAAAATTTGATCTGTAACAAAATTACACTGTAGATGGAGAATACTCATGGATATTGAATGAGTCAAGATCTACTTATACAGCACAATAAGCAAATTGTAGACAATCACTATTAACATTAATGTACCTATCTCTATACTGTATAGTTATATTCATACCAACAGTAGCTAATTAACTAAAGGGAGAAAAAGATGCTGCTTTGAAAAAGCTACTGCATCCATAGTTACACTAAATACTTGCTGTTTGCCCCCCACTGGTAACTTAATACTAACTTGATTACATGTAAATTCTTCAAATAAAATAATTACTTATATCTGCAAAAACTGAAGCTTGCTTGCAGTGCATTACTGTTTAACATATAGCTTTATAAGACAATTCTTATCTACCAAGTGACCAATAGAACGTTTTAATTATTGAATCTAGATCTTCAAGTAATAAAACGAGTTGGTAATTTAAGTATAGTTTTTTTCTTTTGAATTAGTAGAAATTCCCAATTTCTTGTTTTATGTTAGATGGGAGCTTGCTCAATGACATACCTTTGCAGCACAATCAATTACTCCTCTCAGAACACTGGGCAAGAAAGCAAAGTGCACGTGAAAATGATTTTGATTGCTTCCTGCTGTGTTAAGGGGAAGTGTCCCTGAACGAGCTGCATTTTCAGCAATGTCTTTTTACCCTAATAGTGCAATTAATCTATAAATCAGAGATAGCTCAAAATTCTGACACGCAATGAAGGACATTAGTCAAAGCATTTTCCAAAAATCATTGAGATATTTATTATATTTTGGTACTGACAACTATGTATATAATAATATAAAAAACGGAACACAATTTCCCTGCAGTATCACTTTCTTTGCAACCACTGACTGCACAGCTTGTAAAAAGCTTGTAAAAAGCACATAAGTGTTTTATGCCCACAATTTCCTTCCCTGATGCTGATCTGTGAATAAGACAAGTAATTTAATTTACTACAACAAAAATATTTAAAAATGTAGCTCTGATATCACCGTCATGTTATAAATTTTTCAGGAAATAGTAGGCAAGGGAGGTAGAGGAGGTCACTCTAAGTATCAGTACCAATTTTTGTGAGTTTAACTTCAGTCATTTAGGAGAAAAGTGAACCTGATTGATGAAAATTCAAGTTGTTGGTAAATTGCAAAAGAAGATTTACAGATTTATTAACTTACCACATTCCAGCTGCATACTCCAGTTGTCCACCTGTTTCCTTATCCTCCATACTCTTTCTCATTCTTTTCTTTATTCTTGACTCCTTGACAGCTTCTGCAGCTGTCTCTGCTTCGCTTATCAATAGCAGAGCTGAAGCCATATTCCCTCCCATCTGGATGTTCAATTTCTTCATAACATTTATCCTTGAAATTGCACCATAATTGAATGTTATTATTGCATCCATTACACCAATCTTGAGCACTGTCAGCCCAACAAATACAGTTTTGGGTATTCTCTCCCAAATACAGCTGTTGAAGCTTTCATTTTCATTCTGAGAGGGACCATGCATACATTTCCTAAGTAGATTTTTGTTTGCCAGATCCCTGTATATAGGCCTAATTGCCTCCATTACAGCAAGTCCTAAGGAATGCTTGTGGGTATGTCGTATGCCTGTAGCATTTCTCAGCCAGTACTTGCTCCATGAATCTTCCCCTTTTGGACAAAAACCATGCTGTGGGGTATCATCTGTTGACACTCTGTGAAACCATGTTACCCAAACAGTTCGTCTCATGTTCTCCCAAATCTCCTACATTTCTCTTTATTGCTAGTCCATAACATTGAGTCAAAGAATCAATTTCACTTTCTGTAAGACGACCTGGAACACCTATGTGTTTTCCATTTGACAGTTTTTTTTTCCACTGAAGTCTTTACAAAATTTTCTCAGCCGAGCTCACATTCTTTTTTGTACATGCCCAACACATTCAAGCTTTTCTATCAGAGTCTCTCCATATGGTCTGTCATTAACAGCAGTAGTGTGTCCTTTACAGTCTCCATCCCCAAGGTAGCCTAAATACCTCACACCACGACTGACCTCTGATCTTCTAAAAATGTATAGAATTCATTTTGTTTCCATGTTTCCATTTGGGCCATCAATGTTCTTTACACAAACATGGGTGCCAATAAATTTACTTGAACAACTCTGGCAGTGCTTTGATAGACATTCATAATCTAGTATCTTACCAGTGGCAGTTGCAACCCCATTCAGAGAAGTATGACCTCTCTTCTGCCAAGATCCATCAAATGCTGCTCCAATGTCTGTATTCTCAGACCAGACTACTGCTTATTCTGCTACTCTTTTCATTGAATGTTCACTTACACCACATGAAGCATTATACATTAATTTATTGTATCTGTCAAACCTGAGTGGAGGTAGAGGCAAATCCATCACTGCACAATACATCTGGACAGCTCTCCTTCCCCCTCCAACAAATCGCATTGCATAACCCAGCTGAATATTTACACTGTAATTCGACAATCAGTTACTGGCGATTTCATAGTATCACTGTACATCTTTCACGAGTTACAGGCAATCGCTAATCGACTTGAAAGACCCTTCCTGGTGAAATGTCCTGAGAAAAGTCAATACCATCTTCACAATTGCAGTACTTACATTTCACATCACTTTCAAAAGTCTTTACAGAATTTTTAGGTTCATAATAACATTTCAGTCGTTATTGCTGCTCACTATGCTCAAGGCTTGTTCTCATTGCATTCAAAAGCGTAAGTTTACATCTAGAAGCACTGCCTGTAGATACAGGCGACTTTTGAAGCATCTGATGTGTATTATTCGGTTGTGTTTGGAACTGGTTGCCGCGAAACTTTCGTTTGGAGCTAAATTTCTTTAATCTCGGCGTTTGTAGCACAGGAAACACACACACACAGAAACAAAACAACACACAATAACTACAAACCACATGTGTATGACATTCAGAAATCATATATTCTCAGATCTTTGTTTACATTCGAACCACAGCCTTCTAGACACGCATGTACTTTGGTTCCGGAAGTCAGTGCCTTCTAAAATACACCTGTGTTAACGAACCGTAAGTAACGACGGAAAAAACGGAAAAACAAAATAATGCATCACGTGTTCTGACGCACTTTAAACTGACAGATGGGCATGGCCCCTGTGGAACATTACATTCAACCTCAATTTTAGAGGGAACGGAAAATGATAATGCCCATAAACTATAAAATTTTGAAATCAGCGTGAAATGTTCTTTTCTATAGACCAAGAATTTTTTTTTCAACTTTTTGATCATTTTCACGAGCATGTCTCCTTAAATAAGTCATAGTTCTGCTGGAACTTCTATTTGTTGTCAGTAAGAAAAACCATAAGGATTACAGGTAGTAGGGAGTAAGAATTCCAAGAGCCTGAAAAAGCATTCTGCTCAATGTGTGGTTATCTGCTTTACACAATAATCTTGATGCTCGCTTCTGGTGAATAGACACTGCTTATTACACATGCCCAAACACTTTATTTACTTAAAGTGGCCTGTCCAACAGGATTCATTTACAGCAGAGTGAAAGTATGTCGGCATCAATACTCAACACCCTCCCCCCCCCCCTTCCAAAAAAAATCGTCATTTGCATGGACAGCAACATACACCCTAAATATTTTATGCAGATATTAATCAAGCTTGATACCACTGTGTTTGTCTTAACATTATTGTACATTTCTTATAGATGAACTGACAACATTTTCACTTCCTCATCTGGTGTCAAAAAGTTAAACAGAATTCCAAATTCAGCAATTAAGAAAGAAAAATGAAAATACTGGTGGTAGTAATACAAGCACTTACTTTATCACAGAAAAACGTCGCTTAAGCTAAGCTTATATCCTTGTACTGTGGAAATCTTGTATTACTCAACCACTTAACACAAATCTTTTAGAATCAACTTTTTATTCCAATTCTTTGATATTGTGAAAAACTTCATGTATGGATGAAGAAGGACAAATAATTAAGTCAGCTTAAAAATTAATTTATTTCACTCAAAACCAAAAGCTACACTTCGTCTGTACGACTCAGACTTCTGTTAATACCAATGCATACATCCATTTTGAAAACACACAATTACTGATTCCTAAACAATGCTATTTTCATATAGAAACTCCTAATCTAAGCATCATGTAGTCTCTCGCTGCAGAGTCTCGCTTCATGATGCAGAATTATTTTAAAATAGTGAGTACAACTTTTTTTAACTGGTGAATGTGATTGTCCAGGGGAGCACAATTTGTGATGTGTTCATTCATCTGACGAAAAACATCATTCCTTAAGTCCTGCTAAGCTGCTTTGACCAATTTGTTCAAGGGTTTTTCATATTTAAAATTGATATTTCCATTAATACGCTCTCGGCCATTTTATAGAGATAAACATCATCATTCAATGCAAGCCCCCTCCGTTTTTTATGTTACCTCTGAAGCTGAAGCATTAGATCGTAGTGCCAGTTGACAAATACCTTTTTTTGAGGAATTTCCTGGCCACAAATCCAGCAATGAATTCGACAGAATCATACTCATACAAAGTGAGAGATGCAGGATGTGCAAATAAACATAGTCATCATTTATTAATACTACCTCTGGAACAGATGGCAACTCATTGCAATCAACATTCTCATTTTGATGATTAGTTGATGTTACACTGTGAATTGTGGAAGCATCAATGAAAGAACAATTTGCACTTGTAGCTGTTCCAATCTGGATGTGTAGCAGAACTCCCTTGAAAGCAACTTGAAATTTCAGAGCAATGGGATTATTATTCTGCCCTCCACATCTCTCCATAGCTCTAAAAAATACTTCCAAGTGCTCTTGACTAAGTAGGTGTGTCAGTAAAAATGTACTCCTGGTGCAAATCTAGCTCATACACCGCTAAGGATGAATACAGACTAATTATCATGAATATAAACCCATTTCTTCCTGTGGAGTGCACCAGTAATGTTCCCCAAACAGATTATTTTAATGTAAACAGCCAATCTTTCCCTTCCTCTACACATCTGCGTACATCACTGTATATGTAGTTGTGGCCAAGAATCTTTTGAATCGCTTGCAAAATAGGTTCATACTGTCAAATACATTATTTATCAACCTGACAAATTTCTCTGTTGCTTCTCAGCCCTGAAACTGATCCAGGTCCAAATTTTTGTCACAGTATGTAAGGACGCTGGCTACACTTTCACTAAATGTCCGTGCAGCAAGTTTAACCTTCATAGGTTCTTTGGGCCAATTAATATGGCGTTTCGTAAGTTTTGTCCATTATGCAATCCCTCTTGTGCCTGTAATTTTTGTAGTTCCACAAAATAAGTCCATTTATTTGGGCCATCATTACTGAAAGTACCCCCTTTAGTGGCGAAACAATTTCTTACCAGTTTAATCATGTGGCAAACATGGTTTCATACGATCTCCACTAAGTTCATCCCCCAGATAACAAGCCATCGCCAAATTAGCAGCTGCACCATCAAATGTTAGGGAGAGCACATTGATATAAATCTGTTTCAGGAAATCAAGACTGGCCAGAACTAAATTGGCCCTTTCACTAGCATCCAAACCACTTGTCATAAAATATTCCACTGGAATTTCCAAGTTGCCATTCAATGCAACAACCATAAAAACCAAAACCCTTTTGCTTCGGGTAAATTATCACACATAACTTCAGCACCAGCAACTCTATATCCAACAAACCACTGACAACAAATTCTATGTGTTTCCTGATGGACATTTCGTCCATCATGAGAGGCACCATAACTTTTTTGTCTGTGGTTGCCATATGGCGTGATTTCAAGATAAGTGCAGTTATCGCTTCAGCGATGAATCCTGGTTTCCCATTTACTTCTTGATACCATCTTCGTAAAGTACTGGAGGTGTGGTAAAGCATTGTCAAAATTCTCCATTACATATAAGCTCGGCATGAAAAGAAGTTGAGAGTAAGTTGCAAATTTGCGTAGCTCCTCAGGGTACTCTTTTGCATATTCTCCTTTACAGTTTCTCAGTATATAGACAACTACTAGTGGGAGGAGATTCTACAAACAGAAAAGCATCAACTTTTACTAACAATTGACTAATATATTTGCACAAAAGTAGAAAAACTGACAACTTATTTGTAGTCAAATTTGCATTTACAGTAATTATAATAAGAGTATGATAGTTGTATATTACTACACTTAAGCTTCAAACACGTGTTCGAAAGGTTAAATGTACAACACTCAAAACAGTTATCATTGCTACACTACTATTGCACTCTGTAGACTTTTTAACTTTCATTTAACTAAGACAAAGAAATTAGAAATATTAGTTTACTTCCAACATGTCAACTGTACTTTCAGTGATTATTGGCTTCTGTTTTAATTCTGACAGCAGTGTTTCAGCAGTATCGATTTTGTTCGTTAAACGACGGCATTTCTTTCTCTCTAAACGTAACGTTTTCATCACCACTTCAAGTCTACTATCAGCAACTTCCACAAAATTAGTTGCTTTATTGGGAGACAAAGTTTCTGGCTCCTTGGGGCAATCTACTATATACGATTTTCTGAATGTTCTTGGCCGTTTTAGTTGTACATCTGTGACATGGGTAAAAAAAAAATAAGCAACATGATGATAAAATTTTCGGCACTGATTTTGAACACAAATTTAAATTTTTACTGCATGTAACTACTGTTATATACCCTACCCACAGTAAGCTACTTATATTATCATGAAACAGCTTGCACATTATGCTAACAAACTACTTCTGTGTTGTGTATCATGGTCTTCTTGAAACATACGTACAGTAGCGAGTTACTGTAAGTTACTCCAACAGCAATAATACTAAAAGAATTTATGCATTGAAAAAAAAGTCGTTAAGGCCATCTTCAATAAGAAGACAATCTTACTCATGCAGAACGGTCTATCATAATCTAAACATGTATATATGTATATATACATCAAAGTCAGTGTATTACCAGAAAAAAATGCATGTGTTCATTCATATGACAAGAAATAAAGGCCAACTGAGAAGTACGCCACACAAACTGAGAGCTGATGGCAAAGATCCTTGGTACTCGGTTGTAAAACTTAACTTCTAAGAGTCTATAGGTCAGTACAAATAAAAAATTAATCCAAAAAGAGCTAAGGGATTATTTAATGGAAAAATTTTTATGCCTCATATGATTTTGGATGTCTGATATGTAATTAGGGAATATAAAAATAGCTTTAAGATCTAAATTTTAATCGAGAGAAAAACCTATGCAGCATACTGTGTATTATTATCACACATTTCATGTTTGATGCTGTAATATGTAGACCATTTATTTTAAGACATTAGATTGACTTGTCCTATATTACATGTACACACACTGTACATAACGTAATTGTATGAGACGAAGAAAAATAAATAAACATTTTGATCACAGTAACCTATCAATATTATGTTAACAGCAAATCTTCCTGAACAATACTAGTCAGTGTTTTTATACAAACTAAACCAATCTTGAGCTAAATGTAGTTTCAGTTGGAATGAAGTTATACGTTTAAGTAAGCCAAACTTGTTCACAACTACTTTCTTTACAGTCGTTTCGATAAAAGTACAAATAAAATGCATCTTACACATCATTTTTCGAACTAGATGGCGCTTCATGCATATTTCTGCGAGTTGATGGTTCCCTCTATTTTCCTTTAGGTGCTAAGTGCAGAAGCAAATCAAAAATTGATTGTACAGTATCTGCCTTGAGTTTCCTTCCTGTGGTCTTCAGTCCTGAGACTGGTTTGATGCACCTCTCCATGCTACCCAATCCTGTGCAAGCTTCTTCATCTTACTGCAACCCACATCCTTCTGAATCTGCTCAGTATATTCATCTCTTGGTCTCCCTCTACAATTTTTACCCTCCAATGCTAAATTTGTGATCCCTTGATGCCTCAGAACATGTCCTACAAACCGGTCCCTTCTTTTTGTCAAGTTGTGCCACATACTCCTCTTCTCCCCAATTCTATTCAATACTTCATCATTAGTTATGTGATCTATCCATCTAATCTTCAGCATTCTTCCGTAGCACCACATTTCGAAAGCTTCTATTCCCTTCTTGTCCAAACTATTAATCGTCCATGTTTCACTTCCATACATGGCTACTCTCCATACAAATACTTTCAGAAACGACTTCCTGACACTTAAATCTATACTCGATGTTAACAAATTTCTCTTCTTCAGAAACGCTTTCCTTTCCATTGCCAATCTACATTTTATATCCTCCCTACTTCGACCATCATCAGTTTTTTTGCTCCCTAAATAGCAAAACTCTTTTACTACTTTAAGTGTCTCATTTCCTAATCTAATTCCCTCAGCATCACCCGACTTAATTCGACTACATTCCATTATCCTCGTTTTGCTTTTGTTGATGTTCATCTTATATCCTCCTTTCAAGACACTGTCCATTCCGTTCAACTGCTCTTCCAAGTCCTTTGCTGTCTCTGATAGAATTACAATGTCATCGGCGAACCTCAAAGTTTTTATTTCTTCTCCATGGATTTTAATACCTACTCCGAGTTTTTCTTTTGTTTCCTTTACTGCTTGCTCAATATACAGATTGAATAACATCGGGGACAGGCTACAACCCTGTCTCACTCCCTTCCCAACCGCTGCTTCCCTTTCATGCCCCTCGACTCTAATAACTGCCATCTGGTTTCTGTACAAATTGTAAATAGCCTTTCGCTCCCTGTATTTTACCCCTGCCACCTTTAGAATTTGAAAGAGAGTATTCCAATCAACATTGTCAAAAGCTTTCTCTAAGTCCACAAAAGCAAGAAATGTAGATTTGACTTTCCTTGATCTATTTTCTAAGATAAGTCGTAGAGTCGGTATTGCCTCACGTGTTCCAACATTTCTGCGGAATCCAAACTGATCTCCGCCGAGGTCGGCTTCTACCAGTTTTTCCATTCGTCTGTAAAGAATTCGCGTTAGTATTTTGCAGCTGTGACTTATTAAACTGAGAGTTCGGTAATTTTCACATCTGTCAACACCTGCTTTCTTTGGGATTGGAATTATCATACTCTTCCTGAAGTCTGAGCGTATTTCGCCTGTCTCCTACATCTTGCTCACCAGATGGTAGAGTTTTGTCAGGACTGGCTCTCCCAAGGCCATCAGTAGTTCTAATGGAATGTTGTCTACTCCCGGGGCCTTGTTTCCACTCAGGTCTTTCAGTGCTCTGTCAAACTCTTCACGCAGTATCGTATCTCCCATTTCATCTTCATCTACATCCTCTTCCATTTCCATAATATTGTCCTCAAGTACATCGCCCTTGTATAGACCCTCTTTATACTCCTTCCACCTTTCTGCTTTCCCTTCTTGGCTTAGAACTGGGTTTCCATCTGAGCTCTTGATATTCATACAAGTGGCTCTCTTTTCTCCAAAGGTCTCTTTAATTTTCCTGTAGGCAGTATCTATCTTACCCCTAGTGATATACGCCTCTACATCCTCATATTTGTCCTCTAGCCATCCCTGCTTAGCCATTTTGCACTTCCTGTCGATCTCATTTTTGAGACGTTTGTATTCCTTTTAGCCTGCTTCATTTACTGCATTTTTGTATTTTCTCCTTTCATCAATTAAATTCAGTATCTCTTCTGTTACCGAGGTTTTCTATTAGCCCTCGTCTTTTTACCTACTTGATCCTCTGCTGCCTTCACTATTTCATCTCTCAAAGCTACCCTTGCTTCTTCTACTGTATTTCTTTCCCACATTCTTGTCAATCGTTCCCTAATGCTCTCCCTGAAACTCTCTACAACCTCTGGTTCTGTCAGTTTAACCAGGTCCCATCTCTTTAAATTCCCACCTTTTTGCAGTTTCTTTAGTTTTAATCTACAGTTCATAACCAATAGATTGTGGTCAGAGTCCACATCTGCCCCTGGAAATGTCTTAAAATTTAAAACCTGGTTCCTAAATGTCTATCTTAACATTATATAATATATCTGAAACCTTCCAGTATCTCCAGGATTCTTCCATGTATACAACATTTTTTTATGATTCTTGAACCAAGTATTAGCTATGATTAAGTAATGCTCTGTGCAAAATTCTACTAGGCGGCTTCCTCTTTCATTCCTCACCCCCATTCCATATTCACCTACTACGTTTCCTTCCCTTCCTTTTCCTACTATCTAATTCCAATCACCCGTGACTATTAAATTTTCGTCTCCCTTACATATCTGAATAATTTCTTTTATCTCATCATACATTTCATCAATCTCTTCATCATCTGCGGAGCTAGTCGGCATATAAACTTGTACTACTGTGGTAGGCGTCGATTTCGTATCTCTCTTGGCCACAATAACGTGTTCACTATGCTGTTTATAGTAGCTTACCCGCACTCCTATATTTTTATCCATTATTAAAGCTACTCCTGCATTACCCCTATTTGATTTTGTGTTTATAACCCTGTATTCACCCGACCAAAAGTCTTGTTCCTCCTGCTACCGAACTTCACTAATTCCCACTATATCTAACTTTAACCTATCCATTTCCTTTTCTAAATTTTCTAATCTACCTTCCCGGTTAAGGGATCTGACATTCCTCGCTCCGATCCGTAGAACGCCAGTTTTCTTTTTCCTGATAACGACGTCCTCTTGAGTAGTCCCCGCCCGGAGATCCGAATGGGGGACTATTTTACCTCCGGAATATTTTACCCAAGAGGACGCCATCATCATTTATCCATACAGTAAAGCTGCATGCCCTCGGAAAAAATTACGGCTGTAGTTTCCCCTTGCTTTCAGCCGTTCGCAGTACCAGCACAGCAAGGCCGTTTTGGTTAATGTTGCAAGGCCAGGTGAGTCAATCATCCAGACTGTTGCCCCTGCAACTACTGAAAAGGCTGCTGCCCATCTTCACGAACCACACGTTTGTCTAGATTCTCAACAGATGGATATGCAGTCTGCTAAATCGGTCGTATCTTTGAATATAAATCTTAAGAAGTCACAGCGGCCCTTCTTATTCAACACGGAATAGTTCGACTATGGATGCCCTAAGTACAAAGTGTTATGCTTAAATTTATATTATATGTTAACAAGTTCCTCTTTTTCAGAAATGCTTTTCTTGCTATTACCAGTCTGCATTCTGTATCTTCTCTACTTTGGCCATCAGTTATTTTGACGTCCAAATCTCAAGACTGACCAGCTACTTTTAGCCCCTCATTTTCAAACGTAATTCCCTCACCATTCCAGGACCCTCGGCTTACTTTCGTTCATGTTCGTTTTATAACCCATTCGGAAGACGCTACACATTCCGTTCAACAACTCTTCCATGTCCTTTGTTGACTCTGACAGAATAACTATGTCATCGACAAACCTCAATGTTTTTACTTTTTCTTCACAATGAATTTCCACTTCGGCGTCTGCAACCGAGTACACGCGGCAACGCACTGTTACAAAGAGAGAATTGATCTGTTCACACATCGTAATGAAAAACTTAATCGCAGTCGAGTAACCGCTTGCTCCTAATTCGGATGGTTTAAACTTCACCTCTAGTACGAATGAGCCATTAACGAAAGTAAAGGTTTGCTCTGCTTTTAAGAGAGCGAATTCCATTAGCTCGGGAAGCTTATAGCGCCTCCTTCGGCCGCGCCAGACACGGAGCTAATCGTGGAAATGAGCGCCACCCGAGTAGGGCGGTGTGGTGGAGCGCATGTGGGCTATCACAGTTGAAACGTTAATGCTGATTAAATGACCATCGCGCGGCTAATCCGCCGGTCGCCGGGCACGTTACGTTTTAAATTAGCGGCAGTTGGCCGGTAATCCCCCCCGTCATAAATAAGGAGCGCCGGCCGCGACCGATAATCTAATTTGCAGCCTCCGCAACTGCGCCCGTCGTAAATCGCGACCGAGTGCCCAGCTACAGTTGGCGCTGCGGGTTGCCTACCCCTCACCGCGCCGCCGAACTCGTGGCGAGTTGCAGCTCGTAGCCTATACAACGTGCTGCCTGCAGTTTTCGGGATATCCTCGTAAGAAACAGGAATCTGAAACCCCTTCACACCGACGCGAATATAAGAGAAACTGCAAAAGCAAACGATATTTGGTTCTGTTCGATTTGTATTCGCATGTGTTTCGCTGCTTGTCGGTCTTAGCGAAACATCGAAGGAAGTTCACGTCGTCTCCGCCTAGGCATTACCAGTACAGAAAACTTTCGTCTGCTATCTTGCCTACTTTTCTTTTTGTTGAAATAAGTTGCGTGAGCGATGGAGTGGTCCGAAGAGACTGTAATGTACTTGATAGAAGAATATCGCCATCGTACATGTTTCTGGGATCCAAGAGATGAACAGCACGAATGCCGCAGGAAAAGATACTTTACTGGTAGAAAATTACCGAAACACCCCACAGTCCTAATAGTGAAAGACGATACATTCATCAGATGCTTGCATCAGATAAGAAAGGAGTGAATAAGACCAAGCTATGTAATTCTTTTTATTAAGAAGGAGAAGCGCAAAAAATTGCTTTGAAAATAAACAATTAATTACGATAATTAAAATTTAAGGTACTCGGGAGTACCTGATCACTTTACTTGCTTACGTTCGTGTTATCTGTAATTATAAGGCTGGTGTACAGCTGTTATGTTAACGATTTTTGGTGACAAGTATTTGCACAGATTTCTATGTATATATAGTTTCGGCAAGTTAAATTGTCGTCTTTAGATCTGAAAATGTACACTACTGGCCATTAAAATTGCTACACCAAGAATAAATGCAGACGATAAACGGGTATTCATTGGACAAATATATTATACTAGAACTGACATGTGATTACATTTTCACGCAATTTGGGTGCATAGATCCTGAGAAATCAGTACCCAGAACAACCACCTCTGGCCGTAACAACGGCCTTGATACGCCTGGGAATTGAGTCAGAGCTTGGATAGCGTGTACAGGTACAGCTGCCCATGCAGCTTCAACACGATACCACAGTTAATCAAGAGTAGTGACTGGCGTATTGTGACGAGCCAGTTGCATTATACAGTAAAACCACGATTGTGCCAAACACTCACAAAAGCTTCTGATCAAATACATTCAGCTCATAGGATATTGTCTGCTGCGTCCGTGCTGACAGCCGATAGCACACTGCCGGGCAGTAGTTAAATGGACTCTCGTATAGTGTTCAGGGGTACCACCAGGTGGCAGCATTCTCTTACATGCTAATCGAGAAACGTAGTAAACAAGTTTTTTCATGTTTCTGTAATACATGAAAGGACTGCGATAATCTACCATTTTAAATTTTTACGGTTATAAACGTGATCTATATAGTTCCTTTGCATTGAAGGATGGCAACTGGCAGAACCAACTAGGTACAACAGGCATACAGTTTGAAAGCGTTGTACAGGCGATACAAGTTACTCGGAACATCGTCAGGATCTCTTACTAACATTTCACAAAATTCAGCGATTGACATGGCAGGATACAGCTGAATTATACAGGTGGAAACTAGGATATCAGGAGGCTGTTCGTCTCAACCATCGACGGAACACTGGACTTACATATTGGAGGACGACGGTTCAAACCCGCGTCCGGATATCCTGATTTAGGTTTTCCATGATTTCCCTAAATCGTTTCAGGCAAATGCCGGGATGGTTTCTTTGAAAGGGAACGGCTGACTTTCTTCCCTAATTCGATGAGACAGATGACCTCGCTGTTTGGCCCCTCCCCTCAAATCAACCAATCAACCAACCACCGACGAAACATTACATTACTGACATTCACAGGTCATTCTCTTGCGTCAGTGTCAGGTAACTATAAAAGTGGTTTCCGTGTTATCATGCTGTCTGCCCTCTAACAAACAACGAGGGCGTGCTGAAAAGTTATGAGAAAATTCTTAAAGCTTTTTAAATAAAATAAACGTTCTTAACTTTGTACATCTTTATTCTTCGTGTCTACATACTTATTTCTCAAGATAGTCACCCTGGCGAGGAACACATTTCTCCCAACGAGAGACCACTTATTTGATAACGGCACTGCAGAATGTCTGATTTTGTTGACGGTGCCACAACCTCACCTCTGCCTGCACCGCTTCTTCGCTGAAGTCATCGAAAGTGCTCTTTAAGTTTTGGAAACAGGTGAAAATCTGAATGGGCCACGTCGGGACTGTATGGAGGATGACTGATGACAGGGGTCCCGAGGCGTCGGATTGCCGCAGCGCTCGTGTGGGGTCTGGCGTTGTCATGATGAAGGAGGTGAAGGAGGGGATGCTCCGTGTTCCGACGAACTCTTCGAATTCGAAACTTGATTACAGCATGCCGTTTCTCACGCACCAGCGTAGTTACGTTTCACACTACGCTATAATTCGTTGCCCTCTAGAGACAGAGGGCTGCAGATATGTACACACACAAAAAAAGAGATGTAAAATGTTAATAACGTTTGTTTTATTTAAAAAAATTGTTATGATTCTCGTCGTCAGTTATGATGACAGGTGTCCAATGCTAAATAGGAACATATATTGCAGGTTTGGCAGTGAAGTCGGTAACGAGCTGGCTGCATAGTCTGTACCTGCAACGACTGAAATAATTAATAGTCGTTGGTAAAAAATTATAACTTGTGTTACAGGCTTCTTCATATGCGGCATACATATAATTACAAACAGATATCTACAGAGGCGTTGCTTATGCCATAGTTGGATTGGATTGTTACAGGCTTCTTCATATGCGGCATACATATAATTACAAACAGATATCTACAGAGGCGTTACTTATGCCATAGTTGGATTGGATTGTTACAGGCTTCTTCATATGCGGCATACATATAATTACAAACAGATATCTACAGAGGCGTTACTTATGCCATAGTTGGATTGGATTGGATTGGATTGTTTGAGGGAAGAATCCAAACAGGGAGGTCATCGGATTACGGAAGGACAGGGAAGGAAGTCGGCCGTGCCCTTTTAGAGGAACCATCCCGGAATTTGCCTGGAGCGATTTAGGGAAATCACGGAAAACCTAAATCAGAATGGCCGGACGTGGGATTGAACCGTCGTCCTCCCGAATGCGAGGCCAGAGTGCCAACCACTACGCCACCTCGCTCGGTATATGCCATAGTTGACTAAGCGCCTTCTTAGATGTTGCTTCCTATCAGCTGAGTGCTATGCTACATTCCTAGTTGAGGCCCCGAGCAAGAGTGGACGAGAGCTCGCTAGAAGCTCGATACATGTCGTGGAGCGGCCTAGCGGCGCTGGTCGCGACTCGCGGGTCCAACGATACTGATACGGACCGCGGTCGATAACTGCAACCCCTAACAAGTGTGGTATCGAACGTAGATACCACAATTTTAAGAGTTTTTACGCAACATTTTTGAATAATTACGCACTTGCTTATTGCCGATTTTATCAAGTAGCCTATTTGACAGGTAGTATGCGTAGTAGTATTTCAAACTTCAGTGATCACATCTTATTGACATTATCTTCCTAGTAAAATCTTTGAAGCGCTCCGCATTTGGCACAGCAGAGATCAGAAACTATACCAGCCACTGAACAGCGAAACAATACATGACGTAAATGTCTTCGGTTGCTAATAACTCCATGTTATGTTAGTCGTTGGTAATTACTGTTCTGCTTGCACAACACGGGGCCTGACAGATGCTAATGACAAGGCTATCAAAGTTGCTATCTTCTGGAAAAGCTGACCCAACATAGGAATGAAATGAATGAATCAGGTTCTGCTTTTAAATTTCCTTCTCAGTTGTAATGAAAATACAGCGAAAAGCGTCAGCTGACATATTTGCGAAGTTTTTGGACTAATGCTAAGAGAAACTGCAGCAACAATTCAGTGTTAACATGACAAAGTCTACGCATTTCACGTTTACGTACAAACTGATAAACCTAAATTTCTACGTTGTTTTGCTTACTTTGTCAAAAACAATGGAGTCGCCTTGCAAAGTAATTCTCTCTGAATATCAAAGTTTTGCGTAGTGTTGCTTCCTGTGTACCGCTTTTTAGCGCCAAAAAGCAGTAACGAAGCGTTCGCAGGCTAAGTTCATAGTGTCCTCTTATGTTCCCTCTAGTGTAAACGCTTGCTTACAAATACAAGCGAACGTTAGCGAATACTATCTGTTTCGGTTGGCAGGAGAGCCAACACCGTGTTACTAGAGGAGGCCGAAGGGCACGCGTTTTAGCTCACACAGGCTGGCGTGAGGTCTGGAACAGGACAAGGAAATTATAATTTAGAAAAAAGGACGTAGCTGGTGGAATACTTAACTTTAATCCATTAATGGTGAACGTCGGTCTGCACGGTATATGATTCACAATATCAATAGTGACTGATAATGGCGCCTTGCTAGGTCGTAGCAAATGACGTAGCTGCGGCTATGCTAAACTATCGTCTCGGCAAATGAGAGCGTATTTTGTCAGTGAACCATCGCTAGCAAATTCGGTTGTACAACTGGGGTGAGTGCTAGGAAGTCTCTCTAGACCTGCCGTGTGGCGGCGCTTGGTCTGCAATCACTGATAGTGGCGACACGCGGGTCCGACGTATACTAACGGACCGCGGCCGATTTAAAGGCTACCACCTAGCAAGTGTGGTGTCTGGCGGTGACACCACACTATCAGAATGTCTGGCAATGCGCAGTCGCTTGTGTTCGCTTCCGTGTAGAGCGGGCTTTACGCTCCACCGTGTTTCCACAGTCACCTTCAAAGTAGTGCGCTTGCGCTTCCAGAGAATTTTCCCATTGCTGGAACTTTGCAGGCTGACTCGCGTTCAAGATTAGTTGCGATTCCGCTTGGATCTCTCCGAGAAGAGGAAGGAATCGCAAGCATCTAGATAATGCAAATAGGGCGGCTGGGGGATAGTTGTCTTGTTGTTTTTTGCCGCTAACGTCATGATGCAGCAACCAGGCTTTGTTCTCCCATGTCTCAAACCGTTTGTGTCTAACTCCTTCCCTGAATCTTCTCAAAGCATCATCATAGAACTTCCGTCTGACACCGACAGCAAGAAAGAAATTTCTTATGGACAGTCCCATGAATGTCGAGAAAGATAATTAGCATTGACTTGATGTTGCTGCAAAATTAGCGCGCTTTTCCAAAAAATTGTTCAAATGGCTCTGAGCACTATGGGACTTAACATCTGAGGTCATCAGTTCCCTAGAACTTAGAACTACTTAAAACTAACTAACCTAAGGACATCACACACATCCATGCCCTTGTCAGGATTCGAACGTCCGACCGTAGCGGTCGCGCGGTTCCAGGCTGGAGCGCCTAGAACCGCTCGGCCACTGCGGCCGGCTGGCACGTTTTTTCTGGCCGTGGAGACGACAGTGTGAATATTGCTCTTTTCTTTCAGGGGAATAAGCGTCTCATGTTCAGTTCATCAGCCAGAATGCGTTGATATGTCCCTTATGAAATTCCAACGTTTTCACAAGCAATCTGACGCAAAAAAATCGCAACACCAAAAAATATTTAACGTCCAATAATGAAATTTCGGGAATAAATTTGTCTAGGTAGGCCTACCATTTTTAAGTGATTAACATTGCAAGATCACAGGTTAATGCAAGCGCGAGGTAAGCTATTGTAAATGTGATTTGCTGATACGTTAATAAAAGGTGTAGCAGCCAGATAGTTGAAAGCAAGCAGGCAAACGTGCACATATTGTGTTATACAGCTGCCGGGTGTCAGTTCGTGCGATGGAATCCCCTACCTGTTGCACTTGGTCGGTCAATACAGCGACGGTTAATGTTGGTTATTGGTGACGCTGGAGTTGTCGTCTGATGATGTGCCATATGTGCTCCATTAGAGACGGATGTGGTAATCGAGTAGGCCAAGGTGACATGTTGACACTCTGTAGAGCATGTTGGATTACAACACCGGTATGTGGACGAGCGTTATCCTGTTTGAAAACAACTCCTGGAGTGCTGTTCATGAATGGTACCACCACATGTCGCATCAGTAGACTGCCATACTCGAACAGTTTTGCAGTAAGAGTGCGTGGGATAACTGCAAGAGTGCTCCTGCTGTCATACGAAATCGCACGCCAGACCATAACTCCAGGCGTAGGCCCAGTGTGTTTAGCAAGCAGACAGGTTGGTTCCAGGTCCTTAACTGGACTCCCTCCAACCAACAAACGGTTATCACCAGCACCGAGACAGAATCAGCTTTCATCAGAAAACACCACAGACCTCCATCCCGTTCTCCAATGAGCTCTCGCTTGATACCACTAAAGTCGCTAATGACAGTGGTTTGGGATCGATGGAATGCACACTACAGAGCGTCTGGTTCGGAGCTGTACTTAAAGTACCCGATTTGTAACAGTTTGTTGTATCACTGTAGTGCCAACTGCTGCTCAAATTACTACTGCAGATGCAGTACGATGCGCCAGAGCCATATACCAAATACGATACCCCCCCTCCCCCCTCTCTCCCTCTCTCTCTCTCGGTAACGCCTTGTGGCTGTCCGCAACCCGATCATCTTGCAACCTTACATTCTCGTGACCACCGCTGCCAGCACTCACGTACAATGGCTAAACTCCCGCCAAGTCTTTCTGCAGTATCGCGGAAGGAACATACAGCTTCTCGTAGCCCTATTACCTGACCTCGCCCAAATTCAGTGACGTGTTGATAATGGTGTCTTTGTCGCCTTAAAGGCATTCTTGACTAACGTAACATCAACTCATCACGTCCAGTCTCAAAGGTAACTAACGTACCCGACCGTTACAACTTGTATTTAAAGCAAACATACACTCCTGGAAATTGAAATAAGAACACCGTGAATTCATTGTCCCAGGAAGGGGAAACTTTATTGACACATTCCTGGGGTCAGATACATCACATGATCACGCTGACAGAACCACAGGCACATAGACACAGGCAACAGAGCATGCGCAATGTCGGCACTAGTACAGTGTATATCCACCTTTCGCAGCAATGCAGGCTGCTATTCTCCCATGGAGACGATCGTAGAGATGCTGGATGTAGTCCTGTGGAACGGCTTGCCATGCCATTTCCACCTGGCGCCTCAGTTGGACCAGCGTTCGTGCTGGACGTGGAGACCGCGTGAGACGACGCTTCATCCAGTCCCAAACATGCTCAATGGGGGACAGATCCGGAGATCTTGCTGGCCAGGGTAGTTGACTTACACCTTCTAGAGCACGTTGGGTGGCACGGGATACATGCGGACGTGCAATGTCCTGTTGGAACAGCAAGTTCCCTTGCCGGTCTAGGAATGGTAGAACGATGGGCTCGATGACGGTTTGGATGTACCGTGCACTATTCAGTGTCCCCTCGACGATCACCAGTGGTGTACGGCCAGTGTAGGAGATCGCTCCCCACACCATGATGCCGGGTGTTGGCCCTGTGTGCCTCGGTCGTATGCAGTCCTGATTGTGGCGCTCACCTGCACGGCGCCAAACACGCATACGACCATCATTGGCACCAAGGCAGAAGCGACTCTCATCGCTGAAGACGACACGTCTCCATTCGTCCCTCCATTCACGCCTGTCGCGACACCACTGGAGGCGGGCTGCACGATGTTGGGGCGTTAGCGGAAGACGGCCTAACGGTGTGCGGGACCGTAGCCCAGCTTCATGGAGACGGTTGCGAATGGTCCTCGCCGATACCCCAGGAGCAACAGTGTCCCTAATTTGCTGGGAAGTGGCGGTGCGGTCCCCTACGGCACTGCGTAGGATCCTACGGTCTTGGCGTGCATCCGTGCGTCGCTGCGGTCCGGTCCCAGGTCGACGGGCACGTGCACCTTCCGCCGACCACTGGCGACAACATCGATGTACTGTGGAGACCTCACGCCCCACGTGTTGAGCAATTCGGCGGTACGTCCACCCGGCCTCCCGCATGCCCACTATACGCCCTCGCTCAAAGTCCGTCAACTGCACATACGGTTCACGTCCACGCTGTCGCGGCATGCTACCAGTGTTAAAGACTGCGATGGAGCTCCGTATGCCACGGCAAACTGGCTGACACTGACGGCGGCGGTGCACAAATGCTGCGCAGCTAGCGCCATTCGACGGCCAACACCGCGGTTCCTGGTGTGTCCGCTGTGCCGTGCGTGTGATCATTGCTTGTACAGCCCTGTCGCAGTGTCCGGAGCAAGTATGGTGGGTCTGACACACCGGTGTCAATGTGTTCTTTTTTCCATTTCCAGGAGTGTATTTTGAACCCTGCAGCTGCACTAACCTCTGTACCCCCGGTGGCTCAGATAGATAGAGCGTCTGCCATGTAAGCAGGAGACCCCGGGTTCGAGTCCCGGTCGGGGCGCACATTTTCAACTGTCCCCGTTGATGTATATCAACGCCTGAAACTACCTGGCAGATTAAAACTGTGTGCCCGACCGAGACTCGAACTCGGGACCTTTGCCTTTCGCGGGCAAGTAGTCTACCATCTGAGCTACCGAAGCACGACTCACGCCCGGTCCTCACAGCTTTACTTCTGCCAGTACCTCGTCTCCTACCTTCCAAACTTTATAGAAGCTCTTCTGCGAACCTGAAACTTCCTGGCAGGCAAAGGTCCCGAGCTCGAGTCTCGGTCGGGCACACAGTTTTAATCTGCCAGGAAGTTTCATATCAGCGCACACTCCGCTGCAGAGTGAAAATCTCATTCTGGAAACATCCCCCAGGCTGTGGCTAAGCCATGTCTCCGCAGTATCCTTTCTTTCAGGAGTGCAAGGTTCGCAGAAGAGCTTCTGTAAAGTTTGGAAGGTAGGAGACGAGGTACTGGCAGAAGTAAAGCTGTGAGTACCGGGCGTGAGTCGTGCTTCGGTAGCTCAGATGGTAGAGCACTTTCCCGCGAAAGGCAAAGGTCCCGAGTTCGAGTCTCGGTCTCGGTCGGGCACATAGTTTTAATCTGCCAGGAAGTTTCATATCAGCGCACACTCCGCTGCAGAGTGAAAATCTCATTCTGGATATATCAACGCCTGTCGACGGCGTAGGGTCTTGATTTAATTATTATTTCATTCTAGAGTGCTGCATGGTCACTGACGGTATGTGTTCTTTCGGACGTGTCCGAAAGAACAGATGCCATCTTTATATAGGAACATCAAATGATCCTAGGAACACTATCTTCCCTGTTCAACACTTTCCCCCATAAATGTTTAGGGGTGATACTAAGAAGCCATTCGAGAAGGGACGATCAAGTAGGGTAGGAGAATAGAATATTTGTTGCGAGTGTTATGGGAAAATGTAACGCATCTGTAGAGAAAATGGCATACAAGGCGCTAGTGTGTCCAATTCTAGAGTGCGTTATCAAGTAGGCGTGACAACACACGTCGAAATAATTCAGAGATGCGGTACTAGGGTAAAACACGACGGTACGGACCTTATGAGTGTGTAACATTAATCTCGAGGAACGTAAATGGGAATCCTTGGAAGAAAGATGGTGTTTTAGCATACCACCATGTATGTGGATATTATTGAGAGCCTGAAAGATCTGTTGCGGCAACACTGACAGTAGATGAGCGCAGGAAATTGTCATTGTAATCATTCAACAATGCTGACACAATGTTGTGAGGCAGGTTAGCTAGCTGTAATAGTGAACACAGCAGTACTGTACAGCCTCATGCAGCAAGGGGCAAGGCAGATTTGTGCAGTGGACGCGGCAGAGGCGTTTTAGGACAGATGACTTGCAGTGGTGCACACGCACAACAAGCGCGTCGCCGATGTCTAACAAGGGAAACTTCCCATCGCGTCCCCTTCAGATCTAGTGGTGAAAGGTCCCAGTGGACAGGCCGTCAAAAACTGAAGACAGATCAAGCTTGAAAGCAGGAAGAAGGTGTGCTGGACTGTGAAAAAATGTAATATAGAAAAGTGAACGATTCAAGAACAGCAGCTGCAATATAGAGTAGTCGGGAAAAGAAAAGGCGTCGTGGTTAAGTGGTTACGGTGTTCGACTGCCAACCGGGCTAGCCGTGTTTTCTTTTTTTTTTTTTTTCGGCTGTTCGCTTTGTTCAAATTCGTTTCTGTGTCGTGGTGTAACGTCCGTTTGCAACAGTGAGACGTAAGGTAGGGACCTATAATGACAGTTGATTGTGTGCAACTACTCTATTATCAGCCGAAAGGAAGTGACTTTCGAACGGGAACCGCAAACGTTTGATGACTAGCCGACAAGTAAACCGAACCCTCCACCAGGAAGCACGTCTGGTGTGTCATACACGGCGTTAGTGACAGTACGTGTGTCATATGACAAGAATCTCTTGAGAGGCACCCACATGCCTTGCTCATACTGTGGCATCAAGCAGTCAGGACTGCAAGATGAGTGGTCTGCCAAGCGAGTGGATTAATTCTTATTTCTTGAGTAACATCAATGACTAATTATGAGCTCTAGTACCCACAATTAAGCAAATTATTCTCCTGCTTGAATATTACGCAACGGAATCGGATAACGCACATCTGACTACTAGAAATTTACACAACTCTGATTATTCACTACGCCCTGGCAATACCACATTTTCTTTCTCACCCAACGGCTTTGATCGACACGTGGCCATCGCACTGATTATGAATGGCGCACACATTATAAATTCTGGATATCATGACTACACACTATTCGAAGAACAAGGCCACCAATCTTTTTATTTTCACTATCTTTTTTATTCCGATAAATTATATTATGATTCAAAGATAACCTAAACACACCATTACATTTTATACAATTACACATGAGAAACTCCGCCCAGTGGGCATGACTTTACGTTGGTGGTTCTCTATCTTATGGTCTCGTAATTATCTGACGCCACAGTGCACTTTCTGGATAGGATGGTGGATCTTTTGCTATATCTTACACTTCGACTCTCACACCCATCATCACAAAAATTTCCTCCAGACCGAGCGGTACAAAAAGGAACATGCATAACCCACTGCCTCTGAACCTATCTTGCTACTCTCCCATGCAAACCACACATAATTAAATTACGTGAAATACATAACACTGGCAACATAAATACAATCACAAAGAATAGTCACAACGTTAGAATCACTTCACTTTCAGCTTCCCCACTTCAATTAGTATTCATCCCAGTTTCACACGACACTGCCCCACTTCGTAACTTTTCTTTCCTACTACGAACTCTGGAGGATATATGCACGTCTTCCTGTGCAATGCAAGCCAAGTGGCGTTGCTGGATAGACGGCTGACTCACCTTGCTTCTCTCTCAGAGTATTAGAGTTTGAATCTAGCGTCACACGGAAACATAACATGCAAAGGAATATTAAGATCATATTCATCATACACGCGAGTCCTCAGCTGATACCTGGGACGAGTACTTCTCTTTATCCTTTGTCTCATACACAGATTGAGACTCACACGGTTCTTACCACGTGGAAGTGCTCCTCTCTAATTTCAGCTCCTGCACACGCCATTTCTTAAATATTTCCAACTTATAGTACACATGCCAGTAATTCAGCTTAACTTTAGCACTCGGAAGTATTTCAATTTAGTACTAGACTCGCAAGCATTTCAACTTATTGCTACAGGTGGTTTCATTGTGACCGTTGGCCACTTCCGAAGATTACTACGATCCCCTTAATATTACCTGCCTGTCATTTAATTCTCCCCCCTCCCCCCCCCAAAAAAAGTTACTGAAATAGAGAAATAATTATTCCAAACTACTCTTAAGTATTTCACATGCATACCATTGTCTCCACTCTTTTGTCTTTACGGAGCACACCTAAGACAGGTCTTACCAACACAAGATCCAGCTCCAGAGTGCTGAAACATGGCCGTTCTTCACATCATCTCGCACCTCCACATTGGTCAGCCACATTTCAGGCGCTCAAAGCTCAGGTAAATTTAATCTCTTTGGTTCCACCAAAGGACCGTCTCAAAGATGATCATATATTGCACATTCACTATCTGCGGTTAGCAGACGACGATACATTCATTCATTTCACAGATCTCACCAAACTGGATGTAGGGATTTATTTTGTGGGAGTGCACATGTGATCAATTAAATAAACAAACTGTCCTTCTTTCCTACACTGGTATCCGGCTTCGGTGTATTAAGTGAAATTGAGTTATTATTACAAAAAATATGTTGTTCTGATAAGAATAACGAAGAATGTTGTACCTATTTTCAATGTCGGGCGGCACTATACCCTTTCACTCTTATCCACGCACCGAATTTGTAGAATTGGTAAATGAGTGAGATATGCCTCCTTGCCCGATATATATGTTCGTATGAATGTGAGTGTGATCAGCCTCAAGGAAATGACGAAAACATAGTACTTTGCCACATAATCTGCAACAAATAGACGCAACAGTTTCACAATCACGCAGTTTCTCTGTGCTCTGTCAAAACATATGTTTTTAACATTTTTGAAGTTGCGTTCCGTTTTGGAAGTCTTGAATCATGAGTTCCTTTGTTGTAACATAGTTCACCCGTATATTTGTTGTTTTCATTTATGTGGGACATTTATGTGGTATCTCGCCTGTCCTCACTTTACTTGCGACGGTAACGTATTCTTACCACATGACTCATATCCTTTAACCAATGTGTAGTATGACAACTGTCAAGACTACAGAAAGAGAACAAACGTTTCAATGACCGGACGGACAGTTCATAACGTCGTGGAAAAAAAAATGCACGAGGAAGTTTGCCTTGGCAGGCCGACACCAGAACCACTTACACAAGACGACATTGCTGTTTCAGCATTCTCTTTAATGTACTCCTTGTTCTTGGACAGTTCTCTGTTTCTATTTTGCTTCTGTTTTCACACTTCAGTTCACCTTCTTCCTGTTTTCATGCTTGACCCGTATTAAGTTTTTGACAGGCTATCCATTGGGCCATGTTTTCACTAAATCTGAGGGGGATGGGAATGCCATAGGGAGTTTCCCTTGTAAATGCTGGACAGTTTGTAACGAAATTATTTTCAGTATCGCAACTCTAACAATACGACAAGGCTGTGGTGGACGAGGACGTGAGATGGACCTGCCAGTAGAGGTCATTAGCTCGGAGCCATGATAGGGTAACAGCTCTACGCATGATGTACTTCCTGGAGTTAGTGGCACAGTGCAGCTGGCCGTCCCACGTCAAGTCCAGGAGTACGACAAACTCCTGCCCTGTACACCAGCTGTCGTCCACATTCGCAGGACGGGGCTCGCATCGGTATGGGTAACTCCCCCATGAGGCTGCAAAGGGAGCCATACACCACCATCGCCTCTGGCGAGGGAACAGCGCTGTTTGGCTCACGTAAAGAGGTTTCCGGCATTCAGCGGAGAATACCTGTAAGCGTCCTGCGGCGTGCAAATAGCCAGCCCAGTAGAATTTAGTGGCCAGTCGGCCATTGATCCGGTGCGCTAAGCTGCGCAGATGCTTCACACAGAAATTGTTACACTCGCAGCTGCATTTCTCTGGAGTTTCTGGGATCTCACCTCGCCTCCACCACCTGCGCGCACCAACCTGGCTCACAACCCGCTGCTCCCTGCACTGAGGCGCACTAATTTCGTGTTAGTATTTGTGGCGGCGTCTTCACTCGGTACTGTGTCTGAACCACGACCCACAGCGTCAAAATGATGCGGTGAGCGATGAACGAGTTGGTTATGTTTTGGAGGGTGGAACAGACATGGAAGTGAGGTGTGACTGTCATCGTAATTTAGAGGTTGCCTCGTTTAGACCAGAGGACAATTGCAGAGAGCAGTATTTGGTGTCTGTAAGGTGTACACAATGTAACTTGCTCTGGTGTACTGCGCTATACACAGAGGCCGCTCCTACAACCTGTTAGACATGTAGTAGGTATGGTCATATTGCAAGACACTGTAGAGAGGCTGGGTGGCTCATGACAAGGTGTAGAGACTAGTTTGTGATAATTTTTTGGAATTGAGATTTGTTATTGTATTATTGTGTGTAATTAAGAGTAGGGGTGTCACAATGGTAGAGTCAGAGACACAAGTTGAGTCGGAGCCGAAAGCAGTGCGGGTGTTGTTAGTAAAGACATTGCAGTTGGCTGGCCATAATACACAGCTATATGGGCAGCTGACAGCTAGGGACAAACAGTTAACATTGCTTCAGGTACCACAGCATGAGGTCGATTCAATTGCTGCGGGATTAATTGTTCCATTTTCTCGAACAATTTCATTCTTAGACGACCTTAAGATGTCAGTGGAGATGTGCCGTTGGATCAAAAGTCAGTTGTTGCGAGTAGCAAAACTGCGACTAGTGGGAGAAGTGAAAACGTACGTAAGGTGTACAGCAAACTTTGAGCAGCTGAAGAAGGGGTGTTTGGAAATGTACAAGAAACAGATAAGTGCGAGGTATTTTCGGGAGCAGTTGAGCACCATTCTGAGGAGGCATGGGATAATTGTGAAAAATTTTGTGGACACGTACAAGAAAACGAAATAAACACACGTACGAATGGAGGCAGAGAAGTTGAGAATGGGAGCTCGATGTTTTTCTGAGGGGGCCGCCGTCAAAAATGTCAAGAAGGGTGCGTAAAGGTGCACCGAAGGATCTGTATTCTGCGATGCAATGATATATCAACAAGGGTACGAGATAGACGTGGGGCATTTTCTGCATACATTAAGTGTTAAATGTGTGGACGGAAAGGACACTGAGGCAGTGTCGTCAGCCACATGGAAATACAGGAAACAAGGTATCAGCTGCAGAATTTTGCTAAAGGACGTAGGGCTTAACGAGGAAGTGGTAAGCAGCTATTATACGTAAGGTGGAACTTGAAGACCATCTAAAGGTGTTCCCGTTGAAATTAGACGCAACGAATACGTATGCAGAGTTGGAGTCTGCAGTGATGGGTGTCATAAGAGGCAAAGGGTACAAGTTTTTGTTGCACACAGGGGCGCAAGTGTCGTTTGCGAGTAGAGACTTAATGGGTCGGAGGCAATGGAATCCGCCGCGCTATGGGCGTCGGGGATAATGATGTGAGACCATTGGGGTCACAAGACGTAGATTTCTACATAGGTGGTGTTCGGTTTAAGCACTGTGTAGAGGTGGTACCGCATGTAAGCGAGCGCTATAGCATGGTCCTGGGGTTAGACTTTTTGTATCAATAGTGTGCTAAAATTGATTTTCGGCAACATGCAGCAGAACTTAGCACAATGACAGTCCAGCGAGGGGAAGCTGTTGCCAGTGTAGAACTGTCGTGAGGGGCGTATAACGTAGAATCGCAGGAAAACTTGATTCGCATGAATGTGTGCCTGGTAGCACAACGAAGTCGCTTTGGGTTAATGTGCAGCCACACCTATCTGTGGATATGTTACGTGTTGCACAGCCTCTGGAAGGGAACGATACACTGGACGCAGAAACTTACTTAAGACTAGCGTCGTAGGCGTAAAATAGAAGAATGGCATGAGAGTGGTACATGTAAATACCGATAATTCTGGCGCCAAGGAAGTAATTCAAGGAATGGGATCCTCGTAACGAGTTTGGACATTCTGGATGAGGATGAGTGGTGTATGAGCAGTGTGAACCACAAGCAGCCTCAAGCCACCGTTAATACTGCGTTACGTAGGAAAGTGGAGCATCTAAAGGGAATAGAGAGAAAGCGGATGGAAGACTTGCTGTTGGAATTTGAGGATTTATTTTTTCCACGTGGTTCATTGCCAGCAACGCCCTTGATTCGACACTCAATTCCAATAGAGAACGTAGTACTGGTGTATCGGAAACCACATCGCATACCTAGATATTTCCTCAACAAAACCGAACGATGTTCCATGGCAATTTAGAGACATGTCAGCAACTCTTGATTGGCCCATGACTGAATCCAGGTATTTGTTTTCACAGCTGAATCCCACTTCAGTTTTGCGTCTCTGAGGGAAACACTGTAAAAACATTCCATGTATTTCCGTCGTGGGGAAGCGTCATTGGACCTTACGTTGACAGATATTTAACCTCTGGTCTCCTGATCGACCATCTCCAGCACCAGACTGGTTAGACTTCCATGAAGGGAAGAGAAAAATGATTGGACAGATTCTCCTGTCCCACTAGGAATGAAGCCTTAATGCTTTAGGTTAATAGTTAAACACACACACACACACACACACACACACACACACACACACACACACTCCGACTTTTCATATTCTCACATTGCCTGCCACTGCTGTCGAGACCTTCGTTTTCCGTTGGGATCTTTGCTATGAAGAAGTCACCTAAACACACTTCAGTGGGACAAAAATGACAGATAGAGACTGTTTTGAGAATATAACGTTTCATTACGTCGACATGTTACGTATTTGTAGATCACTTCATTCCAGTTTTTACGACAAATATACACCAGTTTCACATTAGTTTTGCCAGGATGAAAGACATCGAAGGATACACTTACGCAACACTCTCTGTATCGAGCAATTAAGCTTAATTGGATGAGAGCGCGACGGATGCTGCCACTTATAGGTGAGCGTCAGCGAATGACATTGATTTGTCTTGGGCTGCTGTTGCAAATGAATGCGTCGCTTCTCGTGACATAAATAGAACACCACAGTCTGAGTACTCGGTGTTCCACTGCACGTTAACTTACCAGATCCACTCAATACTTAATTAAAGGCCTAACATTTTTAAAGAGCCAACATAAAAAACCATCATGAAGCTTTCGTCCTAAGACTAACGTTCTACTCTTGAAACATAACAGAAAGCTTTTCTGTGAACAAATGCGTGCATTGCAGCGTTGTATCTGAGCTTCTAAGTGCACACTGCGCGTACCACCTCTTGTATGTCAAGTGAATCGTAAATGAGGAAAAGGACCCACTTCATGCAAATTATCACGCGCAAAGCTACATTCACAAAAACGTATTTACCATGGTTTCAAGTCAGGAAATGACGATACAAAACTGAATTTCATAACATCGAGACAGTTTCTCTGGCAACATTGATTTTATATTTCAGGACTCTCAAGAACAGGCGGTGACGGTAGGTACAGCGACTGCGGTGCCTGGTATTTTGTTCAGACATGAACGTTACACTGACGTATGGATTTTTGCTGGATGTCACGCGGCATTAATTTTACCGGATCGACAGATGTGTTTCTTATTTCACTGGAACAAATATATAGGATAGCATTCCCTTTTCTTAAAATTTAAGACTCTGAAAGGAGGAGACGATTGGCTTCAGCATCAAAGTCAGTTACTACACAATCGAACAAAATTAAAGGAACATTTTTTCGAAATTTCTCAATTCCCACATACTGCGACTTGTAAGTTTGAAATTTGGCTTAAAGGTGCGTACAGTCTTTCCCCGTAGTGCTGCAAATGTGTGGAGCCCTGCGACGTCACTCTCAGACTCGATGACGCCTCAAACGGCAAGGCGCCGACACTGCGAGAAAAGGCCACAGCTCGCAAATTCATGTGACGCGTAAGGTGGGTACCAAATTTCACCCCAATTTTGCCCAGAGCCACCGTGGGCGTGCCTCACGATTGAAAGGTCGTGACACCTCCTTTTAGCTGCATGGAGGTCATAACTATGGCGTCCAGCGTTGAAATCAGTCAGCTTTCCTATGACTGGAAAAGGGAAACATTACAGAACCGGCAGGGAAAGGTCGCAGGGCATGGCATAAAGGGCATCATGAAACCATCCCTTTACCTAGGTTGTCGATTCCCACGCATTCCCCAGTTGTGAACGACAGTTTGCAGTTCGATGAGCAGCAGGAGGAAGTTCTTCACAAGGTTTGAGGCTGCTGACACCCCCGGCTTTTCAGTTCTTCTCTAAGGATGTTGTCGGGCTGCATCCATCACGAATGTGATAACATCCATTTGCAGCTCAATGCGGCCGCAATTTTTGTTATAGTGCACAGGTTGGAGCCGCTAGCGACCGTTCAAACCATTCGACGAAATTTGAACGTGGTCCAAAGCAGCTAAGGTTGCTAATGCTTTGTAGGAGCTTTTATTCTGTGTCCTCTGTGGCGTGATCATGGTGGGATGCGACATTGACACGTACGGGAACGAAACCCCAAAGGGTTGCTCTTATACGTAGCAGTTCGACAAAACCCTCGGTGCCACCCGACCACCACACTTGCGAATTTTAAAAATGTACCGGTACGTACAGAATCCGTGACGAGAGTACCACGCGCCTGAAGGCAGGCTACACTGCCGCTCTTTCGCCACTACAACGCTTCTCTTGCACCTGATAACAGGCCATCCGGAGTCGGAGAGTATTAAAGGGGCTACCGATCTGCTAGCGCTTAAGACGTCTTCGCCGGTTCTGTCCGTACAAGTGCATATTTTAAATTCTCAATAAAGGTCGGAGGGTACCACTGAGGGGTTTGCTCGGCTGTGGGGTGTTATTCACGCATGTGTCAATGTTGCATCCTCCATAATCACGCCACAGGAAGACAAAGAACAGGATACCTGAAAAAGTATAAGCACCATTAGCTGCTGTAGATCACGTTCAGATTTCGTCGAATAGTTTTGAACGTTCGCCGTTGGTAACAACCTATACACGTTAGCAAAAATTGCGGTCGCTCTGCGCTCCATACGGGTGCAATCACGTTCGAGGTGGATGCAGCCACACAATGTCCTAAGAAAACGCGTGAAACGTCCGAGGGTGTCAGCAATGTCAAAGGTTGTGAAGAACGTCTTCCCGTTCCTCTTCGCACTGCGAACTGTCGTTTTAAACCGCGAAATGTTTAGGAATCAACGCCCCTGTGAAAGGGGTGGTTTGCCGCGCGGCATTAGCCGAGCGGTCTAGGGCGCTGCAGTCATGGACTGTGCGGCTGGTCCCGGCGGAGGTTACAGTCCTCCTCGGGCATGGGTGTGTGTGTATGTCCTTAGGATAATTTAGGTTAAGTAGTGTGTAAGCTTAGGGACTGATGACCTTAGCAGTTAAGTCGCATAAGATTTCACACACATTTGAACATTAGAACAAAGGGGTGGTTTCACTGTGCCCTCTATGCCACCCCCCTGAGGCCTTTTTGTGCCAATTCAGGGCGGCGGTGTATCTGCAGTGTTTTCCTCGCCCACTTATATGGAAACCACGTGATTTCAAAGCTGGGCGTCGTGGTTCTGACATCCATGGCATAGGCGTCAAAGGGTGAAATGAGGGTAAGAGGATGAGAGACGTCCACGGTGGCACTGCGCAGAATTGTGGTGAAATTTGCATGTCACATGAACTTCTGAGCTCTGGTCTTTTTAGTGAAAGTCTCGACACCTTGCAGTTTGGAGCGTCGTCGAGCCCGAGGATGAGTCGCAGGGCGCGAAACTTTTACACCTTTACAGAGGAAAGTTGTACGTACCTTTGAGCCAAATTTCAAACGTATCCGTCCTAGTGACTGGGAATTACGCGGTTTCAAAAAAGTGATCCTTTAATTCTGTTGCGCGGTGTTTAATGTTGTGAACCCAAGTAGCAACCCTGTATGGTTTCACTGTGCCCTCTATGCCACCCCCCTGAGGCCTTTTTGTGCAGCAGTGTTTGCCCGGGTAGCCTGCACGAACGGCCGGCTGCAGAGATCGTTAGCGCCGCGGAAATACACTACTGGCCATTAAAATTCCTACACCACGAAGATGGCGTGCTACAGACTCGAAATTTAACCGACAGGAAGAAGATGCTGTGATATGCAAATGATTAGCTTTTCAGAGCATTCTCACAAGGTTGGCGCCGGTGGCGACACCTACAACGTGCTGACATGAGGAACGTTTCCAACCGATTTCTCGTACACAAACAGCAGTGGACCGGCGTTGATGGTGGAACTTTATTGTGATGCCTCGTGTAAGGAAGAGAAATGCGTACCATCACGTTTCCGACTTTGATAAAGGTCGGATTGTAGCCTATCGCCATTGCGGTTTATCGTATCGCGACATTGCTGCTCGCTTTGGTCGAGATCCAATGACTGTTACCAGCATATGGAATCGGTGGGTTCATGACGGTAATACGGAACGCCGTGCTGGATCCCAACGGCCTCGTATCACTAGCAGTCGAGATGACAGGCATCTTATCCGCATGGCTGTAATGGATCGTGCAGCCACGTCTCGATCCCTGAGTCAACAGATGGGGACGTTTGCAAGACAACAACCATCTGCACGAACAGTTGGGCGACGTTTCGAGCAGCATGGACTATCAGCTCTGAGACCATGGCTGCGGTTACCCTTGGCGCTGCATCACAGACAGGAGCGCCGGCGATGGTGTACTCAACGACGAACCTGGGTGCACGAATGGCAAAACGTCATTTTTTCGGATGAATCTAGGTTCTGTTTACAGCATCACGATGGTCGCATCCGTGTTTGGCGACATCGCGGTGAACGCACATTGGAAGGGTGTATTCGTCATCGCCATACTGGCGTATCACCCGGCGTGATGGTATGGGGTGCCATTGGTTACACGTCTCGGTCACCTCTTGTTCGCATTGACGGCACTTTGAACAGTGAACGTTACATTTCAGATATGTTACGACCAGTGACTCTATCTTTCATTCGATCCCTGCGAAACCCTACATTTCTACAGGATAATGCACGACCGCATGTTGCAGGTCCTGTACGGGCCTTTCCGGATTCAGAAAATGTTCGACTGTTGGCCTGGCCAGCACATTCTCCAGATCTCGCACCAACTGAAAACGTCTGGTCAATGGTGGCCAAGAAACTGGCTCGTCACAATACGCCAGTCACTACGCCTTGTTGAACTGTGGTATCGTGTTGAAGCTGCATGGGCAGCTGTACCTGTACACGCCATCCAAGCTCTGTTTGACTCAATGCCCAGGCGTATCAAGGCCGTTATTACGGTCAGAAGTGGTTATTCTGGGTACTGATTTCTTAGGATCTATGCACCCAAATTTCGTGAAAATGTAATCACATGTGAGTTCTAGTATAATATATTTGTCCAATGAATACCCGTTTATCATCTGCATTTCTTCTTGGTGTAGCAATTTTAACGGCCACTAGTGTATTTTTCATGTCACGCATCGTGAGGAACAGGTAGTGCCGAGATTTAGTACTATCACTGCGCACTGGGTCCGAAGAGGCCCCAACGCCGTTACATAGTGCCGGATAGAGGAGTGTATTGAGCACCAACCCGATTCAACTTCAGAGCGGGGCTGTCACAAGCTAGGAATATTGTACAACGACCTCTTGAAGCTGAGTATTTGTGCGTCACTGAATAAATTTTGTTTTTGGAATGAGAATTTTAGAAATTTCATTAGTCGTGCTTTTGGGTATGCGTACCTGATGTTTAGCTGGGAGTACCACCCCTCTTCACACTTGCATTAGCGGAACCTAGAAGTTTGTTATCAGCACCACACACTGACAACAAGGGGTAGCTACAACTATAAATTTAGGAAGGTGAAGCTTACGGATTTTCATTAAACACTGTTTCTCAAATACGAAATCGACGAGCTCGTGAAAACATACGGGAATTTTGTAACTATTTGCCACTTTATTAGTTCCATTTAAACCCAATAGAATTCACATGGACCCAAATTAAAGACTATACTATCAGAAATAATAGTAAGAAAAATATGTTGTTGGCAGCAGATGTACTCGGCAGTAAATTAGTTAGGGAGGTCGCCTCCGAAGACTGGATGAAAGCTGTCAATCATACGCTGCTCATTGTGTAAAGAGCATGTCGGAATGAGGCACCTTCAAAACATCGTAACAAACAATGATCTCGTCATTAAAAATCGGCAGTGACGGTGTCACTTCAAGATTCTGTGACTGTGTCGACAGTAATTTCAGCAGGGTTTTTTCTATGTCATCACAAAAATTGTGCACTGATTGAGCTGAATGTTTGGAGCGTACGGTTTAGGTACACTACTGGGCATTAAAATTGCTACACCAACAAGAAATGCAGACGATAAACGGCTATTCATTGGACAAATAGATTATACTAGAACTGACATGTGATTACATTTTCACGCAATTTGGGTGCATAGATACTGAGAAATCAGTACCCAGAACAACCACCTCTGGCCGTAATAACGGCCTTGATACGCCTGGGCATTGAATCAAACAGAGCTTGGATGGCGTGTACAGGTACAGCTGCCCATGCAGCTTCAACACGATACCACATTTCATCAAGAATAGTGACTGGCGTATTGTGACGAGCCAGTTGCTCGGCCACCATTGACCAGACGTTTTCAGTTGGCGAGAGATCTGGAGAATGTGCTGGCCAGGGCAGCAGTCGAACATTTTCTGTATCCAGAAAGGCCCGTTCAGGACCTGCAACATGCGGTCGTGCATTATCCTACTGAAATGTAGGCTTTCGCAGGTATCGAATGAAGGGTAGAGCCACGGGTCTTAACACATCTGAAATGTAACGTTCACTGTTCAAAATGCCGTCAATGCGAACAAGAAGTGACCGAGACGTGTAACCAATGGCACCCCATACCATCACGCCGGGTGATACGCCAGTATGGTGACGACGAATACACGCTTCCAATGTTTGTTCACCGCGATGTCGCCAAACACGGATGCGACCATCATGATGCTGTAAACAGAACCTGGATTCATCCGAAAAAATAACGTTTTGCCATTCGTGCACCAAGGTTCGTCGTCGAGTACACCATCGCAGGCGCTCCTGTCTGTGATGCAGCGTCAAGTGTAACCGCAGCCGTGGTCTCCGAGCTGATAGTCCATGCTGCAGCAAACGTCGTCGAACTGTTCGTGCAGATGGTTGTTGTCTTACAAACGTCCCCGTCTGTTGACCCAGGGATCGAGACGTGGCTGCACGATCCATTACAGCCATGCGGATAAGATGCCTGTCATCTCGACTGCTAGTGATACGAGGCTGTTGGGATCCAGCACGGCGTTCCGTATTAACCTCCTGAACCCACCGATTCCACATTTTGCTAACAGACATTGGATCTCGACCAACGCGAGCAGCAATGTCGCGATACGATAAACCGCAATGGCGATAGGCTACAATCCGACCTTTATCAATGTCGGAAACGTGATGGTACGCATTTCTCCTCCTTACACGAGGCATCACAACAACGTTTCACCAGGCAACGCCGGTCAACTGGTGTTTGTGTATGAGAAATCGGTTGGAAACGTTCCTCATGTCAGCACGTTGTAGGTGTCGCCACCGGCGCCAACCTTGTATGAATGCTCGGAAAAGCTAATCATTTGCGTATCACAGCATTTTATCCCTGTCGGTTATATTTCGCGTGTGTAGCACGTCATCTTCATGGTGTAGCAATTTTAATGGCCAGTAGTGTATTTTAGTAAGTTTTGATTACTAATAAATAGGCCGTCGGAATGAGGTTCATCTCAGGAACTCAGTCTTAATTGCCCAAAAGAAACTATTGTCCTCCCCGTTTGCATTGTACTTGTTACAATACTGGGGAAGTGTATTTTGTTATCACTATGCCTCCTTCTTCGAAATAGTTAAGTTTCCTCAACTCGATTAACAGGCATAATGTTTTGTCATATTGCAAATAATTAGAAAGTCTGATCACAAAACGTAACATTATGTTAACTATAAACCCACATTTCTGTTTCTCGAAATGATACCAAACGGGGCACTGCTAAAGTTAACTCAGACCATCTTCTGTTAGAAACCTCCAACAGAGTTTCGGTTTGTATCAACTTAAAATAGTTGCATTCTTAATAAATTGTCCGCGTAATGTGTTCACGTAAATTCAGTAACAAAAAAGTTTTCCATTTGTGAGAAATTCGGTAAAATTGACAAGAAATATATTTTTGCAAACTTTCCGTATATCTTAAAAATTTGGTGTCGCAAATAAAACTAAAAGGAAAACGGAATACGGCTCTTCCAGAACACACTGATGCCACGTACCATCTTTGTACGTCGAATATTTTGCTAGTTTGAGCGAGTGTAATGAAATGTAAGATTACGCGTCTATTTTGTGTGGGACTGGGAGCTCTGCTGCCCGATTCCCTGTTTCCCTGCAGAAGTGTCAAACCTAACCTAATTTAGAGCAGATTATAATTTGTTGGACACAGAATATAGGTGGCGTGGAGAATTTGGAATCTTCAGATATGTGTGTCACTTGAACAATGGAGAGTACAGATGGGGAGACCACATGGAAAGAAGGGAGTTTTCAGTGCTAAATCCATAATGAGTGAAACCAGGAAGATCAAGAATAACTTTGTGACTGCCCTTTGAAAACGATTGTTATATGATAATGAATTAATGCTATGAGTTACACCTTGTGTCCTGAAATGGTGTATTGTTACTCAATTTAGATGAAGACATTATGCGAACAATGTCTTAAGAATACATCGTATTTTAATTTTAATTTAAGAAATTTCAGAATGATTGGGGCAAGCGGTTGTCGATTCAACTAAAGACATAGGGATTACTACTGAAACCAAAAACAGCGTTTTGCTGGCAGAATACTTAGAACGTGCTACAACGCTACTAAAGCGGTATGGAATCATTTTCAAATACGACTGACGAAATATATTGAAAAAATTTAAAGAGTGGCAGGTCGTTTTCTATCATCGCAAAGAGAAGGGAGACAGTGTCACGAATTTGATACACGAGTTAAGGTGGTAATCACTAAAACAACGGCAATTTTCGTTGCGGCGAGAACTTTTCATGAAATATACACTACCATTATTCTCCTCCGAATCCGAAAATATGCCACCTGAGGAAAAAACGTGTGTGTTTCCAAGTAGGAATATTCAGCCTCCAAATAATTATTAAAATTCATAGTGAAACCTTTAGCTGTCATTTATTTTGTACAATTCGCTACTGGTTTCGGAGAATGACCATTATCAAGTTTAGCCTGAAACGAATAAAACAGGATGAGAGATTAGAAAGTTTACAGGGAAATATGAGGTTAAATAGTGTTTCATTTAATGGCATAAACGGGAGGAAAGTTAAACCATAATTTGAACAAAAGTAATTTGCTCTTTTAATCCCACTATAATGCATAAAAAATTTCTCACAATAATAACTGTGAACAATAATTTTCGCCAAGAAGCAAGTCCGCGCCGATAGATAATAACACACTGACAGATGTAACTAGGCCAAAAAGTCAAGGATGCAGGCAAAGAAAATGCCATGTCAGAGATGAAAGTACACTGTATGCTAGCAATTGCAGTATCAACTTACAAAGATGTACTTGGAAGTAAAGATTATAATGTACCTAACGATAAATTGATACTGCAATTGCTAGCTTGTACTATAGTTTTTTTACGTACTATGGTGGGCTTAATAGAGCAAATTCTACATCTAAATCTACGTGATTATTTTGCTATTCACAATAAAGTGCCTGGCAGAGGGTTCAATGAACCACCTTCAAGCTGTCTCTCTACCGTTCCACTCTCTAACGGCGCGCGGGAAAAGCGAGCACTCAAATTTTTCTGTGCGAGTCATGATTGCTCTTATTTTATCGTGATGTCATTTCTCCCTATGTAGGTGCGTGCCAATAGAATTTTTTCGCAATCGGAGGAGAAAACTGGTGATTGAAATTTCTTGAGAAGATCCCGTCGCAACGAAAAACGCCTTTGTTTCAATGATTGCCACTCCAGTTCACGTATCACGTCTGTGACACTATCTCCCCTATTTCGCGATAATACGAAACGACCCGCCCTTCTTTGACTTTTTCAGTATCATCCATCAGTCCCACCTGATACGGATCCCACACCACACAGTAATACTCGAGAATAGGGCCGAAAAGTGTAGTGTAAGCAATCTCTTTATTAGATCTGTTGCACCTTATAAGTGTTCTGTCAATGAATCGCAGTCTTTGGTTTGCTCTACCCACAACAGTATCTACGAGATCGTTCCAATTTAGGTTATTTGTAATTGTAATACCTAAATATTTAAATGAATTTACTGCCTTCAGATTTGTGTGACTTATCGCGTAATCGAAATTTAGCGGTTTTCTTTTAGTACTCATATGTATGATTTCACACTTTTCTTTATTCAGTGTCAATTGCCACTTTTCGCACCATACAGATATCTTATCTAAATCATTTTGCAATTCGTTTTGGTCATGTGATGGATGACTTTACAAGACGATAAATGACAGCATGACCTGCAAAAATCTAAGACGGCTACTCAGATTGTCTCCTATGTCGCTAATATAGATCATGGACAGTGGAGGGCCTATAATACTTCCTTAGGGAACGCCAGATATTACTTCTGCTTTACTCGATGACTTTCCGTCTATTACTACGAACTGTGACCTTTCTGACAGGAAATCACGAATCCCGTCGCACAACTGAGGCGATATTCCATAGGCACGCAGTTTGGTTAGAAGACGCTTGTGAGGAACGGTGTCGAAAGCCTTCTGGAAATTTAAAAATATGGAACCATTTTGACATCCCCTGTCGATAGCAGTCATTACTTGATGAGTATAAAGAGCTAGTTGTGTTTCGCAAGAACGATATTTTCTGAATCCGTGCTGACTGTGTGTCAATAAATCGTTTTCTTCAAGGTACTTCATAATGTTTGAATACAGTATATGTTCCAAAACCCTACTGTAAATGTTTGAATACAGTATGTGTTCCAAAACCCTGCTGCAAATCTTTTGTTCAAATTATGGTTTAACTTTCCTGCCGTTTAAGCCACTAAGTGAAACACTGTTGAACCTCATATTTTCCTGTAAACTGCGTAATCTCTAATGGTGATTTATTCGTTGTAGGCTAAGCTTGATAATGGTCCTGGTCGAAACTAGTGGCGAATTGTGCAAAATAAATGGCAGCTGTACGTTTCACCAAATAAAAAAGTGTAGCACCCGGATGGCATGGCCGGATGTCAATGGAACTTCGTACAGGTACGCACTATCTGAGGGCATGTAAATGATTAGACTTGTATTACTCTGTGACAAGTAGTACAGCTACATGTGTGCATTAGTAATGTTCGTGTTTAGTAATGTTCGTGTTTAGTAATGTTCGTGTTTAGTAATGTTACCAGGCATGGCGGGATATATAAGAGACGTGAACAGCTGCAGATACTGAATGATCTCCATCTGGCCGGCTGGTCGAATCGTGAAATATGCGGATTTGTGGGTAATGCGGATGTGACGACGACCCGATGTTGGACTGCGCGGCAACGTCATGGCGGGCATGCTCGTTGTCAAAGTTCCGGTGGACCACGTCTGGCCACAAGATTGGATTGCCATGTTGTGCACCACGCACACCTTAACGCCTTCAAATCTGTGCCTGTCATCCGAAACACATTCTGTGTCATCCTCCACTGTACTAGGGAATTACTGTCCCATACCCAGCTGCCATTAATTCCACAACACGAACGACTGGGTCTGGAATGGTGCCGTGACAAGACAGCATTGATTGTAGATGAATGGCATTGCACTGGGTCCGGCGATCAGTCGGGGTTCTGTACGACCACTGATTTCCAAATATGGTTCAAATGGCTCTGATCACTATGGGACTTAACATCTGAGGTCATCAGTCGCCTAGAACTTAGAACTACTTAAACATAACTAACCTAAGGACATCACACACATCCATGCCCGAGGTAGGATTCGAACCTGCGACCGTAGCGGTCGCGCGGTTCCAGACTGAATCGCCTAGAACTGCTCGGCCACAACACCAAATATGGCGGGGAGATGAGGAGAGGCCTCATTCTTCCAATATTTCGGAGACGCACACCGTTGTTACTCATGGCATCGTGGTGTAGAAGTCATCGGGGATGACTTTAGCTGTTAGTTGGCAGTGATTCAGGAAACTCCGATGGCTCAACGGCACATCGTGAGCATCCCGCATCCTCAGCGTTACCTGTTATGTGACAGTATCGTGGTGCCACTTGCAGCAGAACAATGATCGCCCACACGTGACGCGTGTCTCTACGAACTGTTTGTCTGATGTTGATGTAGTCTCGTTGTCAGCAAGATTCCCAGATCTGTCCCCGATGGAACATGTATGGGACCAGATCGGACATCAACACCGCCCCAGGACCAGTGTCCACGATATCAAGGATTAGTTTCAATGGTTAAGAGACAGCTACCACCTGGAGAGATACAACGGCTTCCTGACACCCTCGGAATCAGTGCATGCATCCAGGCTTACAGATAAGTGGGTTCATACTGCCAAGTTGTTTGTTAATTTGATTCGATTTTATAATCACTAACATCACATGCTCTCTTTCCGGGTGCTTTACGTTTCTTGTCAGGCATTTTATTTTGTTAATAATTGCCTACATAAAACAAAATCAAAACGAGGATAATGGAATGTAGTCAAATTAAATCGGGTGATGCTGAGGGGATTAGATTAGGAAATGAGACACTTAAAGTAGTAAAGGAGTTTTGCTATTTAGGGAGTAAAATAAATGATGATGGTCGAAGTAGAGAGGATATAAAATGTAGACTGGCAATGGCAAGGAAATCGTTTCTGAAGAAGAGAAATTTGTTAACATCGAGTATAGATTTAAGCGTCAGGAAGTCGTTTCTGAAAGTATTTGTATGGAGTGTAGCCATGTATGGAAGTGAAACATGGACGATAACCAGTTTGGACAAGAAGAGAATAGAAGCTTTCGAAATGTGGTGCTACAGAAGAATGCTGAAGATAAGGTGGGTAGATCACGTAACTAATGAGGAGGTATTGAATAGGATTGGGGAGAAGAGAAGTTTGTGGCACAACTTGACTAGAAGAAGGGATCGGTTGGTAGGACATGTTTTGAGGCATCAAGGGACCACAAATTTAGCATTGGATGGCAGCGTGGAGGGTAAAAATCGTAGAGGGAGACCAAGAGATGAATACACTAAGCAGATTCAGAAGGATGTAGGTTGCAGTAGGTACTGGGAGATGAAGAAGCTTGCACAGGATAGAGTAGCATGGAGAGCTGCATCAAACCAGTCTCAGGACTGAAGTCCACAACAACAACAACAACATACATAGGGAGACATAAAAGATTTAGGTGTTCGTTTTTCCCACATACTATTCGAGAGAGGAACAGTTGCGAAATAGTTCTATGAGTCCAGAATGCGATTTTCACTCTGCAGCGGAGTGTGCGCTGATATGAAACTTCCTGGCAGATTAAAACTGTGCCGGCCGCGGTGGTCTCGCGGTTCTAGGCGCGCAGTCCGGAACCGTGCGACTGCTACGGTCGCAGGTTCGAATCCTGCCTCGGGCATGGATGTGTGTGATGTCCTTAGGTTAGTTAGGTTTAAGTAGTTCTAAGTTCTAGGGGACTAATGACCACAGCAGTTGAGTCCCATAGTGCTCAGAGCCATTTGAACCAGATTAAAACTGTGTACTGGACCGAGACTCGAACTCGGGACCTTTGCCTTTCGCGGGCAAGTGCTCTACCAACTGAGTTACCCAAGCACGACTCACGCCCCGTTCTCACAGCTTTACTTCTGCCAGTACCTCGTCTCCTACCTTCCAAACTTTACAGATGCTCTCCTGCGAACCTTGCAGAACTAGCACTACTGAAAGGTAGGAGACGAGATACTGGCAGAAGTAAAGCTGTGAGGACGGGCCGTGAGTCGTGATTGGGTAGCCCAGTTGGTAGAGCACTTGACCGCGAAAGGCAAAGGTCCTGAGTTCGAGTCTCGGTCTGGCACACAGTTTTAATCTACCAGGAAGTTTCAGTTCTATAAGTCCTCCACGAGACACTTAAGTGTGAACTGCAGAGTAGTTTGTTGATGTGCCACAAATTCTACACGTGGGACTTTCGCGTTCAACATATTTCTTACTTGTGTTTGAATTTCAGAAAGCTAGTTATGATGTTCTTAGATTCTGCTCCAACTGGGTAGCGTACTTCTTGTTCGCTGTGTACAGGGCGAGGGCAGAACAGGTACAGTCTGCCAGGAATTATACTGTGGCCTAAAGGGCGGAGTGGGGTGCGGGGTGGGAGGTGTTCTAAGGGACGAGCCAGAGGCGGACAGCATAGCCCGCGGTTCTCGGACACAAAGGGCCGGCATCCTGCCGGGACAAAAGGAGTGGGGGCAGGCAAGGGCGAGTGGTGGGGTTAGCGAAGGGGCCGCGGGTGGGGGTAGGTGCGGCCAAGCGGCGGGGGAGCCCTGCCCGGACTGAGAGAGAGAGTGGTTCACATTACATCGCGTGGCACACCAGACGTGTTAAACAAGTCACTGAGGAATGCTGTATACTGCTGTCTCGCTCCTGAAATACTATCAGATTATTCCATGGTAACTCTTCGATGTTTGTGTTGTGCAAATTACTACACAAAATGTGACGTTATAGTAAAAGCAAAGCTGTCATCGATCCACAGATTGGTTTGACTACTACAGTGCTGTACCAAACCGTTGTGCACGTAGGAAGGCGGCAGAGCGATACTTTACGGGCAGAGAAATACAGAGAACACTTCACGGCGGCGCCAGCGTGCTCTCTGCCTCTGTCCCATATCTCAAGCTCCAGCCTTTGCTGACCCTGATAACTGGGTAAGCCGCGGCGAGCGCTATACGGTGCAGTGTTTCTGCTTCTGACTCTCGCTAACAGAATTTACACTACTGGCCATTAAAATTGCAGATGATAAACGGATATTCATTGGGCAAATATATTATACTAAAACTGACATGTGATTACATTTTCACGCAGTTTGGGTGCATAGATCATGAGAAATCAGTACCCAGAACAACCACCTCTGGCCGTAATAACGGCCTTGATACGCATGGACATTGAGTCAAACAGAGCTTGGATGGTGTGTACAGGTACAGCTGCCCATGCAGATTCAACACGATACCACAGTTCATGAAGAGTAGAAACTGGCGTATTATGACGAGCCAGTTGCTCGGCCACCATCGACCAGACGCTTTCAGTTGGTGAGAGATCTAGAGAATGTGCTGGCCAGAGCAGCAGTCGAACATTTCCTGTATCCAGAAAGGCCCGCACAGGGCCTGCAACATGCGATCGTGCATTATCCCGCTGAAACGTAGGTTTTCGCAGGGATCGAATGAAGGGTAGAGCCACGGGTCGTAACACATCTGAAATGTAATGTCCAATGTTCAAAGTGCCGTCATTGCGAACAAGAGGTGACCGAGACGTGTAACCAATGGAACCCCATACCATCACGCCGGGTGATACGCCAGTATGGCGATGACGAATACACGCTTCCAATGTGCGTTGACCGCGATGACGCCAAACACGGATGCGACCATCACGATGCTGTAAACAGAACCTGGATTCATCCGAAAAAATGACGTTTCGCCATTCGTGCACCCAGGTTCGTCGTTGAGTACACCATCGCAGGTGCTCCCGTCTGTGATGCAGCATCAAGGGTAACCGCAGCCATGGTCTCCGAGCTGATAGTCCATGCTGCTGTCGAACTGTTCGTGCAGATAGCTGTTGTCTTGCAAACGTCCCCATCTGTTGACTCAGGGATCGGGACGTGGTTGCACGATCCGTTACAGCCATGCAGATAAGATGCTTGCCATCTCGACTGCTAGTGATACGAGGCGACTGGGATCCGTCACGGCGTTCCGTATTAATCTCCTGAACCCACCGATTCCATATTCTGTTAACAGTCATTGGATCTCGACCAGCGCGAGCAGCAATGTCACAATACGATAAACCGCAATGGCGATAGGCTACAATCCGACCTTTATCAAAGTCGGAAACGTGATGGTACACATTTCTCCTCCTTACACGAGGCATCACAACAACGTTTCACCAGGCAACGCCGGTCAACTGCTGTTTGTGTATGAGAAATCGGTTGGAAACTTTCCTCATGCCAGCACTTTGTAGGTGTCGTCACCGGCGCCAACCTTGTATGAATGCTCTGAAAAGCTGATCATTTGCGTATCACAGCATTTTCTCCCCGTCGGTTAAATTTCGCGTCTGTAGCACGTCATCTTCGTGGTGTAGCAATTTTAATGGCCAGTAGTGTATGTTCAGAAAACTACCACTGTCTCATCTTAACATAATATTGCTCATGTTTACTTCATGTGAACCACAATGAACACTAATGTGGATAAGTAACGTCACCATTCCTAATCAAACACAGAAATCAATACTATATGTTCTATGTGCAGCCTGAAGCGTACGCTACAGGAAAGACGCCAGAATGACGCTATTAGCTGGAGCATCATGTGGTACACTGCTTATTCCCAATACGCATCGCCCCACCGCCCGCCTTCTTATATGTTCACTACTAGAAGCATGACCCTGCTGGAGATAGTATGGCATTGTCTTCCTCCTATGAGATGATTTACGCTGCCAGTTATAGGGTGACCTACAATTTAGCATGGATCGCAAACCACAGAGCAGCTCAGCAAATTTTACACAAAAAATGTTGCCATAGGTGAAAGAAGTGGTAAGTGACAGATAAATATCCTCAAACTGACTGGGAATCGAACCCAAGACCTTTAGATCCATAGTCTAACATCTTAATAAGCCACCTTACTGAGAGTACTGTAGGGACTCAGAGGAACGCCTGCGCGGTATGAGGAAGGGAACCGGATAACAGTCCTTCCCGTCTCTCCCTCCAACCCCATATATGATTTCTGCTTGTGGTCTGTGTTGTTAACGGTCCAAAACCTTTTACCTTATTAGTAAACATTATTGTAAATATTACGGTGTTGCGTATAGTTTTTCATCGTGTATACTCTCCAATTTATTTTTGTTAGTACACTATATTTTCTAATTATTTATGTCTATATTATTTTGCTGCTATCTTCACGGTAGCTTTTCATAGCAACAATATCAGTAGACTGACAAATACCTACAGTTTCTTTCACTGTCCTCTGAATAAATGCTTCACTGACTTCTGTTAGAGCATTAAGAAAACGTTTATAATACCTCTGAAATTTGACACACAGCGTTGGAGGATTCATCAAAGCGCAGAATATCTGGGCTGCTTTTCTTGCCTTCCCAACACTCGGCATAAGGAAGGTGAACATTCACTTCACTATATGTTGTGCATGTTACAGGAGATGTCACTGTACATTTCGTTATTTTACACACTTAACAGTCCACCACAATTTCGCTGGATAGGACTCTTCTCTTACTTACGGTTTCAGAAAACGTTAGGGAGTTTTCACTATTACAGTATTACAACACACAAAAGCATTCTCAAATGTTGCACTTACTAATTAAAATGCAACCGTTATTTTCACTATTTACAACACCAACATATTGTTGATTTTCGGTTTTGCTCAACAGAAATTAGGAAAAGAATTGCAATGGCAAAAGAAGGATTCAAGAGGAAACAGAAATTACTTTGTGGACGACTAAATAAAGATCTGAGGAAAAGACGTGCCAAATGTTACATCTGGAGCGTTGCACTATATGGTGCGGAGACCTGGACATTGAGGAAGGAAGGTGAAACAAGATTGGAGGCACTAGAGATGTGGATATGGAGAAGAATGGAAAAAGTGAAATGGGAAGACCGCGAAAGGAATGAAGAAGTATTAAGAAGGGCTGGAGAAGAAAAATAAATGCTGAAAGTCATCATAAAGAGAAAACGGAACTGGATTGGACATTGTTTGAGGAGGGACTGTTTACTGAAGGAAGGAATAGGAGGAATGGTGGAGGGAAAATGGGAAGAGGAAAAAGAAGATATCAAATGCTGGACAATAGCAAAGGAGACAAACTTTCAGAAATGGAAAGACTGGCTACAGACAGACAAAAGTGGAAGAGGATTAACCGATGACAAGACCTGCCGTAAGGCAGAATGCCATACTACTGCTCGGTAAGACGTTTGATTCGCGTTTTGAAGTGCCACCTGGCGAGCTTTTAGGCCTAACCTCGTTTCGCCGTGGTATAGCAGTTTCTTCATCTTTACGATTTCCAACTACACGCTTGTATTGATTACCATATAATTTAAGACAACAATTAAACTTCTTCGTTTTTGACGCTTACAATGTAAAACGGTTGAAATACGCAGTCGCAACAACAAGTTTACATCACGAACGCACGCGAAAAATATAAGTAAACACAAGTTTACAGTCAACTTTTATCGACAGAAAGATCGATTCCAATAAATACCTATCCATAGTGCAGTTGATATGTTCTTCAAAGATATTACACAAACGAGTTGCTGCAGAAATAGTGGCGCCTAAATTAAATAATGAGTCGTTGTAGGTAAGGTTTTGTGTTTGACAGCAGTGTGGCAGATAGGCACTGACGCTCTGCACCTGCATTTACAAAGGCATTTAAACACGAAAATGGTGAGGTGCCTTACATAAAGGATATATTTTCAGAATATGGAGGAATTACAGAATTTTATTAAATAAAAATTGCATCTTTTGGGCCCTCATGACGTCCAAGTCCCCTTAAGCTCGTAAGCTGCCTTGTCACATGACGCGACAACATCACTCATAGGTAACAAAGTCAAAACTATAGCATTCGTGAAAATGTTTATGGGGTAACACGTTGATATGAATGGCACTCCTTCCACGATACGCTACATCACCAAATTATCCTTCAGAACAAGCGTTTTTAAGGGTGCGTTCATTTATGTTAACCTCATCCGTGGGTGCTTACTTTTATTTAAGCTTCATGAACATGGTTTCTTTACTTTGACGTTTTACAACAGCTGTCTTAAAAACCTGCGCTGCGACATTCTGCGACGCCGTTAGCAAAGCAACAATGTTCACAGCACTTAAATAGATGTAAACATCCGAAGATGGGATGCCAGTCATCTTAAAATGGCACCATGGAAAAATAAACACGTGAATCGACACCAGACAACTAGTTTTTTCATCAAGTTGTGTATCCTGCTACCGTTATTCAAATCGGCACATTTCACAAGTAGTTAGTAATTTGCGTACGATTGTCGCCTACTACCAATGTTTACGACCTATCAGTGTGTAGAAAAGACATAGGCAGTAAGCAGTAAACAACGTACGGGTGTTTTCAGCAGAGATCCATAGACGAAATTAGTTGTACCACATCCCTACAAGGTAGCAAGCTCCTTCTCCACCCCCTCTCAACACACACATATGAACACATGGGATAACACGCACATAGGCATAACTTCACGCGCAGGCTCGAAACGTGTTTCTCTTTGCTATTCAAATCCAATGGCGGCGAAGTGACAGGCAGGTAGTAATCAAAACTTCCACTGGCCTGCATCATGAGCTGCAAACTCGAGGCGAGTCGGGCGTCGGTGGAAATATCCGGAAATAGCACCCGGGAGGAATACAACGCGAGCGCCTCGCGCTCTCTCTCTCTCTCTCTCTCTCTCTCTCTCTCTCTCTCTCTCTCTCTGTCACGAATTTCTTTCGCGGGCTGGACCGAAACGAGTCGCGAGCCGGATTGAACCGAGTCGCCGGCCACATCCGGCCCCCGTGCCACCGGTTGCCAACACATGCTGGAGAGGATGAAAACACTCGGGCCGACCTACGTCAGGCACAACCCCGGAATCTATTGTAACAGGGCGCGAAGAGATCAATAGCAATGGCCCTAGTAGCGTCACTATCAAGGGGCAAATTACACTCCTGGAAATGGAAAAAAGAACACATTGACACCGGTGTGTCAGACCCACCATACTTGCTCCGGACACTGCGACAGGGCTGTACAAGCAATGATCACACGCACGGCACAGCGGACACACCAGGAACCGCGGTGTTGGCCGTCGAATGGCGCTAGCTGCGCAGCATTTGTGCACCGCCGCCGTCAGTGTCAGCCAGTTTGCCGTGGCATACGGAGCTCCATCGCAGTCTTTAACACTGGTAGCATGCCGCGACAGCGTGGACGTGAACCGTATGTGCAGTTGACGGACTTTGAGCGAGGGCGTATAGTGGGCATGCGGGAGGCCGGGTGGACGTACCGCCGAATTGCTCAACACGTGGGGCGTGAGGTCTCCACAGTACATCGATGTTGTCGCCAGTGGTCGGCGGAAGGTGCACGTGCCCGTCGACCTGGGACCGGACCGCAGCGACGCACGGATGCACGCCAAGACCGTAGGATCCTACGCAGTGCCGTAGGGGACCGCACCGCCACTTCCCAGCAAATTAGGGACACTGTTGCTCCTGCGGTATCGGCGAGGACCATTTGCAACCGTCTCCATGAAGCTGGGCTACGGTCCCGCACACCGTTAGGCCGTCTTCCGCTCACGCCCCAACATCGTGCAGCCCGCCTCCAGTGATGTCGCGACAGGCGTGAATGGAGGGACGAATGGAGACGTGTCGTCTTCAGCGATGAGAGTCGCTTCTGCCTTGGTGCCAATGATGGTCGTATGCGTGTTTGGCGCCGTGCAGGTGAGCGCCACAATCAGGACTGCATACGACCGAGGCACACAGGGCCAACACCCGGCATCATGGTGTGGGGAGCGATCTCCTACACTGGCCGTACACCACTGGTGATCGTCGAGGGGACACTGAATAGTGCACGGTACATCCAAACCGTCATCGAGCCCATCGTTCTACCATTCCTAGACCGGCAAGGGAACTTGCTGTTCCAACAGGACATTGCACGTCCGCATGTATCCCGTGCCACCCAACGTGCTCTAGAAGGTGTAAGTCAACTACCCTGGCCAGCAAGATCTCCGGATCTGTCCCCCATTGAGCATGTTTGGGACTGGATGAAGCGTCGTCTCACGCGGTCTCCACGTCCAGCACGAACGCTGGTCCAACTGAGGCGCCAGGTGGAAATGGCATGGCAAGCCGTTCCACAGGACTACATCCAGCATCTCTACGATCGTCTCCATGGGAGAATAGCAGCCTGCATTGCTGCGAAAGGTGGATATACACTGTACTAGTGCCGACATTGCGCATGCTCTGTTGCCTGTGTCTATGTGCCTGTGGTTCTGTCAGCGTGATCATGTGATGTATCTGACCCCAGGAATGTGTCAATAAAGTTTCCCCTTCCTGGGACAATGAATTCACGGTGTTCTTATTTCAATTTCCAGGAGTGTATGTTTGCTTTAAATACAAGCTGTAACGGTCGGGTACGTTAGTTACCTTTGAGACTGGACGTGATGAGTTGATGTTACGTTAGTCAAGAATGCCTTTAAGGCGACAAAGACACCATTATCAACACGTCACTGAATTTGGGCGAGGTCAGGTAATAGGGCTACGAGAAGCTGTATGTTCCTTCCGCGATACTGCAGAAAGACTTGGCGGGAGTTTAGCCATTGTACGTGAGTGCTGGCAGCGGTGGTCACGAGAATGTAAGGTTGCAAGATGACCGGGTTGCGGACAGCCACAAGGCGTTACCGAGAGAGAGAGAGGGAGAGAGGGGGGAGGGGGGGTATCGTATTTGGTATATGGCTCTGGCGCATCGTACTGCATCTGCAGTAGTAATTTGAGCAGCAGTTGGCACTACAGTGATACAACAAACTGTTACAAATCGGGTACTTTAAGTACAGCTCCGAACCAGACGCTCTGTAGTGTGCATTCCATCGATCCCAAACCACTGTCATTAGCGACTTTAGTGGTATCAAGCGAGAGCTCATTGGAGAACGGGATGGAGGTCTGTGGTGTTTTCTGATGAAAGCTGATTCTGTCTCGGTGCTGGTGATAACCGTTTGTTGGTTGGAGGGAGTCCAGTTAAGGACCTGGAACCAACCTGTCTGCTTGCTAAACACACTGGGCCTACGCCTGGAGTTATGGTCTGGCGTGCGATTTCGTATGACAGCAGGAGCACTCTTGCAGTTATCCCACGCACTCTTACTGCAAAACTGTTCGAGTATGGCAGTCTACTGATGCGACATGTGGTGGTACCATTCATGAACAGCACTCCAGGAGTTGTTTTCAAACAGGATAACGCTCGTCCACATACCGGTGTTGTAATCCAACATGCTCTACAGAGTGTCAACATGTCGCCTTGGCCTACTCGATTACCACATCCGTCTCTAATGGAGCACATATGGCACATCATCAGACGACAACTCCAGCGTCACCAATAACCAACATTAACCGTCGCTGTATTGACCGACCAAGTGCAACAGGTAGGGGATTCCATCGCACGAACTGACACCCGGCAGCTGTATAACACAATATGTGCACGTTTGCCTGCTTGCTTTCAACTATCTGGCTGCTACACCTTTTATTAACGTATCAGCAAATCACATTTACAATAGCTTACCTCGCGCTTGCATTAACCTGTGATCTTGCAATGTTAATCACTTAAAAATGGTAGGCCTACCTAGACAAATTTATTCCCGAAATTTCATTATTGGACGTTAAATATTTTTTGGTGTTGCGATTTTTTGCGTCAGATTGCTTGTGAAAACGTTGGAATTTCATAAGGGACATATCAACGCATTCTGGCTGATGAACTGAACATGAGACGCTTATTCCCCTGAAAGAAAAGAGCAATATTCACACTGTCGTCTCCACGGCCAGAAAAAACGTGCCAGCCGGCCGCAGTGGCCGAGCGGTTCTAGGCGCTCCAGCCTGGAACCGCGCGACCGCTACGGTCGGACGTTCGAATCCTGACAAGGGCATGGATGTGTGTGATGTCCTTAGGTTAGTTAGTTTTAAGTAGTTCTAAGTTCTAGGGAACTGATGACCTCAGATGTTAAGTCCCATAGTGCTCAGAGCCATTTGAACAATTTTTTGGAAAAGCGCGCTAATTTTGCAGCAACATCAAGTCAATGCTAATTATCTTTCTCGACATTCATGGGACTGTCCATAAGAAATTTCTTTCTTGCTGTCGGTGTCAGACGGAAGTTCTATGATGATGCTTTGAGAAGATTCAGGGAAGGAGTTAGACACAAACGGTTTGAGACATGGGAGAACAAAGCCTGGTTGCTGCATCATGACGTTAGCGGCAAAAAACAACAAGACAACTATCCCCCAGCCGCCCTATTTGCATTATCTAGATGCTTGCGATTCCTTCCTCTTCTCGGAGAGATCCAAGCGGAATCGCAACTAATCTTGAACGCGAGTCAGCCTGCAAAGTTCCAGCAATGGGAAAATTCTCTGGAAGCGCAAGCGCACTACTTTGAAGGTGTAAAGCCCGCTCTACACGGAAGCGAACACAAGCGACTGCGCATTGCCAGACATTCTGATAGTGTGGTGTCACCGCCAGACACCACACTTGCTAGGTGGTAGCCTTTAAATCGGCCGCGGTCCGTTAGTATACGTCGGACCCGCGTGTCGCCACTATCAGTGATTGCAGACCAAGCGCCGCCACACGGCAGGTCTAGAGAGACTTCCTAGCACTGGATGAAGCGTCGTCTCACGCGGTCTGCACGTCCAGCACGAACGCTGGTCCAACTGAGGCGCCAGGTGGAAATGGCATGGCAAGCCGTTCCACAGGACTACATCCAGCATCTCTACGATCGTCTCCATGGGAGAATAGCAGCCTGCATTGCTGCGAAAGGTGGATATACACTGTACTAGTTCCGACATTGTGCATGCTCTGTTGCCTGTGTCTATGTGCCTGTGGTTCTGTCAGTGTGATCATGTGATGTATCTGACCCCAGGAATGTGTCAATAAAGTTTCCCCTTCCTGGGACAATGAATTCACGGTGTTCTTATTTCAATTTCCAGGAGTGTAGCTCTGAGCACTATGGGACTTAACATCTATGGTCATCAGTCCCCTAGAACTTAGAACTACTTAAACCTAACTAACCTAAGGACATCACACAACTGCAGGGACTTACCCCATGCACGCTCCCCGTGAGACACACATTTCCGACTTAATGTCCACACACTATATTAGTAGTGCCCCTGCTCACTACACTCATTACTCCCGGCAGAGACCCGTAAGAGTTCGGGCAATGCCATCTTCATTTAGTTAAGGCTAACCGGCCATTGACCTTCTTCTTCTGTGCTGGGTGCACAGCCTGCTCCCAGTGATATAATTAATCCGCAGCCAAGGTTACACGTGTAACCGAAAATCACGGAAAACCAAAAATACATATGTTTTCCGGAAACTACTGAATTTAAGGATACGCTATATGACCCATTTGAAAGCTCACTGTGGTATAACGCTTTACTCGCTGGAAACTGGCTACTTATTTATAAAATTACTCTTAAAACACACTGTATTTCCAATCAGTGACTTTCAGTCTACTCTAGAGAAATAAGTGTCCAGTTTTTTCTGTTTCTGATTTTCATTCACTCTTTTCCTTGACAACGGTTATCATTTTCCAGTGTCAAATCATCAGTATAGCAAACGAATTTTGTCCTGCTTACAAAATTGTTAAGGCTTTCGTGGCCACTTGTTGACAAACTGCCTATTGGCTTCTGTCTCGGGTTCTTCGGCTGACGTTCATCTAATGATTTTACTGACGTTTCGCTAGCACGAGTGGCTAGCTTTGTCAAAGCTTCACCCTCCACTGCCCGTGGTGAACTGGAGCCGAGCTCGCGGCCGCAGACTATATGTACTTGGCACGCCAACGTCCGAGGGCTTCTCCGCGGTCATTTCCGATGCGGTTCTCCTCTTGCTACCTGCGACGGTCGTTCGCTGCAGTACGGGAAGCCAGGATCCGTTTACGAGTCAAGATCAGGAACACCTTCGCTTTTAGATCTCGCAAATGAGGACGCGATGTTCCTTAAGGGAATCATAGCTGGTGATGAGACGTGGTTCTACCGTTATGATGTTGAGACCAAGGTTCAATCTTCACAATTGGTCGGGAAAGACTCTCCAAGACCAAACAGGTCAGGTCAAATGTCAAAGCCATGCTGATAGTTTTCTTTGACTTTGAAGGATTACTTCATCACGAATTGTGCCTCAGGGACAAACCGTTAATCGATGATACTATCGGGACGTTTTGCGACTCCTGTGAGAAAATTTGAGAAGGAAATGGTCTGAAATGTGGCGAGACAGTTCATGGCTCTTGAATCACGATAACGCACCCGCACATTCATTGCTGCTGGTGCGTGACTATTGCACAAAAAACGAAATCACTGTGTTGTCTCATCCTCTGTACTCTCCAGAACTGGCCTTGCGGACTTTTCGTTTATTTCCAAAGTAGAAATCCCCGTTGAAGGACAAAGATTTTCAACGATAGGTGAGATGAAAGAAAATTGGCGGACAGCGCTTCGCGCGATCGAGTAAGAAGCTTACAGAGACTGCTTCCGGAAGTGGAAACAGTGTTAGGAGCGGTGTACCAATTGTGGAGGAGAGTATTTCGAAGAGGACCATGCACAACAAATAAAAGTCAAACGTAGAGAAATTTTGTGGACAAAGTTCCAAACTTTTTTGAACAGGGTTCATATTCCACCAAGTACGGAACCGTACTGATTTTTTTTTTTTATGGACTACAGCTCTTTAAAATTTTGTGCATGCAACTACCAGATCTTACGAAGGCTGTATCTCCCAGTCACTGCTGTTGACGAAAACTTTCAATCTCAGTTTTATCACGATCCAGACTACCAAGCTTTGCTTCGGTTTCGCTGTTGCCGATGACTGCTGGCATCGATAAACTGCGAGCATGCTTTTTTTTTTTTTTCTCGCAATTTTAGTTGGTTGCTGCAGCACTTTTTACTGTAAATAAGCGACCGCTTGAACAAAGTTTGTTGAACAAATCACCTCGACAATACTATAAACTTTGTAGAGTCATGGCATAGCATAAATGCAGATTTACTGTCTAAATTAAGACACTAATATTTATTTTATTTTATATTGTATCTGATCTGGCGTAATGTGTATTTCATGTTAAACTTCTTGCACCTGATGTGAAAAAAAATCTTTATATCACCTAAATTTCTAGCCTATGTTGTTGTTTGTTCAGTGATTTGTCCCCTGAACTAGCTTCAAACCAGAAATATGTAGGCCTACCTGTGTAAATACTTTTTCCATTCTCTGTATTGAACTCAAAATATTATTAGTGTAAATAACGCTAGGGAGATGTATTATTCGTTCAGTAAGCATACAATGGTTTAAAACATGCTTACTAGCGTATTTTCTGCAATTTGATCTTACGTTCTTGCCTCACTCTCACTGCCAGAGGTATAACAGCAGAGCTTGCACTAGGCTTTCGTTCATTCGTGCTAGCCGTCACAGTTCAGTGTGACATCTAGTGGCAGCGCAAGGTACCTGGTGGCGTGACGTCACGAGAAGCGACCCCAAAAGCTCAAGAATCAACGTCGAGTCAAATGTCAGGGATAGAGTTGCGCTCTACAGTACAATACATAAATGATGTAGTAAATGACAGGATTAACAGTAGCATTGGTAGGGAAAGAAACATAAATGACTGTGTAAGAGAGAAACTTACAGGAGACGAAGCAATGTTTGATATATTTTTGTTTTGCGGTTATCTTGAATTTTTCCTTTTTTGAGGAAGCTACGTTTTCTCATCATCACGTTTTCTAGCGCTATATGATAAAATTGTATTGTAATTTTTTTTATTTTTACGACATCATCTCTCTGTTTCACGTTACCAATTAACAATTTTCGAATAAAACCTGAATTAAACGCTGACACTTTCAATTTTGCTATAAATATTGCTTATTTTTTAAGCGACAGACAGGAATATAACAATGTAGACCAAAAATGTTCCATAGGTTACGCGGCACTTTATATACCCTCACTACAGTTTCTAGACTGTTCACCACTTCCAGTGTCTAGAGGATTCTAGTACGATACTCACAGCACATGTGAAGAAAGCGGTCGATATGAGCTTTGCGCCATAATCATGCAACACACGTAACTTACAGGTAACACGTGCATGATGTTTAACTAACCTAGGCTACTAGGAATACTAGCTTAGTTTACGCTTACTCACGATAGTCTACAGTAGTTTTACAACTCTAGTAAGGGATCTTCTTTTGCTTACTCTACCACAACGTTTTGCCTTCGAATTTAGGAAACGTCTGGCTGTCTTCCGATGGGTCAGTTCACTGCCGGAATGTCCAGAGCGGTTTTGCCACCCTCCACTTTCCCCTGCCCGTCCGACTCGAAAAAAAAAGGACCTGACCAACTTGGTCAAAAAATCATGGTTGTGCACACCCTTTTTTCCCAAGTCTATCGAACAGCGCCGATCGTGATCTATCAGTGCCCCCTTTGCTCTCGACACCCGAAGCCCGGTCCAACCTGGTCTAGATGTCAATCTGTCCTGATTCCATTTTCCTCATCCTTGTTATGTTTCAGTTTTGTACCCTAATGTGGATGACTATATGAGAAGGTTTTGGAGTACGAAGTAGCCGTCTTAGGACGTGTGTTTGGGTGTTGCAGTGGTGAAGCAGAAGTACGAGGTGCAGGTGTACGACGAGTACGTGATCAGCGGCAACACGGCGGTGCTGCGGTGCCAGGTGCCCAGCTACGTGGCCGAGTACGTGATGGTCACCTCGTGGCTGCAGGACGGCGCCGTCAACATATACCCCAACACCGACACCGGTAAGTTGGCTGCCGAGCGCACACCGCAGCTGCTACAGTAGAGTCGGTGCAGGTAACATCTCTGACACGTGGTAGTGATGTAAATAGCTCCCAACTGCGAAGCGGCAACAGCTGCAGAATAGCCAGTTAAGCTGCGATAACAATGAGACCACAGTCGAACGCAACAGTGGCGTTCACTAGTTAGGTTGAGTGGCGACACTGCGCCGTGTTTGTGTTGTCCACAGCGACAAAAGGATGCCAAGAGGCTAGCAAGCTATACTTCTGAGTACTGTATCGCATCAGTGTGAATAGTATTGTATATATGGATTAGTAGCATGGTTTTTACAATAGGTAGCCAATGTATATGTTGCCAAAAATTCGACAATTACTAAAAAATGACACTACATTTGTCTTTCTTTAGTTTCCTAAGGGCCCTGGGAGGTATGAAACGGTACATTACGGGAGAGCTTATTTGAAATTCTCTTGTGACATATACATATTTTCTGAAGAATATTGTTTTATTTTGAGAGTACCAGGAGACCTGACCACTTGCAGAAATACGTCGTAAATGTGGACAATAACGCGAAGTTTTATTCACTACACTTCCAACCAATATACCGTAATATTACACGCAACTGAGGAAGACAGGACTACAAAAGTTGAAGATGACTTCCAACCAAGTCTGTGGATATGGAACGCAGAAAACTTATATGGAAAGCAATACTTACCTTATTTAACGTTCCAGACAAGCCACAACACCTGTAGCGGAAGAGAAAACCACACAGACGCAGTGATGAAACGTCAAAACCATTAAACTGTTCCCCAACACAAAAGAAACCAATTCTTCGACTGTTGCTACATGTGAGCCACAAACGGCTAGAGTCTTCAGCACATTCGCTTTTGAAGTGACAGTAATTAGATGTACCAAAATATAAGAGTATTAGAAAGTCAAGTGAATTCTAGGAATGAGTGAATCATTAGACTCTATACAAACATTGTACGAGCCAAGTAATGTGCCTATCATAATAATTGTGAGATCCTGCCCACTCGTCTACCACAGGGCGCCAAGGAAGCTGTTTTCTCGGCTAGCTAGACAACATTCAAGCAAATCTTATTAATGGAGTTTATTCAAACAGTGGAAAATCCAGGATGGAATGTAACAATATTATGAAAAGGAAAGTTGCCACTCACCATATAGCAGAGATGCTGAGTCGCAGATGTTGTTGTTGCGGTCTTCAGTCCTGAGACTGGTTTGATGCAGCTCTCCATGCTACTCTATCCTGTGCAAGCTTCTTCATCTCCCAGTACCTACTGCAACCTACATCCTTCTGGATCTGCTTAGTGTATTCACCTCTTGGTTTCCCTCTGCGATTTTTACCCTCCAGGCTTCTCTCCAATGCTAAATTTGTGATCCCTTGATGCCTCAGAACATGTCCTACCAACCGATACCTTCTTCTAGTCAAGTTCTACTACAAACTCCTCTTCTCCCCAATTCTATTCAATACCTCCTCATTAGTAATGTGATCTATCCATCTAATCTCCTTCTGTAGCACCACATTTCGAAAGTTTCTGTTGTCTTCTTGTCCAAACTATTTATCGTCCATGTTTCGCTTCCATACATTGCTACACTCCACACAAATAGGCACAACAAAAAGACTCTCACAATTAAAGCTTTAGGCCATTAAGAGCTTCGTCAACAATAGATGACAGACACACATTGTCGTCTATTGATGACGAAGGCCTTGATGGCCGAAAGCTTTAATTGTGAGAGGCTTTTTGTTGTGCCTATCTGCGACTCAGCATCTCCGCTATATGGTGAGTAGCAACTCTCCTTTTCATAATATTGTTACATTCTACAATGGGGTTTATTACAATAAGTTAAATTGACAACACTTCGCGTTTCTTCAAAACTGAGTCTCAAGCAAATGGCAACGTGCAAATAATCAATGTCTTTCGATATATACAATTTTCATGCAAGCAACCACACAAGTTCATAAGTCACTGCTATAGAGTTTAAGTCACAGCTCGTCTTCTACTGGCGCTGCGCCAGAGGCTTGGCGGAGCGGCGCTTATATTCTCTTCTTATAGAGGCCACTCCTGTCGTGGTGTTGACCAAGACAGTGCGCTGTTGGCTGACGTCGTCTCACAGCCTTCTCTGCCGTGTCGTTCAGGCCGGCGTGCCGGCGCTTGAATGTTACGCCGGAACAACAATAACAGACAACTATAGAAAAACATTCTTCTGATACGTGAAATATGTGTTATTCTCTTGGTTTCAGTGGAGTAAGCTGCAGTTATGAACAGATTCGAAAATATGTCTTCATGAATAAGTTGCAGCTTATATCACTAAATTAGTAAGGTCGTCTTTTTCCACATTTTTTTACGATAATTATGTTTCTTGGTAATGCATGGAACGCAAGTACATAACAACTATTTCTTAAATTAAGTAGGAAAATAATTAAGAACAAACATTATCGTTACGACGCATGTGACTGCTTTCTCACTAGTGTCGCTCCAACTGTCAAACGATAACCATGTAATCTCTGCACTATATTTTTGTTTCTGTCTGAAATTCAGTCCGACTTTACAAATGGTTCAAATGGCTCTGAGCACTATGGTACTTAACTTCTGAGCTCATCAGTCCCCTAGAACTTAGAACTACTTAAACCTAAGTAACCTAAGGACATCACACACATTCATGCCCGAGGCAGGATTCGAACCTGCGACCGTAGCGGTCGCGCGTTTCCAGACTGTAGCGCCCAGAACCGCTCGGCCACTCCGGTCGGCCCAACTTTACAGAACCTAATATGAACGGAACTCTTAAGTCATCTGTAGGCAGCTCGACTTTGTATTAAATGCGCAACTGAAGTAAAACAGTTACCTGGCCCTAATCAAATTTTCCACTTACCTCGCGGCTTGACAACATTGTTGCAGATTTCTCGAAAGCGCAACAGCCGGCCGCGGTGGTCTAGCGGTTCTAGGCGCGCAGTCCGTAACCGCGCGACTGCTACAGTCGCAGGTTCGAATCCTGCCTCGGGCATGGATGTGTGTGATTTCCTTAGGTTAGTTAGGTTTAAGTAGTTCTAAGTTCTAGGGGACTGATGACCACAGATGTTAAGTCCCATAGTGCTCAAAACCATTTGAACCATTTGAAAGAGCAACAGCAAACAGCAAGCAGGTAGCGCATAAGCTAAATTTTTTTTTCTAATTACATATTTAAACTGTTGTATCTGGTAATGCGTAATGATAAACAATGGGTTGGGGAGAGTAACTATTTCTGTGAAATGATATTCCAAGACAACGATTTTAGAAATAAATATAGAAATATGTATTCAAAAAGGCAGAGTAAAACTTCGAGTGATCTTCACATGTAACATTAGGTCGAATCGCAAGACTGACGTACAAATTTGCGCTCAGGGTGCGTTGGACAGCCGGTCGGAGTAACCGAGCGGTTCTAGGCGCTACAGTCTGCAACCGCATGACTGCTACGGTCGCAGGTTCGAATCCTGCCTCGGGCATGGATGTGTGTGTTGTCCTCAGGTTAGTTACGTTTAAGTAGATCTAAGTTCTAGGGGACTGATGACCTCAGCAATTAAGTCCCATAGTGCTCAGAGCCATTTGAACTATTTTGCGTGGGACAACCACGAAAGTGCTTCTGCTGTCATACGAAATCGCACCACAGATCATATCGCCTGGTGTAGATGCAGTGTGTCTGGCACGCAGACAGGCTGGTTATAGGCCTCAATTGGTCTCCTTCTAATATACAGAAGGCCCTCACTGGCACCAACTTTCATCAGAAAACACAACACACCTCCACGCTGGCCTCCGATGAAATCTTGCTTGACACCACTGAAGTCGCAGATGACGGTGGTGTGGGGCCAGTGGAATGCACGCTACAGGGCGTCTGTCTCGGAACTGTCACTGTGGTCAGAATTCCCGCTAGAATTGCTGTGCAGATGCAATTCAATGCGACAGAGCCATACGCCGAACACGATGGTCTCCTCTGTCAGTAGTCACATGGCCGTCAGGAGCCGCATCTTCTTGGGGCTGTACATTCTCGTGACCACCGCTGCTAGCTACCATGTACAGAGGTCACATTCCTGCAAAGTCTGAAGTAATATCGCAGAAGGAACATCCAGCTTCTTGTAGCCCTATTAAAGGACCTCGTTCAAACTCAGTGAGGTGCTGATAATGGCGTCTTTGTGATTCTTCAATTTCTCCAGGCGTATTTTATGACGAAATAAATCTCGGGTGAACAGCCTGGTATGAGCGTGCATAGGACACAATATTTCGGCAATCGACCACGTTGCCAGCGCCAGGTATATATAGGACAATCCCCCTCCCGCTCCTCCCTCAGGCGCTTCCTATGAGTCGTTCTCCCGCCGCCTGGGCGCTGCGTCCTAGGTCTTCTCGTTCAGAAGGGTCTGCCGGCACCGCTCTCGTTATTCTTGTCTCCTCCCCCGAAGTCGGTACACTCTGGGAAATATCCTTTTTCTTCTTAATCCGGGTGATCGCGGGTTCCCACGCCTTGCTAAGGCTGTAACCGCTGTCACGATTTAGTTGTGGCTCCCTTACTCTGATCTCTATGGCTTCTTTGATGACACAGTCCCAATATTTGGAAGTCTGTGTCAGGACTTTGGTTTGGTCACAGTCCATGCTGTGGAGTTCCGACAGGCAAAACTCAGCGATTGCCGACTTACTGGGCTGTTGCAGTCTAGTGTGCCGTTGATGTTCTCGGCATCGGTCCTCAGTGGTACGAATGGTCTGGACGATCTGAAGACCGTGTTTCGGAGGAACGGTTACATAGAAGGGCAAATTCGGAAGGCTCTACATCCCACACCGGCGGAAACTGAGGATGAACCTCAGGAGGAGCAGGCCTTGGCTATTATTCCGTTTTGTGGGGCCTCATCCGGAAAAATTGGACGCATTTTAGGTAAACACCAAGTGAAAACCATCTTCCGTCCTCCAAACAAAACCAAGAGCCTTCTTGGTAGTGTCAAGGACAACCTTGGTCTACGTAAATCAGGGGTTTATCAGATACCTTGCCAATGCGGGAGTGTATACATAGGGCAGACCATTCGTACAATTGAGGAACGATGCCGAGAACATCAACGGCACACTAGACTGCAACAGCCCATAAGTCGGCAATCGCTGAGCAGTGCCCCACAGCATGGGCTGTGACCAAACCAAAGTCCTGACACAGACTTCCAAGTACTGGGACTGTGTCATCAAAGAAGCCATAGAGATCAGAGTAAGGGAACCACAACTAAATCGTGACAGCTGTTACATCCTTAGCAAGGCGTGGGAACCTGCTATCACCCGGATTAAGAAGAAAAAGGATATTTCCCAGAGTGTACCGCCTTCGGGGGAGGAGACAAGAATAATGAGAGCGGTGCCGGCAGACCCTCCTGAACGAGAAGACCTAGGACGCAGCGCCCAGACGGCGGGAGAACGGACGCTGTACCTGGACCGCACCGACTCATAGGAAGCGCCTGAGGGAGGAGCTGGAGGGGGATTGTCCTATATATACCTGGCGCCGGCAACGTGGTCGATTGCCGAAATATTGTGTCCTATGCACGCTCATACCAGGCTGTTCACCCGAGATTTATTTCGTCAATCGCGTCTTTGTCGCCTTAAATGCGTTCCCGACTAAGATCAACTTACCACGTCCAATGTCGAAGCTAGCTGTCACATCCTTTACAGCGTGTATTGAAGCAAACCTGATTCGCATGCTCATTATGGTTCTACTAGCGCCACTCTTATGCGAATGGCACGAAATTGAAATAGATATCATCTTTGAAATGTAGAAACATGCCTACCATCTTTCGTTTATGTCGCACAACTCCTTCTTCGTGTTGCGATTTCTTCCATCAGTGAAAAAAGTGTTCAAACTGTAGAAAATGATGATAAGAATAATAATCGAAAACAACAGACGAGCCCTTTGTAAAGCTCTCTTCAAAACGCTGCGGATTTTTACTGACTCTTTATTTTACCAATAAACTGTACACAGCAACAGTAACGTTGATAATTAAAACACAAAAAGCTCTCTCCATGACCACGGAACAAGATCTCCACTGAAATTATATTTATCAAGAAAGAATAAACATAAAATTCAAAACAGCATTTTCTCCCAAGGAATAAAAATGTACAATAAACTGCCGAAGGAGATTAAAGGAGTTGCTAAAACAAACTTATTTAAAAAGGCAGTTAAAAAGTACCTGTTAAGAAATATGTTCTGTACTTTGAAGGATTATTTAGATAACACAAAGTAGAGGTTTGGTGAAAAATGTAACACAAATAAATAATAATAATAACGATAATAAAACATGTATCATTTCACATAGAATTTTCACACTATACTTTTCCTTCCGTTTCCTTCCTTCCTCCCAAACCTATGCAATTTATAACAGAAACACCTCATCCTCTTTCTGAAATCAACCTGTCACCCTGTCACTCTTTATAGAAGGACGTTGACTAAGTTTTTGAGGCTTGCAAATGGGAATCTGCAGTAGCATAACGATCCTGATTTCAGCTCATAGTGTATGTAGTGTTATGAAACAATATGTGTAGTGGCTGGGGGTGAGAAATGAATGAACAGGCAGCAGTAGCAGTAGCCTTTTATATTACTACAAGGGACATTCAGTAAGTAATGCAGCACATTTTTTTCTGAAAGCAGGTTGGTTTTATTCAGGATCCCTATACGTCATATTACTCCCCACTCTTTTGGCTATAAAACTCATTTCTTCAACAATCTCCGTTCAATGCCACGGTCTAATGGCACCATACTGGGAGGGTCTGTATGCCCGCATGGTACCTAACAATGTATTCGTCAACGTCGGAGCCAACATCTTGCTGCATTAATAACCTTCAACCCCCCCCCCCCCAAGTACTGCTTCCTGCGCAATGCATCACTTATTGATCCAAACAGATGGGAGTCGGCTGGTGCGAGATTTGGGCTGTAAGGAGGATGAGGAAGAACCGTGCAGTGCAGTTTCCTGAGCTGCTCTCGGATGCGCATACTTGAGACTTCTGTGAGGCTTTGCATTGTCATGGTGAAGGAGAAATTCGTTTGAATTATAGTGGTGACGAAAATGCACGAGCCGTTTCTTAAATTTACTGAGGGTAGCTGGATACACTTCAGAGTTCATCTTTGCATCATGAGGGAGGAAATTAAGCAAAATAACCCCAGAAGACCATCGCCATGAGGTTACGAGTTGAGGATGAGGCTTTGAACCTTTACTTCCGTGGAAAGGTAGTATGGCGCCACTCCGTGGATTGCCGTTTTGTTCCCGGTTCAAAGTGGTGAACCAATGTTTCATCGTCTGTAACGATATTCGGCAAAAATTATCACAGTTAGCCTTGAAAGACGCAATCATTGTTCTTTCTGGTCTTTTGTTAGGTGGCGAGCAACCCCTCGGTCACACGTCTTTGAGTACCCCCATTTGGTGGATGAGTGTATCAGCACTATCAGCATAGACCTCCAGCTGAGCAGCGAGACGTTTCACTGTGATCCATCGATCACCTCAAATGAGAATGTCCAAACATTTCAACACTGCAGGAGTCACAGCTGTCACCGACCGGCCGGTACGTGGCAGATCGGAGAGGTTTGTGCGACAGTGTGGAGATGAAGACAGACACCTCGCCCAACGACTCTCCACGCTTTTGCTCACTGCCAGGTCTCTGTACACATTCTACAGGTGTCTATGAAAACTTACAATGCTCTTGTTTCCCGCCAAAAGAAACTCAATGACAGCTCTCTGCTTAGAATAGATTCCCGTTGCCGACGCCATTTTGAATGTTTATAGCACCGCCATTGATCGGAACTTCATGAAACTATAGGGGCTGAAGCGGGAATATTTCAACATTTCTGACAGCAAAATCCGCATTTTTTCAACCGGAATTGGCCTAGAAAACAAATGTGTTGCATTGCTTATTTAAAGCGGCTCGTAAATAAGTTATTTGTAAAACGGTATTGTCCACTTGGGATAAATCGAATGAGGCAGCACTGTTTGAGTGGAAAGATGGAGGTTCCAATCTTGTTCCACCCACCCTGATTTATATTTTTCCATTATTTTCATAAATTACTCTAGTCAAATGCGAAGACAGTTCTGACTATAAGGCTACAGTCGACTAGGCCTGTAAATATGTAAATGCCTGTTAGCAGTGGGACAAAGAGAGCACCGCCCCATGTTTCATTGTAACCAAATTTACTCAAGAGGGTGGCAGTAGATACAGCAATTTCGTAATGATGCTGTGGTGGGAAGTTCAAATTGTGGTAGGAAGACAGGTCAATTGGGCTACCTCCACTAACCTAACCCCATCACTTGCCCCTCCCCATCCCTACCCCAGAAAATGGCGGGAAGTTCAAACTCCATCAGGACAAGGCGGGAAAATAGATCACTTGGGGGCTACCTCCACTAACCTAAGTCCTCTGACCACCACCTCTTCCTTGGAATTAGCGGCAAAAGGACTCAGCCTGTGCTGGGGTGCTGGATTGGATGGACATAAGTCTGTATTTTGCAGGCAGTCTTTATTTCAACAATTAGAGGCAGTACCTCCATCCACTGTGTTCACCATGATGTCCGGAGTCCAACTGATCTAGTACATAGTACTGCCACCAGAGGGCACCAAGGTCCCTCCTATGACAAAACGTAGCCGCGCGGGATTAGCCGAGTGGTCTAAGGTGCTGCCGTCATGGACTGTACGGCTGGTCCCGGCAGAGGTTCGAGTCCTCCCTCAGGCATGGGTGTGTGTGCTTGCCCTTAGGATAATTTAGGTTAAGTAGTGTGTAAGCTTAGGGACTGATGACCTTAGCACTTAAGTCCCATACGATTTCACACATATTTGACAATTTTTTAACAAAATCTAAGATGGCGGTCTGGAGGGGTAAAATGGCAGGAAAAGGACTCAGCCTTTCTCGGATGGTGGAGAGAGGAAGGAGTGTACTTTACTTATTTCGGAACAATTCATTTAGAGACGTATTTGACATAGTATATTTATTACACTGCTACAAAACACTCACTCTGACATGCTTGGGGTCACAATACACAGTTTACAGACCTGCAAACTACTCGTCAGTAATGCAGTACACTGATATACAGATACGCAAACAACTCGTAAATGACCGAAATAATGCAGTAGACATCATACAGACATGCAAGCAACTCGTAAATTGTCAAAAAAATGATGCATGTGTAACAATACGCAAACATGCTCACAATGCTTAAACAGCCGAAAATAATACCGTGCACAAACACTCATTGCACTTAAAAATGTTTTTGAACTATAATCAACCACTTCATATCAGAGGCTCCAACGCACACATGCATTGACACCGCTGCGAGCCACCACCGCTACTGATGGCAGCCAGCAGGTGAAATTCATGTGTACAGTTAGAGTTCTTCAAGTGTTACAATGACATCAGAGAACTCCAATGTGTGCAGGCACCACTTGCCATTCGCTGACCAGTGGACCACACAGGACAACACTGATCTCACGTGTCTATGTAAATAACAGGCAAGCCCCCCTCTGGACGCGCTACAGAAATCTGTTCCAAAATAACATCAACTGCTTTCTCCATAGCAATCCTAATGGGACTGCCTTTTTGTCACTGAATTTACTCATCAAACTGCTGCCAGTGTGAGAGCACCGTCTGCCATTGTTTTCTGCAGATGAGACTTTCAGCGGCAAAAAACTATTTTGTATAGATTGCTATATTGCACTGACATTTAAACCTTGCAAAAGTGACCTACATATCGTCAAATACGGAAAGACTCTTATTCAATTACACTGCTTTGCCACTGAGGATGGAAGCTTGAATATTAGAGCGTGAAACCGATCTCCAACCTGGCAATATATCACCGTGCATTGTGTCGATGTAGTAAACATACAATTCGTATCCTGTGCCATACAAAATCGCCCCTTTTGCATCATTCATATAGCTATCGACCACCAGACACTCATACATATATCAGGACGACAGACAGCACTGTATATACTCCTCGCAGCACTAGATAATTTTCCCGCAGCCAATGGTCACAAGTCACCCGCTTCCGATGCGTGACCAGAGCGCCCTCAGTGGGCCAAAGTCACTCTCTGAACTGCTGTACAAAGACAGGCTCGTTTCTACACCACACACCCATATTAAAACTTCTCAAATTTACACACGATCACGAAAGCTATCCAACACATACAAGTATTAGTTCGCTATTCGGACGTCTAGAGGAGGACACAGTTAAGTCAGCTACATTCCTGCATCTCGACAGGTCTCTCCATTCAGATAGCTCCAACCATTAGACAGAAACGTGAATCATTCCCGCCACAGGCCACCGGTGCTGCGCGGCACGCACCCCCTGTCAGAGAATCATTCTAGGAAACCGATCACACATATATTTTATCACTGTACTTGCAATTAAATATTTCGATAACAGACTCCAGTGGACGACATTCAACAATGAGCGAAGTATATGAAATACACCCTGCTGACGGGTGTGGCTCTGGAAATAGAAATATCTGTACAATTCTTATGACTTGACATACTCTTCTCTTTGCTATCACAGTATTCCAGGACCTGGTGCTGGGAGCCATCCACGACACATGCACATACGCAGTCATACAGAGAACAGAACTGAAAATGTGCAATATTGGTGTGGAGGCGACTGGATACAATCGAGTACAGTACTGTACTGTGCCTCCCGATCAGGGCATTTGCGCTAGGTGTTGCCAGCTGTACTACATTTACAAGTAATTTTAGAACACAGAATGAGAGGTTATGTCATGATCGCATGGGTAGACCTGACGTAAAATCGATAGAATTGCGAAAAATGCGTATAAATTGATGGAATAAACACTGAAATGCGGGAAATTGAGGAAGTACTTGCGTCTCTTCTGGTTGGCGCAGAACAATTTGTACATGGGAAACAAGTATGCTACAGTAAGAGGAATCTGAGAAAACCTCGACATGTAAGAGAAGGGAACGAGGGAAACAGCCACTTTTTGTCCATCGAGGCAGCATTCTACCGTATATCTATTGAGGTAACAGTCATACACACGAGTTGACTACTGTATTTGACGCTTTTCAGGAAGACCGAGAACCACCCACCTGTAACTTACTTGCATCTGCGTTAAAGCATGACATAGAGTGGATGGAACGGTCGATTGAGATGGAATTGTAACGATGTACGATTTAATGGTAGACTGATGGTGCATTCTAGAGAGAGAGAGAGAGAGAGAGAGAGAGAGAGAGAGAGAGAGAGACAGACAGACAGACAGACAGACAGAGAGAAAGAGAGAGAGAAGTTGGTGCAGGTCATTTGACCATTTATTTCTGATGTTCTGTCAGGATGCATCAGTTGTTTGACATTTTGTTGTTGTTGTGGTCTTCAGTCCAGAGACTGGTTTGATGCAGTTCTCCATGCTACTCTATCCTGTGCAAGCTTCTTCATCTCCCAGTACCTACTGCAGCCTACATACTTTTGAATCTGTCTGAATCTTGGTCTCCCTCTACGATTTTTACCATCCGCACTGCCCTCCAATACTAAATTGGTGATCCCTTGATGCCTCAGAATATGTCCTTACCAACCGGTCCCTTCTTCTAGTCAAGTTGTGCCACAAATTTCTCTTATCCCCAATTCTGTTCAATACCTCCTCATTAGTTATGTGATCTACCCATCTAACCTTCAGCATTCTTCTGTAGCACCACATTTCGAAAGCTTCTATTCTCTTCTTATCTAAACTATTTATCGTCCACGTTTCACTTCCATACATGGCAACACTCCATACAAATACTTTCAGAAACGACTTCCTGACACTTAAATCTATACTCGATGTTAACAAATGTCTCTTCTTCAGAAACGCTTTCCTTGCCGTTGCCAGTCTGCATTTTATATCCTCTCTACTTCGACCATCATCAGTTATTTTGCTCCCCAAATAGCAAATCCCCTATACTACTTTAAGTGTCTTATTTCCTAATCTAATCCCTCACCATCGCCGACTTAATTCGACTACATTCCATTATCCTCGTTTTGCTTTTCTTGGTGTTCATCTTATATCCTCCTTTCAAGACACTGTCCATTCCGTTCAGCTGCTCTTCCAGGTCCTTTGCTGTCTCTGACAGAATTACAATGTCATCGACGAACCTCAGAGTTTTTATTTCTTCTCCATAGATTTTAAATCCTACTCCGAATTTTTCTTTTGTTTCCTTTACTGCTTGTTCAATATACAGATTGAATAACATCGGGGATAGGCTGCAACCTATGTACGCCCCAAGAGAAATACGGCAGGAGTTCGGTGATGATGAGGGCAGCCACGTCGTGGTATTCCATGGGCCCCAGGGTTACTCGGGAAGGTCGCACTACAGTCAAGAATTATGTGACTATTTTGACTGATCACGTCCATCCCATGGTGCAACGTTTATGCCCCCTCGTTCACAATACTCTCTGCTGTTTCTGATCTACATAAGCGACACAGGGGACAATCTGAGCAGCCCTCTTAGACTGTTTGCAATTGACACTGTCATTTGCCGTCTTGTAAAGTCATCAGATGATCAAAACCAACTGCAAAAAGATTTAGACAAGATAACGTATGGTACAAAAAGTGGCATTTGACTCTAAATAACGAAAAGTGTGATGTTATCCACACGAATACCAAAATAAATCCGCTAAATTTCGGTTACACGATAAATCACCCAAAACTAAATGCTGTAAGTGCAGCTAAATACTTAGGGATTACAATTACGATTAACTTCAATTGGAACGATCACAAACATAATGTTGTGGGCAAATCAAACCAAAGACAGCGATTTATTGGTAGAATGTTTAGAAAATGCAACAGATCGATTGAAGAGACTGAGTACGCCACGCTTGTCCCTCCCTCTTGTGGAGTATTTCTGTGCGGTGTGGGATCCGCATTAGATGGGACTGACGAAGGACGTCGAAAAAGTTCAAAGGGCAGGTCGTTTTGCATTATCGCGAAATATGGGATAGAGTGCAATGGACATAATACGTGAATTAGGATGGCAATCAACGGCGTTTTCAGTGCGGGTGAATCATGTTGTGAAATTTCAATCACCAACTTTCTGTCCCACCTATGTGGCGAGAAATGATCGTCATGATAAAATAAGAGCGATCAGAGCTCGTACAGAAAGATGTAAGTGCACGCTTTTCCCACGTACTGGCAGAAGACTGGAACCGTAGGGAAATAGCTTGAACGTGACTCGATGAATCCTCTGCCACGCACTTAATTGTGAATTGCGAAGTAATCATGTAGATGTAGATGTAGAAGGCTCGCATCATCCAGGACTAGTTTCGTGAGGACGAGGATGAATTGTCGTATCTACTGTCACCAGGTCTCAGTGTTATTGAGCCTTAGCGGTCTACTCTGAAGAGAAAGGTGCTCCATCGTTCTCAACCTCCGTCATCGTTACGTGAACTTCTCACTGTTTTGCAGGAGGAATGCTATAAGATACCCTGAAAGCCATAAAGGACCCGTATTTATCCATTCAGAGTCGACTGAAAGCTGTTTTGAATGCCAACGGCTTTTCTACACCTTATTAGACATGGTAATGGGTTGTGTTTTTTGGCACTTCCATATTATTTCCACCTCCTGTGTGCTAAAATATGTGTGAAATATAAATGTGCGTAAGATATACGTGACATACGTACGCGGACGAAGCAGCAGGCAAAAAGCTAGTATGCCATGTGCGTAAATCGCGTTTGGCGGAAACCCTAAACCTGGGGAGGGGGCACAGGGGGATTTGAACCGCCGCAGTCCGAAATAGAGAGTCCAGTATCATAGCCTGTCACTGCGGTACCTCGATGGGTTTTTGTCGTTAAGTTAACAACAAGCACAGTAAATGAGCAGATGACACGCAAGGGCAAACATGTCCACAATTAAAAAAAAAAAGAGATACAGAATGGAACGGTAGGTATAGAATAAGCAGAATCTAAATACAATACGCAAATTAAGTGAAATCGAACATGTCCAGCCGGCAGTTGTGACCGAGCGGTTCTAGGCGCTTCAGTCTGGAACCGCGGGCCTGCTGTGGTCGCAGGTTCGAATCCTGTCTCGAGCAGATGACACGCAAGGGCAAACATGTCCACAATTTAAAAAAAAGAGATACAGAATGGAACGGTAGGTATAGAATAAGCAGAATCTAAATACAATACGCAAATTAAGTGAAATCGAACATGTCCAGCCGGCAGTTGTGACCGAGCGGTTCTAGGCGCTTCAGTCTGGAACCGCGGGCCTGCTGCGGTCGCAGGTTCGAATCCTGTCTCGGACATGGATGTGTGTGATGTCCTTAGGTTAGTTAGGTTTGAGTAGTTCTAAGTCTAGGGGACTGATGACCTCAGATGTTAAGTCCCGTAGTGCTTAGAGCCATTTGAACTTCGAACATGTCCCATGATACAAGCCTGCGAAAATACGTGGTTCAGAGCAAACACGAACTTTCCCATATATATATTTCGTGCAAAGAAGAACGGCCAACAGGGGACGCTGATCCCAGTCATGTGATTTCCATTCCACTCAAGGCGAAACGTTCCCGCGCAGAGCAGCTGTTACCATCAGTTTGTGCTTCTGCGCTCCCTCGTAATAACATAGCATAGAATTAGTAGAATTAATATTAATTATTATTATTACGAAGACACACTTACTAACCTGCAGACCGTATATTCGGTGGAGAAACTTCTACGAAAGGGGCCAACAATCATAATGAAAGAGGAATATAATGAGGTATACCAGTAAGAGGGTGAAGTAAGAAACCTTAGTGAAGACTGGCGAATGACAGACGTGAAATCCCTGTCTATAAGCCTACGAAATTTAGATCACATAAGTGGAATTAAACGAATTATCATGTACAGGCACAAAGCTATGGGAAACAGTCATATTGACATGAAGGCAACTGCATTCTTTAAGTTCCAGCAACACGTACAAGGATGGAAGTCTTTTAGAAAAGCGCATAGCCATTACAAAACTCTTTTCTTAACCACGAGCTAAGTACTTCTCAGCCAGCCAACCTTAGATGACACGAACAAAGATGTTGATATTTTCTTGTAAAATATTTTCGGAGAAGACTAGCACAATCGAGAGGACTGAGGTTGGTATATGTCCATCATTGACGATATACCCATGTTATGCAGCACAGACGTAGGGAAATTGCTTGTGATTGTGTAGAAGATGCTTCTGCTTTATGTCTTCAGCCCTCTCTGACTATCAAAATTTTGCAATGTGGCTCTAGCCGGCCGTTGTGGCCGAGCGGTTCTAGGCGTTTCAGTCTGGAACCACGCGACCGCTACCGTCACAGGTTCGAATCCTGCCTCGGGCATAAATGTGTGTGATGTCCTTATGTTAGTTAGGTTTAAGTAGCTCTAAGTTCTAGGGGCCTGATGACCTCAGATGTTAAGTCCCATAGTGCTCAGAGCCATTTGAACCAATAATTTTCTCCTTGATCTCGGGGTGACAACTGAGGAAATTTTTCTCCGCGGAAAGCACTGCAAGCGCTTTTAGTCTTTACGAATTCATAGTACTTCTTAGAAAAGCTTTTATTTTTTTCAGTAGCCGGCCGGAGTGGCCGAGCGGTTCTAGGCGCTACAGTCTGGAAGCGCGCGACCGCTACGGTCGCAGGTTCGAATCCTGCCTCGGGCATGGATGTGTGTGCTGTCCTTAGGTTAGTTAGGTTTAAGTAGTTCTAAGTTCTAGGGGACTGATGACCTCAGAAGTTAAGTCCCATAGTGCTCAGAGCCATTTTTTATTTTTTCAGTGCTGAAAAGCTGCGTTTTGCCTCTGAAGTAGTCAGGGAAGCTGTCAAGATAATTGTTGTCAGTTTCGTAATTTCGAAGATAAATTGTAGCACCCTAACTAATTTTCAGTATTCATCGCTATCAGACCTACGATAAGATACTTTTTGCTCAGTTTCAAGCTTTTCTTTTTCAATCATTGGATATGCATAGGCGATCAGTACTATTTCTGCTGTAGGATATTCGTTTTTAAAACTAGATAAAAATTTAACAGCTGCTAAGTGTCTAGTAGAAGAATATCTACGATATTGCACTGCTTGTGTTGTTCAGAAATGCGATGCAACGCTCCTTTGGACCTGCACGCACCATACTTCTGAACAACACAGGCAGTGCAATATCGTAGGTATTCTTGCACTAAGTTTTGGCACTGCGCCGACTGCAGCCGTTACGAAATACACGAAATGTGTTCGCTGTTACGAATATGGACAACCACCAGCTGTATAATAAAATGATGACAGTGAAAATTTGTGCCAGATCGGGAGTAGAACCCGGATATCCCGCTTATCGGAAGCGGTCACCTTATCACGCTTCACAGATAGACCCAAACTTCCATATGTCGTTAACCATGTGTCTACAACCTGTACTCATTCGTCTAGAATGTATATTTCCGTACAGGGGGTGATATTTTAGTTGAAAGTCGCTTGCCACTGTCGGTGAATAACTTCGATACTGTTGTTCAGAAGTACAATGCAATGTTCCTTCGGACATACGCAGCGTAATTCCTACGGCGCGTAGTATGCCTTGCTGGTTAAGTTAGCAGCGAGAGTAATCACAGTATTAGCAGCTCAGATTCCAGCGACCTCTACCAATTGAGTACCACAGAGGCGATAAGCTAAGTAAATACAGAGTGAGAATTAATGAATTCTATGATGAAGTAAAATCGTCATAACTCCTGAACGGTTTACATTAGGGCGTTCAAACTGCACGATTGGCCGCGGAGCATGATAGGAATTAGCATGCACTGTATGGTTTGGTTTAGCGACGAAGCCCACTTTCATTTGGACGGGTGCGTCAGTAAGAAAAATTGGCGCATTTGGGAGGCTGAGAATCCGCATTTCGCGATCGAGAATTCTCTCCACCTTTCAACGGGTTACAATGTGATGTGCAATGTCCAGTCACGGAATAACCGGTGCGATATTCCTTGATGGCACGCTGACTACCGAACGGTACGTGAAGGTTTTGGAAAATGATTTCATCCTCGTTTTCCAAAGTGACCCTGATTTCGACAAGATGTGGTTCATGCGAGATGGAGTTCGACCCCATCGAAGCAGGAGAAGAGCACTTTGGGGTCCCAGAGGTCACTGGCATGGGCCTCGATTGGTCTCCATGTTCTGCAGATCTGAACACATACAACTCCTTTTTGGGGTGCTATAGGCCTGCTAAAGACAAAGTGTATAGCAATAACCCGAAAACAATTGCTGCGCCCAAAACAGCCATTCAGGAAGTCATCGACAGCATCGATGTTCCGACACTTCAACGGTTCATGCAGAATTTCGATATTCGTCTGCGCAACTTGTCATAACGGGTAATTTCCAAGAATGTTTGCCTATCGAAGGCGCGGCGTGCAAACGATATATATCGAACGAGCGATTCCAAATCGATCACGCGACTGTAGTGGCGGGCGTTATAATAAGTTATTTGTGAGATGCTAGGAAAACCCAAACGATTTATGACGGTAGTGAGTTGGATGTCTGGTATTGTAGACATTTTTTCGACCGATTGCCTCACGTAGAAGAATCTAATTCCACGCTTATGCAAAGTAGAAAATTATTTGAATTTTTGTCGGAAATGTGACACTATACCCATATTTTTGCGTGACATTGGCAGAGTCTACCCAGGTTACGGCAAAAAGGGAATGCTTCCCGTAGCATACACATCAAATGGACTTTCTCATGACGACGACGTCGTCGAGTGAGATTAGATGTTTCCTTTGTAATTACAACTAATTTAGTAACGCTCTTCTTTTGTCGTTGCTGTAATGACCACTGTAAACATGCACATAACGCCCATCACACATCGCGTGATCGATTTAGAATCGCACGTTCGATATCGATCGTTTGGAGCCCGCGGCTTCGATAGGCAAACATTCTTGGAATTTACCTCATAACCTAAATGCGAATATCTATAATGAAGTTTACATGAATAAAGTGTGTGCACGCTGTAGTTTGTAACGAATTTACGTTTTTGTCACCCTGTATGTACTTTTATTGAGGATGCCAACTGCACTGGCACAAAGGCAATACACCTGGCCCAGCTTATTTATTAATACGCAAGCAGAATAACAATTTCAAATAACAGTGCATGCCGTTAATAAGGCTCCAATCATTAATAAGGCGAATTAGTTTTATGACAAAAATATAGCTTAATGCGTGAAATCCAACAATACTCCATTGTAAATGTTTATAAAATATATTACTTACAATACATGCATGTAAAATGTGTGTTTCAAACCACAATGGAAATACACTCAATTCGTCAGACATTAGGGCTGTCTGTACAAGTGAATACAGAAGGCAGATGGCATGGCAACTTTGTAGGAGCATGTACAATTTGTAGCATTTCTGTTTTCCTGCATTTAAGAGATTCAGAAAATTCATGTTTCTCCAACATAAACTACCTCGGAAAAATTGTGATAAACAGACTAGATGACTGGTTTGCAAACTCGGTTTACCCTGCATATAAGATATCCGCATTCGTTAAACATACCTTCTTATGAGAACTGATGTTATGCGTCCGCAGAAAGGTGGAACAGATTTGCTGCCTATGTTTTGTGTGCCAAGGATTGGCAGAAATTAGTGCTGGCTGATGGCTTACCTTTTGACTGCCATCGCTGCTCTATGCTCTTACTGCATGTCACGGTTTTCTTAAGATTTTGCCAAATGGGGCCAGAAACACTCGCGTTGCTCGCCATTCGCCTCTTCTCAAACTCATACTAAGCAACGGTGCGGGCCGTTGGAGGCACCCATGTACTGTTGAGAATTGCGTCACATCGAGATTTATGCTTCCCAGATTTGCACCATGCAATTAAAGAAACTTCCCAGCGATAGTAGCAGGGGCATAAGTGGGCACTTCCATCTGGGGCAGTGCTCCCGAGGATAATGTACCCCTGGCATCTCAAGAAAAGAAATAAGGAAAATTTAAACTTGGAACGTAAAGTGGAAAAATTAGTAAACTTCATCAGTCAAGATACGTCCCCCGCTATGTTTAAAATAATCAAAGATACGAGAGGCATTTAATAAGTAATGCAACACATTTTTTTCTGAAAGCGAGTTGGTTTTATTCCAGTACACCATACACCATACTATTCCCCACTGGTTTGGCTAGGATGGCCTCCGCCACCTTACTGGGAAGGCCTGTATGCCCGCATGGCATCATTCTACTGGCCGACGTAGGAACCAACGTTTTGCTGCAACAGTAACCTCTACATCATCGGCGTACTGCTTCCCACTGAGTGCATACTTCATTACGCCAAACAAATGAAAGCCGAATGGTCTTATGTTAAGCGACGAGGAACCTGGTGAGCATTCACTGTTGACTACCCCGACTGGTGGACGAGTATCAACAGAGACGTCCAGTTGTGCAACGAGGTGTTTTTGATCCGTCTGTCACCTTGAATGAGAGTGTCCGCACGTTCCAACGTTGCAGGTGTCACAGGCCGGCACATAGAAGATTGCAGAGGTTTACGTGACTGTGTTATGATGGTGACAGACGCCTCGCCCAACGTCTCTTCATGCTTTTGTGCTGAGTCTTCGTAAACACTAATGTCTATGAATATCTGCTATGCCCTGGTCTTCTGCCAAAAGAAACTCAGTGACAGCTCTCTGCTTAGAACACACCTCCGTTACAAACACCATTTTGAATGCTACATATAGTGCCGATACCTATAGGAAACTCATGAGACCATAGGGGCTGAAGGGGGAATATTCCACGGAGTCTCACAACAAATTCCGAATTTCTTAACCCGAAATTGGTCGAGAAAAAAAAAATGTGCTACAGCATTTATTGAACACTCCTCGTACTTCTGGAAATCATGTGAGTATCATTTACCTCCTTTAAATCAAGTAAAGATAAGTCTCTAACATCAGTTAATGGAATCAATAGAACAATAGGGACAAAATGTGACTTTTGATCACACCCATGCAGAGCGTTCATCAAAGGTGGCGTATTCAACGATGTCTAAACAATAATCGAGTCACCATTTGAATCTATTCTTTAAAAATATTGCACATGCTAAGAGGGCAATCAAAAATCACCCTGTATTTCGAAACAGGTGGGGCAGACATCTACAGATTTTTTTCTCGGCGTGCTGCAGTGGTGAGAAACAACGTTTTGCTTTGTTGGAAATCCGATGGGCATGCAGGAAAGGGAGGGAGAAAGAAGTGAATATCGGTTCTTAGTCATACACTGTCTTCTGATGTCTTTCGGAACAGCTACTCCCATCAGTCACCGCGCTGCGAGTCGAGTTACCCATGCGAGTGAGGAATTGCACCTACCGGTCGCTAGGTCGATCGATCGCTTGGTAAATCACACTTACGTGGGAAAATCGCAGCGATCGGTCGCTGATCGCATGGAAATCCCAAGCAATCTGATGGATTCTTTCGTGCAGTACAGTTGCCTGGTTGGTTAGCAACGATGTGTGGCGTTGTGGGTGTGTCTAGTTTGCCTAGTTATAAAGGGTGGTTTTTGTAGCTTTGTTTTGTTTCATTTTGCCCGTGTTTAGTAAGAACTTTACATTAAATTTATAGTTATTCAGTGACCACGAACCGCTGTGAGAAGTGAAGTTGAGGCTGGAATTGTCAGTTAAGAAGTAATATAAAATACACCCTCGAGTTCTGCAGTGACTAGTGTTTTGGAGCTTGTGCTCTAGAAGTAGAACTGATGGGAAGTCCGTAGTAATAGTCACAATACACTGGGTTAAATCTGGTGGTTTTGAGTTATTTACGAAACAATGACACGCATTATTAAAGTTTTAATCTTCCAAACATAATGACATACTGTAATATTAAGTTTGGTGCATATCTGTTATGTAGCTGTACTCAAGTCTTTTGTTTTTTCAGATAATCTAACTCTCCCATTGACAACATTTCTACATACACGTCGGGACTTGCAGTTAAACTGTAAGAGTAATGAATGAAAAAGAAATTAAGCACTAATTGTACTTGAATACTGGATAAGATATGCATAACCTGTCATGTCCGTAGTTAGTAAGAGGTGGCGTAGAACACTACGGACATTCAATAAATGATTAAATCATTAGCATATTTATTTACTACGCATACAAAGTAATAAACAAAAGTTTGTGTCCTGTAAGTTTACTTCAGCAACCTCTCTGTTCCATCAGATTATTGAGTTGGTTTTGATACAATAATGTATATCAATTGTCGACTGTAACATTATTACACTGTCCACTCACATTAAGGTGACCACTTGTCGAAACACTGAATAACCACCCTTTGCAGTACAGACTACTGCAATACATACAGAAAAAAACGTGTCATTGAGGTTCCAGAACATTAACAGAGACGTGGAACCATGCTAACTCCAGTGCTGTGGCAAACTGCCTTAGGTTTCTTGACTGAAGATCTATGGCGTGAACAGCCCAATCGAGGGGTGGTCCCAAAGATTCTCTACTGCGTTTAAATATGGCGAGTTTGGTGGCCAGAGGTGTGGGTAAACTCACCTTCGTTCCTCTTTGAACCACGCACGTAGACTGTGAGCTGTGTGACATGTGGCATAGCCCTCCTGGTAGATGCCATCATACTGAAGGAAAACAAACTGCATGTAGGGGAGGACATGGTCCCAAAGGGTATATTCCACATTTTGCCTGCCAGAATGATCAGATCGCCCAGGGAATGCCAAAAAACATTCCTCAGATCATAACACTCTCTCCTCCGGTCTGGACTCTTCCGATGATTGTTGGAGGGTGTTGGATTTCAGACGTTTCACGCTGTATGCGATAACGACCATCTGTCCGATGGAAGAAAAAACGTTATTCATCTGAAAAAGCCACCTGTTGTCACTTTGTTGACATCCAGATGTGGTATCGGCATGCAGCTTCCAGCCTCTGTCACCCGGTGAACAGCAGAGCATTGATGCAAGAACCATGTGCCTGCTGCGGAGGCCCAAAGGAGACAATGTTGGTAGCTCCTTGGCTCATCTGGGCGGTCAGTTGCTCAACAGTTGCATGTCTGTTCACCAGTATACATCTCTGCAGCCGTCGTTCGCCCCTGTCGTCTATGACTTGTGATGCACCGTAACTGCCTCGGCGGCGGATTTGGATAGCGCCATTATTCAAATGCATAGTATACTTTAACCATGGCGGCAAGCAGATTGTTTACCAATTTACCCATTTCGGAAATGCTTCCAACCTTGGCCCAACAGTCAATGTTACGCCCTCTTGGGTGTCAGATAAATCGCTCCGTTTCCCCATTATGACAATGACTGCACTGTTTTCCTTGACACCCTTGACAAACTTTATATAACTTCCATTGCTAGCGCTGAAACCTGCCGTCTGTGTGCGGTTATTGCACAATGGTGTCGAACATACGCAGTCACATTAATGTAACCGGACCGTGTAGTACCATCGTGCAACTTCATTCTATTCTCACTGTGAGTCTCCCTACATTTGGCATGGACCTCAGTGTAGGGCATTTTAAAAAGATGCGTGGAGGATTACATTTGCATGCAATGAGTCGAAGCGAAGATGGCGTCCTCTGGTAGTGTCAGTAGCGTGCCCCATAAGATGACAGTAAGCCCTAGAGAGAGAATGGTTCACTACTGCGCGCTGGCAGCCTGTTCTAATGTTTCTTTCCGCAGAAATTTGAGCGGCGCGCTGTGTGCAGTCAACAAAGATCATGGAAACTACATAACCATCTTGGCGTCCGTGAAATATGTAATATAGTCTGTAAACATAGCCTACAGTTCCTGAAAAAAGTTTCAAAACAAGTTTATAAACAGGGCATTTTCCCTGATAGACTAAAATATGCTATTGTTATACCTTTGCATAAAAAGGGGGATAGATCTGATGTCACCAATTACCGTCCAATCTCCCTTCTAACAGCTTTATCCAAAATTTTTGAGAAAGTAATGTATTCAAGAGTAGCTTCACATATCTGTAAAAATGAAGTACTAACAAAATGTCAGTTTGGTTTCCAGAAAGGTTTTTCAACAGAAAATGCCATATATGCTTTCACCAATCAAATTTTGAATGATCTGAATAACCGAACACCACCCATTGGGATTTTTTGTGATCTCTCAAAGGCTTTTGATTGTGTAAATCATGAAATTCTGCTAGACAAGCTCAAGTATTGTGGCATGAGTGGGATAGTGCACAAATGGTTTAATTCATACCTAACTGGAAGAGTGAAGAAAGTTGAAATGTGTAGTTCTCATAACATGCAAAGATCAGCACATTCCTCAAACTGGGGAACTATCAAGAATGGGGTTCCACAAGGGTCAGTCTTGGGTCCTTTGTTGTTCTTAATATATATTAATGACTTGCCATTCTATATTCATGAAGAGGCAAAGTTAGTTCTCTCTGCTGATGATACAAGTATAGTAATCACACCTGACAAACAAGAATTAACTGATGAAATTGTCAATACTGTCTTTCAGAAAATTGCTAAGTGGTTCCTTGTAAATGGACTCCCACTGAATTTTGATAAGACACAGTACATACAGTCCCGTACAGTGAATGGTATGACGCCATTAATAAATATAGACCTTAATCAGAAGCATATAGCTAAGGTAGAATATTCCAAATTTTTAGGTGTGTCCATTGATGAGAGATTAAATTGGAAGAAACACATTGATGATCTGCTGAAACGTTTGAGTTCAGCTACTTATGCAATAAGGGTCATTGCAAATTTTGGTGATAAACATCTTAGTAAATTAGCTTACTACGCCTATTTTCACTCATTGCTTTCATATGGCATCGTATTTTGGGGTAATTCATCACTGAGGAATAAAGTATTTATTGCACAAAAGCGTGTAATCAGAATAATAGCTGGAGTCCACCCAAGATCATCCTGCAGACATTTATTTAAGGATCTAGGGATATTCACAGTAGCTTCTCAGTATATATACTCTCTTATGAAATTTGTTATTAACAACCAAACCCAATTCAAAAGTAATAGCAGTGTGCATAACTACAATACTAGGAGAAAGGATGATCTTCACTATTCAAGATTAAATCTAACTTTGGCACAGAAAGGGGTGAATTATACTGGCACTAAAGTCTTTGGTCACTTACCAAATAGTATCAAAAGTCTGACAGATAACCAACAAGTATTTAAGAAGAAATTAAAAGAATTTCTGAATGACAACTCCTTCTACTCCATAGAGGAATTTTTAGATATAAATTAAGAAAAAAAACAAAAAATATTTAAAAAATAAAAATTAATAAATAAAAAACACAAAAAATAAAGTTGTTATATTAACTTAAGTATGTTGTTAAATTAACTTAATTATGTCATGTATTGGAAAATTTGACTCGTTCCACATCATTGCGAAATATCGTATTCATGATCCATGGAACTAGTATTAATCTAATCTAATCTAATCAACAATTCCCATTTTATTTATTTATTTTGCGAATATCAGTTGCAGCTCTGCTAAACACAGTAGTTCATTTTCCATGACCGAACTTCTTGACAGAGTTGCGTTCATAATAATAGTTTGCTTTGTTGCTGATATGTGGTGGGTTCGAGGCGAGTCACCGATTGCAGCTACATAGCATGTGATCTGTCGCCTCTGTGTAGTGTCTTCGAGAACGAACAGTTAAAAAACTGTCTATACGTAACAGACATTAGTGCCATTGAGTGCCATTTAGCAGTAACAGGTCAGAAATAATGTTTCCTATGAGTTTTACCAACACAGTCACAGGTATTAAACGCGCAAAGAAAGTTGACACTCGGTGCGGTGGTTGATGGGAGCGACTGCAAAGGCATTTCCCATGTATAGCCGTTCCCATCAGTCAGCGTGCCGAGTGTCAACTTTGTTTGTGCTTTTAATAGCAGCTTCTGTGTTCGTAACATGTTGCAAACATCGATAATGTTGTAGATGTTGCAAACAACATTGCGAATATTGTTGCCAAACACGTCTCAAATTCAATGTAAACCCGCCCTGAGACTTCGTTTTGCCTCCAGTCTGGCCAGCGTCACAGTCTGATAATACTATTGATCTCTAGACAATACCATAGTGGAGTAGCAGTGTTACAGCTGTTGGTGTGTGCTGCGTTTCGTTTCGCCATGCTTTTTTCAGATTATTTGGTGCTGCAGTAAGTGCTGATGCAGATGCAACCTTTGAAGTGTAACATTTAGTTTCAAAGAGGCACGGTACGAATCTTAGTTCTTATGGCTGCAGTGAATGTGAGTAGCGGAGCTAGTGTGTTCCACAGACATACATTACTAGACTGGCAAAGATGCAGCTGTTACTGAATCCTGAGGCCGCCATCTTACCTCATCAAACGTGGAAGAGTTTTGTGTATAGTACTACAACGATTTTCTGAAGCGAAATGACATTTTAAGCTTTACGAGGTTGTCCAAACAAGTTCTTCAATTGAGCTAATATTTGCGTACTATTTGAATTTAACACACATTTCGTAGAATCGTGTTATGAGACCGTCAAGTTACATACTAACTCGTTTAAAAGAGACTACAGTTTTCGTAAGAACAGGAGCGCTTTTACAGTGAGCGTACTGTTTGAAGAAAAGCTGAAGTTGATCGAAATTAGTAATAGATCAATAAATTCAGGAACATCACTGAAGGAACACAACTCATTACTGTATGATCAGAATAGAATTAATAATAAAGAATAGCGCAGTTATTTTTGTACTTACGTTTTTTTTAAACTTTCATGGCGATGAATGTACAATGAAGATTGACTACTAATACTACTGTTGCTACTATTGAACCTAAATCATACTGACATTTCGTTCATTGTTGGGCTTGTTAACTGCATCAGATGGTTTTAATAAATTCTGAAGATGAGTTAAAATTGTGCACCCACATTTACAGCACATTCTTCATAGAAACAGCTATACAAACGGAATTATTAATGTCAAATGTTATATCTCACTTCCAAAAATTCTGCTATAATGAGCACACCATCTGAAAAATTAGCTGAAGCTCCTCAAAACGAGAATCATGTTAATGAAAAAAAGCCCTACATGCATGGTAGCTCGTAACTGTATATTAAACTCATATGGAATTATCATTTTGCCACTACTATGAAAAACATAAAGGAAACTTTTTTCACTTTCATTCATTTAACATCAAAATAATAAAAGTATACAAAAAATGGACAAGTTACATTAATTTTACAAATGCCTGAAAATGGGCAGTTTGTTTTATACATCTCTTCGATCGCTTTGCTGTTATTCATACCTTTGGTTACATGGGCAATGCAAACCTTCAGATAACGTTCAGATATTGCCTTAATTAATCTGCAGATATGTGTATCCAAGGGATTTAAATTTAAAGCATGAGAGTTTAGAGAAGAAAACAGTTTCAGGTCATAGGCTTGTGTTGCAACTTGACATGGTATACTGACAGAACCCTGTGCAAATTTGTATTAGTTTCTCTAGTAACAAGCTCTGCCATCTGGTAGACCTTCACTACATCTCACGAGGGGATCAAGAAACTCCTCTTGTTCTCTAAGGACAGAAAACCATAAGGCACATTTGTCTGCACAACTGCATTAATACAATCATTACATTTCAAAATGTTAATAATTCTCTTGACCACAAAATCTGCACTGTACTCAATGATATTTTTAGATAACAGGGACAATGTAGCATTAACTGAGCAGTAATCATGATCAGGAACACGTACAGCACTAGAGTTGTGTTGCTTTTCTACAATTTAGGAGGTCTGTAGTTCATGAAAGCTGCTTACAAACAGAATGCTTACATTATCTTGTGACAGACAGTTCCCTGTTTTCTTGCACTTTATTTGATTTCTTGTGACTAGTCTCTTAAATGCAGACATAAATCGTAAGCACATAGAGTTTACATTTCAGCTACCATGCTGTCTCATTCACCCAAAGAACAGTTACAGGTGATTCTGGCTTAGTCTGTATGTTGACAAATACTTTAGTTCGCATCTTCTAACATGGAAATTAAATAAAGCATGAAAACACAGTAAATTAACTTTAAATCCTAAGAATTCTACTTTCCTGTTGCTATTTATAATTTGTAATTTATACTCCTTGTCAGCATACAGTGAATGAAGTGCTGCCGGAAAGGTGCATTTTCAACAGTACTTAGTGCTTTCTAACCTCTGCCAGATTTACTTGATGAATTAAGCAGATCAATACTTTCGTCAGTAATAGTAATGAACTTTATAGTTTTATCACAACCTGCAAATTCTTTTAATCCAAATGCTTATCATAGAACTGTAGACCCTCAGCTACAGAATTACTTACTGTCCAGCCAGAAAATCGTACCTGCATTTTATTTTTAAACCAAAGAATATATTTGCCACGTAATTTATTTGCCAGATGCACGCCTTCAGCACTCTGAAAGTCGAAAAGTGATTGTAAATATGACCATTTAATTTCTCGATTGGCCATATAAATTACCTTCTTTTACACTAGACAAGTTTCGTACCAGTTTAATCATATGGCATGCATCACGAAGTACAGCAACAGAAGAGGGGGGTGATGAGGGGTGTGGAAAGAGTATAGTGAACTTATTTTCGTCACACAGATCTGCACCCAAACATTTTGACATGGTAAGGTTGCAACTTGACCCACACTGACACCAATATCATCCAGTTTTTCAATGCAAGATGTTACTACAGTGGACCTTTCCTCTCCAGACAATGCATCAATGAACAAATATCCACAAGGAGTTTTCCAGCTGTCCTCATAAATATGCAAGCCATTTTGGCAGCTGGCAAACAGTCATTGTTGCTCTCAGTCCCAAGGTTAGCATAACCAATAATCTTATTATTAGGATAATCTGTATGTTCCTTTAAACACATATCATCCACACTAAGACCTACTATTGGCACTATACCTTTCTGATTAGACTCTTTTACTCCCTCCGCAATTGCCTTAAAACATTGCTGGCTAAAACCTGTTTCACAATTTACTTTCATGTACCATTGTCTTATTCTTCTGGGACATGATAAACCATTATCAAATTTCAGCCAAACAGATTCACATGCTTTGGTAGACAGGTATTGCAAAGTTAAGGTAAATTATCTCAGATCATCTTCATACTTTACACCAAGTTTTCTTACATGTGTTCTGTACTGGTTTTCAGAAAAAACAACAATCATCTGAAGGTAACGAATTTTATAACATTTCAGCACCGTTTTCATTAATGATCTTGTCTTCGAGAAGAACATCAAAAATGTATGTGAATGTACAAATGTGACTAAATTCCTAAGGGACCAAATTACTGAGGTCATCGGTCCCTGGACTTACACACTACTTAAACTAATTGAAACCAACTCATGCTAAGAACACCAGACACACCCATGCCCGACGGAGGACTCGAACCTCTGGCAGGAGGAGCCACATAGTCTGTGACAGGGCACCTCTAACCATGCAGCCACGTCAATAATTTCCCTGTCTGTCTATCCTCTCTTCTCATTTTGCCTAACCTTCTGCTGTAACACTTTAATTTCTTTCTTTGCATTCACTAACTCTAAGATTTTTTTCTCTCAACTCTTCCATTAGTTTCTTTTTGTGTGGTGACAGATCTGCTGTGTGATGCTAATCATCTGCTATGTCAGGCTCATCACAACTTGACGATGAACTGTTAGAACACACTCGTAAAGTTTCATCGCCGGCGCTTTAACGAACAGGTCCTTGAGGTGGCAGTTTCTGATAATATGATGGATATGAAGGGAATGCTGATGGAACAACTCCTTCCCGAAATCTGCTTGTCTGACGAATTGGGTCCACGTCGTCTTCACGTAAGTGCTGGGAACAGACATATGAAGCACTTATAGGTGTCCAGTTCTTCCTGTGAACTGCTTTTATCCAGGCATCCCTTATATCTTCCCTTTCTGGAAATCTGAAATATCGTAATAGCTACGACATGTTGTTGTTGTGGTCTTCAGTCCTGAGACTGGTTTGATGCAGCTCTCCATGCTACTCTATCCTGTGCAAGCTTCTTCCTCTCCCAGTACCTACTGCAACCTACATCCTTCTGAATCTGCTTAGTGTATTGATCTCTTGGTCTCCCTCTACGATTTTTACCCTCCACGCTGCCCTCCAATGCTAAATTTGTGATCCCTTGATGCCTCAAAACATGTCCTACCAACCGATCCCTTCTTCTAGTCAAGTTGTGCCACAAACTTCTCTTCTCTCCAATCCTATTCAATACTTCCTCATTAGTTACGTGATCTACCCACCTTATCTTCAGCATTCTTCTGTAGCACCACATTTCGAAAGCTTCTATTCTCTTCTTGTCCAAACTAGTTATCGTCCATGTCTCACTTCCATACATGGCTACACTCCATACAAATACTTTCAGAAACGACTTCCTGACACCTAAATCTATACTCGATGTTAACAAATTTCTCTTCTTCAGAAACGATTTCTTTGCCATTGCCAGTCTACATTTTATATCCTCTCTACTTCGACCATCATCGGTTATTTTACTCCCTAAATAGCAAAACTCCTTTACTACTTTAAGTGTCTCATTTCCTAATCTAATTCCCTCAGCATCACCCGACTTAATTTGACTACATTCCATTATCCTCGTTTTGCTTTTGTTGATGTTCATCTTATATCCTCCTGTCAAGACACAGTCCATTCCGTTCAACTGCTCTTCCAAGTCCTTTGCTGTCTCTGACAGAATTACAATGTCATCGGCGAACCTCAAAGTTTTTACTTCTTCTCCATGAATTTTAATACCTACTCCGAATTTTTCTTTTGTTTCCTTTACTGCTTGCTCAATATACAGATTGAATAACATCGGGGAGAGGCTACAACCCTGTCTCACTCCTTTCCCAACCACTGCTTCCCTTTCATGCCCCTCGACTCTTATAACTGCCATCTGGTTTCTGTACAAATTGTAAATAGCCTTTCGCTCCCTGTATTTTACCCCTGCCACCTTCAGAATTTGAAAGAGAGTATTCCAGTCAACATTGTCAAAAGCTTTCTCTAAGTCTACAAATGCTAGAAACGTAGGTTTGCCTTTTCTTAATCTTTCTTCCAAGATAAGTCGTAAGGTCAGTATTGCCTCACGTGTTCCAACATTCCTACGGAATCCAAACTGATCTTCCCCGAGGTCAGCTTCTACCAGTTTTTCCATTCGTCTGTAAAGAATTCGCGTTAGTATTTTGCAGCTGTGACTTATTAAACTGATAGTTCGGTAATTTTCACATCTGTCAACACCTGCTTTCTTTGGGATTGGAATTATTATATTCTTCTTGAAGTCTGAGGGTATTTCGCCTGTCTCATACATCGTGCTCACCAGATGGTAGAGTTTTGTCATGACTGGCTCTCCCGAGGCCATCAGTAGTTCTAGTGGAATGTTGTCTACTCCCGGGGCCTTGTTTCGACTCAGGTCTTTCAGTGCTCTGTCAAACTCTGCACGCAGTATCTTATCTCCCATTTCGTCTTCATCTACATCCTCTTCCATTTCCATAATATTGTCCTCAAGTACATCTCCCTTGTATAAACCCTCTATATACTCCTTCCACCTTTCTACCTTCCCTTCTTTGCTTAGAACTGGGTTTCCATCTGAGCTCTTGATATTCATAGAAGTGGTTCTCTTCTCTCCAAAGGTCTCTTTAATTTTCCTGTAGGCAGTATCTATCTTACCCCTAGTGAGACAAGCCTCTACATCCTTACATTTGTCCTCTAGCCATCCCTGCTTAGCCATTTTGCACTTCCTGTCGATCTCATTTTTGAGACGTTTGTATTCCTTTTTGCCTGCTTCATTTACTGCATTTTTATATTTTCTCCTTTCATCAATTAAATTCAATATTTCTTCTGTTACCCAAGGATTTCTATTAGCCCTCGTCTTTTTACCTACTTGATCGTCTGCTGCCTTCACCACTTCATCCCTCAGAGCTACCCATTCTTCTTCTACTGTATTTCTTTCCCCCATTCCTGTCAATTGTTCCCTTATGCTCTCCCTGAAACTCTCTACAACCTCTGGTTCTTTCAGTTTATCCAGGTCCCATCTCCTTAAATTCCCACCTTTTTGCAGTTTCTTCAGTTTCAATCTGCAGTTCATAACCAATAGATTGTGGTCAGAATCCACATCTGCCCCAGGAAATGTCTTACAATTTAAAACCTGGTTCCTAAATCTCTGTCTTACCATTATATAATCTATCTGAAACCTGTCAGTATCTCCTGGCTTCTTCCATGTATACAGCCTCCTTTCATGATTCTTGAACCAAGTGTTAGCTATGATTAAGTTATGCTCTGTGCAAAATTCTACAAGGCGGCTTCCTCTTTCATTCCTTCCCCCCAATCCATATTCACCTACTATGTTTCCTTCTCTCCCTTTTCCTACTGACGAATTCCAGTCACCCATGACTATTAAATTTTCGTCTCCCTTCACTACCTGAATAATTTCTTTTATCTCGTCATACATTTCATCTATTTCTTCATCATCTGCAGAGCTAGTTGGCATATAAACTTGTACTAGTGTAGTAGGCATGGGCTTTGTGTCTATCTTGGCCACAATAATGCGTTCACTATGCTGTTTGTAGTAGCTAACCCGCACTCCTATTTTTTTATTCATTATTAAACCTACTCCTGCATTACCCCTATTTGATTTTGTATTTATAACCCTGTAATCACCTGACCAAAAGTCTTGTTCCTCCTGCCACCGAACTTCACTAATTCCCACTATATCTAACTTTAACCTATCCATTTCCCTTTTTAAATTTTCTAACCTACCTGCCCGATTAAGTGATCTGACATTCCACGCTCCGATCCGTAGAACGCCAGTTTTCTTTCTCCTGATAACGACGTCCTCTTGAGTAGTCCCCGCCCGGAGATCCGAATGGGGGACTATTTTACCTCCGGAATATTTTACCCAAGAGGACGCCATCATCATTTAATCATACAGTAGAGCTGCATGTCCTCGGGAAAAATTACGGCTGTAGTTTCCCCTTGCTTTCAGCCGTTCGCAGTACCAGCACAGCAAGGCCGTTTTGGTTAATGTTACAAGGCCAGATCAGTCAATCATCCAGACTGTTGCCCCTGCAACTACTGAAAAGGCTGCTGCCCCTCTTCAGGAACCACATGTTTGTCTGGCCTCTCAACAGATACCCCTCCGTTGTGGTTGCACCTGCGGTACGGCCATCTGTATCGCTGAGGCACGCAAGCCTCCCCACCAACGGCAAGGTCCATGGTTCAAGTAGAAGAGGAGCTACGACATAAAAAACAATAATATCGTTCAAACAGCAAGATGACCAAGCCATTTGTCAAACACACACCATTAACCTAAGTGTGTTAATAGCAGATTTGTTTAAATCCTTAAAACATCCATAAACTACTTAAAAGCTGGTGGTGCTTCAGACAAGACAAACTGTAATGTAATTATATAGGCTTACATATGGTACAAAAGCAAATATACATGTTTCTACTTACTTATGTATTGAGACATGTTCCTTTCCTAATAGCTTCTGTCTGCTGTACGAAAAATTACATCCAAACAAAACGCATTTATTCATCATTACGTCAAAACACTAAAGATGGCGTAGTTATAAGACTTAATTCCTGTTTCAAACGTCTGGTTTATCCAGATACAAATATGTGTTCACAAGCACTTTAGTATAGTAAAGTGGCAGCACACACGAAGTTCTCGCTGCAGTGACACCAATGATACTGTAAGGTATTGCCAGTCTAGTAATGTGTCACTCCGTTCACATGGCGTTCCCAAAATCGGATTTCTTAAACCGATTTCCCAATACCGCGCCGGCCGAAGTGGCCGTGCGGTTAAAGGCGCTGCAGTCTGGAACCGCAAGACCGCTACGGTCGCAGGTTCGAATCCTGCCTCGGGCATCGATGTTTGTGATGTCCTTAGGTTAGTTACGTTTAACTAGTTCTAAGTTCTAGGGGACTAATGACCTCAGCAGTTGAGTCCCATAGTGCTCAGAGCCATTTGAACCCAATACCGCTTCTGTGTGGTTATGCAAACGCTTCAAAATCGATTCTGAAAATAGACTTCTAGTTGCCGGTTTTTCAATTCCGCAATCGATTTTCGCTACCAAAGTAAACGCACCCGGTTTTGAAACGTGCTTGGATTGTCAAGTTACGTCTTGTTTTCAGAATATTCGGTTAATATGGACTTATTGTGCAGTGGAGGAGAAGCAGAAATATTAGACTGAGCATGATATTGTTTACCTCTAATATTTAAGTGAAGAGAACTAACAATTCTGTTGACTGAATCAGAAACTGTGTCCGCTGTTTTCCAGCCGCCATATTTAACTCGGCTAGAAAATCCGCTTGAGGCCTTGATATGTAAACACGACAGCGAAAAAACAGTTTCCGAAATTCGGTTTCCGTCTTCCGGAAGACGTGTCACATGTAGTCTCTGGTGAGTTCCACGAAGCTTCTCTTTCCGCGACGTTATTTGCTGTGTGGAACTCTACTTTTTCCTTGTGGCGACGTCATTTATCCACTGCGCCAAAAACAGCGGGTGAAAGCTGCAGCTGATAGATATTTATCTTTGCCGTAGTCGGCTTGGTTACCAGTTGTTTATTCTTGTTAGTTTTTTATCTGTGCTTGGAAAATAAAATGTTTTCTCATCTCATGAAAAAGCTGTTACTTCATAAAATATAAAGGCTCCCATAGTGGTGACCCCGACGTGATCGTAGCAGAAGCATAAAGAAAAAATACACTCCTGGAAATTGAAATAAGAACACCGTGAATTCATTGTCCCAGGAAGGGGAAACTTTATTGACACATTCCTGGGGTCAGATACATCACATGATCACACTGACAGAACCACAGGCACATAGACACAGGCAACAGAGCATGCACAATGTCGGCACTAGTACAGTGTATATCCACCTTTCGCAGCAATGCAGGCTGCTATTCTCCCATGGAGACGATCGTAGAGATGCTGGATGTAGTCCTGTGGAACGGCTTGCCATGCCATTTCCACCTGGCGCCTTAGTTGGACCAGCATTCGTGCTGGACGTGCAGACCGCGTGAGACGACGCTTCATCCAGTCCCAAACATGCTCAATGGGGGACAGATCCGGAGATCTTGCTGGCCAGGGTAGTTGACTTACACCTTCTAGAGCACGTTGGGTGGCACGGGATACATGCGGACGTGCATTGTCCTGTTGGAACATCAAGTTCCCTTGCTGGTCTAGGAATGGTAGAACGATGGGTTCGATGACGGTTTGGATGTACCGTGCACTATTCAGTGTCCCCTCGACGATCACCAATGGTTTACGGCCAGTGTAGGAGATCGCTCCCCACACCATGATGCCGGGTGTTGGCCCTGTGTGCCTCGGTCGTATGCAGTCCTGATTGTGGCGCTCACCTGCACGGCGCCAAACACGCATACGACCATCATTGGCACCAAGGCAGAAGCGACTCTCATCGCTGAAGACGACACGTCTCCATTCGTCCCTCCATTCACGCCTGTCGCGACACCACTGGAGGCGGGCTGCACGATGTTGGGGCGTGAGCGGAAGACGGCCTAACGGTGTGCGGGGCCGTAGCCCAGCTTCATGGAGACGGTTGCGAATGGTCCTCGCCGATACCCCAGGAGCAACAGTGTCCCTAATTTGCTGGGAAGTGGCGGTGCGGTCCCCTACGACACTGCGTAGGATCCTACGGTCTTGGCGTGCATCCGTGCGTCGCTGCGGTCCGGTCCCAGGTCGACGGGCACGTGCACCTTCCGCCGACCACTGGCGACAACATCGATGTACTGTGGAGCCCTCACGCCCCACGTGTTGAGCAATTCGGCGGTACGTCCACCCGGCCTCCCGCATGCCCACTATACGCCCTCGCTCAAAGTCCGTCAACTGCACATACGGTTCACGTCCACGCTGTCGCGGCATGCTACCAGTGTTAAAGACTGCGATGGAGCTCCGTATGCCACGGCAAACTGGCTGACACTGACGGCGGCGGTGCACAAATGCTGCGCAGCTAGCGCCATTCGACGGCCAACACCGCGGTTCCTGGTGTGTCCGCTGTGCCGTGCGTGTGATCATTGCTTGTACAGCCCTCTCGCAGTGTCCGGAGCAAGTATGGTGGGTCTGACACACCGGTGTCAATGTGTTCTTTTTTCCATTTCCAGGAGTGTATATACCGACGAGAATAATGAATTCAGAGACAAAAGTATGGGGCAGTGGAATCAAGTTTGAAGACTACAGTCTGTTCGACCAAGGATCGCGGTCCACGCCCTTTGATTCGCCACAAAACGGAACGACAGATGTTAACGCAAAAGATGGGAGTACCTATGCGCGACACGGAAATGTTAAGCTTTCCGCGTTCTGACCGACGCGCCCCCAGCTTTGGTTTACGCAGGCTGAATGCATATTTCGGCAGCGTGGGGTGTCTAACAACATTGACAAATTTAATTTAGTGGTTTCACATTTAAATTTAGAAGTGATAGAGCAAGTAGAAGAAACCTTGTCGCAACAAAATTACTTTGTGCTAAAGGAAGCTCTCATACAGCATTATACGTTGTCACCAGATGTGCGACTACAAAAAAATTTAGCATACGAAGATTTGGGCGACAAGACTCCGTCACAAGTACTCAAAGCCTTACGTATATTAGCCGGCCCGGAACTCCTACCTGAAGTGTCTTTACGTCTAATATGGCTTCGTAAACTTCCTGCCAACATCCGTGCCGTCATTGCAGCAAAAACAGACTTACCATTGCAAGTCTTAGCAAAAAAGGCAGACACCATCGCAAACACCTTAACCGAAGTTTCTGCACGTTCCGAATTCAACTACAGCCGGGATAGAGGCCCAAGAACGTGTAGTGTGATGGAATCTGACGTCAGTGAGCCAGGAACATGCAATAATACTTCCCAGCAGCAGTGCTCATCGACCGAACCCACGCACCACAAGCTATCATCCATCTAGTAATGGAATGCTGGAACGACTACACCGCACGCTCAAAGCTGCATTAATGTGTAGGTCCACTTCATGGCCTGAAGCACTACCGCTGGTCCTACTCGCATTGAGAACGGCCGCAGAATTGGTTTATGGCGAGCAATTGAGTGTTCCTGGAGAATTTATCGTTCCAGCGTCTACACAGCCGTTCGCCCCTGAGCTATGCACGCAATTCGCGAGACAGGTCAGCGTTAGAATGAGAAACATCAAACCCACTAACCCTGTCAGACATGGAGACCGGAGAGTGTTTGTACATAAAGACCTGCAAGCAACGTCCCACGTGTGGCTTAGGGATGATACGGTGCGCCCGCCGCTTGTTTCGCCTTACTCTGGACCATACAGGGTAATCACAAGAAGAAGCCACAGCTTCCATATCGATAAGGATGGTAAAGAAGAGACAGTCTCAATTGAGCGGCTTAAACCTGCTTACACCGAAGGGGGGTACACTCCTTCCTCGGTCTGCAAAATCACCCTCAAACGTGGAGGCCAAAGAAACAGCAGAGAGTCTCGCCGAGCCCTCGGTTTCAGAAGAGGACAACGAAGCAGCAAGTGCAGAACAGGAGCAGCCATTGCCTGCACCAGATGTTTTCACGAGAGCTGGTAGAAAAATCAAGTGCACGTTTCGACGTCATTTATCCACTGCGCCAAAAACAGCGGGTGAAAGCTGCAGCTGATAGATATTTATCTTTGCCGTAGTCGGCTTGGTTACGAGTTGTTTATTCTTGTTAGTTTTTTATCTGTGCTTGGAAAATAAAATGTTTTCTCATCTCATGAAAAAGCTGTTACTTCATAAAATATAAAGACTCCCATATCCTCTTGCCACAACCCCTCCCAAAAACCATGCAAGAACTGTGTAACATAAATGTTTACAACCGAAAAAAATAACAGAAATATACTTCATTGCCTGTTAGTGTCCTTTTGAAATTTGAACTGGCATTCGTTCATATGGACGATAAGCTAGCAATGATAACCAAGGATTGTGTAGCGCCGCTTTCGGATAACCAACGAAGTAGTTTCAAATCAACGCATATGTAGCGTCTCTTGCGGAAAACGTATAAACTTAATTTGAGTTGTGATATAATTTCGTAAGAAAATTTCAGTAACTTCGATTTGCAGTCAGACGTTATTACGTTGTATATGTAGCACGAGGTTTTTAAATCTGTGGCGCTCTTGTAGGTGGGGTTAGGTTGGTACGACATCTAATAGTGCAGCTTACATTGCTGCGAGTAAATGATTTTTACAATCATCATAATCTTTCGCATTATGTAGTGATTTACGAGGTGGTTATTAGGTTGGGATCTAAGAGCGCATCTGAAACTGATAAAAGGTCATTTCAGTCACAAACTTTTGGCGCTTCTTTAGTAATGTTCGCGGTGGTGGTTGAGTTACATTTACATTTTTGCTACATATTTATTTCATTGTACCACCCGAGTACGTAGAATAGAACTCCTCACTTTTGTGGGCGCTAAGGAATCATCGAAAGTCGGGTAACTTCAGGACGGTATGGAATATTCCCGCCCGCTACCAACCCTATATAATACACAATACGACACACACAGTTGACTGTATCATTGTACCAGGCACTGCGAACGTACCGATGTATATAATGCGTATAGTACCGATATATTTGTACAGGGAACATCGCAGTGACGTTTTTTCAAACGCAATTCCGTCATCAGTAAGTTATCGTCACGTAATGCTCTATAAGCGGTCGTCATCTATTGTTGACAACTGCAATTTCTCATATTTTTCTTAAATTATCGCTTTTAGCGTACGATATGGCAAGTTTTATAATTTACAGTAGCAGATATACTTTCTTGTCTACTTTTCGGTATTCTATGTATTTAGAGCCTTGTGTATTACGGGCCCGTATCTTTTAATCTGCTTTAGACTCCTGCTTCCTTTGACAGCATTTGCACAATTCTGAACAAATGTAGTTAATGAATTATATAAAAACAAAGTAATCGCCATTAGACAATTTGTGGTGTTCAGGAGGAAAGTATGCCGTCTTGGAGAGCGGGGACCTTTACATCTTCAACGCGGGGCCCAGTGACGGCTACAAGAGCTACTCATGTCGCAGTGTGCACCGGCTAACTGGCGAGGTGCGAGCCAGTGCATATCCGGGACGCATCATCATCACAGGTGGGTGTGCACTGAATCCCCCGCTCTAGTGCGTACAACTGCATACATCTAACGGTAAAAACCCTCCCCTCTCTTTCTCTCTCTTGCAGAACCGAAGGGAAGTGTGCAGCCCAGGATAACTGTCGAGAAGCACGTCAACAAACAGGTCAAGGTGGGCGACGACGTCATACTGCCCTGTGTTGCCCAAGGGTTTCCAGTTCCTACCTATAGGTCAGTCCTTCTGTTACTTACGGCTCCACTTCTTTCCTGTTTTGGGGTTAATGAACTTCAATATAAAACTTTAGGCATTCCAACATGGACATACATAGCCTGAAAACCATTGAAATGCATGCCAGAGGGTACTTCTCATTGTATTGGTTATTTGGGTTTCTTCCCATTCGATTCAGTTACACAGTGCAGGGAGACTAATTATTTAAAAGCCTCTGTGCGTACCTTAACTAGTCTAATCTTGTCTTTCCAATCACTACAGGAGTAATATGTAGAGCAATGTTGTATATTTCTAGATTCGTCAATTGAAACTGGTTCTTGATACTTTGTAAGTAGGTTTTCACAGGTTAGTTGGCTCCTGTTTTCACTCTCCTTAGTTATATGTTCAATATTACTTGTTAGTCCTACTTGCTAAACTGGCCACACACTTGAGCAATGTTCAAGGAAGGGTCACACAAGTGTATTATAAACAATCTCCATTGCAGAATGTCTGTATTTTCGCAGCATCCTTCCAGAAACCCAAATCCATTACTTGCTTTACCATCTCCCAAATACTATACGAGATGGCAGATTCTATTTGTGACACTCTGATATTGTGGTCATATGCTACTATGTTTTCTTTCTTTTTTTTATGTCTTGATCTAATTGAATGTTTGTGCAACTTATTTCAAACAGTACGTTATTATAGATAATCATCTGCTAAAACTCTGAGGTTACTTTTAATACTTTCTGCAAGGTTATTAATGTACTACATGGGTATCAACACATTTTTGTGAGCTACACCTGAAGTTACTAATACTTCTACTAGTGACTCTCCATTCAAGGTAACATGCTGCATCAATGCTACCAATAAATCCTCAACCCTTTCATAAATTTTACTAGCAATCCCATATGATCACATTTTCAGCAGTAAGTGTAGGTGCGGTACTAACGCAAAGACATTTCGGAAATCAAGAAATACTACATCTACCTGCCTTCATCCATGGATTTTAGTATGTAGGCCTGGTGGGAGAAAAATGCAAGTTGGGTTTCAAATTAGCATGTTTGTGGAACCAATACTGGTTGGCATGGAGAAGGTCATTCTTGTGTTTGAGTCCAGAACGTGTTCTACAACATATAGATGTCAAAGAGACTGGACAGTAGTTCTGTGGATCACTTCACATGGTAATCTGAAACCCAGTGGAGGGTGATACATATTTTACTTCAGCTGTTTTCACTTCCTCTAACAACTAAAGTAAAGCAGTAAAGGAAACAAAAGAAAAATTCGGAGTAGGTATTAAAATTCATGGAGAAGAAGTAAAAACTTTGAGGTTCGCCGATGACATTGTAATTCTGTCAGAGACAGCAAAGGACTTGGAAGAGCAGTTGAACGGAATGGACAGTGTCTTGAAAGTAGGATATAAGATGAACATCAACAAAAGCAAAACGAGGATAATGGAATGTAGTCAAATTAAATCGGGTGATGCTGAGGGAATTAGATTAGGAAATGAGACACTTAAAGTAGTAAAGGAGTTTTGCTATTTAGGGAGTAAAATAACTGATGATGGTAGAAGTAGAGAGGATATAAAATGTAGACTGGCAATGGCAAGGAAATCGTTTCTGAAGAAGAGAAATTTGTTAACATCAAATATAGATTTAAGTGTCAGGAAGTCGTTTCTGAAAGTATTTGTATGGAGTGTGGCCATGTATGGGAGTGAAACATGGACGATAACCAGTTTGGACAAGAAGAGAATAGAAGCTTTCGAAATGTGGTGCTACAGAAGAATGCTGAAGATAAGGTGGGTAGATCACGTAACTAATGAGGAGGTGTTGAATAGGATTGGGGAGAAGAGAAGTTTGTGGCACAACTTGACTAGAAGAAGGGATCGGTTGGTAGGACATGTTTTGAGGCATCAAGGGATCACAAATTTGGCATTGGAGGGCAGCGTGGAGGGTAAAAATCGTAGAGGGAGACCAAGAGATCAATACACTAAGCAGATTCAGAAGGATGTAGGTTGCAGTAGGTACTGGGAGATGAAGAAGCTTGCACAGGATAGAGTAGCATGGAGAGCTGCATCAAACCAGTCTCAGGACTGAAGACCACAACAACAACAACAACAACAACTAAAATTTGGAGGAGGAAGTGATTCATACACACCTAACATACTGATTTATCTCGTGAAAACTTTATCTTTTCACTATAATGACAGTAGGTTTAGGATGAGGTCTGCAACAGTATCCCAACAAATAACAGACTTTTGGCAGTTCAGTCACACTGTTATTACATGTTAATGCCTCAGTGTGTTTTTAATGCTTTCTTTGTCAGCAGTCTTGCAATTAATTTTTAAATTGATGTGTATCTACTCTATGAGCAGACTTTTGAGAACATTCATCATGAGTTAAGACAGTGTGCCAGACTGGAACTCAGACACAGATACCTGCTTCTTTGAGTCGTGCACTTCCTTCCCTGACAGATCAATCCAAATGGAACTAGCGACCTGTGAGAAGGGTCATAACAGTGTTCAGGTTCAGGTACCAATCAGGCACACAGTTTTAGCTCTCAAGTATCATCACAGTATAGCTAAAGGGTAAAAATGCGCCATCTGAGTGGCTTCTCTGATTTCTCTAACTTTATTGTATCCTTACATACAGAAGTTACAGTCAAACAGCATTATAGAAGAGCCTTGATGGATTTTGAAAGTTGTGGGAAGCAGATAGAGGCAAGCAGGAACTTTGATAGGTCCAAGAGGCAGGCTAATTACTGCAGTTAGTAATGTATTGCCCACAAAAGGCAGACCTCTGAGCTTCCACTTCAATCTAGCAAACAAGTTTTTGTTGCATAACCTCTATTAAAGAGTGAAAATGTCATCTTGAAAATGGTTTTGTTCAGGGATGTATGTTGGGTGGTTAGATATATCTTTACCTTCAGTAGCTCATTTCTAAGTAATTTGTTATTAGTAGTTTATTCAGCCAGCAACAATGTACATGATTAGAATGTAATGCCTCTGGGTCACATCAAATAGATTTTGATACCAAAAATATAATGGTCAGCAATTTCTTGCTTTCAGACAAGTATAACATCATTGTTCAGAGAATGTCCAAAATTGTAAAACGAATTAAATAAGAAATGCAGGTATCCTGGAGCAAAATATGTACTTTGCTTACAATAGTGTCCAATATTTGTTCTGCTACTGTACAGAATAGTTTATTTTACATTTATTCAGTGTGTCAATCACCATAACCTAAAGACATGCAAGTATTCACTCAGTTCTGAAAAGAATTTCAAAGTAGTGCAAAGAGTGTCAACTTGCGTGTTGAGAATTGCGAACTTGTACAGTTCACAAAAAGCAAAAATGTAGCATCCTATAACTAAATTATCAATGCATCACAACTGGGATCACTTAGCACATACTAGTATGAGGGAATAACTGTTAATAGCGAAATGAAATGGAATGAACACATAGCTTAGTCATAGGCAAACAGGCCGCAAACTACAGTTCATTGGTAGGATACTGCCTACTGGGAATATTCAGTCAGTTTTCTGCAAATGGTAAGGCCTACAAAACTTTCTTCTAACTCTTAGAATATTGCTCAAGTTTCTGGGACTCATCCCAAGCTGGTCTGATGCAGGATCTTCAATGAATACAAAGAATGACAGTCAGGGATGATCTCAGGTTAGTTTGTCAATGGAAAAACATCACAGAGATACTGAAAAACCTAAACTGACACACACTTGAAGATAGACCCCAGCTATCCCATGAAGGCTTGGTTACTTAGTTTCTATAAGCAGTATGAAGTGAGGAATCCGGGAATATACTAAAATCTTCTACCAATCATTCCTGTAGTGCCTTTGAAGACCAAAATGGAATAATTATTGCGTGCATAAAGCCATGCTCTATACACAAATGGAATGGGTAGAAGCCATAATATGTGGTACAGTGAGGAGTATACTCTGTCATGCACTTAACACTAGTTTGGAGAATATAGATGTAAAGTATATCTCGTGCTACAATATGTTATATCATCTACGTTCAGTTTCTGTAGTTGTGAAAATCCCAGCAACTTGGTCCATTTGAGTGTAGTCTCCATCAGTATCACGAATGTTGATCAACCTTCCCCTCCTTCCCCTACAATAGAACTGTCATAATCATTCTATTGTTGTTCAAATTGTAACTTATGGTTGTGTGTAAAAGTGCTGTAGCCATATTGGCCTAAAGTAAAATAACTCGTGGCTCATCTTCCAGGAAATGTGGACAGCCATACTATGGACTGATCTAAGTGAATATTATTCGTTCATACTTCATCTTATTAGGTCATTATACTAATTGATAATACACATTGTTTATTCCATCTATGGAAAGAGAAGAGCAGACATGTAACTTATGATAGGTGGTACATGAGTTACCCTTTAACAATGACTTTCCTGAAAGAAATGATAACAATAGATGAAGCAAAAAGGAAAACCAAGACAGTTGCCACTAACATTTCTGGCATATATAATGAGTGAAGCTGATTCTTCTATTTTTGTGTCCAAAAAGAAGCCATTCTATAAGAAATAGAGCATAATTTTCCTTTTTACTATGCTCAGAGATTCTCCAATTGATTTCGACTCCAAAACTCTGACATTAAAAAAATTGGATATAAGCACAAAAAAGATCTTATTAATGTTGGTTATGAACTGTGCATTGTATAAACAGTTTAAGGAAGTAAGGAAGAACAAGGAGATGGCCACTGAGTAAGTTTTACTATTATAGAACACAACAGTTTTTGTTGCAGTTCTTGTTGTTCCCTCCAGTCTGAAGATTGGTTTAATGTAGCTATCTACACAAGTCTATCCTGTGAAAGAATAACTAAATAACTACTGCAGTCTACATCAGTTTGGACTTGCTTACTGTGCTCAGAGCTTTACAGTTTCCCCCCCCCCCCCCCCCCCCCCACCACCACCACCACCACCACCACACACACACACACACACACACACACACACACACACACACACACACTTCTGTCCATAACCAAACTGATTATTCCTTGATGTTTCGAGTTTTCGATGATATTGAGCCACAGTCACGAAATACTGTTTAAAAGAGTAAACCACTATTCTATTACTATATTTATCTTTTGTACCATCTAGATTTCAGCTTTTATATCCCTATCAAGTACAATGCTAAAATACCTTCAGAAAATATTTCCTAACAATTAAATATCAAAAAGTCAAATACTGTACAGCATAAAACTAATTTATGAAAGTCATAAACACTGAAAAAAATTTCTGAAAGCCTTATCACTGTGTTCAAAGAAACCACACCTTGAAAAGAAAGCTGTGTCCTATTGCAAAGTTACAAGTTGAATCTTGTAAAATGATTCAAGTGGCAGGTATATGGACATATCAAAAATGGCTGTAAAAGACAACTGACTGCTTAGAAGTCCAGCAAGTTCTCTTCACTCAAGTTAGTATGAACTGATGTGTAGAGAACATTTTTTTCTGGGAAAACCTTTCATTTATTAATTTAAATGTCTATTCCCATAATATAACAAAAGGCAGTATTTAAACATTCAGCACAGATATGCAACACTGAGACAAAACTAACTCAACAAAAAGGAACAAAGTAACTGGATAATGAATTATCATAGATTCAAATTACAAAAATGTAAAATTTAAAGTCTCTCTCAATTAATAGCTTCTAAAAAATTCTTTTGCAGGTAATTCAACAATATTATGAAAGGATGGATTGCTAATCACCATAAAGATGACATGCTGAGTCACAGGCAGGCAAAAACGATAAGACGTGTTTAAATACACAAGAAACACACAAACATTCAAGCAAGTACACCTCATGCACATATAACTGTAATATCCAGCCACTTTGGCCACAAAGCAACTGTGTCAAATGGAATCAGCACTCTGGAGTGGGGTGGGGAAGAGGAGGGATAGCATGAGATGGCTGGGAGAAGAGAATTGAGCCCTGCCTGGTGGAGTATCCAGGGATTATATTGTGGCAGGACAAGGCTGTCAGATGTGCAGCATCAGGACAATGGGGGAGCGAGAGGGGGTGATGGGAAGAAAAAAAGAAGAGGAGCAAAGAGGGGGAAAAGACTGGTGAGTGCATTGGAAGTGAGCGGTGGACAATGAGAGTGAAGAGATGTGAACTGGGAGGTGGTGGAAGGACGCAGGGACAGAAACTGTTGAATGGAGGGTGTGGGAAAAGTAGGTTACCATAGGTTGAGACCAGGGTGGTTTTAGGAGTGGAGATTGTGTTGTAAGGATGACTTCCGTCTATACATTTCGAAAAATCTGGTGGTAGGGGAGAGGATACAGCTGGTCTGGGTTGTGAAACAGCCATTGAAATCAAGCATTTATTGTTAAGCAACTTGTGCTGCAAGATGGTCAACCTTGCTCTTGCCCACAGTTCAGCAGTGGCTATTCATCCTGGTGGACAGCTAGTTGGTAATCGTATCAATATAAAAAACTGAGCAATCATTGCAGAAAACCTGATGTATGATGTGGTTGCTTTTACAGATGGCCTTGCCTCTGATGGGAAAGGATAAGTCTGCAACATGACTGGAATAGGCAGTGCTGGGCGGGTGGATTGGGTTGGTCTTCCACCTGGATCTTTTAGAGGGATAAGATCCCTGTGGATACAGGTGGGACTGGGAGTGGCATAGGGATGGACTAGGATGTTGTGGAGGTCATGTGGAGATGATGATAGATAATCAAGGACCTGACGAAGAATGCGGTTCAATTGTTCCATTCCCAGACAGTACTATGAATGGGGCACTCCTTTGCAGCTGGTTCCTGGGTTGGTGGGAGGACTGGTGGTGTTTGGGAATATGACATGGGAAATCTGTTTGTGGATCAGGTTTAGGGGATAGTGCCTCTCTGTGAAGGCCTTTGTGAGATCTTCAGCATACTGGGCAAGGCAGTTCTTGACACTGCAGATATGCCATCCCTCGGTGGCCAGGCTGCAAGGGAGAGATTTTTTGGTGTGGAAGAGATGGCAGCTGATGAAATGCATGTACTGTTGGTGGGTTTCATGTGGACAGAAGTGTGGACAGAGTCATCAGAGAGGAGAAGGTCAACATCCAGGAAGGTGGCACACTGTGTTGAGGATGACCAGGTGAAGTGAATGGTAGAAAATGTTTTAAGGACGTGGATTCCAGATCATGAAGATATTATCAGTGAACCTTAACCAGGCCATGGGTTTGTTGTTTTGGGACTCTAGGAAGGTTTCATATGGATGGCCCTTAAACATGTTGGCACAGGAGGCTGCTGTGTGGGTGCCCATTGATGTGCTGCAGATTTGTTTGTGTACCTGCTCTTCAAAGAAGAAGTAGTTGTTTGTTAGGATGAAGTTAGTAAGGTGTATGAGGAATGAGGTTGTGGGTTTGGAGTCTGAATAATGTTTCAAGAGGTAGTGTTCCATAGCAGCATGGGCATGAGGGATGTTGGTGTCAAGGAAAGTGGCATCAACAGTGATGAGTACAGATCCAGGAGGTAATAGGTAACCGAGCAATGATTGCAGAAAACCTGATGTATGATGTGGTTGCTTTTACAGATGGCCTTGCCTCTGATGGGAAAGGATAAGTCTGCAACATGACTGGAATAGGCAGTGCTGGGTGGATGGATTGGGTAGGTCTTCCACCTGGATCTTTCAGAGGGACAAGATCCCTCTGGATACAGGTGGGACTGGGAGTGGCATAGGGACGGACTAAGATGTTGTGGAGGTCAGGTGGAGAATGGAACACCACTTTAGGAGGGCTGGGGTGTTGGTGAAGGAAGTGGCTAGTATCTTTGATGTGGGAGGCTAGATTTTGGGCAGTTGTTTGGAGAGGTTAGTCAGTGAGGGCTAAAATTCTTTCAGTGGGAGCACATAAACCAGCTACAGTGGTGCACGCAGGATTGTTGGGTTTATGAATTTTGGGGAGCAAGGAGAAGATGATTGTGTGGGGTGCTACAAGAGAGGAGGGAAATGGATTCAGCGAAGTGGTTGTGGGAAAGGCTTAAGCTTTAAGTGGTGCTTTTTGGCTATGTTGGACTTCTGGGATGGAATCACTATGGCAGAATTTGTAGGTGGAGGAGTCAGATACTGTATTTACATGAATCTGATGCACCGTCGGATGTAATGCACACCCAGTTTTAAAAATTAAATTAATAAGAAAAAGTAATTTTGCCACATCGCTGGTAGAGTGTTTTGTATTGTTGAAATTTATTTTAAATGCTAACTTTATTTCAAACAGTAGTGAATGTATACATAAACTATGAAAAACAACAATAATTTATTTTTAAGTTAAGTGACATTTTCATTAGTTAAAAAGAACGCCTAACTTGATTAACTACATGACATATGAAGAAAAATACTGTAAATTACGGGTGTTACTCATCATTATTCACTAATATCGTCATTACTGGAATCCTTGGAAGAGTCTACATCAGAAATAGATTCATTTACTCCTTCCCTGCCATCCTCGCTGTCGTCCCAGAACACATCATTTTCACTGCCATCCTACATTTCTTGAATGATTTTACGATCATTGGTGCTTCGATGCATTTCCAGGGAGCCGAAACCTAGTGCGCAATAATGTAGGGTGCAGCACGTTTAATTTTTCCTGTCAGAGTCAATTCACGATTTGGTTCGCAAAACCATTTTTTGTACTGTTCCTAAACATAACCTTTGAAAGATTTATTTATACCAATGCCCAGAGATTATAATGCAGAAGTCATTCCTCCAGGAATAACAAGGTCACTGGGTAGGCTGTGGATCTTCTTTTTTACATTGTCAATGAGATGTCCATGAAATGCATCAAGACAAATCATTGATGGTTAGTTGGAAAGCCCATCAGCATGGAGTTCCCATATGTTTCGGAACCAATCAAGCATCAAAGTTTCAGTCATCCATCCCTTCTCTTGATTCCGAACAATGGCATCATCAGGGAACAGCATTTCATTTTTTGGAGTCTTGTGGCTTGTTTTTCACTTGAAGATTAAAAAAGGAGGAAGTTTGTTCCCATCAGCTGTGATTTCCAGCGTTATGTTGCATGCTGTTTTCCACACCCAGATGTTTTGATGGTAACTTCTTTTGTACCCTACTTGTCAATGGTGTAATTACGTGGCATATCAAACCAAATTAGAGTCTCATCAGCGTTGCTTGTTTGGCCCATCAAAAAATTCTTCTCTTTCCAAAGTGTGATAACATACTGCTGAAATTCTTGAAGTTTCTTCTCAAAATCCTGTGGAAGCTTTTGGAATATTGTTGTACAGTGTCGCAGAGGTAAGTGATAAACCCATCCCCGGCTAGCCTTAAACTCTTGCTTCGGTATATTAAGAGCTGCAGCCACCCTTTTGCTTTTTTTATTATGGTGTAACTAGTCGCAGATTGCCCATTCTTTCTCCTTTCTCAGACAAGTTCCAAAACATTTACTGCAACATCAGGATGACTTTCTTTGCAAGGTCCAGAGAATTGCTTTCTAGTAGTGGTAGTTACAAATAATTCCATTTCTGTTTCTTCCATAAGCAAATGTTAATCTCGGCTACATTGAACACTCTTCCTGCCCTTCTGTTATCATATTTTCAGCATAAAGAATTACTTTACGCTTGAAAGTAGCTACATACAATATTCTTCTCTGCTTGCCTTCCATTTCGTGACTACCTAATGCAAACACAATGTGAAGTATTGTAGTAGGCCAACAATAATGAAACGACGTTAAGAAGTACAACAGTGCATTGTAATGTATGGGACAGTACCTTAAAAAAAAAAAATAAATAAATAATAATCTTCTCATCGCGGTAATGGATTTGGTCCTAATGCCTGCTAACAGAACTGGAAATATAACAGCCTTTTTAACTCAGTAGTCTCTTACCCGATTTACGTCTTCTTTTCTTTAATTCACAGATACCATACCTACATTTTCTTGCTACAGTTTAATAAATGTTCTGCTACTTCAGATCACATATGGTAAGAAATACCTGTAAACGATTCAAGTTTGTACTCTAATCTAACACGCCATCGAATCTTACGTGCACCCCAATTTTGAGGACTTTGTATGGTAAAAAAATAGAGCACACTAGATTCGCATAAATACGGTAATTGGCAGAGGCCTTCCACCAAATAGTCTCTATGACTCAGATCAGTATCTGTTTTGAGGCTGTGTATGGCTCTTCTTTCTTTTGCTGAAATATTGGTGTCCTTAGGAAGAGACCTGGAGAAGGATACTGAGGCCAGATATGAGGTAAGGAATTCATGGAAGGTGACGAGGGATTGGTTAGGTAGGAGGATCACAGTTGGATGGTGCTATAAACTGGGAGAGGCAGAGCTCAGTGTTGGGATTGGGTTGGCTTGTGTTGGAGAGATTGGTGGTAAAGAAGTGTCTCCATTGCAGGGACCAGGAGAAGTGTTACCATTGCAGGGATTGGGAGAAGGAGAGTAGGTATTTGACAAGTCAAAAATGGTTAAATTTTGGTGTAGGGCTGGAGGAAACCAACATATTGTGGCCAAGAGGAAAGTGGACCACCCTGTGACACAACATGCAGTTGAACATAACATGCTTGATGTCGATGGCCACTTCGCAACCCAGGCCATCTGGATTCTTCCCTTTATCACCAGCTTCTCTGAATTGTGTAGACTGGAGTTATCCTTAGGACACATTATCGACTCCCAGAATCACCCTAGCTGCTTCAGCCTAGGGCAGCCTGCTGTTCCCACATTCTCCCATTCTTTCTGTCCTATCACCTCCTTCCAAATCACATCCCTCAACCACATTGTGTACCGCTCTCAGCCAATGAACCTAAGAGTCTTTTTGCCCCTCTCTGCTCCTCTTCTTTTCCCCTCCCCTCTCCCTTACTCCCCCACAGCATCCTGACACTGTACCTGGCAGCCTTATCCTGCCATCATCTAGTCCCTGCATGCTCCGTCCAAGCATTACTCATGTCTCTCCCCCACTCGTATCCTGCTATCCCTCCCCCTTCTCCTTCCTCCCCTCTCCAGATTGCTGCTTCCATTTTACATAGTCACATTCTGACCGGGATGGCCACGGATAGCAGTCACGTGTGCATGAGGTGTGTTTGCTTGCATGTGTGTGTGTGTGTGTGTGTTTTTCATTTGTGAAGAAATCTTTGGCCAAAAGTTCAATGTGTAACAGTCTTTTCATTGTGCCTGTCTGTAACTTGGCAATCAAAACTTTCATAATATTGCTGATATTTCAACATGGACTTTCCATTCCTTAATTTTGCAGGTAATTCAATATCTTGCAACCTGAAGTTTTAAATTGTAAAATATATGCAAATGCATGCTGTAAAAATGAAGTAATTGTGATATAATTACACATAAAATGCATTAATTCTCTTGCTCAGTTGTTGTTAAAACTGGTACACAGTATTATATTTTTTTATGATTATGTTATCACCTGATTATATGCTGCTCGATTGAGACAGTAATCGATACCACATTTGACACCATATCATATCTGGCTCGATCAATAATATCACTTATTTGCTTGTCCAATACCATACAAAACTTGTATACTACATTATTTATGGATCAGTATAATACTAAAACAGCTGCCTATTACCTACTGCTTCTCTTCCCAACCTATTCCTTGGCCCACCCACGATGACTTCTTAGTTCTCTACACCCCTACTTGATATAGTTTTACAAAGCTATGGACCCTTATCAACACTGTTTTCTGAAGAACCTCCTTCTCTCCTTCTACATTATTCTGCTGTAACCCCTTCACCACAAAACTGTATACAACATGCATCCAGCCTCATCTGCACGTGGTTTAGCTCTCCTTCAAATGAATGGTCATCTTTACTCATTTGGTGGTCATTATTTCGTCTCCTTTGAGAACCAAGAAGTTTCTCCTATTTTGTGATTCATCTTTTTCTGTTAGACCTTCCACAACTCTTAGTACATTATACTCTCTCTTCCTTTTTTAATTTTAATTTTTCAGTTAATTACAACTTTTTCATTGGTTCTTTCTTGTTCGAAGTACACGTATTTCTTTCAACTATTGTTGCTCCAAAATACATATACTTTTGTCATTAATTTCTCTTCTCACTGTGTATCGTGAAACTTCTGGAAGCAATTACAGAGGAGGTAAAAAGCTTTTACTACTATTTTACCAATCCACAGTGTATCGTGGAACTTCTGAAAGTAGTTGAAAAGAAGTTAATAAAAACTGATAAATGAAAACAAGTGGCTTGATGCTATTATCTGCCCACATCTCGTGGTCGTGCGGTAGCGTTCTCGCTTCCCACGCCCGGGTTCCCGGGTTCGATTCCCGGCGGGGTCAGGGATTTTCTCTGCCTCGTGATGGCTGGGTGTTGTGTGCTGTCCTTAGGTTAGTTAGGTTTAAGTAGTTCTAAGTTCTAGGGGACTTATGACCACAGCAGTTGAGTCCCATAGTGCTCAGAGCCATTTGAACCATTTTTTGCTATTATCTCATTACCTTCCATTGTTTGTCATGCAGACAAATGTCCACTCTTTCTTCATGATCAATGACAGCATTAGACTGAGAACTATTGTTTGTTTCTTTTAAAATATGTTGTATTGGTGAAGATAGAGATGGGGGACTGGTGAATGTCAGACCAAAATTCTTCATTTTTCGTTTGAAAATGAAATGCAGAAATGAAATGCTTAACAGCTGTGACTGTGTTTTGAAGTGGTATTTGATGTCTGTTAACAGGTGGTTTAGAGAAGATAATGATCAGCTACAACCTATGGCTGTTGGTGATCGTGTGAGTGTGCTAGCTGCAGGTTTAATGCGAATCAGCAAAATACGTCTTGAGGACCAGGGAAAATATTTATGTTGGGTAAACAACTCAGCAGGTGAAGAAACTGTGCAAGTAACACTTACAGTGACAGGTAATATTAAAAATGGAAAAGTATTTGAATCACTTGTATAAGAATTATTGCAAACTGAACTATTTATGTGCTGTCATTTAAAATGAAAATTAAGATTCAGGTGTATTTGAACTTATTATGTAACAACAGCGTAATGTTGATGTGGATTTGTTGTTAAAATTTTTCTTTTCTTTCCAGCTCCTCTCTCAGCACATGTGCAGCCACAGTCACAAGTTGTGGATGTAGGAAAGGAAGCATCATTCATGTGCATTCCTGGTGGATATCCCATAACAAGAGTTTCTTGGTATAGGAATGGGAAACCTATTGTGCCTGACTCAAGGTTTGAGATAACTTCATCACCTGAGAAATTATCTGTTAAGCCACTCCAGAAGGAAGACCATGGGATGTATCAGTGTTTTGTGAGCAATGAATGGGAGATGGCTCAAGCAACAGCAGAACTTCAGCTTGGAGGTAAATCTGAGTTTCTACTGAGCTGTCAGTGAACAAATGCTTTTAATAGTTTCTTCTTTACTCCTCCCTGTACCCCATACTCACTATACTGATGTAATTTCCATTGCAACATGTCCCATATTTCTCCAATGGATCTCTGTACTCGCTTGTTTACATACCCACCATTAATCGTTTTACTTTCCCTTTCTTTCTGTACTTTATCCATTTGCTCCTTTCTGCTGTTTCTCTATGAGAGTATTATTTTCTGATTATTTACATAGAGACAGCACATATAAACAATCAGCCCTAGTTATTGAAACTTCCTGGCAGATTAAAACTGTGTGCCGGACGAGACTCGAACTCGGGACCTATGCCTTTCATTCTAGAAACATCCCCCAGGCTGTGGCTAAGCCATGTCTCCGCAATATCCTTTCTTTCAGGAGTGCTAGTTCTGCAAGGTTCGCAGGAGAGCTTCTGTAAAGTTTGGAAGGTAGGAGACGAGGTACTGGTAGAGGTAAAGCTGTGAGGATGGGGTGTGAGTCGTGCTTGGGTAGCTCAGTTGGTAGAGCACTTGCCCATGAAAGGCAAAGGTCCCGAGTTCGAGTCTCAGTCTGGCACACAGTTTTAATCTACCAGGAAGTTTCATATCAGTGCACACTCCGCTGTAGAGTGAAAATTTCATTCTATAAACCCTAGTTATTTTGATTTTCTTGTTATTGCTCAGTGGTTTTTAGCTGAACCTATATACCCTAATTCTATAAATATGCCATTGCTTTAATCATCCCTACTTTCACAACCTGATGTTGAATCCAAGAGACACTGCCTATTAACAAGCTCTGCATACTGGCAGTGATGGATCATTCAGCATAAGGGTGCCCAGCATTGTGGAAACCAAGTGAAACTTGGGGAATTTTTGTATCTTGTCTAATAACCTTGGAAAGACCATGGTACCTGATTTGATTTTGGGCAGAGGTATTCATTTGCCTTCTGCAGTTCTATGCTCACCATTCATCATCGGCTCCAGCCTGGCCATGCTACTGTGGTTTGTTGTTGTGCCATAATTTTGAGAGTTTGTGATGTGATGTGACCAGCAAGGAGCAGTGAAGAGTTTATTGTGGTTAACATTTATATCAGTTCAAATTTTGCTTGATAAGATGATGTGATCACAAAGATGTGTGCTTTTAGGGCAGTATGTGGCCTTTTTCGAATCCATTTATTTTGAAGTAGGGATGATAGGGCATAACAGATTTGCATCCAGTCAATTGCTTTGGATATATAGCAAAAAATTACTGTTTTACATTCCAACAGCCTTAGATCTGATTGCATTGTATGAATAAGATTGATTAAAGATCATCTTTAGTGGTAGGCATAAATTAGTATAGCTAGAACACTAACATCAGTTATTGAGTTTTCTGGAATGAGTTTGTTGGCTTGCTTAATATTGAGCTAAAGCCTGCAACAAGAACAGCGCAACACAGATGGCCAGAAGGTGAGTGGGGACTGTGGGCATAGGTGGCTGCGGCATGGGCAGTGAGGTGATTCTTTGCATCATTTCTATCCATACTGGCTAACTTTTCTGGTGTTGCTGTGGGTCGTAATGATGTGACCTACTTTCAGTTACATGCATGCATGGAAGTATTTATTGCCTTCCTTCGGACTCGGCCAAGGAGATATGTAGGTGAGAGGATGGGACAGAAGTTGTTCATAAGAAAGGGTGTGTGCAGTTCATGAGATTTTTTAGTGGCTTTCTGTCTTTGTGAACATTTGGCCACACTTACCATGTTGTTTAGGTGAGATCATGTCAAATGCATGCTACGGTCGCAGGTTCGAATCTTGCCTCGGGCATGGGTGTGTGTGCTGTCCTTAGGTTAGTTAGGTTTAAGTAGTTCTAAGTTCTAGGGGACTTATGACCTAAGATGTTGAGTCCCATAGTGCTCAGAGCCATTTGAACCATTTGTCAAATGCACATGTTGACTTACGGCTTACTTGATGAACTGGAAGGTTGCGCTCGACCTTCGCTGGACAGAGGATCCAAAATTTTGGTGGGTTGTAGAGCACACATCTGATAAATTCAGTATTTGGTTCATGACCTGTAAAATGAATTTATTGCTCAGCAATACAGGCAAGCAGGCATTGTCTAATCGTGCAACTGAAAGAAGCATGGTGGGCTCGAGGCTACTACGAAGGTTACAATGTCTATTTGAATGCTAAACAACCCAAATAGCCATTGCTCCAATACTGTTGCATCAGACATAGCCCCTACAATGCCACCTGTTAACTCTGGATACACTCTGCTGATAGCCACACTGACAAAGGAGAGGATAATCTTGATGGTGCTCCTGATTTGGTAAGTGCACTGCAAAATAAAATTACCAATTTCAGTTAAGAAAAGAAGTATTTCTAAACAGCCTCTGTGTATATTTAGTCTGCTGTGGCACAGGTGGGGGGTGCATCATCCAATTGTAGTGTGGTCCACACCCCGAGACAATTGCATCAAGCACCGACAATGCAAGATTATTTGCCGAGGGATGCTGTGACAAAGCCAGAGATCCATTTGTGTCTGTTGGCTGCTATGTGTCACAGATATTCTCTGGACATTGGCAGCCTTGTTAATCTCTAATCGGATGTGTTCCCAGACAGTACCACTACCTCCAAAATGCAGATTCAAAACTAAATTACAGTATTGTGTTCAGACTGCAGCCGTTTTTCGCTAAACAACTACAAGATATTGTTACTGCCTATGACATTATAGTGACTGAGTTTGATCTGTTTGTATGTTTCTAGGACTGCACATTGGGCCAGATTTTGAGCAGGTAACTCCCTTCAGTGTTTTTGAGGAAAAAGTACTGTAAAAGATTTAGTTGAAGGATTTGAGGTAGGTGCATCCCAGTTTAAAGTAAATCTGAAAAGCAAGGTTTTTCAGGTGCCCATGATTGCTTTAATGTTAATAAAGCATTCCTAAGAGAAATGAAAAGCACGCTCAAAGTCAAGGGTAATCCAGAGGATCCAGTGCTTTTGTACTTTGGGTCATATGGCTAACATACAGTGCATGGTGATTTTAAGACTGATTGTACTATTGTTGGTTTGACCTTGTTTAGTTTCCGAGATCGTTACAGAATCTGTCTAAAAATGTTCCCTCCTACCAAGCTAATTTCAGCAGTATGACAAGCACCTCTGTTTTCCTGCAGAAATTTTGTGTTGTTTGATGGGTGGAAAATGAAATCGTGTAACTCTGGGCTCAGCAAATATTAAGGCCTTTTTTAAGATGTGTGAAGAGAGCACAAAGGGTAAAGAAGGAACAGAAGGAGATAAAACCGAAACCTAAGGTCACTACTGGAATTCCTTAGAGTCATATCTACCAAGTAGCATGAGAGCCTTTGAGGGATAAGATGCTGATAGCTCATATCACCTTCCTTGAGACTGTGGCTACTCAGGTTGAGTCATTTCTGTCTAAATTTCAGTCAGATGCTTCTTGGCTTCTTTCCTATAAACTTCCCTCCAATCTGTGGTCAGAGAATTAATGAGAAAATATGTGAAACTAGAGGTTGATAAAACAGACTAGTTTCAAAATAGATCTGAATGACTACATGGGGTTGCAGCCCCAGAAAGTGGACATCAGATACAGAACCAAAAAAACTCTGTGCTAGTTTGAATATCAGAATAAGATATCTTGGCATTCCAGAATGAGTGCTTTACATTTTTGAAGTGTCTGATATTCAAAATTCTGAATAAATTTCCCCTGGCACATTCTTTTTACAATTCCATGTTTAGACTCAGAAGTGGCAGTTAACACCAACCATGAGAAGAGACAGCTAAGGTATAGCACTGATACCTCTCACTATCTTAAATCAATTTGGTGGTATGAAGCTCACACCACAGCTCTCGAGTCCCTAAATCTAGTAGAGATCAGTTAGTAAAGGAAATCCTCAAAGAATTTGATGGGAATCATATACACATCAGTCGATTCAGGATGATGACCATTGGGGTCAAGAGTGGACATAAAAATGTGAAGAAATTTATCCAGGGTGTATACAACCCAGGACAACTGGGAGATCTGGGAAAAACCTGAGAATTTTTTCATTCGGGAGAAACGCGGGAATTTTTTAGAATTCCAGGAATTTTTCATTGTTTTAGTTTTCAGTTAAATATTTGTAATTTTGACTGGTAAGAACCAATACTCTAACAAAGGATGTTACTGTATCCCACTACTGCAGAATAATACTGCAGCAATAAAACATGGAGGGAGAGAAAAAAAAGAAAATAAAAGAAAAAAATAAAACTTAAGTTTCAAAGAAAATGCACCATATACAACAACAAAACACAGTGCTCATACAAGTATCTGCCAACACTCAACAGCAAAATGTGTGAAAGGCTTTAGGAAGACTATGCAATGATTCATAAAAACAAATTGCCACCGATGAGTGTGACGTCACAACTGTTTACATTAGATTTGGTTGAGCAGTTGTGAGGGGGCTCATGTGCATGCACCCTTGAGTCGTGTATCAGTAGTACCTTCTCCTGCTTCTGGCTACAGAAGTGCAGCTGTAGCTGTATAATTAGTAGCAGCAAGCAGCCAGATGCTACTTGGCAAAATTTTACCGGGCGCCAAAACTGCCAGGTTCATGCTGGGAGAGGGCACAAACTGGGGTATCTGCTCTGGGCAGCACTTTCAGGCGGGGAGGGGGGGGGCAGGGGGGGGGGGCTGCCAAATTCATCTACAGATTATTCATATGATTTTGAAATGCACCCTGCTGATTTTTGAACACATTCTAAGTTCATTTCTGAATGAATCATAAGTTGTGTTTTGACTGTATGCATATTGTACATGATGTCTCTGCCAGGGTGTTGCATCTAGAAACAAACTTTCCTGCTATACGAGCTGAGCAGAATAAAGCCGAATGGGTGAATGCCAGTCACTGTCTGTTTATGTGGTTGACTAGGTTTGCAAATGATCAGTGTTGTTATAATTACTAGCAAAATCTATAGGTTCAGACTACCAGAGTGGAAATAAATGACTAACAGGAACAACAGGTAAGAAAGGTTATGTATTATCTTCTCGGTGTATCCAAGGAAATGAAATGTTGACAGAAAAGTTTTGGCCAGACCGCTACATTAGTAAGGGCCAGTTGTACAGTACCCAGCTAGTAGCCGCTTAAGTTCTATTCTGAGAATAGCACAGAAAATGCACTGTACGAAAACATAGTAACACCTAACAGGAAAATAAACGAGGGGTAAGTAAATCAGTGATTGTGGCAGTGTTACTGAAGATAAATGGAGAATAAATTTTGACACTGGCAGAAATAGTTACAGAATTAATGATGACAATGATTATCACTGCTAGCATTCAACCGCGATTCTTATACATATTTTAACAACGCGTTTCAAGAGACAATGCTCTCATCATCAGGTTGTAAAATCTATGTCATGAATTAAACGGACTAAAAAGACCAAATATCATCACCAATAGTGGGGAAGTCCATAGAGTAAAACAGAATTAAAAGTATATTGGACTGTGAGTCCTCGTCTTACATTGAAGTTGTTGACACAAGTCAATGGCCGTCCCATAGCTACCGAATATTCAATGTAAGACGAGGACTCACAGTCCAATATACTTTTAATTCTGTTTTACTCTATGGACTTCCCCACTATTGGTGATGATATTTGGTCTTTTTAGTCCGTTTAATTCATGACATAGATTTTACAACCTGATGATGAGAGCATTGTCTCTTGAAACGCGTTGTTAAAATATGTATAAGAATCGCGGTTGAATGCTAGCAGTGATAATCAGTATAACGACAACTGCTACCTCGACTCCATAATGGATTATATAAAATAATGATGACAAGATTGTTTGTTAGAATGAGAAAGGAGAAGAAACGGGGTCATCACACAAATTATGGAAGAGTATGACAGTTCCAAATTTATATAAAAATTTCCTAGTACTACTGTTTGATCTCATGCTTGAGAACATGGAGTGTATGAATGAAATGTGAAACTATTTCCTAACGTAAATATTTTTGCTTGTAGTAGGCCTAAAAGGCATTTGATATTGGTACTTCGTGAATTATATTCTGTCGTGTTATAAAAACAACCATTTGTGGCAGAACAGTCTCATTTATTTGGTGTTTTTAACAATTACTGCAATATTAGACAGGCCTCTTTAGTTTTATCTAGTAGACAGTGACAAAATACACACAATCAGATCAAGAAACCACACCAGTATTATTTGTATTAACAGCTTTTTCAGTATTAGACTATGACATTTTGTTTTTTCATGTAACAAAACGTTTGATGAACTTTGATGAAGTAATAGGTTCTTTTGCAGAAAGGAAAGATCATGTAAAGCTGTAGCAAGATTAGAGAGAGAACAATGCTAGGACTTAAGAATTGAAGAAATGTGTATTGTCTTGCTTGTCTCTTGTTGTCACTGGTTTTATATATCCTATATTTAATTTTATGTGACACAAAACAGCAAGTTATAAGCTAATACACAATAAAGAGTGCAAATTTTTTGAAGAGTTCTTGTTCTCCCGGTTACAAATAATCCCATCTGGTATTAATAGCATTCTTCTTTTTAAAAAAAAAAAGAGAGAGAGAGAGAGAGAGAGAGAGAGAAGAAGGGCAGGATGTCAAACCGGCTGACTGGGAGCAGGAGAGGCACCACAGGACACTTTAATTTCCACTGTCCTGAATATAGTTTGATGGCAGAACGAAATACAGTGATGAGTGGTAGAAGAATGCTCTGTGAAGAGGCACGGCATTGCACCATGACACACTTAAAGACCAAATAATGTCTTACATTTCTTCGAACACACATTTTTTATGTATCAGACAGAAAGATGTGTGCCACAAAATGAGCATATTTTTGAAAAGTAGTCTCCACGTGACCCATGTTTACATTTAGTAATTTTTGTGGTTCCTCTTTCTTTACAGTTCTCATGTCATATGAAAACAAAATGTATTTCTGTGGCCAGGAGCTATCAAGTGAATTAAAATACATTCACATAATTTGAAGGCTAAAATATGTTATTAGTTTCAAATTTTATTTTATTTCCACCTTTCTGACAGTCAAGCATTAATCACTTTGCAGAACAATGAAGTTATTTTTGTCGGTTTGCTAAAGAAATTTGGCTTTTATTAATCTTTTCCACTGAGGCAGTCAATTTACTTGAAACTAAGTGTTTAAGTCCACACTATTTGCTAGTTTCAACTGTTGACTGCATTTCAAGTGTACGTTTTCATCTTCTAGCACGTGTGGCATTATGCCATAATAAAGAAAATCTATATCTGAATCTGAACATACGAATATACACTTTAAGCCAAATTATGCATTTTAGTATGGTTCACAAAATTCCAATGCTCATGGAGTATCCTCTGATGTCTTGTTTCTTTTATGACATCATGTAAGATCTTTTAATATTTTACACTTACGAACATACAGGCTTCCTGTGTCACCGTAGCTGCGCATGCTTGGTGACGCCTGGCAACTGCTGAAACGAACCTATTTCTAATAGGTCGCTGGAAAATATTGCGAATGATGGTTTGAAAAGCATTACTTTCAAAGTAAGTTTCCTTTTACGCAAGATGAACTATGTGCAAGAATGTACGATGAATTTCATAAATCACAGAGCGTTTGACTCTTATTTAAAAATCAACTCTTTGAGGATGACCATTTAGAAGAATTTCAAGTCCAGAAGATAAAAACATTTATGTCGTTATTAAAAATTTTACTGGCACATTTGCATGATTTATCTCAAAGTGTAACACATGCAAAAAAGATAACATTATATGTGAAAGCTTAGCTTCTCTTTCAGCTTATTAATCTTAGAGACCAATATTATGTGTGAAAGCTTTGCTTATCTTCTAGCAACACTATGTATATTAATTTAAACCATTAACTTTTCACGCTCCATAACAGTAATGTTGTTATTGGCTGACCACATCGCATGTCCTATGATCTGAATATCCACTGTCATCGGCTGGCGAGATCACATGATTGGCATACAAAAACACATCACAATCTTGATTTGGAAGCTTCGGAAAATGACATGCTGTGTTTGGTGGAATTCAAGTTTATACTTTAGTAATATGAAAATGTGCAGCATACATGCTGCTGCACATTAAAGATCTTTCAAGAATGTGTTTTTCTTTTTTCCCCCCTGAGTGTCATTTTCTAAAGTGCCAGAAAATTCTATGCCAGTGTATAAAATCGTTACCATTCAATGGATTGATAAGTCTTACAGTTCTGAGGAAAAGTATACCGTGACTTAACATGTAAGAAGTCTATTTTCACCAGGAGAAGTGTATTTTTAACTGGGAAATCCGAGAAAAATCCAGGAATTTTTTTCCTTGTCCGTTTATACACCCTGTTATCAAATTTGCTTGAAGTCTCCTCTGTGACAATACTAGTCTTGAAATGTGTCTCTCTGAGAGCTTCATTATAGCCAGAACTCTGTGTAAAGTCTCCCATAGACGTTCATACCATACAAGATGTGGTAAAGGTCGCTGGGGGTGTTGGATCTGTAGCTGTCACAAAGCAGGTAATATAAAGCTTCAGAAATGCACATAGAAAGTACAGTGAAAAAGTAGCAGATAAAAGGATAACTAAGAAATCCTCAAAAGAAAATAAGAGAAAGGACAAAGTGGGTTGAGAAAAGCTAAAAATGCAACAAAGTGTGAAAACAAATCTAATGGAAAGTGCTGAGAAAGATGTTCCTCAGTTAGAAATAGTAGTTCCCATTTATGTTCATGTATGTGTCCTTATCAGATAAGTCTGTTGCTATTCCTTGCATACTCATTTTGTTCAAATTGTATTTGAATTTTATTCTTAGATCTCTTTGTAAATAGGGTAATTTTTTACAGCAACAGATAGTGCTTATTGTTTTTATGTCTGTGAGCTCCAAACAGCTTATTGTTCCTAACATAAATGTTCATTAATAGTGTTTTACTGCCTTCACAATTTAGTCTCATTCTAATTACTTTTCTGTATTTTTTTTTGTTCAAATTATATTTTACACTTAATTCTGTTGTCAGGCCCTGGTATGTGTATTTCTTGGTTAAAGTCCGCAGCTCATGGTCTCACAGTCGCGGTTGTGTTCTCGCTTCCCGAGCACGGGGTTCTGGGTTTGATTCCCGGTGGGGTCAGGGATTTTCACATGCCTCGAGATGACTGGGTGTTTGTGTTGTCCTCATCATTCCTGAAGACGGCGAGACTGGACTGAGCAAAGATTGGGAATTTGTATGGGCGCTGATAACCGTGCAGTTGAGTGCCCCACAAACCAAACATCATTATAATCATCATATTTCTTTGTTAAAAGAAATCGTTTTCATTTTAAGGCTTTTTTTTCTTTTAACTCAGGATATAGCCCCCAGTATGTTCCTATATACTGACAAAATTTGTAGATTTTTATCATGAAATCGATCAAAATTGGTCAGGGACTAAGCACAATATGACCCTGGACGTATCAAAAGTGAACTTGCAAAACTGTGGACCTTTCTGATGTACTGACCATCCACTATGTTATTCTCTGCCCCAATAGCACCATTTGATGCGATGTGGAGGGGTATGAGATCAACATTACTACTCTCATGGCCATTGTTAACTTCCTAGGCCTTGCAGCTGCTACTTCTCGCTCAGGTAGCTCTTCAGTTGGCATCATAAGACTGAGTGCAACCCTATCAATCCTCTCATCAAGTGTAAATGCATGAAATACCGAGAATGGAACCCAACTCATGGACATACTTGTGTCTTGGTGCTATCTAATGCAAACGCTATCCTAGTTCCCCATACAAAAAGAGCTAAACTGAAGCACCAAAGAAACTGTTATAGACATGTGTATTCAAATACAGATATATGTAAACAGGCAGAATACGGCGCTGTGGATGTCAGTGCATATATAAGACAACAAGTGTATGGAGCAGTTGTTAGATCAGTTACTACAGCTACAAGGGCAGGTTATCAAGATTTAAGTGAATTTTAATGTGGTGTTACAGTCGGCACATGAGTAATGGGACACAGCATCTCCGAGGTAGTGATGAAGTGGAGATTTTTCATGTCCATTGTGCATTCCAACAGATTTGGACAATTACAGCAGGTCAATGCAATACCCTACATGTCCAAAATGGCCAAGAGTGGCTTCAAGAACACCCTTCTGTGTTTAAACACTTCACTGGCCACCAAACTCCCCAAACATGAACATTATTGAGTGTATCTGGGATGCCTTGCAATGTGCTGTTTAGAAGAGATCTCCACCCTCTCATACTCTTATGGATTTATGGACAGCCCTGCAGGATTCATGGTGTCTGTTCCCTCCAGCACTACTTCAGACATTAGTTGAGTGCATGCCACATCATGTTGCACCATTTCTGCAAGCTCACAGCGGCCCTACACAATATTAGGCAGGAGTACCAGTTTCTTTGATTCTTCAGTGTATAAACTATGTAAAAATTATGATAGTGTATGGAGCATTGGAAACTTGTCAAATAGAGAGCCCATTGATGAAGGCAATAAGCCATATACATTCACAATTTTGCTTACCTCCAAAAAATGGCAAGCAGTTTATGGTCGGTGATAGATAAAATTTGCGACCGTACAGAAAGATGTGAAATTTATGGACACCAAAGATGATAGCCAACACTTCCTTTTCAATGCATTAAGAATGTTCTTTAGCTGGAGTAAGTGCCTTTGACATATATGAGATTAGTCTCTCCATACCATCCATTAGCATATGGGAAAGAAAAACCCCTGTTCCGTGTGGGAAAGTTGCCAACACCAATGGCAAGGGGAGCTGGCAAGTGACAAGGCAAGATGCTGATTGGTGAACGTCTAAAAATCCAGATAGCATCCCTTTTTACAGAGATGATTTAGTAGGTGGGCTCTGGAGGCGGCTTAGGAAATAAATTAAACACAGTAATTCACTTTTCCTAGAATAGTTTAAGATCCTTTATGTATTTAGGCACAGGCATGTTCTGAGTAGTCTCTACATGTTCTCTGCTGGACGGAGGGTCCTCTGCACTGAGAATATAATCTGAGTGAGTGATCACCAGTTGAAGGCAGGCTCATTTCGAAAATTTTAAACATGTTATTGGCTGTGATCCAGCAACCATTTGCTATTTAATTACTGAAACATAAGTACAGCCACTTTGGTTGCACAAAATTTTGTCAATTGATCACAGTTTTGACTGCACTAGGGCAATCCTCATCAGAATAAAAAGATACATATATAGCTTATTGCCCTAGTGCAGTCGAAACCATGATCAACTGACAAAATTTTGTGCAACTGAAGTGGCTGTACATACGGTATGTTTCTGTAATCATTTTGAAAAGTTATACTGTAGACCTTTCTGTGCAAGGGCAGCAAGAACCAGACTTAGGTTGTGAAAATGTTCAGATGTGGAATATTGGCAAGATAATTCACACAATACAGAATTCCTGCTATAGCTTGTTCAAGAACTCCCTAGAATATGGGATCATGCTAGCAATGCAAAAAGACAACCTGTTATATTGATACAGTCTGAATGGTTTTTTCAAAACTAAAATCTTCCTTAAGTCTTCATCAAGAGGCAACTAAAAATATGCCTCTGCTACATCAGTTTAAGAAAACTGTTCCTGTTAAAAGTTTGGAAAACAGTTCATCTGGACAAAGCAAGGGATAAGGATCAATGTTTGTTGTGCATCAAAGATTTGTGTCAAATCTCTACAGAGCCAAAGAGACAAACCAAATGACTGTAAGAAATGGGACAAAAGTTGTTGTTCTAATACGCACTATTCAATCTTAACCTCAGTCAATGTAATCAGGTGAATTTTGCAAAATATGGACTTTCTGTTGCTGTGGGCCTGATTCTCAACCACCTTCCCTAAACCTGATTCAAATAGTCGTGCAAATTGTGCACAAACTATATCAATGGCCTCAAAGGGGACCAAAGAATCAGTGTAGTGCAATTCATGACATAGATCCAAAAGCAGAGACCAGAAATGTTTTTGATCAATGAATCTGCCTGAAAATGACAAAATCCAAGACACCTGATTAGAAGTGACAGTTAGTTGCACATGAGTCAGGAGTACCACTTCATGATGGCTGTACACCACCCACAACTTAAATTGCCCACACTTAAGTGTGTATGCCAGTTGGTGACTGAGATCAGTGCATTAGCATCAAAAAGAAAAGTCACCAGAGTCTCTTGCTCTTTTGCGTGTAACAGAATTTTTAATGGTGTCAACACACGATCACTTCCTGAAATGTTATTAATTTGAATTGTCTGGTGGGGATTCATGGTTCCACTGAGCTATGGCATACTTTTACAATATGGCCTCTGTGTAAACACTTACAATACTTGTCCTCATAATGCAGACATTCTTGCAGGGAATGCAAGAAAAAGCAGTCAGGGCAACTTGAAAAGAAGTGTGTCACCACAAATGATGGTAGGTACTAAGCAGGGTATGCAGAGAATGAGGCCAGTTGGTTGCCACTGAACAGAACTTATTTACTGCTTTAGAATCTGGTATGGAGCCTGCTGCTCTGTATCACTACGCTTCTAAGTGACGAGTGAAATGTCAGAGTCTGCTGAAAAAGCCTGTAGTGCATCTTAAGGCTTTTGTGCAGCCTTCCCTGTCCAAGGTTACGTGAAGTAAACTTTCCACATATTAATTACCACACACATGCATATTTTCTATCCATCCACTGTAAACCTGCAATCCAATAAGTATAACTTACAGAGTGTGACCTGCAATGTTGTAAGACTTCTAGCCTCACCATTCCCACACACACTTTATAGGAAAAATGGTCAGATAATAAAGATAATATGTCGGTCAATGGTAACATCGATGTACTGGGTATAGGGACAAACTTTTGACCCAAGTAACATAATTTTTGATCCATCATCATCATCATCATCAGGTCACAGCTCCAATTCCGTGGGTGCTGGTGACAAGAGTGATGGTTTTTTTTTTTATGTAGGAGGGTAGGTTGTGGGTAATAGGCTACTCCAGTCTGGTCACAAGCATAACCTATCCCATAAAAGGCAGGGCTACTTGTGAAAGCAGTTATGTGATCTACAAACTAAACTGCAACCACTGTGCTGCATTCTGTGTGTTGATGACAACCAACAAGCTCTCTGTCCTCATGAATGTCCACTGACAGACCGTGGCCAGGCCAAGTAACAGCTAGACGGCCCAGTTGCTGAGTATGCTGCGAATCACAACATTCTTCACTTCAATGACTGGTTCACAGCCTGCGTCATCTGAATCGTTCCCATTAACACTAGCTTTTCTGAACTGCACATGTGGGAACTCTCTTTGCAATATATCCTAAGTTCCCATAACCTCCTGGCCTTAACCTCCAGTAGTCACTGTCCTTCACCCACCTATCTCCTCCCTTTTCCCACTCGAGCACTACATGGCCTCTATTCCACCAATGCACCCACAGCCTTTTTACTTCTCCATTTTCGGCTCCTCACTCCTCCCGCCTCCTGTCTGCATCCAGCTGCCCTACCCCCATCACGTCCCTGTATGTTCCCACAAGTTCCACTTCATTGTCCCCCACCCATACCCTGCTATCCTTCCCACTTCCCATACCAGCTTCCTTATCCCTACCATCCACATAGCTTCTCCCATCAAGTGCTGTTGCTCATAGTCTTGCATTGGCAGCCAGAGATGGTGGTCATGCGTGTTGCGAGTTGTTTTTGTGTGAATGTGTGTGCATGTTGTCCATTTCAGAAGAAGGCCTTTTGGCTGAAAGCTTACTTGTTTAGAAGTCTTTTCGTTGTGCCTGTCTGTGACTCACCATCTCCACTACATGGTGAGTAGCAATCTATCCTCTTCATAATACTGTCATTATTCCATCCTGGATTTTCCATTGTTTAATTTAGCAAATGGAACAGATAACTTAATGTCCTACCTGAATCCCACAAAGCATGTTTGACGTGCTCTCAGAAGGCACATTTCTGCTCACGGTACTCCAACACAGAGCCTTATACCACTGGTATCAGGTTTGCAAGAAGAATGACATTTATTTTTTTATCAAGTCCAAAGACTCAGTCTTTAATAGCATCAAATTTCACTCTATTGGTTGTATTGCTGCTGGTGAAAAGCACACACTATATTGGCACTATTTGTGGCAGTCTAAAATGTCATTTATTTTGCATGTTTCAAACTTGTTCAAAGTTCAGGCATAAAATCATTGTTACAAGTGTGCTTTTGTTTTATTTCAGTCACATCATTTGGTGTAGACTTATCAGATTTGATACATAACTTTCTCAATTATCATAAGTTTAGTAATCTCACAAGACCTGTGAATGGAAGATTCAGACATACCAATACCCATTACATCACCCCCTCATCCTGTGATGGCATATGTGATAGGAACATGGCCAATGTTGCAGGCTCGTCACATGAGCTTCTGTAGTACACAAATATAAGGCTATCTAGAGGTGGTTTTTACCAGAGTTGCTTTTATCCAATTTGTCTCTACCTGTGAACTCTTATCACTGCAACTTTTTATTGTGTGCATGTTGCTGTAAATTGTAAATTTACGGTTTCAATGGCAGCTAAGTGTAATGGAACTTTCAATTACTAAATGCTTAGGTTTCACTCAGTTTAATCAGGATCTTCCTCGTGCTAGTTTTTGTGGCTCAGATGACTACTACACCAAGAACAATTACTTTTCATTTGTTGACTAATAGACAATTTTAATTTGTTATTACATAATTTACTTGTGTTCAGTAAACATTGTTAGTCCTAAGTGAGGATTATAACAATAAGGTTTGAGATATTTCCTTTGTATGTAGAAACCAGTATATTTTGTAATATAGTGTCGTTTTTTGTATGTGCAGTTCTCAACCCTTTCCATATTTCTGAAGGCTCTGTTTACTGATTTAATAATATATTTGCACAGATATTCACACTTCACTGCTACCACTATACTGTCACTAATGATGACTAAAGTTTCCTATTTGCTTATACCATTATTTTTTAATGTAATTCCTCTTAACTCACTGCATGCACTCTGCTCAACCCTCCTCTCCTCCCCACCACTCCACCACCCCCACCCATCCACCACCCCCACCCCTGTGAGTATATTCCATCACACACTTATTTTCATAACATCTTCATTGGACTTCCAATGTTTTCCTCAGATGTAGGAATGTATGGAAGGCAAGAGGTACCAAAATCTGTCAGTGGGATAGTAACTCTGTTCTAGTTTTTCATTACACAGTCTATAATATTTTTTCAGTAATCATCAGCGATTACTTTACTATTTGGAAGATAATCAATAAAAAGAATCCCTTTGCAATCACATAAATCACTGATCACATTTCTTATTGATAAAACTGTCTTCATCTTCCTTGGTGCAAGTTCACTAGTTTCCAGCTGTTGCTTCGATTACTGTTATTGTTCTGACACTAAGTGGTGGACCCATGTCTCATTAACATGCACTTAAAAAACATGCCATGTTTTACTCTGTTTCTGACATGGCTATGGCATCAGTTATTTCATATACCTTTACTTGAAGATAGCCCAAGATGATATTGTGACGTTACTGAATGTTTTCATCTGGGTAGGAGTTTCATGGTGTCCTCCACATATGTCACCTTCGGGAGAAGTGTGGCACAGTTGGATCCAGTTGTCCCTTTCTTACCTGCTATAAATGAAATAACAGAAGTTCTACAAACCTTCACTGGCAATGGATAAATTTTTTGGTGGCGATAAACCACTCACATCCAAGAATTTTATGATGTATACCTACATCTATATCTATGTTTTGCAAACCACTGTGAAATGAGTGGCAAAGAGTACATCATATTGAACAATTATTAGGGTTTCTTCCCATTCCATTCACATATGGAGTACAGAAAGAATAACTACTTAAATGTCTCTATACACACTTTAATTTGTTCAGTCTTGTCTTCACAGTTTGTACGGAAGTGATATGTATGGGGTTGTGGTGTTCCTAGATGCCTCACTTAGTTCAGCACCTTGAATCGTTGTAAGTAGGCTTTTGCAGGATAGTTAGTGTGTATCTGTAGGTTTCTACCAGCACAAGTTTTTCAGTATCTCTTTGACTCTCATGGAGCAAACTAACATGTGACATTTGTGCTGCACTGCTTTCAGGGTGTATATGTCCTGGGACAACCACGAAATCTGGGAAAAAACTGGGAGTTTTTTCACCTAGGAGAAAACCAGGAAAACCCAGGAATTTTTCATTGCTTTAGTTTTCAGTTAAACTTTTGTAATTTTAACTTGTAGGAACTGCTATTTTAACACAGAATTTTACTGTATCCCACTACTGCAGAATAATTCTGCAGCAATAAAACATAAACGAGAGGAGAAAACCAAAATGCACCATGTAAAACAACCAAACACAGTGCAAAAAGTGTTTGCCACAGCAAAATGTGTCAAAAGATTTAGGACAAAAACTATGCAATACACAACAAACTGCTTCCGATGAGCGTGATGCCACAACTGATTACATTAGGTTCTTTTGGGCAGTTGCTAGCAAGCTCATGCACATGCACAGTTGAATCACGTATGAGCAGTACATTCTCCCGCTTCTGGCTACTTGAAGTGCGGCTGTTAACTGAATCAGCAGTACAACCAAACAGACAATGCTATCCAAAAAAAATTTTCTGGCGCACCCAAGATGCCAGATTCACGCATGTGCAGTGTGGTGGAGAGGGGCCTAGTCTCCACGTGACCCATGTTTACGTTTAGTAATGTTGCTGTTTCCTCTTGTTTACAACTCTCATGTCAAATGAAAACAAAACAGATTTCTGTAGCTGAGAGTTATCAGTTGAATTAAAATACATTCACATAATTACGGAAGGCTGAAATATGTTACTAGTTTCAGATTCTGATTTTATTATATTTCCACATTTTTTGAAGTCAAGCATTAATCGTCTTGGGGAACAATGAAGCTATTTTTGTCGATTTGTTAAAGAAATTTGTCTTTTATTAATCTTTTCCGCACAGGCAGTAAATTAATGTGAAACAAAGTGTTTCATTCCAAATAGTTAATTTCAACTGTTTCCTGAATTTCAAGTGCATGTTTTCATCTTGTGGCATGTATGGCATTACATCGTAATAAAAATGCAAAATGCTCCAAGCACTATTTTGGGACTTAACATCTGAGGTCACCAGTCCCCTAGACTTAGAACTATTTAAACCTAACTAACCTAAGGACATCATACACATCCATGCCCGAGGCAGGATTCGAACCTGTGTCCGTAGCAGCAGCGCGGTTCCAGACTGAACCGCCTAGAACCGCTCGGCCACAGTGACCGGCAGCATAATAAAGAACCAAACGTAAGGTACTACAGTACTGGTACTCAGAGACAGTTTGCATCCTGAAAACCACACTGGAAAGCTTAATAACAGGTTTGGGCATAATTATTTGTGACTCTGGGCATAATAATGTGCACTTTAAGCCGAATTATGCATTTTAGTATGGTTTACCAAATTCCTATGCTGTTGGAGCATCCTCGGGTGTCCTGTTTCCTTTACAATGAAATGTAAGAAAGCTATGTACGTACAAACATACGGGCTTCTTACATCATCATAGCTGCACACACGCCTGTTTTCTGGCGGGCTCTGACAAATCCTCAAACTACTTCTAACATTTTGCGGAAAATATTGCGAAGGTTGACATTTCTGAATATTTAAAACAACTTGCCATTCTTTGCACCACTTTGAAATCTTATCAAAATCTGATGGAATATTTGTGTAGCTTTCTTCAGACAGAAGATTATTACAGGTAACTGCATTGTCTGCAGAAAATCTGAGGTTGCTGTTAATATTGACTGCCATGTCATTAATATACAAAGTGAACAAAAAGGATCTCAACTTACTTCTCTGGGGAAGGCCAGAAATGAGTTCTACTTCTGTCAGTGATCCTCTGTCTAAAGTTATATGTTGTGTCCTTCTTACAAGTTACAAATTTTATTTGATACCCATATGATCATGCTAATAAATGTTGATTTGATACTGAATGAGTTACTTTTTGAAAGGCAAGAACTACTTGACTTTCTTAACCTATGGGTTTTGTGATGTCTTGTGAGAAAATGTGTGTCACATTTCACATGACCTATGCCTTCAGAATCCATGTCAGTTGTCATAGAGGAGGTCATCCTGTTCAATTTACCTCATAATGTTTGAACTTGGAACATGTTCTATGATAGTATTATAGTCTGACAACAAAGATATTTTATGGTGGTTTTATGGATCTCTGCTGCTGCCCTTCTTGTAGATGGGTGTGACCTGTGCTCTTTCAACTACAGTTTTTTATTCTAGAGATCTACCATATACCAATATAATGAAAAGGAAAGTCGCTTCTCACCATACAGTGGAGATGCTGAGTTGGAGGTAGGCACAACAAAAAGACTGGTACAAATAAAGATTTCAACCAATAAGGCCTCTGTCAAAAACAGACGACAGACACTCCCATACACACTTATACAATTCACACAAACGATTGCAGTCTCAGGCAACTGAAGCCACACTGTGAGCAGCAGCACCAGTGCATGATGGAGGTGGTGACTGGATGGGGAGTAAGGAGGATGCTGGGGTAGGGAGGGGGAGGGATAGTAGGGTAGGGGTGGTGGACAGTGACGTGCTGGGGGAGTGTGTAGGGCGAGGTGGAGAGAGGGTAGGTCAGCTATTTGCAGTCTGGAGGTTAGACAGAGGGCAGTGGAGAGGTGAGGAGGGGGGGGGGGGGTCACTTAGCGGGAAAGGAGAGAAGTAAAAAGATGGGGTGTGATGATGGAATGAGGCCTGTGTAGTGCTGGAATGGGAAAAGGGAAGGGGGTGGATGGGAGAGGACAATGGCTAACGAAGTTGTGGCAAGGAGGGTTACGGGAATGTAGGATACATTGCAGGGAAAGTCCCCACCTGCACAATTCAGAAAAGTTGGTGTTGTTGGGAAGGATCCAGATGGTACAGGCTGTGAAGCAGTCGTTGAAATGAAGGATGTCATGTTTGGCAGCATGCTCACAAACAGGGTAGTCCACTTGTTTCTTGTCCACAGTTTGTCGGTGGCCATTCATACGGACAGACAGCTTGTTGGTTGTCATGCCTACAGAGAATCCAACACAGTCGTTACCTCTCAGCTTGTAGATCATGTTGTGTCTAGACAAGACAGCCTAGACACAATGAGAGGAAGCCGAAAGGCACGCGCTTAAACTCACGCAGGCTGGCGTGAGGTCTGAAACAGGATACGTAATGAATGCTATAAAGAAAAGTACGTAGCTTCTGGAATACTTAACTTTAATCCACATTTGTAGAACATCGCTCTTGATGATACATTAATAGAATCTCAATATCAATTGAATACGGCGCCTTGCTAGGTCGTAGCAAATGTAGCTGAAGGCTATGCTAACTATCGTCTCGGCAAATGAGAGTGTATTTGTCAGTAATCCATCTCAGGCAAAGTCGGCTGTACAACTGGGGCGAGTGCCAGTACGTCTCTCTAGACCTGCTGTGTGGTGGCGCTCGGTCTGCAATTACTGACAGTGGCGACACGCGGGTCCGCCGTATACTAACGGACCGCGGCCGATTTAAAGGCTACCACCTAGCAAGTGTGGTGTCTGGCGGTGACACCACAGATCACATGACTGGTTTCACAGGTAGCCCTGCATTTAATGGTATAGGTGATGTTTGTGACCGGACTGGAGCTGGTGGTGATGGGAAGATGTACAGGACAGGTTTTGCATCTAGGTATATCACAGGGGTGTGAGCCATGAGGTAAAGGGTTGGGGACAGCGGTTGTCTAGGGATGAACACGTATGTTGTGTAGGTTTGGTGGATGGCAGAATACCAATGTGGGAGGGGTGTGAAGGATAGTGGGCCGGACATTTCTCATTTCAGGTCACGATCAGAGATAGTCAAAACCCTGGCAAAGAATGTAATTCAGTTGCTCCAGTCCTGGGTGATACTGAGTTACGAAGGGAATGCTACTCTGTGGCCAAATTGTAGGCCTTTCGGGGGTGGTGGGAGACTGGAAAGATAAGGCACGGGAGATTTGATTTTGTACAAGATTGGGATGATAATTACAGTCTATGAAGGCTTCAGTGAGACCCTCAGTATATTTCGAGAGGGACCGCTCATCACTGCAGATGCGACAACCATGGGTGGCTAGGCTGTATGGAAGGGACTTCTTGGTATGGAATGGGTGGCAGCTGTTGAAGGTGAGATATTGCTGGTCGTTAATAGGTTTGATATGGACGGAGGTACTGATGTAGCCATCTTTGAGGTGGAGGTCAACATCTAGGTAGGTGGCTTGTTGGGTTGAGCAGGACCAGGTGAAGCAAATTGGGGAGAAGTTGTTGAGGTTCTGGAGGAATGTGGATAGGGTGTCCTCACCCTCAATCCAGATCACAATTTAGGTTGGATTCCTCTAGATGGCCCATGAATAGATTGGCATAGGAAGTTGACATGCAGGTGCCCATAGGCATACTGCGGATTTGTTTGTTGGTAATGGCTTCAAAGGAGAAGTAATTGTGGGTGAGGATACAGTTGGTCATGGTGAATAGGAAGCAGATTGTTGGTTTGGGATCCACTGGGCATTGTGAAATTTAGCGTTTGATAGCGGTAAAACAATGGGCATTCGGGATGTTAGTGTAAAGGGAGGTGGCATCAATAGTGACGAGCATGGCACCTTGTCGTAAAGGGACAGGAACTGTGGAGAGTCAGTGAAGGAAATAGGGGGCACAGTAACCAGTCACACTGGGCGTGCTGGGTGGTTGGGTTTATGGACTTTAGGAAACATGTAGATGGTAGGAGTGTGGGTAGTGGTAGGGGTGAGCAGAGATATGGACTTTGGGGAGAGGTTCTGGGATGGGCCTTAGGATTTGAGGAGTGACTGGAGATCTGGTGGATTACTGGAATGGGGTCACTGTGGCAAGGCTTGTAGATAGATGTATCAGACAGCTGGAAGAGTCTTTCTGCCAGGTAATCCTTGCAGTTCAAAATAACAGTGGTGGAGCCCTTATCCCATGTAGGATTATAAGATTGGGATCAGCTTTTAGATGGTGGACTGCAGTTCTTTCTATGGATGTACTGTTGGTTTGCATGTCGTGGGATTTGGGAAATTTACTTCACCTGGTCCTACTGAACCCAATAAGCCACCTCCCTAGATGTTGACCTCTATCTCAAAGATGGCTATACTGAGAGTCTCACTGAAGCCTTCACAGACCGTAATTATCCTCCCAACCTTGTACAAAAACAAATCTCCCGTGCCTTATCTTTCCCGTCTCCCACATCTCTCAAAGTCCTACTGTCTGGGCACAGTGGGGCATACCCCCGTAACTCAGTATCACCCAGGACTGAAGCAACTGAATTACATTCTTCGCCAGAGTTTTGACTACCTCTCGTCGTGCCTTGAAATGTGAAATGTCCTGTGCACTACCCTTCCCACCCTTCCCATAGTGGTATTCCACCATCCATCGAACCTATACAGTATACTCATCCATCCCTAAACAACCGCTGCTCCCAACCCCTTACCTCATGGCTCACACCCCTGTGATATACCTAGATGCAAGACCTGTTCTGTACATCTTCCCACCACCACCTACTCCAGTCTGGTCGCAAACATCACCTATCCCATTAAAGGCAGGGCTACCTGTAAAACCAGTCATGTGATCTACAAGCTGATATGTAATGACTGTGCTGCATTCCCTGTAGATTATGACAAACAACAAGCTGTCTGTCCGTATGAATGGCCGCCGACAAACTGTGCACAAGAAACAAGTGTACTACCCTGTTGCTGAGCATGCTGCCAAACATGACATCCTTCATTTCAATGACTGCTTTACAGCCTGTACCATCTGGATCCTTCCCACAAACACCAACTTTTCTGAATTGCACAGGTGGGAACTCTCCCTGCAATATATCCTACATTCCCGTACCCTCATGGTCTCAACTTTGTTAGTCATTGTCCTCTCCCATCCACCCCCTTCCCTGTTCCCATTCCAGCTCTACACAGTCCTCATTCCACCAGTGCTCCCTGTCTTTTTGCTTCTCTTCTTTTCCACTACTCCTCCCCTCCTCACCTCTCCACTGCCCTCCGTCTAACCTCCCGACTGCAAGTAGTTGCCTTACCCTCTCTCCACCTCTCCCTGTATGCTTTTCAGCAGCACGTGACTGCCCACCATCCCTACCCTACTACACCTCCCCCGCCCCACCCAGCCACCATTCCCATCATGCACTGGTGCTGCTGCTCGCAGTGTGGCCTCCATTGCCTGAGACTGCAGTCGTGTGTGTTTGTGTCAGTGTGTATGTGTGTATCTGTTGTCTATTTTTGACAAAAGCCTTACTGGCCAAAAGCTTTATTTGTGGCACTCTTTTTGTTGTGCCTATCTGCAACTCAGCATCTTCACTATATATGGTGAGTAGAAACTTTCTGTTTCATTATATTGTTACATTCAATCCTGGATTTTCCTTTGCTAGATCTACCATATATTATGATTAAAAGAAGGACTAACACAGCTGTATATATTTCACTCATCTTTTCAGTGGTGCAGGAATTTAAATGGGACTGAAGTTCATAATTTCTGCCATCACAAAACTGTAAATATTGTAATTAATTTTTGGATTTTTAAAATATCCTCTAATTATGACAATAAGGTTTGGAAATGTACTGACCACTGAACAGAATATTTATGTACAATTTTTGGTTTCACCTGGGAAGGAAGGAAGATTAGTGTTTAACATCCTGATGACAGTGTGGTCATTAGAGTTGGAGCACGAGCTCATGTTAAGAAAGGACAGGGAAGAAAATCAGCCATACTCTTTCAAAGGAACCATCTTGTCATTTATTGTGAGTATTGTAGGGAAATTCAGGATGGCTGACTAGGGATTTGAACCATTGTCTTCTGGAATGTTAGTCCAGTGTGCAGTTTCATCTGGGGTTGAATCTGGTGGTCAGTTGAAAGATTCAATTATAAAACTGTGGCCACCTTTGATATTGAGTCTTGATCAAACACTCTTGCTGCAATTTCTCTTTGGAGTATTTGCATTTCTTGCTTTGTGACAAATACACTACCTCCATTTCCTGTTAGCTTATCCTTTCAATACACATTTAAATTGTCCCCAGAAATCTCAATTCTGCATTTTACCAGCTTTCAGTATCTAATATTATGAGAGCTCCACTGTTTTTAGGAGTGCTTCAAATTCATGAATGCTTTAGTTGTTGATCACTAGGATTTTAATAATCTCGTTTTTGGGGGTTATTTGTTTTTATCTTACCCTAATACTTAGTGGCCTCCTACAGCTATCATTATCTGGACTGGACTGAGAATTGCCTAAACTAAGATACTGTGGTGCAGAACCCACAGACATATACCTATCTGGTAGCAGCCCCTTGGTGTGCGGTTCCCCACAGACCCATTTATGGGGAGCCTATAGTCCTCAACCCTGTGGCACAAGTGTAGGACATCGTAGCCTAGCTTTTCACAGAATCTTTAAAGTCTGATGGTCCAATCTTTCTGCTCGGCTCAGAACCAGGGGACCACAATCCGTTCTTGTGACAATGCTGTAGATTGTGAGCTTTGCTTTCCCTAAGCAAGGCTGATCTTCTCAAACTCCTCTACAGGTATGACTTCAGATCACAATATAGCAGCTAGAGTGAGCAACTATTCTGATGGAAGATGAAGTTGGCTGTGATAGGTCAGGATGTATGGCAGTTTACCTCCAAGTGAGGGCTGCAGTGGAGTGATGGCACATGTCAGGTGATGAACCTTCTTGGAAACCATGCTGGTTGAATTAGTCCTTAATTCCATAACAATTACAGCGAAGGAGATGGAACTGGAAAGTCAGACAATGGCCTTGTGACCTAGATGGCCATGGCCTTTGTGGCATGCCAGATTTAGCAATAGCCCACCAGAAGAGCAGCAAACTGCCTGTGCCACAGTGCAATGGCAGTGGCTGGCAAGGTGCTGTAGTCAGCTTAGTAGCAGAGGTGGTGATGCAGGGCTGCAGTGATGGCAAGTGATGGACAGTTGAAAGTGGCATCAGCTGCTGGCCTGTTTCTGCAGCTTTGCAGAAAGCACACCAGAGCAGGTGAGGTCAAATCACAGCCTCTGGCATGGTTGATGATGAAGGCATATGCCCTCACTGTGTGATGGACAGTGATAGTGTTTGCTCATACAAGACGTTAACAGCTGGGCAGGTATATGATGATAGTCCTGGCTTGTACCCCAGTCTGCCAGGAAGGCAACCATTGCAGATGACAGTCACCCAGCTCATGACCCACCGGTAGAAAGATGCCAAGTTGGCAGCATTTGGACTAAGCCCAGGCACTGGTCTGCACCTATTGACAGCAGAGTTTCATGTTGGCAGCTGGCTGGTTCATCTCAGTGTGTAGACTTACATAGACCTCCACTCAGCTGGCGCTTGGTGATGACTGGGCGTGAGTGTCTAAATTTAATAGTATTTATGCTAGCCATGTCTGATGTCATTTCTGCAACAGTAATTTGGAAAGCCATTCATACAACAGTTAGTCCATTATATCAGCAACTACACAGCCCAGGTAGTACTATAAAGGTGCCACAAGTTCTCCTTTCAGAAGCACTGTCTGGCAACATTTTCAATGTCAGCTTGCGTACTGAATGAGTATACTTGTGGTACCATTATTTATCATTCATTCAAACATCTGATCTTTAACAAATGCCTACCCTTCTGCACATGCTTCACCCTAACATAGACACAGCAGGATTCTCATCAGGTGAAGTGCGTCTCAGTGGCTCAGCTCAGTGGAAGAGAGCACCTTGAACTTGTTAGTCACAGCAATGGGTATAATACTTTGAGTTCTCCGTACTTCCTGTTGTCCCTGCACCAGTATTCTCCGTACTCCCTGTCTTCCCTGTACCAGATCCCTAGACCTACCACTGAGTCACTACTGACTGCCAAGTCAATAAGTAATAATAGCTCATTTATTTCCTGGAGAGGAGACGGTATACAAAGGAGAGAATAAAATCTTTGGTGTCTCTTTTACATGACACTTGGTACTTCTCCCAACACATTCATTTTCTGCAGCTTCCAATCATTTGATAGTAGTCAGAGCAATTTCCAGCTGCTTTTGGACAGTAAGTAACTCATCTTGTTCCCGAAAACAGCAAAGTGGGCTGCTTTGTGGGAGGTGCCATGTTTTACAGAACAGTAAACAAATAATTTTAACTGAGCTTGCTGATTTTCCTCTAATTTCTTGATCTATTGTGCTACAAGGATTGCAAATTCAAAAAATTGAGTTCTATTGTAACAAGAAAAAAACATGGGGATACAATTTACTGATTCCCAGAAGCAATTTGGAACTTTTTTCCCAAGGCTGTGGTCACTAACAAACTCAAAAATAGTGATAAATACATAACAGATTCATACAATGATGGCACAGGATTCTATTTTACCCATTTGTACCAAACATGCGCAGTATGAGCAATTTAAAATGCCTTATAACCAAAACTATTCTGCACATTATTTTGACATGTCTGGTTTATTATTATGTGTAAAATATACCAATGTAAAAGTTTAATGGGTATGCAATACCAACACATTCTTACCCTGCCCTAACACTGCACATTTTAATTGTTGATGTCATTAAAGCATTCTCAGGAGACCATATATAGAAAAAAAAAGAAGTATGCGTTAGCCTGTGACATTGTGGTCCAGGTAAAAATAATTACCATAATAAATCACATTGAGATAAAATACTGCACATTCAGGTCATCATGAGAATGACTCAAAAACTGTTATGTTATATATTTCACAAAATAATTAGAATTAAGCAATTAGAATAACTTTCTATCAACAGATGTGTCTTCATCTATAAGTGTTTATGAGGCTTTTCTACTACAGATGCTAGCCCAGAACTGCTGTACTGGTTTGCAGAACAGACTCTACAACCTGGCCCAGCTGTATCTTTAAAATGTGTTGCAACAGGGAATCCACCACCACAGTTCATATGGACCCTGGATGGATTTCCAGTACCAGATAGTCCCAGGTCAGTGCTGTCAGGCTACTTATATAGCAGTACTGAAATGAGATAATGAGTGGATGCCTCTTTTGAACAGTTTCCACCTTCTGCACCTTATGCCTCTTTCCTCTGTCCCCCTGCCCCCCTTCCTCAAACTATATGTGCATATGTCACTTTATGTTGTTCTTGTCGTGTTTCTTTGTGTATATATGTATGTATTTTTTGTGTCTTTCTTCACTTGTACTCCTAGATGCCACACTTTGTCCCTGAATGGTCTCATTTCCTATTTTTTGCCATCTGAATCAACTCATTACTGTAAAAATTGGTGATTGTGCTACATTTTCTTCATACCTTTTTCTGGAACTACCTGCCAACTAAACCTTTATTTGGTAGCATTTGTCATTTCATTAACAAATCCTTTCTTAAAGCACATATTATAGGAAGTTTTATAAAGTATTGTTGTTTTTCATTGAAAATTTATGCTTTATGTTAAATAATTATGGTAATACTATTTAAAACTCAGACTTGGTACATCTATTCTGATTTACTTGAACCTCTTAAATTATTCTGCTAACACCAGGCTTCAACACTCACCCACACAAATACAATGATTTAACATCATGTTAAATTCATAATCAATTGTAATTTTGATACAAAAGCCACAGTTTATTTGATTTGATTTGATTTGATTTGATTTATTTCGTGTTCCATAGGTCCAACTGTGTTGGATACACAAGGACGTGGAACGAGTCAGTTTTTTACAAATACAATCTGATAATCTAATAGCATATACAGAAATTTGAGTACATAATTATATAAAAATTTATACAGTAAATTCTTTGGGCAGCAATACAGAAAAAGAAAATACATATTTTCTTAGAATCATTAAAACACTACAGAACACAGATACGGAGAACACACAGTTACAGAGCTCAGGTTAAATAAAATTCATAGTGGCATTATGTCAACTTGTATTATATAATATTAAAATATTACAATTTATTTAGTTAAAAATTCATCTAGACTGTAAAAAGCTTTTTCTAGCAAAAATATTTTTAGTGCTTTCTTAAACTCACTCTTGTTATGAATCTCTGTCTTTATTTTGGGAGGAAGAGCATTGAAGAGTTTTGCTCCAGTGTAGTGGACACCCTTTTGTGCCAAGCTCAAATTTCTGAGTTCACTGTAAATTACACAGACTGTTAAGTGCTCAATACTTGTATGTGTAGTTTATTAGAATTTATTAATTATTCTTATTACAAAATGAGGCAAAATCATGTATTAGTGACAAAAAGTATCCATTATCCATTCAGACTAACATAACAGTCCAAAATCGTGAAAAGGCCATATACAGATTGAAAAATACATATGTATCAGATCTTTCACTAAATCTAGAATCAAACACATCATCATGGCCTGACTGAGACAGTTTAATTTCAGCAAACCTCTGATTTCATTTGTGACCATTACAGAATTTTCTTCCATGGAATAGTCTGGAATGGAGTCTGCTCTACTTCATGATGCTAACCAAACACCCACTTCAATAAAGCAAAAGTTATATTGACTAGTGAGCCTCTGAGTTATCACCAAACTGAAAAGCATACACCAGACTGTGAATATCATAGTATTACCCATCCTTCCTCTGTTATGAGCTGTAGTAAGATGTTAGTATATCTGATTCGAGATCTACAAGGTCCAGAATCTTCAGCATTATTATTTTCTTCATGTGGGGTACCACAGCCATATGTTTGTTAAAGGGCATTGTAAAGGTTCCACCTTGACTCTTGCTTACATGTATTTACTTTCTTTAGCTTTGCACAGTTGGCTGATTTCAGCAATATGGGTCTTTCTCAAGTCCTGTAGGTGCTAATACAACAGCACTTGAGTAAGGCCGAAATTGGCAGTTGTGTGAAGTTAAAGTAAATACATTACACAACAACCAAAGTGGAACCTTTGCAGTGTCATTTCAGCATTACATTCAAGAGTAATGCTAACTTCACAAGGAAACCTTCTTTACATGAGATTTCCTTCTTACTGATTAGTACTATGTTACATTTATACTCTCAAATTAGGTATAGTTGTGATTGAACAGGAGTGAAATTTAAAGTTAGAAATAGTAGTTATGGAGCTATCTACAAAGGCCCTCTCATTTAAACTTTATACATTCAGTATATTTCCTCTGCTAGAATGCAGCTCTATGAACCTTTTTCTCTTCAACCTAACCCAGTTTGTTCTTTGCCGTAACTATTTCAACAGTTGTCATACATGTTTATTTTCCCCATCCTTGAGCAATATACATCATATGAGTGCAATCTTGTGGAACAAAACCCTGCTTGGTTTCTTTGCAGCTTTTCCATCCATTTGTAGCTCATCAGAGAATTATCCATGAATCTCAATTATTAATACTCGAAAAAGAAAGAAAAGTCATATTTTAGTTCACATTCTAGAAAAATTTTAGGTGTTACTACAAATGAATTCATAAGACATAAAAAAAGGAAAAAATATTGATAAATGTTAGTCACAGAAAGGAAGCATCTACACAATAACTAACAAATCATGATCAACCATGTTGTCACTGCACGATTAAAATGTGGAAGTTTACTGTTGCCACACTTTGCTTGGTTATCGATGTATGTGTATGAGCGTCTTAAGATAATAACATCAGGGATTTGCAAAAACAAATAAAACTGCCTCCCTGAATTCAACAATGGATTTTATGTGCATACAAGTGCAAGAGTTGGTTTGTAGCAGCAATTTGTTGGAGTACAACTGTATTCACATGGAATTATTCTTGAAGTTATGGGAACGAGGAGTGATTTCACAATTAAGGCATGATTAGGAATAAGGTATGTGAATGCATGATCTGAGATAGAAGCAGGATGATTGTGATCATAAATTTACTTAAATGTTATAATACATAAAAATGTGCAGTTTGTTTATGAAGGAGGAGGTGAATAACAAATTCAATTACTTTTTGTTCATTCTGATCTTTACCATTGTGTACCACATATCCTCCATTATGGGAAATTTCCAGTCTGGAAAGAAGGAGAAGCTGGAGCATAAGCAAGAAAGTCTTGGAGGCTCACACATTGCACATTTTAATTTTATTTAAAATTAACTGAGAAACACAGTGTTGTTCTGTTATGTATTTATTCCACTCTTCTATTAGCCCATCTCCTCCTCTCTCCTCTCTGTGTCCATCTCCTCCTTCCTCCTCTCTCTGTCCATCTCCTCCTTTCCCCTCTCTTTATCCAACCTCCTCTTCCCCTCCTGTTTCTATCCATCCCCTCTATCTTTATTCACCTCTCCTTCTCTCCATTCTATATACATCCCCTCTGTTCCTGTCCATTGCCTCCACCCCTCCCTATGTCTCAACCTACCTCCACCTCCCTCTCTCCCTGTTCATCTGCTCTGCTTTCCTTTATATATCTCTTCTCCCCTCTCTCTGTCCATCTCCTTCCCTCTCTCTGTCCATATCCTCCTCTTCCCTTTCTCTGTCCAATAACTCCTCCACTTCCATCTGTTCATCTTCTCCTCTCCCCTCTCTCTGCCTCTTCATCACCTTGTCCTCTTCCTCTGCCTCTTCATCTTCCTCTCCCCTGTCTCTGTGCCTTTCTCTCTCTCTCCCCCTGCCTCTGTCTGTCTCCACCTCTTTCCTTTCTCTGCTCGTCTTCCTCTCCTCTCACTGTGTCCATTTCCCTCTCCCCTGTCTCTAGCCACCTCCCCCTTCTCATATCTGTGCCTATCTCCTCATTCCCCCTCACCCCCTGTCCATCTCCTCATCCTCCCTTCTCTCTGCATATTATCACACTCACCCCAATAGGAGGTGTGTGGTTCTTACCCCTACAGTATTTCTTTCCAGATTGTAACTAATATATGTGCCAAATTTGATTGAAATCATTCCAGTGTTTGCTCACATTGACATGTCAGATATGTTTCACACATATTTCACCTATATGTGTAGTGAATTTTGCACAACAGTTCCATTTTCATGCAGCTTAATGTTTATGATGATCATACGTGCTGAACCTTGTGCTGTAGAATAATATAATTTTGTAAGTGTATCCAGTAGTACATGTGCTTGCAGTTTATGAAATGTGCTTTGAATAGGATTAGTAGTAAAGAGGTAATTTATTGAAACATCATGCCTGATGTGGCTGTCTCTCAGACATCTCAGTGTTTATGACATCATATCTTCTGAACTATGTGTTGTACAATAATATATTTTCCTAGATACATTCAGTGACATATGTGTATACTACCTCTGAAATGTGTTGTGAATAGTTCTTAGTAAGGAAGTAATAAATTAAAATGTCATGCATGTTGCTGCTATTTCTCATGCATCTCTGCATTATGACATTGCACTTCCTGAACTGTGTGTCATACAAAGATATATTTCTATAGATACATTAATGGCATATGCAGATACTATCTCCAAAATGTGTTGTGAATAGAGTCAGTAGTAAAGAGGTAATAAATTAAATTGTCATGCTTTATGTGACAGTTTTACTGCATGAACAGCGAAAATGTAGTAAGTGATAAACTGTTTTCCTTTCATCTTTTTATGGGGATCATCAGTGAGAAACAGTGTTGTAAAGGTTTGAACCTATGTGTAAAGTTTGTTGCAAGTCTCTGAGTGCTCTCATTCTCAAATACTATATAAGTTAAGTGCAGGTATTCTTGCACCTTGGGCTGCACTACTTTTCCATCCCCACCCACACCCCCTTGATAGGTGATTGGTTCTTACCCCCATACATAAATACATACATACATTTTTACAATTTGTATGGATTTCTTCATCAGCTAAAATATAAATAAATTTAGATACTTTAGCAATCAGAACTGTAACCTCTAAAATCAGAATTTGGCATAACTTCCAAAGCATGAAGGATAAAAACTAAATTTAGATAGATTTGTAGGTAGTTGATAGGCACTATATGCAGTGCCAGTTGTCAAGTTCCTTTGACTTCACCAACTTTTCCTTGAAAGTTACTACAAATTCGAGAGACTCCCGCTGTTAAATTTGGAACAATAGAACCACTGACGTAGCATCTGAGTGAATTAATATTATGGTGCAGGTAATAGGGAATACATCAGCAAGATATAGTGATGACCATCAAGGGAGGTAGGGCCTATATCAGTTCAAATGGGCCATCGAGGAAGAGGTGAGCTTGGGGAGAAAACATAATTGCAAATCTCCATCTATATCCATACTCTACAAACCACTGTGAAGTGCGTGTATGGGGTATTTGTCTTTGTGTCATATACAGTATTAGGGTTTCCTCCTGTTCCATTTGCATATAGGTTGTGGAGGAAATGAGTGCTTAAAAATACACTGTAGTTAGTTTAACCTTATTTTTACAGATCTTATGGGAGTGATACATAGGTGGCTGTATTATATTTCTAGACTCCTCAGGCAGAAGGGGAGCTACAGGGAAGAGCTTCTGAAATGGTTGCTGACAAAAAACTTGTTCCCTGGGTAATTTGCATAAAATATGAGCAATGCCTCATGGTTTGAACTCTGTATTAAGCTAGTGGTTCAAAATAACAGGCTGGATATCATACATAATTTTCCCACACATCATATCTTATAGTTCGTAACATGGTATAGGTACATATTCCAGTTCAGTTAGGAACCTTTAAATTCTGAATGGTGTAAAAACAGTTTTTATTTTTCAGCAAAATAAATCAATCAAAGCTCCTTATGAGAATGAAAATGGACTAGTTAAACAGTGATGATAGCCCTTTAATAGCTAAATTTTACCTATTGCATCCATTGCTTGCATTTCTCGCCAACGTGCTTGAAAGTAAGTTAGAATTAATTTGATTCTCATACTAATATTTAAATGAAGAAGTAGTGTTAGCCACTAGTAAAGTACTGAAGATTATTAGTGTGACGGTTAAACAGACTACACTTTATAATAATGTAAGTTGTTACTTAGAATGTTTGTCTTGTATCTCCAGGTTTACTTTGGCTTTCCATTAGCACCTTTATATCTGAATTAACACATTTTTTTTTCTTGTCTCATCAACAGGTTTTTAGTTGGACAGTATGTTACTGTTCATGATGATGTCATTAGCCATGTAAATATCTCAAATCTGAAGGAAGAGGATGGTGGAGAATACACATGTACCGCCAAGAATTCTGTTGCTCAAGTTTCACACAGTGCTAGAATTAATGTCTATGGTAAGATTTCATGTTTAATCATAAGATGCCTTCAAGCACCTAGATACTGTTATTATCCATTTTTAATTCTGTTTCTCCAAATTATGCATGATAGTATTTATAAGTGTGTGGAATGTGGCATTTGTAAGAATAAGGCCACTTATTGTTAAGGAATCAACATATAAGACAATTAACTTCTGGTTGGTCACAATTTTTCCTCAGTCTGTAATTAAACATATCTGTCTTAAGCTATTGGCATTGTAGATTAAATAAAATTACAGTCAGTAAGGGTACTTGGCAAAAACATAAAATAATATGACAGTACGACAAAACAGTTCATTCAAAAACAAAATGTATTGGTAATGCTGATAATTGTTCTAATAATGTGACTTGGAGGTCTTGAATCATCCTAATTCTGATCTGTTGCCTATTCTCTTTGTCCAATACTGTTAAAAGTAATCAAAGTAATAGGGGACACTCGCATCCAGTGTTTCTAGTTGACCACTGTTTCTTTAATTATTATCTGTGCCATGATTTTAATATATTATCCTCTCAGGCAGTGTGGGGGTATTATTAACTGATATTGCCATTGTCAAACATGCTGTTTTTATGAATAAAGTTTACTTGTTTTTTATCTATGTGAAATCTAAATTCAGGTAAAAGGTTTCTAGAGTGAATTCATTGTGTTATTAAGGGGGGTTAGGATGTCAAGCAGGCCGACTTAGAGCAGGAGAGGCACCACAGGAGATTTTAATTTTCACTGTCTATACTTTTACAAGTAAATTCATAAAACTTTGTCAGCATGACCAGGAAGGATTCAGGATTCACAGTCATAGCAGCGGAAGTTCAAAAACATAACAAAATAAATTTTTTTACATGTGGAATTTCATCATTTTTTCACTTACTATTGGCTGCATTTGTTTTTATAGGTACACTTTTCTTCATAAGTAAGAGAGACTGTTCAATTAATTTTGCACAGCATACAAACCATACTTACAGGTGTCTGAAACTTTAGAATCTATTTAACTTATGAAAAAATGAATGATCTGTTACGTTTTAAACCTTATGTTTAGAGAAAAAATCAAATTTTGTAGTTAATTATCTCAATTTCTACCACAGTTGTTAATAGATTTGGAAAATTCTAGAGTTTCATACTTTCGTAAGTATGGTTTGTATGCTGTGAAAAATTCATCAAAGAATCTCTCTTACTTCTGAAGAAAAATTTAGCTATAGCAACAAATGCAGCCAACAGTAAGTGAAAAAATGATGAAATTTCATATCTAAAAAAAAATTATTTTGTTATGTTTTTGAACTTCCACTGTCATGAGTGTGAATCTTGAATCCTTCCTGGTCATTCTGACAAAGCTTTATGAATTTATTTGTAAAAGTATAGGCACTGGGAATTAAAATGTCCTGTGGTGCCTCTCCTGCTCCAAGACAACCTTTTTGTCATCTTACCCCCCTTAAATCATAACCAGCCACTCTTTCTTGTAAAGTGAATTGTTCATTTCTGTTTGTCAAGTCGACATTTGAAAATAAACAGTGGAGAAAATGAGTACCTAATGGTCAAGATCTCCTTTTACAAAAACCATATTTGTAAAGGAAACCTTGATCATGTGTGCAACACTGTAACGAATGACAATGAAGAGAGCATTCTTTCACAAATTATCAGCTTCAGATAATTGGCCAAAGAATAACTAAATCTAGAACAGTAACCTACCTTGGACAGTTTAGTATGAGTTGAATTCAGAAACAATATCAATGCTTAAAAAGATTCACAAAACATGTCAGAAATGAAATATAACCTTTTACTTCAGGGTAATTCACTACTGCTCAATCTAAAAATGTATAACATTAACTGAATTTCCATTGGTGCTTTGGAGAACATGATAATAAAATTAAGAAAGAAAACAGTTTCTAATGTTCTGCAGAATTATATTTATTTGGTTTGCTCACAAACCACCTTTCAGCTTCTCTTGTCACTTCAGGCTACAGCTGAATGTCGCAAACACAGATAAATATGATGCATGACTTACACTGATATTATCTGTACAGAAGATACAAAAATGACAAAGTTTTTATGTGGGAAAACATTACAGTAGTTAAAAAAAAAAAGAGGCAAACAAAGTTTTTGTGTGGAGATAAATTTAACAAATAATGATAAATAAGACGAATTTACATTTTCAATCTAATATTTGTAATGAAAACTTAATTTTGAAAAAGGAGGAAAAGGAAACAGAGTTTGATCATTTCATACTAGGCTGGCATTCTGTGTCATCAGTTTGTTGATTTCCATTATTTCCAACAGGGTCATATTTCTGTCTTTCTTGATGTAATGTAAAACTTCATATTCTACATCATACAAATATTTTTCTGCTAGAAGATGATCAGGAAAGGTTGAATCTTTCTTCTTCAGTCCATAATGTCTCTTGTGTTCATGTAGCGTAATTGCCACAGCTCTGCCTGACTGACCAATATACACTGCTTGCAAGTGATTTTATATACACCACTCTGTGCCAAGGATTGCAGTTTCCTTAATACCGAATAATAGTTTCAACATGTGACTTTTTGGCAAGATTGTCTGCAGAGCTAAAGCAATTGCTGGAAGTGATTTGTTTGATGGTTTATAGTTCTGTTTGAAAAGCTGATTGGGATAATGGAACAGATATGAAGCGATGCAACATTGAGTCGAAGTTACATGTTTTTGGCTTTGTGGATGCTGGGGGCTCACAGGGATTATCGTATCAGAATCTAGATAGCACGTAACCTCCGTGCCTGTTTCACCACACATGCCATCTTGGTTCTTCTCCAAGACACCAGTTTCACAGAACTTGGCAGAACTGGCACTACAGCATGGCCTTGGTTCTTGCCGCCTAACTGGCCTTAATTTATGTTAATTTCTATGATCTCAGCTTTTCTTCACAGTAGCTATTTCTTTCTTTACTCCCGTGTAATTTTCTATTTCTTTCATTTTTTGACCTGTCTATTTTGCATCCCCACTTCTCACCTCTACCACATACAATGCATTTAGCTTTCCACTCTTATTAGCTCATCCACGATGTTTTGGCATAATCTCTGTCTTGTGTGTTACCCTAGCTTCCTTTTTTAAGCTCTCACGTTTTCAAATCTCATCTGTTGCAGTCCTTAACAATCTGTCATTCCTTCTCATGCTATTCAGTGAGTCTCCCTTGATCTGGGGTTCTGTGTGACTTTTCCAAACTTTACCTCTCATCCTAAACCTTGCCAGTCTTTTCCATCCTAAACCTTGCTAGTCTTTTCCTTCATCTCTCTTCCTTCCCCTTCAACCCTTCTGCCAGAAGAAGGAGCCACTGGCTCCAAAAGCTTGCTGATTTTAATACCTTTGTACAAAAGGGTGTATACGACCCGGGACAGCTGGGAGATCTGGGAAAAAACTGGGAATATTTTCATCCAGGAGAAAACCAGGAAAAACCCAGGAATTGTTTAGAATTCTGGGAATTTTTCATTGTTTTAGTTTTCAGTTAAATTTTTGTGATATTGGCTGGTAAGAACCAATACTTTAACAAAGGATATTACTGTATCCCACTACTGCAGAATAATACTGCAGCAACAAAACATGAATGAGAGAAAAAAGAAAATGGAAATGAAACTTAAGTCTAAGGAAATGCACCAGATACGACAGCAAAGCACAGTGCTCATACAAGCGTCTGCCAACAAAAAATTGTGTCAAAGGCTTTAGAAAGACTATGCAATGCTTCATAATGACAAATTGCCTCTAGCTTCTGGCTACAGAAGTGTGGCTGGGTGCCAACTATCTAGTATTGCCCCGGTTCGGAAATATCGTAGATCTGGGTCTGATGCACAGAGTAGTCTAAGTTGTGATGGGGAGGTGGGTTGTCTCCACGTGACCTGTGTTTATGTTAAGTGATTTTGTTGTTTCCTCTCCATCTATTGCTCTCATGTTAAATGAAAACAAAATGGAGTTTTGTGGCCAAGAGCTAGCAAATGAATTAAAATACACTCCTGGAAATGGAAAAAAGAACACATTGACACCAGTGTGTCAGACCCACCATACTTGCTCCGGACACTGCGAGAGGGCTATACAAGCAATGATCACACGCACGGCACAGCGGACACACCAGGAACCACGGTGTTGGCCGTCGAATGGCGCTAGCTGCGCAGCATTTGTGCACCGCCGCCGTCAGTGTCAGCCAGTTTGCCGTGGCATACGGAGCTCCATCGCAGTCTTTAACACTGGTAGCATGCCGCGACAGCGTGGACGTGAACCGTATGTGCAGTTGACGGACTTGGAGCGAGGGCGTATAGTGGGCATGCGGGAGGCCGGGTGGACGTACCGCCGAATTGCTCAACACGTGGGGCGTGAGGTCTCCACAGTACATCGATGTTGTCGCCAGTGGTCGGCGGAAGGTGCACGTGCCCGTCGACCTGGGACCGGACCGCAGCGATGCACGGATGCACGCCAAGACCGTAGGATCCTACGCAGTGCCGTAGGGGACAGCACCGCCACTTCCCAGCAAATTAGGGACACTGTTGCTCCTGGGGTATCGGCGAGGACCATTCGCAACCGTCTCCATGAAGCTGGGCTACGGTCCCGCACACCGTTACGCCGTCTTCCGCTCACGCCCCAACATCGTGCAGCCCGCCTCCAGTGGTGTCGCGACAGGCGTGAATGGAGGGACGAATGGAGACGTGTCGTCTTCAGCGATGAGAGTCGCTTCTGCCTTGGTGCCAATGATGGTCGTATGCGTGTTTGGCGCCGTGCAGGTGAGCGCCACAATCAGGACTGCATACGACCGAGGCACACAGGGCCAACACCCGGCATCATGGTGTGGGGAGCGATCTCCTACACTGGCCGTACACCACTGGTGATCGTCGAGGGGACACTGAATAGTGCACGGTACATCCAAACCGTCATCGAACCCATCGTTCTACCATTCCTAGACCGGCAAGGGAACTTGCTGTTCCAACAGGACAATGCACGTCCGCATGTATCCCGTGCCACCCAACGTGCTCTAGAAGGTGTAAGTCAACTACCCTGGCCAGCAAGATCTCCGGATCTGTCCCCCATTGAGCAGGTTTGGGACTGGATGAAGCGTCGTCTCACGCGGTCTGTACGTCCAGCACGAACGCTGGTCCAACTGAGGCGCCAGGTGGAAATGGCATGGCAAGCCGTTCCACAGGACTACATCCAGCATCTCTACGATCGTCTCCATGGGAGAATAGCAGCCTGCATTGCTGCGAAAGGTGGATATACACTGTACTAGTGCCGACATTGTGCATGCTCTGTTGCCTGTGTCTATGTGCCTGTGGTTCTGTCAGTGTGATCATGTGATGTATCTGACCCCAGGAATGTGTCAATAAAGTTTCCCCTTCCTGGGACAATGAATTCACGGTGTTCTTATTTCAATTTCCAGGAGTGTATGTTCGCATGATTACGGAAGGCTAAAATATGTTATTAATTTCAGATTTTGCTTCTACCTTTCTGACAGTCAAGCATTAATTGCCTTGCAGAACAATTAAGTTATTTTTGTCGGTTTGCTGAAGAGATTTGGCTTTTATTAATCTTCCCCACTGAGGCAGTCAATTTATTTGAAACGAAGTCTTTAATTTCACACTATTGGCTAGTTTCAACTGTTTGCTCCATTTCAAGTGCACATATGGCATTATGCCATAATAAAGAACCAAACATGAGATAATACAGTACTGGTACTCCAAGAAAATTTACATCCGAATCTGGACGTACGAATGTGCACTTTAAGCTGAATTATACATTTTAGTATGGTTCATGAAATTCCGATGCTCTTGAAGTATCCTCTGATGTCTTGTTTCTTTTATGATATAATGTAAGATCTCTTAATGTTTTACACATACAAACATTGGGCTTTCTGCGCCATCATAGCTGCGCAAGTGTGGTGACGCCTGTTATCTGGTGCTCTCTTGCAACTGCTGAAACGAATCTATTTCTAACAGGTCAAAGGAAAATGTTGCGATTGGTGGTTTGAAAAGCATTACATTCAAAGTATATTTCCTTTTATGCAAGATGAACTATGTGTGAGAATGTATGATGAATTTCTTAAATCACAAAGCGTTTGACTCTCATGTAAAAATCAACTCTTTGAGGAGACCATTTAGAAGAATTTCTAGCTCAGGACATCAGACATTCACATTGTTATTAAAAATTTACTGACACATTTGCGTGATGTATTTTGAAGTGTAGCACACGCAAAAATGATCAAAGTTATATGTGGAACGTTAGCTTCTCTTCCAGCTTATTAATCTTCGTGACCAATATTATATGTGAAAGCTATGTATATTAATTTAAACCATTAACTTTTCTTAATTGAGTGTTGCGCTACTTAAGAGTGATCTTGCTATTGACTGACTGCATCATGTGTCCTATGCTGTTATCAGCTGGTGAGATCATGTGACATGAGATAAGACTGGCTTACAAAAGCACATCGCAATCTCGATTTCAATGCTTTGGAAAGTAACATTCTTTGTTTAGTGGAATCGAATTTATACATTTATACCTTCATAATATGAAAATATACAGCATACATGTTGCTGCACATCAAAGGTCTTTCAAAACGTGTGTCCCCCCCCCCCCCCTCGAGTTTCATTTTCTGAAGTGCCGAGAAATTCTACGTCGGTACATAAAACCATAACCATTCAAAGGATTGATGAGTTTTACAGTGCTGAGGAAGAGAATACTGTCACTTAACACGGAACAAGTGTATTTTCACCTGGGAGAAATAGTATTTTTAACCAGGGAATCCAGGAAAAATTCGGCGATTTTTTTTCCTTGTCCACATATACACCCTGTGCAATGATAGAAAGAAAAATTGCAACACCAAAAAATGAATAACGAAATTTTGTGAGTGCATTTTTCTAGATAATATATTTAAGTGATTAACATTGCAAGATAACAGGTAAATGCAAGTGTGAGATAAACCATTGCAAATGTAAAATTCTGATACATTAATAACCAGTGCAACTGTGAGGATGTTGAATACAAGCACGCAGATGTGTGTGCATTGTGTTGTACAGGTACTGGATGTCAGTTTGTGGGATGGAGTTCCATGCCTGTTGCACATGGTTGGTCAATACAGGAATGGTTAATGCTGGTTATGGATGATGTTGGTGTTGTCATCCAATCTTCTCTCATATGTTCTCAATTGGAGACAGATCTTGTGATCGAGCAGGCCAAGAAAACATGTAGACACTCTGTGACAACAGCCAAATGTGGGTGAATGTTATCCTGTTCGAAAACACCCACTGGAATGCTATTCATGATGGCAGCAGCAAAACAGGTCAAATCACCAGATTGAAGTATAAATTTGCATTCAGGGTGTATTACACAACATTGTTCAAACTCAGTGACATGTTGATAATGGCATATTTCTTGCCTTAAAGGCATTCTTGACTAACATCAACTAACAACATCCACCTCAAAGGTAACTACAGCTCGTGTCATGTAATAAGGCACTTCCGTGCATAGAGGCGGAGCAGCAAAGGGGTGAGAACTGTGCATACGCGGCAGCAGAGAGCGGGCAAACAGAGTCCACGTTGCCAAAGTGCATTGCTGTGGACAACAGTCAGGCTCATTTGCCTATGGTACATCATATTATATAGTCATATCTATGAGGGAATAGTAAATATTAAAGCCATTTTCAATCATCCATTCACATCTTGACGAAGTTGCGTCCACTGCTTCACAGATTTACTGCATGTGACATCAGGAGGAAAGAACAGCTGACACAGCTTTGTCAAGACATGAAGTACAATTTCTCTCAACAGGACAGTTGTCTGACAACAAGATCATTGAAACTGGTTGCAATAATTATCATTTATTGTGATTTGAACTGTATTATAAGTAAATATTTACTACACAACAAAATCAACTTCAAGCACAAACCAAAATCATTATATTTGCTTGACAACTGCTTCTACTCAATAGAATTTTTGGAAATATGTACAAGGTGTCTGTACTGATGTGTCTGACTGCAGTTAAGTGTAATCACAGTGCATAAAAAAGAATTAGTGGTAAAAAAAGACTAATGAAAAGACTATCGTAAAAATGGTCAGTGAGTTGTCATATTTATCGAATTACTGGGCATTATTAGTGTAAACTAACTTGTTCGGCATTGTAGTGAGGGACCGCATTTATAATCCATTCAACAAGCAAACATCTAAGCATCAGCTGGGAATAACTCCAGAGAATGATTATCGATAAGATCAAAAATGACCGATATCTCGCAAGTAAAAATTACTGTCATTTTAGGGCCTTAATGCAATTCGTGCATTGAAAATGACAGGGGTTTACATGTGGAAATATTGAACTTTTCACGAATATAGTCAGCTGCATTCTCACGAGTTATTAGAGCATACAACATGGTGGGAGAAGCTTAACTTCTTCTTGGGCAATATGTTGAACATTGTAGTCTGGATAATTCAAAGGATACAAAGTCCTAATCAAAAAGGCTAGGAAGTTCTCATTATTATGTATGCAACTGATATGTTGACACACATTTTTTAAACCACGAGTCTTTAAAACTAAGAAATATTATTACACTGTTCTAAAGTCTACATCGCAACACCATCATCACTTCTATTTGAATCTGTTTCCAAATAATCTGATTGTAAATTTACGATGATAGATTCAAGGCCTATATCCATCATCACTTTCCTGTCAAATTATTCTTTTTGAAGCTTTTCAGCCTGTCACACAGACTGTGCCCAAGCTACAGGTGGGATGTTGTCTATTGCCTCATGCATGAACAATTCAGTGAATATTATCTCCCACATAGCCATATCCCTTGCCTAAATTTATTCCATACGGCTACATTGACAGTGCCATGGAGGTAAACACAAAACTGTGTGACCCCATTCACGTGCAAGGAAGTCAAATTTGTACGTTCAGTCACGTGACTTGTATAAATTGACGAGTCGCAGGAGATCAACATGAGTCTGGTTTATTCTGTGCTTAATATTTTTATTTTTAAGCCAGGGAAAAATATCCGCTTTTCTGGTGTTTATACTTGCTGTTTTCTCTCTAACAGTTGAATTGTAATGCAATGAGTGACCAAAGTACGACAAGAATTGTGAATTGCGCCATGAAACTGACAGTGTTCATTTCCGAATGGTAGTCACTGCTGTTTTTCTTACACGTAAATACAAGTTTACTCTCAGAACCAAAACCAGGTGTAGAGTCAGCATGCAGAATAATTATCCGAGAACCATATTCCTATGAAAACTTTAAAACCGCCAGTACCATCACTCATTTTCGAGCAGATCATTCCTGGAATGATTCTAATTGATCCATGTTTTCTCTTGTATTGTGAATCTTTGAACTAAAAACTCTTCTTAATATATCTGGAACCAACATCTTTTAAAAGTCTTTACATTGATGAAGTGCTTACCATTGAAGCCTATTTTCTCCTGCATAGTTGTAACACATTTTTGTGGTGTCTGTCATTCATCACTCACATGGAGCACTTTAAAAAAATCGTTGTTAAAACCATCCATTCATTTTACATGTTCCTTGTGATTTTGATGCTTTCCAGGTGACATGTAACCAACTTTTTCTATGGATCCTACAGCTCTGACACTTTCGTTTATAATTCTGTTTACAGTTCTCTTGCTGACACCATATGGTTTCAGAGTTTGTCCTTTTGTCTTCAAACATCAACAGTAGGAGACTTGCTTTCAAATTCACATTTTAAAATGTTATAAATGTGGTAAATAATTCCAATCGCCTGTTTTCAAAACACTTCACATTCATTGCTGTCACCTGACTTTTTTTTAATCACCAGGATGGAAAGGAAACTGGTTGAATCATTTGAAGGAAGTACAGAGGAAATATATGACTATATAAAAAATAATGTGAAAAGCATACTACAGAGGTATTGGGTAAATAAGATATCGACCACAACCGTGCAACAGAGTGGTGGTCAGAGGAAAGAGAGGTCGTCGTTAGAGAAAAATGAAATGCATGGTTGAATAATAAATCAGAAGAAACGAAATCAATATACAAGGAAAAGAAAAATGAAGTGATGAAAAAATAAGGATGGCAAAAAATGAAGCATGGGAAAGAACGTGTGCCAAGGTTAATAGCAAATTAGGATTTGGGAGAGCAAAAGAGGCATGGTCAGTATTAAAAGGGCTTCAACAGGGTACAAAAAGCAAAACCAATCTCCAACTGATAACACAAAAGGAATGGGAAGAGTATTTCCAAAAATAATTAAATGAGGACAGAGAAGAATATCTGGAAGAAGGAACAGTGGAAGAAAATGGACATGAAGGTGATGAGATCCAGATTTTAGAAAGTGAAGTACTTCAGGCGTTGAGAACAGGAAAGAATGGTAAATCACCTGGACTAGGCAATATCAGTCTGGAGTGTCTGAAATATGGTGGTGACAAAATTGTGAAGCTCTTCGACAAAATGATACACGGAGATTCAATACCCAACAAGATGAAGCTAGGTTACATTAATACCATATTTAATAAAGGAGATCGCAAAATTTGTGCAAACTATTGAGGAATTTGTGTTACAAACACATTAATGAGAATTTTTGCGAAAGTAATTAAAAACAAACTGGAAAAAAATTTTAGAACCCAAGAAGAGCAATGTGGTTTCACAGCTGGGAGATCATGTGTAGACCATATTTTCACATTATGACAGATTTTGGAGAAACATAGGGAAAAATCAAAAAATATAGGATTAATTTTCATAGATCTAGAAAAAGTGTATGATACTGTTCAAAGAAAATTACTTTGGAGAGCACTACATATGGCAAACATAAACCCTTCCTTGATTAAAATAATAAACAGATGTATAAAGATAACATTTGCCAAGTGAAAGTTGGTAATAAACTTTAACAGAAATTTAGAACAAGCAAAGGCCTTTTACAGGGCTGTCCCATATCACCATCATTATTTAATACCAATATAGATATTAACCTTAGAACATGGTCTCATAAATGAAATAGTATGGGATTAGAAATAAGAGATGGAGTTTACATACATCATTTATTGTTTGCTGATCATCAAGTAGTCATAGCACAAGATGGGGAGGATGCTAACTATATGTGAAATCAACTAGCAGTAGCATACAAAACATGGGGTTTGAAGATTAATTACCAAAAAACAGAATACTTGACTAATGATTCAAATGAGCTATACATTGAAGGAAAGAAACTCAAAAAGATAAACAATTTCTGTTATTTGGGATCCATTTTAGAAATCGAGGGAAAATCAGAGTCAGAAATCAATAAATGAATTAGCAACGTACGGAAAGTAATTGAGATGCTTAACTCAGTCTTATGGAGCAGGAAAGTAATGAGCAGAACTAAAAAATTAATATACAAATCTATGGTAGAGACAGTGGTTGGACCTGGACAATTAACCTGAAGCACATTAAAAAATTATAAGCTCTAGAGATGGAGTTCTGGAGAAGATCGGCCACACTCTCTGGGAAAGAGAAGATAAGGAACACCGAAATAATAAGGAGAATGGAAATAAAAGAATGAATATATGACGTAATGGATAGGAAGAAATTACAGTGGTATGGGCATGTACGAAGAATGGAGGAAGCCAGAGTACCAAAATTGATACTGAAATGGGAAGAAGAAGGAGAGGACGACCTATGGCCACCTGACACCAAAATGTACAGCACACAATGAGGAGAATGGGTGCAGAGGAAGAGGACACACAACATCGAAACACCTGGAGGAATATTTTGAAAGTGTAGTTTAAAAACGTTTATTCTTTGTATAGTAATTTCTGAGTAAATTATTATATTGGAGATAACCCTTGTAATGAGGAAAAGCTCAAAATAATAAACTTAAACACCTACAGGTGCACCTACAGGTACACTGCTACAAAAAAGCAAAATAAAACAAAAACAACTGTTGTTGTTGTTGTTGTTGTTGTTGTGGTCTTCAGTCCTGAGACTGGTTTGATGCAGCTCTCCATGCTACTGTATCCTGTGCAAGCTTCTTCATCTCCCAGTACGTACTGCAGCCTACATCCTTTTGCATCTGCTTAGTGTATTCATCTCTTGGTCTCCCTCTTCGATTTTTACCCTCCATGTTGCCCTCCAATACTAAATTGGTGATCGCTCGATGTCTCAGAACATGTCCTACCAACCGATCCCTTCTTCTAGTCAAGTTGTGCCACTAGCTCCTCTTCTCCCCAATTCTGTTCAATACCTCCTCATTAGTTATGTGATCTACCCATCTAATCTTCAGCATTCTACTGTAGCACCACATTTTGAAAGCTTCTATTCTCTTCTTGTCTAAACTATTTATCGTCCACGTTTCACTTCCATACATGGCTCACTGCATACAAATACTTTCAGAAATGACTTCCTAACATTTAAATCTATACTCAATATTAACAAATTTTTCTTCTTCAGAAATGCTTTCCCTGCCATTGCCAGTCTACATTTTATATCCTCTCTACTTTGACCATCATCAGTTATTTTGCTCCCCAAATAGCAAAACTCCTTTACTACTTTAAGTGTCTCATTTCCTAATCTAATTCCCTCAGCATCACCTGACTTAATTCGACTACATTCCATTATCCTCATTTTGCTTTTGTAAGTGTTCATCTTATACCCTCCTTTCGAGACACTGTCCATTCCATTCAACTGCTCTTCCAAGTCCTTTGCTGTCTCTGACAGAATTACAATGTCATCAGCGAACCTCAAAGTTTTTATTTCTTCTCCATGGATTTTAACTCCTACTCCGAACTTTTCTTTTGTTTCTTTTACTGCTTGCTCAATATACAGATTGAATAACATCGGGGATGGGCTACAACCCTGTTTCACTCCCTTCCCAACCACTGCTTCCCTTTCATACCCCTCGACTCTTATAACTGCCATCTGGTCCTGTACAAATTGTAAATAGCCTTTCGCTCCCTGTATTTTACCCCTGCCACCTTCAGAATTTGAAAGAGAGTATTCCAATCAACATTGCCAAAAGCTTTCTCTAAGTCCACAAATGCTAGAAACGTAGGTTTGCCTTTCCTTAGTCTTTCTTCTAAGATAATTTGTAAGGTCAGTATTGCCTCATGTGTTCCAACATTTCTACGGAATCCAAACTGATCTTCCCCGAGGTCGGCTTCTATCAGTTTTTCCATTCGTTTTTAAAGAATTCACGTTAGTATTTTCAGCTGTGACTTATTAAACTGATAGTTCCGTAATTTTCACATCTGTCAACACCTGCTTTCTTTGGGACTGGAATTATTATATTCTTCTTGAAGTCTGAGGGTATTTCGCCTGTCTCATACATCTTCCGCACCAGATGGTTGAGTTTCGTCAGGACTGGCTCTCCCAAGGCTGTCAGTAATTCTAATGGAATGTTGTCTACTCCTGGGGCCTTGTTTCAACTCAGCTCTTTCAGTGCTCTATCAAACTCTTCACGCAGTATCGTATCTCCCATTTCATCTTCATCTACATCCTCTTCCATTTCCATAATATTGTCTTCAAGTACATCGCCCTTGTATAGAACCTCTACATACTCCTTCCACCTTTCTGCTTTCCCTTCTTTGCGTAGAACTGTTTTTCCATCTGAGCTCTTGATATTCATACAAGTGGTTCTCTTTTCTCCAAAGGTCTCTTTAATTTTCCTGTAGGCAGTATCTATCTTACCCCTAGTGAGATAAGCCTCTCCATCTTTACATTTGTCCTCTAGCCATCCCTGCTTAGCCATTTTGCACTTCCTGTCGATCTCATTTTTGAGACGTTTGTATTCCTTGTTGCCTGCTTCATTTACTGCATTTTTATATTTTCTCCTTTCATCAATTAAATTCAATATTTCTCCTGTTACCCAAAGATTTCTACTAGCCCTCGTCTTTTTACCTACTTGATCCTCTGCTGCCTTCACTACTTCATCCCTCACAGCTACCCATTCTTCTTCTTCTGTATTTATTTCCCCCATTCCTGTCAATTGTTCCCTTATGCTCTCCCTGAAACTCTGTACAACCTCTGGTTTAGTCAGTTTATCCAAGTCCCATCTCCTTAAATTCCCACCTTTTTGCAGTTTCTTCAGTTTTAATCTACAGTTCATAACCAATAGATTGTGGTTAGAGTCCACATCCGCCCCTGGAAAGGTCTTGTAATTTAAAACCTGGTTCCTAAATCTCTGTCTTACCGTTATATAACCTATCTGATATCTTCTAGTATCTCCAGGTTTCTTCCATGTATACAACCTTCTTTCATGATTCTTGAACCAAGTGTTAGCTATTATTAAGTTATGCTCTGTGCAAAATTCTACCAGGCAGCTTCCTCTTTCATTTCTTAGCCCCAATCCATATTCACTTACTATGTTTCCTTCTCTCCCTTTTCCTACTCTCAAATTCCAGTCACCCATGACTATTAAATTTTCGTCTCCCTTCACTACCTGCATAATTTCTTTTATCTCATCATACATTTCATCAATTTCTTCGTCATCTGCAGAGCTAGTTGGCATATAAACTTGTACTACTGTAGTAGGCATGGGCTTCGTGTCTATCTTGGCCACAATAATGTGTTCACTATGCTGTTTGTAGTAGCTTATCCATACTCCTATTTTTTTATTCATTATTAAACCTACTCCTGCATTACCCCTATTTGATTTTGTATTTATAACCCTGTATTCACCTGACCAAAAGTCTTGTTCCTCCTGCCACTGAACTTCACTAATTCCCACTATATCTAACTTTAACCTACCCATTTCCCTTTTTAAATTTTCTAGCCTCTCTGCCCGATTAAGGGATCTGACATTCCACGCTCCGATCCGTAGAACGCCAGTTTTCTTTCTCCTGATAACGACGTCCTCTTGAGTAGTCCCCACCCGGAGATCCGTATGGGGGACTATTTTACCTCCGGAATATTTTACCCAAGAGGATGCCATCATCATTCAATCATACAGTAAAGCTGCATGCCCTCGGGAAAAATTACGGCTGTAGTTTCCCCTTGCTTTCAGCCATTAGCAGTACCAGAACAGCAAGACCATTTTGGTTAGTGTTACAAGGCCAGATCAGTCAATCATCCAGATTGTTGCCCCTGCCCACATATTTGTCTGGCCTCTCAACAGATACCCCTCCATTGTGGTTGCACCTACAGCATGGCTATCTGTATCGAGGCACGCAAGCCTCCCCACAAACGGTAAGGTCCATGGTTCAAGGGGTATTTTTAAATTTTTCCCAAGAATTACAAGAGTCAGTGACTTCTGTTGCCCATCCATAATCATTGCTTCTTAAATAACCTGTAACGAAAGACATTTTCTCTTTGTCAGTCCAGCTGATGGGGAATCACTGTGTTTTCTTATAAAATCAGTTGGGTGTACATTACCATATGGTTCCCAGCGGCTGAATTTCTAACAGTTAACAAACAAATTTTGATTAGACACATTACAGATGCCATGATTAATGCTTTGGACTTAATTAACTTTGTTTTCAGTTTCAGAAAATTTAGATCATTCATAACTTTATATTGCTCTGTGGTTTCATTAAACTCCAATTTGTTTTCTTTAGTAGACAGTATGGATCTATTTTCTACTTCTGCTTTACTGTTTCTGTTCTATTACTTAAGTCTGAGTTAGTTTTTTTTTTTTTTCCAACCTGTGTCTCTGACTCATTTTTATTTCAGAGCACATTTTTCATAGCCCTTCAGAGTTTTTCTAACAGGAATCGGCAACTGCTTCCATCCTCTTATTACAATATCTTACAATTTTATCTTCACATTCTTTACTAACATTTTTTTTTCATCCATGTCTTTATTCACTGTTTCTAATGCATTTTCTAAACAAGCTCACACAGATTTTATCTTCTTGTTCAGAACATCAGTGTGAATCTTGATCTCACTAATGTTCTCAGTATTTTTTCCCACTTTCAAATTCACATTTGAATCTAAATTTCCAATGTCTCTTTTTAAGTTCACTTTTGAGATCTGATATTAACTGTAATACTAATAATAATAATAATAATAATAATAATAACCTAAGGGTCTCAGTTCCAGACTTTCCATATACCTCTTTATTTTCTTCATACAATTTACGTTTAAGTCTATCAATATCAAGTCACTGTCTCTCACTGATTCATAACGAATTTATAAAATAATAAACAATGCTTATCAACAGGAGGACTTTAATTCTCTCTCACATCAGCTGCAATTGTTGCCAGCAACTGTTGCTTGCCTGTCATACTGCCCCATTCAGCAGCTGTGATTACATCTAAACTCCAGACTTGCTCATCATAAGCTGCTCCTTTGTCCAAGGTGGTGTCACCGTCTTGTTATTGTATTGGCTGACCTGTTCCCAAAGATGCCAGCTAATTCCTATTCTCCCACTGTTTGATCATCAACTTAGCACTGTTCATACATTATCTTGCATCATCTGCACAACTTAAAATCAAACTTTCTCTTCTAATAGTATTTAGTACACTTTTTCTTGTAATTTCAAGTGAACAATTTATCTCTCAGTCTTTTATTTGTACTGTCGCTAATTTTTTTACCTTTCTTACACCATTTAATTGTAAACTGTTTACTATCACTGATGGCTAATTTTACAGTACCTCTGCTTTCAGTCTTCATCAACCTTAGTATCACTATTAACAAACAGGTCTTTGCTATGTCACATTTTAGTTCATGAATTCTTTTAGCAGTACCAAAAGAGGAATACTTCCTAACATGGTGGCACAATACGTAATGGTACTCCCAGTAACACAAGTTGATCACTTCCAAAGTGAAAACATTTTTGGTATTGACACAGTGTCAATAACAGATGCAAGACCATTGTTTTTAGTTTCACTTGCTCACACATGTATTACCTTTAAATTGTCTTTCTGAATGATGATGACTTTCTTAAATCTTCTATCCATATATAAAATAAAATGCACTTGCCCATACAATCAGTGACAGTTCAGTGGCAACACATATCACAGACCTCATCCTTCCACTAATCATAGTTCATAAAAAACATAACCGTATAAGTACAGTTCTGTACTGAAGTCACCACAGATATTTAGTGTGGTGCAAGTCAAATGATACAGCAATAAAGTACAAGGCAATAAACACAGTTCTCATTTACATCAACCAAAGAAGTTCACAATGATACTGAATGAGATGAAAGTGTTAATTTAAACAGTTTGGACAGAAGCCTGACTTCCATACATTTCAGTACCTAAAGAGATGGAAGTGACCACAAACACTTACAGATAAATTAGTTTGGTGACTGCGAACTGTGAACTGTGAACTTTGATATACTTTTCATAATGTGTGTCACTAACTTTCATTGAGATGTTATCTTGGTTGTTACTTGCATGGAGTCTCATGAACGCATGTGTGTATGCTGCTATGGCCTCCCATCAGTAGACCAGTCACCTGGTGACACCACTTCGGCAATTTGCATGTTGATGAGGATGAAATAATGATGAAGACAACACAACAGCCAGTCCCCCAGTTAAGAATATCTCTGACCTGGCCAGGAATTGAACCTGAGCCCCTCCCATGACATTCCACTGTGCTGACCACTCAGTTATGGAGGCAGACACTAATGTATTAGAAGATTAGAATGTGAGGTACTACTCGGTTTTATCACTAAGATTCCAAGCCTGGACTGAAGATTGTTGAGGAATGGGAGGGTTATTTATAGACAGGTGAAAGTGTAATTTACAATTTCAGTAGATACATATTAATTTATAAAACTGCAAGGTAAGAATTTACTATTGCAGATGAGCAATATGTTTCAGCAATAATTTGGTCTGCATTATATATGCTTAGTTAAAAAGTAAAACATATCAGAGAACTATTTTTATGCCTCCACTGTGAATTACCTGTTTACAAGTACAGTTGTCATATTTGAAATAATGTTAATTCCTACAAATTTGTAAGTAATGGCTAAAGTGAATATTGAAAGGTGTCATTTGCTTAAGGAAAATTAAGGCAACAGAAGTTTATTGCGGACTTTGAGGATTAAACAAGAGTAGTGGCTCAAATGTCAAAAGTAAATTTGGGTATGTTCAAACTTCGGTTATAAATATCAGTCAAATTACTTAGTTGTTTGGCACACAAAGGAAGTTACTGGAAAACATGTGTTCAGGACTTTCTATTGAGTCATGCTAACCCTCTGAAAACTAATGATTAGCTCATTTGATGCTGTTATAGTAATTTCATTTATGCATTGCTTTTAAAGAACATGGTTTTAAACAAATATGACTATATCACTATAATCAGCAGGTTGGAAATTGCCATTTGAATAATGAATTAATGAGAGATATTGCATGTACAATATTGTGCCCATTTCAACAAAATTAACATACACATGGTATGTTCAGTAGACACAGCTGTAACATAAAAGGAAGTAAAATATTGTTATCGATAAGAGTACAACATTAGCAGATGGAGAGGTTTCAGCTTGCTATGTTTCAAACCTGCTCATGTTCAATGACTGCTTCACAACCTGTGCCATTTGGATCCTTTCTTACAGCACCAGCTCAAACCATGAAGAAGGGAGCTTTCCTTGCAACACGTCCTTCAGTCCCAGAATCATCCTGGCTTCAGTCTTTGCTAGCAATCTGCACCAACACCCTCTACCCAACAGCATCTGCTTCCTTTGTCCTGTCACCCCCTCACAGTCTACATCATGATCGTTATATACTGCAAAAATTTATTGCCTCTGCTGCCCATGTGTCACACTCCTGTCCTGTGCTGCTGCTGCCTGTCCCTCCCACATTTCTATATTGCACACCTGCTGCCTCCCTCCTAGCCACTAGCTCCCCTCACCCTTCCCCCCAACCCCTCCTCCCACTTCCCAACTCTTTCCTCTTCTACTCACCACATGTGACACGATCCCTCACCTCAGTATCCCAGCAAAACTGCAGTCCCAACATGGTGTGTTCAGTCAGCACAATGTAGCTACACAGGCATTTGCTTATGTATACATTTGTGCATATGTACGCTGTCTGATCAAAAGTGTCGACCCTTCACCCTTATGATTGCTTGAACTCTGCTGGGATTGCTTTCAGTAAGGTGTCTGAACATCTGTGGAGGAATTGCAGCCCAGTCTTCCTCAGAAGCTGACACTGAAGAATATAGTTATGATGTCAACACTGGGATCCAGAGTAACTGGTCTGTAAAGTGTTCCACTGGGTTCAGGTCAGGACTGGGCATGCCAGCCCATTTCACGAATGTTACTGTTCAATGTCTTGCAGATGCTTCTTTATGACAGGGTGCCTTCTCATGCTAATAAAGACAATCATTATCTCTGAACTGTCCCTCTACTGTATTCAGTACACAGTGCTGTAAAATGAGTTCAACTCCTTCTGCATTTAGCATTTTCTTAAGCACAATATGGGGACTACACCCTAACCACGAGAAACACTCCCACGGCATAACACCGTCAACTCTATTCTTCACTGTTGGTGTTACACATGATGACAAGTAATGTTCTCTAGGCATTTGCCAAATGCAAACCATCGATTGGATTGCCACAGGATATAGTAGGATCCACCACTCCAGATCACCAGTGATCGACTGTCCAGTGGCATTGCTCTTTTTTACCCATCTCAAGCACTACTTAGCCTTAAGTATAGAAATGTCTGCCTTATGAGGAGCTACTCAGCCATGTACCCCATTCTTTTGAACTCACACCTACAGTAATTGCACTTGCTGGACTGCTTTTAGCACTTTGGAACTCACTCATGATTCATTCTGCTGATTTCATGTGATTTTTTTTTTTTACACCCACACTATGCAATGCTCGATGATCCCTGCCCATCATTACACAAGGTCTGCCTAATCTTAGCCTAATCTTAGCTTAGCTGTGGTTTTTCCCTCATGTTTCCACTTCTCAGTCATATCACCAACAGTTGATGTGGACATCTTGATGTATCTGTTATTCAGATGATATCCAATGATAAGTCCAACTTTGAAGTTTCTGACTTTTCCGACTGAGCCATTTCACTGTTATTGCTTCTTTACTGACAGCACAGTACTCCCTGCCTCCTTTTATACTGGTGGTGAGTCCACTTTTTGTGACATCTAGAGGTCAATTCCACATTGTGTAGGGGTGTGCAAATATTTTTGATCAGCTAGTGGTGTGTGTATTCTAGATCTTTAAAGGGTTCATCTGAAACCTAGCAAGCTTGCGCTCTCTCTCTCTCTCTCTCTCTCTCTCTCTCTCTCTCTCTCTCTCTCTCTCCCCCTCTCTCTCTCTCTCTCTCTCCCCCTCTCCCCCTTCCCCTTCTTCTTCTTCTTGAGCATTGTCTAAAAGTTTAGCAACTTTTCAGTCTTAACCCTTTAACTGCTCTGGGGTTAAAGGGTTAACTACGTGCCAATAACTACTCAATGCCTCGACTGTGCATTGGGCTGTTACCCTCAGTCCTTCTATTGCTTATATTCTACCAAAGATTTTTCATTGTTTTAGTGATACATTAAGAGAAGCAACATTTACAAACTAATTGGCAAATGCCACATTTTGTATTGGCAAGCACATCCCTGTTATTATGGAAATAAAAAAAATAGCAAAGGGGCAAAATTGTATCAGAAGTTTCACAGCATTAAAAATATGTGCTGAAAAACTTACTACATTTAACAAATAACTAATGGTTATTTTAAACAGGACAAATAGTTATGCTCTTCATGCATGTACGTTATCAATTCAGTTTTAACCTTAGCGCTATTCTGCAGATTGGTGGCTTTTACACTTCCTTTCTTGCATTTACATTTTCAGTCAACAAACAACCATGAAGTAATAATTTTGTTGTGTGTATAGATATCTGATGTGCATAACGTGTACATTCTGTAGCAATTAGAAGATGATAGTTTAAAAAAGTGTCAGTGATGTGTTTTCACCCAACTATAATGTGTATGTTGCAGGTTTGCCATTTATACGAATAATGCCAAAGATAACTGCTGTGGCTGGGAGTGATTTGGTTATAAAGTGCCCTGTTGCTGGTTATCCTATAGAGTCAATTGTCTGGGAGAGAGGTAAAAAACTATAAAAATGTATTACTAAAACAAAAATTTTACATGTAAGTGCAATTTATAATACCTGTTTCAGATGGAAATATTCTTCCCATGAATCGTAGGCAGAGAGTGTATCCTAATGGTACCCTAGTAATAGAACATGCCCAAAGGCAGGCAGATGCAGGCACATACACATGTCAAGCACAAAACAGGCAGAAACACACAGCTCGAAGGGATGTTGAAGTACAGGTTCTTGGTATGAAATGAGATTAATTCCTTTCAGATTCTGTCACAAATATTCAGATTGTTTAGGGAAACAGCATTTTTGTAACTTTGTTTTCTTTTGTTACAGTGCCACCAAAGATCTTGCCTATTCAAGCTATGACAAATCTTTTACGTGAAGGCATGAGAGCAGCAATTTCCTGTCAGATACTTGAAGGAGATCTACCTATAACATTCCGTTGGGAACGTAATGGGCAACCTGTTACAAACTCGGATGATGGTATATCAACCCGTCGCCTGGACGAATATTCGACATCGCTGGTTATAGAACGAATAACTTCAAAACATACTGGGAACTATACTTGTGTTGCTCACAATGTTGCTGGCTCTGAAAGTTTCACAGTTCCACTGACAGTGAATGGTATGTACATGGAATTGTAGCTTGTATTGAACATTGTGGCATTAGTAATATGCGTAGAAAAATACCATAATGTGTACAGCATGAACCTATGTGTAAACCATATATATTAGCGCTACTTTTGAACATTATGCCTGTTTGAGATAAGTACTAACTGCATGACAACAATGTATGTTTTATGTACAAAAAAGAAAAATTCACTTGGAATAAAATATAAAATTGTGAGACAGTTGGGTGGCCAGTACTTATCTTCAGGAGACAAAATTCTCAGTATGGCTGGAGGAAACTGTCATAGCTGTCAGAACTATCAATTCCTTCACTGATGAGAAAATAGGAATAGGCTGGGGAATGTTAAAAAGCAGAGGCAGGTCACTCAGATCTCAGGATGAGGGGAAACAGTCCTCACAAAAGATAGTTTCTTTTCATACTAGTGTCTGTGTGACTTGTCCCCCTTTCTAACCAACATCAGCCTATCCACATTTCCCTCCTGAGGAAGGACCTAATAGTGACAAAAGTTAATATAGTTTATTGTACTTTTAATTCTGTATGTTTCTGCCCCAGAGTTCAAATACTTTTACTACATTTTTAATATAGTTTTCTAGCACATTTTTCTGCGTAGCTAATACATCAGTGCATGCTCGATGTTCAACATTGTGGTACTAAAATCATTGAATGCTAAATAATAATGTAGTTGATATGATATTTTTTCTGTGACTTGAATTGACTGATGTTTCCTGGTAGTTTGAAATATACAGTACTGCTCCCATTTCAGAAGAGCTGAAGTGTTCGTTTAACGTGAGACCACTATACCAGTACTCAAATTTAACTAACCATCGATCAGGAAAGTGATCTTTGTAATTAAGCTACAATTAAATGCAAGTAAAAGAAACCTACTTTGTAAGTGCCACCAGATACAAATGAAGGGAAAAAGTCACATAAATGCTAGCTTTTTGGAACCAGAGGCACTTCAACCGTCAAAAGTTTAAAAAAATTAGGCCAATTTGGGTTGGAGAACGATGATACACAAAGTAAGAACAGTGAGACAAGCTAAGAAGGATATCAACAAATTAAGGGGAAAAAATGAGCAACAGGAAATGATGAGAGATGGAAATCATGTTGAAGAAACACTCTAGGAATAAACTGCAAGAAAATCAACAAAATTTAACTTAATGATGAATATGGAAACATAAATAGATGTAAAATTACTAATAGTGGCACATGTCTGATGTTACAGGGATGAGAAAAGAATGACAGACATGATTAAAGTAAATTGCAGCCAGGTGTCTGCTTGCCATCAAACATGTTGTACAATAAATTTCCATTAGATTGGGTGGAAAGATCCCAATTGTGTAAGTGCTGAGTTGGCACAAACATCACTGCTGTTGTACCAGATGAAATAACACTTGTCGGTATAGTGGCGGGTTCTTACCTTTATTCTGGAGGGGCTGAGATGATACTACAACACATGAAATATGGGATCACTTTATTACATTTGAACAAGATGAAATACTTAACTTTGTTACAATCCATGTTCACAGGAATGTCATTAGTGTTTATTACTGTCACCAAACGTTAATACAGTATATCACTTGATGCGGAACAAGATACTACAGTGAAAGCCCTGTTTTACGTTTTCAGGCAGTCCAGACTTAAAAACACAAAACTGAGGAAAATGTTAAAACCCCAAAAATACGAGCAAAAACATATGTAACTAGCATATATGATTAAAAATTGTAATCCTCTTCAATACATTGTATAAAATCTGTATAAGTGAAGGAAATTAAACACACAATACAATGTTTATACAATAATTTGTGGTTATGAGTTTCATCAGTTCTTAAAAAGTCACAGTTGCATAGCAAGAGGTATAAACTTGTTAAAAAATTGATATTTGCATCTGGGTACAAGATAATTGAGCTATTTGCCAACATGCTATGACCACAAATTATACATCAAAACATGTGTTTTTGACAGATCTTTCCTTTGTGACCACCCAGAAAAAAGCGAACATTGGTGAACATGGTGAATTAAATTGAAAACTGTGAAGTACGGTGAAAGACATCAGAATCTAACATGTCAAGGTGTGTGTTCTCCCGCTGTAGAAAATAGCAGTGCAGCATACTTTGGTGATGTGAAGGCAGTGACCTCTACTGCACTGCTTGTAAACTTTTCCTTGTTCATTATGTTGTGTTGTCAAAGTGGAGCATGCCATTTACACTTTGAACTCATCACTTGCTGTAATGTAAACACAGCAGGTTTTATGAAAGCACATATATACACACAAGTTTTCCTTCATATGTAGTACTTATTTATACAAGTGAATATGAAATAAAGTTAAACCTACTGTGATTTCAGTGTTTTTCTGTCCCAGAAATCTGTTACATTTACAACAATCTGTCTGCCTTCATAATGAATTAAACACCATTGAGGACTGCAACAAAGATGAACAACTGTTCACTGAACATGTCCTGTTAATTGTGGTGCTGCATATAGCAAATGGAGTTGCCTATGTCAGCTGCAGTCGGTAGAGAGACAATACATTCCGGATTCTGTCGACAGGCTCCAAGCAGAACTACTGTAAATAAAATTAATGCATATTAGTATAGTGCGTATGAGGTTTAACTACACAAATTAAGCCTAAGTGGCAGCTGCGGTCACACCGATCACATCAGCCATTCTTTGGAACAAGCCACTAAGTTAGCTTGTTAGAAGCCACTGCGTTAGTGTGACTTACCCCTCCCGTTACCAAGCTTTTTCACACCTCTATTTTACCAAGTGGGGTATTTGGACTACCCCAAAAGAGTTTTGTGTTTTATTGTAATATTTGTTCTCAGATTTAGTTATTTCCATTGAATGGGTTTATTTAGTATTAAAAACAGCGTTTCAGGTTATTAGACGTATTTAATCAGATCACAGATACAAAGGATAAAAAAATTTTTATACCTTTCACTAAATTCAGTACTCAATGAACAGAAAATTAATAATCTATGTACCTCAACAGTCACTACAGTAAAATAACATAAGACTTTTTTCAACTTTTCAGTCAAGTACATTTTGTACTGCATGCATTTCTCAGTAACAGTTTCTTCTCTGTGTATATTACAAACAGGTTTCTTGCACGTTACACAACAGAATCTTGTTTTCTGATCTTTGTTTCTCTTGCAATCTTGACATTGTTGTGGCGTTGGTAACTTGGAACACTGGTTTTGGATCACTGCTGTAGGAATTGCAATACCACAAGCTTTCAGTGCATCTTGTACATCTTTATGAAGACCGTTGATATTTTTGGCTCTTTCTTCCATGTTGCCTTTGCTGAGTCCAAATGTCAGTTCAGTCGTGAAGAGTTTACGTCAGCTTCGGTTATTCTTCTGCGATTCAGGAAATCTTTGAGTGTACAGAATATATGCATTCAGTGCTGCAATATCTATCATTCCCTTGAAGATTCTTAGTGGCCACCGCCTCATTCCTCTAACACAACTGTATTCTCTTGCCATTTTGTCCCCATTATCTACAGCACCTTTGGTTTTGTTGTAGTGCAGTATGATTTCGGGTTTGTGTTCACTTTCTTCACCACTTTCTTGTCCCTCATTATGATGAATAGAGAGCAGTATTACTGCCTTTCCCTTCTTTGGAACATTAGAAACTAGGGTCAAGTCATTCGTGAAACCAAATATTGAAGAGTGAACTTCTCTCTATTTGGCAAGAATTCCTTCGTAATCTCTCTCTTATTGGAATGCAAGGTACCAACCAATGTCGTGTTTCGTTTTAGTAGTTCAGCAGCCAATGGAAAACTGGTGAAAAAATTATCAGTTGTTACAGCATGATCGTTATTCAGAAATGGTTCCATCAGATCCAAAACAACTCTCTGTCCTTGATTCACTTCCCGAGTATTGTCCACTATTCCTGTGTAAATTGGGATCCATAATAAGTAAGATGTCTTCACATCAGCAGAAACCCAAATTTTAATGCCATACTTGCCAGGGTTTCTCTTCATTTAAACCCTAAAAGGGCAATTTCCTCGGTACGTTGCTAATCGTTCATCGATAGTCACGTATTCATAAGGATAGAAGTTCTTGCACAAGTTTGATCGAAATTTGTCGAACACTAGCCTGATGGATTGTAGCTTGTCCTTGGTTTCTTCAATTCTCTGTGTTCTTATATCTCTGTTGTCAAATTGCAAGAATTTCAGTATACACAAAAATCGGTTTCTTGACATGGCAGCAGAAAAGAATGGTTGCCGAAAGGCAACATTATGTCCTCACAGATCGGAAGTACTTGTGCGATGTCCATGAGTTCGACTAGCTCCTATTAGAATTGCTAATACAGCGTACACTTCAGTTGCATTTATATCTCTCCGTTGTCATTTTGTTCAAAGAATGAGCTGCATTCCACAAAGAAATTACTTGTTTGGCTTCCCTGTTCGTTTCTTCTACAATGACGCTCACGATTTCCGGTGAGATAAATAATAAAAATTACTGTGTTATTGTTTTGATTGTTTTTCCATCATTCACTGGGCCAGGTGTTACATTCAAAATGTTGCGACGTCGACGATGCCCACCTTTTGGTGGTTCACTAGAAAACTGTAGTCCACTTCTAGAAACAAACAAATCTCCAGTTCTTCGTCTTCTTCTTCATCATCCACTTCTTCTTCTTCTTCTTCTACTTGTTCACATGAATGTGTAGTGTCTTCTGATATTTCATCATCAGCTTCATCTGATGCTATGATATGGTCTTTGTCAAGAGGTTCCATATATTCATTCTGTTCATTATCAATGTCCCATTCATTGTCACTGACATCAGAATTGTATAGAATTTCCATGATCTCTTCGCTAGAAAACCCTTTGGACATCCTTACTTGCAGATGAAATACTGACTTGTGTATTGTCAGCTCAACAGTGAACATCAAATTCAACTCAACAATAGTAACCAGCAACAATAACAAACATTAGATCTATGGCAAAACTCAACAAAGAAGATGAATGACAGATATATTTCCCAAAATCTTTTTCTACAAATAATAAAATAAGAAATTTCATACCGAGCAGGGTAGTCTCACAATCCCACCAATAAATGACTTGAATAACAATGATAAAGCCAAAAAAATTAGACAGTCGTGAGTGTGAATTCAACGTCAATCATTTTAGTACAAATTCATGAAACTACAGGCATGTGGCCCTTCAGATACCATTATTAGAGGGAAAAAATCAATGTGGGGTAGTAATACACTGGGTAATGTGAGGGTTAACCATGCTAAACAGCTGTTGGCGGAGGGTGAAAAACAAACATCCAAGCTGTTGTAATCCGGCAGTTTTCACCATATTTCACAGTTTTCTTTTTATTTCACAATGTAAGCTATAAATTTTTGCTATTTTGAAGGTGAATATAAAATGAAAGAACCCTCAAAACTAAGTGTTTTAAGGTGTAATTTGTGGCAGTAGTGTGTTGAGAAATGGCTCAATTACCTCATATATCATTATCAAAAGTAATAGACTTTTCAATTACGTGCTCTACAGTATTAGAAATGGCAAAGCTCACTTTTTTCCTTGTAGGTCTATAATATGATGTAAAATTTTGAAATTACTCTCTTGTTTGTTTATGGCTTTGAGTTTTGGCTATGTCTGTTGACTTAACGAGTGTTGGTAAAATTGCTACATAGGAGGAGGAGAATTAAATTCTCGCACTGACTTTGATTTATAGCTTCTGTGCTTATTTATAATCCAGTACTTTAGGAATTTCGAATGTTTCATTGGCTAAAGTCTGTAAATTTGCACTTCTGGATTTTTAGTAGCTGTGACACCACCTGTGAAACTGAAAATGTATAGGTGGTGATGTAGTTTTATGTATATAATATTTACCTTGCACACAATGAAATGGGCGAATATTCAAATGATTTTCCATTTGTGGACATCATTACATATTGCCTATAAAACAGAATGAAAACTGTTGGTAAGACAATGCAAGGTTCCTTTCTTCTTTGTATCTCCTTAAGGGAACCACTGCACTCACCTCTGCATCCCTAACTAGGGCTGCAATACATTCAGATTTTCCTGGATTGCTTCTAGTTTTGAGGGCATAAGAGGTGTGCTGTAGGGATTTGTATACAACTGTCTGGGAAACCTGGAGCTTTTTTCATGCCTGTGGAAATTCAACTGCTTGGAATTAGATTTTAACTTAAAATTCATTAAAGGAGAGCCTAATTATAGATAGTTTCTTTGTTGTAGTCTATTAAAAGTACAGCCGCAAGCACGTTCAGCCACTCTCCTATGTGCATACAATATGTTCCAAAATTGTCTTTACAACTCTGATCATGTATATTTTAGACACGGAAATTGGTAGAAATATCCAGTTTGTGCCGTAATGGTCACACACACCTAAAGCTGATTTTTCTTATTTTTCCATGTTAATTATTGACTGACCACCCTCCGGCAGTTGGCACAGTGTGTGTAATGATTTTTACAGACCAGATCTGACACCCAGCTCGTGTGGAACCCCATTACATTTTTTTCTTTGGTGAGGACTTGCACGAACTGTGAGCTCACATCAAAGCAGCAATAGCATTCTTTAATGAGAAGAGCCTAGGCCAGACATGGAATTGGAATATCACTTAGATAATCTGTGTGCTACAGGCAGCACACACATTTAAAGTGACATCCATCCAGCTGACCCCCTTTTTCGTGACACTCGCAATTTTTTTAGCTATGTCATGAATTTTTTCAAAATTAATTTGGGACACTTATTTGTCCTGGATTTAACACTTATGAAATGATTGATTCACCTGTATCAGTATGCTGTTACTGAAAGGATATTTTCCCAAATGAGTAATGTATGGAACAGTGCCAAAACACAATTTGCTGTAGAAACTGCAAAAGCTGTGTTAGTGACTAGAGTGAATTATTATGAAACTTGAGTTAAATGTTTTCATAAGGCTGTTGAAGAATACAGACATGCTGAAGAAAATTTACAGCACTGATAGATACTGTTTGCCTGCTCACATTCCTTCATCCTAGAAGGTACTAATAAAATATAAATTAATGCTTTTTTGTAACAATTCAAAGTGATAGTTTGCATGTATTACTTTCAATTGATACTTTTTTTGTAAAATCAATTTTTTTAAAAATGTATACTGAACTTGGCTCTAGAAAATATGTTCATCTTAACACAAGGAACTCTTAAGCAGCCACTAGAACCTTAGGTGAATATGAACACTATGCCGCAAATCACACTTTTCTACCTGTCTCCATTTCTGAAATATATGTGATCAGAGTTGTGAAGACAATTTTGGAACACCCTGTATTTTCCATACTTCTTTATTGAGACAGTGAGAAACCACCAACAATGGGCAATCACTTACTCCATGACACCGCCCTGCCCACCAGACAACTGAATGTCTTAAATGTCATTTGCCTTCTATTTATCGAGCTGTATAAAACGGATTTCATTTACTTTCATTTTCCTTACTGCTAATTAATACTATGTCTTAATATGAATGTCTCTCGAATGCACTTTCACAAATCCTTGTTACTGTCATGTGTAATATATATATGCTGATTGGTAGGAGGCACACAGCCATTAGAATTATTAGCACTGAAATGCAACTGAGGAAACATTCCCCCTCTAATGTCACTGCTGCTCATGGAACATTGTGGCCATCAGCCAACTTACCATCTACAGACTGTTTGTTTCTGGGATAATAATCTGATTTGACCCACATGTCTGGGGTTTTTGAAATTTTTGTCTGGGGGTCGGCAATTTAAGTAATGGCAGGCCTACTCCAGTGATACATCAGGTTAATTAGTTATGCACTGATGGGTGCTGGAACAGTTTAATCTACAACAGTATATTAATCAATTTTAAGTGATGAAAAGAAAAATCACTCCATTCACTTCATAATTAAATGAACATGTATACTGCTTATGTTAACATTGGCATACCCCTGATATATGTCTTCACTTAGGACCACCCTCTGTCAGTATAATGTAGCACTGCTTTAGTTCAACTAATTAAATTATTGCAGGCTGGTTTCACTCAGAAAAATGAATGGATAACTCTGTCAGCTAAAAATTAAAGAGTGGTTTCAGTTAAAAGAATGAGTACATGGTCCAATGGACAGAAAAACTACTGATTGTTTTCACTTGAAAAGAAAGACTGAATAATTCAGTCAATATGCAAAGCTACAACAGTGTCCAATTTTTTCATTCGATTTCTCCCACTGACTGTTTGCACTCAAAACAAATGAATAATAATACAAATGACAGGTAAAACTACAGTGGACTGACACGATTATTTTCATTCAGTTGCTCCCACACATTAGTTTCATTCAAAAGAATGAATGAGTAGTCCAACCAACTGAACAATTGTTTTCATTCAGTTGCCCCAGAAGATGGGTTTCATTCAAAACAATGAATGAGTAGCCCATCTGACTGAATTGATTGTTCTCCATTCTGTTGCTCCCACAGACTACTTTCACTCAAAAGAATGAATGAATAATTGAACTGATATGTATAACTACAACCGAATGAGTCAGTTGTTTTCCAACAGCCGAATGAATCGATTGTTTTCATTCAGTTTTTCCTAGCACTATACTCTCTTCTGTCTGACAAGTGATGCAGCAACAACAGTAACACCATACTGAACCCTAAGGCTTCTTGCCCAGAAGTTGACGTTTGACTACCACCAATGGTAACAATAAATTGTTGGTGTAAAGATGTTGTAAGGAAGATGTGGTTCAGTTGCACCCAGATTTAGATTCATACCACGTAGGTGGATTATTAAGAAAAACTTGTAACAGAGTATGTAAAAAGTGGGAAGCACTATTTATTTTCTAGTGTCAATGAGAATTATAAATTCTGCATTTTTCACTGTCATGCATGTTGATTACCACTCTCCTGCAAGTTGCATAGTGCACAGTGCAACAGTCACTGCTGATGTGTTTTGCACTACCGCCTGAGAGCACCTCCAGACCTTGACAAAACTCTTGTGCATAGCATATGGAATCACCCCTAAAGTTGTCAATGAACTATCAGATCCCACACCTGTAGGTAACTAATGCATGCTGACCAGCAGAGGTAGGCAGCAGAGGTAATGCATAAATGTCCCCAGTGACATCTCATCAAATGCAAGGAGAGAAAGCTTGTCACCATAAGTACAATGATACTGTGAATAAATGCTAAGGCAGTTGTTTGAGCTGTCAGCATTTGCTATTATCTGCAGTCCCTAGAAAGACTACAACGGAGCCACTATGCAGACTGCACAGCAATTACTCCTAAGGTGTCTATGGTCTATCCAGTTGCTCCTCTAAAAGTAATGAGCATATACTGGCAGTGGGAATCTGTGTTAGAGCTTCCATGATAATGCCAGAGTATTCACCATTGTGAATACTCTAGTATGAGTACCATTTGTTGCACTGGAATTGTCCTTGAACCAGGGCCAACCTGTGTTTAACACTGAATACATCAAACAAATTTCAACCGTGGGTCTGCACTAACTGTATGAACGTGTCAACGGCATTGCCTCCTCGTGGTCCCCTGTGAGTTCTGGTCAGCAGTTTTGTTACTGCTGGATAGTGACTACCGTATTTACTCGAATCTAAGCCGCACTTTTTTCCAGTTTATGTAATCCTGCGGCTTAGAATCGAGTGCAAAGTAAGCGGAAGTTCTGAAAAATGTTGGTAGATGCCGCCACAACTAACTTCTGTCGTCGAATATATGTAGCTCTACGCATGCATGCACAAAGATAAATACTGGCGCCAAAACCTCTGTGTCAGTAAATAAATTTTTAAAAAAAAGGTGGAAGACGAGCTTTTTTCTCCACCCCGAGTTTCGTTCATCTTGGAATGTAGCAGCGTTGCAATGTACTACGAAAATCCGACTGGAAAGACTGTTTGGGATGTTTGTCAATATGGCCAACTCTGCGTTCTGAATTTTTTCCCACCTGTGAGAAGAGATGGTTGCTAACAGGAACTTTTATGAATTGTGAATCACATGCAGTATTCTCTTCACCATAAGAATAATACGAATATAAACATTTTGCCATGTATTCTTTCGTGTTTGCTGCTATCTCATTTAAATCCTGTCTGCCTAATAAACTACGAAACTAGAGTAAGACAACAGCAAACGTTGAAGAATATACGTATCATGTCATGTTTGTATTCGTCTTATTCTTATGCCTAATAGTGATACAGTCAGAAATGAAGCACGGCAATTGACTAGTTTTATAAATGTAAGATGACTCTAATTTCTGTGCAGAATGTAATTTATTAAAGAGGCGTCTGCAAAGATTTTCAAACGGAGAAAAATTTTCGCTAAACTCTCGTTCACAATATCTTCTATCGTACGCAGTCCATCATTTGGTTCTTGTTGATCATTATCAAAGAAAGCAGCAGTGTAAGTAACAACAAATAGCAGTCTCTTGCCACTGTTTCGCTAATGAGACGATTTCTCTCTCTTTTTTTAATTGTAAGCGGCGGTAGCGCGCACAAAAGCAAGCCATGCCGCGAGCGGCGACAGGCCATAAAACTCATTATCAGAATGCGACAAACAATGCATGACACAGTAAAGTAATGCATTTTCAGCTTTGAGTGACGTAAACACCTATAACAAAGAGAACGGCACTTATCAGATCAAAGGAAAATAAGCAATCAATTCAAACCAGACGAAGCACGTGAAAAAGGAAGGGTACCCACATAAATACGGATGGAGCGCCTGACGCATAGCAACGGCTACCTAGTAAAACTTAACTGCTAAGCTTACGACTCGAGCCAAACTACTGTAGCTGTATCGACCAAAATTGTGTGTCATATTACAATGGACCAACTTTGTTTCGATTTAGAGGTGCGACCTAAATCTTTTCTCTCCCCTTGAATTTCGAGTCTCAAATTTCAGGTGCGGCTTAGATTCGGAAATTTTTTTTTTCTCGATTTCGAGTCTCTCATTTTTCAGGTGCGGCTTATTTCAAGTGCGGCTTAGATTCGATTAAATACGGTAATAGTGGTAAACTACAGAGGATCCAACACTTCAGTAAGGCAGTAAGTAGCAAAGAATGAAAGATAAATAAATAAAATAATGGGAAGTCCATGCAAAAAATAACAACAATATTATTAAAAGGGTACATTGCTACTTATCATAAGGAGCTTTTCTTGGTGGGAATTAAGCAATACAAGATATTCTTAATGTAGAAGAGAATCGAGGCTTTCAAATGAGGTATGTTAATCCCAAAAGAAAAATTTCTAAGCTAAGTCTGATTTTCAAGTGCATGTAGTTTTTTTCCAAATCTTAAATTTTGCCCATTACCAGTACCTTAAATAAAATATTTCTAAGCAAAGTGCCTCAAGTCTCAGCTACATTCTTAATAATACAGATTATAAAAATTAAGCTTATTTCAGAATTTTTTGTTATTACACACATGGCTGTACATTTCTTACATAAGAAAGATTTGCTTATTGCAATACTAAAATGGAATAATTACAGCAATTTAAGGTTTATCAGATTTATATGCTGCTATTTAGAAACCTTTTAATTGTATTATGAGAACATCCATTGTTTAACTGCTCCAACATGTTGATTTTATTGTAATTTTCAAATTTTCTAATATTGTTAGTATTTTATGTTGACATCAACTGACAAACTTCATCTTTCTTCAATAAAATTGCTTGTCTCTGATAATCAAGTACAATAACTGATTACAAAATGTTAATAAATATTCATCCATATAGGCAACAACCATGTCAATTATAGCATTATTTCAGAATTTTATAAATTGAACAAAATGCTATTTCAAATTAATTTGAAAGTTTTTGGAAATTGACTTTCAAAGATCCCTGTGTAAAAGTTTACTGATTTGTCCAAGACAATAACTATCTCTGTTTGTTTTATTCAAATGGAATAAATATTCAAATCATTTAATTTCCCATGGACACCAGTAGATTTAAAAACAAAAATAGGCAAGTGGGCACACATTTGCTGGCGTGGTACATTATCTATACTGTATGCATTTTTTCCAATTACTACAGTATCTGTGCATGTGTATGAATGAATGAGAGCTACCAAAAAATATGTAGGATAGAGAAAAACTAATTTATTGCTATTTTTTCAGTACCACCACATTGGACAGTAGAACCAACTGATGCAAATGTTGCCTCTGGTCAAGACGTTACATTGCACTGCCAAGCTGATGGCTACCCAGTTCCTAGTATTACATGGAGAAAAGCAGTTGGTAATTACACTGTAAATCCTTTTGTATGTTTATTCTCCTGTGCTCTTGATGATATTAAGAGCGTTACATATATTAAAACTCAGTGCCCTGCTATGATGTTGTTGGTCATGGAAATTTAAACTTTGTACAGTTGTAATTAAGTAGAAAGTAATATTTGCTAAGGTAAAAACATTTGCATAAGGGCTATAAGTGGTTTGGTGGCTAAGTAGGTAATTGTCAGGCTATCATCCAAAGGCCTTTAGTTCAATCGTCTGTCAGTCTGCAGATTTTTTCTGTCACTTATCAATTATTTCGCCCATGACAATGATTTGTTAATGTCAAAAATGTGAAGATACACTATGTTTTGGAATTGATATTACACTGTAGCTCTTCTCAAAACTGGTAGTGTGTCACAGGAAATCAAGGTTATGCAACCCCCAGTAGGATCAGAGTTATTAAAACAAAATTTTGTTCAAAGTAACCTTCAGATTGTGGACAGCCTTATTTTTAATGAAGGCTGTATACTTCTCATACATTTGCTATGCTTTGTTACCACTTGCATAGAAACTTTATCTCCTTGATTTTGGATGTATCATCAAAATTATCATAATTAATTTTTATCACTGCATTTGGAAAGTAACAGTTCTTGTGTACAAGCTACATAGTCAATAAATTATTGTGCTATGTACACTGACACTTCTTTTGTGTTCAAGTACTGAGGCCAATAATTCTGTATGAGAATGTAGAAATTCTAGTTTGAACTTCACTGCTCTGGGACTCGGTGATGAAGGAAGAAGTAGAAATTTGTTTGGCTTGGAATTTAATTAGTGGAGATTGCAGTTTATGCTTGGACAAAGCATGGAATTCAGCACTTTCTTTGATCAACTTGCAAAGACATCACTACTGTGCATATCCAATTGGTGCATAGATATCCCAACATGGATCAAGTGCCTAACCAACAACATCTGAGGCCCTTGTGTATTGTGTGGCTGCAAGCACATTTATGGCTTTCGTATTTAAAATAACAAATGTGCTCACTCAGAAGATGGCCAAAAGGTATATGGCTGAAATATAAATAGAAGAAATGGAGTTTCTGCAGCTGCATACCCAAAATCTAATGGCTCAATCAATATGTCATGAAAATATGAAGATTCACATAAACTACTTTTCAGTTTTCTTGACTATCCTCTCATTCCAGAATGAGATTTTCACTCTGCAGCGGAGTGTGCGCTGATATGAAACTTCCTGGCAGATTAAAACTGTGTGCCCGACCGAGACTCGAACTCGGGACCTTGCCCGCGAAAGGCAAAGGTCCCGAGTTCGAGTCTCGGTCGGGAACACAGTTTTAATCTGCCAGGAAGTTTCATATCAGTGCACACTCCGCTGCAGAGTGAAAATCTCATTCTGGAAACATCCCCCAGGCTGTGGCTAAGCCATGTCTCCGCATTATCCTTTCTTTCAGGAGTGCTAGTTCTGCAAGTTTCGCAGGAGAGCTTCTGTAAAGTTTGGAAGGTAGGAGACGAGATACTGGCAGAAGTAAAGCTGTGAGTACCGGGCGTGACTCGTGCTTCGGTAGCTCAGTTGGTAGAGCACTTGCCCACGAAAGGCAAAGGTCCCGAGTTCGAGTCTCGGTTGGGCACACAGTTTTAATCTGCCAGGAAGTTTCATACCCTCTCATTCATTGAAGTTAACGTCTAAGAAAACACAGATCATTTGTAGCTGTTGTAACATTATACAGACACACTATCAGAAGTAACACCAACCACATTTTATTCTGCTTCCACATGTAGAGATCCACAATAACACTATATAAGTATAGAACAGTACAAAGTCTCATAACTATAGAACACATCAATATGCAGTCTTGTAGGCGAGTGTACAATAAGCCAGTAAGCCCGAGGGCTTGGTGCAACGGGCTTATATTGAGCTCCCTGCCCCCCAACCCTCGAAACTCCCAGACCTACTACCAGACCTACCCTGTCCCCACCATATCCCTCCATGCTCTCACAAGCAGAAATACACCTTCCCCCACCCCACTGACACTGTATACAGAAGTAGCAGTGACAGTGTTTATTCTTTGACTTTTGTACAGCTTACTCTTGTCTGTGTACAGTAATGTATTCTCATGCCTGTAAATTGAGCATGTAATTCAAGAAAATAATATTCTTATGTTCAAGTGGTTCTCTGTTAGGAACTGCAACAACGGCTAAGCCGATGGAGTTGTGCTGCCCAAACTCTGTGTGACTATTGCAGCCACTTTTGACAATGATAGAACTCAGTGCAAGCAGCAATAACATGAGTACATTTGCAATGATAATTAGAGAGCTGTTGACACTTTTCACCAAAACAGAGACTGGCAGGCTCTTGGAGATGAGCCTGCTGAAACAAAAGGTGATATACACAAGACGAAGTCCAGTAAAAATGTAAATTGGGTTCAGTGACTCCAGAAGCTTGAAAATGATGCCAAAGTCATTTTTCACAGTCATACAGAGGAAATGGTGGGGGTCTCATCAGTGGCTGTGGAACCTGGTGTGCCAACCTGCTGCCAAATTGTCATGGAGAGAGCCTGCTGCTGGTCAGTGAGAGCTCGCTGTTGTTCCACAAGAGATTGGAGAACTACTTCCACTCACACATTGGCTGTAAATGACACCAAAGAGATGAAACACTCAGAGTATGCCATCCTCACCCTCAAGTATGTTTTAACATTATACAGACACAATATCAGAAGTAACACCAACCAAGTTATATTCTGCTTCCACATGAAGAGATCCAAAGTTACACAGAATGAAGTATAAAGAGTACAAAGTCTCATCACTATAGAACACATCAAAATACAGTCTTGTACGTGGGCTTACAATAAGCAAGTAAACATTAGTGAGGGCAAGGGTGCGGAGTGCTAGGCTTATATTGGGCTGTTGTGCACACAGCACGGTAATTGCTACACCATCTGTCCAGATTATGAGGCAACCTCTCTAGGCTGGCCATGGAGGCACTTGTATCATGCACTGTCTGATTACTCGTGTTCACACTAACCAACTGTGAAATACAGATACTTTTGCTACCTTCATTACTTTTAAGACTGTAGGTGGCATAAGAAAACTACAAAGTGCCAAACAATGATACATTTATCTGTATCCCTGACATTCTTCAACCATATTTTGAAATTCCTTGAGAATGGTGGTAAAAAGATTAAAATCAGAGGTTACACTTAAACAACATCCTTCATGCTGATGACACTATGTTTCTCCTTGAGTCTTTCTAGACAGAGTAAATATAGCAATGAAGAGTTTGAACTTAAAATCAATTTCCAGAAACCAGATTTAATATTTGTCAACCAGAAAAAATAACTGAAACAGTTATAAACTTAGATGAATATGTACTAACAAAAGTGACCAAAACAAATGCCTAGTTTCTTAACAGACAAAAATTAGAAAAATAAGAATGAGAATTGACACAGCAAAGCTATATTTACCGTATTTACTCGAATCTAAGCCGCACTTTTTTTCCGGTTTTTGTAATCCAAAAAACCGCCTGCGGCTTAGAATCGAGTGCAAAGCAAGCGGAAGTTCTGAAAAATGTTGGTAGGTGCCGCAACAACTAACTTCTGCCATCGAATACATGTAGCTCTACACAAGCATGCTTTGTGGGCACAAAGATAAATACTGGCGCCAAAACCTCTGCATCAGTAAATAAATTTAAAAAAAAGGTAGAAGACGAGCTTTTTTTTTCTCCGCCCCGAGTTTCGACCACTGCATTTTCATACATTATCCAACGAAGTAAATACAAATTCCGTATTGTTCATCTTCGAATGTAGCAGAAGTTCAATGTACTATGAAAATCCGACTGGCAAGACTGTTAGGGATGTTTGTCAATATGGCCAACTCTACGTTCCGAGTTTTTTCCTACCTGTGAGAAGAGATGGTTGCTAATAGGAACCTGATGAAATGTGAATCACATGCACTATTCTCTTCACCATAAGAATAATACGAATATAAACATTTTGCCATGTATTCTTTTGTGTTTGCTGCTATCTCATTTAAATCCTGTCTGCCTAATAAACTACGAAACTAGAGTGAGACAACAGCAAACGCGGAAGAATAATCGTATCGTGTCATGTTTATATTCGTATTATTCTTATGCCTAATATTGATACAGTCAGAAATGAAGCACGGCAACTGACTAGATTTTAAATGTAAGATGACTAATTTCTGTGCAGAATTTGATGTACTAAAGAAGCAGCCGCAAAGATCTGCAAACGGAGAAAAATTTTAGCTAAACTCTCGTTCAGAACATGTTCTATCATACGCAGTCTATTATTTGGTTCTTGTTGATCATTATCAAAGAAAGCAGCAGTGTAAGTAACAACAAATAGCAGTCTCTTGCCATTATTTCGCTAATGAGACGATTCCTCTTTTTTTTAAGCGGCAGTAGCGTGCACAAAAGCAAGCATGCCGCGAGCGGCGACAGGCCGTAAACACGCACTACCAAAATGCGACAAACAATGCATGACACAGTACAGTAATGCATTTTCAGCTTAGAGTGACAAACACCTATAACAAAGAGAACGGCACTTATCAGATCAAAGCAAAATAAGCAATCGATTCAAACCAGACGAAGCACGTGAAAAAGGAAGGGTACCCGTATAAATACGGACGGAGCGCCTGACGCATAGCAATGGCTACCTGGTAAAGCTTAACTGCTAAGCTTACGACTCGAACCAAACTACTGTAGCTGTATCGTCTTTCATTCGACCTAAATTGTGTCTCATATTACAATGGACCAACTTTGTTTCGATTTGGAGGTGCGGCCTAAAACTTTTCTCTCCCCTTGAATTTCGAGTCTCAAATTTCAGGTGTGGCTTAGATTCGGGAATTTTTTTTTTTTTCCTTTATTTCGAGTCTCATTTTTCAGGTGCGGCTTAGATTCGAGTGCGGCTTACATTCGAGTAAATACGGTAAACAACTTGGAGCAGTTCACACACTTTTGTGATCTCTAGTTTAACAAGCACTTGTGAATAATGAGATTTGATGTGTAGTGAGTATTCCTGTATGGAGTTGAACCAAAATATTCAATATTTCATCAATAAATATGATGAAAGTAAATTAAAATGTGTACATACTGCAGCATGCAAAAATTATGTGGGTAGATGATGATCAATGATAAGATGAGATATTACTGGGGTTAAAGCATTAGACTTGCATTCAGGAAGAGCAGGATTTGAGTTCCAAATCCCTGAAGACTTTCCATCTGGATGGGATTTCCAGAACATGATTTGTGAAGGAATGAAAAAAAAGAAGGGAAAAACACAGAAAAATAGAATATTTTTACCAAGTCTACAGAGCAAACTGTATCTCTTCATGCAACTTATGATAGATGAAAAGATAGAAGGAAAATGTGAACCAGGACAGAAAGTAGTTTAATGGTTGTGAAATCTCCAGTGGTGACTCAAAATCATTAATTAGAACAGCTGAAAAACTGAGAAGAATTATCCTTGCCCCCCGCCCCCCCCCCCCCCCTGCCCTGCATGAAGAAATAGCACCCGAAGAAGAAAGCTATGAATGTATATTTTATCTTTGACCTTTCTATTTAGGTTGTTGTCCTATTTCAGTGTAACAATAAAGTAGATAAATATTTAAAGAAACAGTTTAGCTTTGTGACAGCAGCTTGCTCTAGACAAGAAATTAAATAAGGTGTATTCTAAAAGTAATGGCCATTTGCTTATGTTTAAATGTTGGCAGCTCAGAATAACGTCACGCAGTGCTACTTCAGTTGTGAAGTGCATTTTGTAATTTGCACTTTGTATGCGCAGCTGCTCATAGTCACCAGGAGTTGGGCCTAGTTTATGAACCTGTGGTTATTAGTGATAGAAAGGTTAGACATTGGTGCTAGGACTTTAACCCCATAACATTAAGTCCCAACTTATTTTGTTTTTATTACTTTGACAAAATCTTAAAATCCAGAGTATACTCGGCAACTTAAGAACAGACTTTTGAAAAACTAAAACCTCTCTTATACCCATTTCAGTGCTGATAGTTAAATGATTGGCTGCTAAAGAGTCCCGTATTTGTAGCCTGGCTGTCATGTTCTGGTTGAGGTGGTTGCCACTAGGTATCATCTTTACTGTGTGCAGCTTTGGTTACTCGACAATAAGACATAAGCTTTCAAGCTCTGTCCTCTATTGTTTAGGCAGTGCTTCTAGCTGCGGTGATCCTTAATTTGACACTGAATTTAGCAGCTCAGAAAGTGAAGAATAGTGTGATTTTATTTCATTAGAGACAGTTTGTCAGATAACTAACAATTGCTTGCCAGTGATATAACTTAAATATGTGCACTATGCCCCATCCAGCTCCTCCAAGATTTATGTTCACAGGAAGCCATTGTAAAATACATGGCTCTACTTGATATCTACACAGAAACTGAAAAATTAGTTTTAGTTTTAGGATGTTTTAGTCAAAGTCTAGTGCATGAGTATTCCCAGGATGTTATTAATGCTGCTCTTTAAAAATCTGTAACTCATTATTATGTTTTTTAAAAACTATCGTTATATAACTGTATGTAATGCCTTGGATTATAGGGTGTTTTTAATAAAAATTACTATTTTATGGGTCATAACTCACTAAAAAATCATCAGGTATGGGGTTAAAAGTGGTCATACAAATGTGTATTGTGAAGAGCGGAGTGGCAGACTCTAAACCCTTACCATTGAAATTGTCCAATAAGTGGAAAAAAACTGTGATCTGATCAACAGTTGATGATTGCTACTCTGCCTGATGTATTCCTCCTGTTTGGCGCATCATGATTGTCATAGAAAAGCTTGGCTATTGCAAACTGTATACAAGGTGGCTGCTGAAAATGCTTTCCAGACAGCACAAAGGACAATGAATGCTGAACGTGTGAGCACTTTTGGACTGATATTGACAAGATGGAAGTGATTTGTTTTCCTGTATTTTTATGGACAATGAGATGTGGATATTGTACACCAACATGGAATCGAAATGACAGTCTGTGTTGTGTAGTCATTAGACTTCATCAAAATAAAAAATACTTCAATAATCGCTTTAATAAGTTGAAAATGATGACTAATGTTTTCTAGAGTGAAAAGAGAATTCTTATGGTTGACGTCATGGATGTGGGTCAACGATTACAGCTGATGTGTAATGAAAAAACAGTCCCCAAACTGATTTATGACACCCCAAATGATGGAGTGAGAAACTGTCTTTCTCTTCCACTACAGTGTCATTCTCTTCCACTGTGTGTCCACAGATTCAGCATTTCTGCTGGGGCCTACAGCCATGAGCTTTCACTCGGTGACTATTATCTCCTCACACATGCCTTATGAAATTATTCTGCATCTGACATCCATTGTGAAGAATGTAGTGGGAACTCTTTCAGTTCACTGATTTTCATTTTATTTTAGTTTTTGAACCTAAATCCAATTGTTGCTAGCTTATAACTACATTCATTGATTTTATTCCCTTATGACCCAAGGAAAAAATCACAGTAATCGTTGTCTTGCACAAAGAAATAAATGAAATAAATATTAGTGACCAATCTCTTGTTTACAGGTTCACATCCTGGTGAATATAAAGAATTTCTATATGAACCAAACGTAAATTTTTACCGTAATGGTTCACTTGAGTTCTTACATATAAGCAAAGACAGTGAAGGATATTACTTATGTGAAGCTAAGAATGAGGTTGGAACTGGAGTCAGCAAAGTCATATTTCTGAAAGTTAATGGTATGTACTGTATTTTGCCATGGTGTTTAATACACTAGATATTCTCATTGGCCTGACTCTGTACTGTTTTATGCTATTGTTTTATAAGAAGCTTATGCCCATATTCAATCCTTGCATATGCTAATGACATACAGACTATACAACTTTTATTTAGAATATATTCATACATGGTGCACATGGTCATGCTCAGTTGCAAACTCCAGTGTTTCAAGGTTTTTTCAGTATTTACAATAAATTTAGATGCCCTGAACCATCTGTTAAACTGTCATCCACACTAGAAGTGATTTTTTAAAAAGCTGCTACAGTTATTGTCTTAGTTTAAAACAGGTTGTTATTTCAATGCTGTGTTAACACTGCTCTGTTTTATATTTGGTACATTGTTTCTGAAAGTATGAGAGCTCAATCCAATTTATTGATAATGAAAAAGATAAATATTTTGTGTTATTCTATTTCTTCCCATCAGAGTTCATTGCACAGTTCTTATCCTGGTAGCCAAATCATCAATCACAAAACTGTGGCACAGTCTATTTAAAATAAAAATAAGTTTACAAGTCTTCATTGGAAACCTAAAATATCACGTATTAGTCACTAAGAAGTGATGAAGACAGGACATCAACTTGAGCTTATACAAAGAAATGTTGAGAACAATTCTTTGCATAAATTGGTTTTAAAAGTATTCTGTAGTATTGTTCACAGTGCCTGCAGACTGTACATGCGGAAAGACAACATTTGCATGACACTTACTTTGTCTATTAACATACCTAACCACTGAAAAAGTGTTAATGGTATACTTAAAACTTTCTCAGGGAAAATATGCAGATGATTGTCTTTCAACTACATATTTCAGCTCCGGCATACTTTCCACAGAAATCAAAACAAATGCAAGTGGAGAAGGGTGAGCAGGCACATCTTCAGTGCACGGCTCTAGGTGACACACCAATTGATATTATGTGGAAGGTAGGAGGGAAGCGCATAGCTGATGACATGGACCAAAGGTAAAGATATATAAAATGTAAAGGTTGCTCACATAAATTTCAGATTTGTAGCACTGCTACATTCTTTTATGTTTTCGTTTTTTAAAGATTTTATTGTTAGTGCTTGCTATTTAAACTGCTTTTTTTTCCTCTTGCTCTCTTTGTTTCCTACGCTTATTTTGTACTTCTATCAAATATTCTTCCCTAATCAATACCTTTTGCTCTTTTATGTACATACTGTTGCACACATCAATGCTCTGCACGCCCATTGTGACTCGGTACCACCAAGGACTGGAGCCGTTCTCAAAAGGGTCTCAACTATCTCTTCTTATGCACTCAAATGAGAAATATCTTACCCACTATCCTTCCTACCCCTCTCACAGCAAGATTCTGCTGCCCACTGAACCTACACAATGCCCTTTTCCATTTCCACCCTAACCCTGCTCCAAACCCCTTGCCTCATGGCTCACATCCCTGCAGTAGACCTAGATGCAAGACCTGTTTTATACATCCACCCACCACCACCTACTCCAGTGTGGCTACAGGCATCATCTATCCTATCAAAGGCATGGCTACCTGTGAAAGCAATAATGTGATCTTCACACTAAGCTGGAACCACTGTGCTGCTTTCTACGTGATCATTAAAACCAACAATCTGTCTGTCAGCATGAATGACCACCACCAGGAGAAAGCTGGACCACCCAGCTGCTGAACATGCTGCCTGTAATAGTGTGCTTTACTTCAAAGACTCCATCCATGTACAGTAACATGTTCTCATGCCCGTAAATTGAGCACGTAAATTCAAGAAAATAATATTCTTATGTTCCTGATTCCTGACAGTGCTAATTCGTGCTTTATCACTCAGATTGATAGTACATAATGAAAAAGGTCAGACTGCCATAATTCAAGCAGTGTCTAACAAGTGGTGACCTAAATGTGATTGAAAAGTTGGTGTGATCTGAGAGCCCACGTGATTTGCAAGCTGAAGAGCACTCAGCCAACATGATTTTGATATAAACTTCTAAGATGCAAGGCAAACAGAGTTGTCAAGATTAGCCACACTCCTGTTCCTATTCTGGCCACATAACACAGTTCTGTGGTTTGTATGGCGAGTTTTTGCTGTGTTGGAATCAGGCACATTCAATGAAGTTTGCGCTGATTTTGAGCCAGTTGGAGCACCATTACAATGAGGAAGTACAGGATGTAATAACCACACCACTGGCAGAAAATTCTTATGACAAGCTTATTAATTCAAACAGTCGCAGCCTTCCAGGAGAACAGAATCTATCAAATGCTGACACAAGAAGATATGGGTGACCACTGACCACCACATTATCTTCAATGCCTAAGAAGCAAGGTAGACACTGGTCCCAGATAATTTGCTGCACGCCATTTGAAGCAGTCATTTACCATCACAGGTTGAGGTGATGATAACACCACAATCGAAAATGCTGTTAGATGCCATTGAAGAGCTTGCAGACCAAATATAGCAAGCCATCACTGCTGTTCAGGTTAGCACAGTGACAAAACCATACAGCAATACAGTCCTTTAGTGGCAAAAGTGGATTTACTGTGCACACAAATTAGCAAGCTGTTGGAGCAAACCAGTGCCAATGTTAGAGAATGATATCATAAGAAATTTAGGGGCAATTTGTCAACCAGAACAGTATCCTTCAATGCAGACCACTCTACATGGTGGTACTATCATAAGTTCAATGAGTGGGTGAGGAAGTGTACTGCACCATGAGCTTCACCAAATGTCAACAGCAGACAGTCATAGATGCAGCCAACTGCCTGTCACCATCACGGTGCTTTTTCACAGAAAATCAGGTCAAAAGTATTTGTTGGACACTAGCTCCAATTTAAGTATTTTGCTGTGAACTTCAACTCTTCACTGCATACCACAGGCAGCATTCTGTTTGACAGTGGTGAACAACTCCTCCACATCAGTTTACATAACTCAGCAGACAGAATTAGATCTGGGACTATGTTACTCTTTCACCAGGTATTTAATGTCACCTACATCTCAGAAGCCATCATGAGAGTTGACTTTCTAGCTTATTAAAATCTGCTGCCACTTGTGGTTAATGCTTGACTAGTGATATTCAGCCGCATCGGAGCAGTTCACAGTGCCAAGCTGATGCAATGGGGTAACCATAAGCACACAACACTGCTACAACAATTACTAATCTGATCAGACCTCCAGATGTTCCTAAACAAGTGCTACACAATACAGTGCATCATATTAAGACTACCAATGGCCCACCTGTATCATGCAGGCCTATATGCTTGACACTCGGACGTCTGGCTATCACTAAAGTCGCGTTTGACACTATGTTAAAAAATACATTATCCAACCACCAAGTGGCCCATGTTCACCCCTCTACACCTAGTCTCTCAGAAGTGTGGAGTGTGGGGCCAATGTGGAAATTATCATGCACTTAACAGCAGAACTTCACCAGATAGCTACCCAATACATGGACCCACTATGTTCAGCATCCTGGATTGTACCAAAGCTTACACTCAAATTCCTGTAGCAGAGGAGGACATACCCAAAGTGTCTATCATCACTCTGTATGGGTTGTTTGAAGGCATGTACATGACATTTGGCTTATGTAATGCTGCTTAGACATGGCAGTTGTTTATCAGTTCAGTTTTGCAAGGCCTGATATACCTGGATGATATCTTTTGTGCCACTGGGGAGCAACATCAATAACACTTAATCAAAGTGTGCATATGTTTAGAGCAGTATAGTGTGATTTTGAACATGGTTAAATGTTTTTTCAAACAATCTGAGATCACCTTCCTGGGCCACCGAATTTCTTCTGTGGGCTCCCTACCATTACCAGAAAAAGTCAAAGCTGTCCTGCAGATACCAAAACTGAACACCATTAAAGAATCATGCCTGTTTCTGGGGACTTTGAATTGTTATTGCCGACATCTACTGCATTCAGTGAAACTGTAACAACCACTAACTGCTGCACCATCTGCCCCGAAAGTCAGAAACAACGCCACAGTTCAGTGGATGGTTGTGACGAGCTCTACGTTTGACGCCACAAAACAGAGTATGGTGAATGCTGCATTTCTCGCATACCCCAAGCTGGATGCCCCCTTAGTATTAGTAGTGGATGCAAGTCAGACACTATTGGTGCAGAGTTGCAGCAGTGGTCAGATGACTCATGGCAACCACTTGCATACTATTCACACGAGCTGTCACCATTACAGCAGAAGTGGAGTGCCTACAAGCATGAGCATATTGCTGTGTACTGAGCAGTTTAGGTACTTTTGACCACAGTTAAAAGCAAGAGTATTCACATCTATGCTGATCATAAACCTTTATGTATGCCTTCAAGCAGAACAGCAACTACTCCTCACCTCACCAATATAAGTACCTAGAATTCATAGCTACATTCAGAACAAACATCAAGCACTTTTCTGGTATGAGCAATGTAGTTGCTGATTGCCTCTTGTACATCAACAGCATCTCGTGGCCTGTAGATTTCATGGAACTGACTTGGGCACAGCAAGATGATCAAGAGCTCCAAAGATTTTTTTATTTGATGACACAGCTGCAACTTTTCAACGTGTGTGGTGAGGAAGTCAAACTGTATTGTGATACCTCTCACGGAAGATTGCACTCTTCGTTACTAGCTGCAATTCATAGACAGCCCACACAACTTATGTCACTCTGGATCTGTCTGACTTTTCATCTGATGTCAATGCATTTTGTATGGCTCAGTATGGAAAAAAGACTGTATCAACTGGACACATACATTCCTATAATGCCAATGTAATAAAGTGTCTTGTCACATGCACATGTCCATTGGCAGTTTCCAGGATACAACCTTACATTTCATGCATGTGCACATTGGCATAATAGGACCATTGCCTCCATAAAATGACCAATGCTACTTAGTAAGACAGATCATTTCACTCATTGGCCAGAAGTGGTGGTTTTGGACAATATTTCCACAGAAATGTTAGCTTCTGCTTTTGTGTTGACATTGTTAAATAGGGTTGGTTGTCCTCTCCACATTATGGCTGACCGTGGATGACAATTTGAGTTTGATTTTTTCACACAGCTTCCAAGAGTGTGTGAATATATGCATCAGAATACCACCAGCTATCATCTGATGAGAGCAATGGCACGATTGAGCCGCACTTATGTCACAATACCACCTGGGTGACCGCTCTTCCGACAGTTCTTCTCAGTCTGTGGAACACTTACAAGCCAGACATTGATTCCTCTGCAGCAGAACTGATTTATGGCGAAGCATTACATCTTCTAGGAGAATTTATTGATGCCAGCTCTCTGCAGTCATAATCTCAAGATGCTCCAGGTTTTATGCAATGTTTGTAGCACCACATAGTTCACATCTGCCCTTGCAGAGCCTTCAGATATGGCACACTACCTAGTTACGTGCACCATGACTTGTACTATTGTTTGCACGTAATGCTATGTATAGACAACATGAAACTACCATTACAGCTTCTTTATACTGGCTCATTCTGTGTTTTAAGAGGAGGTACACAGATGCCAGACATTGTGGTGAATAGCAAAAGCACAATCATCTCTCTTGATCAAGTCAAGCCCGCCTACATCTTCCAGGAGGTACTTAAAGCCAAAGTATCAAGAAGACAGGTTCATCTTCCGGTACCAGGCCCACAACCACAGAAGCAACAACTACATGATGCCCAACCACAGTTGGTGTGCACGACTCATTCTGGAAGTCGTGTGCATTTTCCTGTGCATTTTTTCGACAGTGCTCCGCTTCTGCCACGGAGGCTGCTTTAGCATCAAACCACTGTCGTCTGCTGCACGTAAAAGATGTTGTTGTCACGCTGACAAAGTTGTAATTGTGCACCATCCAGTGATGCTGTATACAGCAGCAGCAGTGACAGTCTTTATTCTTTGACTCTCAAACAACTTATTCTTGTCCACGAATTTTGTACATAGCTACACAGTTTTCCCATCTCAACTATGTTGATACTTGACAGACTGTTCTTCATTCATATATAAAATTTCCCATGCCTGTTAATTGAGAGTGTTAGTCAAGAAAATAAAGTTCTTACATTCCTGATTCCCTAGAGCACTAATTCAGGCCCCACCACTTGGCTTCATAGTATATAATGACAGAGGCTGAACTGCCCTAATTCAAGAATTATCAGACAGTACCAATAACTTCACCAACTGAAAGTAAGTACTGGCCAGCAATTTTGTCTCATAACTGAGTAACTGTTTATGCTATTTACCAACTAACATATGTCCATTGCACTGCAATGCATATAGAAGTGACCACCAGAAAACTGGCTGAGCACATGAATGGGCTCATAACAGCTGTTGGCCTGTGGGGACATCCAGCGTCCAGTTGCTGAACGTGCTCAACAGCGTCACTCAAAGCCACACCACATGGGCTGTTTTTCAACTGATATTGCCTTCCCTTAACTCCAGAAGTGTGAAATTGAGCGTGAACTCCTTGCATCCCAAACTCTCCTGGACTTGACCTCCATCAAAATGCAACTCTTTCCCACCTTCTCTTTTTACCATATTGCTTTTATTATATTTTTAATATCTGTTGTTTTTTATTTTGTGACTATACCTTATCCAGTTATTTTCTGAATAGCTTTTTTTATTTTTTCATCTTCATTCTTCTCTCTCCTCTCCTCCTTCCCCCCCTCCCTCCCCCCTCCCTCTCTCTCTCTCTCTCTCTCTCTCTCTCTCTCTCTCTCTCTCTCTCTCTCTCTCCCTCTCCCTCTCCCTCCCCACCTCTCTCCCTCTCCTTCTCCCCCCCTCTCCCCCTCTCCCCCCTCTCTCTCTCCCGCCCCACACCTCTCTCTCTCTCTCTCTCTCTCTCTCTCTCTCTCTCTCTCTCCCTCCGTCTCCCTCCCTCTCCCTCTCTCTCTCTGTCTCTCTCATTGGTTTTTCCTCATCTCATCTCCTTTTCCTTCTAATTCTTAATTGTGCTATTTATATCCTCTTAATCTCACAATTTTAGAATTTACTATTTGTGTTCATTTCTCTTATGGGAGTTGAGGCTAAATGACAAGTAATTCCATGCATCATTAAACCATGACAAAATGTGTCAAATGTTTTCTTACATTTATTTCACAACAAAATTATTTCTGTGTTACTCATTGATTTTGATCTCTAATAACTGCTAAATCAGCTTACAGTGGATATGCACATCCTATCCAAATGTAGAGTAAAAGAAAGAGATGCAGACATATTTTGCTACGTGTTGGCAGAAAATGAATTATCAGTGTCGGCTAGAAAATGAAAGTGTTAAAATATATCCAGACATTGTTTTCACAGAAGGAGAATAGCAAAGAGACTAATCAATCAGAAGGTGTGAAAAGTGGTTGATGTTCTTATAGTGAAATAACACTGGAACCTTATGAGACCATACACATGGAGAATAATTTACACATAATAGAAGTCTTGCTTTCACAAGCATCAAAACAAGCTACTGTTGCCATGTTCATATGAAATGTTTGAGAAATGAAAATAAGAGTCATTGACAGAAAATTTTCAGTGTACTCTAAATTTTACGTGGCCATGACCATGACAATACACGTGGAAGAAAGCACAGGTCACATCTGTCTGCAAGAAGGGTAGCAGTGATGATCCACAAAATCAACCTATATCATTGACATCCATTTGTTGTAGAAACTTAGAACATATTCTGTGCTCAAATGTAATGAGGTATCTCAAACAGATGACCTCATCTGTGCCAACAGCAGGGATTCTGAAAGTATCAATCATGCAAAACCCAATTCCCACTTTTCTCACATGATATTCTGAGACCATGATTCAAGACAGTGAGGTAGATGCAGTATTTCTTGACTTCTAAAAAGCATTGATTCAGTAATAACATACACTTATTATTAAAAGTATGATCATACGGCTTAACAAGCAAAAATTGTGACTGGATTGAAGATTGCTTGATAGGGAGGAAACAGCATGTTATCTTGGATGGAGAATCATGAACAGAGGTAGAATTAACTTCATGTGTACCACAGAGGAATGATATGGGGCCCTTGCCATTCATGCTGTATATTAATGGCCTTGTAGAAAAAATTAATAGTAACCTCAGACTTTTTGCAAATGATGCAGGTATCATGTATAATAAAGCACTGTCTACAATACGGTCACAAATAATCAGTCATATTTTGAAGTGGTGCAGAGATGGACAACTGGTTTCAAATGTACAGAAATTTGAAATTGTGCACTTCACAAAATGAAAAAAAATGTGGTATCCTATGACTATGACATCAGTTAGTCACAATGGAAATCAGTCAACTCATATGAATACCTGGCTCCCCAAGAAAGCATTTGTTCTCTCACATTATTTAAATTGTACACCAATGATCAACCATGTAACAAGGCATGCTCCTCATTTATTTATTCCAGCAATGTGTCCCTCTGTACCCAGTGTAACATATTTGAAGGTGCCAAAAGGCAACTTTTGTCTGCTCTTCTATCTGGGAGAGAGTTATGAAGATAACAGCATGAAGCCAAATCCTAGTAAAACAGTAGTCAGCACTTTCCACCTTCACAACAAACACTCCAATTAAAAGTTAAAAGTCTTGTGGTTGTGAACTCCTCTCAGTTAACAGCTCTACCCATAAATGACTCGGGGTTGTTCTTGATCGGAGTCTGCATTCAAGGAGCAATCTGACAGCTTCAGAGTTAAGGTCACAGCATGAAACAGTATCTTAAAAACACTCAAAGGCACAAGTTGGGTAGCAAGCAACATTTGCTTTGGAAGTCCTATCTGGCCTTGTGCTGCTTGGCAGAAGAATATGCTTCCCCCTTGTGGTACCAGTCCTGCCACTCGAAACATTGCTCTTCACGAAACTCGGTGACAGGATACTTGACACCAACTCTATTTGAGAAAAATCTCAGTTCTGGCCAGAATAGCACCAGCCAACATCAGAATGATAGTCCAATTTGACAGCACAAATCTGAAAGGAGCAAAGTGACCACAGATGATAGACACTGGCTTCAGGGGCATGAAGCTGTTACTCATTGTTTTCATGGCAGGAAAGGTTTATCTCAAGTGCTGCCCCTTTAGTGAAGTCAAAGGCAGGAAAAAGACATCAACACTGGCAGGACAGAGCTACATGTGATTGGAGCCCACAAAGAAAGAAACTACCCCAGGAAACAGCCTGATATGGCCATCATGTAGATCAGTTAATCTTCTTCACTTGGGAATTGGCCAAAGTAATACTGCCATGTTACAGTGGGGACTCTGTGATAACCATAATGTGTCTCGTGTGTGTGGTTCTAAGCAGATGATGAGCCATTTCCTTATCTGCCATTTTTACGCCATTTCCTCAGGCATCATAACACAACATTATCTGGCATTAGCAAACCCATCAGCAATGCACTTTTCTGAGGCACTACACTTCTGTAATAGGGATAGGAAACTGAATGATCACATAGGCTTGGTTGGAGGTAAAGCCAATGGCAGACTTCATATTTCTGGTAGAATTATAGTGAAATGTAATCCATCCATAAAAGAGATTACTTAGAAAACACTTGTGTGACTCATCATAGAATAATTCTCAAATGTGACTGTCATGAAGTTTCCAAAAAAACAAAACTGGCAAACACTTAAAGATAGGTGCAAACGATCCCATGAAAGCGTACCTACAAAGTTCCAAGAACCAACAGCAAATGATGAATCTAGGAGTATACTACAATCCCTAATTATTGATCCCATAAGGATCACAAAGACAAATTTAGACTATTTATAGCACATACATATAGATGTTTAAGTAATAATTCTATCCATGCTAGATATATGAATGGAAAATGAAAACATCCTGACGACTGGTACCATGGGGAATATCCTTTGTCATGCATTTCACAGTAGTTTGCACAGTATGGCTGAAGACAGATGTAGATAATAAATGTACATTCTCTTGTAATGTATAGCTGCTAAGGATGTCTTGGTTGTCTTATTCTTTGTCTCATTATTGTGACCTATTTTGTTTTTTATTACTCACAATAATTCATCATTTTATGAGAATTTATTGCAAGAACAGATTTTTTACAATAACTTATTATTGACTGATATAAATACTAAAAATGATTATGCAGGTTTTCAGCTAGTGATGACCAGATGATAAGAAGCGTGAACTAATGCAACTCCAGTGAGATCAAATACACCAAAAGAATGTATCTTTTTCAGGAACTAGCTGGGTGTCCTTTATTGATATGTTATATATCATTGAGCAGGAACTTTGTTGTGATTATAAATTATTCCTTGACGCAACCAATTCACTACTTATCTGCATTTGTGTGTTATCTACTTGAATAGTCTTACCTCCACTATTTAAATTATACATTCTTTACATTAAATTCTCCATCCAGAAATTGTATCTTATATCCTAAGGATTGGTATCCAGTTGAGATAGTTCATTCATACACTCATTCGTCATATTCCGTAGATCCTATCAGGAAAGAGAACTTTTAGGAACATGCAAATATCAAGTTATACATTAAAAAAAGACAAGCAAATAAGATAAACATTATTTGTATGCTATTTTAGCAAATCAGCCACTATACTGCTTAACCTACGCATGTTGAATCCAGCTAAATTTAATCAAGTAAATAAGGGAGGTGGCTGTTAATTTTCAAGGAGCTGCAGCCCCCCCCCCCCCCCCATTTATATCTAATAGCTGCTGTTTATCTTCCGTTGTGTGTTATCTATTTGTATAGTCTTAGATCCACTATTTAAATTATGCATTCTTTACATTAAATTCTCCATCCAGAAATTGTCTCTTATATCCTAAGGATCGGTATCCAGTTGAGTGCACTGATATTATTCAAAGAAAAGTTACCTACAGCTATAGAATCCTGTTTACAATTCATTACTGCCTGTTATGCAGCTTTGTAATGAACACGGCTACTTGCCTTGTAGCTAACAAACTTTTCAATCCTTGAATAGAAATATTCAGATAATTTGTACTAAGAATGGCTAAGGAGGTGTGATTTTAATTTTCTTTTGAACTGGTTGGGATTCAAATGTCGTGCTGTGTATTAGTTGGGAGCTTGTTGAATACCTTTGCACCAGAGCATGTAACTACTTTCTGAACTCTTATGTTGTTGTTGTCGTCTTCAGTCCTGAGACTGGTTTAATGCAGCTCTCCATGCTACTCTATCCTGTGCAAGCTTCTTCATCTCCCAGTACCTACTGCAACCTACATCCTTCTGAATCTGCTTAGTGTATTCATCTCTTGGTCTCCCTCTACGATTTTTACCCTCCACGCTGCCCTCCAATGCTAAATTTGTGATCCCTTGATACCTCAGAACATGTCCTACCAACCGATCCCTTCTTCTAGTCAAGTTGTGCCACAAACTTCTCTTCTCCCCAATTCTATTCGATACCTCCTCATTAGTGATATGATCTACCCATCTGATCTTCAGCATTCTTCTGTAGCACCACTTTTCGAAAGCTACTATTCTCTTCTTGTCCAAACTATTTATTGTCCATGTTTCACTTCCATACATGGCTTCACTCCATACAAATACTTTCAGAAACGACTTCCTGACACTTAAATCCATACTCGATGTTAACAAATTTCTCTTCTTCAGAAACGATTTCCTTGCCATTGCCAGTCTACATTTTATATCCTCTCTACTTCGACCGACATCAGTTATTTTACTCCCTAAATAGCAAAACTCCTTTACTACTTTAAGTGTCTTATTTCTTAATCTAATTCCCTCGGCATCACCCGATTTAATTTGACTACATTCCATTATCCTCGTTTTGCTTTTGTTGATGTTCATCTTATATTCTCCTTTCAAGACACTGTCCATTCCATTCAACTGCTCTTCCAAGTCCTTTGCTGTCTCTGACAGAATTACAATGTCATCGGTGAACCTCAAAGTTTTTACTTCTTCTCCATGAATTTTAATACCTACTCCAAATTTTTCTTTTGCTTCCTTTACTGCTTGTTCAATATACAGATTGAATAACATCGGGGAGAGGCTACAACACTGTCTCACTCCTTTCCCAACCACTGCTTCCCTTTAATGCCCCTCGACTCTTATAACTGCCATCTGGTTTCTGTACAAATTGTAAATAGCCTTTCGCTCCCTGTATTTTACCCCTGCCACCTTCAGAATTTGAAAGAGAGTATTCCAATCAACATTGCCAAAAGCTTTCTCTCAGTCCACAAATGCTAGAAACGTAGGTTTGCTTTTTCTTAATCTTTCTTCTAAGATAAGTCGTAAGGTTAGTATTGCCACACGTGTTCCAACATTTCTACGGAATCCAAACTGATCTTCCCCGAGGTCCACTTCTACCAGTTTTTCCATTCGTCTGTAAACAATTCGCATTAGTATTTTGCAGCTGTTACTTATTAAACTGATAGTTCGGTAATTTTCACATCTGTCAACACCTGCTTTCTTTGGGATTGGAATTATTATATTCTTCTTGAAGTCTGAGGGTATTTCGCCTGTCTCATACATCTTGCTCACCAGATGGTAGAGTTTTGTCATGACTGGCTCTCCTAAGGCCATCAGTAGTTCTAATGGAATGTTGTCTACTCCTGGGGCCTTGTTTCAACTCAGGTCTTTCAGTGCTCTGTCAAACTCTTCACGCAGTATCTTATCTCCCATTTCGTCTTCATCTACATCCTCTTCCATTTCCATAATATTGTCCTCAAGTGCCTCGCCCTTGTATAAACCCTCTATATACTCCTTCCACCTTTCTGCTTTCCCTTCTTTGCTTAGAACTGGGTTTCCATCTGAGCTCTTGATATTCATACAAGTGGTTCTCTTCTCTCCAAAGGTCTCTTTAATTTTCCTGTAGGCAGTATCTATCTTACCCCTAGTGAGACAAGCCTCTACATCCTTACATTTGTCCTCTAGCCAACCCTGCTTAGCCATTTTGCACTTCCTGTCGATCTCATTTTTGAGACGTTTGTATTCCTTGTTGCCTGCTTCATTTACTGCATTTTTATATTTTCTCCTTTCATCAATTAAATTCAATATTTCTTCTGTTACCCAAGGGTTTCTACTAGCCCTTGTCTTTTTACCGTTTGATCCTCTGCTGCTTTCACTATTTCATCCCTCAAAGCTACCTATTCTTCTTCTACTGTATTTCTTTCCCCCATTCCTGTCAATTTTTCCCTTATGCTCTCCCTGAAAGCCTATACAACCTCTGTTTCTTTCAGTTTATCCAGGTCCCATCTCCTTAAAGTCCCACCTTTTTGCAATTTCTTCAGTTTCAATCTGCAGTTCATAACCAATAGATTGTGATCAGAATCCACATCTGCCCCAGGAAATATCTTACAATTTAAAAGCTGGTTCCTAAATCTCTGTCTTACCATTATATAGTCTATCTGATACCTTTTAGTATCTCCAGGATTCTTCCAGGTGTACAACCTTCTTTTATGATTCTTGAACCAAGTGTTAGCTATGATTAAGTTATGCTCTGTGCAAAATTCTACAAGGCAGCTTCCTCTTTCATTTCCTCCCCCCAATCCATATGCACCTACTATGTTTCCTTCTCTCCCTTTTATTACTGACAAATTCCAGTCACTCATGACTATTAAATTTTCATCTCCCTTCACTATCTGAATAATTTCTTTTATCTTGTCATACATTTCATCTATTTCTTCATCATCTGCACAGCTAGTTGGCATATAAACTTGTACTACTGTAGTAGGCATGGGCTCTGTGTCTATCTTGGCCACAATAATGCGTTCACTATGCTGTTTGTAGTAGCTAACCCACACTCCTATTTTTTTATTCATTATTAAACCTACTCCTGCATTACCCCTATTTTATTTTGTATTTATAACCCTGTAATCACCTGACCAAAAGGTTTGTTCCTCGTGCCACCGAACTTCACTAATTCCCACTATATCTAACTTTAACCTATCCATTTCCCTTTTTAAATTTTCTAACCTACCTGCCCGATTAAGGGCTCTGACATTCCACGCTCCGATCCGTAGAACGCCAGTTTTCTTTCTCCTGATAACGACGTCCTCTTGAGTAGTCCCTGCCCGGAGATCCGAATGGGGGACTATTTTACCTCCGGAATATTTTACCCAAGAGGACGCCATCATCATTTAATCATAGAGTAAAGCTGCATGTCCTCAGGAAAAATTACGGCTGTAGTTTCCCCTTGCTTTCAGCCGTTCGCAGTACCAGCACAGCAAGGCCGTTTTGGTTAATGTTACAAGGCCAGATCAGTCAAGCATCCAGACTGTTGCCCCTGCAACTACTGAAAAGGCTGCTGCCCCTCTTCAGGAACCACATGTTTGTCTGGCCTCTCAACAGAAACCCAACCGTTGTGGTTGCACCTACGGTACGGCCATCTGTATCGCTGAGGCACGCAAGCCTCCCCACCAACGGCAAGGTCCATGGTTCATGGGAGGGTCTGAACTCTAGATAAGGAGGAAAAGTCTACATGAAAAGATCCTTATGAATTCTTCTGATAGTTGTAGGGCTATCTACTTTACATAACTAGAGGTATAATTGTTCCTATAAACTGTTTTCATTCATAACATAATAAAATATAAGGGGCAGTCAAATGAAAACAGATGGAAAAAAAGTAAGCAAACTCTTTATTATTTCAAAAGTATTTACCATACCTGTTAATACATTTATCCTATTGTGAGACAAGATGGTCAATGCCTTCATGGAAAAAATGTTTGTGGTTGCCTATGGAATCATGATTTTACCCAGGCATGTTTGAAGGATGCGCTATGGGGTTCCCCGCAAAACTTCTGCAGCATAATTGAAACAACCTTAGCAACATGAGGGTGGGCATGACCCTACAACAGAATGATGCCACCCATAAACATTCCTGGGTGTCTGGACTTGATGTCATGCTTCAGTTTTTGCAAACTGTCCACTACTACTGTGCACTGATTGTGATGCCATGTGCCAGAAAGTCAATGAGCAATGAGTTCTTGTAGTAAAAAAAAAAAATAAAATAAAATAAAAAAAGATCATCATGACTCTCTCAGAGCTGTCACGTAAGGCTTTGGATATTTCGATAGGAGTGTATCCGTGTGCTTCCATTGTTAGGCTCAAAATGATGATGCCATGTTTCATCTCAATCAACAATGGGACTGGGTGTTTGTGTTGTCCTCATCATTTCATCATCATCATTCATGACAGTTGCGTGATTGTAATAAAAATTGGACTGTGTAAAAATTGGGACTTTGTACAGGCGCTGATGAACGCGGAGTTGAGCACCCCCTAACGTACACCATTCACTGTCTGTCATTTCTGATGGCAGCAGCTTCCATTGCAGCAATGACAGAATGGGTAATGACATGTTGAGCCTGTTCTGACTGACTACTGTCTTTCAGTGACACCCAACATTCTCAGCATTGTTAATTCCACACAAACACATGTGCACATGACATACTGTGTTTCCCATACAAGGCAGACATTTGGCAAGAATTTCACTTCCTGACACTCCTTCTGCAGTCAAAAATTGCACTACATGTAACTGTTCCTCTTTCTGGACCTCCATAGATAAGTCAGATGCAGACACGACTCGCTGACCTCATGTTGACCTAGTCTTAGAGACAAGTTGCACAGTTGTGGACACTCATGCTATTCCTTCCTCATTCCCAATAGAGGGCACTTCTGTACACACAGATCAGTCCATGCCATCCTCATTATATAGTCTGTCTCATTTTATCTGACTGCTCCTGCTAGAAGAAATACTTTCATTTTGATTTAGTGAGCTTATTCATATGACTTAATAACCAAAAATGTGGATAGTCAACAAAAAGGTAGCATAATGTAGCTATTAAGAACAGAATGTGGCAATTAGTTTCAGATAATTTTTTCCAGGTATACAATAAGAGAACAGAAACTGGATGATGGCATGGTCTCTGAGTTAGGAATCTCTCGCACATATCGCCATGATACTGGAGTCTTCTCATGTTATGCAAGTAATTCATATGGGCAAGATGAAATGGCAATACAGCTCATTGTTCAAGGTAACAAATTCATCTATATCTATAAACAGGTGGTAACTGTAGTGAAATTGCAAACAAATAAAGGCAGAAAAACTTGTGCTTTCGACTTGGCAGCAGACTCGTGCACAAGAAAAAAATCTGACAGGAAAATTATCTTCTAGAATAAGAAAATCTTTCAGATGACAAAAGAAAGAACAACATTGCAAGAAACAAAACTATTTGAGGATCTGACAGGGAAGCTATTCAACCTATTGGCTTAAAGGCGAGCAGCAGTGCAGGATGACAGAAAAGTCATGATGAAATACCAGAAAAGAGATGAGAATAGAATAGCAGGGAGTTTGTAAATAACAGAGAGGGCATTATTGACAATCCAGAGAAAAAACGGAGATGATGTAAATACTGTCATAGAAATGATAAAGGTGAATGATAATAGAGAAAACATGTATACTATACTCCTTCAACAGACATCAACACCAGCTGAAGTGGACGAGAGGTGCCTGTGATTTTTCTCTGACTGGTCAATAGCAGGCTTCTCTGTCACTTGTAACCTCTTTGGTTTTCAATTCCCATCTCTTTTTGGTAATTTCATTGTTGATTTTTCTGTCATCATGCCCTTCCTTTCACCTATGACTAATTTTTTGGGTAGCTTTTCAGACAGATCTGACATGGTAGAAAGGGTATGATAATAGATGAAAAATTACTCTAGTGCAAATGGGTCTGCAAATGAGCCATTTGCGAGATGGTTATGAGCCATCACTGAGTTCAGTATGAAATATTGTCCTAGTTAGTATGGTGTATTTAAAATGTAAACATTTTGATTGAGTCACCATCTGATTGGCCTCAAGTTTGATGCAAATCCACAAGCTGCTCATGAGTTACCACATCAGCAACATTTGTCGTTGAATGTGTGTTTACAGTTACTAGGTGATTGTCTCATTGGACCACACAATGATGTATCCTTCAGTTTCTGCAGTGTGATCTGGATCTTCCAGGATTGCTTGAGGATGTTCCCCATCTTCACATTTTGCTTCTTATATAAGATGACATGCTTTTGCACTGACTAGGAGAATGCTTCTTATTGAAGTCAGTGACTGATCTTACCCACACATTCACTATTATCATGCAAGTGGCTTGTTCGCAGACCTGTGTTTATCAGAATGTTTATGCCTCCATTACCATGTACTTTAACCAGTATCAGTTTTTGCTGTTAACTGTGATACTCCCTGTCTTGTACCAATATTTCCAATAAATTAATAACTTAGTGAAATATTTAAAATTTTTGTTTCAGAGGTTCCTGAAATGCCAAAAAATATTCGTATTAATGATCAACAAAGTCGATCTCTACAGCTTTCGTGGACACAGCCTTATGCTGGAAATAGCCCAATAACAAGCTACACAATTCAGTACAAACTGGTATCAGGTAACTATCTAAGACATCTTTATACTTATTATTTAGTATTTGTCCTCATTTTAGATTAATAACGAGATGACTTTTTTACCAGAAACCTGGCAGACACAGCCATTAAAAATTACCGTGCCTGGAACACAAACCTCAGCTACAGTACAAAATCTTAACCCAGCAAGCTCTTATCATTTTCGAATAATGGCTGAGAATAGACTTGGCATGAGTGATCCTAGTGAAGTCATCCAGGTGACAACACAAGAGGAAGGTAAAAATCACATCATCTTCAATGTTTGATGAAAACTGTGATTGTTTTCTTGAACATTTTTATGAGAAGAACTATATTTATTATGTACTATTTTTTGCCTAAGTGACTAATGGTTTTAAAAAATTCTTATCCAACAGTATTCCTAATTAAAAGTACTTTTTTCATACTAAAGCTTGTTTATTTCATTTTGTTTTCTTATCCAGTTTCTATAGAAAGCATCATTTTCTGCAAGATAGTGAACAATGCAGCAAAGAACAATCATATGCAAATGATGTCATACTTTCTTATGTCTAATTTGGTCCACATATTTAAAATTAGTAGCACTGGGAGAATTGGAGCTATACTTTGGCCTTGAGGATCTGTTACGTGGCTACTTGCAAGAGGAGAGTGGAGGGCAATAAGTGGGGACACTTGCTACCATCATTCCCCTCCCCTGAAATTAGGAGTAGAGAATTTTGAATTCTCATGCACTTCAAGAAATGATGGTCTATAGTTATGTTAAAGAACAGGCTTAGGCAATAGGTGAACATGATGAAAATGCTGTGTCTTTAAGCAAATGCTGCTTAACTTATGTTTTATTGGTCATCATACCATTCATGGAAAAATATGCCATTCATTTGGTGCAGCTGCATTTTTGAGCTGACTGAAACTCAAGGCAGATGCAAACCTTTGCAGAGCAGTGCAGAAACATAGCCCCAGTCCTATTTCTATTGATTCCCTGTATCTGCAGTTGTTGGGTACAGACCCTACATGTTGAGGCTATTCAGTTTTATACAGCACACTGTCAAACTAGCCTCCGAAGAATGCAGTTGTGTTACATAGTAAGTAATCTTGTTTCAGTTGCTGCAAAGCCTTTGTGTAAAATTGCCAGTCATTTGAAAGGTAATAAACATTTTTTTGAAACATTAATACGATGTTTTACCTAGCTCATAGTCCATAATATGCACATCATTGTCAGTATTGTATGAAAACTGCAATCATTATAGATTTTCAACAAAATCTGTCTTGCTGGGGATCATTCATTGCAGTTTTCTAAATACTTTGTGCTTTTTCAAGAGCATAATTGTTTCTCTCTCTCCCTCTATTTTTCTTTTTCTTTGTGTGTGTGTGTGTGTGTGTGTGTGTGGCCATTTATACTGGCCAGTGAGAATCAGGGCAGACCCTGGGGTAGGTCTAATTGTGCTCTCTAACTTGACTACATTTTTTAACCCTTTAAATAGGCTTGAAATAATAATTTTGAAAAAGGAAGCTCTGATTTATTACATTCTACATCAGCTGAGTGGATGCCCATCATCTGCTATCAAATGTTGCATATAATCATCTTTTTATGTATGGCAAAATACTTATACAGAACCAAGAAATCTATAAATACACAAAGTTTATAGGGTGGTTACATGATATGAATGCAGTCATGATGTTATGGGATGCTTTCTTAATGTATCAGCATAAAAAATATATGCCTTTTAAGAAGGCACAAATTGCACTAATTGTTGTGAACTGACAAGACAGCCAGTCCACAGTGACGGGTAACCGAAAGGCATGCGCTTAAACTCACGCAGGCTACAGAGGTCTGAAACAGAATACGTAATGAATGCTATAAAGAAAAGTACGTAGCTTCTGGAATACTTAACTTTAATCCATCCTTGTTGTACATCGCTCTTGACAATAAAAGTGAGACTCTGTAGATACATGCTAATTGCGCCTTGCTAGGTCGTAGCCATGGACTTAGCTGAAGGTTATTCTAACTATCTGCTCTGCAAATGAGCGAGGCTTCGACAGTGTGCATCGCTAGCTACGTCGTCCGTACAACTGGGGCGAGTGCTAGTAAGTCTCTCGAGACCTGCCGTGTGGTGGCGCTCAGTCTGCGATCACTGACAGTGGCGACACGCGGTTCCGACATGTACTAATGGACCGCGGCCGATTTAAAGCTACCACCTAGCAAGTGTGGTGTCTGGCGGTGACACCACACTAATAATATGAAACAAATTGTCCAGTTTCTTGTTGAGTCTGACATGTACAAATCTGCAGAGACAGTTTGCATCAAAATCAAGCAAAGGTGTTCATAGTTTTAAATTGTTTCATGTAATTTAGTAACTGATGTTCAGTGTGAAATTTGAGTGCAAGAAAAGGTCTTTAGTGAATATTGTGTTGTTTAAAATAAGAGCTAATCCATTGATTCAATTTTCAGTTCCAACTGGAGTTCCACAAGATGTTCGTGCTGAAGCTAGAAGCTCTACAGAGCTGTTTGTTACATGGGAGCCACCACTGAGAGAACACTGGAATGGGAATCTTCTTGGTTACTATGTTGGTTATCAAGAACAACCATCATTCATTCCATCATCCCCATCACCATCTCCTACAAGTCACAACTATAGCCTTAAAACTGTGGAAGTTGGTACTCAGTATGGTGGTGAAGCTACTCTTCAAGGACTCTCAAAATTTACCACATATACAATTATTGTTCAAGCTTACAACAGTCGAGGAGCTGGCCCAGCATCAGATCCTATAACAGTGAAGACCCTAGAGGATGGTAGGCATTGTTATTTCATTTAAGCCATGAAATGTTCTTACAGGCAATGCTTGCTCTAAAGTTTGTAGCTAATCACTTTATACCAAGAAGGTTCTACTCTGTTAGAATGTCTTGACATTTCAAATAAAAATATTTGAATCACTTATTACAATAGTTATGCAGTCTTCTAAAACTGTAAATGTTTTGTAATGACCATGTGCACATTCGATTTTTGTTAACAGTACCAAGCCTTCCACCAGAAAATGTGCAGTGTTCTGCACTAACCTCTCAGAGCTTGGAAGTATCTTGGGAAACTCCCCCTGTGGAAGGAAGAAATGGAATCATCCAGGGCTACAAGGTGTCTCACCAGCCAGCAGAAGAATGGTATGGTGGGTAATTTCAGTATTCAGCAATCTTTGTCTCAAGTAAAAATAAATTAATATAAAATTATTTATCAGGTCTTTAGAGAATGAAATATTAACATTAACATTATTCTGCTATCAAGCTGCTGCATTAGCAACCAGCACACATCTTACACACCAAGTGTTAAGCTTACGTAAATAAATTTTGACTTCAGAACAACAAAATTATCTGACACTTGTGACTGCTATGTTAGCTAGCTTCTGTAGATTCTCTGTCATCGCAAAAAGGACTCTGTCTCACATCCTTGCACGTATCCGTCCAGCTATACTACAGATTTCCCAAAGTAACAGCATTGAAAATGGTAGCCTCAGAACTGCAATTAATAGCATAAACTGTGTTTTATGCATAATCATAGTGTAATTCATGGCTGTTTGCTACATTCACAAATATCTATTATTAATGAGAGCCTGCTTATGTTCTTGATAAAGGGCATTGACACATTGTTTATGTGCTTGCATGGTTTTAAGTCGGGTATACTTGATTTTTTATGCTGGAAAGCAGTATCACTGCCTTTTGAGATTGTATAGTGGCTGTAAGCTAACCTAACCTCCATTTCTACAGCTGTAAACACTATTGTGAGTTAAATAATTCTCAAAATTTTATTAGTCCAATCATATTTCCCTCACACACCATGTAATTCATAGATTTCTTATTTTCCAGTAATCAATTCTATTAAAAAATATATAGTCATAACCATTATTTGAAATTATATGATGCTACTGTCGCTATACAATTATTACTTATTATCCATTTTGGCATATGATCTTACAGAGAATAATCAGTATCTCTTATGAACTCTTGCCTGTAACTGACTGCCTCACACAAAAAACATCAAATGTGCATACTGTCATCGAACAATCAGTAACAAAATACAGTGTAAGTAATGTCATCATTGTTTGCATGTGTGATACCATGCTGCACTCCATACAAAGAAAGGTGTTGGTCATTTCTCATGATACAATGATGCCATTACAACTGCACAGTACTGTAAAAAGACCAGCTGATCTCAAAATTTCAAACTGATTTGGTAGCTCCTCAGGAAGAGTAAGTGGAATTGTAAGATGCAATTGTCAGCAGTAATTTTAAGATGAAACCAGGTGAATGGTTTGTGTCCTAGCCTACTTTTGTGTCATTGCTGACATACACTTTTATTTCACCAACAATAGACATCTGTGGGGTGTAGTTCACAACATTAGAATTAAAGGTCGAAGCCAGAAGATTATTTAGTATACAGTCCATTGAGTTGTGAGCCCATCATAACTGAGTGAAATGCAAAGTCTGAATATGCTAGTGATTTTAGCAAGAAAGGAGAAAGAGAGAGACAGAGTCAATGTCCAAATCTATATATACACTGGGACCACTGCCAGTGCTATGGAGGCTGCCATATTGAACACCACTGTTTCTTGGAGTGCCAAGCAACCGTTTTAAGCCCAGCCTTTCACCAGAGCTTGGTTCCACAGGTCACAGCAGTAGCAAGAAGCCGTCATGCTACAGAGAAAAATTTTTCTAACTCAGCCAAGCTGTCAGATTTGAACACGCACAGAGCAGTTTGGGTTTTAGTGGGGAGGGGGATAGTGACCCGTGTTTACATTTAGTGATTTTGCTATTTCCTGATGTCCTATTTCCTCCTCATTTACAGTTCACACATCAAATAGGAAAAAAAACACAGATTTCTGTGGCTGAATCCTATCAAGTGAATTAAAATACATGCACATAATTATGGAAGGCTGTTGTTAGTTTCAGTTTTCTGATTTTATTTCCATGTTTTTGGCAGTCAAGCATTAATTGGCTTGCATAACAATGAAGTTATTTTTGTCAACTTACTAAATAAATCTGGCTTCTATTAATCTTTTCTGTAGATGCAGTCTATTTGTGGTGTCACCGCCAGACACCACACTTGCTAGGTGGTAGCCTTTAGATTGGCTGCAGTCTGTTAGTATACGTGGGATCCTCGTGTCGCCACTGTCAGTGATTGCAGACCAAGTGCCACCACACGGCAGGTCTAGTCTAGAGAGACTCCCTAGCACTCGCCCAGTTGTACAGCCGACTTTGCTAGCGATGGTTCACTATCTACATACGCTCTCATTTGCAGAGACAACAGTTTATCATAGCCTTCAGCTACATCATTTCCTGTGACCTTGCAAGGCACCATATTCAGTTACTATAATTACTATCTTCAGGAATGTATTCTGAACAGATAATATTGTGAATCATGTACCGTCAAGAGCGACGTTCATCATTAATGGATTAAAGTTAAGTATCAAACCAATTACGTCCGCTTGCTAAATTCTCATTCCTTGTCATGTTCCAGACCTCACGTCAGTATAGTTCTTCCCTCCTCACGCCAGCCTGCGTGAGCTAAAACGCGTGCATTTCGGCCTCCACTCGTAACACGGTGTTTGCTCTTCTGCTAACACAAAACTATTTATATGAAACGAAGCATTTCATTCCACATTGTTGGCTAGCTTCAATTTTGCACTGAATTTCAAGTGCACATTTTCATCTTCTGACACGTATAGCATTATGCTATAATAAAGAATTAAACATGAGACAATACAATACTGGTACTCCAAGAAAATTTGCATTCCAAAAAGCTTACTGAAAAGCTTAATATCAGGTTGGGGCCTAATTCATTTTGAATCTGGACTTATGAATGTGTACTGTAAGCCTAATTATGCATTTTAGCATTGCTTACAAAATTCCTACGCTCTTGGTGTATCCTCTGATGTCCTACTTCTTTTATGACGACATGTAAGATCTCTTAATGCTATATGTGTATGAACATACAGGCGTCCTACGCATCGTAGCTGCCCACGTGCAGTAACGCTTGTTTTCTGGTGTTCTCTGGCAGCTGCTGAAACAAACCCATGTTTAAGAGGTCACACAAAAATGTTACGAATGATTTTTCAAAAAGCATTATTTGCAAAGGAAATTTTCCTTTACGCAAGATGAACTATGTTACATATGAGAATGTGCAATGAATTTTTTAAATCACAGTTAGTTTGACTCTCATTTAAAACTTAAAACTTTCAGGGCCAGCCACTTAGAATAATTTCGAGCCCAGAAGACTAGACATTAATGTCACTGTTTAAAATTTTACTGGTGCAGTTGTGTGATGTATATTAAAGTGTAACACATGTTAAAAAGACCAATTTTATATTTGAAAGTGCAATTTTACTTGTAGCTTATTAATTTCCAAGAGCGGTATTACATGTGAAAGCTTAGCTTTTCTTGTACCTACACTATGTACTATAATTTAAAACATAAACTTTTCTTATTTGTGTGTTTGTGCTACTTAACAGTGATGTTGCTGTTGGCTGACTACATCGTGTGTCGTATGCTATGATTGGCTGACGAGTTCACGTGACATGAGCTATGATTGGCTTACAATAGAGCATTGCAATGCTTTGGAAATTAATGTGTTGTGTTTGGTGGAATTCGAATTAATACTTCCATAATACGAAAATATGCAGCATATCGTAATATGAGAATAGGTAGCCTACATGTTGCTGCACATCAAAGATCTTTCCAAAACACATTTCTTTTTTCCCTGAGTTTTATTTTCTAAAGTACCGGGAAGTTCTTGGTGGTGAATAAAACCTGTACCATTCAAAGAATTGATGTTTTTACAGCTCCAAGGGAGAGTACACTGTCGCTTATCATGGAAAAAAGCGTATTTTCACCTTTGAAGAAGTGTATTTTCACATGGGAAAAGTGTGTTTTTAACCGGGAGATGCGGTAATTTTTTTTATTTTGCACGTATACACCCTGTAAATATTCTTAACTGGTAGCTTCAAGGTAATGGTATAGATGTTGGTGAAACAATTTCAGATGTTACTTAATTCTTAAATAAGTTGGAACTGTGGGGGAAGAATGTCATCTAAGATGATTATAAACACTTTGCCGGTTTGAAACAAATCCTTCACAATCAAGGCCCTTGAGTGCCTTCTTACAATAGCAAACAATACACTGGAATTCTTTCCTCCAAGATTTCAGAAGAATTTCCTCTATTGCACAATTTGCCAAATCACCTTGTATAGAGATTGATGCTGAAGATTTCTCTACTTGTGTAATGGGGCCTTTTGATTTTTAAGAGAATAATGTTGCAGTGTAGTTGAAACTGATTGATTTTCAAAATGATTTCCCTTTAAAATCACTTTCAAGCCTAGAAAATACTTTGTCTTCTTGTTCCTGAAGAAAAAGATTTCCATCCTTCTCATTAAAGTTAATAAGTCTGTTAAAAAAAAAAATCTGTTATATTATTTTGAAAAGGAAAGATTGCTACTCACCATATAGAGGAGATGTTGAGTCAAAGACAGGCACAACAAAAAGTATGCTCTACAGTTGAGCTTTCAGCCAAAAGGCCTTCTGAAGTAGAAAATGCACACACATTCCTGCAAGCACAACTCACACACACATACCGAGCGAGGTGGCGCAGTGGTTAGACACTGGACTCGCATTCGGGAGGACGACGGTTCAATCCCGCGTCCGGCCATCCTGATTTAGGTTTTCCGTGATTTCCCTAAATCGCTCCAGGCAAATGCCGGGATGGTTCCTTTCAAAGGGCACGGCCGACTTCCTTCCCCGTCCTTCCCTAATCCGATGAGACCGATGACCTCGCTGTCTGGTCTCCTTCCCCGAAACAACCAACCAACCACACACACATATGACCACCATCTTTGTCCACTGAAACCGGAGTGCAATTAACTGCGCTTGATGGGAGAAGCTATCTGAGAGTGGTGGGGTAAGGAGGGGTCTGGGGTGGGGAGGGGAAGGGATAGTGAGCTGGGGATGGAGGAGAGTGGAGTGTTGCTTGTGGGAGTATGAAGGGAACAGATAGGACTGCTTGGTGCAGTCGCAAGAGCTTTGGGGTGGCTACAGGTGCAACTTGCAGCACAGCCCCGTCCCCACCACATCCCTAAACGCTCCCACAAGCAGCACTACACTCTCTCATACCTCTACCCTGCTATCCCTTCCCTCCCCGCCCCAGCCTCCTCCTTACCCCCACCACCCACAGATTTCTTCCCCCATCAGGTGCAGTTGCTCGCAGTCCAGCCTCAGTGGCCAGAGACAGCGGTCATGTGTGTGAGAGTTGTGCTTGCATGAATCTATGTGTGTTTTCTGCTTTAGTAGAAGACCTTTTGGCCAAAAGCTCAAATGTTAGTAGTCCCTTTGTGTGCAACTCAACATCTCCGCTATATGGTGAGTAGCAATCTATTCTTTTTGTAGTGTTGTCATTATTTTTTTATGGTAGCTCAAAAGCTTCTTGAATTTGGGGACCACTGTTCTAGAAACTTAAATATAAGCGCATTATGCCAACTGGTGGCATGGCATTCTGGTTATGATACATTCCAGCCATGTAGAAGGTAGTGAATGTCGATTAGAGCACTGCAACTATGTGTCCAATCCCTGTGAATACCACTTGTCTATGTCACTCAATATGGATGTGCACAAGAGAGCGCAAGGCTGGCAATTCAGTCACTCAATGTCATGTGGTGCTCACTCAGGGAACGATGGGCAACAGCTGCATGGCCTTGCCATGCGGGTAAGGAAACACAGACCCTAACTATACAGCTTCGATACAACATGGTGGCACTAAGGGGCCTGTTAAGCATTCAGATGCATTTAGAATTAGAACTTCTTTTTAGTTGTCAATTTTTCATGTTTTCTATCGAGAAAGTGAGCACTGTATACTTGATAATCACCAGATGTCACCAAAGAACAACAAAAATTAAAGTGGTAACATAATGTTGACAGTTATTGAAGATCATTGTTTCAGTTGTGGAACTGTATATTTCTATGAAATAATAGCTGTTGGATGAATTCTCACTTTCAGTCAGCTGCTAAAATCACACTGACATTTAGACATATTTTGAACAGAATAAATTGAAATTATTTGTGTTGAAAAGATGACAACACACCATAATTACCAACTTTGTTTATAATTAACTAAAAACTTCAGTCCAGCCACACCGTAGGCTTTCCTGAGACAATTCGTATAGACTTCTATATGTGTAAGTATTTGAATAAGTAGATGATTCAGACAAATTTATTCACCAACAAATTATCTGTAAATTAAATAACAAATAAGATATAATGCCACTGTATTTTCTTTGTTTACTTCTTGTACAAAATTAGTATTTGTTGTCTTGGCTCAGAGCAGTTTTTGTTTTATAAATAACTTATTAATAATTTGTCCAACAATGTGTCTTTGTGGCTCGGTGGATTAAGTTCCCCTGTAACTGTCCATGTCTGCTTAGAGGTGAGAGGAAGTCAAGGGCACCCCACCATGCCTAGTAAAGCAATGCAGTGCTGAAACCATTCTTCAAGTTGAACACATCTTTACTTGATTTACAGCTTAACAAATGAAACAAAACTGCTTATAGGAGGATGGCCTCAGCAGTTTGGGCTATAAATCACTAGGGAGCTGGAATATTAAGCAGCCAATTTAGTTTAGTCAGTCAGCTGGTGGTCAGTCATGATCGATAAGCTGAGTGAAATTTGTACTTTTTAGGTTAATATAATATGAGAAACAAACTTTGTCTGTGCTAAAATGCAGTTGGGGGTATTTAGAATGAACTAGTTTGTCCATTAGAACAAATTCAACAAACCTGCAATTCGTGGAAAAATGTAATTAAAATTTTTATAACTTGGTTCATATTTGGCTGAAACACACTAAGGCTACAAAACTTAGACTTCCAAAACTTTATTTGGCATTACACTATAATAGACATCCCCTGGTTCATACATGCAAACATCTCAACTTTCAGAGATAGTTGTGCTTGCTATAGAAAATATGTATTAGAGATGTCCTGATGATGATTCGAAACAAAAATAGCCAGTAGTAGTCAAAAGAGTGTGAAACTGCAGAGAAAGCCATCCACATCGAAGTAAATAAGTAAGCCTGAATAGGACAAAAACAAAAAAGGCACATAAAATTCACAATTTTCTGGGCTACAGACCTAAAATGAATATATATAGTGTATGGGGCCTCGTCTTACAATATTTGGGTAAAAACCATCCGAACCCTACTCATAACACTACAGTGAAAGTGTACAGAATAAACTCTATGTAGTGGAGCACTGTGGGAAGATGGGCAGGCAAGCAAGACTCCTCTAGCCTGCTTGGGTTGGGCACAGCTTGGCTTCGATGGGAGTAGCGCAGCCTGCCTGTCCTGCTGATAGCATGTGGCAAGTTGCCTGCCTGCCTCAGAACCTTTGCCTTTCGCGGGCAAGTGCTCTACCATCTGAGCTAGCCAAGCACGACTCACACCCTGTCCTCACAGCTTTACTTCTGCCAGTATCTCGTCTCCTACCTTCAAAACTTTACAGAAGCTCTCCTGCGAAACCTGCAGAACTAGCACTCCTGAAAGAAATGATGTTGCGGAGATATGGCTTAGCCACAGCCTGAGGGACATTTCCAGAATGAGATTTTCGCTCTGCAGTAGAGTGTGCGCTGATATGAAACTTCATGGTGGATTAAAACTGTGTGCCGGACCGAGACTCGAACTATCTAAACATGCTTGTATTTGCAATGTGAATGATGTCAGCTGTAGGAGATAAAAATATAAAAATCTTGGATACTTTTATTAATTTCATTCTATTATGTCATATGGGATCATATTTTGGGATAATTCGTCAGACCAAGAAAACGTTTTTACGTTGCAAAAGCATATAATAAGACTCGTTTGTGTGGTGTAAATTTAAGAACATCATGTATAAATGTGTTCTAGGAACTGGGTATTCTAACCATTGCTTCTCATTACATTTAATCCTTACTGAAATTTGTTGCAAAAAATATATCTCTATTTCCAGCCAATAGTTCAATACATAGTGTCAGTACTAGGAATAAGAACAATCTACATAAGGTCCTGAAATCACTTGTCTCTATTTCCAGACAATAGCTCAATAGCCCTCCCCCCATGAACCATGGACCTTGTCGTTGGTGGGGAGGCTTGCATGCCTCAGCGATACAGATAGCCATACCGTAGGTGCAACCACAATGGAGGGGTATCTGTTGAGATGTCAGACAAACGTGTGGTTCCTGAAGAGGGGCAGCAGCCTTTTCAGTAGTTGCAAGAGCAACAGTCTGGATGATTGACTGATCTGGCCATGTAACAATAACCAAAACAGCCTCGCTATGCTGGTACTGCGAACGGCTGAAAGCAAGGGGAAACTACGGCCGTAATTTTTCCCGAGGGCATGCAGCTTTACTGTATGATTAAATGATGATGGTGTCCTCTTGGGTAATATATTCCAGAGGTAAAATAGTCCCCCATTCGGATCTCCACGCGGGGACTACTCAAGAGGATGTCGTTATCAAGAGAAAGAAAAATGGCGTTCTACGGATCGGAGCATGGAATGTCAGATCACTTAATCGGGCAGGTAGGTTAGAAAATTTAAAAAGGGAAATGGATAGGTTAAAGTTAGATATAGTGGGAATTAGTGAAGTTCAGTGGCAGGAGGAACAAGATTTCTGGTCAGGTGACTACAGGGTTATAAACACAAAATCAAATAGGGGTAATGCAGGAGTAGGTTTAATAATGAGTAGGAAAATAGGAATGCGGGTAAGGTACTACAAACAGCATAGTGAATGCATTATTGTGGCCAAGATAGATACGAAGCCCACACCTACTACAGTAGTACAAGTTTATATGCCAACTAGCTCTGCAGATGACGAAGAAATTGAAGAAATGTATGATGAAATAAAAGAAATTTTCAGATAGTGAAGGGTGACGAAAATTTAATAGTCATGGGTGACTGCAATTCGGTAGTAGGAAAAGGGAGAGAAGGAAACGTAGTAGGTGAATATGGATTTGGGCTAAGAAATGAAAGAGGAAGCCGCCTGGTAGAATTTTGCACAGAGCACAACTTAATCATAGCTAACACTTGGTTTAAGATTCATAAAAGAAGGTTGTATACATGGAAGAACCCTGGAGATACTAAAAGGTATCAGATAGATTATATAATGGTAAGACAGAGATTTAGAAACCATGTTTTAAATTGTAGGATATTTCCAAGGGCAGATGTGGACTCTGACCACAATCTATTGGTTATGACCTGTAGATTAAAACCAAAGAAACTGCAAAAAGGTGGGAACGTAAGGAGATGAGACCTGGATAAACCAAAAGAACCAGAGGTTGCACAGAGTTTCAGGGAGAGCATAAGGGAACAATTGACAGGAATGGGGGAAAGAAATACAGTAGAAGAAGAATGTGTGTAGCTTTGAGGGATGAAGTAGTGAAGGCAGCAGAAGATCAAGTAGGTAAAAAGACGAGGGCTAGTAGAAATCATTTGGTAACAGAAGAAATATTGAATTTAATTGATGAAAGGAGAAAATATAAAAATGCAGTAAATGAAGCAGGCAACAAGGAATACAAACGTCTCAAAAATGAGAACGACAGGAAGTGCAAAATGGCTAAGCAGGGATGGCTAGAGGACAAATGTAAAGATGTAGAGGCTTATCTCACTAGGGGTAAGATAGATACTGCCTACAGGAAAATTAAAGATACATTTGGAGAAAAGAAAACCACTTGTATGAATATCAAGAACACAGATGGAAACCCAGTTCTAAGCAAAGAAGGGAAAGCAGAAAGGTGGAAGGAGTATATAGAGGGTCTATACAACGGCGATGTACTTGAGGACAATATTATGGAAATGGAAGATGATGTAGATGAAGATGAAATGGGAGATATGATACTGTGTGAAGAGTTTGACAGAGCACTGAAAGACCTGAGTTGAAACAAGGCCCCAGGAGTAGACAACATTCCATTGGAACTACTGACGGCCTTGGGAGAGCCAGTCCTGACAAAACTCTACCATCTGGTGAGCAAGATGTATGAAACAGGCGAAATACCCTCAGACTTCAAGAAGAATATAATAATTCCAATCCCAAAGAAAGTAGGTGTTGACAGATGTGAAAATTACTGAACAATCAGTTTAATAAGCCACAGCTGCAAAATACTAACACGAATTGTTGACAGACGAATGGAAAAACTGGTAGAAGCCGACCTCGGGGAAGATCAGTTTGGATTCCGTAGAAATATAGGAACACGTGAGGCAATACTGACCTTACGACTTATCTTAGAAGAAAGATTAAGGAAAGGCAAACCCACGTTTCTATCATTTGTAGACTTAGAGAAAGCTTTTAACAATGTTGACTGGAATACTGTCTTTCAAATTCTAAAGATGGCAGGGGTAAAATACAGGGAGCGAAAGGCTATTTACGATTTGTACAGAAACCAGATGGCAGTTATAAGAGTCGAGGGACATGAAAGGGAAGCGGTTGTTGGGTAGGGCTTAAGACAGGGTTGGAGCCTCTCCCCGATGTTATTCAATCTGTATATTGAGCAGCAATAAAGGAAACAAAATAAAAATTCAGAGTAGGTATTAAAATCCATGGAGAAGAAATAAGAACTTTGAGGTTCGCCGATGACATTGTAATTCTGTCAGAGACAGCAAAGGACTTGGAAGAGCAGTTGAATGGAATGGATAGCGTCTTGAAAGGAGGATATAAGATGAACATCAACAAAAGCAAAACGAGGATAATGGAATGTAGTCGAATTAAGTCGGGTGATGCTGAGGGAATTAGATTAGGAAATGAGACACTTAAAGTAGTAAAGGAGTTTTGCTATTTAGGGAGTAAAATAACTGATGATGGTCAAAGTAGAGAGGATATAAAATGTAGACTGGCAATGGCAAGGAAATCGTTTCTGAAGAAGAGAAATGTGTTAACATCGAGTATAGATTTAAGTGTCAGGAAGTCATTTCTGAAAGTATTTCTATGGAGTGTAGCCATGTATGGAAGTGAAACATGGACGATAAATAGTTTGGACAAGAAGAGAATAGAAGCTTTCGAAATGTGGTGCTACAGAAGAATGCTGAAGATTAGATGGGTAGATCACATAACTAATGAGGAAGTATTGAATATGATTGGGGAGAAGAGAAGTTTGTGGTACAGCTTGACCAGAAGAAGGGATTGGTTGGTAGGGCATGTTCTGAGGTATCAAGGGATCACAAATTTAGTATTGGAGGGCAGCATGGAGGGTAAAAATCGTAGAGGGAGACCAAGAGATGAATACACTAAGCAGATTCAGAAGGATGTAGGTTGCAGTAGGTACTGGGAGATGAAGAAGCTTGCACAGGATAGAGTAGCATGGAGAGCTGCATCAAACCGGTCTCAGGACTGAAGACCACAACAACAACAGCTCAATAGCTCAATACAAAGTATCAATACTCGGCAGGGCCGGCGCAAGCCTATGTGCCGCCCTGTGAGAGCTGCAAAATTGTGCTGCCCCCCCCCCCCCCCCCCATTTTTTTTAAACGTTTGTGGAATTTTATTTTATCAAATCTGTTGGAAATGTCAGCAATCAATCACAATTTTTGTTTTTACTTTTCAGATCTACCTACGTTTCAGCCACTGAGTGGCCAGTCTCAAAGCTTTTAATATGTGCTTACATGTAAACCGTAATGTTGGCAGTTACTTTTAGCATGACGGTATAGATGTAAAGATAACTCAAAGCATTGAGATAGCCACACTGTGCCCAAAATCTATGTAGATCTGGAAAATAAAAACAAAAATTGTGACTTATTGGTGACATTCTCTACAGATTTGTACAAAACAGTCGCTGGGCACCAGCTCAAAAATGGAGTCAAACCTGATTGAAGAAATCTAGCTAAATTTAATAAGCCTTGTGACTTTACAAAAATGTCCAAATGTGTGTGAAATCTTATGGGACTTAACTACTAAGGTCATCAGTCCCTAAGCTTACACACTACTTAACCTAAATTATCCTGAGGACAAACACAAACGCCCATGCCAGAGGCAGGACTCGAACCTCCGCCGGAACCAGCCACACAGTCCATGACTGCAGCACCTTAGACCGCTGTGCTAATCCCGCGCGGCATGAACTTACAGTTAACGTAAATAAAAATTTTTCAATGATTGTGAATTGATGATGTTTCAACGGAAAACAAAATATATTTACAATTTAATGATAATTTGGTTTGAACAATAATATTTACAATAACTATTTAATGTTGAACAAAATAAAAAACAACACAGTAAATAACCAAGACACTGATCATACTATAAAAATTTGAAAAAATACTAGAGAAATTGAACTTTCCTGGCTTTTGCTTGTGCAAACTCTTTCACACGATCTGTGTAATTTTAGTCCTCTGCAAGCTCGTGCTCAATCGACATTGCTGCAAGATAATTCAAACAAATTTGTCTCTTCGTTGATCGGAGGTATGTCTTTATCAATTTCAGGTTTGAGATACTCCTCTCTCCACTCCCAACGGTCACTGGGAGTGTTAGGAGTATTCTCAGAGCATGTTAACATTAGGGCACAAATTATGTCTTCCTATAAACTTCAGAGTCTCTTTTGGACCTATTCCAGGTTTCAACAATGTTGAACGCACTTTTAGTTCTTCCCTCAACTGCAGTGCATCAATGTCGCCTGACTCATGATCTTGCAAAATCGCTGCGAGGTTTCTACACTTTGTGTCCAGGCTGTCAGGTGGTGCATTCTTCAGCTCACCAATGTCGTAGAGAAAACCAAAATAATCACAATGAGATTTCAGTTGATTGAATTTCTCATCCAAAGATGTGGTTACTACATCTAAAAATAATAGTAGAATTCAATCTTGTTTTGTTGGGTCATCTATTGTCCCACCCTTCCTTCATAGGTAAATTGTATTGGCTTCTTACTTTGTCGTCGGGAAACACTTATCCGTGGTAACATTAGATCTTCTAGCCCTAATTCTGTAGCTAATTCTTTGGAATCCATCAAGAAAGACACAAACTTTTCTTCTATTCTGCGGGTCTCAAAATATGCTTTTGTTTTTTCAAGCATTTCCACGGCCTCAGAAATATTTATGTCAATGATCTGGAGGGTCTTACTGACTATGCTGATGTGAAGCAGAACTTCGTACCAGATTATCAGAGAAGTGAGAAAGGTGTAATTGTTTATTGGATTCGGAAGTGACGTTGCATCGTGAGTGGTCATCCCATCGAATTCTTCTGATATATGAACCAGTGCATCATAAACGCCTCCAGTTTGAAACCTCAGGGGAGTAAGTGCATCGATGCGACTTTCCCACCTAATATTGCTCAGTGGCTTCAGCGACAGATTAGGCAGATACTTCTTCAAGATGTTCCAACCTTGAACAGAGGACAAGAAGAAGTCATACAAGTTTTTCACTGTCGAAAACATGGAAACAGCATATTTAGAAGATATAGTGGCATCGTTTACAACAAGATTCAATGAGTGACTGCTACATGGTACATAAAATGCTTTCTTGTTCATATCCTAAATTCTTTTCTGGAGACCAGACTACTTTCCTTTCATTTTTGCTCCATTGTCATATCCTTACCCTCTCATATTACACAATAGGAATTTTTTATCTTCCAAGAACTTGAGTATGACCTGCATCAAAGTGGAGCTCGAAGAATCGGGCACTGGAAGAAATCCCAGGAAATGCTCCCGAATTCGGACTTCGTATACCCCATCGTGTCTTGTCTCCTGGACGAAACGTACCACAACTGTCATCTGCTCAACTTTTGAAATATCTGGTGTGCAGACAAGAATTATACTGTAATACTTTGCAGATTTCATCATTAATAGAATGTTGTTGGCTATAGATGATCCAATAAGATGAATTAGTTCATTCTGTGCTTCTTTTCCAAGATAATGATGGCCCTTGTTCTCATCTTGCTTTGTTCTGTGCAGGTGCTCCATCATCACAGTGTCGAACTTTCCGAATAATTCAACAAGTTTCAAGAAGTTTCTGTTGTCAGGCTGAAAGAGTGTATCTGTACTTCCTCTCAAAGGTAGACTTTGCCGACCCAGGAAATGAATTATTGCTATTAAGTGCTCAAGAACGTTTTTCCAATGTTCGCTTTCAGTATTCAGAAGCCTTTGATGATGGGCGTCGACAGTTCATGACTTTTTCAGTCCCACGAAAAACACAATCCACTTTTGATGTGAATTCAAATGCTTGATAGACTTCCCGTGAGTTTCGAGATATGAAGCAAGATGCCGCCGGTCGCTTATACCGTTCTTTGCAATTTTTACTATAGATGACAAAAAAAGTTTGCAACAAAAGCAGAACACAGCACCCTTGCTCTCTAAGTACACCAACCAATGTCTATCTGCTTCTTCTAAATTCTTCAAAGAATAGCTGTAGTGCACAGGGCTGAAACGCCGGTTGTCCACATTTTTAGGACATTCTTCAGCTTCCTTAATGCACTTGGGAGGACCTCGCATGTCTAAAGTCGTTCGAATGCAGTTGGTAATAATTTCTGGCCATCTTCCGGGATCTGAGTCAGTTGTGTCGTCCAGTTTAGGCTCGCCTCCAATCCCTACCCCAGTGGTGAATACCTCGGTTGATGTTCCTCCGGTATTTTCTGAATCGGGTCGCCTAATTTCAGTTCTGCCTGATGTTTCAATCTCGGAGCTTTCATCACAAAGCAGGTCTTGAGTCCAGACAAGGTCTGTTGAACATGTTGTGGATGGCCGACCATCAGCATTGTTACTGTATGCGGTGGTCAAAGTACTGTGTTCATCAACTTTCGGGTCATGTCCTGAAGATAAAGATGTAGCTGCAGTAGCTCCACTAGTTTCTGTACTTTCAGGATCTATTTCTCCACCCTCACCACTGCTAAGTCATTCTCTCTTTGGCTTGAAATATCGTTGTAGTGCATCCTTTTGCTTCTTCTCGTCATCTTCCTTCAGTACCCATCTTTTCCTATATTCACTGCCAGACAGTCTTTCTCTACCGTTGGACATATTTCAATCCAGCCTGTAAAGAACGATAAACGTGAAACTAACTGTTGATGTCAGTGTACTAACTTTATTTGCAACACACTTCGCAGACAATTTCCTGATATTCCACGGCACGTAAACGGAAAATTATATTACGGTAGGATACACTGTTCAGGATGTGAAGTCATAAGAATTGAGCAGCATGAAATTGAATTTCAGGCCGAATTTCACTACAGACTTAGGTGAAATGGTCAAAGAGTTGGGCGGAAGACAATGGAGAGAGGATGAATAAGGAGATGGAGTAACATAATAATGCAGTAAATACACACCTGGGCATTGACGGGTACTAATGCTAATTGAAATATATTAACTCACTGCACCGTGGTTGTTCATTTCAAAGAACTGACACTCAACATCTGTCGTAATTTCCATGTGTCACTTCTTTCATGTCTGATTATGGAACAAGGGGTAACAAATTAGACATCGCCGTATCACTTCACTGTATTTTCATTCTAGCTATTGGGACCACGCGTGCTTCTTTGCCGACTTGCCAATTTTTCAAGTAACAGATCATAAGAAAAATAAATTTTCCTATTCTGCAATCTTGGAGGAGAAAAATTCTAACTTATAAGTAATGTGCATGTGCAATACTAATTGTACATTATATGAAAAGCGCTTACCTATTACGTCGCAAGTTGCAAGAAATTCGGACACACCAATTCTTCTGTTCTTATGAAACACAATGGAAGTGCTTCTGACCAATCTTGACTCCCTCAGCCAACTACCAAAACGAATTCTGTAGTTTTCGTTGCAGAGAACGCAACAATACCTATTGCCTGGAAAGGCAAAGTGGCGACGCGGCAGTGTCAGAAACTAGGTCACGTGACGAGGTACAGCGACGCTACGGTTAAACTAGCGCCCAAGAAGAAGAAGCAAGAAGCTCACAATAAGTATGTGACCAATGATATGGATAAATGTATTATCAGGCAACAATTTCTATGGCATTACGAACAATAGAAAGAAATACAAACTTTGCGAAAACTGCACAACTTTTGTCAAACAGAAATGAGCTTCAAAGGTAGCAAGGAAACCCTTAGAAGCAATGTTCTGTCTGTGGATTTTCGTTTTAGAGGGTGTCAAAACTAATGTTTTGTTTTGTGCGGACGAGAGGGCATTGTTGCTGAAAGACCATACTTTCTCAGATTTTCATTAGAATTAAAGTGACCAGTAGTTTACTAAGGTGAAACGTGGATTCACGCACATTATACAGTAAATGAATGTTGGTTAAGTGATAGTGTGCGAGTAGTATTGTCAAACAAAAGTGCCGGTCACAGTTTGTTGTTCGTGCAGATAGAGAAAGGTGTTTCATGGCTCAAAAATCAAAACATCTGACTATCACTCAGAAATGGATAGCAAAAATTTTCAAAAATACGTCAAAAACCAACTTATGTCAGGCTTATTAGCAGTGTCTTTATCAGTTGTAATTACTCACAGCGTATTTATCCAATATTCAGGAACACACATTTTCAATTAATTGCCAGCAACTGTTAGAAACCTTATTTCAGATAAAGCATAGTTTAAACAGAGTTTGAAAGACGTTTTGATAGGCAACTCATTCTAGTCTATAGATGAATATCTTAACAGGGACTGTTAGACCAGCTTAAGTGAAAAGGTCTGTTAGATTTCACTTTTGACAGCACTTGGTCACAACGGTCAAGATTAGGTATTTTGTGTAACATAAATTTGTTTAAAGTCCATAATTATGATGCATTCTGACAGTGTATTAATTCTGTAAATATTAGCAGTTCCAGTTTACTGTAATGTGTCCACATATTTTGACAATCTCCTGACAAATGATCAAGGAAGTGAGTATTATATTCAAATCTCTATGTTTTTTATGTTACACTTCCTGACATGTTCCACACCCACTAGAATCATTTCATTTTTGGGTAATGTAATCTGACCTTTTTATTTTTCATCCTTTGCCACACTTTCTTTTTTCATTTGGAATCTTTGCCTATGTGACTGTAATTATTTTGATTTATCAATTTCAGTTTAATTTTTTATGTTGTACCATTTTATATTCTCGTCCCTCTTATTGTATTCATCATTTATATTCCTAGCTTTATTTGAATTTCATTTTGTTTATAATCCCTTCTTTCATTTACATCTTCATCAGCATTGTTTTGTCAATACTGCAAACAGAATTTATGTTTTATATGTTTATACGACAATTACCATCCAAACAAATGTACATTGTTTAATGAGAAATACATTTTTATGCCATTTCACAGCCAATATAGACAGATTATTTGATCTTTTTTGTTTTAATCAATTGCTGTTGTTGTGGTCTTCAGTCCTGACACTGGTTTGATGCAGCTCTCCATGCTACTCTATCCTGTGCAAGCTCCTTCATCTCCCAATACGTACTGCAGCCTACATCCTTCTGAGTCTGCTTAGTGTATTCATCTCTTGGTCTCCCTCTACCCTCCATGCTGCCCTCCCATACTAAATTGGTGATCCCTTGATGCCTCAGAACATGTCCTACCAACCGATCCCTTCTTCTAGTCAAGTTGTGCCACAAACTCCTCTTCTCCCCAATTCTATTCAATACCTCCTCATTAGTGATATGATCTACCCATCTGATCTTCAGCATTCTTCTGTAGCACCACTTTTCGAAAGCTACTATTCTCTTCTTGTCCAAACTATTTATTGTCCATGTTTCGCTTCCAAAATACTTTCAGAAACGACTTCCTGACACTTAAATCTATACTCGATGTTAACAAATTTCTCTTCTTCAGAAACGATTTCCTTGCCTTTGCCAGTCTACATTTTATATCCTCTCTACTTCGACCATCATCAGTTATTTTGCTCCCCAAATAGCAAAACTCCTTTACTACTTTAAGTGTCTCATTTCCTAATCTAATACCCTCAATATCACCTGACTTAATTCGACTACATTCTATTATCCTCGTTTTGCTTTTGTTGATGTTCATCTTATATTCTCCTTTCAAGACACTGTCCATTCCGTTCAACTGCTCTTCCACGTCCTTTGCTGTCTCTGACAGAATTACAATGTCATCAGTGAACCTCAAAGTTTTTATTTCTTCTCCATGAATTTTAATACCTACTCTGAATTTTTCTTTTGTTTCCTTTACTGCTTGCTCAATATACAGATTGAATAACATCGGGGATAGGCTACAACCCTGTCTCACTCCCTTCCCAACCATTTCTTCCCTTTCATGTGACTCCACTCTTATAACTGCCATCTGGTTTCTGTACAAATTGTAAATAGCCTTTCGCTCCCTGTATTTTACCCCTGCCACCTTCAGAATTTGAAACAGAGTATTCCCTACAAATGCTAGAAACGTAGGTTTGCCTTTTCTTAATCTAGATTCTAAGATAAGTCATAGGGTCAGTATTGCCTCACGTGTTCCAACATTTCTACTGAATCCATACTGATCCTCCCTGAGGTTGGCTTCTACAAGTTTTTCCATTCGTCTGTAAAGAATTCGCATTAGTATTTTGCACCTGTGACTTATTAAACTGATAGTCGGTAATTTTCACCTCTGTCAACACCTGCTTTCTTTGGGATTGGAATTATTGTATTCTTCTTGAAGTCTGAGGGTATATCACCTGTCTGATACATCTTGCTCACCAGATGGTAGAGTTTTGTCAGGACTGGCTCTCCCAAGGCTGCCAGTAGTTCTAATGGAATGTTGTCTACTCCCGGGGCCTTGTTTCGACTTAGGTCTTTCAGTGCTCTGTCAAACTCTTCACGCAGTATCATATCTCCCATTTCATATTCATCTACATCCTCTTCCATTTCCATAATATTGTCTTCAAGTACATCGCCCTTGTATAGACCCTCTACATACTCCTTCCACCTATCTGCTTTCCCTTCTTTGCGTAGAACTGGGTTTCCATCTGAGCTCTTGATATTCATACAAGTGGTTCTCTTTTCTCCAAAGGTCTCTTTAATTTTCCTGTAGGCAGTATCTATCTTACCCCTAGTGAGATAAGCCTCTACTTCCTTACATTTGTCCTTTTGCCATGCCTGCTTAGCCATTTTGCACTTCCTGCCGATCTCATTTTTGAGACGTTTGTATTCCTTGTTGCCTGCTTCATTTACTGCATTTTAATTTTTTCTCCTTTCATCAATTAAAATCAATATTTCTTTTGTTACTCAAGGATTTCTACTAGCCCTCGTCTTTATACCTACTTGATCCGCTGCTGCCTTTCACTATTTCATCCCTCAAAGCTACCTATTCTTCTTCTACTGTATTTCTTTCCCCCATTCCTGTCAATTTTTCCCTTATGCTCTCCCTGAAAGCCTGTACAACCTCTGTTTCTTTCAGTTTATCCAGGTCCCATCTCCTCAAATTCCCAACTTTTTGCAATTTCTTCAGTTTTAATCTACTGTTCATAACAAATAGATTGTGGTCAGAGTCCACATCTGCCCCTGGAAATGTCTTACAATTTAAAACCTGGTTCCTAAACCTCTGTCTTACCATTATATAATCTATCTGATACCTTTTAGTATCTCCAGGATTCTTCCAGGTATACAACCTTCTTTTATGATTCTTGAACCAAGTGTTAGCTATGATTACCGTATTTACTCGAATCTAAGCCGCACTCGAATCTAAGCCGCACCTGAAAAATGAGACTCGAAATCAAGGAAAAAAATTTTCCAGAATCTAAGCCGCATCTGAAATTTGAGACTCGAATTTCAAGGGGAGAGAAACGTTTAAGGCCACACCTCCAAATCGAAACAAAGTTGGTCCATTGTAATATGAGACACAATTTACGTCGAGTGAATGACGATACAGCTACAGTAGTTTCGTTCGAGTCATGAGCTTAGCAGTGAAGCTTTACCAGGTAGCCATTGCTATGCGTCAGGCGCTCTGTCCGTATTTATACGGGTACTCTTCCTTTTTCACGTGCTTCATCTGGTTTGAATCGCTAGCTTATTTTTCTTTGATCTGATAAGTGCCATTCTCTTTGTTATAGGTGCTTACGTCACTCTAAGTTGAAAATGCATTACTGTACTGTGTCATGCACTGTTTGTCGCATTCTGATCATGAGTGTTTACGGCCTGTTGCCGCTCGCGGCACGGCTTGCTTTTGTGCGCGCTACTGCCGCTTACAATAAAAAAAAGAAGAGAGAGGAATCGTCTCATTGGCGAAACAATGGCAAGAGACTGCTATTTGTTGTTACTCACACTGCTGCTTTCTTTGATAATGATCAACAAGAACCAAATAATAGACTGCGTATGATAGAAAATGTTCTGAACGAGAGTTTAGCGAAAATTTTTCTCCATTTGAAAATCTTTACAGACACCTCTTTAGTACATTACATTCTGCACAGAAATTAGTCATCTTAGATTCAAAAATCTAGTCAATTGCTGTGCTTCATTTCTGACTGTATCACTATTAGGCATAAGAATAATATGAATATAAACATCACATGATATGCATAATCTTCCGCGTTTGCTGTTGTCTCACTCTAGTTTCGTAGTTTATTAGGCAGACAGGATTTAAATGAGATAGCAGCAAACACGAAACAATACATGGCAAAATGTTAATATTCGTATTATTCTTATGGTGATTCACAATTCATAAAAGTTCCTATTAGCAACCATCTCTTCTCACAGGTAGGAAAAAATTCAGAATGTAGACTTGGCCATATTGACAAACATCCCAAACAGTCTTGCCAGTCGGATTTTTGTAGTACATTGAAATGCTGCTACATTCGAAGATGAACAATACGGAATTTGTATTTACTACGTTGGATAATGTATGAAAATGCAGTGGTCGAAACTCGGGGCGGAGAAAAAAAAAAGCTCGTTTTCCACTTATTTTTTTTCCTGACGCAGAGGTTTTGGCGCCAGTATTTATCTTTGTGCCTGCAAAGCATGCCTGTGTAGTGCTACATATATTCGATGGCAGAAGTTAGTTGTGGCGGCACCTACCAACATTTTTCAGAACTTCCGCTTACATTGCACTCGATTCTAAGCCGTGGGCGGTTTTTTGGATTACAAAAATCAGAAAAAAAGTGTGGCTTAGATTCGAGTAAATACGGTAAGTTATGCTCTGAACAAAATTCTACCAGGCAGCTTCCTCTTTCATTTCTTCCCCCCAATCCATATTCATCTATTACGTTTCCTTCCCTTCCTTTTCCTATTCTCAAATTCCAGTCACCCATGACTATTAAATTTTCGTCTCCCTTCACTACCTGAATAATTTCTTTTATCTCATCATACATTTCATCAATTTCTTCGTCATCTGCAAAGCTAGTTGGCATATAAACTTGTACTACTGTAGTAGGCGCGGGCTTTGTGTGTATCTTGGCCACAATAAGGCATTCACTATGCTGTTTGTAGTATCTTACTCGCACTCCTATTTTTTTTATTCATTATTAAACCTACTCCTGCATTACCTCTATTTGATTTTGTATTTATAACCCTGTATTCACCTGACCAAAAGTCTTGTTCCTCCTGCCACCGAACTTCGCTAATTCCTACTTTATCTAACTTTAACCTATCCATTTCCCTTTTGAAGTTTTCTAACCTACCTTCCCGATTAAGGGATCTGACATTCCACTCTCCGATCTGTAGAACGCCAGTTTTATTTCTCTTGATGTCGATGTCCTGTCTAGTAGTTCCCACCCGTAGATCCGAATGGAGGATTATTTTACCTCCAGAATATTTTACCATTATCATTTAACCATACAGTAAAGCTCGGAAAAAATTACGGCTGTAGTTTCCCCTTTCCTTTCAGCTGTTCGCAGTACCAGCACAGCAAGGCCGTTTTGTTTAGTGTTACAAGGCCAGATCAGTCAACCACCCAGACTGTTGCCCCTGCAACTACTGAAAAGGCTGCTGCCCCTCTTCAGGAACCATACATTTGTCTGGCCTCTCAACAGATACCCCTCCGTTGTGGTTGCACCTACGGTATGGCTATCTGTATCGCTGAGGTCCGCAAGCCTCCCCACCAACAGCAAGGTCTATGGATCATGGGGGGGGGGATTTAACCAATAGATGGACATTTTCAAAAGATTAAATATTATGACAATTAAATAAATATAATTACAATCATATGGACAAATATTCCAAATGAAACACAATGAAGAGAAAATAAGAGCAAATAAATAAGTTAGTACAATGATGAAAATGACACAACAAAGTATTAGAAATAAAAATACATTTAAACCAATTAATTGAATAGAAAATAACAATTAGTCATTTTGATAAATACTTAAAAATAAAAATTTCTAAGTGTGTGACAAGATTTGAACCTGCAACATTCTGGAAATCAGGAATGTGGCTTAACCACCATGATAATCCATTTCCCTGCTTAATAATATAATATTTAAGCCTCTAGAGTCGTCATCATCATCATCATCATCTTGAACAGTTTCCAGCCTCTGGCCGGGTCTGTATGGAACATAGGCCTCTCCATCGCCTTCTGTCTTGCCACCATCTCTCTGTCTTCACCTTGTTCCAGTCTTCTCCTTTCTTCTGGACGCATTCCTCTACTCCTTTCAGCCATCTGTCTCTCAGTCTTCCTCTTGGTCTCTTTCCTCCCAGTTTCATCTCATGTATCCTCCTGGGTATTTTCTTCTCCTCCATTCTCTTAACGTGTCCATACCATCTCAGTCTTGATTTCTCTATCTCCTCCTGTAATGGTTCCACCTTCATTAACTCTCTGATCCTCTCATTTCTTAACCTGTCTATCTTTGTCACTCTAATACTGTTTCTCAAGAATTTCATCTCACTAGCATGTACTTTGCTTTTCTCTCTTCCTTTCATAATCCAGGTTTCTGATGCATATGTCAGGATCGGGACATTGTATGACTGGTATATAAACTTTTTACTGATTTGGGGTACATCCTTGCTCCATATCAGGCTTCTGACACTCTTTCGAAATGCTTCTGCTTTTCTCCCATGTCGTTTATTTCTGAGCCATTTTTTTCCATCTTCCTGTATCAGGCTTCCTAGGTACTCACACCTCTCCACTCTCATCAATCGCTCTCCACCAATTGTTATTCACGTTGTTCCTCTCTCCTTCTTTCTGTTACTTATATTAAATTTCATTCCATATTCTTGTACTGTTCATTCCCATATGTCCAACTGCCCTTTTACTTCCTCCTCCTTATTCCTCCAAATCATCAGATCATCTGCAAACACCATAGCTTTCATTTTCCTTTCACCAATTACTTGTGCTACTGTACTCATTATATCATCCATCATTACAATGATGAGCAATTGTGAAAGTGCACATCCCTGCATCAAGCCATTCCTCTGTTCAGTCCAAGCTGATCTCTCTCCTCCCACTTTCACACAGCTCACACTTCCATGATACATTTCCCTTATCCTCCAAATAATCTGTTTTGCTACTCCTCTGTTATCCAGGACTTCCTTCACTTTTCTTCTGTGTACACTATCATATGCGTTTTCAGTGTCCAGGAAGGTCATTAGTAGATCTATTCCATATTCACAGTGCTGTTCCTGCAATTGTCTTGCAGCAAAAATTAGATCCACCATGGACCTTCCTGTTCTGAAGCTATGTTGCTGTTCTCTCATTCTTCCTTCTAATTTTGCCCGAATTCGTACTTCCAAAATTTTCTCAAAAATCTTGCACAATGACTCATCAATGTTATCCCCCAATAGTTCTTGCACTCTTTTCTGCTTCCCTTCTTAAAGATTGGGACAATTATTCCCTTCTTCCAGTCTTCTGGGATCATCTTCTGTCTCCACACAATTTTCATTACTCGATATAGCCATTGTATCCCCACCTCTCCTGCTGTTCTCACCATCTCTACGCTTATCTCATCCAGAGCTGGTGACTTCCCTCCCTTCATCTTGCCCAATGCCTCTTCCACTTCTCCCCATGTAAGGTCTTTTTCTATTTGCTGTGCGTCCTCTCCTTTCTCCTCGGCTTGTTCCTCCTCATCCAGGTCTCCATTCAGATTCAGGAGTTCTTCAAAATACTCCTTCCACACTCTACATCTTGCCCACTTCTGTTCACTATTTGAGCATAATCTGTCATACTGTTCTTCCTCTTACTTTTAATCATCCCATATAACACCTTTTCTGAACCTTCACTATCCTTCTCCATCATTCTGGTCCACTGTTCCATCCACTTTCTCCTTTCCTCCACCACCACTCTTTTTGCTTCTTTCTTGCTTGCCTGATACTCTTCTCTTGTCTCTACTGTCCTCTTCTGGAACCATATCCTAAAGGCTCTATCCTTCTTCTCTAGAGTATCAAGTGAAATTATTTTTTGTCGATTACTCATAAACGAAGACCTACTTTGATGAGGATCCAGGGTGTGATACCTGCAACCTTAACCTACTCCGTTGTATAGATGGTTTCAAAAAGTTGGTCCCACCCCTGGGAGCCTCTCCTAATGAAAAGTCACTACACTTCAACATTGGATGCAGTGTGGAACAGAGTGGTGGGTAGATGTTGTGCTCTGTCTCTAGAAAAGAAACTGTTTAATTCTGTGGACAAAAACTAAGGACCACTGCTGAAGGCTGTAGCTCATATTTTAAGCAATGACACAGCAGCATCAGAAACAGTGTACGACAGTTCTAAATGTGATATTGCAGGTTACTGTGTGGGAACTTCCTTATTTGATACACACAGCATACACAGCGGTTGTTACTCATTGTTGCTTGGGCTTCAGTGCAATCAAAAGTATGAGACTTAATGTTTTTTTAAGGTTAGTTTAGTAGCAATCATGCAATGGACAAGAGAGGAGCACGGGTTTGCAGTTGCAGCCTACTTTTCGAATGGACATTCAGTCATCAGATCTCAGTGTGCATTCAAGAAACAGTTCAACATCACGCCTGCTGTTCATCTTCCTAATGGGAGATCAATTGTTATGTGTGTAGACACCTTTATGGGTACTGGAAGTGTGCAGAGAAAGAAACCAGGACCTTCAAGACCGACCAGAACACCTGAAAACATCGAGAGGGTAAGGATGTCGATTTTGAATTCCCCCAAGCAATCTGCACGCAAACATGCAGCTGCCGTTGCAATTTCTGAATGCATAGTGAGACGAATTCTTCATGAAGAGTTGAAATTTCATCTGTATAAACTTTCAGTGGTGCACACACCTCATCCACATGATTTTGTTTCACGAAAAAATGTGTGTGAAGCCTTGATCGATGAGCTGCCTCATGACGCCTTAGTGTTCTTCAGCGACATGGCACATTTTCATTTGTCTGGCTGCATGAATAAACAAAATATGTGGTGTTGGAGTGGCACGAACCCCCAAGAGCTTCATGAGCAGCCCCTGCATACAGAACGTGTGACTGTTTGGTGTGCACTATCTAAAGTTGGCATTATTGTCCCATGGTTTTTCAAAGAGAACATTAAGGCAGTGATGGTCATTACTGAGTATTATGTTCAGATGATGGAACAGTTTTTCCTTCCAGAACTTGAAGAAATGTATGTGGGTGACATCTGGTTCCAACAAGATGGCGCCAGATTTAGTGCCATGCGACTTTTTCTTATGGGGCTATCTCAAATCCTTGGTGTTTACCAATTGTCCGCAGACTTTGGCTGAGCTACAGAACAATATCTGTGTTGCTATTGCCAACACCGACAGAGACATGTTGGAAAAAATGGAGGGAAACTTCTGATTTTGACTCTCAAAATGCATTGAGCAGAACGGAGGCTGCCTTCAAGATTTCAGTTTAAAAACTTCATGGAACTCTTTGTAATGAAAAAAGAATTGAATTTATATCTCTATTACTTTCTGATTTATGATTTTTTTAAGTTAAGAAGTTCCTGTGCCGCACCCTGTATCTTGTAGCTCCTCTGATCAGAATGATGTCCAGGTAATTACATCCCATCGATGATGAGACCAGTAGAACAACCTTTGATTTTGTGGACCATAAAATTTTACACTGGGAATTAATTTTTTATGGTGTTAATCATGTATCTTTTGCATAGGCAAAGTTTCACTTCCATAACAGAAAGCAGAAGGTCACACCACTTAACTGCTTCACAAGAATAAAAGTAAACTCAGTATAAGGAAACATAGAATATAGAATCACAGAAGGTTAAGTATTGGGCTCATTCCTGTACCCAGTCTACAGACAAGTAAATGGCCTACCAAATACTTCATTATAGTAATTGGGACCTGTTATGCTTTGTTGTGTTGCTGATGTTGTGATCGTCAGTCCAAAAACTTGTTTGATGTCGTTCTCCATGCTAGTCTATCCTGTACAAGTCTCTTCATCTCTGCACAATTACTGCAATCTAAAAACTGTTGCAACTGCTTACTGTATTGTAGCCTTGGTCTCCCTCTGCAATTTTTACTCTTTGCCCCTCACCCCTCCCCCATGCTTTTCTACATTATCAAATTGACAATATTCCTTTATGCCTCAGGACATGCCCTGTCAACATATCCCTTCTTTTAGTCAGGCAGTGCCATAAAGTCATTTATTCCTCAATTCCCTTTGGTATCTCATTATTAGTTATTCAATCTACCTGTCAAATCATCAACATTCTTCTGTTGCTCTACATTGCAAAACCTTTGGTGCATGGTAGAAATCTTCTCAGTGACAAATCTAAAGTGTTCAGTGAGAACAATTTACGTGTGCAACAATAAGAATGCAGTGGGAATGTATTCACATCTGTTGGACGAATGTTATGAAAACAAACACTCCAAACTAACGTTTCACAACAATTAATCTGTAAAAAACACACCACATGTCATAAAGAAAGTGTGTAAACTGTCTGAGGATGAATCACATCAATTCGAAACTGGTAATGGTACCCTTTGAATAAAGGAACTGAAAGTAAATTTGTGGCTAGTTGCTGTCCTAACACCATCAACATTTGTCTTCAAACAACAGCCACAGTCTCCATCATGTCATCATATGACAAAATTGCATTTTCTCTTCTCGTTTGAACTGTTTATTGTCCACATCTCACATTCACACAAAGATGCACTCTAGACAAATACCTCCAAAACAGACTTCTTAACATTTAAATTTACATTCTACTTCAACAAATTTCTCTTTTTCACAAATGGTTTTCTTGCTATTGCCAGTCTGAATTTTATATTCTCTTTGCTTCAACCATCATCACGCATTTTGCTGCTCAAATGCCATCCAATTTCTTAAACTAATTCCCCTGGAGTCACCCGATTTTATTTGACAACATTCGGCTATCCTTGTTTTACTTTTCTCACAAGGAGTGGTCCCTAGCAGTGGGACTGACTTCTTGAAACTATCTATACTGTTATGTAGGTTAAGATCCCAGGATTACACACTGCAGCTGTTCACCCTGGTGGGCCTTCATTTGTGAGTAATTGAAAAAAAGGAAAAAAAGAAAAAGAAAAATGGGATTTTGCGTCATGCTCCATAGTTTTAAAACTACAGTAAAACTTTGTTAATACATTTTTCAACGGACTACAGAAAAAAATGTATAAGTGTGAAAAACGTGTATATGAAATATAGTACCATACGAACAAATTATTTGCTAAACACAAATGAAAAGTACAGTAAATAAAAAGTTACATTTTACAAAACATCATATAGGCTTACTAGGTACTATACTTAACAAAGATATAGGGAAAAATGTAAACCTCTACACAGAAGAAAATATCATTTCATAAAAAAGTCCATAATTTTTGCTTGTTTTTTCTTTGACACGGCAATAGCATATAGTGTATCCTTGAAACGGGATAACTCTGTCATTATGTCATCAGAAACATTGTGGTGCATCACAAATTGTTTAATTATTTCTAATGCATTTACTGCATTGTTAAACATCACGGAGGAATGCTGAGGCTCTTCTGTATCACCCTCATTGTCAGTTTCTTCCTCATCAAGGTCCCGCGATGCACATTGAACTATCTCAGTGATAGTGATGGGTTCTGTAGTGACGAGGTTTTCATCAACGTTCACATAATCCTCCAATGATGCCTGCTCTTCAAGTCGATTCCATTCTTCATCATCAGGTGAAATATCGTCAGTATGATCATTTCTGCCATGATCCTGGACTTCATTTCCAAATCCACCATTTCAGAAACAGTTCTAAATGGTGTCGTCTGAAACTCTGTGCCATGAAGCTGCAACGTAATGCATTGCCTATCAGAAGAAACAAATTCATTAATAATTTCTCGAGGTGTTCTTTATCTCCGGTAGCACAACTTGAAATAAATGGCAAGTAAAAATCTTACCTGTAAAATGTTTATTTTCATTTCTTCCTTTTTTATGTTTACAAACCTGATGGCATGCTGCACAAGCATTTTGCGATAATGCAACTTGAAATTATGTATTACTCAAAGGCCAAGTGTGGCTGGAGCTCACTCGTGCAATTCACTGGAAGGAATTCCACGGTCACATTCCTCAAATAGGTATTAAGGGGAGGATGTGCTGTACACCTGTCTACAAACAATAAAATCTTCCAACCTGCTGTACCCAGTTTTGCATCGATGCTTCGAAGCCAGCTTTCGAAAACTTTTGTTGTAATCCACGATTTCTTGTTACAATTTATTTTGTGGGAAACGTGACAATGTTCTTAAAACAACAGGGCTTGACAAATTTCCTGATCGTAAGTGGGGGCAGCTTCTCACTCCCATCACTGTTAGCACATATCAGCACTGTTACACGTTGTTTACTTTGTTTTCCTCTGTGGCAGTTCTCGCCTTTGAATGCCATGGTGCAGTCTGACATTACATTGTAAAACAAGCCTGTCTCATACACACTGAAAATGTTTTTAGGAGCATATTGGGATGTCAGTTCTTTCAAATGGGTTACCTTCCAATCTCACATTGTCTTACCTTAAATTTGTGCAGCCAACCTGATGAAGCACTAAAATTTTCCACACAGAGTTGAATTGCAAATTCATTTACTTTTTCACAAAGCATTGGGCCACTAATAGGAATGCCTTCTGCTCTATGTTGCCTGAACCACTGCAACAAACAATCTTCAACATCTTCATATTTCTCGCCCTGAATGCATGTCCACTTACTAGTAGAAATTCCGAACACACATGCACTATCTTCAATTTCCTTTGCCTTTGCTACTATTGAATTTAAAGAAGATGCAGAACTTCGTAATTCCTTGGCAATATCCACTCACTTTTGATTACTGTTTTCATTCACAACTCTCAAAATTCGTAGCTTTTCAGTCACTCGTGTTACCAGTTCCCAAAATAATTAGAAATACAGTAATACATTACTATAGCATATACAGTATGAGGTGTGATGTGTTACGGGATTCCCAAGTGACATGCAACAATTCTAGTCCAGTTGTGCTGTAGTTCGGCAGAATCGTATAATTTCAGGAAAACAAATGAATGCTATGCCGTAATAGAAAGCTTCATATGTTATACTGTACTTTCCAATACTGTACAGTCTCTGTATAACATCTGGTTTTTGTGACGACTCTATTATTGCAGTTTATACTGTTGTTGCATATCTGTCAATCTATAAAACAATCTCAAGTCTGTCACATTAAAAATTAAGTGTTAGTTGTGTCACATTAAAAATTAAGTATTAGTTGGATTTGGATGTTCGCAACAAAGTGATTTTTCTAGTTGGCAACTGCGGTGCCATGTTAATAGATGGAGCTTAGGCCGATATTATACTATCAAATTTTCTTTGACAATGATCTTTGACGTGGCGCAAAAGGGGGTATTACACTGTCTTCAAATATTTTGTCAAAGTTCCTTCACAATGGCCAACGAAGACGTAGTACTATTCTCTGCAGTTCAATTTTACTGACAGCATCGGAAGTGTAGTGTGCTGATGTTGGCAACACCATCTTCATATAATGCAAATGTTTTGTTATGAAATGTTCATTTTACAAGTACAACTAATTTACTGAGCAGACAAGGGCACATACAAGAATCTGTCAACCATAGAGCAAGAGCAGATTTAATTATTTACTTTGTGGTGAAGTGAATCCCCAGCAATAAATGGCCATTGCCAACATCAACACACTACGCCAAATTCATATTCTTGAGGGAGAAAACCTTGTTTCACAAAGCGCCTAGAATTCAGTGCACATTGGTCTATCGATTATTCATATGCTTTTGAAACGCATCTCTGTTGATTTTTTAACACATTCCAAGTTGATTTCTGAATGAATGATAAGTTAAGTTGATTTTTGAATGCATGCATAGTGTATGTGATGTCTCTGACATAGGAATCTCGGTCGCATCTAGAAATAAACTTTCCTGTAGACAAAAGGGGATGGGTCTATACAAGCTGAGCGGAATAAAGCCAAATGGGTGAATGCCAATCCCTGTTTGTTATGTGGTTGACTGGGTTTGCAAATGATAAGCTTTGTTATAATTACTAGCAAAATCCGTAGATTCAGACTACCAGAGAGCAAATAAATGACAAACCGGAATAACAGTTAAGAAAGGTTACATATTATCTTCTCGGTGTATCCAAGAAAATGACAATTTGACAGAAAATTTTTGTCCATATCGCTACACTTACTAGTTTACAGCCTGCGGCTAGCAGCTGCTTAAGTTCAATTCTGGGAGTAGCAGGGAAAACGCATTGTACGGACACGTAATAACACCTAACCAGAGAATAAATGTGAGATAACTAAACTGGTGACTCTGGCAGGATTAGTTAAAGAATTAGTGGTGACAAGATTGTTTATTAGAACGAGGAAGGAGAAGAAATGGGGACATAACACAAATTATGGAAGAATATGACGATTCCAAATTTATATAAAAATTTCATACTACATTTCCTAACATATTAGCATTTTGCTTATAGTAGGCCTAATAGGCATTTGATATTGGTACTTCATGAATTATATTCTGTCGTGTTATAAAAATGGCCATTTGGGCCAAAACGGTCTTGCTTATTTGGTGTGTGTTACAATTGCTGCAATATTAGGCAGCCCTATTTCATTTTATCTAGCAGTCAATGACAAAATACATGTAATCATGTCAAGATACCACACCAGTCTTTGGTACTATTTGTATTAACAGCTTTTTCAGTAGTAGACAACGACATTCCATTTTTTCATGTAGCAAAACATTTGATGAACTTTGATGAGGTAATAGATTCTATCCCAGAAAGCAAAGCACACCATGTAAGGCTGTAGAGAGATTAGAAAGAAAGAAAAAAAAAACAGGATTTAAGGATTGAAAGAATGTGTACTGTCTTGCTTGTCTCTTGTCTTTACTGGTTTTATGTATCCTATATTTAATTTTATGTCACATAAAACAGCAAGTTAGTGGCTAATCAGAAATGAGTGCACCCTTTTCTGAAGAGTTCTTGTTTTCCTGGTTACAAATAATCCCATCCAGCATTAATTACAAGTTTTTTTTAAAGAGAGGCAGGATGTCAGAGTGGCCAACTGAGAGCAGGAGAGGCACCACAGGATATTTTTAATTTCCACTATCCTGAACATAGTTTGATGGGATCCATTACAAAATATTACATGTCTGAATTCCACAGAGCGAAATACAGTGCCATGCGATGTAAGAATGTTGTGTGAAGAGCTGGGGCACTGCACTGCGGCACACTTAAGAGCAAATAGCATGCCTTACATCTCGTTGAACACACATGTTTTATGTATCAGACTCTTCAGGAAGATTTTCAATACAAAATGAACATATTTTTGAAAAGTTGATTTTCTTAAATTTTTCGCGTTCTGCCTCAAACGCTTGGGGCAGGGAACGGCTCCACTATGTAATATTGCCCCAATTCGGAAATATTGTAGATCGTAGATCCGGGGCTGATGCACAGAGCAGTTTGAGTTGTAGTGAGAAAGTGGGTATTCTCCACATGACCCGTGTTAACGCATAGTGATTTTGCTGCTTCCTCTTCGTTTACTGCTCTCACGTCAAATGAAAATAAAACCAATTTCTGTGGCTGGGAGCTATCAAGTGAATTAAAATATGTTCACATAATTACAGAAGACTAACATATATTATTAGTTTCGGATTTTATTTTATTTCCACCTTTTGACAGGCAAACATTAATCGCCTTGCTGTTCAATGAAGTTATTTTTGTTGGTTTGCTCAATAAATTAGGCTTTTATTAATCTTTTCCGCTGAGACATTCAAATTATTTGAAACGAATTGTTTAATTCCACATTATTGACTAGTTTTAACTGTTCGCTGCATTTCAAGTGCACGCTTTCATCCTCTAGCACGTATGGCATTATGTCATAATAAAGAACCAAACATGAGATAATACAGTACCGGTACCCCAAGGCAAATTACATCCAAACCTAGACATACAAATTTACACTTTAAGCCAAATTATGCATTTTAATATGATTCATGAAATTCTGATGCTCCTGGAGTATCCTGTGATGTCTTGTTTCTTTTATGACCTAATGTGTTTTGCACATATGAACATAACGGGTTCCTGCATCATTGTAGCTGTGCAAGCACGGTGATGCCTGTTACCTGGCACTCTCTGCAACTGCTGAAATGAATCTATTTCTAACAGGTCATGGGAAAATATGCAAATGATTTATTTGAAAAGCGTTACTTTCAAAGTAAATTTCTTTTTACGCAAGATGAACTATGAGTGAGAATGTATGATGAATTTCTTAAATCACAGAGCGTTTGATTCTCATTTAAAAATTAAATCTTTGAGGACAACCATTTAGAAGAATTTCAAGCCCAGGTAATCAGACATTTATATCGTTGTTAAAAATTCTACTGGCACATTCGTGTGATGTATCTTAAAGTGTATCAAACGCAAAAAAATATCAACATTATATGTGAAAGTTTATCTTTCTTGCAGGCTATTAATCTTAGAGACCAGTAGTATGTGTGAAACCCTTTCTTTTATTTTCTTGTAGCTACACATGTATATTGTAAATAGTCTTCATGGGTTTGCTGCCTGCTCACATTGTGCAAATTCCACAATATTTCCTCGGAGCAACTGTCCGACATCTTCAGGTGGTTCAGCCTTGCTGGTGGCTAGGTACGACTGATGGTATCCGCATGTTGACACCCCATTTGTAGATCAAGCATGCAAATAATGCGCAGGCACATATATCGTGCATGCGCAAAAGATTTGCAGGTAGATGGTGCCATATTCAAATGCCGCCTGTAGAAAATTGCAGAGCGGCTCTCCTGCGTATGCGCTGTAAGCTGCATTTACTACCAGTGTGGCCAGATGTGAGTCACCAAAGACTGTACTAGATCAATGTTACAATGGGTCTGTTATCGAAAAATCTTGAATTTTGCATCATGATTTAATAGAAGCCAATGCAGGATTCCAGGCTGTGCTCAGTTGAAATCCCACATCCCTGTTGATGAGATTATCAGCTGTACGGATATGTATTGCTTCCTTAATGGCGCAATCCCAGAAAGATGATGCCGGGGATAAAATTTCCATCTTTTCATAAATCATGCAATGTCCTGTATTCAGACAGTATTCCACAACTGCTGATGTTCATCACAGCGTTCTTGTACTGTGCGACATGTCTGGCCTATATATGCTGCCCCACATTTCTTCAGACCAAGATCACCCTTAACCAAATCCAACATGTTAATCAGTTGTGCAGGTGGTTGAAAACACACTTAACACCATATCTTCCGAGGACTCTTCTGATTGTTGATGGCATGGCACCAAAATACGACAAAAAGGCCAAAGTGTCTTCATATCTTCATTCTGCTCCATAGATTGATATTCAGATAGAGTGAATTCAGATGCTGAAGAAATGTAAGCAGAGTATCAAGTTCATGTGGCAACACCACAAATGTATCATCCACATACTGCAGAAAACAAGAGGTTTTGAGAATGGCTGACTGTAGTGCTTTTTCTTCAAAGTCCTCCATAAAATAGTTGGCCATTACAGGAGACAGAGGGCTTCCCATGGCAACACCTTCCACTTGTTCAAAATATTGGTCTAAAAATAAGAGGTATGTTGAAGTAAGCATGTTTTTAAATAATGCCACTATAATCTCCTCAAACTTGTTGCTAATGAGCTCCAAAGAGTCTTTCAAGGGTACCTTTGTAAATAAAGAAACAACATCAAAACTTCCAAAGAGATCCGACGATTGCAATCTAAGAGTTCTCAGACGACCCATGAAATCTTCAGAGTTTTGAATATGATGGTTGCACTTGCCTATGAGAGGTCCCAAAAGTGGTGTCAGATATTTGGCAACAAAATAAGTAGGTGCTCCTATGTTACTTTCAGTGAGACAGAGAGGCACCCCATTCTTATGGATCTTGGGTAGGCAATAGAATCTAGGAGGAACTGTAGCCTGTTGACGCAAACCTTTACCAACTTGCACTGGAATCGAGCTCTTCCTGATGACTTCCAAAGTCTCTCTCTGTATCCTACCCATTGAATCACTTTTTAATCTGCTGTATGCAGGATCGTCAAGCAGTTTGTATGTCTTGCTGTTATATCCTGTGCGTGAGAGAAGCACAGTAGCATTTCCTTTGTCAGCTGGTAAGATGAAGGTGTCTTGGTGTTCTCTCAATTCTCGTAGATCGTCTCTTTCATCTGAGGTGATGTTAAAGATGGACCTCTTAGTTGAAGCTTGAGTGAAGATTTCATGCCTAATCTCTTCGGCAGAATCCTTAGGAAGTTTCGAAACAGCCTGCTCTGTTCCACTGATCACATCTCGGATGGGAATGGTCCCTGGTGTAGGTGCAAAATTCAGACCCTTCTCTAGCATCAAAACTGTAGTATCGTCGAAGTCTTCTCCGTGAGATTAAACACAGTACATCTTCTTGTGTTCAGGCTTCGAGTCAATCGTACTTTCTCATTTGACAAACCTTAGCTTGTCGTTCAGTCCAGTCAGTCAGTGCCCAAGTGGCGCTGTCTACCCAGATCCAGGATACCACTGAAAGGTTCGCTGAATTTTCAGATGGAGTGATAGTAATAGTCTGGACACCAAGCACAATTCTTGAGGCATATAGCACACCCTTTCTCTCACAAGTGACGCACTCACCCATCATTTAATTCTAATAGCACCTGCAGAATTTACACAGTGCTTAAATTTAGCAAACGTAGGGATGGTTTGCTTGTTGCAGCATCTCAGTAAAAATGCAAGGCTGCTTAACAATCTACCTCTCTTGCGACGTAACTTGTCAAACTCACCTACGCTCTTCGCTGTCTCCTCCCTGTAAAGGTACCAGATGTGACTCTTCAAGCTTTTCCAGCAGATATGTTGTAAATAGTCTTTGTGGGTATGCCGACAGATCACGTTGTGCAAATTCCATGATATTTTCTCGGAGCAACTGTCTAACATCTTCAGGTAGTTCAACAATATGCACATCGATGCCCCATTTCTAGAACACACGTGCGAAGAATGCTGGCATCCCCAGCATCATCTTTCTGGAATTGCATCATTAAGAAAGCAATATGTATCCCTACAACCGATAATCTCATCAACAGGGATGCAGGATTTCAACTGAGCACAGCCTGGATCCCCCATTGACTGCTATTAAATCATAATGTGAAAATCAATAATTTTTGATAACAGACAAGTCGTAACATTGGTCTAGTATGTTCTTTGGTGAGTAACGTCTGGCCGCACTGTTAGTAAACGCAGCATACAGCGTGCATGCAGGAGAGCCGCTCTGCAATTTTCGGCAGAGGGGATTTGAATATGGCACCATCTGTAGTGTTGGCAGACTTGCCAACACTACGCACACTAATTGAAAGAGACGGCCAAGATGCACGCGCTAACTCACGAAGGATGGAGTGAGGTCTGAAACAGGATACGTAATGAATGCTATAAAGAAAAGTACATAGCTTCTCGAATACTTAACTTTAATCCATCCTTTGTATACATCGTTCTTGATGAGACATCTGGAGATTGTGGCGATACAAGTGAGACTCTTTAGATACAAGCTATCTAAGGCTAATGGCGCCTTTCTAGGTCGTAGACATGGACTTAGTTGAAGGCTATTCTAACTGTCTCTCGGCAAATAAGAGAAAGGCTTCGTCAGTGTAGTCGCTAGCAACGTCGTCGTACAACTGGGGCGAGTGCTAGTCAGTCTCTCGAGACCTGCCGTGTGGTGGCGCTCGGTGTGCGATCCTGACAGTGGCGACACACGGGTCCAACATGTACTAATGGACCACGGCCGATTTAATCTACCACCTAGCAAGTGTGGTGTCTGGCGGTGACACCACATTCCTCCCCCGCAAATCAGCGAACGGGCGTGTGATAAGTCTTCCGCCCGCCGTGGGGAGGACCCCATGTTGACGTATGCGATGAGGTGGGGAGCCTAACAACAGGCGAGGCTGTGCCACCCGCACCCGGCCATTTGGTCCAAGGGGAGCTAGGAAACGCCTGAAAACCTAGTCCAGGGTGCACGTCAACATGCGGTGTATGCGCCCGTAATGAGGCAGGAGGGGCCGAAGGGTCGACCTCCACTGCGTCGGGGGATCCGACGCGCGATGACGTCATGTGGTCCGGAGCGGGCAAGAGTTCCATGGCGGAGGACAGCTGGTCACGGGAAGCGATCGGCGGCGCGTGACCCAGGGAGGCGCTGGGCGGTTGCAGCGACGCGTCCACTGCGGGCGGCGCCGGCGGGAGAACAGGCGGCGGCGCGTCGCCAGGAGGCAAAATGGAAGGCATCGTCGGTAACACCTGGGGATGAGGCGAGCCAGTAGATGGGTCCCCAGGGCGCTGACTGGATGGCACCATCGCTGAAAGCAGACGGGGAGTGGCAGAACCCAGGCGACTACAGAGGCGCAGCTGATTGAGATGCCGACGCACCTCACCAGAGGCCCCCAAAACCAAATACATCGCGCGTCCGAGGCAGCGAAGAATGCGCCCTGCGAGCCAACGCCGTGAACCGCGATAGTTGCGATAAAATACAACGTCGCCTGGAGCAAAAGCAGGAGTCTGCCGCTGCACAGGAACCTGATGCGGCGGATGCAGCAAAGACATCAAGGTTCGATGAGGACGACGTGGAGCAACTCAGCCGGCGAGCGACCATCGCGGGGCTGAGAGCGATACAAGGACAAAAAGAGCAATAACGCGTCCTCCCGAGAAGGTGACTCTTTCAACTTCAACATCTGTGACCTGAAAGTCTGGACTAATCGTTCAGCGGCACCGTTCGACTGAGGCGAAAACGGCTCGGATGTCAGATGTTGAATACCATTGGCCGTGCAGAATGACTGAAATTCTGCGGACATGAATTGTGGGCCATTGTCTGAAACAATAGTCTGTGGAAGACCTGCAATGCAAAAGATAGCAGACAATGTTTGGATGGTGGCAGATGATGTCGTGGAAGACATCCGGACAACAAAAGGAAAATTACTGAAAGAATCGACCACAACCAACCATCGAGCATTCCAGAATGGACCAGCAAAATCGATGTGCAAGCGTTGCCAAGGGGAAGTGGCTTGTGGCTATGCAAAGAATTTCCGCGGCGGTGCGGATTGTTGTTCGGCACACGCCATGCAAGAAGAGCACATATTCGTAATCGCGGCATCGATTCCGAACCAAGTACAGCACTGACGAGCAAGCTGTTTCGTTCGCACTATACCCCAATGTCCGTGGTGGAGAAGCTGTAAGACAGAGGACTGTAACGAACGTGGGACCACGACTCTGGACTGATCATGATCAGAACGCAACAACAAAACACCACGTCGTACAAAAAGTCTCTTCGTGGGAGCAAGAAATCGGCGAACCAGCGGATCCTCGATCCGCGACTTTGACAAGGGCCATTGCGTAGCAACAAAACGCAAAACAGTAGGAAGGACAGGGTCAGCAGCTGTGGCTGTAGCTACACGACGAAAATCAATCGGAAACGATTCGACCATGTCATCGGTTTCCGAATCAATGAACATGCAAGCAAGTTCGGAAGAATCGAATGCTTTATCCTCAGCAACAGGCAAATGGGGCAACGCATCAGCGTTGCCGTGCTTAGCAGCGGACCGATACAAGATATCGTAGCGATTGGCGACCTCATAATGCAATGCGTGGGGAACATTGCGCGCTCAGAAAAATTTCGGTTGCGCGTTCACTTTCAGTGCCAAATGTGCTTCATAGGTCTTAGCGCAACCAAGGCCCGGTGCAAGTATGTCTGCAAATTCCTCACACAGACGAGAAACACTGTCGGAAGGCACAGTCTCGTTCACTGATAGTACCTGATTTACTATAGACATGTTAAACAACTGAAATAAATCTAAACCAAACAAGTTCACAGCAGTAGAAGAACGAAGGACGTAAAATGACACAAGTTTTGTTTGTCCCTTGTATGTTGCAAGAAGAGTGCACTGTCCTAACACAGGGATCTGCTGTCCTGAATAACTAGTGAGCTGAACATTTGCGGCACGCAACGGAGGTTTGCCCAGTTGTTTGTAAGTGTCGTGATTGATCAATGAAACCGCAGCTCCAGTCTCGAGCTGGAATGGTATCACTTTGCCTTCAAAGTCCAAGTCTACAAAAAGTTTATTGTCCTGCTGATGACAAGAGCGACTTTCATGTGCAAGTTGAACTGATACAGGTACAGAAGCACTTGCGACTTTACGGGATTTCCGGCGACGTCGACGCACACCATTTGTGGGACGAACACAGTCACTGTTTGAGATAGTGGCACTGGACGGGGTGGAATTAACAACATGAATGTCCATGGGCGAAGGTTCACGAGCCCGAGTATCCTGGGTTCGATTCCGTCGCAAAGCAAAGGGCCTGGAATGGTTGTGATTGTCTGATCTGAGCTTTTTCTGGCAAACACTTTGAACATGTCCTTTCTTATGACAGTAAAAGCAAATAGCTTGGCGTGACGGGCAATTGTCACGCGAATGTCTAGTTGCACACAGCGGGCATGATTTGAGAACTGCATTGGCATGCTTACGCGGCACATGTGTTTGAGAGCTAGGCTGCAGCAGCGCGGACGTGCGCGAGGGCTGTTTAGCGGTCCGTGCAGCGCGCCCGGCGGGCCGGTTAATGTGACACACGGCTGGCGAAGTTTCAAATGATTCCTGTGCAAAGTCAAGAGTGTCTTGCCTATCTAATATGTCTATCACTTGTTGAAGGGAGTGACTAACTAGTTTCAAAATCTGTTCCCTGAGACGAACATCTGAAACGTTCTGTGCAAATGCATCACGCACCATAGTATCAGAATAAGGGAGTCCACATTTACACTCAAACGCACAATCCCTTGTAAGTCCTTGCAATGTTGCAACCCACTCCCTATTAGTCTGACCGGCCATACGTTTTGTACGAAAGAACGTATACCGTTTTGCAACGACATTGACTGTTTCCTTGAAATAGGCATCTAACGCAGACAAAATTTCTTCGTAGGACACAGTTGCTACGTCGCGTCGGGGAAACAATTTCACTATCACACGGTACGTTTGGACGCCGATACACGATAATAAGTGAGGCTGCCGCTCATTACCTTGAATTCTGTAGGCGGCGAGATGGAAGCCAAACTGTCGTGACTACTCCGTCCAGGTTTCCTCGTCCGCATGAAATGGACGAAACTGGGGTGCAACAGCATGTTGTGGCTGCGGTAGCGATGAAGCGGCGGCGGCCGCATCGGTGTGCATCGCACGCTGACCCTGGACGAGCTGTCCAAGGGCATCCAATAACGCCTGTGTCTGCTGATTCTGCAAGCGATAAAATTCGGACAGTACATCTGGCGAAGCCATGACACAAGGAAATGTAAGCAAGGATAAAGAACAAGATCCTGATTGATCCGCGTCGCCAAAAATGTAGTGTCGGCAGACTTGCCAACACTACGCACACTAATTGAAAGAGGCGGCCAAGATGCACGCGCTAACTCACGAAGGATGGAGTGAGGTCTGAAACAGGATACGTAATGAATGCTATAAAGAAAAGTACGTAGCTTCTCGAATACTTAACTTTAATCCATCCTTTGTATACATCGTTCTTGATGAGACATCTGGAGATTGTGGCGATACAAGTGATACTCTTTAGATACAAGCTATCTAAGGCTAATGGCGCCTTGCTAGGTTGTAGACATGGACTTAGCTGAAGGCTATTCTAACTGTCTCTCGGCAAATAAGAGAAAGGCTTCGTCAGTGTAGTCGCTAGCAACGTCGTCGTACAACTGGGGCGAGTGCTAGTCAGTCTCTCGAGACCTGCCGTGTGGTGGCGCTCGGTGTGCGATCCTGACAGTGGCGACACGCGGGTCCAACATGTACTAATGGACCGCGGCCGATTTAAGCTACCACCTAGCAAGTGTGGTGTCTGGCGGTGACACCACACCATCTATCTGCAAATCATTGTGCATGTACCTGCATATTCTTTGCGTGCATGTTCTAGAAATGGGACATGTGGATACCATCAGTCGTACATAGCCACCAGCAAGGTTGAACCACCTAAAGGTGTCAAGACAGTTGCTCTGAGGAAATATTGTGGAATTTGCACAATGTGATCTGGTGGCAAACCCGCAAAGACTATTTACAACATATCCGCTACTAAAGCTTGAAGAGTCACCACGTATATTAATTTTAACCATTAACTTTTCCTATTTTTCTGTTCACGCTACTTAACAGTGATGTTGCTATTGGCTGACAAGATCATGTGTTCTATGCTCTGAATATCCTATGTCATTGGCTGGCGAGATCATGTAACATGAGATCTGACTGGCTTACAAGTGAACATCGCAATCTCGATTTCAGTGCTTCGGAATTCGAATTTATTCTTTCATAATACGAAAATATGCATTGTACATGTTGCTGCTCATCAAAGATCTTTGCAAAACGTGTTTTTTTTCCCCCCCTGCTCGTTTTCTCAAGTGCCGAGAAATTCTATGCCAGTTTATAAAACCATGACCGTTCGAAGGATTGATAAGTTTTACAGTTCCGAGGAACAGTATACTGTCACATAATACAGCGGAAGTGTATTTTCACCAAGGAGAAAGTGTGTTTTTAACTGGGAAATCCGGGAAATATCCAGAAATTTTTTTTCGTTGTCCGTGTATACACCCTGAACTACCGTGAAAACCAGAACTACCGTGAAAAAGAAAGTCACACATCTGGTAATGAAAAATACATCAGTGCACATTTAAAATAAATAATTATTTCCTGTTTTTTTAACAGATAGATCAGAATTTTCAAATAATTGAATATTATAATAGATAAATATAATTAAATTCATATTCACAATAATTCCGATTGGAAAAAGAATGGTATAAAGAAAAAATGAAGCAAATGAAAATGTTCATACGGTGATTAAAATGATATGACATGGACTGGAAATAAAAAATTACATTTAAACTAATTAACTGAATAAAAATAATGGTCAAAGGCATTTTGATGATGATTTAAAAATGAAAAACTTTACTGCACCGGATGAGACTCAAACTCACAACCTCCTGTGAATGAAGCTGTTATCCTATACACTATACGATGCAATCAGCCTATGTAATATGACTCTTTTAACATTACTGAGCAAAATTATGACTTTTTTTTTTCATCAATTACCTGCAAACGAGGGCCCAGTAGGGTTTATGGCTCCAGGGTGTAATACCTGGGATCTAAACCTACATTACCATATATTAGTATAATAGAGGGAAACATTCCACATGGGAAAAATATATCTAAAAACAAAGATGATGTGACTTACCGAACGAAAGCGCTGACAGGTCGATAGACACACAAACAAACACAAACACACACACAAAATTCAAGCTTTCGCAACAAACTGTTGCCTCATCTGGAAAGAGGGGAAGGAGAGGGAAAGACGAAAGGATGTAGGTTTTAAGAGAGAGGATAAGGAGTCATTCCAATCCCGGGAGCGGAAATACTTACCTTAGGGGGAAAAAGGACAGGTATACACTCGCACACACACACATATCCATCCATACATATACAGACACAAGCAGACATATTTAAAGACAAAGAGTTTGGGCCAGGAGAAGGTGAATACAAAGTGAAACTACTGGCAAAAACAGAAAGAGAAAATAAGACGACAGAAAAGATTTCGAAATGCAACAGTGACAATAACAAACGTAATTGTTGGGTTCAAATTACTGATATCAATATAATAGAGGGAAACATTCCACATGGGAAAAATATATCTAAAAACAAAGATGATGTGACTTACCGAACGAAAGTGCTGGCAGGTCGATAGACACACAAACAAACACAAACACACACACAAAATTCAAGCTTTCGCAACAAACTGTTGCCTCATCAGGAAAGAGGGGAAGGAGAGGGAAAGACAAAAGGATGTGGGTTTTAAGGGAGAGGATAAGGAGTCATTCCAATCCCGGGAGCGGAAAGACTTACCTTAGGGGGAAAAAAGGACAGGTATACACTTGTACACACACACATATCCATCCATACATATACAGACACAAGCAGACATATTTAAAGACAAAAACAGGTAACATCATACCTCTCATCTAATCTTCATTTACTTTCTCTTGCCAAGTTTTATTGCTCTGTCAAATTATTCTCACAGTATCATAGCTCCCATCTCATCTTCATTTACTCACACTCGCCTTTTATAATATCGTTCATTTCCTTTGTATAGCCCTTTTATGCAATTCCTTCCACCTTTCCCTTCCTTCCTTAAAACTGGCTTTCTGTCTGAGTTCTCTATATTCATACAGCTACTGATCTTTTCTACAAACGTGTCTTTAATTTCTCTGTAGGTGGCATATATCTTTCCTTTAGTCATGCATAATTCTATAGCCCTGCATTTTAGCTTTAGTCATTCCTGCTTAGTCATTTTACATTTTCTGTCAATCATTTACAGATGCTTACTTCACTTTTCACATTTTTATATTTTCTTCTTTTGTCAATTCAATATCTTGTGTGTTACTCAAGGATTTCTACTGGGCCCCATATTTTTGCCTATTTGATCACCTGCTGCCTTTATTATTTCCTGTCTCAAAGCTTCCTATTTGTCTTTAGTTGTATTCCTTTCTCCTGTTTTTGCCAATCATTTTACTGATTCTCTCTTTCAAACTGTCAGTAACTTCTAGTTCTTGATGTTTATTCAGATCCAGTCTCCTTAATTTCTTTGCTTTATGAAATTTTTTTCGGTTTTAACCTGCTCATGGAAATGTTTTGTGGTTTGAAGTCTGTTCTCTGTCTTACCATTGTAGAGTCAGTTCAAAACTTTCTGCTGTCTCCAGGCCTCTTCCTTATATACAGTCTTCTTTCATGATTCTCAAACCAAGAGTTTGGTGACTGAGTTATGCTCTGTACAAAATTCTACCAGGCAGCTTATCCATTCATCCCTTTCCCTCAGTTCATGTTTTCCACTATTTTACTTTCTCTTCTTTTTGCTACTGTTGAATTCCAGTCATCCTTCACAATTTAATTTTCACCTCCCTTAACTATTTCAATAATTTCCTTTATCTCATTACTGTTTCAGTCTCTTCACCATCTGTAAATCTAGCAGAAATATAATCTTGTACAACTGTGCTGGTTTTGGGTTTGAATCTATCTTGGCTACGATAACGCATTCATCATGCTGTTCATAGTAGTTTACCTGCATTCCCTTTCTCTTATACACTATGAAGCATACTACTGCACTCCACCTATTTGAGTCTGTGTTGTTAACCTTGTGCTCACCTGACCGGAAGTCCTACTATTACTACTAATGCACTTTGCTAATTCCCACTATAACTAATTTTAACATATCCACTTCCCTTTCTAAATTCTCTGAATACCTACCCAATTAACACGTCTAATATTCCATGCTCTGATCTGTCAAACATCAGTTTTATTTTTCCTTTCATCAAAGCAAAATTCAATTGAGAGGGAATTTCTGGCCAGATTTTTCCTTCAGCAGGTGATATGTGTAGTATTGCCAATAGGTGCATATAAAAGTATGAGTGATACACTTCGTACATTTCTGAACTAATAGTTCTTTCCTTGGAGAAGAGACAGGTTTAATTTGTTGAAGGCTAAAAGAAGGCAAACTGCCCATACCCAACAGTGAGGGGGATCCATCTTTAGTGAGGTCCTGCCCTTCCTTTTGACCTTCCCAGCCTACACCTCTCTCCTCCCCAAGGAAGGAACTATAAGTCACAAAAGTTAGGAAGTGTACCACATTTTATGTAAAAGTAGACTTTCCCAGCATATACTGCTGACGAAATCTTCTCAAGCTTCCCTTCAGGTGCCTACATTGAAATTCCATGACTTTCTAATGAGTGTCACTCAACATCATCTTCTGGAAAAGTGTCGAGATCACACAGGCATCCCATATACACTGAAGTGCAGAAGAAACAGGTACAGGCATGCATATTCAAATACAGAGATATGTAAACAGGTATCATATGGCGCTGCAATCAGCAATGCCTATATAAGGCAACAAATGTCTGGCACAGTTGTTAGATCGGTTACTGCTGCTGCAATGGCATGTTATCAAGATATAAGTGACTTTGAACGTGGTGTTATGGTGGGTGCATGAGCGATGGGACATTGCATCTCTGAGGTAGTGATGAAGTGGGCATATTCCATGAATATCAGGTGCATTAACATGGGGCTGGAGAGGGCACTGATGGCAGTGGCAATGGGTCACATTTCTGTGGTGCCAGTTGGGTCTGTCAGTAGATCGGGTTTCCCTAGGCATGGCCTGCACCTCAACAGGTATGGGAAGGGGAGACTGGCAAAGCTTATAGGTGACAGTGTGTGGGTGGTGGCAGGATCACTCATGGAAAAATTTCTGTAGAGTTGTCGTTAGAGCTGCATCTTTTTTAGATTGAAGTCAGCTTATAGGTATACCTGCTTAAAGGAAGTCCCTCTAACTAAAGGCTCACCTTCAGAGGATGTCATGTTTCCAAGTAGAGAAGTAATTAGCATATTTCATCAAAATATAAGAGGTATTAGAGATAAAGTTAGTGAACTGCTTATAGATGTTGACTCTGAAATTCTTGGTATATCGGAGCACCACGTAAATAATTTGACAATTCAGAGGCTTTCTTTACCAGGATACAGATTGGCTGGCTGTTTTTCAAGGACTTCCTTATGGGGTGAGGGAGTAAAACACACTATTCCATTTGAGTCCATAGATAAATCACAGCACTGCACTGAACAGATATTTGAATTTTGTGCAGGGGCAGTTGAATTTAGTGAAACCAAACTTCTAATTGTTATTACACTCCTGGAAATTGAAATAAGAACACCGTGAATTCATTGTCCCAGGAAGGGGAAACTTTATTGACACATTCCTGGGGTCAGATACATCACATGATCACACTGACAGAACCACAGGCACATAGACACAGGCAACAGAGCATGCACAATGTCGGCACTAGTACAGTGTATATCCACCTTTCGCAGCAATGCAGGCTGCTATTCTCCCATGGAGACGATCGTAGAGATGCTGGATGTAGTCCTGTGGAACGGCTTGCCATGCCATTTCCACCTGGCGCCTCAGTTGGACCAGCGTTCGTGCTGGACGTGCAGACCGCGTGAGACGACGCTTCATCCAGTCCCAAACATGCTCAATGGGGGACAGATCCGGAGATCTTGCCGGCCAGGGTAGTTGACTTACACCTTCTAGAGCACGTTGGGTGGCACGGGATACATGCGGACGTGCATTCTCCTGTTGGAACAGCAAGTTCCCTTGCCGGTCTAGGAATGGTAGAACGATGGGTTCGATGACGGTTTGGATGTACCGTGCACTATTCAGTGTCCCCTCGACGATCACCAGTGGTGTACGGCCAGTGTAGGAGATCGCTCCCCACACCATGATGCCGGGTGTTGGCCCTGTGTGCCTCGGTCGTATGCAGTCCTGATTGTGGCGCTCACCTGCACGGCGCCAAACACGCATACGACCATCATTGGCACCAAGGCAGAAGCGACTCTCATCGCTGAAGACGACACGTCTCCATTCGTCCCTCCATTCACGCCTGTCGTGACACCACTGGAGGCGGGCTGCACGATGTTGGGGCGTGAGCGGAATACGGCCTAACGGTGTGCGGGACCGTAGCCCAGCTTCATGGAGACGGTTGCGAATGGTCCTCGCCGATACCCCAGGAGCAACAGTGGCCCTAATTTGCTGGGAAGTGGCGGTGCGGTCCCCTACGGCACTGCGTAGGATCCTACGGTCTTGGCGTGCATCCGTGCGTCGCTGCGGTCTGGTCCCAGGTCGACGGGCACGTGCACCTTCCGCCGACCACTGGCGACAACATCGATGTACTGTGGAGACCTCACGCCCTACGTGTTGAGCAATTCGGCGGTACGTCCACCCGGCCTCCCGCATGCCCACTATACGCCCTCGCTCAAAGTCCGTCAACTGCACATACGGTTCACGTCCACGCTGTCGCGGCATGCTACCAGTGTTAAAGACTGCGATGGAGCTCCGTATGCCACGGCAAACTGGCTGACACTGACGGCGGCGGTGCACAAATGCTGCGCAGCTAGCGCCATTCGACGGCCAACACCGCGGTTCCTGGTGTGTCCGCTGTGCCGTGCGTGTGATCATTGCTTGTACAGCCCTCTCGCAGTGTCCGGAGCAAGTATGGTGGGTCTGACACACCAGTGTCAATGTGTTCTTTTTTCCATTTCCAGGAGTGTATTTGTAGGTCCCCTAACTCTGACTTCAGGGCATTTCTGCTCAAGCTAGAGAGGGTTCTTGATTCACTTTGTAGGAAGTACCAGAAATTAGTTATATGTGCTGACTTCAATATTAATTTTGTATATGATGGTGAAAGAAAAAGGATGTTGACAGATCTGCTAAATTCATATGAATGGGTGCAAACTGTGTTTTTTCCAACTAGCATGCAGGGGAACAGTAGCACAGCCATAGACAATAATTTTATTCATTCTTCATACTAGATGGGCATTCAGTTAGTAAAAGGGCGAATGTCCTTTCAGACCATGATGCATAAAGTTTAACAGTAAAAGGCTATTGTACTTGAACAAATGTCACAGATAATTATAAACTATGTATGAAAGTTAATCAAAGTGCAATAGAGAGTTTTTTAAACCTTGTCATGGAACAAGAGTAGCAGGATGTTTATAGTGCCGATAACATAGATGATAAATATAATGCTTTCCTTAACAGATTTCTCATGCTCTTTGAGAGTTGCATTCCATTACAAAGTTCTAAAGGGGGTACTAGCAGTAATAGGCACCCCGAGTGGCTGGCTGGTGGGATAAGGATATTATGTTGAACAAAGTGGAAATTATATAAAAATGTTAGTAGTAGTCACAATCGGGCTACAGTAGCCCATTACACACAGTATTGTAAGGTGCTTAAAAATGTTATTAGGAAGGTAAGTGGTATGCAAGTAGAGTAGCTAATTCACACGATAAAAATTAAAATCATGTGGTCGCTTGTGAAGGAAGTGTCTGGTTAGCAGCACAATGTCAACGATATAAAGTCAGTTTGTAGTAAAAATATTTCTATCACTGATAAATCAGACATATATACAGTATTTAACAATCATTTTCTGAGCATTGCTGGTGAATTAAATAAAAATTTAGTTTCTACAGGGAATCATGTAACTTTCTTGGCAAATGCATTTCCCAAGATTGATGTCTGAATTACGCCTCTGTGATACAGACAAGGGGGAGATTGAGTCAATAATTAAATCACTGAAGACTAGTGACTCTCATGGATATGATGGAGTGCCTAACAGAATATTAAAGTACTGTGCTGCACATGTTAGCCCTGTATTTAGCCATATTTGTAACTTTTCCTTTAGGAATGGTCAGTTTCCTGAACAATTGAAGTACTCAGTAGTAAAGCCATTTTATAAAACTTGAGAAAGGAATAATGTAGACAAATTTATACCTATTTCTATGCCACCAGTGTTTGCTCAAGTTATTGAAAAGGCTGTGTATGTGAGGATAATTGATCATTTTATATCACATGATTTGCTATCAAATGTACAGTTCAGCTTTAGAAGTCATTTAACAACTGAAAATGCTATATTCTCTTTCCTCTGTGAGGTACTGGATGGGTTAAACAAAAGGTTTCGAATGCTAGGTATATTTTTTGATTTAACTAAGGTGTTTGATTGTGTTGATCACAAAACATTGCTCCAAAAGTTGGACCATTACGGAATACAGGAAGTAGCTCACAATTGGTTCACCTCTTACTTTAGCAACAGGCAGCAAAAGGTCATTATTCACAATGTTGATAACGGCTGTGATGTGGCGTCTGAGTGGGGCACAGTCAAGCAGCTGCCCCTGGGATCACTGTTTGGGCCACTCCTGTTCCTTATTTATATACATGACATGCCCTCTAGTATTATGTGTAAATCTAAAATATATCTGTTTGCTGACAACATTAGTTTGGTAGTGAGGGATGTTGTGTGCAACATTGGCACGGTTTCAAATAGTGCATTTCATGACCTAAGTCCATGGCTTGTAGAAAATGAACTAACCCTAAATCACAGTAAGACTAAGTTTTTACAGTTTCTAACACACAATTCAACAAAACCTGACGTTTTAATTTCACAGAATGGCATATGATTAGTGAAACTGAACAGTTCAAATTTCAAGGTGTTCAGATAGATAGGGGGGGTAACTCTTCCCATTCTAAAAGGATATTTTTGGCTCAGAAACAGGCAGTTTGGGCAATAAGTGGTCTAAGTTCATGAACCTCTTGTCAGCCCCTGTTCATGATTCTGGGTATTTTGACATTGGCCTCTCAAAATATATATTCGTTACAGTCATTTCTAGTTAACAATATTAGCTTATACCCAAGAATAAGCAGCTTTCACTCAGTTAATACTCGGCAGAAATCAAACCTGCATTTGGATTTGGATCGGACTTCCTTACTCTTGTACAGAAAGGTGTGCAGTATATTTGCTGCATCCATTTTCAACAAGCTACCACTCGAATTAAAAAATCTTAGCAGTAATCCACATGCTTTCAGATCAAAATTGAAGAGTTTCCTCAGGGGTCACTCCTTCGGTTCTGTCGAGGAGTTCCTTGAAAAAAATTTCTTGTTGTATTGTTGATTGTGTTTACCTAAACTTATGAATTAACTTTTTTCGGGTTCACAAACATTTCATTTTTATCTGTTATTACTTTTATGTTGTAATTTCATGCAGTGACATGTTCCATGACCTTGGAGATTTGCTCTTCAATTTGGTCCTATGGAACTTGATGTGTAAATAAAAAAAATAAATAATTAAAAATCAGGACTCTGGTAAAACATCAAATTTCCAATATCGCTGTGGCCAGAAAAAGGAACCTGCAAGAACAGAATCAACAATGACTGAAGAGAATTGTTCAACATCACAGATGTGCAACCCTTCTGCAAAGTGCTGCAGATTTCAATGCTGGGCCATGAACAAGTGTCAGCACATGAACCATTCAACGAAACATCATCGATGTGGGCTTTCGGAGCCGAAGGCCCACTCATGTACCCTTGATGACTGCACAACACAAAGCTTAATGCCTCATCTGGGCCTGTCAACACCGACTTTGAACTGTTGATGGCTGGAAACATGTTGCCTGGTCAGATGAATCTCATTTCAAATTGTATTGAGTGGATGCACATGTATTGGTATGGAGACAACCTCATGAATCCATGGACACTGTATGTCAGCAGGGACTGTTCAAGCTGGTGGAGGCTCTGTAATGGTGTGGGGTGGGTGCAGTTGGACTGATATGAGACCCATGATATGTCTAGATATGACTCTAACAGGTGACACATACATAAGCATCCTGTCTGATCACTTGCATCCATTCATGTCCATTGTGCATTCCAATGGACTTGGGCAATTCCAACAGGACAATGCAACACCCCACACATCCAGAATTGCTACAGAGTGGCTCCAGGGACACTCTTTTGAGTTGAAGCATGTCTGGGATGCCTTGCAATGTGCTGTTCAGACTCTTACAGATTTATGGGAAGCCCTGCACGATTCACAGTGTCAATTCCCTCCAGCACTGCTTCAGACATTAGTTGAGTCCATGCTACATTGTGTTATGGTAGTTCTGCGTTCTTGCGTGGACTGTACATAATATTAGGCAGGTGTACCAGTTTCTTTGGCTCTTCAGTGTATATATCTCTGCAGCAATCATCTCTCTCCATCCCTTCCCTTGTATGGGGGTCAGCATCTCATGGTGGAGAACAGACCATGGTTCAACTCTCCACACATCCATTCTCATCCAGGACTCGCGAAGCATCAACTGCTGGGTGCAATCTCAGCATATAGCTGCTAGTGCAGGATTCCATGCCAAACTTAACCTACATCCCTGTTGACAAGATTGCTATAGGTGCTTATCTCAGTCAATTCTTTAATAATGCTCTAGTTCTTTTGTTTTGTAAAAGTCAATAAAACTCAAACTTATAGCCTTTTTTGAGGCTGTGTTCTGCCACTGCTGACCTATCTTTATGCCCCATATATATCTATCTAATGTATTCCACACAGTGTTGTGAAACACAACAAAGGTTTTGCCTGATGTTCTGGAGGCCACACTCACAAGAGATACTTACACATACCAGGTATTTGAAGTTTTAGCTTGTCCTTTAGTAAGCCAAGCATTTATTCTCCTTCTCCTTCTTCTTCTCCTTCTCCCCCCCCCCTCTCTCTCTCTCTCTCTCTCTCTCTCTCTCTCTCTCTCTCTCTCTCTTTCTCTTTCTCTTTCTCTCTCCCTGTCTCTCTCTTTTTTTGTCAGAAGATGGCTTTGATGTTGTTGTTTCCCAGAATTCTTGCAACTCTGGCTGAAGGAGGCCCAATGTAGGGGATGAAGGTGATTTTCTCTTTCTTGTCCTCTTCTTTTCTTGTCTGAGATGTCTGTATCACTCATTTTCTTCAATACACATTTAATCTGCCCTTCACTATACCCGTTTTGATGTCCTTGGGGTGTTGCAGCTCAGCTGCGAGACTTTCTTTGTCACAAATGGCACATGTCCTATGAACTAGTGTTGTTAGAGTAGTGTACCACTGTCCCGAACAATGACATCTCGTTGCATTTAGGTATAGATCTGTGTTGGTCTTCTTTTTGTAGACTGCATGTCCTAGCCTACTATCTGCCTTTCTTTTTGTTGAAATGTCCATAATTGGAAGATAACCATTCTGTTCCAGCTCCATCATGAACTGTAGGTTTTGATGGTCACTGTTTAGGTGGCCTAGGAACTCATCCAGAGTCTCACTGCCATGTTTGCACACAGCAATGCTGTCATCCACATAATGTAAGAAGTCTTTAGGTTCGATCCGTGCAGTTTTTAGTGCTGTCTCCTCAGAGTTCTCTGTACAGAGATTGGCAATCCTGGGGCCCGGTTGGGAGCCCAGGGCTGTTCCAACAACTTGTTCGTAGAGCTCCCCCCCATATTTGAAGTAGGTTGTGGTGAGTACATGCTCAGATAGCTTCACTGTTTTGGGCTAAAAATTATGTGCTAATATACCGTGGTATCTTGAACTGGTGCTTTAGTGAAGAGATATTATGTTGAAGCTCACAAGCAAGTCTTCCTTCTGCAGGGCATCCCTTTCACTGTGGTCACGAATTCAGCCTAGATGCTAGATACTTGGTCACTCCATACATGGATGCATTAATGTTTTTGACTACTGGCTACAGTGATAAACCTTCTTTATGAATTTTAGACAGTCTGTTCAGGCATGATGGTGCTGAAGCCTTTGGATAGAGTCATTTCATATCTTCTTTTGTTGGAGCAGACTCGTCAGCCAGAGCCACTGTTTTTTGTTTTCTTTGGTGTTAGGGCCTACTTTAGCTTCTTGTAGGCCAGAACCTGTAGCAGAGTGCTCATTTCCTGGTGGTATAGAACTCTCTCTTTTCTTTTGTCAGCAGATAGGACTGTGATGTTCTCATCTTCTGTTAGCAACTTTAGTGCTCTCTGTTGTGCTGTTGTTATGTTTGGTTTCAGCAGTCAAGATATGCCAATGATCCTGCATGTTTCCTGCCTAATTTTCTCTGCCTTTTCCACCTACAGGTCGTACATTGTTTCTTTGTCACTGCTAGTAAAGTCCTGTTTCAGTATAGTGTTTGGAACAGGAGAAAATCAAGCCCTTTGGATAGGGCAGGATTTAGCAGCACCTAGTTCTTTTATCATCATGTTAACACCTGTTCTGGCATCATTGACACCCTGTGTCTTCGTCTTAACACCCATCAGCACCTCGAATTGTCCATGTTGTCCGGTGTTGGTGCACCACCTTTGTATTTTGCTGATGGTATATGAGCTACAAAGTGCCCATCCCCAGGAACATGTTTATAATGTATCAGCAGTATGTAGGTAGCATGTGACTACAGTCCATGCATTGTTGTCCAGTTCTCTTCTGGTGAAGCGAATGGATTCCCTCACTATGTCCTGGCTCACTCATCATAGTATTTGATGTGTAGTCTTGAATTTTGCTAGATGACATAGTTTCACAAAGTGTAGTAGGATGTGATAAGTAAATTTCCCTTCCTGATGTGTTCTTTCTGCAGCTGTTTGAAACTAAAGAGCATTTCCTGCATTTATAGGTGCTTTACACACTCTAAGAAAAAAATTAGATGCACCTGAAGGGATTACCTGAATGGAATGGAAATTAGTAGATGTGATGTACATGTACAGGAAAATAAATGATTACAATTTGAGAAAAACTGGTTGATTTATTCACGACAAAGAGCTTCACAAGTTGAGCAAGTCCGAATGCATATGTCTACTTGTGGCCTTTATGCAAGTATTTATTCAGTTAGGCATTGATTGATAAAGGTGCTGAATGTCCTCCTGACAGACATCTTGGCAAATTCTGTCCATATGTCATATTAAATCATCAAAATCCCGAGGTGGTTGGAGGGCTGTGTTGTGCTGTAAGGATGCTGCAGGTGACTATCAGAGGGGTCCTGCTATGAAAAGAAATGGCACCCCAGACCATCAATCCTGTAAGGTTGGTTTTACATCGCAATCTGGGGCATATCCAGACAAGTCTTTGGTCTGGAGTCTCATTTACTGCAGTAGAACTGTCTTCAGTGATAAGTTCTACTTCTAACTGAGCCACAAAGATCAGCAAAGACAAGTCAGAAGAAGCATGGATAGCGATGGGCCACCAACCTTACTTTTACCCACCATATGGCCCGACAGCCAAGAGTTGGTAGCTACTTCATTTGCCACCTTAACCTATGAAAAATCATATCTACTCAACATAAGTTTCTATTTTGTTTTCTCTACAGTTTTACTGTTTCAGTTGTTTCTCTTCCAAAATTTCCATTGCATCTTCTCACATCCTCTGAAGAAATTTGTATTAGTAGCTGCCTTATTCCATTTGAGATTTTCTTTTCTTTGTATCTACAACATCTTTTGCTCTTTGCATAAGCACCTTTGTTAAATAATTCTCTCTCTTCCTATGTCCATATAATCTATATTTTCTAAGATGTGGAATGTGTTGCTTAATTGAATCTGGTGTAGCCATCTATTCTTAAATTGGCACAGTCTTTTTTTTTCCTCCCCACTCAAATCCTGAGAAGCACTTCACTTAGACTCTATAGCATCAATGTTAAAAAAAATTCTTGTGTAAAATGTGCATTCCTTATTTCAGTTTTCTAACATGTTACATAGCCCCAAAAATCTTCTCACTATGGTATGCAAGTAAAAGAAAAATAAACAACTTTCGAACTTTCTTCGTCATAGCACCAAGTTATGGTCCACACATATCCACACACACACGGGAGGGTGGGGGTGGGGTGGGGGGTGGGGGGGGGGGGTGGAAGAGAGAGAGAGAGGGAGAGCAAGCTGTTTGGGTGGGAGGAAGGTCTAGGACAGGGAGAAAAAAGGACAGAAGAAGGAAAGGGAAGTGTGTCTCGAGTGGCCCACCCAGTCATAAGCAGGTGTAGCTGCATGTCGAGCGCATGGGTAGAAAGGAAGGATTAGGGGGGTGGGGGGGAACTACTTAATGATCTACACTTCTTCTGTATGTTTAGTGGTTGTCTTTAACTTAAAATTGTTTGTATTCCACATAGGATTTTTGATTATGATATTGATATTAAATGTTTGGGAAACATGGAGGCATTTGATAATTAAATGCAGTGAAAAGAAAAATATTTGTAACAAAAATGTAGAGTAATATTAAAAATTTGGTGAATTTAGTCAGTGCCTAAGTTATGAATTGAAGCTCAGTGCCGGCCGCGGTGGTCTAGCGGTTCTGGCGCTGCAGTCCGGAACCGCGGGACTGCTACGGTCGCAGGTTCGAATCCTGCCTCGGGCATGGGTGTGTGTGATGTCCTTAGGTTAGTTAGGATTAAGTAGTTCTAAGTTCTAGGGGACTTATGACCTAAGATGTTGAGTCCCATAGTGCTCAGAGCCATTTTGAAGCTCAGTGCTTAATGTCACAATGTGCTTTTTTTTTTTCAGAGTCTAATGAACATGATACAGAAGTTGTAACAGACTCATTCAAGACTGCTCTTCAGAGCCTTCAAAAATACACAAATTACAGCATTTCTGTACTAGCCTTTACCAACAGTGGAGATGGAGTGAAAAGTCCACCAGTCTACTGTCGCACAGAAGAAGATGGTAAGTCAAAACTTTAGTAACAGCTTTTGCACATTATTCAATACATGCAGAGTTGTACAGAATACTACAGTATGCAGCTGGATATTTCACAGGAAAAGGTGCAAAGAGATGAAAGAACAGGGAATTCACCACTTCTAGCTACTAATTCACTGTCTGATTTTATTGTGTAATATCAGCTGTTTTTTCATGGTGTAGCTTGCATGTTGTTCCATCATTGTACTCAGATGAGAAAATAAAAGACATTTTTTTCTTACCATAGTTCATTTTCGATAGAGACACACTGTAACAACCTTGTGAAATTTCCATGGAAAAGCATTTATGTCAAACTAATCTTTAGTGTAAACATAATCAGTGTATCTTATAAATGGGAATAGTGTAAAATTTGAGAACTGCCCATTAACTGAGTGTTGGTCTATTTTATTTAGCCAAAATGTAATTTAGAAGAAAGAGTCCAAAGAAATATTTCTTGATAGTTTAGTGGAAATATACAGGGTGTATCATAATTGATGGCATAAACACATAAGCTAAAAGTATATAATAGTAGAAACAAAAAAATAACTGTAAATAAGATTTGCGAGACAATTGTGACTTTATGGTTACCAGCTACCACTGAGTTGATTTGCGTAAGTCGTCCTGATTAGGAAGAGGTAACAATACCATACAGCGTTAAGAAAAGTTATTACTGATACTTTGGCAGAAATGGATCTGTTTTGAATGAACACAACAGTTACATGACTGTACATGTAGTAAAAGGTGTTCATAGTGTTGTCCTTGTACCTGGATGTAGGACTGTACCCTTCACCACAAAGAGCTTTCAATCCTTTTTCAAACACACCTGGATCATTTTGAAATTCTTGACAAACATTGGCAAGTCTCTGCTCCAGTTCTTCAACCATGTCAACCAGAGAAGCATACACTACACTCTTAAAGTGGTCCCTAACACAGAAATCAGTGGAGTTAAAATCAGGTGATTTTGGAGACTGCAGTACAGGTCCTCTTCACTCAGTATTTCGTTGTCCATATTGGCATGTTAGATGTGTTCTCAATGTACCAGCGAAATGTGCCGGTGCCCCATCATGTGTGCATGTAGCACATCCTTTTGCATAGCTCTGAGGGAACATTCTCAAGCAATCCTGCAAGATGATGCCACAGAAACTGGAGGTAATACCATCCATTACATTTGTTTCACAACATGCACGGCACCTAGTACCCCTGACCACACATTCAATAAGAAATGTCACTGATGTGGAGACTCATGCACAGCTTGTAAGGTGGAGTCAAGATGACTCCAAATGTTATAATTGTGCTAATCAAACACACTATCGCAAGAGAACCCTACTTCATTTGTAAACAAAACTATATTGTCTACACCTTGTTGTTGCATCCACTGTCAAACAAAATATTAGTCAAGGACCAAAGTCCACCTCACTAAGACACTGAACTCATTGGAGATGTTACAGGTCCAATGCAATGCATTATTCTCCAAACACTACATTATTCTCCAAACACTAATGTGGTTCATTCCAGAAAGTTGTGTGTCAAATCTCCATGTAGAGATTCCTGGAGAGTGTTCGATTGTTTCCAGCACAACAGCTTCAAGCACAGTTGTAATTTGTGCAGTTCCCACGGCTGCAGCATGTGCAAAGTTCCCAGTTTATCAAAAGCATTGGTGCACCCTTGTAAACGTTTGTTTCTTAGGGGGCCTTCAGGCAGGGCGCGCTCTTGGTACAAGCATGCAGCCTTCCGTGCATTGCTGTTAGTCCTACCATATATGAAATGCATATCCATGTACTCCCCATTACTCCTATATTCCATATTACCAAAATCATTTACAACTGACACTTTGCAAACATCTGACATGAGTGGCATTCTGCCTGTGTGTCTATTTTGTTTACAAATCCACATGTTGAAAAAGTAAACAAAGACCACATGGACAAGCATGCTGTGTTTACACAGAATCATGTCAGCAGTGGCTGCCAACCACAAAGTTGCAATTACTTGGCAAGCAGTTTATTTTCAGTCTATGCCTACTGAGACTTATTTGCTTCTAGTATTGTGTATTTTCAACTGTTTGTGTTTATGCCATCAGTTATGATATACCCTGTACATACATGAAAGAAAAATTAGTATCAGTCATGGCACAGTGTATTCAGCCAGCAGCATGTAGCAGTACTTATTGGACCACTGCCCTTATTAGATGGGCTGCCGTATGTCTTCAGGGCAATTGATGGTACTCCCGTTGGGCCGAATCTACTCTGAATACAGCCAGTTCCACAAAAACAAGAGCCAAGACATTTCTTATTATATGGATCATGGTACACGTTGTAACAGCCCAGTGGTAACAGTTCAAGTCAGCATGAATTTGCTAAGGGGATGGTGGAGTGCTGGCACAGGATGCTAAAACTGATTCTTATATCTGATGATACAACCTGGATGGCAGCACTGCCATTAGTGTTACTTGCCTCTGCTGCACCATAGTCAAGCAGGATATCAGCACATCATCAGCTGAGATTTGCTGTAGGGACCGAACCGCACAATAACCCTAGGCTCGGTGTGGGGCAGCAGTGGGGTGAGTGGACTGCTGTAGCCTGTTGTGGGGTTGTGTACCACTGAGGGCTACAGCAGGGATGAAGCTTCTCCATCATTTCTGGGTCCCCAGTTCAATACATACATACAATGTGATGGAGTATTGAATTTACATTTACATTTACAGTTCCAAAGACAGACCAGATAATTGTGCATTATAACAGTGGCACTGCCTTCATCAGCTTTAGCAGCTATGGCTGTACTATCTTTCAATTTTTGACTGATATAATGGGCTGTTTTTCTCTTTAAATGTGACATTCTCATGGTATTTCATTTTCCTCAAGTGCGTTTTTCAGAGGTAAGTTGGCTTTGTGAGTCACTGCTACCTATTTTTTGGAGTCTTTTATCCCCAAATGTTGCAGTTTTGATAATTTCACTAATAAGGTGATCCATTGTTTGTTAGTCTAACTTGCACCCAATATTGTGACTGAAGATTCAGTTTTTTGTCAAAAACATCAGTGAAATCAAGAAGGATCCCACACATTGTTTCCAAAGACAGATCAAAGAAGCAATGAAGAACTGCAATTTCCTTATCACATTTCAAGCAACTAAAGGCATAATCATGATGAATCCACTAGACCTGTTTTAAGAGCCAAACCCAAAGTGCATATGTAAGGTGTCCAAATCAGACCTGAAGTAAATTCTAAAAAATCCCAGCTTTACAACTAAATGAGAAACTTTTCACATCCTAAAAATGGCATACCAAAAGATCAAATGCATCAAGAACAACCAAGAATTCAATCAAGCACTCAAGGACTTGAGGTACCCAGTGAATCTAGATTAGCACCTTTTGATACTTTTAATCTGTCTGACAATGCCCCAATAAAGCCAACATTGGATATCAGTAACAAAAATTTAAATAAATTTATGTCAATACCAGCCATAAAAATTAAGGAGCTTACTGACCTTGAATTTGTGTTTAAACATAATTATTTTCAGTTAACAAGAAATTTTATGAATAGCTAGATGGGTTAGCCATGGGATCAAGTCTCTCTGGCATGTTAGCTGAAATTAATATTGATAATTTAGAAAACCAATTCTTCCTTAATATCATGGATTAGTTAGTAAAATAATTTACTATTACAGATATGTAGATGACATATCATACTTTTCCAGGACAATAAAACTGAAGTAGAACAATAATGTAACCTTTTCAACCATTTCCATGCAAAGAAAGATTAAATAAGAAAGAATATAATACATTTATTGGTATACACGTTCCATATTAATCTTTATAATTGAAACTTTTATTTTTTCCTAATTTTATAATATATTAGATTTCTTAGACCTAACTTTTTGCCTAAAAAAATTAACGACACACACACACACCTACATAATATACAGAAAGAGTGTAACAATGGCTCCTCCTATCCCACCAGCAGCCTGCAGAAGTATGATTAATAGGGCAATGAACATCCCATCCCCAGTCTTTATGATAAAATTGTTTTGATCAAACAAATAGTTAGTAATAATGGATATTCAGCATCAGCAATTGTTCACATCTTTAATAACAGGAAAAAGGAATAAACCAGAAATGAAACAACACACTGGTTGCCAGCAGACACTAAGCTTCAAAATATTTCACTATTCTGTTGACTGAATTAGCTTCTTATATAATTGACAGTCAGTTCAGAAGGTACAAGTACAGCATCAAAATGATCTATTACACAAATAATTACATAAAACATGTCCTTCCTCACAGTTTTAACAAGCTGGACAAACATAAACAATCAGGTATTTACAAAATCACATGCCCAGACTGCCCCAGTTTATAGCCAGAGAGGACAGGCTGATAATTTTCCATATGATATAATGAACACGTCAGCTCCATTATGTCACCTCACCTTTATGATGCCAAACACAGCCTTTTAAACATGAGGAAATATTTCACAAACTGTCCTATCAACCTTCAAGCACAAACTCAATATACTACAGGCACTTCAAATAAACAAATCGACTTCCAAGCCTACTTATATGTTAAACAATCAGACAGATAGTGAATACAACAGATTTCCTTATGCATTCAGTAATGAGTGCCTCATAATACAACAGCCTCACAAGAAGCAATGTATACAGTTTCCTTATCCCTGTATCAAATGTGAATACACCCTATTATTTCAATCTCAATCCATCTGTCCTGGCATCCCCCCTCTTCCCCCCCCCCTCTCTCCCTCTCCCTCCCCACCCTCTCGCTCCCTCCCTCCTTCACTCCCTCCCTCCCTCCCACCCTCTACACCCTGGTTCCCTCCCTCCCACTAATTCCCTGATCATATTCACTTATTCAGTGTCACTTAGTTATATAATTTGTATGCATAACTAAAGTAATGTGAAGACTTTACAGTCTTAACAAGAGTTATTCTGTATGTTAATAAGCATATCAATAATCTTATGTGGAATATGTAAGAATGAAAGATTAAAATAGTTAACTATCACTCATCTAAGAAATTTTTAATGCCTTATTTTCTTTAGTCAACATGTAACTGGAAATAATAGGAAATTCAATACTCCAGCACATGACTGTAACATAGGTTATGTATGTGTCATTTTGTTCATGTAGAAATATCATAAACATGTTAAATGATTCAAAATGTAAGTGCAAATGTGGAAATTTTTCATCAATGCAGAAGATGAATATTATTGGGTATAATGTAGGTAATATGTTACAGTAATTTATTTCTCTCATTTCTCTAGCATTTTTTTCCCACATTTATTTGACTTCAGTACAGTAACAAAGCCACAGTGACAGTAAATTACAGGAAGTTTACATGACTAATTTTGGTGAAGTTCAGTCACCATTATCAAATGTAACAAGTATGAAATAAGTCTGCTGGTAATTATGAGAACCTGAAATATAAATAACATCTGACCACAACACCTTTGGTCATGGGAAACAATACTGTGAATTTATCATGTTAAATTAAACCTCACTATGCAGTATTTTATTTTATTTTATTTTATTTTTTTCAAAAATATTTGACTTTGGTTCAGTAGTCAAGCAATAGTTGCCGTAAACTTTCTGTAATTTACTGCGACTATGGCTTGGCTACTGTACTGAAGTCAAATAAATCTGAAAAAACTTATGTTTAGTCGCATTCCTTAAGACGATCATGTCTAATTACGTAATCTCTAGCATTTCTAACCTGAGATAGTTTACTCATTAGATCTAACAACTAGTCATCCTGTTAATGCTAGATGAAAAACTGAAGTAGATGGAACATTCATTATATCTATACAGTCATTGAAAATGAAGCTGTAGCTCTGAAATGTGTTGGACAGTAACTAAAAAATAAAAATATTGTGACTGAAGACAGAATGTTATTAATTAATATATCCCCAACCTAGAAATTACAGTCGTGGACAACCTATGACTTAATGTCTATTAATAACATTAAAACAATCCTGCCATTAAATTCACATACCAATTTTGAGTGGTTTTTTCTGTAATAATAAACCAAATTAACATACCTTCATTTGACATTTTTGTATTAAAATAACTTTTATTGCTATCTTATCAAAAGGTTTACCTGTGTTTCATGAAACAACAAATTATACAATTTTTGAATGCTAAGGAGAAATGTGTTTGTTTTATTGGCAGTTCCATCTGCACCAGCTGATATTAAGGCAGTGGTGAGCTCATCAAATAAGATCCTTGTCTCATGGTTGCCTCCACAGCGACGCAATGGAAAACTTACTGGTTACACATTTTACATGGGGATTATAGAAGATGGCAAAGAGGTATGGAACTGAAAACAAAGATATCTATGTACTACAGTAAAAACTTTACAAAAGTAATTCTGATACAAATTCATCATTTCTTGAAAAACTACCAAAATTTTAGCTGACATGAAGATGTCTCTGATATGCGTAAAAATATCAGAGTAAATGTGAAAATAATTGCGCCATTTCTAGAAAATACATTTTATTTACAGCTTTAAGATGTAAATCATATTTCATTCTACATGAATGCATGATGTGATTCAAAATTATATAACATTCATGAGCTGATTGTTTAAGAAATAAGACAGAATGCAGAGTAACAATCTGCTCTAACATTAGTGACATTGGCAGATGTTCATAGTCGATAGGACCATGTTTTGCCATAAGACAACCATATTTGCATGTTGCTTTTTAAAGTCTTTAGTCTGTAAACACAGACTAATTTTATCCAGTTTTTTACTTATTTATTTATTTTTTTAATTTATTTATTTGCTATACATGATAACTAAAAGCTGTATTAAAAGACCAATTTAAATTACAGTGGATGTCTGTACTAGCAACAGACAGTTACTAAAAAATTAATGTCAGGAGGGAGGCCGATCACCGAAAGAGACAGTAAGTTGCAAATTATAGGGTTAGATTACATTTTTGTGTGAGCTAGCCATACAGAATACAAATATTCATTGTGAACTATCAAAAAATGCTGAAAAACTCTTCAGGTATGCATACTGTTTCTCACATATTTCATCCAACATTGGTTAGTGTTTAATTCCATAAAATCATGCTGGTATTTCTCTAGTTATTATCCACATCCTTCTGTAAGTGATCATTCCACTTGTTTATCTACCTTTCTGAAGGTTTCAATATAATAGAGGGAAACATTCCACGTGGGAAAAATATATCTAAAAACAAAGATGATGTGACTTACCAAACGAAAGCCCTGGCAGGTCGATAGACACACAAACAAACACAAACATACACACAAAATTCAAGCTTGTACAATCTGTTGCCTCATCAGGAAAGAGGGAAGGAGAGGGAAAGACGAAAGGATGTGGGTTTTAAGGGAGAGGGTGAAGAGTCATTCCAATCCCGGGAGTGGAAAGACTTACCTTAGGGGGGAAAAAAGGACGGGTATACACTCGCGCACACACACACACATATCCATCCACACATATACAGACACAAGCAGACATATCATTTCTGAACTTAGTTGAGTGATGCTACGTTTATGTATTCCAGCCACATTGGTAATTCATATACTATTTTTATTTTTCATGTATTTATTTATTACGCAAGACAGGACTCATGGGTGCTTTGTAAGCAGCCTCTTTTGTTTGCTTCATGCATTGCCTTTTTGATACCCAAACACATTTCATTCAACATTTCTCCACCTACAGGCATTTTCTTTGTTTTACAGCTGTTATATAAAGATTTCTGTTTGTTTAAAAATTCCTTTATAGTGGCCACATGCAATGGAGGATCCCTCCCATCATGAATTGTCCTATTAGGTACATACCAAGATAGTGGTTAGTAACTACTTTTCTAGAACTGACTCACAGTTCCACTACATGGTCCTGCCAGAGCTAAAGGTTTCAACTTCCTCAGTGAGTTGCTCCTAGTGTCTTTATCCAGTTTACTGAATATATACAGCCAGGGTTGTCACAGGTTCTGGAAATCAGGGAATAACAGGGAATTTCAAATGTGTCAGGGAAATAGCAGGGAAATTTGGAAAAAAAACCTGGAAAAATCTTATTTTTGTCTCAGTAGATGAAATGGTTAGTTTACTGAGGTGTCACGCATCATCACTGGCTGCTTCCCTACTCCTTCATTACTACTGCTTCTCCCCTTCCTACCACTCCCCTCAACTTGCAGTCAGTTCTGCCACCACTTCTTGCCACTAGCCTAGCGGCAGCTGATGAGAGGCAGGGAGGCATGAGAAGTGGTTTGTTTGAATCTGATTCTCAGAGACTGTAAATGCAGCCTCTGGAGATGGTGGTCGTGTGTGCATGAGTTGTCTGAGTGATTGTGTGCATGTGTGTGTGCTCTCGTTTTCTGACAAGAGCTATGGCTGAAAATTTGGTTGTGAAAGTCTGATTGCCTTTTCTACATGCCTGTCTGCAGTTCTCCCTTGTCCCCGTGTCCTCTGCACTAGATCTACCACTGACAGTCACAGTTAAGTGAGTATTCAGTGATAGTTCATTTATTTCCTGCAGAGGAGACAGTATCCACAAGAGAAGATAGTGCTTGAGATGTCTTTGGTATCCCTGGCACACAAGTCTCAAAAATTTGCATAAAATGTCTGTTCGCCACAGCTTTCAATCTCATTGACAGCAGTCAGGACAATTTCTAGCTACTCATGATCACCAGCTTATTCATATTTTCCCTGAGAACAGCATTCACAATGAGGCTACATTGTGGCTGGTGCAAAGTTCGTTTGAACAGTAAACAAATAGATTAAGTCAACCTTGCCCAACTATCTCCAGCAATTTAAATGTAAAGCAACAATAAACAGGAGCATAAAAATAAAAACAACAATAATAACAAGCTCACTGTAAAGGTCTGTTCAAAACATTGGAAATTTTAATGACACCATGTGAATAAATTTACCAATCAGTTATGCATATGAAAAAGAAACTTCATAGCTACTGAACAAAAACCTCTGTCCATGACCAGAGAATGAGGTGTAAACAGAACCAAAATGACAGATACTGAGACAAGCGACTGAGAACATAAACTCAACTAATCTCCTGCAACAATGGACAGACAGTTGGACTGGATGGGATACTTACACTTTCTGCATACTGTGTAACTGCTTTAGTGGTTATATACAAGTTAAAAGTGTATTTCATCTATAAATTTGAATTTTTCTGATGAACTGTGCATCGTATAGTTATAATATGATTTGTTCTTCTTGTATTTCACTATTTCCAGAAAAAAGAAAGCACCAGTTTTCCATTATGTGTTCACTTTCAGTATTAAGATCCAAATTATTGGGTAGTGAAATATTATAAACACTTAATTGATGTCTATAATTTGATAGAGATTAGTGTCACTTGTTGTTTAACCATGGAAAAAATTAATATTCTAGGAAGGAACCCACAAACGAATTCTAAATCCTCAGAATGAAGTCCATGAGACGGATAAACTAAAGGAAGGTGCCACATATCAGTTTTGGGTAACAGCATCAACTGCAGTTGGTGAAGGTGAAAGTACTAGAGTTGTAACAATAACACCATCTAACAAGGGTAAGTGTAAACTTTATAACAAATAAAACATCACAGACAATAGGTTCGTTTTTGTACTGTAGATGAAACTAACTTTATTAATGTCAGTGGTTTGTTCCCAAGCAATGCTACACACAGATTCAACCAGTGACTAGCCATCACATAGTTATCAGTAATACAAGCATGGTCTGAAACTCTCATAAGCCATTCAGTACCAAGCTACAACAATAGTGAGCAACCAGTGCTCAATACACAACCCATACATAAAAAGTTCCGGACAAGTCACAGTCATACACAATACTAACTGGACAATAAGTTATTAACACTGCACTGGTACTGTCTGCTTATGGTCATTCCTTAATACCAGCTCATAATCAATGGGACTGCCCACAGAACTCACTATTGGGGGTATTCTATGGGAGGTTCTGGACATACTCAGTGGCAATGCCATCTGTAAGTTGGCTGATGAATATTTGTCTGTCATCATTGTGCCAACAGACACAACCCAGCTCGCGCTATTCGTCCATGAGACTCAGAGGGCCATAGACACGGGTTCACAGGTAGATACCATGTTTCTTGACTTCCGCAAGGCGTTCGATACAGTTCCCCACAGTCGTTTAATGAACAAAATAAGAGCATATGGACTATCAGACCAATTGTGTGATTGGATTGAAGAGTTCCTAGATAACAGAACACAGCATGTCATTCTCAATGGAGAGAAGTCTTCTGAAGTAAGAGTGATTTCAGGTGTGCCGCAGGGGAGTGTCGTAGGACCGTTGCTATTCACAATATACATAAATGACCTTGTGGATGACATCGGAAGTTCACTGAGGCTTTTTGCGGATGATGCTGTGGTATATCGAGAGGTTGTAACAATGGAAAATTGTACTGAAACGCAGGAGGATCTGCAGCGAATTGACGCATGGTGCAGGGAATGGCAATTGAATCTCAATGTAGACAAGTGTAATGTGCTGCGAATACATAGAAAGATAGATCCCTTATCATTTAGCTACAATATAGCAGGTCAGCAACTGGAAGCAGTTACTTCCATAAATTATCTGGGAGTACGCATTAGGAGTGATTTAAAATGGAATGATCATATAAAGTTGATCATTGGCAAAGCAGATACCAGACTGAGATTCATTGGAAGAATCCTAAGGAAATGCAATCCGAAAACAAAGAAGTAGGTTACAGTACGCTTGTTCGCCCACTGCTTGAATACTGCTCAGCAGTGTGGGATCCGTACCAGATAGGGTTGATAGAAGAGATAGAGAAGATCCAACGGAGAGCAGCGCGCTTCGCTACAGGATCATTTAGTAATCATGAAAGCATTACGGAGATGATAGATAAACTCCAGTGGAAGACTCTGCAGGAGAGACGCTCAGTAGCTCGGTACGGGCTTTTGTTGAAGTTTTGAGAACATACCTTCACCGAAGAGTCAAGCAGTATATTGCTCCCTCCTATGTATATCTCGTGAAGAGACCATGAGGATAAAATCAGAGAGATTAGAGCCCACACAGAAGCATACCGACAATCCTTCTTTCCACAAACAATACGAGACTGGAATAGAAGGGAGAACTGATAGAGGTACTCAAGGTACCCTCCGCCACACACCGTCAGGTGGCTTGCGGAGTATGGATGTAGATGTAGATGAACAGACAACAGTAGGAATTTCTCTCCCTAAAGCATATTTATAGGTCCTAACCTGAAGAAGATCTTTCTTAAATGAGCCAAGAAGTACAAATACAATAGCAGATAGATGTAGCTATAGTAAAATGTTTTAGTATGGCATAAATCAACTAACTATGGTTAATGTTTATCCACTTATGTTGTTGTTGTTGTTGTTGTCTGCAGTCCTGAGACTGGTTTGATGCAGCTCTCCATGCTACTCTATCATGTGCAAGCCACTTATGTTATTATTTTTAAAAAAATATTGGCTGTTTTCTCCTGCGATCAAATTGTACATATAATTATTGTAAACATATTAAGAAGCAAAATGAAACTATTTTGTATCAAAGGAAAATTTTAACAAGAAAACTAACAAATATGAGACAGAATTGGTGGCTAATACATACCTCCAGGAGGAAAAACGTTTAGTACTGCCAATCGATACTCATAAAAGTAAAGTAAAAGTAATGACATCATCTAGCTTTCAGAACTATTAGTTCCATCCTAAGAGAGGAGGGGGAGAGAGAGACAGAGTGGTGAAGGATAAAAAAGAAATGAAAGTCACTCAGGCACCAGGATTAGATGGACCCAAGTGACAAGGATGAGAGTAGACAAAGGTGAAACTTCATCTCTGGGATGTGGGAAGAAGTCAAAAATGCACATTTTATTTCATTTGAGTGTAATACTGTGAAAAGAGGTAACATTATGAAAGAGTATTGTATTACGTTGCTAATTTTAATTATAAAATAACCTAAAACTCTAAGTTTTTAAAGAGTTTTTGTGAAGATACTCTTCAATGGAGGCCCAACAAAAAGTTCTTTCATTCAGTCTTAAAGTCTATTACGTTTTCTATATCATATTTAATTTTGCTGTGGCAGGTTGTTGAATATATATGTACCCATGTATCTGACATTAACCCTTTGAAGCCTTTGTAGAACTTGCTTTTGATCATGTTTAATAAGTCTGAATATTATTTTTAGCTAAGTCTGAATATTATTTTTAGCTGTTAAATGCAAAACACATTGTATGAAAAGTACCAGATTAAATATAAGCAGCAGCCATTTTAACAGTTGTCAATGGTTTCTGTATGGAATGTCATTTCTATACTAAAGAAAAACTGCATTTGTTTATAAATTAAAATTTGCCAGTATCACTTTTTTAAAACATTTCTGAGAATCATTTTAGTATGCTGGTGCAGAAAACTTTGCTTCTGTGGATGACTGTGTGAAATGTTCCATGATCACTATCTAAATCATCTTGTGATTTAATAACTTTTTGTTACATTCACATGTTTACAACTTAAGTGCTGAAGCACAAGCACATCTTAACCTTACATTATTTGTATGCTCAAGTGTGACTGCACACATAAGACATTTACACAGAGCTGCTATTTTATTAGGAATAAAAACTGCATCACTGACATGGTTCCATAGCTATACGAACTTACAAGAAGACAATGTTTTTATTGCAGTCCCAGCACGGATAGTTTCATTCAGTCGTACAATTATCACTCCTTGGAAGCAAGATATAAATCTTCCATGTAGGAAAGTTGGTGCTCCTACTCCTCAGTTTACGTGGCGTGTGTATGACAAAGTATTAGAACCAAATGGAAGGAAGCAGGTAAACTTAACAACAAATGTTCATTGTTTAAACCCACCTACATTTATTACTGAACTTTTTTTTCATGTATGTTGCAGGTAAACAAGAATGGTTCCCTTGTAATAAAAGATATTCAGCGCACTGATGAAGGGAATTATACATGCTCAGTGGAGAACCAGCATGGGAAAGATGAAATTGTTTACTCAGTTCATGTGAGAGGTAAATCAGTGTTTCTAAATACAATACATGATGAATTAAAACATTTCTATGGAGTGGAGGAAAAACTTATTTTAAACATTGCTTTGGTTGCATCTGACATTTGCTTTCCATAAAAGATAGTTGTAGGGAAATGCAAGAAATCATTATCATTGATAAAGGAGTCACAGTAAACAGCACTGATTCTCACTGTAGAATAATGAGTAAGCTTTATTCACTAAATGGATTCAAAAATGTGATTAATAATGCACACAGATCACAAGAAGAAGGTGGTCTCTGTACCACACTGAGTTCATTGTGTAACTCGCAGATTGCAGCACAGTGTAAACAACTTGACACTGTGCCAAATATGACTGTAAAAGTGTAACACTATTTACGACTATCAGAGAAACAAACAAAACAAAACAAAACATTTTAAATTGATTATTAAACACACCCTCTGCAATTGACCAATGTTTAACACTTTCATTGTCTTTTGTGTCTAATATGTTAAATATTGACAACAGAAAGTAGCTGACTTAGTTTATCGGAGTTGCTCCTGCTCACTGGCTTGATCAGAATATCTGCTTTTCTGACCTGCAGAGCTGACATGTTCCTGGTTGAAGATGCCCAAGGTGAATTTTCCTTGTATAAAGTGATACTTCTCATCAATGACTTTTGTTCACTAATGATGCTCAAAGTTCTTGAGCAACCAGATGGCACTTTGACAGCCCATGTACAAGGTGGTAGTTATTCTTTTAGCCTCTTAATATTTTTCAAAATTGACTGGATGCACATGGTTTCTTTTACAGCTTGACAGGAAGCTACACATTCTGTTTCTGTTGCTGACAAGACTACCTACCACCTTCTGACTCTGTGAGATCCAAGTTGTAGTAACTTCACCAAGTTTAACAACAAAACCTGTGGTTGATTTCCAAGTACAAATAAACCCCTGCATAGTCTGAATCATTTAGAACAGACAAACAATTATCCTAACTTCTTGAGTAATATAAGCTGTAAGAGACTGTTCCCTTTAGGTAGTTTAAAGTTCTCTTCTCAACTTTCCAGAGTGTCTTATTCTGGTTTTCTGAGGTGCTGACTAGCTTTGTGCAGTGCAAAAGTAATGTTGAGTCACAGCTCAGGGTACTCTTGACCACAATCAGCAGGTATTGCCACACCATTGACATTTGCCATGTTGTACTCTTCCAGCATAGCCCTCACACATGCTTAATGATTTATGAAGACAGAGCTATCTTGAAACTACTATGTTTGCAAACTGAGGTAGTTACATCAAATTCCTACTCCAAATTATTCAGCAACAGATTGATGACTTCTCTAGATTCTGGTACAACCAGGCCATTATTAGCGTGAATAGCTATGGTGGTCATTCACAGAAAATGCAGGGATCTACGTCTATTGCCATCTGGCCAAATTTGTTTAGTACACTGATGAATTGTTGATTCTGTACACTAGATGCTTGTTTGAGTACATGCATACTTTTCTCCAGCTTGCATATTCTTTTGGTACCATTCTCATGTGCAGGGTAGTCAGAAACAGGCTGAAAATCTTGTAAGGGTGTTGCAGAGTAGGTTGTGCTGAGAAAGAATTGTTAAGGAAAAAATTCAGTACATTATACTGTTTCCAAGTTATTTTGCATTTAAGTTAGGCAATCAAACCACTGTGTGTGCAAATTCTAGTGTACTCCCAGAAACAGTGTCACTAAGTATGCTCTTCATTTGGTTTCCTAAAACTGAACAAGAGAGTGATACAAAAATTGGACATGGAATGATAGTAAGGACTGAAGCCAAGTCAAAGATTCAGTTGTCTCATGCCCTGTCATTTATGCTATGAGAACAGCTGACACTAATTGTATCTGGCAAGCTGGTTGAATTTGCATGCACAGTGACATGACTGGCTAAATTGAATGCTAAACACTCAGAAATGGCCTAGAGCTCAATGCTAAACACTCAGAAATGTCCTAGTGTAACAAATCTTTTCTTAAAAATGATCACTCAGCACAATCTTCCATGCAACACCCTACAAGCTTTCCAGACTATTTCTGACCACCCTGTGTTTCTAGGTATTGACTTCACTGCGTTAAGGTCAGTTTCAATATCGAGCAGTCACATGTCCATATCTTAGGATGCTGTGATAGAGAAGATTATTCTTATGGAGTCACATCGTACCATTGGGCCGAAGGTTTCAGAATAGTCCATGCCATGCCTCTTTTGAAATCATCTAACACCAAGTCAAGTTTTAAATCTATCCCTAGTTCCATCTGTTTTCCTCTTCATTTCGAATATGTGTCTATTGTCACATATTTCTTGGTTTTTTGGCTTCAGTTACAATCATAGTTTTGTTAATATTAAGTGAATCATTTCTTCATGTATGGCCAATTTCGAATTTTTTGAGTTGTCACAGTCCATTGCGTCTTGGTATGAGATGGGTTCATAACACTGTATCACTTATGCAGAGTTTACATTGCAGTTGGCATATCTAATGGGCTTTTTGATGTTTGCCCTCTCTCATAGGTTTCTTCCTACTTGATTCACAGGTTCTGAGAAGTCTTCATTGACATTCCTTTTAGTAAAGATGCTTTCAGAATGTGGTTCTCCTTCAGATTCTTCTTCTGCCTGATTCAGGCTTTCTTCATGAGTTAATCAGTGGTTTCAGATATTAAGAATGCTTCATCCTCTTTATTGATAATTTTCTCAGCTTGACAGTTCTTGTACAATTTGTTCATGAAAGCAACATAATAATCTATTTGAATTTTATCTTCACAAAGGAACAAAACACAATACCCTTTTACCTCTAATCATATCCAACCAGAAAATCTTTTACATCTTTGGAATCACATTTCTGCTGTCTAGCGTTTGAGATGTGTGTAAATCATCTTTCTAAATATTCTCAGTTTGACCATGGCAGTTCAATCCAGTTCATAATTTATAAGGTCATTTCAGATAGACAATATTTGTGCTAGTTGTATTCAAAATATAAGTAGCCATGTTTGTGGCTTCAACCCATAATCGTGTTTGCAGTCCACTTGGATGAAGCGTTTATTGTCCTTGCAGTCTCCACCAAAGTTCTGTTCTCACATTCAGCTGCACTTGGAGACTGTAGGCCACTGATTTTTATGCATCATCCCTTGATTCTGCATTAATTAATTCTAGTCAATTATCAGTTCTTATCACTTGCTCAGTTTGCTTTCACTGATCTTTAAGAAATATTCCAGGTCTTTAGCCACTTCAGATTTATGTTTTAAGAAATACTCAGTTCGCCAAAGGAAATAGTCATTTTTTAAAAAAAGAAAGTCCTAAGAACCACCAATTGAATTAACTTGCATAAGGACACACAAATCACTGTGAATCAGGTCACCTGTATTTGTTGGCTGTGAATCACTTTAGCAGAAGGGCAACTTATGAATTTTACCCACAATGCTAAGCTTTTATCTTCTCTTTAAATTGAATTTGTCTCAATAGGAAAGGGAATGGTAAACTGGCAGGGTTGTTAGGGAAATCCGTAAGGGGTGACACTAGTACTCATGGATGTGCCTCTTTTTTAGACTAATATCAGTGTCCAATGAGAAGTTCAGGCAGTCAGGTGCTAAAGAGGTCCAAAACTCACAAAATTCTCACAACAGGAAAGTAAATGATGATGTTACCATATTTAATCAAAATATTAGTGGATTAAAGAAAAAAGTAGATTCTCACAAAAGTAAAGGAAAAAATAATGTTACCATTTTGTACCAAAATGTCCCGGGATTGAAGAATAAAGTAGATGAGCTCCTGGTTTGTTTAGATGACATTGAATCTTATAATGTAATAGATATACTATGTCTGTCTGAGCATTACATTGTGTCTGATATGGAAAAGGTAAATATCAGTGGTTATAAACTAGCTGCACGTAAGAGTAGAAAGAACAAGGTGAGAGGAGGAGTTGCCATATATGTCAAAAGTTATCACTGTGTAGAAAGCTTAGATACAAAAAAGTTTTGTCTAGAGCAACGTATAGCTTAAACTGAAGGAGGGCTCTTTTATAATTGTAACAGTATATAGGTCCCCTCCAGGAAACTTTCATTTATTCCTGGAAAACTTGGATGCCTTGTTGTGCTATCTGTCAGATAGGGGAAAGCAAATTATTATTTGTGGGAATGTCAGTGTTGATTCACTGAAAGAGTGTAATACGAAGAATGACCTTGAAGTCTTGCTCGGTTCTTTCAATTTGACATCTGTCATTAATTTTCCTACTCGGGTAGTAAAGGACAGCAGCACATTGATAGATAACACTTTTATAGACCAAGACAGGTTTAAAAACATAAATTCTTGTCCTGTTGAGAATGGCCTTTCTGATCATGATGCTCAGCTAGTTACAGTATATGACACAGCTCCATTCAGTAATTCAAAACTACCCTCCAAAGTTGTGCGTTCAATTAATGACTCAACAATTAGAAATTTCAGAGAAAATCTTAGCAGTTAGACTGGGATGAAGTGTAAAAGGAACCGGATGCTAATTTAAAATATAACTTATTTCATGATACACTTGTAAGTGAATTTGAAAACTGTTTGCCCAAGAAAGTAGTTAAATCTAATTATAAGAAACCATGAAAAAAACCTTGGCTTACTAAAGGAATGAAAATATCTTGTAACCACAAAAGGGAACTGTATCTAACAACAAGAAAGAGTAATGACCCAGAAACAGCCAAATATTATAAAAACTACTGTGCTACATTAAGAAAGGTTATTAAAAAGTCCACAAGCATGTGCATCATGTCTGGTAACAAAATCAAAACAATTTGGAATATTGTTACAAGGGAGACAGGGCAACCAAGAGTACAGGATGACGGCACCACCATCAAAGTGAATGGAAACTTGACAAACAACAAGCTGGAAGTCGAAAACATCTTGAATAATCATTTTTTAAATGTTGTAGAGAAAATAGGATCTAAATGTTCATTAGAAGAAGCAAGGCAGTTAATGGAAGAGGCCTTACCCACAACATTTGATCCAATTGAAATTCTACCCACCTCTCCTCCTGAAATTAGGAAGATAGTAAACTCTCTCAAGAATAAAAGCTCACATGTAATTGATGGCATTTCCAGCAGGATAATAAAAGCTTGTTCCCAAGAAATAAGTGGGATTCTTAGCCACATATGTAATATGTTGTGACAGTGCCATGACATTTAACAGTGCCGCCACGACAGTACGCGCAAACGGCGATAGAGGTGCTCCGCAACTCGGTTGAGCACGGGAGCGCCACCTAGCTATGAACGGCGCCGGCTGCACGTCATGGCACGGCAGTCGAATGAGAGATACTGAGTAGTTATCATGTAACCAGCTATTGTTTCTAAGTGAGTGTGTTTGAATATCCACGCAATTATTGGTGATTAAAGGTTATAACACTTTTTGGTGACGAGGTCGGGATATTTTCACTGCGTTGTGGATTTGTGTGTTCGTGACGGGGCAGACATGGAACAGCATATGCAAGCGCTCATTGAACAACAAACACAGCTGACGGCTGCTATTCAGGCGTTATCGATGTCGCTTACTCATTGTCTGTCTTCCTCTTCTCCACCTCCATTCCCTCCTTATAATGAGGCCACTGAAGACTGAGAGGATTATGAGAAGCGTTTACGGCAACACTTCTTGGCTTTCGGCGTTGTTGACACTTCTATGTGTAAGTCGTTATTTCTATCTTGGATTTCCCCACGGATCTATCAGCTACTATCTCAGTTAGCCCCTCTGCGGGAACCTGCCTCCCTGTCCTTCCAAGAAATGTGTGACTTATTGTCTAACTATTACCGCAAAACCACCCACGTCATTGCCGCCCGCGTGGCGTTCTACCGGTGTCGTAAACAGCCCCGTCAATCTTACCGGGCTTGGGCGGCGGAACTACACGGTCTGAGTAGGAAATGTCAGTTTGTCACGGACACTCATCATGAGTCTTATGCTGATTCAATGGTTAGGGATGCTATTCTACGGCTTGCTCCTGATAAAGAAGTTCGGCAATGTGCCCTAAAACTGCCAAACCCGTCATTGTCGGAAGTTCTAAGCATTGCTCAATCCTTTAAAGTGTCTCACGCTGCTGGTGCGCAAATAGACGCGTGGTGTGATGTAGGCGCTGTACAGTCAACTTTCGACATGGACAATTTGCCTGTTTCACAGGAGAACGAAGATGTGGCGGCGGTTCACACGCGTAAACGACGTCGCGTTGGGCCGCAACGCTCGCAGAGAAAACAGCAACCACAGAAGCAGGTTCGTTCCGCACTTCCTTCTTGTCCACGTTGTTTCGTACAGCATGACAGAGCCGCGTGTCCAAAACGTTGGGCCACGTGTAATTTGTGTAGGAAAAAAGGCCACATTGCTTCTGTGTGTCAGTCCCTAAAGTTCCTGTCAACGAGGACGAGGCATCGGACATGGATGTTAACTGTGAGCTTTCTCAAACAAATAAGTTGTTTGTTACTGTTCGTGTTCTGGATAAAGACATTCGCATGCAAGTGGACACTGGCTCTGCAGTAACTCTCATTAATTCTCGCACGTATTTGGAGTTGGGCTCCCCTCCCTTGTCTCCAGTTATGCGAAATCTGAGAACTTATAATAAACAGAAATTTCCTATCATTGGCCAGTTTGATGCTTCCACTGCCTACAAGTCTGTTGTTAGGCCCCTCATGTTTTATGTGGTGGATCATGCGGGCACTGAAAACCTGTTCGGTTATGATGCTTTCCAGTTGTTCGGGTTCTCCATTGATGATGATGTGCACCTCATATCTGAGGATATTCCGTATCAACAGCTGGATGGATTGTGTTCTGAATTTTCGTCCATGTTCTCTGCTGGGTCATGCCAAGGATTTTGAAGCCCACATTACTCTTAAACCTACATCTCGCCCTAAGCTTTTCCGGGCACGCCCTATTCCGGTGGCATTGCGTGCACCTGTCAAGGCTGAGATGGACAGGTTAACAGCTTCAGGGATTCTCCTTCCTGTTACCTCCAGCGAATGGGCATCGCCAATCGTGGTGGTTTCTAAACCAAATGGGAGTCTGCGATTGTGTGGTGATTTTAAAGCCACCGTCAACACTCAGAGCCTCATTGACACTTATCCTCTTCCCCGTCCTGAGGAGTTATTTACCAAGCTCGCTGGGGGCCAGTTCTTTTCCAAACTTGACTTATCGGAGGTGTACCATCAGTTGCCGAAGGATGCTTCTTCCAAGGAATTTCTCGTTATCAACACTCCTTGTGGGTTGTATCAGTACCAGCGGTCACCATTTGGCGTCGCTAGTGCGTCGGCCATTTTTCAGCGGTTTTTGGAACAGCTCACGGCTTCCGTTCATGGCTGCATCAACTATCTGGATGACATTGTTGTCATGGGGGCCTCCACTGAGGAGCACCTTCGCAATTTGTGTTCACTGTTTCGGGTTTTGCATTCGGCTGGGTTGAAGTGCAATCTCGACAAGTCACAGTTCTTCCAACCCTCCATTGTGTATCTTGGTTTCCACTTGTCCCGTGAGGGTATACGTCCTCTACGTCAGCACGTTGCGGCCATTAACGCTCTACCCCGGCCATCTACGGTCAAAGAGCTTCAGGCGTTTCTAGGCAAGATTGCTTATTATCACAAATTCGTTCCATCTGCGGCGGCGGTAGCTCATCTTCTGCATCAGCTGTTACGCAAAAACGTCCCTTTCTGTTGGTCCGACGAGTGTGAGCAGGCTTTTGTCCGCCTGAAGGCTCATTTGCAGCCGGCACCTTGTCTTGCCACATTCCATCCAGGTCAGCACTTGGTTCAGGCGACTGACACGTCACAGTATGGCCTAGGGGCTGTTCTCGCCCATCGGTATGAGGATGGGTCGGAACGACCCATCGCCTATGCTTCCAAGACCCTCAACGATGTGCAACGGCGTTACTCTCAAATTGAAAAAGACGCGCTCGCTATCATTTATGCTCTAAAAAAGTTCAGCGTTTTTTTGTATGGTTCTAAGTTTCACCTCATCACTGACCACAAGCTGCTGGTCTCTCTGTTCAGCCCCTCGGTGTCGCTTCCGGATAAGGCAGCTCACCGCCTGCAACGTTGGGCCTTATACTTGTCTTGTTTTCACTATGAGATTCACTATCGCCCCACGGCCCAGCACGCCAATGCTGACGCGTTGTAGTGTTTGCCGATGGGCCCCGACCCAGTTTTCGATCACGATGAACTACTCTGTTTCCACATTGATGAGGAAGAACGTCGTGGGGTCGAGGGTTCTCCACTTACAGGTTCGCAGGTCGCGTTGGCTACTGCATGGGACCCGGTCCTGCGTCAGGTGATCAGTTTTGTTCAACGGGGTTGGCCGGACAGGACCAAGGGCCGGGCATCGGATCCCCTTCGCAACTACCATGCCTTGCGCCTTCATCTGTCTGTTCGTGATGGTGTTGTTCTTCTGGCCACGGATGGCGCATCTCCGAGGGTCGTGGTGCCAGCCTCTCTTCGCAAAGACATTCTCAAATTGTTGCATGAAGGCCATTGGGGGATTTCTCGGACTAAGTCCCTGGCCCGCAGGCACGTTTATTGGCCCGATATTGATTCGGACATCGCCCACATGGTTGCTGCGTGTGGTCAGTGTGCTCAACAACTGGCTGCACCTCGTACAATGCCCTCTCCGTGGCATGATCCGGCGCAGCCATGGGTACGGGTGCACGCTGACTTTGCCGGCCCCTTCCTCGGTACTTATTGGCTACTGTTGATTGACGCCTTCTCGAAGTTTCCGTTTGTTGTTCGATGTCTGTCACCCACCACTGTGGCGACGACACTTGCTTTGTCCAAAATCTTTGCGCTAGAAGGTCTTCCATCCACGATCGCCACGGACAATGGCCCTCAGTTCTCTTCGCAGGCCTTCCGTGCTTTTTGTACTGGACAAGGGATTCATCATGTTACAGCACCGCCCTTCCATCCGCAATCGAATGGGGAGGTCGAGCGCATTGTCCGCACTTTCAAAAGCCAGATGCAAAAATTCCTTAGTGATTTTTCCACAGATGACGCTCTGCTGCAATTTCTGATTTCTTATCGCTTCACGCCTCTGGGTGATCGCAGCCCTGCTAAACTCTTGCATGGCCACCAACCGCGCACTCTACTGCACCTGCTTCACACTGTCAGGCCTTGTGCTGTGTCCCCTAGTGCGGGAAAATACTTGGTGGGCCCCGACGTGTGGGCACGAGGGTATGGATCTCGCCCTAAATGGATTCCAGGGGTGGTCAAGGCTCTTCGCGGCCGCCGGCTTTGTGAAATACGTATGGAAGATGGCATGGTTGTTCGCCATTACAACCAGATTTGCCCACGAGTGGTGGCCACGCCGGTGCCACCGCCCCTTCCTTTGCCTCCACCAGCCCGAGAAGCCAGTCCTGTCGCTGCTGCCGATCTACCGTACATGTTGATGCAGCCGACGTCGCTGCCGCTTCCGAGTACGCCGGAACCGGCCCCAGTCGCGACGCCGCCTTCTTAGAGACCCATCTCGCTGGAGCACACCCCCAGGTCCACGACACCTATGGATGCTGCTCCGGAGTTTTCACCCATCATCTCGTCCAGGAGGCACGTTCCACGCATGAGCTTCCATCCTGGACATTTTCGAACATACTCTCGTGTTTCTCCGCGGGATCTTCTCAGGGCCTCACAAGAGGCCATGGATGTCTCCGCACTGTCCATGTCTCCAAGGAAGTGAGTGTTTTTTTTTTTTCAAGGGGGGAAAAGTGTTGTGACAGTGCCACGACATTTAACAGTGCCACCATGACAGTACGCGCAAACGGCAATAGAGGCGCTCCGTAACTCGGCTGAGCGCGGGAGCGCCACCTAGCTACGAATGGTGCCGGCCGCGTGTCACAGCACGGCAGTTGAATGAGAGATACTGAGTTGTTATCATGTAACCAGCTATTGCTTCTAAGTGAGTGTGTTTGAATATCCACGCAATTATTGGTGATTAAAGGTTATAACATAATAGTTCTCTGAAGCAGGGTATTTTCCCAGATAGACTGAAGTATGCCATTGTTAAACCACTGCATAAAAAAGGGGATACATCTGATGTCAGCCGGCCGGAGTGGCCGAGCGGCTCTAGGGGCTACAGTCTGGATTTGCGTAACCGCTACGGTCGTAGGTTTGAATCCGGCCTCGGGCATGGATATGTGTGATGTCCTTTGGTTAGTTAGGTTTAAGTAGTTCTAAGTTCTAGGAGACTGATGACCTCAGAAGTTAAGTCCCATAGTGCTCAGAGCCATTTGAACCATTTGAACATCTGATGTCAACAACTATCACCAAATCTCTCTTCTGACCGCCTTATCCAAAATTCTTGAAACAGTAATGTATTGCACAGTAGCTTCACACCTTCGTAAAAATAAAGTTTTAACAAAATGTCAGTTTGGTTTCCAGAAGGGTTTTTTAACAGAAAATGCTATATATTTTCACTAATGAAATATTAAATGCTCTGAGTAACCGGAAGTCACCCGTTGGGATTTTTTGTGATCTATCAAAGACTTATGATTGTGTAAATCATGGAATATTTCTAGATAAGCTCAAGTAATGTGGTATGACAGTACTCAAATGGCTTAAATCATACCTAACTAGAAGAGTGCAGAAAGTTGAAATAAGCAGTTCACATAATATGCAAAAAACTGGTGATTTCTCAAACTGGAGAACAATGAAGAATGGGGTGCCACACATATGTGTGTGTGTGCGAGTGTATACCTGTCCTTTTTTCCCCCTAAGGTAAGTCTTTCCGCTCCCGGGATTGGAATGACTCCTTACCCTCTCCCTTAAAACCCACATCCTTTCGTCTTATATATATATAAAATATATATATATTAAATATGGAGATGTCTGCTTGTGTCTGTATATGTGTGGATGGATATGTGTGTGTGTGTGTGTGCGAGTGTATACCCATCCTTTTTTTCCCCTAAGGTAAGTCTTTCCGCTCCCGGGATTGGAATGACTCCTTACCCTCTCCCTTAAAACCCACATCCTTTTGTCTTTCCCTCTCCTTCCCTCTTTCCTGATGAGGCAACAGTTTGTTGCGAAAGCTTGAATTTTGTGTGTGTGTTTGTGTGTCTATCGACCTGCCAGCGCTTTCGTTCGGTAAGTCACATCATCTTTGTTTTTAGATATATTTTTCCTATGTGGAATGTTTCCCTCTATTAAAAAAATTCAAGCCTTCGCAACAAACCGCCGCCCCACCAGGAAAGAGGGAAGGAGAGGGAAAGACGAAAGGATGCGGGTCCCAAGGGAGAAGGCAAGGAGTCATTCCAATCCCGGGAGCGGAAAGACCCACCCTAGGGGGAAAAAAGGACAGGCACACACACACACACACACACACACACACACACACACACACACACACACAAGCAGACATATTTAAAGACAAAGAGTTTGGGCAGAGATGTCAGTCGAGGCAGAAGTGCAGAGGCAAAGATGTTGTTGAATGACAGGTGAGGTATGAGTGGCGGCAACTTGAAATTAGCGGAGATTGAGGCCTGGTGGATAACGAGAAGAGAGGATATATTGAAGAGCAAGTTCCCATCTCCGGAGCTCGGATAGGTTGGTGTTAGTGGGAAGTATCCAGATAACCCGGATGGTGTAACACTGCGCCAAGATGTGCTGGCCGTGCACCAAGGCATGTTTAGCCACAGGGTGATCCTCATTACCAACAAACACTGTCTGCCTGTGTCCATTCATGTGAATGGACAGTTTGTTGCTGGTCATTCCCACATAGAATGCATCACAGTGTAGGCAGGTCAGTTGGTATCACGTGGGTGCTTTCACACGTGGCTCTGCCTTTGATCATGTACACCTTCCGGGTTACAGGACTGGAGTAGGTGGTGGTGGGAGGGTGCATGGGACAGGTTTTACACCGGGGGCGGTTACAAGGATAGGAGCCAGAGGGTAGGGAAGGTGGTTTGGGGATTTCATAGGGATGAACTAACAGGTTACGAAGGTTAGGTGGACGGCGGAAAGACACTCTTGGTGGAGTGGGGAGGATTTCATGAAGGATGGATCTCATTTCAGGGCAGGATTTGAGGAAGTCGTATCCCTGCTGGAGAGCCACATTCAGAATCTGATCCAGTCCCGGAAAGTATCCTGTCACAAGTGGGGCACTTTTGTGGTTCTTCTGTGGGAGGTTCTGGGTTTGAGAGGATGAGGAAGTGGCTCTGGTTATTTGCTTCTGTACCAGGTTGGGAGGGTAGTTGCGGGATGCGAAAGCTGTTGTCAGGTTGTTGGTGTAATGCTTCAGGGATTCCGGACTGGAGCAGATTCGTTTGCCACGAAGACCTAGGCTGTAGGGAAGGGACCGTTTGATGTGGAATGGGTGGCAGCTGTCGTAATAGAGGTACTGTTGCTTGTTGGTGGGTTTGATGTGGACAGACGTGTTTAGCTGGCCATTGGACAGGTGGAGGTCAACATCAAGGAAAGTGGCATGGGATTTGGTGTAGGACCAGGTGAATCTGATGGAAACAAAGGAGTTGAGGTTGGAGAGGAAATTCTGGAGTTCTTCTTCACTGTGAGTCCAGATCATGAAGATGTCATCAATAAATCTGTACCAAAATTTGGGTTGGCAGGCCTGGGTAACCAAGAAGGCTTCCTCTAAGTGACCCATGAATAGGTTGGCGTACGAAGGGGCCATCCTGGTACCCATGGCTGTTCCCTTTAATTGTTGGTATGTCTGGTCTTCAAAAGTGAAGAAGTTGTGGGTCAGGATGAAGCTGGCTAAGGTAATGAGGAAAGAGGTTTTAGGTAGGGTGGCAGGTGATCGGCGTGAAAGGAAGTGCTCCATCGCAGCGAGGCCCTGGACGTGCGGGATATTTGTGTATAAGGAAGTGGCATCAATGGTTACAAGGATGGTTTCTGGGGGTAACGGATTGGGTAAGGATTCCAGGCGTTCGAGAAAGTGGTTGGTGTCTTTGATGAAGGATGGGAGACTGCATGTAATGGGTTGAAGGTGTTGATCTACGTAGGCAGAGATACGTTCTGTGGGGGCTTGGTAATCAGCTACAATGGGGCGGCCGGGATGATTGGGTTTGTGAATTTTAGGAAGAAGGTAGGGGTGCGGGGTGTCGGTGGGGTCAGGTGGTTGATGGAGTCAGGTGAAAGGTTTTGCAGGGGGCCTAAGGTTCTGAGGATTCCTTGAAGCTCCGCCTGGACATCAGGAATGGGATTACCTTGGCAAACTTTGTATGTGGTGTTGTCTGAAAGCTGACGCAGTCCCTCAGCCACATATTCCCGACAATCAAGTACCGCAGTCGTGGAACCCTTGTCCGCCGGAACAATGACGATGGACTGGTCAGCCTTCAGATCACGGATAGCCTGGGCTTCAGCAGTGGTGATGTTGGGAGTAGGATTAAGGTTTTTTAAGAAGGATTGAGAGGCAAGGCTGGAAGTCAGAAATTCCTGGAAGGTTTGGAGAGGGTGATTTTGAGGAAGAGGAGGTGGGTCCCACTGTGACGGAGGACGGAACTGTTCCAGGCAGGGTTCAATTTGGATAGTGTCTTGGGGAGTTGGATCATTAGGGGTAGGATTAGGATCATTTTTCTTCGTGGCAAAGTGATACTTCCAGCAGAGAGTACGAGTGTAGGACAGTAAATCTTTGACGAGGGCTGTTTGGTTGAATCTGGGTGTGGGGCTGAAGGTGAGGCCTTTGAATAGGACAGAGGTTTCGGATTCGGAGAGAGGTTTGGAGGAAAGGTTAACTACTGAATTAGGGTGTTGTGGTACCAGATTGTGTTGACTGGAATTTTGAGGTTTTGGAGGGAGTGGAGCTGGAAGTGGGAGATTGAGTAGATAGGAAATACTGGGTTTGTGCGCAATGAGAGGTGGTTGAGGTTTGCTGGAAAGGTTGTGAAGGGTGAGTGAGTTGCCTTTCCGGAGGTGGGAAACCAGGAGATTGGATAGTTTTTTGAGGTGAAGGGTGGCATGCTGCTCTAATTTGCGGTTGGCCTGTAGGAGGATGCTCTGAATAGCCGGTGTGGATGTGGGAGAGGAAGGATTGAGGACTTTTATTAAGGATAGGAGTTGACGGGTGTGTTCATTGGCTGAGTTGATGTGTAGGTGAAGGATTAGGTGGGTGAGGGCAATGGATTGTTCAGTTTGGAACTGGTATAGGGACTGATGGAAAGAAGGGTTGCAGCCAGAGATGGGAACTTTAAGTGTGAGGCCTTTGGGGGTTATGCCAAATGTCAGACAAGCCTGGGAAAATAAAATATGCGAGCGTAATCTGGCTAGGGTGAAGGCATGTTTGCGGAGGGAATGTAAATACAACTTAATGGGGTCGTTGTGGGGGTGTTGTGAGGGTGACATGGTATTGAAGGTGGAAAGTTTAACATGAGGTTGAAATGAAAATGAAGGATAAAAATATATGGGGAGAGATAAAGGTGAACAAGAAAGCAACTGGAGATCTGGTATGAAAAAAGGCGAAAAAGTGTTGGTTAAGTTGATCCTGTGGTGAACTTGGGTTGGTAGACAGCGATGTGCATAAAGGTTAGGTGGTTGTGTTGCCGCTAAAACACGTTAAAGGACGGAGAAATTCGGGAAAATTTCGAAAAAACGTATTAAAAGGAGTGGTGTTGTGGTGAAAGATTACGAAAATGGGGCTAAAAATTGTCTGACGAAGAAATAATGACGTTAAAACCTGTGGGGAGCGGCTAAAATGATCAGTGATGTGCGAAAAACGGAAGTGGAAATAAAGTGAAAGTTATTAGAACTGGCCGAAATGGTTGTTTAATACGTGAAAGCAGCTGTTATTGAACTAGAAACGGTGGATTTTATAGCAGCGGTAGTGTTGAAAGCGGAAAATAAAATTTTTTTTGTTATGGTTTGGAAGTGGGTTACGTATTATTGACTATATATAGGCGGGATAAAATTGTATAGTAGATTACGGTGAAAAGCGGAAGGTGAATACAAAGTGAGATTACTGGAAAAAACAGAAAGAGAAAATAAAGAGAAAATAAGACGACAGGAAAGATTTCGAAATGCAACAGCGACAATAACAAACGTAATTGTTGGGTTCAGATTAATGATATGGTTATAATAGAGGGAAACATTCCACATAGGAAAAATATATCTAAAAACAAAGATGATGTGACTTACCAAATGAAAGCGCTGGCAGGTCGACAGACACACAAACGAACACAAACATACACACAAAATTCAAGCTTTCGCAACAAACTGTTGCCCCATCAGGAAAGAGGGAAGGAGAGGGAAAGACGAAAGGATGTGGGTTCTAAGGGAGAGGGTAAGGAGTCATTCCAATCCCGGGAGCGGAAAGACCCACCTTAGGGGGAAAAAAAGGACGGGCACACACTCGCGCGCACACACACACACACACATCCATCCACACATACACAGATACAAGCAGACATCTCACAAGCCAAAGCCAAAGGCTTGTGAGATGTCTGCCTGCGTCCGCACACGTGCGGACGGACATGCGCATGTGTACAAGTGTACACCCGTCCCCCTCCTCCCCCCAAGGCAAGTCACTCCGCCCCCGGGACCGGAATGACTCCCCACCCTCTCACCTCTTGGGGAGAAACAGTAATGTATTGTACAGTAGCTTCACACCTTCGTAAAAATAAAGTTTTAACAAAATGTCAGTTTGGTTTCCAGAAGGGTTTTTCAGCAGAAAATGCTATATATTTTCACTAATGAAATATTAAATGCTCTGAGTAACCGGAAGTCACCCGTTGGGATTTTTTGTGATCTATCAAAGACTTATGATTGTGTAAATCATGGAATATTTCTAGATAAGCTCAAGTAATGTGGTATGACAGTACTCAAATGGTTTAAATCATACCTAACTAGAAGAGTGCAGAAAGTTGAAATAAGCAGTTCACATAATATGCAAAAAACTGGTGATTTCTCAAACTGGGGAACAATCAAGAATGGGGTGCCACACATATGTGTGTGTGTGCGAGTGTATACCCGTCTTTTTTTCCCCCTAAGGTAAGTCTTTCCGCTCCCGGGATTGGAATGACTCCTTACCCTCTCCCTTAAAACCCACATCCTTTCGTCTTTCCCTCTCCTTCCCTCTTTCCTGATGAGGCAACAGTTTGTTGCGAAAGCTTGAATTTTGTGTGTATGTTTGTGTTTGTTTGTGTGTCTGTCGACCTGCCAGCACTTTCATTTGGTAAGTCACATCATCTTTGTTTTTGTGTGTGTGTGTGTGTGTGTGTGTGTGTGTGTCTGCTTGTGTCTGTATGTGTGGATGGATATGTGTGTGTGTGTGTGTGTGCGCGAGTGTATACCCGTCCTTTTTTCCCCATAAGGTAAGTCTTTCCACTCCCGGGATTGGAATGACTCCTTACCCTCTCCCTTAAAACCCACATCCTTTCGTCTTTCCCTCTCCTTCCCTCTTTCCTGATGAGGCAACAGTTTGTTGCGAAAGCTTGAATTTTGTGTGTGTGTTTGTGTTTGTTTGTGTGTCTATCGACCTGCCAGCGCTTTCGTTCGGTAAGTCACATCATCTTTGTTTTTGTGTGTGTGTGTGTGTGTGTGTGTGTGTTGTGTGTGTGTGTGTGTGTGTGTGTGTGTGTCACCTATTTTTGATGAAGGCCTTACTTGCTGAAATCTTTATTTGTGACAGTCTTTCTGTTGTGCCTATCTGTGACTCAGCATCTCCACTATATGGCAAGTAGTGACTTTCCTTTCCAAAATATTACTAACAAAATTTTAGTAGAATACTAGCAATGAAGTGTCTGATTCTTAAACATGAATTTTTCTATGAAGGATTAATGGAAAAACCATGAACATAAAATATTTTTCAATTACTTAACAACATGCTGCTTCATGTGTTGTATCCTTCAGATATTTTATTTCAGAGATACAGATATTATTTGTGCACAAGTGGAGTTTGTTATGGTAAATGGACTTTGTAAAATTCAGATTTTAAACTATATCCTTACTGCTGTCTTATTTTAGTGCCATGTTTTTCTAATTAGTGTGTACCAATAAAGTCACTTCATCCTTCATTTAACTAGATCTAAAAACTAAGAATGCAGGTAAATGACGATAATTTGTGTGCACCACCTGTAGTGTGTAATTGTTAAATTTGTTTCAGTTCCACCTGATCCTCCATCATTGTCAGTGATAGCATCTTATGCTGATAGCCTCCAGCTGCAATGGACTGATAACCACAATGGTGGAAGTCCAATATTAGGTTTGTCTCTGTTTTTCTAATAATCATTCTTAAAGGGCAATATTTTCTTGTACTGTGCAGTGAAGATATGCCTTCAGCACACTTTCCTCTACAACATGCAAATTTTATTTCTTGATGTCATGTTTATATTATTTATTGGTCCAGTTATTTACAATGAGATATAAATTTACAGGCTATGTGATTAACTATAAAAGGGACCATGGTGACTGGGAGGAGTTGCATATTGAATCAAGAGCAAATTCCCACTTGCTACAAAATTTATGGTGTGGTACACGATATCAGCTCTACATAACAGCCTACAACAAGATAGGTACAGGTCTTCCATGTGATATTGTTAATGCATACACAAAAGGAACAGGTACATAGCTTCTTATTTGTAATGTTAAATTTGTAAATGAGGTATATAACTTGCTAAGAGGAGGAAATAGGGAAGTTACAATGTTGTGTTTCTTGAAAAAGGACTAATATTGCCATGCACGTAAATGCATTTTTTTACAGTTCCAGTGAAACCTAAACAGAGCCAGTTGCTGACTGTGAATTCAACAGTTGTGACCATTTGGTTGGATTCCTGGGGTGACGGTGGCTGTGCAATACTCTATTTCATTATTGAATACCATGATACTGAACGGTCCCGAGACTGGACATTAGTGTCAAACAATGTACTTCCAACAGAACGAGTTTACAGTGTTTTGGATCTTACACCTGCAACAAAGTATAGGCTTCGAGTTACAGCTCACAACAATGCAGGCTCAACAATAGCTTATTACAACTTCACTACACTTACTGTGGAAGGTGGTATGTATGATATAATTTTTATATACATGAAATATGTAACACTATCTATAGTTTCACATTTTATATGAGTATATTGTGAATGGTTCTCTCTGTTAAAATGAAAAATTACCATTAACTAAAATCTGAAATAAAATAATAGTTGAATTTGTTTTATTCAGTTATTGAAATTTCTCATAACTACGGATGGGAAGGAGCGAACTGTTTTGCTTTGAAAAGACCTTTAATGACCATGATCGCATTCAGTATTATTTATTCTGATGACTGGTTTCAGCAAAAAAAATTTGTTGTTTTATGTCCCGTTCCATTAGGACTGTACCACGCCTGCCATGTTGACATTATAGTGGATAGGACATGGCACATTCCCACACATGTTTGTTAAAAATAAAAACAGGTTTGTCACAAATAAAAATAATACAATTAAAAAGCACTGTGTATAACTAGGGATGGATGTGCACACATAATGTTCCACTAGTGCTTGGTAAATGTTGAATAGGCTATTTTACTATGTCAAAAATATGGTTTGGATTGCTGTTAATTGGAATGATTATAACATTGAAATTGCATTTACACTGAATATTGTTACAAAATATCTCTTTTATTTTTATGTAATTAAAGCTTAAATATCAAGATTTTGTCATGCAATTGAAAACGCTCATTATTGGTTAAGGCTCTGGTGACACCATAGACTTGCAGTAACATGAAGCTATACATGTGTCACAGGAGTGTTAGCCAAAGTTACTAGGATTCTACAAATTTTTCTGCAAATAGTTAAGCTATTTAATGATGGAAAGTGCATTTACAACTTTTAAGTAACAATAGAAAAATTTTGTGAAGACTGATAGTGGAAACCTTAATAAAATTATGCTCCTCTCATTTAAAGCAGCAATATGTGCAAGGATGGACATTCTTATCCCTGCTCCATGCAACATCATTGAACTCACCCAAAACTAAGGAATTGTGGAACTTTTGCTAATGGGTCCATATCTTATATCTAGATTGTTGACTATCAGTCATGAAACATGACTCAAAGAACAGTAAAATTATTCTCGTGGAATATCTTAGTGCTGACTTCCGGTATACAAGGTACGCAGAAAAGATGTCACAAATAGCACATGCTCTGTGGCCCACTGGATAGTGTATGTGACTATGGATAAGAAGAAAACAGGTTCAAATCCTGGAGGGGTCATAAATGTTTAAAAGTTTTACATGAGATATGAAATTAGTGTTAACAAGAACTCATTGTAGCAGTTGTTTCAATGGTGGGATGTATTGTATGCAGCTTCACATTAATCTTAGTCTGAGAAATACAAAATATTACCTTTTTTGGAAAGCATTGTTAGTAGTGAAGGTATCACCATACTCCCCCACTACAACAAGGTGTAGGACGATGAGGTTTTGTATGCAAAGAGATATAAAGTATTTACAACATGCAGGTAACACAAATGTGCCATTTGTGAGTGTAAACTAATGTCATGTGTGAAGCACACTTAACTTCATTTGTTGCAACATGATAAAACTTCAAAAGCTTAAACAATAAGGATTCTAGCTGGACAGTACCAAAATAAAAATAAAATATCGTTTTGAATGTGACGTGTGAACAGCCACTGCAAAAATTAAGTGCATGTAAACACCAAGGAAAAAACAATAATACTCTGTAATCGGTGTGGCGAAGTTTAGTAATTGTGAATTGGTTTTCATATGAAAGGACTGTCAAAATGTTTTATAAATAAGTTAAAATATTGTTGTAGGCTAGATTTGAATCAGCAGTCTATGGACATCATCTTTCAATAGTTCACAGTCCACAACTCTACCAACCGATCTACAAATGCTGTACAAGGAAGCGGGTAGAACGATAATTTTTACTAAGACTTTAATTTTTTCGACTGATGCAATCCTCCTTTGTAACAGCAAGAAAGTGTATATGACAGGTAAATTAATTTTAACTTCAGAGAGTTAAGAGAACTTTGGCATTGATACGGTGGCATTTTGCCAGTACAGTGCAAGCAGTTTTTACGCACTGTCTCAAACTCTGGAACACTCAAAAACACAATTTTTCAATAGTTTTTATGGATGTATTTGTAGTGTGATACTACACACAACTTGGAATCCATTTTGTGAAACGTAAATTCCAAAACAAGACATCACTGTGAGTTAGATTTATGATAGTAGTAGCAGCAAGCTGTCCGTTGACACCATAGGAAAACACATGACTCAAGTGGAGCATTTTAGTGGGCTTTCAAATTATTTGGAATTCATTTCTGTTTTTATAAAAGAATACTGAAATTCAAGAAGGAAAAAGCATATTATGATCATAAAATTACATAATTAATCATTTAACAGTCAAATGCCCTACTGCGTAACAGTGCATCATCTAACAAGCATCAGTGAAATTCTGTATGTGTGGTCATCCCTCGTTGCAGAAAGTGTTTTTAATCGTATTTTTTATATGTAACAGACCTGTGTGAAATGTACTTTGACTTATCCACTATAATATTGATATGGCAGGTGTGATACAGTCATATTGGAACAGGAAGTATAACAACAAACTTTATTTGAAGATCAGCAGATGACAGTCTTAACTGCTGAAACTGGTCATCAGGAATAAATAATATTGAATGCTACCTTGACCACTAAAAGTTTCTTATCCAAGTATATTTTGGTAAATATTAAAAATATAAAAGATAGCAGTTGTCAAATGCATATGTTTGTCAATGCATTTAGTAATGACTCCAATATAGAAGATGACAACTAAAACATAAAAATGGTATTGATTGATTGTTGTTGTTGTGGTCTTCAGTCCAGAGACTGGTTTGATGCAGCTCTCCTTGCTACTCTATCCTGTGCAAGCTTCTTAATTTCCAAGTAACTTACCCTCCACACTGCCCTCCAATACTAATTAGTTAGTTAGTTGGTGGTGCCTCAGAACATGTCCTACCAACCGATCCCTTCTTCTAGACAAGTTGTACCAGAAATTCCTCTTCTCCCCAATTCTATTCAGTGTCTCCTCATTAGTTACATGATCTACTCATCTAATCTTCAACATTATCCTGTAGCACCACATAAGCTTCTATTCTCTTCTTGTCTAAACTAATTTTCATCCATGTTTCACATACAAATACTTTCAGAAAAGACTTCTTGACACTTAAATCTATACTCAGTTTTAACAAATTTCTCTTCTTCAGAAACGCTTTTCTTGCCATATTCAGTCTACATTTTATATCCTCCCTACTTCGACCATCATCAGTTATTTTTCTCCCCAAATAGCAAAACTCATCTATTACTTTAAGTGTCTCATTTCCTAATCTAATTCCCTCAGCATCACCTTATTTAGTTAGACTACATGTCATTATTGTCATTTTGCTTTTGTTGATGTTCATCTTATAGCCGCCTTTCAAACCACTGTCCATTCTGTTAAACTGCTCTTCCAGGTTTGTATTGATCCCATTGTTGAATAGATTTCCATTGCAACAAATCTTATAAATGTGTCTTGGTTTTTCTTCAGTCTTGCTTTCAATACCAAGCACAATGCCAGGCTTGTCTCTCTGGTGTCATTACCTTTCGTAAGGCAAACAGGTCATCACCAAACAATTCCTCCATTTTCTTTTCCATTCTTCTGTATCAATACAAGAGAAGGAAAGTTTCTACTCACCATATAGTGGAGATGCTGAGCCGCGATAGGCACAATAAAAAGATTCACGCAGTCGTAACTTTCGGCCATTAAGGCCTTTGTCAGCAGTAGACACACATACACACAGACACACACACACTTACACAAGTGCAACTTGCACACACATCTGCAGTCTGAGAGCTGAAACTAAGCTGCAAGCAGCAGCACCAGTACATGATGGGAGCGGCAACTGTGTGGGGGTAAGGAGGAGGCTGGGGTGGGGAGGGGGAGGGATAGTAAGGTGGGAGTGGCGGACAGGGTCTCACTGAAGCCTTCACTGACCATAATTATCCTCTCATCCTTGTACAAAAACAAATCTCCTGTGCCTTATCTTTCCAGTCTCCCACCACCTCACAAAGTCCCACAGTCCGGCCACAGAGGAGCATTCCCCTCGTAACTCAGTACCATCCGGGACTGGAGCAACTGAATTACATTCTCTGCCAGGGTTTGTTACCTCTCGTCATGCCCTGAAATGAGAAATGTCCTACCCACTATCCTTCCCACCCCTCGTACCGTGGTATTCCGCCGTCCACCGAACCTACACAATATACTCATCCATCCTTACACAACCCCTGCTCCCAATCCCTTACCTCATGGCTCATACCCCTGTAATAGACCTAGATGCGAGACCTGTCCCATACATTCTCCTACCACCACCTACTCCAGCCTGGTCACTGACATTACCTATCACATCAAAGGCAGGGCTACCTGTGAAACTAGTCATGTGATCTACAAGATAAGCTGCAACCACTGTGCTGCATTCTACGTAGGCATGACAACCAACAAGCTGTCTGTCCTCATGAATGGCCACCGACAAACTGTGGCCAAAAAACAAGTGGACCACCCTGTAGCTGAACACGCTGCCAAACATGATACCACTCATCTCAATGACTGCTTCACAGCCTGTGCCATATGGATCCTTCCCACCAACACCAGCTTTTCTGAATTGCGCAGGTGGGAACTATCCCTCCAATACATCCTATATCCCCATAACCCTCCTGGCCTCAAGCTTCGTTAGTCACTGTCCTCACACATCCAGCCCCCTCCCTGTCCCCATTCCAGCACCACACAACCGTCATTTCACCACCACACCCAATCTTTTAATTTCTTTTTATTTCTCCCCTTTCCACTACTTACCCCCACCCCACCTTCTGTCCTACCGTCCGTCTAAACTGCAACGCTTCACTGTCCGCCACTCCCACCTTACTATCCCCCCCCCCCCACCACCACCACCATAGCCTCCTCCATACCCCGACCCAGTCGCCACTCCCATCATGCACTGGTGCTGCTGCTTGCAGTGTAGTTTCAGCTCTCTGAGACTGCAGATGTGTGTGCAAGTTGCGCTTGTGTGAGTGTGTGTGTGTGTGTGTGTGTGTGTGTCTACTGCTGACAAAGGCCTTAATGGCTGAAAGCTATGATTGTGTGAATCTTTTTATTGTGCCTATCGCGGCTCAGCATCTCCACTATGTGGTGAGTAGCAACTTTCCTTCTCTTATATTGTTACATTCCATCCTGGATTTTCCATTCTTCTGTATATTATTTGTGTCAGCAACTTCGATGCATGAGCTTTTCAGCTGATTGTGCAATAGTTCTCACACTTATCTGCTCTTCTCTCTCCAAAACTGAATGGATGATATTTTTTCTGAATGTCTGATATCAGCTGTCACATAAATTCCACACACCACCTTGAATAGTTAACTAGGTGTTTGGTTGACACCCCTCTCCCCCCATCCTCCCCACCCCCTCCCCCCTTCCCACATACATGCACACCACTCTTTCCCACTAGTGAGTTCAGAAATTCCAATGGAATGTCAAGTTCTCTGCCTCATAGAGACCTTCAGTATACTCTTTCCACCTATCTACTCTTTCCTCTGCATTTAACAGTGGAATTCCCATTGCATTCGTAATGTTATCACCCATTCTTTTAATTCACCAAAATTCCTTTTCTATAAGCTGAGTCAGGCTTCCAACAGTCATTTCTTTTCTCATTCCTTCACATTTTTCCTGCAACAATTTCTGTTGGCTACTCTGCATTTCCTGTTTATTTTATTCGTATGTGGTTTATATTTCTGTTATTCCCTGAACATTTATGTATTTCCTTCTTTCATAAGTCTGTTGAATTATTTCTTTTGTTACTCAAGGTGTCTTCAGAGTTATCTTCCTTGTACCTCTGACTGCCCAATATCTGTGATTGCCCTTTCTAGATACTCCTCATCAACTGGCCTGCCTACAGTGGTGTTCTCTATCACAGTATCCACATTCTTAACAAACTTTAAATATTTCTCATCATTCCTAAGTACTTTAGTATTGCAATTCCTGCCACACTAAATCTTCTGGACGATTCTCTTAAATTTCAGTCTATTCTTCAATGTTACTAAATTATCTATATGCACCTGGATATCCCTACAATCCCGTATCTGATTTAGGAATCTCTGACTGTGATGTAATTCATCTGGAATCTTCTTGAGTCTCTGGGTATTTTCCAATTATACCTTCTCCTCTTGTAATTCTGTAACAGAGCATTTGCTATTACCATCTGAAATTTATTGCAGAACTCAATTATTCTTTCTCCTCCCTCATTCCTTCTGCCAAGCCCATATTCTCCAGTAACCCTTTCTTCTATTCCTTCCCCTACAACCGCAATCTAATCCCCTATGACTATTAGATTATCATCTCCCTTTACATACTGAATTACCCATTCAGTATCCTCATAAGCTTCTCTATCTCTTCATCTCCTTGCGAAACCAACATGTATACTGGAACTATAGTTGTCGGCTTTCACGTGCTGTCAAATCTGCTGAGGATAACCCTATCATTGAACTGTTTGTAGTAACTCACTCTCTGCATTGCTTTCCTATTCATAATGAATCCTACTCCCATTGTACCATTTTCTGCTGCTGTTGGTATTGCTCCATATTCGTCTGACCAGAAATTGTTATCTTTTTTCCATTTATCATCACTGATCCACACTATATTTAGACTGAGCCTTTGCATTTCCATTTTTGGAGTTTCTATTACTTTCAAACTTCTGACATTCCATGTTCTGACTCATTATCCCTTCATTGGTTATTCCATCTCTTTCTCATGTTCACTTTCTCACTAGCAGTCCCCTCCCAGAGATCTGAATGGGGGACAAATCCGGAATCTTTTGCTAATGGAGGGACCATCATGAACTTTTTCAGTTGCAGGCAACATGTTCATTGGCTACACGTTATGTGCCTTTAATGCAGTGTTTTCCATTGCTTTCTGCACCCTCATGCCTCAATCATTGCAGATTCTTCTCTCATTTACGGGCAGTTTCTGTCCTCAAGGGCAGCAGAGTGTCCTGAACATCTATCAGCTCCTCTGCTGTCTTTGACAAGGCTGTTGGCAGAGTGAAGGTGACTTCTTAAGTCTTTGGCCACAACTGCTGACATTTTTATTCAAAATTTAAGCAGTGGCTGGGTTCTAATCTGGAAAGCAGGATGTTTTGGCTACTAGTCAGAGACACTCCCCTAGACCATGGACTCATAAGTGTTGCTATGTGAAGACAAAGTGAAAAGTTCTCAGCCTAACAGTACACACTTCCAATTAATAGTTAAAAAATGATCATATTTTTACAAAGTTGCTGATGAGTCTTCGGGGCTGTATGGCTGTGGTCGAAGAAACTTTACAGTTCCTGACCTTTCATCCAGAGCTGCGCTGGATAACTTTGGATATGCTTCTGGCAATGCTGAATCTTGCCAACAGATAGCATTGCTAGGAGCACCTGCAAAGATGTCCAGCACAGCTCTGGACAGAATTTCAGTAACTGGAAAGTTTCTTCAACTACAGCCATACAGCCAGAAGACTCATAAGCACCTATGACTTCCGGACTTCACTGTATGATATTTTTACAAAGTTATCTTTTTATTCAGTGCACCATTTCATTATTTTTCCAGCCCTTAGATTCCATCCCTTAAGTGTAATTGTGAGAAGTTTGGAAAACATCCAACTAAACTGTAAAACTTTTTTATTTATATGTGAGAGTAGGTGGAAGTCAGAGTATAGGAAATCTGATAGTGAGGGTGGATTGTTGAACTGTTCATATTTCATATCACTCAGTTTTTCCACTGTGCATTTATCTTTATAGACAGGACACAAAATATGACTTCCTCCCTATTCTTTTACGATCCAGGCATCATCTTAGCCATTTCTTCAGACAGTCTGCCCATAAGGCTATTGTGATAGTTACCAGTTATTGATTTAGACAAGGTAATCAATAGGAAGATTCAGTTTTGCTTCCAAGGAAACACTGTCCATGACATATCTGGATTATGAAAATGATTGTTGCCTTTTTTTTTTTTCATGCAGGTCACCCACCTTTCACTCAGTGTTGATTACTGTTTCACTTCTGCCTTTATGTTGGAGATTCATATCCCATTCACAATAACAAATTTATGCACAAATCCAGTGGAGTCCTCTGAGAAATTAGTTTTCACGTTTGATTTTGGTCAACATTAAATGAAGATAGCACTTATTTTTAAGTAGCTTCACAAATTAATTCTTAATATAAATTTAGTGTACTGCTTCCTCTGATATTGCTATGGCATCAGCTATTTCACATCTTTATAATTTCTGTTGCTCCAGTACCATATTGTGCACTTTCCCAGTGTATTCATCTGTGGTTTTAGTTTTGGGATGTCACTCAACATCTCCAAAAGAAGCTTGGCATGCTTGAATTCAGCTGTATATTCATTAACTGTTGAAAATCATGGAATAGACTCCTTATACAACTTCACCAATTTGGATGAATTTATATTGGTGGTAAACCATCTAACTCAAAGAATGGTGTACTAGTTTATCTACACTGAAGCACCAAAGAAACTGGTATAGGCATGTGTATTCACGTACAGAGATATGTAAACAGGCAAAATATGTCACTGCGAACAGCAGCGCGCATATAAGACAACAAGTGTTTGGCACTGTTGATCGTTTGGTTACTGCTGCTACAATGGCAGATTATCAAGGTTTAAGTGAGTTTGAACATGGTGTCATACAAGCAATGGGACACAGCACCTCTGAGGCAATGATGAAGTGGGGATTTTCACATATGAACATTTCACGAGTGTACCATGAATATCAGGAATTCTGTGAAACATCAAATCTCCAACATTGCAGTGACCAGAAAAAGATTCTGCACAAACTGGACCAATGACAACTGAAGAGAATTGTTCAATCTGACAGAAGTGCAGCCCTTCTGCAAATTGCTGCAGATTTCAATGCTGGGCTACCAACAAGTGTCAGCGAGTGAACCATTCAATGAAACATCATCGATATGGGCTTTCGGAGCCAAAGGCCCATTCGTATACCCTTGATGACTGCACAACATAAAGCTTTAGCCTCGCCTTGGCCCGTCAATATTGACATTGGACTGCTAATGACTGGAAACATGTTGCCAAATCGGACGAGTCTCATTTCAAATTGTGTTTCAAATTCTATCGAATGGATGGACATGTACAGATACGGAGACAACCTCATGAATCCATGGACCCTGCATGTCAGCAGGGCACTGTTCAAGGTGATGGAGGCTCATGGTGTGGTGCATGTGCAGTTGGAGTGGTATGGGACACCTGATATGTCTAAATACGACTCTGACAGGTGATCCTGTCTGATCGCCTGCATCCATTCTGACAGACTTGGGAAATTACAGCAGTACAATGCGACACCCAACACATCCAGAATTGCTACAGAGCAGCTCCAGGGGCACTCTTCTGAGTTTAAACACTTCCACTGGCCACCAAACTCCCCAGACATGATGATTATTGAACAAATCTGGGATGCCTTGCAACGTGCTGTTCAGAAGAGATCTCCACCCCATTGTACTCTTACAGATGCAGGATTCATGGTGTCAATTCCCTCCAGCACTACTTCAGACATTAGTTGAGTCCATGCCACATCATGTTGCAGCACTTCTGCATGCTTGTGGGGGCCCTACACGGTATTAGGCAGGCGAACTAGTTTCTTTGGTTCTTCAGTGTATTTGTACAAGAACAACACACACACACACACACACACACACACACACACACACACACACACACACACACTGCTGCCCACTTGCTCCCCTTCCCGGAACCTTAGCAGTTCTTTTGCAGCTGGAATTATTACATTTACAACTAATAATACAAAGCAATAAAATAAATAGTTTACAACTTGTTATTAATTTTACACAACTTTTTATGCATTTACTAATAGTCTAATAGTGAGGACAGAGGTCTGAGGTGACTAAAAACTGCCTAAGAGTCTGTGTAACTTAAAATTTGATATTGATAATAAAGATGTTATTGAATATCCACCAGTGGAGTATTAGTAGGAATTATGCCATTAAGTGCTACGAGAAAGAGATTTGTTGTATGTCTTCCCATGCACCAACTGCACATGTTTATTTATTCATAAGCCCGTTAGCCAGTTTTCAAACTGCAAAAGGCACTGTCCACTGTTACATATGTATGTTATCTCTGTTGAAATGCTGGTTGTATTACCTAGTATGCAGCTGCATAAATGCCCTTTGATTACACCTATGATATACATGTTAAATCAGTTATACTATAAAGAGTTGTTATATACACACTCTTAGGAGTAATACACATAGGAACTGTTTGTTTAAAATTACTTATATCCCTTATTACAAATTCATCAACAATGTGAAAAGCTTTTCTTTTCATCTAGTTTCTTTTATAACTTTTCTAAACTTATTAGTTTTCAACTTACTCATCCCACAGTGTAATTTGCATAATTTATTTATTTAGTCTCATCCAGGGAATATTCAAATATTTCATGTTCGTAGTTCTATAACAGTTAATTTTTGGTCTAGTATCATGTTTATCCCAACTGACCTTGTGTGCATAAAGGTGTGAAATATGTGTAGATATTGGACAGTCATCATTTTGTTTTCAGCAAAATGCATTTTGCAAGCAGTATTGGCTGTTAAGACACTTTATTATTATTATTATTATTATTATTATTATTATTGGTCATGTTGTCTACATAGCAGCTTATGCATAAGACATTGGACAAGTCAAGTTATAAATATGCAGGCTGAAATTCATTTCAAGGCATACATATTTAAGGTTACAATAATACACTTTACACGTAAGTATTTATATAACACATTTCATAAATTTAAATATTCTTCAATGGAGTAAAAGCAGTGATGCTGTAAATATGACTTTAGAGATTTTCCAAATGTATTGACCTCAGTGATAGCTTTTATGTTTTCAGGAAGTTTGTTATGAAGCTTAACTCCCACGTGAAAAGTACCTTTTTGGCACAGTGCTGTGCTGATTTGAGTCATATGTAAGTTTCTGTTTTGTCTGGTAAAGTGCTCATGTATATCACAGTTTTTTTACAGTCTCCGGCTCTTGCCTATTAAATTTAATTTCAAGAAAAAAAGGGTTTCCATAATGTATACAAACGGTAATGGAGGAATACCAGATTTCTTAAACAGGGGTTTACAAGAGTCTCTAGGCTTGCACCCAAACAAGATTCTAATGGCCCTTTTTGGTAGTTTAAAAGTGATATTAGCTGTTTTAGAGTTTCCCCAGAAGGTGACCCCATATCTAAGACGAGAATGAAAGTACGCATGATATGCATTCAATACTGTTTTCTCACTACAGAATGATTTTAGTGAACAAAGAAGGTAACATGTTTTGCTCAGTTCTGCGTTGAGATATTCAATATGCTTATTCCATCTGATGTTACTCTGCAGCCAAAGTCCTAAGAATTTGGTTTCAGTACTGTTACCAACTGGTTCGTCATTGATAGAGACTGATGGGATAAACATGTCCTTGTTAGGAATATTGTGGAATTTTAGAGCAACGGTTTTCTTACTGTTTATTACAACCTGATTACTCTGTGCCCAGCTGCTAAGTTGTTTTGTGACCATGTTTACTGTCTGCTGTAACTGTTCACCGTCGTCTCCTTTTAGTAGAATCGTGGTGTCATCTGCAAATATGATTGTTTTGTGTGCATCAATATTTAAGCTTAGATCATTTATGTACAGAAGAAACAGAAGGGGTCCCAATACGGATCCTTGGGGTACACCACATTTTATTTGTTTATAGTCAGATAAGTGATTAGATACGGTTTTTAATTCAATATTTGTGTGCTTGACGCACACTGCCTGCATACGATTTGTCAGGAAGGAACTGATCCACTTGTTGGACAGACCTCGTATACCATATCTTTCTAGCTTTGATAGCAGAATTTTATGGTCCACCATGTCAAAAGCTTTTGACAAGTCAATAAAGACTCCTATTGTTTCCTGTTTTTTGTCCATCAGGTTTAGGGTGGAATTGATGCACTCATAGACAGCAGTTGTTGTTGACCTCTTATTTCTGAATCCATGTTGTTCATTACATAGGATGCTGTTTTTATTTATAAATTTCATAAGTTTCTCATACATAACGTTTTCCAGTACTTTAGAGATGCAGGAGGAAATTGTGATGGGTCTGTAGTTATTTACATTGTTTTATATGCATCGAATAGCTTTCTTCTGGCAAAGAAAAACTCTTCTTGCTCTAGCAGAGCTACCCCACATAATTTTGTCATAGTTGATTTGCATGTGGAGGAAGGCATAATAAGTAAACAGTAGTTGTTTTGTACTAACATGAGTGTTTAATTTCCTGATTAGGTGCAATGCATGGGATAGTTTGCTGTATAAATTATATTTGTTTGTGTTCCAGTTTAATTTGGTATTGAGGCAGATACCTAATAATTTGACAGAGTCTTTGCCATGGCAGGCATTACCTGCACCTTTCAGGGAAGATGCTGTACTCTCAGTTTTGCTATTGTCTGGTGTTAATTCATTTGCCTGAAACCAGGAAGATGACTTTTCCATCGTGAGTTCAGTAATTTCCTCCATAGCATTTGAGTCAGTATGGGAAGTGATAAATTGTGGATATCATCTGCATACATTACTGCTTTGAAAGGTAGTAGACTAGGCATGTCATTAACATAAGCAATGAACAAAAAAGGTATGAGTACCGATCCATAAGCACTCCTCTTAAGACCTTCAGAAAGTCTGATTTTTTTGTTCTTGTCTGTCAGAACCATTTGCATTCTACTGAAATAATCAGTTTTTAGTACATAGTAAAAAAATTATCACACTAAAATTTCACAATGCTCCAAACAAGGATATGTACATCTCATTTCTCTCTATCAACAATGAACTAGCATAGAATCCAATTTCGTAGCACTGTAGCTGTAAAACAATGTAAAATGGAATAAAAATATTGACTGCCTTAAAGAAAAGCAAGACCTGTTCCCTCCTTTACTCACTAAGACCCTGCTGTAGTGAGGAAACAGTAAAGAAGGCATATCATGCCTACTTTCATTCTCACCTGAAATACCGCATCACTTTCTGGGAGAACTCTAAAGAAGCTATCAGAACATTCAAACTGCAAAAAAGGCTCATTACAATCCAATTCATGAACAATGGCAGTCCACGTAGATTGAGCCATTGACGAGGTTGAAGTATTGTTCATTCCAAGCAATTGTTGCAGTACTTGCATACATGTAATTTGTGTTTGTAGAAAGTCTATTATCAGTTCCTTGTTTTTGTAGAATTTGTCACTTAGCACCATCATCACCCATGACAACTCACAACAGATAGGATTTAAAAAAATCACTAAATAACCCTCTGCTCACAGTGGCTACAGTGTTCCCAGTGGTGTGCTCTGAATACTACTGAATGCTCATTGGCTGTTGTAGAATGCATGGCGTCAAGTGTGTAAACAAGCCTTAACTTGACCCCCATCTTTGATGACTCCATGTACATTATGGAAATCCTTATATTCTTTGAAATAAATGTAATAGGTAAGGATTGGGAAAAAAAGGAAAGAAACTGAGATTCATGATCACTTTATCAGACAAAACAAAAACTTGCATATGAGCCAATTCAACACATCCCTGTGCCAAAACTTTACTTCCCACATGGGAGTTAAACTTTATAACAACTTCCCAAAAACATAACAGCAATTACTGAGGTCAGAACTTCAGAAAATCTTGAAAGTCATATTATTGCATCAGTGCTTTTACTCCCTTGAAGAATATTTAAATTTATGAAAGTATATAAATATTTAATGTACGCAGTGTGTTATTGTAATTTTGAATAAGTGTGCATAGAAATCACTTTCACCTGGCTACTTATAAACTGGTTATCCAATATCTTATGCATAAGCTGCTTTCATGCACAACAGTAGCTACAAAATACATTATACAATCATTTCAAGTATGATTTTTAATAATGCTAGTTTCATATGTGTTATTCCATAATGTTTTAGTTTATTTACAAGAATATTATGTGATATTGAGTCAAAGCCCCCCCCCCCCCCCCCCCGCCTCCTCCCCCGCTAATATCCTGCACTGCTTTAATTGTGGTCTGACCTTCATAAAATCCATATTGGGACTGATTTAATTTGTGATTGTTCACAAAATATTCATTTAGTTGCTTTTTCATTATCACATCAATGACTTTACGTATTATGGGGACTATAGAAAGCAGTCCATAAATTTCTGGTGATTCCCTATCTCCCTTTTTATGCACAGATATACAATTACAGTTAGCTTTAAAAAGTCAGGAAAGACACTTTCTTCAAACATCCAGTTTATAAGGCAGTTCAGGGGATGGCTTATTATTTCTATAGTTTGTCTTACAATATAGTTACTAAGTTTTACTTCCACATCTACTATATGCTTAGGGGAAACATATTTACATTCTGGCTGACAATTACTGTGTTAGCTGGCTTCAAATTTTCCAATCAGTGAGAAACCTGAGGCCAGTTCACTGTCATCATTGGCTACTGTCTCATCATTATGTATGGTGCAGTTCCCTGAACACACAAAGCAGATTACATTGATCTGAGCTAAATGGAATAGATAGAACACAACAAGAATAAAACTACATTGCTATCAAAGTAACCTCTATCTGAGGATAAGTATTTTTTACCTCGTCCTTGCATGTGTACTCTGGAAGTGCAGGGAGAGTAAGTTGTTATCAAAGAGAGAGTTCTATAAGAAAACAAAATTTACGTTTTCTTTTTCTTAGTCACTCATATCAATCTCACTTCTTACAGTCTGCAGTACAACTTTATCTGTTATCACAGCACATCAGTCCTGATAACCTTTTCTCTGCTGAGAAGACATATACATGTCAAAATTAAACTGTAGTATATTGATTCCTGTATTCCCAATACAAACTTAATTGTTTTGAATGATTGATTTTGAAGTTATTCACCACTCCAACATTTTCTTATTGTTTCTTCCCATGTTTTAGCTCCAAGGGCATTTATTTAAAAATCCTAATTAATTTTTAAAATTTCTCCTGGCAGGCATTTGATTGCACCCATAAAATATTTATTAGATTAATATTTCTATAGTTGTTATCTAACCTTTTATTATCTCTTATTTCAGCCACAGTGATACCAGAGATTGCGCCCCCAGTTCTGCATACAAGAGAAGTGCCTTTTTATGCTAATGTAAGTGTTATTGTGCCAATTGTAGTATCCCTTATATTCTTACTGGGGCTTGTTGGAGTAGCAGCATTTATTAGAAAAAAGAGTAAGTATTTTTACTTAATTGTTAGTACACTGTTGTTAAAATGTATGTTAATGACAACAAGGAAACATTTTAATTTCAGAATTACAAAATGACAGTGCACAGATGGGTGAGTCTCCATCTGTGGCACAAATGCAGAATCAACAGAATAGGGACCAGCAGTACCTCGCTGTCCGAGTAGGTAGTGGTCAGCAGGCACTCAGCATAGACTCTGGGAGCTACAAGACTGATTCGGCAGGTAAGATCTGTTCCTTTTTCATCCTGCTTACAATTCATTTATTCATTCATTCATCCTGTTCTGCGGATACATCAAGGAGGAGACTCTTTAGGGATATGCAAGAAGTTAAGGTATACACTAATGAAAGACAACCAAGTCAAAGGAAATTAATCCATAGCCATTGTATTTTTTAACACAGTAAACTAGATACAAAGTTGCTACTTTGAAAACAACTGACTGATTACAATGGTATTTTTGAAAGGAAATCAGCTATCAGTAAGGGGCAATCAAAAGTTTCCATTAGAGGGCATTGCTACAGTGTATATGCAATTTAGTGCAACTGTGATGTGGGTATGAAAGCACTGACATGTAGGGATGGGATTAGGTCACCATTCGTACTTTTCCAACATGCAAGCAGTGAATGCAGAAATATGAACTGTAGCAAAGTAATTACCAAATGTGTCCAGGACCAACAAGCTGTTATTCTTTTCTTTGTTGCTGGAACACTGGTAGATATCCATCAGGGAATGAAAAATGTACATGAGGTAGCATATCTGTTGAAAACCACTATTACAAAATGATGAACCAAGTTGTGTGCTGGTCGCGATCCAACACAGACCGCTGGTTGATCTGGGAGGTCAGCCTAAACTGGGTGGCTCAAGTGGGAGACATCAAGCACCCACCATAAGGTCATGATCTCTCCCCATGGGAATATCACACCTTCGGCTCCTTAAAAAAGTCCTTGAAGTGTCAACAATTCCTCCTGTATGAGGTTGTGCAGCAGGTAGTTCCTGACTTCTCTACAATGGAGGACATAGTGTTTTACCAAGTGGGTACATTCAACCTCGTGCATCAGTGGGATGATTGCCACAATGCTCATAGTGATTTTGCCTGGTTGGCGTACCAATTCTGGACTGTACAGTCTTCTAATAGAGACTATTTAATTGCCCCTTATACATCTGTAAGTACAGAGTCCTGTTTATAATGCATTACTATTTCTAATGCAGCCTAACAATGGAAAGTTGCCACATTGCTGCCAGATCTTTTCAGTCCTTCAATCTAGATATTTGGATTGTGGGAGTGGCTGATGAGCAATGTTTTTATTGGTGGTCATTTCCAATTTCTTGCCTTCTGTTAGATGGTAACCTGATAACTAACTTTGTATCAGTGTATATAACTGCACACGTAACTCTGGACAAGGAGACAGTACATGAAAACTACTTTTGTGTCTTGTGTTGTGATTTTATACATCATAGTTCATAAGAAACTGATTTTTACTGTTAAAAAAAAACATTGAAATAGTAAACATACTGGGAGGTAGTGTAAGAATTCTGAAATCCTTAAAGAGGCCACTGTATAATATGCATTTATCTGCTTTGCACAATGTTCTCACTGGTTACTTTTGCGGAATCAATACTGTATTTACATTAAGTACTGTGTCAAGAAGATAATTTTATAAATAACGGGGATTAAAAATGTGCAGAATAAGCCAACACTCTTTTCTTTAGGTCCACATTAACTTCGCACACAACTTCTAAGGGAAAAACACATATTGCAGAAATATGCATGAAGTTACACTGACACATATCACTAGAAATTGCTGGGTTTGATTGCTTTCTGACTGACATTCACTCACTATTTTGTCATAACTTACAGCACACTCCCTGTTTCCATCTTTCCCTTATAGTTCTCTCACCTTCTCATTCTTATTTCTGCTACCAATTCTCATATTCATTGCTCTCATAATAAGCAGTTTATGATACAAGTAAAGGTGGCATTTTCCAAATCAGACACAATCAAGAGAATAAATGATGGCAGAATAATGTTGAAGGCCGACAATTTGTAAAGACCAGTCTGCAACACAGATGAACTTCAATGCCTGTGCTTTAGAAGCTAAAAGCATGTCATTTCTTGCTGCTTCTAGTTTGTATATTTATTTTTGTGTCTTTATTTTGTAAAGAAATAATTTATTATTGTAATTTTTGTGTCTTTATTTTGTAAAGAAATAATTTATTATTGTAATACCTCCCTTAAAACAGTTTCTGTTGTTATCCTTTTTTGTTTATTTTTACTTTTAGCACTTATTATAAATTTCATGTTTTATTTCACTATTACTTCACTACTCTCACTGGGCTCTAATTCAGATGACTAATTTACTGTCTTGATTCCATTTTTATTTGGTGATTGTATAAAATACACTACTGGCCATTAAAATTGCTACACCAAGAGGATATGCAGATGATAAACGGGTATTCATTGGACAAATATATTATACTAGAACTGACATGTGATTACATTTTCACGCAATTTGGGTGCATAGATCCTGAGAAATCAGTACCCAGAACAACCACCTCTGGCCGTAATAACGGCCTTGATACGCCTGGGCATTGAGTCAAACAGAGCTTGGATGGCGTGTACAGGTACAGCTGCACATGCAGCTTCAACACGATACCACAGTTCATCAAGAGTAGTGACTGGTGTATTGTGACGAGCCAGTTGCTCGGCCACCATTGACCAGACGTCTTCAATTAGTGAGAGATCTGGAGAATGTGCTGGCCAGGGCAGCAGTCGAACATTTTCTGTATCCAGAAAGGCCCGTACAGGACCTGCAACATGTGGTCATGAATTATCCTGCTGAAATGTAGGGTTTCGCATGGATCGAATGAAGGGTAGAGCCACAGGTCGTAACACATCTGAAATGTAACGTCCACTGTTCAAAGTGCCGTCAATGCTAACAAGAGGTGACCGAGACGTGTAACCAATGGCACCCCATACCATCACGCTGTGTGATACGCCAGTATGGCGATGACGAATACACGCTTCCAATGTGCGTTCACCGCGATGTCGCCAAACACGGATGCGACCATCATGATGCTGTAAACAGAACCTGGATTCATCCGAAAAAATGACATTTTGCCATTCGTGCACCCAGGTTTGTCGTTGAGTAGACCATCGCAGGCGCTCCTGTCTGTGATTCAGCGTCAAGGGTAACCGCAGCCATGGTCTCCGAGCTGATAGTCCATGCTGCTGCAAACATCGTCGAACTGTTCGTGCAGATGGTTGTTGTCTTGCAAACGTCCCCATCTGTTGACTCAATGATCGAGACGTGGCTGCACAATCCGTTACAGCCATACAGATAAGATGCCTGTCATCTCTGCTACTAGTGATAAGAGGCCATTGGGATCCAGCACGGCGTTCCGTATCACCCTCCTGAACCCACCGATTCCATATTCTGCTAACAGTCATTGGATCTCAACCAACGCAAGCAGCAGGACCATTAATAGTGTATACTATTTTTATTATGTTTTTATTTCTTTCAGTACTTCTGCACACAGATTATCCTAGCTCTGTTTCATGAGTTTCTTCTCCTGTCTCCAGTCAGTTACTCAGTGACCAGTGCAAAGCCTGCTGGCTTTGGCCACAAAACCTCCCTCCTCCCTGAAGATACCTGCCACTTTCACTTACAGGGACCCTGATGCCCTATCTCAAAATGCCCCGGTATGTATACTTTGCAACCCTCCTTCCCCCCCCCCCACCCCCTCCACCCCAATCCCCAATCCCCACCCCCAGTCCATCCCAACCCAGCCCTCCCCTACCCCTACCCTTCCCTTCCCTGTCCCAGAGTCGCTAATATCCAGCAGTGGCATCCTTGTGAGCTTCGCACCTGAGTGCACTAAGCTCCATATTGCACACACAAATGTCCAATCTCTGCCAGCTCATCTCAACAAGTTTTGTCATATATATCAAGACATAGATATCCATATAATACTTCTTTGGGAACATGGATCAAAACAAGTATTCTTACAAATTTGGTAAATCTATAGACTGCTGCATCTTTCTAAGACACAACAGTTGTTACTGGCGAGGTGGTGGAGTAGTGGCATACATACACTTTAATTTATCACCTACTGTGCCACACTCATTAATGAAAAGGAACAAGTGGAATATATGTTCATAGAGATAAAATCCCATAACAGAAAGTGCCTAATATGCCTCTTCTACAAACCTTGTAAAGTAGGTGTGTTTACCTGCTTCAAAACTGCTCTTTCAAGTCTGAAATTGACTATACAATAATCCTACCAGTGTGAAATTCAAGCAGATGTTTTTTTTCCCCCCAGTGAAATCTCCAGTGTAATTCACAGCTCTCAAATACCTGCACTTGGCATGTCTGCCCATGATATAATATTCACTATAATGAATATAATACTCACTGGAATGAATGAATACTTACTAGAATGTCCGAGAATGAAACTGCAACTGACAATATACCGAGATGCGAAAGGCATTAATTTGTCTGAACTTGCTACTGAGGTGCAATAAATAGTTTGGTGGAAATCATCTATTTCCTTCTCAGACATAAATGAAAAAGTCATGAATTTATTAATAAACATACTCATATATATGACAAATATGCCCCCCTAAAGACCAGAAAAGTAAGAAAGAAACCTACAGTTTGGCTAACAGAAGAAATAAAACAGCTCATGAATCTCAAAGACGCTGCACATCAGGCATACAAACTATACCCCATGTCTGAAAATCATATTGCAACAAGCAGAAGCAAAACAGAGTCAATCAAGCTGTGAGAAATGCAAAACTCAGGCATGTCCATACATTAAGTAACAATAGGAATAGACCAGGTGTCCTGTGGAAAAACCGGAGTGGTCTTAATGTGGGCAAAGTAAAAGCTTCAGCTGATTTAATTGTCTCAGTCAATGAACTGAACCTGGTATTTCACATTACACAAAACCACAATTGAACTACAACTGAAATAGAGATTCATTGATTACTTCATGGGGGTAAACAGCTGTAGCCATAGAAAACTCTATCTAAAGCATGCCGTTTGCAATACCATTAAAAAGCCATCAGGAGTATCAGATCAGTGTCTACTGGACATGATGCATCACAGCCCAATTTATAAAGCTTATCATTTAACCACTACTGCCCACTATAACAGATATCATCCACTCTTTAACCATATGTTTTTTCGCTGAGGCCGGAAACAGAGCCTACTTAAGCCATCACCTGAAAAGGACATTCCCACTGCACCCTCCAATTGACCTACTTACATTCTTCCTGCACTGTCCAAGGCCTTAGAATATATAGTCCACAACCAGCTAACAAACTACCTAATTACGAACAAATCACTAGACGAATACCACTCAGGTTTGTGTAAACATTAAAACATAACATCTGCCTTAATAAAGGTAACAAATGATCTGAAGCTTGCCATGGATGCACAAGAAGCAACTATTATGAGCTTATTACAGTTCAGTAATGCATTTGACAATGTCAGCTTTGACATTTTACTTGCCAGACTTAGCATTCTCAATTTCTCGACAAGTGCAGTGCAAAGTTTTCGCTAATATCTGACATCCCACCAGCAATACGTCATGCCACAATGGAGGCAGGTAGTATTAGGCATCCCCCAGGGTCGGCATTATGTCATATACTCTTTTCATTGTATATAAATGATGTGTTACCAGTTTTGTCCTACTGCAAATACCACATGTACACTGATAACCTCTAGTTGTATCTTACACTTACGTGTTGGTACATATTCTTCCTGACAGTATTTGTGACTGATAACAAAAATGAAATTATGATGAACTCTGCCATTAACAGCCACAATACTAGAAGTAAAAATAATTTCCATATAGACTATGCATCCATATTTAGACTTCAGAGTGGAGTAGTATCTCATTAGCAATGACACATACAATTTATCAGAATATTTAGACTTAGAGGTGAAAATTCCACATAACTCTAAGGTTTGTATTAAACAAATCTTGACTTTTATAGCATATAGACAACTGATAGTGATCTATGTTAAATTACATAACTGCTTTGTTTGAAGTATTAGATGTTTCTTTAAAAAAAAATGGTCTTGTATAAGAGAAAGAGCAGTGGCATTTTCAAAGTAGCCTGTTATATATATATATTTAAAGTACCAATAGTCTGGAAGTAATACCCCATAATGATCAGTGTTAGTACAGTTACTGGTAGTCATAATTTTGTGTTTGTATACTTTACAGCAGTGGCTACTTCTGCATGTTTATGTGTAACTTGACTAGTTCCACATCCGTGAAAGCTCTCATTCATGGCAAGATTTACAGAATACAGCATGTGAATGAGTGAAACATGAAAAAGCAGTATATAAATATAAACAAGAAATAACATTGCTGCTCAGCTTCTTCAAAGAATGTGCACACATTCACAAAAGTGCACCTGGCCTCATATAAATACACGTGAACTGCATTCTATCAGTACCATGGCCTGCCTGGCATTAGTTTTGTTTCGGTTGGGGTGCACTGGTTGAGCATTGAAGAGGAGAGAGGAAAGGAGAGGCTGGAGCTATCAAGGAGGAGGTAGCTACACTATCTGCACCCATGCTAGCTTTCTCTGGTTGTGTATTACTATCCACTTCCTCCTAAGAAAATTTCATATTACTTAATGATAAGCTAAGCAGTTTTCATGATGCTGTGCATAATTAGTAATGTTACACTGAAAACTAACACAACCATGTACAATACTTTACATGTTGTATGGTGCACTGCTGTACATGATGAAAACTGATACCAGTGCCTGTTAGAACACATTAGCGAGAAGCAAGGAAACTTCAGCATGACTGCTGAAAATGCTTTGAAGTAATCACAGACACATTTAGTGAAATCAATGACTTTTTGCTGTTGCAGAAGATTCCTAACTAAAATTTTACTAATTTTATATGAATCATATCTATGTATTTGTTCCATAGTAAAAATAGATCCTAAGTGATTTTCTATATTCAATTTTGCTTTTGCAGATTACATTGAAGATATATGTCCATATGCAACTTTCCAGCTGGCAAAGCCACCATACAGTGAAAGCACTTACAGTGGAAATGTGTACAGTGGTCCATACCATTCTGTCCGGGGATCTTTTGTGTATCATGATCCAAAGCTGTCAGGAGCAGAGAGCTACAAATTTAGACATGTAAGTTAGTTGGTTGTTAATTTTTCTCACTATATCAATATCTTTTAATCACATTATGGTTTTTGTGATAACTGCTTTCTTCAAAGAAAATACAGTAAATATCTGAGTTATTTAATTTTTTTTTAATTGTGGGACTGAATTGCTGGCCAGTATTATCTTCATTTTTTCTTAATTCTAGAGATATGAACTTGCCCTGCATTAACAGATTTCCCCACTCTCTCCTTTTCATTCACATCATCATCTTTTCATTATATTCGAATAGTGAACCCAACAATGCTTTGCAACTGGTTAAATGTGTATGGGAACTGGAGCTGAATATCAATACTAATCAGGGGTATCTCTGGGAATTGTACCAGGATGCAAATTGTGGCTGCTCATTGCTACCTTTCCCATTCTGAAAGTTTAGACATAAGATTACAATTAAATAATGTAGAATATGAATGGAAAAGACTCCCTTGTTTCTGTCCTTCGTTTCTATTGTTTTAAGTATTTTTTTAATTTTTTGTACACAATGCATTATAATAATACTTCAGTATCTACAACATTTTTTTTTAATGACATATGGTAAGAGTACGAACTGGTTTTCTGAGCTACCAGGTCATGAAAGGATGAGATGAAACTGACGATGCAAAAAATTCATGTTTTAGTTTTAGGTATACTGTGTCATAAGATTAAATGAAAGGGCACATACAATTGAGCATGCTAAAAACACGTTGATCATAATCAGTTCGAATATATTTGAATGTCCAACCTCGAGCTTTGTTTATTGTTGTTGGAAACAAAACCCTGATTGCTTATATGGAAAGGTTAAGTCAGTTTGATTCATTGATATACAGGGATACCTCTCCAGCTGCTGCATCTGTTAGGATAGTAGCTTCAATGACATTGTTTCATATGGTTTTAATCTGCTAATTGAGTAGGTTTAGTAATGAATAAAAAAATAGGAGTGTGGGTAAGCTGCTACGAACAGCATAGTGAACGCATTATGATAGCCAAAATAGACACGAAGCCCACGCCTACCACAGTAGTACAAGTTTATATGCCAACTAACTCCGCAGATGATGAAGAGATTGAAGAAATGTATGATGAGATAAAATAAATTATTCAGATAGTGAAGGGAGACGAAAATTTAAGTAATGGAGGACTGGAATTCGATAGTAGGAAAAGGAAGAGAAGGAAAAGTTGTAGGTGAATAAGGAATGGGAGTAAGGAATGTAAGCGGAAGCTGTCTGGTAGAATTTTGCACAGACCATAACTTAATCATAGCTAACACTTGATTTAAAAGTCATGAAAGAAGGTTGAATATGTGGAAGAGGCCTGGAGACACTGGAAGGTTTCGTATAGATTAAGACTGTGATTTAGGAACCAGGTTTTAAATTGTAAGACATTTCCAGGGGCAGATATGGACTCTGACCACAATCTGTTGGTTATGAACTGTAGATTAAAATTGAAGAAACTGCGAAAAGGTGGGAATTTAAGGAGATGGGATCTGGATAAATTGGAAGAACCAGAGGTTGTAGAGAGTTTCAGAGAGAGCACTAGGGAATGACGGACAAGTAAGGATGAAAGAAATACAGCAGAAGAAGAATGGGTAGCTTTGAGAGATGAAATACTAAAGGTAGCAGAGGATCAAGTAGGTAAAAAGAAGAGGGCTATTAGAAATCCTTGGGTAACAGAAGAGAGATTGATTGAACGTAATTGATGAAGGAAGAAAATATAAATATGCAGTTAATGGAGTATGCAAAAAGGAATACAAACATCTCAAAAATGAGGTCAACAGGAAGTGCAAAATGGCTAAGCAGACATGGCTAGAGGACAAATGTAAGAACGTAGAGGCATATATCATTAGGTGTAAGATAGATACTTCCTACAGGAAAAATAAAGAGACATTTGGAGAAAAGAGAACCACTTGTGTGAATATGAAGAGCTCAGATAGGAAACCAGTTCTAAACAACGGAGGGAAGGCAGAAAGTTGGAAGGAATATACAGACGTTCTATACAAGGGTGATGTACTTGAGGGTGATATTATGGAAATGGAAGAGGACATAGATGAAGATGAAATGGGAGATATGATACTGTGTGAAGAATTTGACAGAGCACTGAAAGACCTAAATCGAAACAAGGCCCCGGGAATAGACAACATTACATTAGAACTATTGATAGCCTTGGGAGAGCCAGTCCTACATAACTCTACCATCTGGTGAGCAAGATGTATGAGGCAGGTGAAATACCTTCAGACCTTAAGAAGAATATAATAATTCCGATCCCAAAGAAAGCAGGTGTTGACAGGTGTGAAAATTCCCGAACTATCAGTTTAATAAGTCACGGTGGCAAAATATTAACACCAATTGTTTACATACAAATGGAAAAACTGGTAGAAGCTAACTTCAGGGAAGATGAGTTTGGATCCCGTAGAAATGTTGGAACATGTGAGGCAATACTGACCCTATAACATATCTTAGAAGGTAGATTAAGGAAATCAAACCTACATTTCTAGCATTTGTAGACTTAGAGAAGGTTTTTGACAATGTTGACTGGAATACTCTCTTTCAAATTCTGAATGTGGCAGGGGTAAAATATAGGGAGCAAAAGGCTATTTACAATTTGTACAGAAACCAGATGGCAGTTATAAGAGTCGAGGGGCACAAAAGGGAAGCAGTGGTTGGGAAGGGAGTGAGACACGGTTGTAGCCTATCCACAATGTTATTCATTCTGTATATTGAGCAAGCAGTAAAGTAAATAAAATAAAAATTCAGAGTAGGAATTAAAACCCAAGGAGACGAAATAAAAACTTTGAGGTTCGCCGATGACATTGTAATTCTGTCAGAGACAACAAAGGACCTGGAAGAGCAGTTGAACGGAATTGACGGTGACTTGAAAGGAGGATATGAGATGAACATCAAAAAAGAAAACGAAGATAATGGAATGTAGTCTAATCAAATCAAGTGATTGGGAAATGAGACACTTAAATTAGTAGATGAGTTTTGGTATTTGGGGAGCAAAATAACTGATGATGGTCAAAGTAGAGAGGATATAAAACGTAGACTGGCTATGGCAAGGAAAGCATTTCTGAAGAAGAGAAATTTGTTAACATCGAGTATAGATATAAGTGTCAGGAAGTCCTTTCTGAAAGCATTTGTACAGAGTGCACCCATGTATGAAAGTGAAACACGGACTGTAACTAGTTTAGACAAGGAGAGAATAGAAGCCTTCAAAATGTGGTGCTGCAGAAGAATGCTGAAGATTAAGTGGGTAGATCACATAACTAATGAGGAGGTACTGAATAGAATTGGGGAGAAGAGGAATTTGTGACACAACTTTACTAGAAGAAGGGCTCGGTTGGTAGGGCTTATTCTGAGGCTTCAAGGGATCACCAGTTTATTATTGGATGGCAACGTGAAGGGTAAAAATCATAGAGGGAGACTAGGAGTTGAATACACTAAGCAGATTCAGATGGATGTAGGCTGCAGTAGTTACTCAGAGATGAAGAAAGTTGCGCAGGATAGAGCAGCATGGAGGGCTGCATCAAACCAGTTTCTGGACTGAAGCCCACAACAACAACAACAACAACAACAACAACTGATACCATTACAAAGTTTGAGATGATTCAGATTTTAAGTGGTATTCTAATCATTTGCTGATAAGAAATGAATACTGTACAACTTTAATGACGTTTGGGTTTGCTGTTAGAACCAACTCCGAGGAAGAAAACAAATTTTTGTTTTTTAAATTATAAATACAGAGGAAGAGTTTAGATAATGGTATAATGCCTTTTATTGTAGTTAAAACCAGCTGTGAGAAAGAAAACAAAACTACACATTTTCACAGCATAGCATTTTCTTTCTCATAGTTTGTTTTAATAGAAAACCTAAAACTTGTTGTTTCAAAAATGGTATAACCTGTGTCCATCTGAAAGTTTATTGGAGAATTATATATATATATATATATATATATATATATATATATATATATATATATATATATAAAGAAAGATGATGAGACTTACCAAACAAAAGCGCTGGCAGGTCGATAGACACACAAACAAACACAAATATACACACAAAATTCAAGCTTTCGCAACAAACTGTTGCCTCATCAGGAAAGAGGGAAGGAGAGGGAAAGACGAAAGGATGTGGGTTTTAAGGGAGAGGGTAAGGAGTCATTCCAATCCCGGGAGCGGAAAGACTTACCTTAGGGGGAAAAAAGGACAGGTATACACTCGCACACACACACACACATATCCATCCACACATACAGACACAAGCAGACATATTTAAAGACAAAGAGTTTGGGCAGAGATGTCAGTCGAGGTGGAAGAGTAGAGGCAAAGAAGTTGTTGAGAGACAGGTGAGGTATGAGTGGCGGCAACTGGAAATTAGCGGAGATTGAGGCCTGGCGGATAACGAGAAGAGAGGATATACTGAAGGGCAAGTTCCCATCTCCGGAGTTCGGATAGGTTGGTGTTGGTGGGAAGTATCCAGATAACCCGGACGGTGTAACACTGTGCCAAGATGTGCTGGCTGTGCACCAAGGCATGTTTAGCCACAGGGTGATCCTCATTACCAACAAACACTGTCTGCCTGTGTCCATTCATGCGAATGGACAGTTTGTTGCTGGTCATTCCCACATAGAATGCATCACAGTGTAGGCAGGTCAGTTGGTAAATCACGTGGGTGCTTTCACACGTGGCTCTGCCTTTGATCGTGTACACCTTCCGGGTTACAGGACTGGAGTAGGTGGTGGTGGGAGGGTGCATGGGACAGGTTTTGCACCGGGGGCGGTTACAAGGATAGGAGCCAGAGGGTAGGGAAGGTGGTTTGGGGATTTCATAGGGATGAACTAACAGGTTACGAAGGTTAGGTGGACGGCGGAAAGACACTCTTGGCGGAGTGGGGAGGATTTCATGAAGGATGGATCTCATTTCAGGGCAGGATTTGAGGAAGTCGTATCCCTGCTGGAGGGCCACATTCAGAGTCTGGTCCAGTCCCGGAAAGTATCCTGTCACAAGTGGGGCACTTTTGTGGTTCTTCTGTGGGGGATTCTGGGTTTGAGGGGATGAGGAAGTGGCTCTGGTTATTTGCTTCTGTACCAGGCCGGGAGGGTAGTTGCGGGATGCGAAAGCTGTTGTCAGGTTGTTGGTGTAATGTTTCAGGGATTCCGGACTGGAGCAGATTCGTTTGCCACGAAGACCTAGGCTGTAGGGAAGGGACCGTTTGATGTGGAATGGGTGGCAGCTGTCATAATGGAGGTACTGTTGCTTGTTGGTGGGTTTGATGTGGACGGACGTGTGAAGTTGGCCATTGGACAGGTGGAGGTCAACGTCAAGGAAAGTGGCATGGGATTTGGAGTAGGACCAGGTGAATCTGATGGAACCAAAGGAGTTGAGGTTGGAGAGGAAATTCTGGAGTTCTTCTTCACTGTGAGTCCAGATCATGAAGATGTCATCAATAAATCTGTACCAAACTTTGGGTTGGCAGACCTGGGTAACCAAGAAGGCTTCCTCTAAGCGACCCATGAATAGGTTGGCGTACGAGGGGGCCATCCTGGTACCCATGGCTGTTCCCTTTAATTGTTGGTATGTCTGGCCTTCAAAAGTGAAGAAGTTGTGGGTCAGGATGAAGCTGGCTAAGGTAATGAGGAAAGAGGTTTTAGGTAGGGTGGCAGGTGATCGGCGTGAAAGGAAATGCTCCATCGCAGCGAGGCCCTGGACGTGCGGAATATTTGTGTATAAGGAAGTGGCATCAATGGTTACAAGGATGGTTTCCGGGGGTAACAGATTGGGTAGGGATTCCAGGCGTTCAAGGAAGTGGTTGGTGTCTTTGATGAAGGATGGGAGACTGCATGTAATGGGTTGAAGGTGTTGATCTACGTAGGCAGAGATACGTTCTGTGGGGGCTTGGTAACCAGCTACAATGGGGCGGCCGGGATGATTGGGTTTGTGGATTTTAGGAAGAAGGTAGAAGGTTGGGGTGTGGGGTGTCGGTGGGGTCAGGAGGTTGATGGAGTCAGGTGAAAGGTTTTGCAGGGGGCCTAAGGTTCTGAGGATTCCTTGAAGCTCCGCCTGGACATCGGGAATGGGGTTACCTTGGCAAACTTTGTATGTGGTGTTGTCTGAAAGCTGACGCAGTCCCTCAGCCACATACTCCCGACGATCAAGTACCACGGTCGTGGAACCCTTGTCCGCCGGAAGAATGACGATGGATCGGTCAGCCTTCAGATCACGGATAGCCTGGGCTTCAGCAGTGGTGATGTTGGGTGTAGGATTAAGGTTTTTTAAGAAGGATTGAGATGCAAGGCTGGAAGTCAGAAATTCCTGGAAGGTTTGGAGAGGGTGATTTTGAGGAAGAGGAGGTGGGTCCCGCTGTGACGGAGGACGGAACTGTTCCAGGCAGGGTTCAATTTGGATGGTGTCTTGGGGAGTTGGATCATTAGGAGTAGGATTAGGATCATTTTTCTTCGTGGCAAAGTGATATTTCCAGCAGAGAGTACGGGTGTAGGACAGTAAATCTTTGACGAGGGCTGTTTGGTTGAATCTGGGAGTGGGGCTGAAGGTGAGGCCTTTGGATAGGACAGAGGTTTCGGATTGGGAGAGAGGTTTGGAGGAAAGGTTAACTACTGAATTGGGGTGTTGTGGTTCCAGATTGTGTTGAAAGGAATTTTGAGGTTTTGGAGGGAGTGGAGCTGGAAGTGGGAGATTGAGTAGATGGGAGAGACTGGGTTTGTGTGCAATGAGAGGTGGTTGAGGTTTGCTGGAAAGGTTGTGAAGGGTGAGTGAGTTGCCTTTCCGGAGGTGGGAAACCAGGAGATTGGATAGTTTTTTGAGGTGGAGGGTGGCATGCTGTTCTAATTTACGGTTGGCCTGTAGGAGGATGCTCTGAACAGCCGGTGTGGATGTGGGAGAGGAAAGATTAAGGACTTTTATTAAGGATAGGAGTTGACGGGTGTGTTCATGGGCTGAGTTGATGTGTAGGTGAAGGATTAGGTGGGTGAGGGCAATGGATTGTTCAGTTTGGAACTGGTATAGGGACTGATGGAAGGAAGGGTTGCAGCCAGAGATGGGAACTTTAAGTGTGAGGCCTTTGGGGGTAATGCCAAATGTCAGACAAGCCTGAGAAAATAGAATATGGGAGCGTAATCTGGCTAGGGCGAAGGCATGTCTGCGGAGGGAATGTAAATAAAACTTAATGGGGTCGTTGTGGGGGTGTTGTGCGGGTGACATGGTACTAGAAGGTCGAGAGTGTAACGTGAGGCTGAAATGAAAATGAATATAAAAATATGTGGGGAGAGATAAAGGTGAAGTAGAAAGCAAATGGAGATCTGGTGTGAAAAGAGGCGAAAAGGGGTTGGTTGGAGCTGGGTTATGTTGATCCTGTGGTGAAATAGTGTAGGTAGAAAACGATGTGCATAAAGGTTAGGTGGTTGTGTTGCCGCCAAAACACGTTAAAGGGTGGAGAAATTCGGGAAAATTTCGAAAAAACTACGTGAGGATGTATTAAAAGTAGTGGTATGGTGGTGGCAGATTATGGAAATGAGGCTAACAATTGTCTGGTGGAGAAATAATAACGTTAAAACCTGTGGGAAGCGGCTAAAAATGATCGGTGATGTGAAAAAACGGAAATCGAAATAAAGCAAAAGTTATTAAAACTAGCCGAAAAGGTTGTTTAATAGCTGAAAGGAACTGTTTGTGAACTAGAAACGGTGGATTTTATAGCAGTAGCGGAAGAAAAAAATTTTTTTGGTTATGGTTTGGTTATTATTACGTATTGTTGAGTATATATCGGCGGGATAAAATTGTATAGTGGATTACGGTAAAAAGCAGAAGGTGAATACAAAGGGAAACTACTGGCAAAAACAGAAGGAGGAAATAAGACGACAGAAAAGACTTCGAAATGTAACAGTGACAATAACAAACGTCATTGTTGGGTTCAAATTAATGATATGAATATAACAGAGGGAAACATTCCACGTGGAAAAAATATATCTAAAAAGAAAGATGATGAGACTTACCAAACAAAAGCGCTGGCAGGTCGATAGACACACAAACAAACACAAATATACACACAAAATTCAAGCTTTCGCAACAAACTGTTGCCTCATCAGGAAAGAGGGAAGGAGAGGGAAAGACGAAAGGATGTGGGTTTTAAGGGAGAGGGTAAGGAGTCATTCCAATCCCGGGAGCGGAAAGACTTACCTTAGGGGGAAAAAAGGACAGGTATACACTCGCGCACACACACACACATATCCATCCACACATACAGACACAAGCAGACATATTTAAAGACAAAGAGTTTGGGCAGAGATGTCAGTCGAGGTGGAAGAGTAGAGGCAAAGAAGTTGTTGAGAGACAGGTGAGGTATGAGTGGCGGCAACTGGAAATTAGCGGAGATTGAGGCCTGGCGGATAACGAGAAGAGAGGATATACTGAAGGGCAAGTTCCCATCTCCGGAGTTCGGATAGGTTGGTGTTGGTGGGAAGTATCCAGATAACCCGGACGGTGTAACACTGTGCCAAGATGTGCTGGCTGTGCACCAAGGCATGTTTAGCCACAGGGTGATCCTCATTACCAACAAACACTGTCTGCCTGTGTCCATTCATGCGAATGGACAGTTTGTTGCTGGTCATTCCCACATAGAATGCATCACAGTGTAGGCAGGTCAGTTGGTAAATCACGTGGGTGCTTTCACACGTGGCTCTGCCTTTGATCGTGTACACCTTCCGGGTTACAGGACTGGAGTAGGTGGTGGTGGGAGGGTGCATGGGACAGGTTTTGCACCGGGGGCGGTTACAAGGATAGGAGCCAGAGGGTAGGGAAGGTGGTTTGGGGATTTCATAGGGATGAACTAACAGGTTACGAAGGTTAGGTGGACGGCGGAAAGACACTCTTGGCGGAGTGGGGAGGATTTCATGAAGGATGGATCTCATTTCAGGGCAGGATTTGAGGAAGTCGTATCCCTGCTGGAGGGCCACATTCAGAGTCTGGTCCAGTCCCGGAAAGTATCCTGTCACAAGTGGGGCACTTTTGTGGTTCTTCTGTGGGGGATTCTGGGTTTGAGGGGATGAGGAAGTGGCTCTGGTTATTTGCTTCTGTACCAGGCCGGGAGGGTAGTTGCGGGATGCGAAAGCTGTTGTCAGGTTGTTGGTGTAATGTTTCAGGGATTCCGGACTGGAGCAGATTCGTTTGCCACGAAGACCTAGGCTGTAGGGAAGGGACCGTTTGATGTGGAATGGGTGGCAGCTGTCATAATGGAGGTACTGTTGCTTGTTGGTGGGTTTGATGTGGACGGACGTGTGAAGTTGGCCATTGGACAGGTGGAGGTCAACGTCAAGGAAAGTGGCATGGGATTTGGAGTAGGACCAGGTGAATCTGATGGAACCAAAGGAGTTGAGGTTGGAGAGGAAATTCTGGAGTTCTTCTTCACTGTGAGTCCAGATCATGAAGATGTCATCAATAAATCTGTACCAAACTTTGGGTTGGCAGACCTGGGTAACCAAGAAGGCTTCCTCTAAGCGACCCATGAATAGGTTGGCGTACGAGGGGGCCATCCTGGTACCCATGGCTGTTCCCTTTAATTGTTGGTATGTCTGGCCTTCAAAAGTGAAGAAGTTGTGGGTCAGGATGAAGCTGGCTAAGGTAATGAGGAAAGAGGTTTTAGGTAGGGTGGCAGGTGATCGGCGTGAAAGGAAATGCTCCATCGCAGCGAGGCCCTGGACGTGCGGAATATTTGTGTCAACAGTTTTCATTTTGCACTTACTTCTTCATAATCATTCCACCTCCAACCTCTCCCTCCCCCCCCCCTCTGCTCCCCTGCACCCTCCACCCCACCCCCACCTCTCTCTCTCTCTCTCTCTCTCTCTCTCTCTCTCTCTCTCTGTTTTTCCACAGTTCTTGATTGCATCTTTCATTTCTCTAACTCTCAGTCCATTTCTACTTCTGACTGTCATCATCTCTGGAATGAAGCTGGCACAGAACTTATATTGATAAGTTATATATATACAAAATCTTTGACATCCTACTCCATCTGGCATGTCTCTCCTCCACCTCTCATCTGTATCTTCCTTCATTATCAAGGCAGATGGGTCCATCTTACCTCAGGGTTTGACATTCCTTTGTAACCGCATTCCCCAAGGAAGTCCCTATTAGAAAACTGAAATAGCATTATCTATTTGATATTTGTTTACCTGTGGTACTGATATATCACACAGTAATGGTAAGTACTGGGCAGCAATTCTATCTCATTATTTTGTAGTTTTCTCACATGAATTTTCGTTTTGGTATATTTATGTGAAATTTTTTCAGCAGAAAGAACCGGAATACACCAAAGTGAGAAGAAAAGGTGGAAAGCTCAGGGACCCACACTCTGAAAGCCAAGGTAGTTCTTCTCTCTTTTCATATACAATTTAATACCTAGAGTCATCGGATGTTATTTAGAAATACATGTAAATTTAGCATACAGAGTCATTTTATATTTACATATTTAGCTACTGTAAGCTTATCTACAGTGCTTCCATAAAAAAATTTAACATAGAATCCATTCTTCTCCACTGATGGAATTACATGATGGTCATATGTAAGTTAGTAAAATTAACCACAAATAATACAGATAATACAGCTGTCAACTTGGCAAAATCTCAAATTGTCAGCAATTTTTTGAACCTTCCATGGATCACAATTATCCTATTTGCTTACAACATGTAATTTCATTTACAAAATAGTGCATGTTTTTTGTGACTGTGTGACTCCATACTGATCACTTACACTATACAAATTTCTTTTACGTATATTTATCTGATAGTCTGGTTAAAATTACTTGTTAATTGATGTCTTGTCACTTGACTTTCTTGTGTTGTCACATCAGCTGCTGGCTGCCAACTGATTATAGGCGGCACAAAAAAAAAAAAAAAAAAAAAAAAAAAAAAAAAAAAAAAAAAAAAAAAGGAGATCACTTTCTTTTTAACTCCCTGGAACAAGTCACAACAGAGACCTAAAATAGTACATAGGTATTTAATTGCAACATAACTATAAGAGTTGAGCTTCATTCTTTAGTTGTAATCGGTACATATCAGTAACCTTCATGTCGACTGTCTTTTGTTAACGACTGCCAGCAACCTCATAGATATAAAGTTTAACCAAGATAAATCAGGCTTTATTCATGTTCAAATGTGTTCCTTATTTTTAGTAAAGAATATGAACTTAAATCAATCCAACTGTAATACAATTCAATGAGTGGAAGACAAATGGCGTTTAAAGCATTTACTAAACATCTAACACCATGCCTCATGTCAAATCGTGAATTTTTTTTTCCCCCTCCTTAATTCTGTCCTGCAGTTGTTCAATGATATCATACTAACTCAAAATTCATTAAACTGTGAACGTGAGTCACACGTTGTGTGGTATGTGGTGAGTGGGGCATGACGTGACCAAGTGCGGGGCATGAGCTGACAGTCATGCCAAGGTAGGAACCATTGACAGTTGTGTCTAAATTGCAAATTTTTCAGAGTAAATTAATTAAGACTTAGACTCAGTGATTTGATATTATTTTGATATTTACCGTAGTAACCACGATAGCTGACTTGTGTTCAAATCTCATAGTTTATCATTTTTAGATCTAGTCTGCTTTTACGTTATTTACTTAGAAATAACCCAAAAAGATGATGCTTGGCTCAAAATATTACTATTTATATTAAATTTAAAGGTCATATATATATATACTTTTTAGAAGGTTTTTGCGTCAGCTTTTTTAAAAATACTAGTTTTATTTCAAGCTTTTTTAAAAATACTAGTTTTATTTCAAGCTTTTTAAGTTAAGCAGTGATGATGATTCTAAATCAAGTCAGAAAAAAGTGAGCTGCCATTGCACTCTCTCGAGTAATTTTTTTTTATTTATTTATTTTTTTTTTTTTAATATATCTATCCAATTTTGTTAAATATTCTGTAGCACATATCAAGAGATCATGCTGGAGAAAAATATTTTTACTTAATTTAGCTAACAACATTTAAATGGCTCAACAGACTTTCATGGAACATAACTAAGAACCATCCCGATTAAACCAGCTTTTGTATAAAAACAGAAAAAAAAGAAAAAACGAAGAAAAAAAAGAAAAACCTGTATTAAAATAAGACCTTTCATTTATGCCACAGACATACACAGATTAAACTTATAATATCCCTCTGTTTGTGTCGGGGGTTGATTAACTAGTTGTTCCTGATGATGCATTGCTGTGACTCAGTGTGGTTACATGGAAATGAAAGAAAAGAAAAAAAACACATGTTTCTAATATGTATGGGAATTTGATATACATCCCAATCTCCTTCTATCCTACATCTCTGTACTTCTCCTTCTCCCCTCTCTTTGCCCATCTCCTTCTTCTTCCCCGTCTCTCACTCCATTACCTCCTCCCCCCCTTTCTCTGTACATCTTCTCCTCCTACCTCTCTCTCTGTTTCCTCCTGCTCCCGATCTCTCCCCCTCTTTCTGTCCATCACCTCCTCCCACCTTTCTGTGTCCATCTTTTGTTCTCCATCACTCTCCATCTTCTCCTGCCCCATATCTGCCCATCTCTTCCTTTCCATTCTCTATGTCCAGTTCTCTTCTCCCCCCTCTCTGGCCATGAACCTTGTTTGCTATAATTGCAAATTCAGATTCTGTAGAAGTGACATAATCATCAGCTGATAACCCATAAATACAACTTTTTTGTCTGCTAACAGCGTTCAAAGCAATTGGTGGTGGTGAAGACTTAATACTCTGGACACATGAACAGCAACATTTTAATGGTCTGGCCTTGAGACTGTGTTGTCAAAATTTCAAAGCAATTGGTGAAAAAAAAGGTATAAAATTTTGAAAAAATGAACATCTACATTTTTATTTATATAGATCCTGGACACATGTTCACTGACCAGCTACAGTGCAACTGTTTGAATGTTGTGGCTGGCAGCAGTTGAAAACCTGACATCATAATCACAAAAACTACTGGCATGTGCTGATATATATCAAGCAGAACTAGGGAGAAAAGTGACACTGGTATGGGGACAGACACTAGCACCTGTTGCAGTTTTATTGTTGTAATTATAAGAAATTATGTTTTAAGAACATGAATTTCAGAACAGATTTTGTAAAAGTTTTCACAAATAGAAACTTGTGATTTCTATGGCTGGGAGGGAGGGGGGGGGGATGTGTCCATTGGGGGGGCTGGTATGGCTGAAGAAGTGTGTCCCCGCACCTACAGTTTTAGAAATTAAGCACTACGTGTAATGCAGAGAAATGTTGGCTGCAGCCACCATGAGATATGATGAAACATGAAATGCCATGTTGACAGTTGCTTTTAAGTTACCAGTGACTGACCTGCAGGATGTGTTTTGTAAGCCTGAATCTAAACTTGTTTGCTAATGTAACCACAGCTTCATAATGTGCAATGTACTTGAGAAAACAGTGGTTAACAACCTGCATCAAAACTATTAACCACACTCACTAACCTCTGTGAGCAACTTCAAGAGAGAAAAATTTCAGTTTCAACACGAAAAATAAACTTCATTAGTACCTGAAACTATCCACACACTGGCTACACATGCTGATGTGTTACCAACTAATGAGCAGTCCTAGTTGGCACATGGTTGCAGGTTATAGGTGACACAGGCACAGCATGTAGAAAGAATAAAAGTAAGGAAATGTTTTTTTCTACATTTCTCCAACTATTTGAGAAGAGCACCTTTATTCCGCACTTTGTGTATTACTCTCTTCATATGCATCACAGCAGTCATCCTGTTCATTTCGTTGACTTTAAAGACCCTGGATACTTAGTTTCCCAACTTCACTCACAGTAAACTTTTTATTTTTACAAGCAACATATCCTTTCACTTAATGCAAAAGTTTGCATCACCATGTCTTCTCATTCCATCAATATTTTATGGCCTTGCCAAACCGGTCAAAATGATGATTAGCTGCCCTCATCTTGTGGAAAGAATCCAGATTTTTTACATATTTCTGAATACTTCTGTTCTTGCCCTGCATATGAAGACAAGAGTGCCCTGTTTCACTTCATTCTTATGTTTTTTCTTTACCAATACAAAATGTGGTCATTTCACTAATCATAAATGTGGCGGTGGTTTGCAGGGCTACTTTGGAAACTGGTATGAGAGGTCCTCCCTCTCAAAGTATTTCTGCACATGCACACAAATTGTTGCAGTTGGTCTATAAACACAATTCCTTGTCTGGCTTTCTTTTTTGATGTGTTTCAATCACAAATACTGGTTCTCCTCCTTATATTTAATATTTCACCAGTTGTAACCACACCAAACACACACACACACACACACACACACACACACACACTGGTGGTAATGAAAGACACACATTTTGTGGACAGCACTAGCCAAACTATGAAAGTGAGCTGACCATTTGTTGTGGCAGTATGGCAAAGATGAACAATTCGGGCACGACATTTAGTGCTCTGACTATAGAAAACTAGCTCCGACATGTGGAAATGTCAAACAAAAAGGAATTTTAACCAGACTTCAGTCGACAAATGTATTAGCAAACATATCTGCAAACATCATCATCACAAAAAGAGAGAATGATATTAGTTGCTCCTAAATTTCTACATGGAGTAGAAGTTAAAAGGAAGGAACATTAAGGTTTATAATATCTTAGACATTAAAGTCATTAGAGAGGGAGCACAAGTTCAGATTAGAAATAATGGCAAAGGAGTTTTACTAGCCTCTTGCAAGGGAACTAGCTCATCACTTTCCTTAAACGAGTTAATGAACCAATGAAACCCTACATCAGAATGGAATCTGTACCCAACTCCTCTCAGATATGACCGAGCCAGGTGGCACAGTGGTTAAGACACTGCCAGCTAAACTCCTGTCTGGAAGTCAACATTTAGAATTTCATGGTTCCCTTAAATCACTTAAGGCTAGTCAGGATGGTCTCTTTGAAAGGGGCATGACCACTTTCCTTCACTATCCTTCCTGAGTATGATTTTGTGCTCCATCTTTAATGACCTCTTTGTCAATGAGATGGCAAACTCAAATGTTCCTTCTTCCACTTTAGTACAAAATCAGTTCCTTGCCCTTTTTGCCACCTTGCTCAGTATAGAAGGAATTTATGTTTTGCTCCTAATGCTGGAGACAGCTTCGTGAGGATGTCTGTGCCATTAGGAGACACAGAAACATTCCTTAGGCTATGGCCAATGCTCATATAACTAAAATCATAAAGGATGCAAATGCCAGACATGAAAGCCTGCATTACATGATTTCAATCTGCTTCAAAATTGTTTTTATGGTCTGTCAACTTAATTGCTGTCATAGTACAATCAAATGAGAACAACATTCCATACTCATCACTACTACCATAGTGGTGCCAATGGCCTCGCCGCAGTGGTAACACTGGTTCCCGTCAGATCACTGAAGTGAAGCGCTTTCGGGCTGGGCTAGCACTTGGATGGGTGACCATCCGGTCTGCCAAGCGCTGTTGGCAAGCGGGGTGCACTCAGCCCCTTGTGAGGCAAACTGAGGAGCCACTTGATTGAGAAGTAGTGGCTCTGGTCTCGGAAACTGACATACAACCGGGAGAGCAGTGTGCTGACCACATGCCCCTCCATATCTGCATCCAGTGACACCTTTGGGCTGAGGATGACACGGTGGCCAGTTGGTACCTTTGGGCCTTCATGGACTGTGCAGGAGGAGTTAAGTTTAGTTTTGGTTTTAATACCATAGTGGCATACATACATAAACACAAAAACTCATGCTATATTACCCAGTACATTGTTCTACACATGTTGATCTGATAATTTCAGTATACAGCCAGCAGCAATGCAAAGTTATACTGACAATAGTTGTCACTGACCAGCATATCAAACTTATCAATGTGTGCTGGGAACAAGGTGTCAATTATATCTTTTGTCACCAATTATAACATTATCATCATATAAGACTTGAACCTTGTAAACACAAATCTGTACAGGCTTATGTCATTGCACATAGCAAGTAAGTCAGTCTATAAAACTGAAGCAAAAACTTCAAAACCATTTACAAACAATAACATTTAAAAACTTTCACTAGCTTATAGAAGTTGTAAACTAACATATAACAACACACAAGTAACAGAAAAATACCTAGCTCTTATTTGTCACACTTATTTTATGAATAAGTGTAACAAATTCTATAAAAACCTTATGCTATATCATTATGTCTATTTGTTCAATATATTGTCCTCTTTTTTCAGTATGTGTGTGTATTTCCATTTCTGTGAGTACATCTTCAACTCTTCCTTTCTTGCTTGTATGTAGTCATTGTAGGACTTTGCCCACCTCTGAAATAATCTTGTCAGTCTGAATCAAACAAGTTGCCACTATGAAATTTTTGTTTTCAACCAATTTAGTGTGCTCTGTAAATCTGATGTTGAAATTACGTCCCATCTGACGTATATAAATTTCTGACATCTGTCACAGTTAAGTTGGTAGATACCAGACCTTCACAAGGGATCTTCTTTGTGGTTTACATGGTGCATCAGTCTATTCAGGGTATGCTTAGTACACAAGCTGATATTTACTTTTTTAATCAAAAAGAGACCTTCACAAATCTGTCCAATATTTGACCAATTTACGGTTCCAAGTTATATACCAGGGTGTCTACGACCCGGGACAACCGGGAGATCCGGGAAAAACCCAGGATTTTTTTCATCCGGGATAAACCCGGGAATTTTTTGGAATTCCGGAATTTTTTTGTTTTTTTGTTTTAGCTTTCAGTTAAATTTTTGTAATTTTGACTGGTAAGAAACAATATTCTTACAAAGGGTATTGTGTATCACACTACTGCAGAATAATACTGCAGCAATAAAACATGAACGGGAAAAAAACTTAAGTTGCAAAGGAAATGCGCTATATAGAATAACTAATCACAGTGCTTATACAAGCATCTGCCAACAGCAAAATGTGTTAAAGGCCTTAGGAAGACTGTTCAGTGCTTCATAACAACAAATTGCCTCCGTCTCCAATGAGCGTGACGTCACAACTGTTTACTCGAGGCCAACGAGAAAGACACGTTGGCCTCGTGTTTACTTCAGATTCGTTTGAGCAGGGCGGGCTCATGCGCATGCGCAGTTGAGTTGCGCATGTGTAGTACCTTCCCCCGCTTCTGGCTACAGGCCCCCTCCAAAACCCAGGCGATCATTGTAGGCAAAACCACCCCTTCCTTCCGCCTCCTTGATTTCTATCTCACCATCTATGGCCGTCCTATCGCCCTCACTCCCACCCTTAAGTACCTTGGTGTCACCCTCGACTGTCGCCTCTCCTGGACTCCCCACCTCCGGACAATCCAAGCCAAGGCACGCTCCCGACTCAGTCTCCTCAAGCTCCTCTCCGGCCGTACGTGGGGTCTGGACCCCTCCACCATCCTCCACACCTATAAGTCCCTCATCCGCCCTATCCTTTGTTATGCTCATCCGGCTTGGATCTCCGCCCCCCCTACCTTTTATAAATCCCTCCAAATCCTTGAACGTCATGCTCTCCGCCTCGCCTATCGCATCCGTCTCCCCTCCCCCACGCGGATCTTGTACGATCTCATCCCCTTCACCCACCTCCTCCTTTTCCTTGAAAGGATACGGATCCTGTACACCTCCCACAAACTCGATCCTCCTCACCCGCTCGTCTCCCCGATCCTCTCCCAACCCCACCTGCTGCTGTGCCTGTATTCGCACGTTCCACACGGTCTCCATCTCTCCACCCTCCTTACCCTCTCCCAAGGTGGCTTCCGCCAGCTCCCCCTCCCTGATGATGCCCTCCTCCCCTCCATCTATCCCTCCTACCAGCTTTGATCCTCCTGCCCTCCTCCTGTGCTTGCTCCTCTGGGCACCCTCCCTCCCTTCTCTCCCTTTTCCCTTCCTCCTCCTTTTCTCCCCCCTCCTCCCCCAGGCCTCCCCTCCCCTGTCCCTCTCCTCCTGCCCCCGTCTCCTCAGCCATTGGCATCCTTTTTCTCCCCTCTCCCCCACCTCACCCCTGTTCCCCTCTTGGCAGGTCCCCGGACTCGCACACGCTAAGTGGACATTCGCGCGCCGGAGATCACCGCCATCAGTGTTTCGTGTGTGCCGTCATGTTTAGTGTTCAGTGTTCACCATCACACTCCATCATTCACCAGTGCCATCGACATCTTCAGTGTTTGTGCCTCGTGTCAACAGTTTGTAGTGTGCATTGTCTTCGAGTGTGAACGGCCTCATGTTTTTTATGTTTATGTGTCTACTGTTTTTTCTCCCGCCGTTTTGTTCCAACCCCTGTGTCTTCTCTGTTTTATCATTGTACTATCTTTGGCTGAAGAGCGGCGTATTGTGCTGCTGCCAGCCTACCTGTTATATTGGTATTAAAATCACAATAAAGAGAAAAAAAAAAGATGGCTACAGGCTACAGAAGTGTGACTGTTAGCTCTATAAGCAGCAGCAGCAGCTGCTGCTGCAGCAAAATGCTACCCGTAAAAATTTTACTGGCGTGTGCAAGTTGCCAGATTCACTGGGGGCAAACTGGGGTAACTACCCCGGGCGGCAATTTCAGGGGAATGGGAAGGGGCCGCCAAATTCATATTCTTGAGGAAAAAAAACCTTGTTTCACAAAGCGCCTAGTATCCAGCGCACGTTGGTCTGTTGATTATTCATATGATTTTGAAACGCATCCCTGTTAGTTTTTGAACATTTTAGAACATATTCTAAGTTTATTTCTGAATGAATCATAAGTTGAATTTTGAATGTGTGTATAGTGTATGTCATGTATCTACCAGGGGAATCCCGTCGCATCTACAAATAAATTTTCCTGCAGACAGAAGGGGACGGGGCCATAAGAGCTGAGCGGAATAAAGCCGAACGGGTGAATGGCAATCGTTGTTTGTTTTTGTGGTTATGAATGATAGCGTTATTATAATTACCAGCGAAATCCTTAGATTGAGACTACCAGAGTGGAAATAAACGACTAACAGGAATCATGGGTAAGAAAAATTACGTATTTTCTTCTTGGTGTATCCAAGAAAATGAAATTTTGATACAAAATTTTTGGCCAGACCGCTACACTAATAAGGATCAGTTTTACTGTCCCCGGTAGCAGTCACCTGAGTAGCACGGAAAACGCGTTGTATGAACACGTAATAACGCCTGACCGGAGAATAAATGCGGGATAACTAAACCGTTGATTGTGGCAGGGCTAGCGAAGTTAACTGGAGAATAAGTTACAGAATTAGTGATGACAAGATTGTTTGGTAGAACGAGGAAAGAGAAGAAATGGGGACATCGCACAAATTATGGAAGAATAACATGATTCCAAATTTATATGAAAATTTCATACTACTACTTTTCGATCTCATGCTTGAGAAGCTGGAGCGTATGAATGAAATGTGAAACTATTTCTGAACATAAAACTTTTTGCTTTTAGTAGGCCTAATAGGCATTTGATATTGGTACTTTGTGAATTATATTTTCTCGTGTTATAAAAATGACCATTTCTTCCAAAACAGTCTAGTTTATTTGGTTTGTGTTACAGTAGCTGCAATATTAGACAGGCCTATTTCGTTTTATCTAGCAGACAGTGACAAAATACACATAATCAGATTGAGGAACTACACAAGATTTGGGTACTGTTTGTATTAACAGCTTTTTCAGTATTAGACATTTCTGTTTTTCATGTAGCAAAACATTTGACGACCTTTGATGAGGTAATGGATTCTTTCCCAGAAAGGAAAGCACGCCATGTAAAGCTGTAACAAGGTTGGATTGAAAAAATGCTAGGACTTACGGACTGAAGAAATGTGTACTGCCTTGCTTGTCTCTTCTACTGGTTTCATGTATCTTAAATTTAATTTTATGTCACACAAAAAAGCAAGTTATTAGCTATAGGCAATAAAGAATGCAAATTTTCTGAAGAGTTCTTGTTCTCCCGGTTACAAATTATCCCATCCAATATTGATTGCGAGGTTTTTTTTTCTGATGCATAGAGCAGTCTGAGTTAAGAGTTGGAAAGTGGTTAAACTCCACATGACCGGCATTTACTTTTAGTGATTTTGCTGTTTCCTCTTCGTTTATTGCTCTCACGCCAAGTGAAAATAAAATGGATTTCTGTGGCTGGGTGCTATCAACTGAATTAAAATACACTGACATGAGTACGGAAGGCTAAAATATGTTATTAGTTTCAGTTTTTATTTTATTTCCACCTTTCTGACACCCAAGTATCAATCGCCTTGCAGAACAATTAAGTTATTTTTGTCGATTTGCTAAAGAAATTTGGCTTTTATTAATCTTTTCCGATGAGGCAGTCAATTTATTAGAAACAAAGTGTTTCATTCCACACTATTGGCTAGTTTCAACTGTTCTCTGCATTTCAAAAATACATGTTTTCATCTTTTAGCACGTATGACATTATGCCATAATGAAGAACCAAACATTAGATAATACAGTACTGGTACTCCAAGAATATTTACATCCGAATCTGCACATACGAATGTGCACTTTAAGCCGAATTACCCATTTTAGTATGGTGCACAAAAATTCCGATGCTCTTTGAGTATCCTCTGATGATTTGTTTCTTTTATGACATAATGTAAGATCTTTTAATGTCTTACACTTAAGAACATACGCGCTTCCAGCATCCTAGTAGCTGCGCAGGCGCGGTGATGGCTGTTATCTGGCGCATTCTGGCAACTACTCAAACGAACCTATTTCTAACAGGTTGCGGGAAAATATTGCGAATAGTTATTTGAAAAGCGTTATTTTCAAAGTAAATTTCCTTTTATGTAAGATGAACTATGTGGGAGAATGTACGATGAATTTCTTAAATCACAGAGCGTTTGACTCTCATTTAAAAATCAAGTCTTTGAGTACAAACATTTAGAAAAATTTCGAGCCCCGAAGATCAAGACATTTATGTCTTCATTAAAAATTTTACTGTCACATTTGTGGTGTATAACTTAAAGAGTAACACATGCAAAAAAGATCAACATTATATGTGAAAGCTTAGCTTCTCTTGCAGCTTATTAATCTTCGAGACCAAGATAATATGTGAAAGCTCTGCTTTTCTTGTAGTAACAGTATATATAATAATTTAAATCATTAACTTTTCCTATTTGTGTGCACGCCCTACTTAACAGTTATAACGCTATTGGGTGACTACATCACGTGTCCTATGCTTGAATATCCTCTGTCATAGGCTGGCGAGATCACGTGACATGAGCTATGACTGGCTACAAATCGTATTGCAATCTTGGTAGAATTTAAATTTAGACTTTCCTGATACGAAAATATGCAGCGTATATGTGGCTGCACATCGAAGAACTTTCCAAAACCTTTTTTTTTTTTTACTGAGTTTGGTTTTCTAAAGAGCCGAGAAGTACTACACCAGTGTATAAAACCATAACCATTCAAAGGACTGATAAGTTTTACAGTTCCAAGGAAAAGTATACTGTCACTTAACACGGAAAAAGTGTATCTTCACCCAGGAGAAAGTGTAATTTTAACCGGGAAATCCGGGAGAAATCTGGGAATTTTTTTTTCTTGTCCATGTATACACCCTGTATATGATAACAATGTTAAACTCTGTGACAGTAGATTATAATGAGGCACTGTGTTCCTAGCACATATCAATAGATTTGATCATCTGAGCAGTAGTGACTGTTATCAGTTTTTCTTTTAACTGCTGTCTGCTGTTAGACTGGACAGCATTATATCAACCCAAGTGTAGCAGTGTTCTAAGCAACACACTTCTGGTCAAAAGTTTTCAGTCACCTAGAACAACTATGGATTTATGTATTATTCATTTTGAATATACTATTATCACACTGTTCCGATAATAAAACAAGTATAAACATGTAAAGACTAAGCACCTCTTTTGGGAATTTGACTGGTTTTTCACATAGAGGGATGCTAAAGAATACCCACATCAACACTGATGTTCCTTTAAGTAAGATTGTTCATGTCCAATAGGCTTCATTCCTTCAACTGCCTATATAGTAACCAGTTCACATTAGTTTACAATACACTGTGTGCATCTAGCAGTGTGTTTGTATACTTTATCTAGTTCATACCATATTACCTCCTAATGGCATGGAAGCAGGATACTGGAATTGAAAAATATGCTGTAATTGCTGCACTGCAGCAGGAAGACTATTCTAGTAAGACTACAGTAATGGAAGTTGGCATAGCTGAATCTACAGTGGTGTACACATTGCAGTGGTTCAAGTAGTGCAAGTGTTTTGTTATCTGGAAGATCCCAAATAACATTATTCAAGGAACATCATTTCATATGTGTATGGAGTAAATGTTAGAAGACTCTTACTGCAACTGAAATTCATGAGAAAGTAAATAGTGTGCGAGCAGTTCCCATCTCTGTCTCGACAGTGCAATGCCGTCTTCGTGAATAATGTTTTAGGGGTGCATAGCAGCCAAAAAATCTTTATTACACAAATAAAATAAAATGAAATACTGCAGTGGGCACAGCAGCATAGAAACTAGAGCATGCAGCTATGACCCATGGTGTTATTCATGGGTGAATCTGAGTTTGAAGTATGTAGAAACCATCACTGAATGTTTGTTCATTGACTTCATGGAGAACATATGAAAAGTAAGTTTGTGACACCAAGAGTGAAAGATGGTGGAGGGTCCATCATGGTGTGAGGATGACAGGTGATAAACTCTGTGACTTAGTGATAATTAATGGAACATTAAAGAAAGAAGGTTACCACAGAATGCTGATCAACAATGCAGTTCCATCCAGCAAGAGACTTACTGGTTTCGGTTTGTTCTGCAGCAGAACAATGATCACAAACATGCTTTTAATTTGTGCAGAGGGTATGTCAATAGAAAAGAGGAATGTGGGGATCTGAAGATATAATTTGGCCAAGTCAGTCACAATCCCACTATGGGCTGAATGTGACACGGAGGTCAGAAAACTGAGGTCGCCTAATGTTGAAGATCTATGTAATAATTTATCGATGTTTGGACTGCAATATTGCCGAAAAGCAGTACAAAATCGTATCTCGAGAATGCCAAGACTCTGTGCAGCTGTTCTGCGGTAAGGAATGAATACTCTGGAGAGGCTAAAATCTGAACCATATTGTATTGTACTTAATGACAGGGAGAGAAAATATTTATTTTGTTGGTCTATTTAGTTTTGACAATATGTTTGTACCTTAAAATGAAGTATGTACTTTTTATAATGGGTAACTGAAAACTTTTGACTGATTGCGTATATCATGAGTTTTTATTTGTATGTATTTGTGCCACTAGAGCAGCAGTGTTATTAAAATTGTTAACTATTATTAAACATTGTTCTCATTTGTGTCTACCATAACAGCAGTTATTCACTGTCCAGTCACATTAATGTGACCACCTGTCAAAAGCATGAACAACCACTTTTTGCCATGCAGACCACTGTGAGATATGCAGGAGTGTCATTGAAGTCCTGGAAGGAACCAACAAGGGTGTGGAGCCATGCTGACTTGACTGGCTCATTGGAGTATCCGTGGCATAAACAGCCCAATCGCAGAGGCCCAATGTTTTCTTGAGTGGGCATAAATCCAGGGAGTTTGGTGGCTAGGGAGAATGGTAAACTCATGCTGGTGCTCTTTAAATCATGCATGTAAAGCATGAGCTGTAGGACACATTGCATTGTCCTGCTGATAGATGCCATCGTGCCGAGAAAAAAACATGGTCCCCAAGGATAGATGTGTGCTTGTGTTGATCCATTCTGTCTTCCAGAAAGTTGATTCCTGCAGGGAATGCCACAAAAACATCCCCCAGACCATAATCCATACAGGGTGTTTGCTTTAACACGTTTCACACCATACATTCCAATAAACGCCTTGTGTGATATGGCTCAACCATCAGAGCTATTGATGAGTGTTCAAACTACCAACACTCTAGCTAGATAACTGTTCACTGTGGAACATTGGTGTATGGAAGCTTCTGCCACCATAAGATATTGAAAATCCTGCTGAAACAGTGAACATCAAAGCTACAAAGCCTATGCAATTGCCTTGTGGGCATTGTCCAAGTTTTGCTTCAATATCAAAGTTCATAGATTACACTGGTGCACCATAATCAAAGCTTGATTTTTCTACTAGCACTTCTCCCAAACATTTTTCCTGGGATTGTCCACCTAAGTATTTGAAGCTACTCACAATAGTAGTTAGAAAAGTGTATGTTTTTTACACCATAATGCTGATTTTCTGTGAACTGATTGTAAGACCAAATTTTTTGCTGCCATCTGATAGCTGGCTGATGATATACTAAGAGTTGTAATTTAGAAAAGACTGCCAAATCAACAGCATTGGCAAACAGAACCTCATATATGCGCAGTCCACCTGATTTTTTTCTTCAAGGCGAGCAACATTGAGAGTTTTCCCATCAAACCTTTTGAACAATTACACACACTCATTGCAGTCTCCAAATACACCCTTCATGAGCAAGGTGAGATACACACAAAAAGTGTAGTAGCCAGTACATAGCCTTGTTTGGCATGAGGAAGACATGTGACAATTAGCTTTTGAAAATTATAATAGCTGCATGTTATTACAGAATGAAGTGATAATGATGGGGACTCTAAGTGGAAAGTGTAATTTAGGAGTGAGAGGAAACCATAAGCTTGTAGAAGACTGATTAACATGGTAGTTTCCAATATTCCATATCTACAGCTGATCAACCGCTGCAAAATCACATTGTGTTTGTAGATAAATTTAGGAGGCAAGTGCATCAGAATGACCCATGCAATGATCATTCTAGATACTTAGGAGAAACATTTTTCAGTATTTTTTCCAATTGCTTTGATTTTTCTGCTGTAAGTTAAGAGTCAGAATTCTGTGGAATATAACTATCTTCCCAAGAGGCCAATGAGTACATGCAGATGTTGAAATAATGTAGATTTTCCACTGTTTACAATTTCAGTACAGATGCCATCTTCAACTAAAACCCAAATCTTGCTAGGAAGTCTATGACTTTGTTGAGTTCAGTACAGGATAATGGTCTACCTCTCTTCAATAACTGACATTAGGGAGAAGGCATCATGGTTCCATTTGCTAACTTTCTGTTTGCTAACATGACTCTCTGCTCCCTGGTTGACTGAGATTACCTCACCTGCCTTGAATGACAAGGAGCAGTGTTGCAGGTTGAGAGAGCCTTCTCAATCTCCTCCTAAATTCTTCGTGTGGACCCAGGGTCTGCAGCATTGTGCATGCTTTTGCATAAATTAAGCCAGAAGTTGTTGGTACATTCACAAGCTGTCTACTGAACCCTATTATTGACAGCAAGGCCAGACATTTTTAATATTTTGTTTTACTTGATGCCTTCGCTTATTGTCTACTGTTCTTAATGGAGCTATGTCTTACATCACAAACTGAATATACAGTGCCTGATGAAAAATGTGAAGCTCTCAGATGCCAATGTAGCTTTGTACACATACACACCATCAGCAGGAATGTAAATGATTAGAATTGTATTCTCTGTTACAGTTAGAAAGGCCACCAGAGTGCCTTAGTGTTGTTTGGGTTTAGTGTTGTTACCAGGCCAGTAGAGTAAATAAGGGGTCAGGTGATAAGCGATAGCTGTGGAGGGCAGGGATATGCCACATAACCATGTAAGACAGAGTTATGAGCACCTGACAGAATTATAAAGAGGTCTCATTGTGGGTCTCCATTTGGCCAACTGGTCGAGTCATGCACTATCCAGATTTTTGGGGCATTTGTGCAAAACGGTGGTTTGATGTTTGACTGCATGGGAACATGAGAGCAGGTACATTTGTCATCAAGGTTCCAGTTAACCACATCTGACCATCACAAGGGAGGACTGCCATGTGCACCAAGCGCAGTGTGACCACTTCACATCTATGTCTAAATAGTGGACTACATGCTACATTGTGTCATCTCACACCATTTATAGGAAACCAGCAGCAGCCATACTAGGAAATTACCTTCCCATGCCTAGGCTGCTTTTAACACCACAACACAAGTGGTTGTGTTTGGAACCCTGCAGTGACTAAAAATCATAGACTGCTGATGAAAGGCATTACATTCTGTTCTGCGATAAATCGTGGCTCTGCAGTACCCTAGATGAGCATTGTTGGCAAGTATGTTGGTGACCTGTGGAGAGATCCCATTTTTCCAGTGCTTTGAAGGTGTACAGCATTGTTACTCCTGGCATCATGGAGTGGGAAGCCATCAGGTATGATTTCAGGTCACACCTGGTTGTGATTGAGAGGTCTCTGATGTCACAAATGGAGTGAGGGAAAAATGACTGTTTATACATCTCTCTATGAGCCCTAATTTCTCTCATTTTGTCTTTGTGGTACTTACGTTAAAAGTATGTTTGCAACTGTATAATCATTCTGCAGTGGAGCTCCAGACATCAGTTCTCTAAATTTTCTCAGTAGTGTTTAGCAGAAAGAATATTGTCTTCCTTCCAGGGATTCCCATTTGAATTCATGAAGCACATCCATAATACTGGTATGTTGATCAAACCTACCTGTAACAAACAAATCTAGCAGCACATCTCTGAATTTTGTTGATGTCTTCCTTTAAACTGATCTGGTGGGCATCCCAAACAAGCAAGCAGTACTCAAGACTGGATCACTCAAGTGTGTTCTATATACACTTTCCTAGAATTCTCCCAATAAACCAAAGTCGACCATTCACCTTTCCTTCTAATGCCCTTACATGCTCATTGCAGTTCTTATCATTTTGCAGAGTTATGCATGGATATTTAATGAATGTTACTGTTTCAAGGAGTTATCCACTAACAATACATTAGAATATTACTTGCAGTAGGTACAACACCTACTAAAATTTTTTTGCAGATCAAAACGGTTTATGATGAAGGTGTCATGAACAGAATAAGTATGTTTAAGTGGTGCAGGGAGTTTAGTGGAGGTAAAACAAATGTTCATGATGAGCAGAGGAGTGGAAGACCTTCCATTTTGACTGATAGGTTGGTGCAAAAGCTTTAGGAAACTGTTTGTGAAGACCGCCTGTTGACAGTGGATGAAATTTCTGTGTTGTTTCCACAACTCTCCAGAACTTTTCTATATGGGACGCTAACAGATATACTGGTATACCAGAAACTGTGTGCAAGATGGGTCCCAAAACAGCTGACATAACAGCACAAGAAAAATCGGGTAAGGAGTGCCTGCAAGTTTCCTGAGTGACTTGATTGGATGGTGAGGATGTCTGAGCTCTTTTGTGACTGGAGACAAAACATGGGTCACTCACACCTGGGACAAAAAGACAGTTATCACAGTGGCGTCACACCAATTCCCCATCTGCCAGAGATTCAAAACTATCATTTTGAGCCAAAATATCATGGCTTCAGTGTTTAGGGACCCAAGTGGCACCATTTTGGTCAAATTTATGTCTCAAAGGGTTGCACAACAATATTGTGATACACTAAAAAATCTCAAACGGAGCATTCAAAACAGGGAGGGGGCGGTAGATTCTGACAAGAGGAGTGTGTTTTTTGCACAGTAATGCTTGTCCTCACATGGCCTTAGCCATTGGGGTGCTTTTGGAGTCATTTGGTTGGGATATTTCAAACATCCCCCACCCCCCTCCCCTTGTCTGCTATTGTTCCCCTGACCTTGAACGTTTAGGTTATCGGGTTATCACATTTTCACCTCCCAGAAGGCATGCATAAGTGGAATTAAATATTCAGCTGACAAGCAGGTAGAGAAAGAGGTTCTGAAGTGGCGTAAGAAGCTGGCAGAAGAGTCCTTCGAGAAGGGCATAAGGAAGTTTGTGCAATGGCTCACCACATGCATTGATCAGGATGGTGATTACGTGGAAAAATAGTCAACAAGTGTGTCAACAATATCCTGTATGTTTTTCACATACACTTTTCCTAAAAAAATATGAAAATCTAGTACACTAACTTTCTGAACATGCCTTGTATATTCGAACTTGTTCAAGATTTCTGCTGCAAACCGATGTTAAAGATATTGGTCTGTAATTTTGTGGTCAATTCTTTTACCCTCCGACTTCTCTATAAAAGGTATACCTATTACTGTGTCCTCCATAGGGGAGTCTATGTGACAGTGAAATGACAGCATATCTGATTAATACTCCTCCGTGAATGATCCCTTAAATGCAAAGTTTATAACTTCAGCTTTCCTTTTGTTGTCTTCTATTGCAACACCAGACTAATCAGTGAGTGACTGTGTGCAAACAAAACAGCTGTCAGAGCAGCACAAGAAAATGATCTGCTTAGTGATTTTATGGTGGACCAGTTACAATGTAATTTGGTAAGAAAAAGAGATTACCTTTTTCCAAGCTAGTTGTTATCTGTTATTGGGAAACATATTTATTTTCAGCTGTTTTAAGTAGAAATGGTGTAAAGCTGGTTAATGTAACTGACGAATGCTATTATTAGCAATAGTTTGAATAACATGCAAGGCAGTTTATAAAAGTTATAATTCTCTTAACTGAAGTACACCATAGCTCATTCCTCACCTCTAAAGTTTCGTATTGATGTTCATCTTCATCAAACCTAGTATGTGATTGGAGCATTTAATTCAGAACTCAGAGTTAACTGCCTGTAATGAAACTCATTTGTTGTGCACATGAAACTAATAATTGATTTACCTGTTTGTTTCTAAATGTTTTGTGCTTCAGAGTCTGAGTTGAGAAATACAAGTAAGTGTGTGAACGTTTGTACAATGGAAGAAAGAAAGTAACAATATTATGAAAAGGGTAGTTGCTACTTGCCATATAGTGGAGATGCTGAATCACATATAGGCACAAGAAATGACTGTCACAAAGTGGGCTTTTGGCCAACAAGGCCTTATCATTGTCAACCACTGCTCAACACCCCCCCCCCCCTCTCTCTCTCTCTCTCTCTCTCTCTCATCACTCAAAGTAGAATTCCAGAATTTCATCACTCAATCACTCACCATCCAGCCTATACAATATCAAAGTCCATCCCTAAGTCACCCATGTTCACAATCCTGAATCCCAGTGATCATTCCACTGTGGACAGTCCAGGTGAAATACATGCCTCATTAACCCACCCACAACCTCCTACAGATCAGTCAAATGTGTTTCCCATCCTATCAAAGGTTGGACCATGGATAAAAGCAACCAAAAAAATGCTAGATTTGCTGTAATTATTATAAGTCAGCTAAGCTCAATTCATAAATGTTTTCAACAGCTTAACATGGTTCCCAATATAATATTTATCTGTCATTTTCTGATTACTTGAAATGGTTACCTCTTCACTGCAATCTAAAGATTGCAATATTGTCAGTAGTATAAAAATATGTCTCGATTGCAAAGTATTTTTATTAACACATGATTGGTTTCGATACCTTATGCAACAGCCTCAGACATAAAATGTGTGGCATGTGACATGAACTGCAGAATCATAAGCAGTAGATAAAATAGCACCAACCAATATTTTTTGTGGCCTGCCCACTTATCACATGTGGCCAGGAAAATGGCAAATGATTGTGTTCTATCATATTCAGTATAGCAAGAGATGATCTGTGTCTCAAGGAAATAATTCAGATAATGGTGGCAGAAGCTGTAGCTTGGATTTGCTACTGTTCCTCATATATTTGTATAAGCTACAAGTAGAACCAGCCCTTTTTGTAACTGACAGAAGTATTATGTTCGTCTATCATTTAACAGTTCAGCATATTATGAGTAGTTATCTTCAATGACTCCATTTTATGTATTCCACCCAGGAGGTTCCATTATCATCTGGGCATTATACTCACTTTTACCAGGCAGACTGCAGCATAACATATGGTAGATGTTTTTCAAAATGGTAAGTTACTTTATTTCAGATGGAAACAAGAGGGGGTGAGAGCAAAGATGATGAGAGGCAAATAGGGAGTTAGAGCTCTGGCTGAGTACATGATTCATTTGTTTAAACTGCGAAAGTGAGACTAGTATTGTGAGACCATAGCTGCTGTAAATAATTAAGTTCAGCAACTTTGGCATTTTGTGTCATTGCAAGTATTGGAGACAATAATAGCAACTTGAGCATATTTTCTGTATTTATTTTTTAATCTCTTATTGAATAATATCATTGGGCAACTCAAGTAATAGAAAGAGAGTTCTAATTGCGCAAAACAACACACTAATAATAATAAATTATGTTCAGGCATGCTCATCTTGCAGACAAGTCTTTTAACAAACTTGTATTTAATTGCAGCCTCACAGATTAGGGTTTAAGTAGGAAGATAATGATTTCATGCTGTGTCAGTGAAAAGGTCATTAGATATGAAGCATAAGAGTAGATTGGGAAGGATGGGGTTGGGAATTGGCTGCAGCCTTTTCAAAGAAACCTCCTAGTATTCACCTGAAGTGATTTTAAGAAAGCCTATAGAAAACCCAAATGTGGTTTGTGATTTGAATGTCTCTCCTTTTTAATATGAGTCTAGTATCTTAACCACTGAATTAAATTTCCACTTTTACATTTATGGACAGAAAAATAAGGCCTACTCTTTATAATTGCCCTTGGTCCAAAAATTGATGAATTACACTGTGATGGTAATTATGTACCACTTTTGTAGTGACGTAAAATGCCTCAAGTATGTAAAAGTTTATTTTAAAAGCGAATTGAGGTTTGTTTTTCTTGACACGAAATTTCTTTTTCAAAAATAAAATTTTATAGGAAACATAATAAGGGTAGAAGTGTAAAAGAATAACACACTTATTGTCAGTTAAAATATTCCATGCTATTGAACAGATTCATATACATTGTATGCACTCATCTATGTATGAACACCATCCACTCACATATAAAAATGACTTTCTTTAAGGAGAGTGATCTATTCCACATCATTATAATATTGTGAAACTGACGTATGAAACAAATAACTAATTCTCATAATAACTTTATTCCTTAAGTTATTTATATAACAGCTCTTACAGAGAGTCCCTTTATTCTTCAATAACTTGAAAATTAACTGCTCATCAAGTATTTTTAAATTTCCATGTTGCAACAACTCATTCTGAATCTCTCTGTATTATGTCTGTTAAATGTCTGGGATATTTTGTGAAGCCAAAATATCATATTTTATGGGACATTAAAATTGTGTAGTTTTATTCAACTCTGGAATCAGAGTCTATTTCTCACAAAACTGGCACAAACACATACAGTATAACAGTGTTGAAAACTTTTTACTGCTCATGGAACATAAAGAAACCAAACAAAGGTAAAAGCTCTGTACATAAGGTGAAATGAACCTCCAGTTTCTAGAAAACTGTACTTTTAATTTGGACTAATAGAAAGCCTATAATAACAGCTATGAAGCAAATGAGGTAATGTGGCAAATACCATAGCTCAAAGAAATGGTGCTTCTTTTAGGTACTAAAAAACCACTATTGGACTATCGAAAATCAAAATTAATAATGTGCCATACAAGCTCAATCCTTAATGATGTGTAACTTATTCTAGATAATTCCCACCTGCTTGTTTTTCTATAAGCTGGATAAGTTACTACCTCATTGTAAGTGACAGCTGGAGAGAACAGGATGCCAACTATATAGGAAAAGATAGATTGCTACTTATCATAAAGAAGATACAATAAGTTGCAGAAAGGCGCAATTAAAAGACACTTACATAAAGCTTTCAGCCACAGCCTACATCCGCAAAAAAGAAACACACCCCATAAGTACACACAAGCAAGCACACGTCATGCACAAATGACCACCATCTTGGGCATGAGGTGTGCTTGATTGTATGTATGAATGGTGTTTGTTTCTCTTTTGCTGATGAAGGTTGTGGCCGAAAACTTTATGTAAGTGTCTTTTAATTGTGCCTGTCCGCAGCTTTTAATGCATCTTCTTTACAGTAAGTAGCAATCTATCTTTTCCTCCATTGTTGATATTCCTACCTGGAGTTTCCATTGGTAGAACGGAATGTCACCTTGAGTACACCGTGACTCATATTTACAAATAAATATTATGCTATACGTATGAGCAGAAGAAAGAGTCTCAAACAAAAGAATGTTACAGGCATTTGGGAAATTACCTGTTCCCAAGTTTAGGAGACTAGTATTATTTCTGATACCAGACCAACATTGTTTCAGAATCAGACAACCTTGGAAGCACTGATTCGGAGGTTAAGAAGATTTTAACACTGCACCTGCCTATTTCAGAGTACGATACATTGGGCAGTGACTCAGAAGGAGAACTTCCTGGGGGCCAAGTGGCAGCCAGTCAGGAGCTTGTTTCTTTCAGACATAGAATGGCAAGAGGTGAGATCCACGGTACGCAAAACACTCCATTTTTCACTACAGTTGTAATTCTTTAAACATTATTAATACAGTACTATAGCTAGAGCTAAGTGTACAAAGGTTAAGGAGTACAGGAAAATAAAACAAGGTTTGTTTGCACAGTAGAGGTTTCAATATTATCATTTTATAATTGTGCATGGAAACTGTAGACAGCATCTACAAGATTTCTTTACATCACCTTTGATTACCAGTAATGGAGTCCCTGAATTTCTTTTGTTGTTTACTGTGCTGTTAAAGTGTTTTGTTACAACATTTGAAAAACTGCAAAGCTCAGTCTAATTGCTCCATCATAGTTCAAAATATAAATAATAAATTACTTATGCACTAAGATATCAGAATTTCTGATTTCTTGCAGGACTGTGGTTTATTGCATCGTTATGCCCTCTGTGTGCTATGTTATTGTGTTGTGGTCTTTAATCTGAAGAGTGGTTTGGTGCAGCTCTCCACACTAGGTCAATCCTGTGCAATCCACTTCATTTATGCTTAAGTATTGCAACCTACATCTATTTGAACCCGCTTACTGTAGTCAAGTTGTTGTCTTCCTTTACAATACCTGTGTAACCCCCTCTCCTCACACACACACACACACACACACACACACACACACACACACACACACAAAAATCCCTTCATTACCACATTAGCTATTCATTGATGCCTCAGGATGTGTCATATTAATCTATCCTTTCTTTTGGTCAGGTTGTTCCATAAAGGCCTTTTCTCCACAGTATGATACTGTATCTCTTCATTAGTTTCTCAATCTACCCATTTTATCTTAAGCAGTCTTTTGTAACACCACATTTCAACAGCTTCTGTTATTTTCTGACATGATCATGGTTGAAACAAGTGACTGTGAAACTGTTAAATCTTAAATATTTTTTTATATAAAATCCTTTAATAGTCCAGACTGCAATATTTTATCAATCATTGATTACTAATTCTGGCTGAGCAATAAGCCATCTTCAGATCAGTTAATGAAATGAGTGCAGTGTCTCAATCACAACACTGGGCGAGGACACAATGTCATCAATACAACCCATGCTTGTGCATGAAAGTGACCACAGATAAAGTTTGACATGTTATAAATTGATGAAAAATTATGTAAATGGTATCTTTCATATTCAAACATTTATGCAAATCACACACATAGTGTAGCAACATTGTACCACTTAATAACAGTGTTATGTGCCCAATACAGAGCAGTGAATAGAGTTGCAATCATAGAGTAGTGTCAATCAGCAACAGTCATGAGTGCCAGATCAGACCACTGAGCAGGTCAGTCTGCTCGTTGCTCTGAATTGGGCACACATTACTGTTGTTGACTGATACTATGTTATGTCTGCAAGTAAGTTCACTGCTCAGTGTTGGGCACATAACACACAATATTAAGTGCTACAACATTACTGTACAGTATGCATGACGTTCTTACATGTTTGAATAAGAAAGATATTGCTTACATGATTATTCATCGATTTGTAATGTGCAAAACTTTTTCTGTCGTCTCTTTCATGCACAAGCATGTGTCATATTGATGGCATTGTGTCTTCGCCCAGTCTTATGATTAGACACTGCATTCATTTTGTTAACCGCCCAGCAGACGTTGGTAATCAATAATTGGAAAATGTTGGAATCTGGCTATTTAAAGATTTTACTAAAAAAATCTTTAACATTTAACATCCTAAGCTTCTATTCTCTTCTTGTCTGAACAGCTTATCATCATGTTTCATTTCTGTACAAGGCTACACTCCACACAAATATCTTCAGAAAAGACCTGCAAATACATTTATACTAAGTATTAGCTGATTCCCTGCCCCTGACAAATGCACACACACACCACCACATGCCCCCTCCCACGAATGCATTTCTTGCTGTTGCCAGTTAGCATTTCATAATCTCTCTATTTCAGCCATAGTCAGTTCTTTTGTCCCGCAAATAGCAATTACTACGTTTAGTGTCTCATTTTGTATCAGATACATTCAGCATTACTCAATATAATTCAACTATGCTTCATTACCCTTGTTGTTGAATTTTATCCAAGTTCATCTTACAACCTCGTTTCAAGATATTATCCATTCTCTCCAGCTGCTCTTATAAGTCTTTGCTATGTTTGAAAGAATTACTGTGTTGTTTCAAACCTTATAGCTTTGGATCATACAGTGCAGGCATTCAAAGCTGGTATTCCCATTTGGTTATATGTGTATGCCCTGTTCTAAGGCAGGTTTCTGTGCAGGGTAGGCTACAGCCCTGCCTCACTCTCTTCTCAACTACTGCCTCCATTTCAGTCTGGTTTCTGTACAAGTTGTGGGCCATCCTTTGCTTCCTGTGTTTTATCCATGCTATCATCAGGATTGTAAACAGTATATTCCACTTAATCTTAAACATGGCTGCAAATTTCAGTTAAAATTGCCAAAAGCTTACTATAAATCTATAAATGCTATACATTTAGGTTTGCCTTTTTCTAAACTATCTTCTAAGATAATTAGTGTTAATATTGCCTCCCATGTTCCTATATGTCCCCAGAATCCAAACTGATCTTGCCCAAAGTTGGTTTCTACCAGTCTTTCCATGCCTCTGTAAATAATTTGTATCAGTATTACGAAACAACATTTACACTTTCCAGATCCTGCCTTCTTTGGAACTGGGAGTATTATGTTCTTTCTAGACATCGGAGGGTGTTTCATGTGTCTCGTACATCTCGCACAGCAGATGGAACAGTTTTTTTGTGGGTGGTTCTCCAAAGTATCTTAATAGTTTTGAGAGAATGTCATCTACTTAGTTTTGAGAGAATGTCATCTACTGTTTGTCTGTATGCTGTGGTGTTGCTGTTTCACCACAAAGTGTCAACGTGCACCTCTCCTGAGTAATAGGCAGCTTCATCTTGTCCGTGGATCAGGTGAACTGATGAATAACTCAGGAGTCCCTAGTAGTATACTCCCTCTGGTTATCCCCCATACTCAGGTAGGAGCTGATGAGCAGAGGCCAGAGCAAACAGAAAAGGCATTCATTTGACGGGACTTTAGCACATCCAGTTAAGAGACGAGTAAATTGGTGACTCCAGCTTGTGTGCTTGCTCCATTTATGTGCCATGCTCTCTTAGGAGGCAATGGTGAAACAGATGAGGTGGTTATTTGACAAAAGATAGAAGACAGATATTCACATGGTGTATTCTAATATACTTTATATATCGTACACAACAGTAGATAAATTGTAGTTTATCTAGATTCTCGCACGATTGATTTATCTGAGAATATTATTACATCTGTAATAAATATTTTTTAGATATGTCAAAATGGAAATCGGATGTGTGGCAGTTTTCTAAAAGAGCAAAGGATTAAAAATAAGGTATATGTTGCTTGTCCTGTGACACAAGTGGAGGAATGTCTAAGCTCCACTATCATTTAAAACAATGGTACAGATATTATTATAATGATGAGCAGCCAAAATATAAGTGAATCTAGAAGTAAGAAAAGGAAAACATGTACTTGAAAATATCTGAAGATAATTGTATGCAGACAAATCAGGAACAGAGAATGTCGGGTGGGATGGTGGATGGGGGGCAGTGTACATGTGGGAGTATATAATTCATCAATATAAAAGTTTCGTCTAGAAAGAAATTATGTAATAAAAATCCATTTAAAACTGAATTTTTCTGATGTTCTTATCATTGTTTAGTTCTGATTAGAATTTTGTTTCTCCGCCAAGATAGGAGATACTTGATTGATTCTGTATTGACCTTCTGAAAATTTTAATAGAGTACAATGGAATCAGATTCTTTGTTTATTAGGGGTATTGGGACATATGAAATTCATTTAATTTGTGTCATTTGTAGAATATTTAACTTTGTAATGTTATTAATTAGTAACTTTTTTCAAGAACTAAGTTTCATTTAAAAAAATGAATGATACCTGCAACTTGGTGGTTAATAAGGTTACAATAATGTGCTGTTCACTACTTTTGAAGCCATAACAAATAGTCACTAAGGGAAATTAGAGATCTCAAGGCTCTGACTGAAATGGTGGTAATGTTACACGCCTACAAAAATCACTCCATAGTCAGCACTACAGCAAACATACCTGGTGTACAGCAGTGGCATGGGGGAAAAAGATGAATAGTAGGCTAATCTAAACTGTGAACTATATAACAATAAAAATATTAATTTTTTAATTAATTTACTTTGGATGAAACAGAAACCAGAAATTCCCTGGATACTACTCTTCTGTATTATAATAAATTCCTTCCATTATTTTGATATTGTTTGTCACATGGAACCAGAATGCCTGAAACCCACAGCTGTCACATTGATAGTCATTATTCTCACAGCATATTCCATGCAAAATGTTGGAGAATGACCATGTGCATAAATGATCAAGTGTAAGATACAGATACAGTCACCCATAAAAACATGAAGCTCTTCATTGTATCAACTGAAACATAATCAAGTGTGTAGGCTTCCACAGCCAATGCCAATTTTGAATGATGTCCATTGGGGCTTTTGGCTGCATTATTCTTAAAACTATGAGTGACAAAACAATTGGGTTCTGGAGGTGGCCTACTCTTTACACTGTGTTCTGTATTGACTGTCATGTGATAAAGAACATCACTGATATGGATGTAACTGGATTGTTCGAAGTCAAGAAACCTGTCGACGAGTGATCATATCAGAAGCAATTTCTTGTGCTACTCCGGCAGATGACTGGAAGGCAATAGTCAATCAGCATTTTGCACCCAGCAAAAATATTTTCCTGCAGAAGGCATCAATGCAATGCAGCATTTCTTTTGTGGCTGCTTGTCTCTTCCGTTGCACACAAGGTCATGTGGAGCTGTTGCTGAACAAACATATGCAGCCCATTGGACTGTGTCTGTTGGCATGCAGGACATAAACAGCTTGCAGCTGTCCACCCTGATCATGTTGGTCAGACATCTATGACTATCTTGATAGTATTTCTTATTTCTTGTTGCTTCATTCATGCATACAAATTTCTTGGTAACTGGTTGACCAACTATAGTCCAAATGATGATACATTATTGCCATTTTGCAGTTTTGCCACAATCACAAATAGTGCTTGTGCTCTGATACATATTTGCTTATCAGTCTTCCAATGTACCAAAATATACATTGCTGAATTCACACCAAACATAGTTTATGCTAGTAGTGCAGAGAGCATTGGCAGAATCCTACATGACAGGAGATGATTTATATCTTACATCCACTATATGGTATCAGATTGATGTCAGTAACAAAGCACCATACCTTGCTGGAATCTTTGTTTTTTTTTTAGATAAGTGAGCAACTGGAAGTTGTTTTCCTATTTCTTTATCATTGTAGACTTTTATAATTGCCTGGAGCTTATTTAGGTCATGTTTGATGTTGTCAGCTAAAGTAATGATCTGGTTCACTACGTTATCAACTAATACACATAAGATTAAAGCATGTCATCGCTATTTATAAAAATTTAGCTAACTGTTTGCGTCTTGGTTGTGTAAAGACATTTTAACTGTAAAACTTGAACACCATTTTAAACCAAACCAAACAACATCTATAAGAATAAGGATCTTGAAAATAAAGCTACAATTAAACACAATTACATAAAAGCAACAGATACAAACATATACAAAAAAGAGACTGCTTGATCATGACTAAAGAGAGTGAAAGATTGATGAAATGAGCCTATTCATGAATTTATTAGAAATTCCATGTATCTCCGGCCAAGGAAGGAAAAAACTACATGAGACAAAAGGGATGTTAGTAGTCAGCTGCTAGCAACTGCCAGTGTATTGAAACTTGAGAAGACTTTTCTTTCACCCTGGTCTGTTGTTTCTTCCTTGGAATGAGGTCTTGTGTGACTTTCCTACAAAATTCTTGATGATTCTTGTTCCTCCTAACACATTCTTCTCTTTGTCTGGTTGAATCTATATGATTTTTCAGTACCTTCGTCTTATATCATCAGGTAAGTAGAAACTTTTTCTTTCTTATATCTTATTAACAAATCATCCTGTACATTATAACTACATTTGCAGTTGCCTTACCATCTTACCATGTTTGACAGTGTGCAGACAAGAGGAGGAGGAGAGGGTGATTGGAGGGAGGGGAGGAATAAGAGAGGGGGGGAGAGAGAAAGAGACAGACAGAGAGAGGGAGGGAGGGAGGGGGGGGGGGGAGAGAGAGAGAGAGCAATAAATGAGGAAGAGTAATGTAAATAAAAATCTCTACTGTGGTCTTGATGAGTTTTCTTTTCTCAAAACAAAAGTAAAGGTTGTTTTTATAAATAATCCCTGATCCTTGCAACTAAAGTTGATGTGCCTTCGTAAACAGAGGATCTCACAGAGAACTGAGGTTTGGATGGGATTTATGTGGCAAAAGCAAATATTTTTATAGTGAGTTAAACTCTTATGGTAGCTAATCTGTAACACATCTCCCATATATCCACCGAAATACATCAACAAGCAGTAAGTTATAAAAAATGGAAGCTGAAAAATTAATTTCTCATCAGTTGTAGGGTCATTAGAGCAAATTAGGAAGGAAGATGATTGGTTAACATTATATAACTGAAGATATCATTATAAATTGATGACAAATTCAGATTGAACAAAAATGAGCATCAGGAAAGGAATTGTCATCTACTCAAACATATCCCAGTTTTCACCTTAAGTGATTTAGGGAAACTGTGGAAACTTACACCTGTTGAAGAGGGTTAGGAATTGGGTTCTACTCCTCCTGGATGGAAGTTTAATGCCTTAACCATTACATCGTAGTGCTAGCTCAGATGGGCAAGGATACAACATAAAAACAGACATGGCCATTTTATAAGATCAGTGAAAACATTTGCATTGATTGATTAAGGGGAAGCATGGAAAAGTGAATGAAGATGGTGGGAAAAAAATTTGAAAATCTCTCCTGCTCAATAAAAGACCAGTTCCTTAACAACCACTATGTTATCTAATTATATTAGTCATGTAGCAGTTGCTGTTCTCCCTTATCAATTGATCACCTAGGGTAATGTCCAAATGTGGCCTTTTCAATAGGAAGAAGTGCAGCAGAACTCATCATGTTTCTTTGCACTGAAGGTATACAGCCTCCATGAGGTAAGTTATTCCACACAAAAATTGTAAGGTAAACTGACAATGATGCATAAAATTGGACAGTCCTTAAAATTTTTAAAAGTGGCATGGATGTAGCTTTCCCCCAGAACACTCTGTATAACAGTATTTAACATCAGCACTTTGTCTTCAACCTCATGTGCTCTCATACTATGCCACTATCACAAGTGAGTTGAGAATGAATGAATTAATGAATAGATCTCATTTCTAAAAGTTTCTGATGATATTGAGAAAATACAGCATAGAGTGGATAATGTTTACCAAAAAAATGCGGTTGCTAAATGAAGATAACTTGTTGTTGTTGTTATGGTCTTCATTCCTGAGACCAGTTTGATGCAGCTCTCCATGCTACTCTATCCTGTGCAAGATTCTTCATCTCCCAGTACCTATTGCAACTTACATCCTTCTGAATCTGCTTAGTGTATTCGTCTCTTGGTCTCCCTCTATGATTTTTACCCTCCACGCTGCCCTCCAATACTAAATTGGTGATACCTTGATGTCTCAGAACATGTCCTACCATCCGATCCCGAGCCAAGTTGTGCCACAAACTCCTCTTCTACCCAATTCTATTCAGTACCTCCTCATTAGTTACGTGATCTACCCGTCTAATCTTCAGCATTCTTCTGTAGCACCACATTTCGAAAGCTTCTATTCTCTTCTTGTCCAAACTATTTATCTTCCATGTTTCACTTCCATACAAGGCTACACTCCACACAAAAACTTTCAGAAACGACTTCCTGACACTTAAATCTATACTCGATGTTAAAAAATTTCTCTTCTTCAGAAACGCTTTCCTTGCCATTGCCAGTCTACATTTTATATCCTCTATACTTTGACCATCATCAGTTATTTTGCTTCCCAAATAGCAAAACTCCTTTACTACTTTAAGTGTCTCATTTTCTAATGTAATTCCCTCAGCATCACCTGACTTAATTCGACTACGTTCCATTATCCATGTTTTGCTTTTGTTGATGTTCATCTTATATCCTCCTTTCAAGACACTGTCCATTCCGTTCAACTGCTCTTCAAGTCCTTTGCTGTCTCCGACAGAATTACAATGTCATCGGTGAACCTCAAAGTTTTTATTACTTCTCCATGAATTTTAATACCTCCTCCGAATTTTTCTTTTGTTTCCTGTACTGCATGCTCAATATACAGATTGAATAACATCAGGGAGAGGCTACAACCCTGTTTCACTCCCTTCCCAACCACTGCATCCCTTTCATGTCCCTTGACTCTTATAACTGCCATCTGGTTTCTGTACAAATTGTCAATAGCCTTTCGCTCCCTGTATTTTACCCCTACCACCTTCATAATTTGAAAGAGAGTATTCCAGTCAACATTGTCAAAAGCTTTCTCTAAGTCTACAAATGCTAGAAACGTAGGTTTGCTTTTCCTTAATCTATCTTCTAAGATAAGTCGTAGGATCAGTATTGCCTCACGTGTTCCTATATTTCTATGGAATCCAAACTGATCTTACCCGAGGTCGGCTTCTACCAGTTTTTCCATTCGTCTGTAAAGAATTCGCATTAGTATTTTGCAGCTGTGACTTATTAAACTGATAGTTGGTAATTTTCACATCTGTCAACACCTGCTTTCTTTGGGATTGGAATTATTGTATTCTTCTTGAAGTCTGAGGGTATATCGCCTGTCTGATACATCTTGCTCACCAGATGGTAGAGTTTTGTCAGGACTGGCTCTCCCAAGGCTGCCAGTAGTTCTAATGGAATGTTGTCTACTCCCGGGGCCTTGTTTCGACTTAGGTCTGTCAGTGCTCTGTCAAACTCTTCACGCAGTATCATATCTCCCATTTCATATTAATCTACATCCTCTTCCATTTCCATAATATTGTCCTCAAGTACATCGCTCTTGGATAGACCCTCAATATATTCCTTCCACCTTTCTGCTTTGCCCTCTTTGCTGGGTTTCCATCTGAGCTCTTGATATTCATACAAGTGGTTCACTCTTCTCCAAAAGTCTATTTAATTTTCCTGTAGGCAGTATCTATCTTACCCCTAATGAGATAAGCCTCTACATCCATACATTTGCCCTCTAGCCATCCCTTTAGCCATTTTACACTTCCTGTCGATCTCATTTTTGAGACGTTTTCATTCCTTTTTGTCTGCTTCATTTATTGCATTTTTATATTTTCTCTTTTCATCAATTAAATTCAATATTTCCTCTGTTACCCAGGGATTTCTACTAGCCCTCATCTTTTTACCTACATGATCCTCTGCTGCCTTCACTACTTCATCCCTCGAAGCTACCCATTCTTCTTCTACTGTATTTCTTTCTGCCATTCCTTATGCTCTCCCTGAAACTCTGTACAACCTCTGGTTTAGTCAGTTTATCCAGGTCCCATCCCATTAAATTCCAACCTTTTTTCAGTTTCTTCAGTTTTAATCTACAGTTCATAACCAATAGACTGTGGTCGGAGTCCACGTCTGCCCCTGGAAATGTCTTACAATTTAAAATCTGGTTCCTAAATCTCTGTCTTACCATTATATAATCTATCTGATACCTTCTAGTATCTCCAGGCTTCTTCCATGTATACAACCTTCTTTCATGATTCTTGAACCAAGTGTTAGCTATGATTAAGTTATGCTCTGTACAAAATTCTACCAGGCGGCTTCTTCTTTCATTCCTTCCCCCCAATCCATATTCACCTACTATGTTTCCTTCTCTTCCTTTCCCTACTATCAAACTCCAGTCACCCATGACTATTAAATTTTTGTCTCCCTTCACTATCTGAATAATTTCTTTTATGTCATCATACATTTCTTCAATTTCTTCGTCATCTGCAGAGCTAGTTGGCATATAAACTTGTACTACTGTAGTAGGCTTGGGCTTCGTGTCTATCTTGGCCACAATAATGCATTCACTATGCTGTTTGTAGTAGCTTACTGCACTCCTACTATTTTATTCATTATTAAACCTACTCCTGCATTACCCCTATTTCATTTTGTATTTATAACCCTGTATTCACCTGATGAAAAGTCTTGTTCCTCCTGCCACCGAACTTCACTAAGTCCCACTATATCTAACTTTAACCTATCCATTTTCCTTTTTAAATTTTCTAACCTACCTGCCCGATTAAGGGGTCTGACGTTCCACGCTCCAATCCGTAGAATGCCAGTTTTCTTTCTGCTGATAACAATGTCCTCTTGAGTAGTCCCTGCCCGGAGATCCAAATGGGGGAACTATTTTACCTCCAGGATATTTTACCCAAGAGGACACCATCATCATTTAATCGTACAGTAAAGCTGCATGTCCTCTGGAAAAATTACGGCTGTAATTTCCCCCTTGCTTTCAGCCATTCGCAGTACCAGCACAGCAAGGCCGTTTTGGGTTAGTGTTACAAGGCCAGATCAGTCTATCATCCAGATTATCTTCCGGTTATTCTAGTCTCCCTTCAATGCATGAATCAGTGAACCTTGGAAAATCAGACACATAAACAGTCCAGAGATTTGTGTTGTTGTTTCGTGTTTGTGTAACCATTTATTATTGAAATTTATAATAACCCTCAAGGTTATTTCTGCTGGAACATCTTTGAATGGAAGTTCAAAACAAATAACTGGCTACAACTAGCAATTGAAATTGTACTATAATGAACTGGTCCATCTGAAGATGAAAGTGCAAGCCTGTAATGTGTACTATGGCAGAAAATAAAAGTGTGTGATAAAAATAATTATTTTAACAACATAGGAAAAGACAGATTGCTACTTACTATAAAGAAGACATGTCACATTGCAGACAGGCACAATTAAAAGACACTTACATATGGCTTTCAGTCACAGCATTCAGCAGTAACAGAGGGACACACAACATTCACACACCTCATACACACATGACCGCCAACTCCAGCATGTTGGTCTGGATAGATTTCCCAAAAGTAAAGTTGCAGAAGAATTCAATAACAAATGAAAAATTGCGATGTAGGCTTTCATGACCGGTATTGTTTTCACTTAAAACTTCTGGGCTGATAGGCCATGGTCGATGTATAAAACTCTCCCCTGACATTTCATCTCTGACTGTGGGAGACATCTTCTGAGGTAAAGTGGTGAACTGTAGAGGTCGCTGCTATACCTCGGAGAATATCTCCCACAGTCGGAGACGAAACATCAGGGGAGAGTTCTATACATCGACCATGGCTTACCAGCCCAGAAGTTTTAAGTGAAAATGAAAAATTGGTTTATCAAATGCTTGAGTCACAGAAAGAATGAATTTAAATTATGACTGGAAAGAAAAAAAAAATAATATTTCCATTGCTTGCTTTTCCATCATTTCATTTGGATCTCTCTCTCTCTCTCTCTCTCTCTCTCTCTCTCTCTCTCTCTCTCTCTCTCTCGTACATCATTAGACAAGAGAAATAAAGTAGCAGGAATTTTCTGTGATCTCCCAACTTCATTTGATTGTGTAACCCAAGCATTGCTGGTTCCATAGTTTCGGGTATGCAGCTGCATAAATTCAGCTTTTTCTTCTAATATTTTGGCTGAATACCATCCAGCCATCTTGAGAGTGAGCCGAGGTGATGAACGCTCCAGCACTTGCTCTGCCCTTTTAAACCCGAGTACAATACCACTTCGTATGCAGCCAAAGATACACAAGGCTCCAGAGATGTTGATAGGGAGCAAAGAGGTGTAACATATGCGTGGAAATTAAATATATGGCTGTGCAGTCATTCCATGTAGTGATATTGATGTGTCACAGAGAGCTGCACCATTACAACGTCTTTGTGATTTAATGACAGAAATTGCCGAATCCCATGATTTGTCCAAGCTGGAGCTGCTATCTCTATTAATTAAATTCAAATTTCAATTGCTTCTTTCACTACTGAGTCCCAGAAAGATGAAGTTGATGCTAAAATTTCGACATTATCATACACTGTAGAGTGCCCAGTGTCAATACAGTACTCCACCACTGCAGATTTCTTATTTTGGACAAATCATGGAATCCAGCAATGTCTGTAATTAAATCACAAAAACGTTGCGACAGTGTAGCTCTCCGTGACACATCATTATCACCGTGAGGAATGACTGCGCAGCCATAGATTTAATTTCCATGCATATGTTACACCTCTTTGCCACCTATCAACGTCTCTGGCACCTTGTGTATCTTTGGCCGCATGCGCTGTGGTTCGGTACTTGGGTTTAAAAGGACAGAGCAAGTGCTGGAGCGTTAGTCACCTCGGCTCACTGTAAAGATTGCTGGATGGTATTCAGCCTAAATATTAGAAGGAGAAGCTGAATATATGCAGCTGCATTCCCAAAACTTTATGGAACAGTCTTTACACTGCAAAAACATGAAAATGCACATCAAGCATTGCTTGTTTACAAACTTGAAAAGTATGGCATTAGTGGCAGTGCCTGACAATAGCTTAAATGCTACTTATCAACCAGAATGGAAATAGTAAGCATCTCTTCTAATGGTGCATATTATTTTTCTGACTGGAAAAAAAAGTCTCAGGGTGTTCCACAAGGCTCCATATTAGGCCTGGTCTTCTTTCTCTTCCCCGTTAGTTACTTACGATTAAATATCAGCTCCTCATCAGCTCTGCTCACAGATGATCCTTCTGTCTTAGTTGAAGATCAGGACACAGACAAAATTCCCAAATCCCTTAGAAACTTGGTTTCAGCTAAATAGGTTGAATCACATGATGCAGTCCAAAACCAAACAGTCAAAATGTGAGCAGTTTGAGGTACACAACAACCAAGATACAGAAGAAGTTGACTCAGTCAAATTCTCAGGTTTAAATGTAGATAAAAATTTGAGCTGGCACGCACACATTGAATACCTAGCAAACAGACTGAGCAGTTTTGCATTTTCAGTGCAAATATTATCAATTGCAACTGACATAGACACATGAAAAGTAGCAGATACAAGGTACTTTGAATCGAGTATTAGGCATGGTATTGTTTTTTGGAATAACTTGACAGACATAGCGCAGATACTAAAAATACAGAATAAAAATCATTCGAATTATGTGCACTGCAAATCACAAAGAACCATGTTGACCATTATTTAGGAAACCAAAATATTAACTCTGCCATCCTTATACATACAGTATATGAGATTATTATATTTTTGTACACCACACGTGAATTATTTGAGGGAAACTATTTTGTCCGTTCACATGATACTAGAAACAAAGAAAATTTTATGCTCCCCACCCACTGCCTCATACTATATGCCCAGGGACCTCAATACATGGGAATGAACATTTGTAATAAATTAAAAAAGAACAAGTTGATACAGATGAATTTAGGTCACACTTAAAAGAAAGCTATATGAGGTACTACCACTGAAGTGTTACTACTCAGTGGACGAATTCATGCAGGACAAACTGGAAAGTTGAGCTGGATACAATGTGTTTCATACTCCAAGAAATATCCTTATAGTGTTATTATTTATTGTAGTGCTATTATTTATTAGTGTAAAATTAATTGTAGCTGTATTATAAATGTTTGACATGTCTACTGTATGCAAACCAAATGGATTGCAAATGTACGTCATGAAATGAATAAAACACATTTCACACAATTCTCTCTCTGTGAGTCATCAGTTCTTTTCTTGAATGGCAATTGTGAGTGAATATTTGATACATCAGGTTTTCATACCTTATGTTTATATTCAAATTTAGCCAAGACATTGCATTTTTGCCGGTCAGAAGGACATCATAGTTGGTCACGTTTAAAAAATTGAAAATATTTCTGATGCAGTTCCTCAGACATTTTATTTCATTTGACTTATTGTTCCTATTTCACTCAAAGGAAGTATTGTTAGCTAAGCATTGTACAATAGTGTACTTACACCAGTCCTACACACCTGTGTCTGTCTATAAAGTGTCTAGGTTACCATGGCACCTTGAGAAAAGTAACTACTGGTACAGATCAAAAGACGGTAAAACTATTAATAATTTAAGATCCATTAAAGTCACTGTAGTAATAATATATACTGGTCATCCTGTCAGCATATATTTTCCACTGAATAATCCAAGTGCAGTGCTGGTACCCTCATCATATACTTACTATTTGTTCTTTTACATAAAATAAGGGAAAGGCAACTGCTTACTATAGAGGACTGGTGTGTGGCACACAGAAACATTTTATAGAAAATGGTTTTTGAGCCCTTACTCTTTGTCTAGTAAGAGCACACACCTTCACACACACAACCACACAAACACCAAAACATCTATAAGTTTGGGTCTTCATGTGAGTGAATGTGTTTATTTTTACTAGAAAAAGACCAAGAGCTCAAAAGGCAGTGTTAACAGTTTTCTGTTACGTGTTTCTGTGTAATAGACACCAATCCTCTATAGGTAAATGGTTGCCTTACCCTTATTTTACACATTTTTCCTTTCAGGAATTTCCATTATTTCTGTACTTGTTCCTTTTATAATTTTTAACAGATTTAGTGTGAAATAAGACTGTCTAATCATGTAAACTCCTACTGTCTTCACCTATCCCTTGTAATCTAAGTTACACCATTTAACAGGTACAGTCAAGAGTGACTAGTGCAGATGAATTAAGCTGTTACTAGTTCATTTAAAGGCAAAGACATTGAATATATTTCTTTTTTTCACTCACTCCCCCCCCCTCTCTCTCTCTCCCTCCCACACACAGACACACACACACACACACACACACACACACACACACACACACACACACACTTTATATCTTGTTTAAAAATCTACTCACCAAATGGTGGCAGAACACACACATAAAAGACTGTTGTGATTGGTAAGCTTTCCAAGCGAGTGGCTCCTTCTTCAGGCAGAAGGGTTGATGTCTTGTTTGAAAGTTACAGTACCAAATTAGTTTATTTTGTGTAAATAATGTCATAGCCATTATGACTGTAGGAAATCAAAAACAGATATGTAATATTAGAATGGTAAACACACAGTTATGTGCAAGATTCAAATGTTTTGGTCTGCTTTTTTTTTCCACCCCCAAAGTGTTCACATTATTTCTGCAACATAAGTAATGTATCACATATAGCATATTGATTATACAATACATTTCCACTTTATACAGGTTTGTTTAATCTCGTAATGGATTAAAAAAAAAGCCTGTTCTTTGTGAGTTAGTCTTTTATTAATACTCTATCAAAAAGAAAATTCACTCAAGGAAAGTGTAAAATTTACAAGGAGACACAGTGCCTGGCCAGTACTTAAATTTAGAAGGCAAAATTCCAAATACTGGTGATAAACACTTTTACAAGTAGAGAGAAATAAATGTAGCTTTCAGAACTGTTATTTCCTTCCTCAGGGAGGATGGAGGGTGGAAATGAGGGGCAAGAGACTCAGAATCTAGGTTGAGAGGGACCTAACAGGAATGTGCCACATAAGTTCTGAGTGACATACCCCTCCTTTCCAACCTCACCTAACAATTCTTGTTTCTTCTCTGTTGAAGGGAAAAGCATTTCGAGAAGCTTTCTCTGCCTTTAAATGTGTCTCTTGGCAGTACTCACGATTTTGCCTACTAAAGGTAAGTACCATCCATTTATTACTCTCTAAGATCTGAAATCAGCGCTTTGAATAATATTGAGTAATTCCATGGGAAAATCTCATTATTCATGTTCTCCTACAACAATATTACATTCATGTTATTTTAAGACTATGCACATTACAATGTTTAGTATGAATAAACATTGCTGCGAACTCCTTTTGATGCATTTTAGAAGTGGGGAAGTCTGGAATGGAAGAATCAAGCTCCTCATCAGAGACATCTCCCTCAGGAGCTAGAAAACCATTTCCATCTCGAAAATCAAAAAGTAAAGGCCAGGTTCTTGGAAAAAGACAAGTTCGCAGCAGTAGTGGATATTCTAGCCACACAGAAGAAACTACATTCAGGTATGTGAGGTCAAACAACTTTTTTAGCACATCACTTTCTTAAACAATGTCAAATAACATGAACTGATATCAGTTTCAGTGATCGGATACATCCCCCTTCGAGATTTTCTGATTCTCATTCCCATGAGTTGAGTGAAGCGGAATGTGACATGAGTAAGTTGGGCAGAAAATCTGGCCGTAGTGGTGCAAGCACCAGACTTAGTAGGGAAACATCCTTCCAGATAGATGTCTAGCTGTTTACTGTGCCTTGCACACATTGCTCTTCTGCAAAATGTGTCCATGTCTGTCGGCCGAGGCAACTTTTGAAAAGCAGTGGCTTCCATGGCATATACATAATTTTTATAAGCAAACTGAGTGCGTGTGTATGTGCTAAAACCCTGATAGTTCAAAGTAGTTGAACAGAAATACAAATATGTCTTTCATTTTATATAAGTGAACACCTGGTGAATTATCACAAACTGTTGGTGATCATGCGACTGTTTTGGCTAAAATGAACACTGTGAGATGTGAATAATTATAATAATAATAAAATCTCAGGACACACCAAATCGATATCATCGTGCCTCATGTGGCAACTCCATTTAACTTTTAGTCCTTCACCCATAAGCAAATGTCTGTTGTATTTTTTATTGTCTGCTGGTATACCTATGAAATTTACACACAGGAAACATTGAGCTATCAGTTTGAGTCGACTCATACACCTGCAATATTCATGGTTATTCACACCTATCCAAATGTATTCAGTTATAATGCATCAATACCCAAATATGTTCACTGCCATATGAATGTTCAAATGTTGTTGTTTATAATGAAGATCTTCGGTTTGAATGAGATTTGTTATGTGACTTTTTGGTGAAAAATATTTTAATACCTAGCGTATAATGTTGAATGGTATCCCAATCTTCCAATCTGAATGCTTCTATATTCTGCCAGAAAGGCAGTCTCATCACTCCATTACTGCAGAGACTGGGTATTATGTGACTAGATATTAAAATACTGAGTTGTGATACTTATGAGATGAAATGTATGTATGTATGTATGTATGTTTGTTGCATTGAGTTTTGAGACATGTAAGATGAAGTGTATGTATATTTGTTGATATTTAAGTAAAATTTTAAATATAATGACTGTTTATATGATTATTAAATGTTATATTGTATTTTGCATGTTGCAAATTTTTGGTAACACAATAAAGAAAATGCTCAACAGCTAAATAGATTTATGTAAATGAAGACTACTAGAAGTATTCACTCTTCCATAGAGTAGTGATTTTGGAGCACTTGAATAATTTTACATACTAAAGACAGCACAAGATTCAGCTTAGCACTAATACATACTTTGTTTCAAGTAATAAGTACATATGGACATTATCACCGTAACTGTTCCTCAGCAGAACAATGACAGCATGAGGTTTTAAAAGGCTGACATAATTAGAAATACTTTTGAGTCATTCATGTTGCACAGTTCTTTTTAAAAGGTGAAAAACAGCAAAAATGAACAATTCAGCATGGAAATGCTGCTTCTTTTTATTAACTTGCCAGTAAATGTTACTACTAGCATTTTGCCTGAAAGACTATGGCTGACAGTCTTTTTCATATCCTGTAGCAGAATTCTGGTAAAATGAAGGTGATATTTGAAGAAAGTCTGGGAAGAAAATAAATTACTACAAATGAATTCATGTTAATTTTGCATGACTGTTGATATTATTTATTTTAGCACCACAAAACAGCAACAAGAATTATATATGAGATGACATCAGAGGACTGATTATCACTTTACGTACAAATATCCATTTGTAGCAATACACAACAGGAATTTTAGAATCAATAAATATCAAATCAAATCAAACCACAAAGAGACTGGAACATGGCTATCAAGTGTGGACAAGATTTTAGTGCTTTGGTTGAAATACCATCAATAGCCAGGAGATTACTGGTTTTTGTGCTCTAGTAAGTTTTGTGATCTGTCCAGCAGAAGACTTAGCAAAACTGACATTGGTGATGGAGTATATAGTGCTTGTGTAATATATGTCTTTCAGCTGTCAGTTTTTGTCCCTTTGTTTTCAGCCACTCTTATGAATAATTCATTGAGTTTAGAAGCCAATTGCTTGAATTTAATATCATCTGTCTCACTGCAACTATCGCCAGGAAGTTAAGTATCATTTGCCTTACTGAGTGTATTTGTTTCATGCCTAGCCCTACTCCAGTTGCACATTATTCAGTTAGTTATGACATACTGGCCACTTTCTGCAGGACAAGGCAGTTTGCTACATGCACCTTAGAAGAAATAACTTTTCCCCTGCATGACAGGTTCTGTTCTGTTCCTGGCGCACTTCTCTTGTCGTGGATGATGAAAAGGTAAATGTAGCATGGTGAAGTGTCACAGAGGTGAACAGCTGAAGCAGAATATCAATGAATAAATTACAGTTGTGTCCCTGCAGATGCTGATTGTTATTGTTGGGCTTCGGTATACCATGCCATTTGCTATCTGGCAGGAGAGGCTCAAAATTTTAATATTAAATGGATATGTCACCAAAACAGCAAATGAGGTGCCTGATGTCATATTGTATGGGTTTTTTCCCCCCTCTCACTTCATAATCTCCAGTTTTTCACATGTATTTAAAAATACACTGTCTGACAAAAAAGAGTGAAATGCCCAGAAAGGGAAAGGGGAACAAAATGAAACTTCACAGGCTGCATGGGTATGTGATGTTGTTTGAGTGGTCCTTGATATCCTGAATACTGGCTGATAACACTGTACGACACAAGGATGCAGCACCTCCATGTCCTTCATAGTGATCACTCAACATCTAACATTGTCCATGCCCCTTATTTACCCTACCAAGCTTGGTAATAAAACTAAACGCTAACATTGCTAATCCACTCTGGGGGAAATACTACCTGTCACAGAGAAATGGAAGTCTAATAATTTACAAACCTGCGAACAGTGTGTTTGTGTACAAAGTTACATTGACGTCTGACATCATCTTCTGAATGCTTCACTTCTTTTGTCAGACACTGTAATTATTACATACAAGAAAATGCCCTCCTCAAGAGTATAAATTAAAGTACAGTAAAACTATCCCTTACCTAGAGGTACATTTCAAGTACTCCATATCATTAGAGAGGATACACCAAGCTCAGGCTGTGTTTTCACTTGCATTAGTGTGTTTCTCTTATTTTCAGACACTCGTCCTCCCTTTGACTCAAAGCCCAACTGTCTCAACATGTTGTGTACAGTGTGTCATTGTCAGATCTTCTATATTACTGCATCCAACAAATAGTTTTCCAGCATTCACACTTGCAATGGTAGCCAACAGACTACATGCTCCACAGGGGAGGAAAGGATATCCTTGGTGTTTTATACTATCAGAGTTTGGTATGTATGTTGAAAGCTTGTGAGCACAAAGGAAGTTAAACTAGATGAAAATTTCAGTGCTTGATCATACATCATAGCTCCAGTGTCCTTGTGAATGCACATACTTCTGTCAGAAACACTGAATTCATTTGAAAAGGGATTCTTGAGGACATGGATAGGAAAAGTTACATATCAGTGAATTTTAAACTGTTTTGCACTTACAAGAAAAACTTGCATTCTCATGTTAATCTTTTAATGGGAATTCAGATACCAAAATAAGGTACTGTAGGATTATTCTCAAGAAGAACAGGTTATCTGGAAGAAAAAAATAGTGAAATTACTGTAGTTATGTATCACCTTCTTGATTGTTGTTCATAATCTGAAACCCTTAGAAAGCCAGAATGACTGAGGAAATTGCAAAATATAAAGGAAAGAACTTCAGCCTTCAGCCAGATGTGGTTTTCATTTACAGAAAAAGGCCCAACTTCAGACACTTAACTAGTCTCCTAGTATTTTACAATACACCCCCCCCCCCCCTTTTTTTTGAGCAGATTATTTGATAATGACTTTATGTAAGCAGATGTGAAAAATAATTTAAAAAAAAATCCCTTAATATGTTATTTTGTCATTATGTTATGCACTTAAAGAAATGCCTTCAGGGCGTGAAATACATCATGCTTTAAATACAAACCACATTTGTGATTAAAGGTTTGTGTTCTTTCCTTTATATTTATTAATGTAAAAACTGCTAGTGAGAAATAATATAAGAAAGGCTTCAGTCAGATGGAGGACTTATCTTTAACTTATCCTTATAGAATATTCAACAACACATTACCCACCTGCACTCACATATAAAATGCATGCCATTACTGTAACATATACAGAAATATGAGAAGGGATTCCTTCAATGAACTATCTTCAAATCAAATGATAAAGTGATGGAAAATGATTCTGTTCTCTGTACAGTGAAGATTTCGATTTATTGGTAGAATATTGGGATAGTGCAATCAATCTACAAAGGAGATGGCTTACAAATCACTTGTACAGCCAGTTCTAGAATATTGCTCAAATGTGTAAGATCTGCACCAGGTAGGCCTAACAGGGGACATTGAAAGTGTACAGAGAAGGGCAGCATGAATGGTCACAGGTTTTTTTAATCCATGGGAGAGTGTCACAGAGGTACTGAAGGAAATGAACTGGAAGATTCTCGGGGACAGATGTAAACCATCCCAAGAAAATTTATTAACTAAGTTTCAAGAACCAGCTTTAAATGATTACTCTAGGAATTTACTACAACCCCCTATGTATCGCACACATAGGGATCTTGAAGATAAGATTAGAATTACTGCACAGCCAGAGGCATTCAAACAGGCTTCCTGCACTCCGTGTGTGAATAGAACAGGAAGAAACCCTAATAACTAGTTCAATGAAGCATACCTTCTGTCTTGCACCTCACAGTGCTTTACAGAGTATAGATACAGATGTAGATGTAGATCCAGAAAAAAGATCCCTAACTGTTATCAAATCAGTTGCAGCTTTCAGTTGTAAAACACAAATGGTTGTTACAATACTGGCTGGAAGCATAGCCATCCGACTGTATGGCAACACTGAGATGACGTCATAGAAATGAAAACAAAATCAAACTGTGTGATTGGTCATGACAGATGTGTGGAGTGGTCACATCAAGTTCTCTTTACTTGTTGGAGATATTCTCTTGCCATTCCATGCACTTCCACTCAATGAAGCTTTACAACCTGATGTGTCCTGCATTACCATAACTGTGTCAGTAAGTGGACTATGCCTATCAGTATAGACTAATCATTCTGCATTTACATTTCCACATTTCAATACCTGACCTGCTGCCCAGGGAAAAGTAGGCATTAATAGAATGCTTTTGCCTCATGTACTTGGAGGTGCTAACCAACTTAAACATACTACTCTTAATAGCTATAATTATTACTCTGCAAATGAAGTAAATACTGATGTAATATTGTCCAGTACACCATCCTCACTTGCAAATAGAAATATCTGCTATCTGTATACATTGGTTGGTGAAAAATATGGAAAGACTGTGAGAAATGCATACTTGAACATAAATGGAGGTGCTAGCCAAGCATGCAGTTTGCACTGTTGTACTTTACAATGAATGGCACCTGTGCAATGCCTTCAATATGCTGCAAGTGTCAGTCATGGTCAGAACACTGTTCTCTGTATTTGCAGGTGCATTATATCCACTTCCATCATCATTACCTGAACTTGCCGTGGACTTGCCATTGTTTTGCAAGAAGAATGGTGTAACAATCACTTGAAAACTATACATGACCTGTATTTATCCATTCCCACTAGACTAAAAGCTGTTTTGAATGCCAACGGGTTTTCTACACAGTATTAGGCATGTAGTGCAATGTGTTTCTGGTGTTTCCATATTTTTGTCCAACCCCTGTATAAGGGCACATTTGTACACATACGTTTCCTGAAAAATCAGTACATTGATAAAGGAGTGATTGTGTAGAACTAGTGACTCCAAAATAACAGACTGCAGAATATACATAACAAGCAGCTACTAGGTGGTAATAAACAGAAGGAAAGAAGATTGTCGTTTTAAAATTCCATAAATGGTGAGGTCATTAGACTGGAACACAAGCTCAGACTCAATTTTCTGTTGTTTGTATTTGCAGTGATTAACATCTAAGTTATAAGCATCCATAAATTTTTATGAACAAGTGAACCTAAACATTAATAAAATTCTTCTTCATTAAAACAAGATAAAGCCATATAATAAAATAATTGTTAATAAACATCCAATAATAAGATGAAAGTGGCTGGTTCTGGTTGATCACTAATCAAAAAAATGTCTCTCTCTCTCTCTCTCTCTCTCTCTCTCTCTCACACACACACACACACACACACACACACACACACACACACACACATGATTAGGATTTTGTATTAGTAACAAGTTAAGACATTTAAAATTCAGTAATGATATATGACTGGTTAAAACTTTTTTCTCAAATCTTGTTGTTGGCTAACAACCAATATAGAAAAACAGGAAATATCAGCCACTACAATGCTTTACAAAATAGTCCTGTTACTTTACAAAATTTTGAAAGCCATGCAACACTTATTCAGCTGTAATCTGAAAGAGAGGGTAAATCAACAGATAACTTTATGGCTGACTATTTTCAAATAAAGTACAATGAAAATGAAATGTAGCATACCTTTAATGGTAAATCACAAGTACCTTACACTGACAGATTCTCTCATAGGAAGAAAACCCATGTGTCAGGGAACTGTATCCAATACAGGTGTATGTCAGTAGTACTTCATTCTGCCACTGTGGCTGAAAGGAGCTGTGTCATGGCTGAGTAGATGACTTCTCCCACCATATCTCAATTTGTTGTCTATCATTTCCAGCCATTCTTCCTCCCAACGACTCATGGTTCTGGTTCAATGAGAGCACTGCATATGTAGGAATTTCACATTGCGTCACAGTACAATAACTTTGTAACCTTGGATGTGTCATCTGCTCCAGAGCCTCCAAGATCACATTTAGCACTGCACCACAGAAAGAGAATTCATTAGTAAGCACGTTTTGAGAAAATGATCAAGGCAAATCACACAGTAGCCACCATTTTTCCCTTGCTTAGATCCATCATTGTAGGCTGCCATATATTTGTGAATCTGGTTTAAAGTATTTTAAAATATGGTTTTAAAACTTTTGTCTGGAGTGCTGTCTCTTTTTTAATTTTAAAATACTATTAGGCCTTGGTATTGTCCATCATGGGAGATTACTCTAACCCTGGAGAAGGGCTGATATTTGATCTCTACCAAATTCCATTATGTCTGTTTTCACATTCATTGCAAAGGGCTTGTTCCTCAGAGGCAATTTATGAAGGTCAGTCCCATGGTGGGTCATTCAATGAGGAGGAGTACCAGTGACTGCAGATCAGCCACAAGCCTATACACCTCTCGTACCATGAAGAGTTGCCATCAGATTGACAGTTACAGCTCAGAAGCTTCAAAGCACATGCTGGTGTTGGGACTGGTCCTATAAGCACCTGTGGCCAATATTATCCCAACAAGGCAGATGACATCTTACATCTTTAACTGTGAAGGGCATGTTGATCTATGTACTTCGCAACCATAATTCAGCTTAGACCACATGGTAGCCTTATAGAATTGGAGTCGTGTCCTCTGTCAGCCCTCCAAGACTTGTATGTGGGGCAGATTAAAATGTTAAGTGCCTTGAGAGAGTGTGCTTTCAGATCTCTCAGCTGCAGTATTCATGATAGCATTTTGTCAAAAACCACGTCCAGAAACCTCACCAAATTTCTCATGCTGAGAACAGTGTCCCTCATTATCAGTATAGGTGTAGTACCATATGTTAGAATAAAATCTTCTCATTTTTGAAGCCACGTCAATTTGAATAAAATTCTCGAGCGGTCTTTGGATGTTGAAAGGAAGCAATGATGGATGCTTGACGCTTGTAGGGAGACAGCCATCAAAAGCTTTAGAATTTGTTAGAATTTACATGGCTTGAAAACTGAGATGATTTTATTCAGCCATGCTACCAAGAAAGACTCTGAGTATACCTGTGTGTTGTTAATGATGCAAGTCTACACACACAGTTTGGTCTGCTGAGAACTTGAAACCTGTGGCTATAGTCCACTCCTCCAATATCTCTAACATATGTAGTTGATCTGTTGCTTGGTTGCAGAAGAAGCCAAATGTTCCCTTATTGTGGAAATAATGCTGTTAATGGTAACAGAAAAGATGAGATGGTTTGGTATGCTTCTTTATGGAACACCGTTCTCTTGCTCATACTGCTCTGACACAAATGAAATAGTATGGTGAGAGGGGAAACATGTTAAGATGGATAGTTGTCCCTAGAAGCTGGAGCTGTCAAAAGATATTATAACTCTAGGTGGTATCATAGTCCTTCTCAAGATAAAAAAAAAAAGATTCCTATGAGGTTTTTCCACATAGGAAAGTCTGTATACATGGGTCACGGAAGGTAAAGGTATTTATTGTAGAATGATATTTCATGTTCCCACACTGGAGGTGACTAAAAGCTGCCTGGATTTGAGAACCCAGACAAGACAGATATTCACTGTACTCTTAAAGATCTTTCCCATGTAGCTGGGATGGCAATGTTGAAATAACCATTCAGGCAACTATGGTCCTTCTCTGGTTTCAGGAGGGGAATTAGTACCGCCTCCCTCCATTGGTGGGGAACCTTCTTATCCCCTACATGTGGTAGATCAAGGCAAAGAGGATTTCTTTTACACTTCCTCCAAGATGCCACAGTATGGTGTAGTATACCTTATTCTGACTAGGTGTCATGTAAAAAGCCACAGACAGTGTTGAATCTAGCTGCCATATGGAGAAAGGGTAGTTGTAAAGTTTCTCATCATTGAAACTAAAGTCCCACCTGCTCCTCTTGGCCACAGTTCTGTGATAGCAAAGGACTGGATCCACGCTGACTGTAGCCATCAACCTGCATAATGTTCTGCCATTGTCTGGGCTGGTCAGAAGAATACCAGTTTCTAGGGCAATTCACTTCCAAATATTAGTTCAGTATCTTTGCATCTTTGTGACCTAACTTGGTGGCCAGAAGCAAATCAGTAGCTTTGAGACAGCAGTTCTGTCTACCTATTGTGGAGAGTGCCCATGTTTAGCAACAATGATTGTTTTGCTGAGTCATACTATCTCATGATTAATTTGGGATTACACAAAGACTTGTAGAACATTGCTGAACATACTCTGCTCTGCATAACCTGTGGCAGAAGCATTTCATTATGTCCTGGTTTGACAGGTTTTATCATCAAAGCTCTTATCTGTAGGTACTACAAGAATTTATCATCAACAATGGGACATACATGTTAACAAGATTTAAATTCAGAACTATGTGCAAGTTGAATGTCCAGGTAGATTAAGAAGCCAAGAACAGCTCAAGCCAAAATAGTTTTCTCTAAAGAGAACTTTGAACACCAGTGCTAGCCACTCACTCTAACTTTTTAATCACTCATTGCAACTGCAACCTTCAAGAAGAATCAGAAAGCAATAAAAGTACCCACAAATTGATTAAACAGTCACAACCTGTCATCACAGACAATAGGCTAGTGGCATGGAGGTCCAGGTTCAATTCCCAGTCACCACAGTCACCATATCACATATTACAGTGGTGGAAATGTCTGGAATAAGGTCCAATTAGCTTCTGGATGCCCCATGAGAAACTGCTTGAATAAAGAATCAGTGAAGTTGACATGCAAACTGCCAAAGTGGAGTCATGGGGATTTAATCAATTAGAAAGGCACTGACACACAAAACTCATGCTTAAAGGATAGTATTAAAACTTAATTATCTGTGAAATCTCAATGTTAATTTCATGTTTAATGTAGTTTTTAAATGATATTGTCCTTCTGTTGTGTTTCCAGTTGACATTTTCACTATTCTGTAATCTCAGTGATTATTTGTGTAAATTTAAAGTAGCACTACATTGCCTACATGTTTCTTAGTTCCCCATGTAAATTGTTTGTATTCTCTGTATGTGAAGTTACTATATTCACCAATGAACAATTTTGTGTACATTTTTTTAAATGGCAGTCCATTGCCTATTTTTTTCTCCAAACTACATATTTGTTAAGAATAATGACTTGTCCTATATCATGTGTACTTTGTACAATATGTGATCCACAGGATAAATAAATAAATACAAATACAAATTCTCTTGTTCAAATTCTTTTTACTAGACACCAGTGACCCAGTGTCAGAAAAAATGAAAGTTGCTATTGAAACACTGCCTGGAAGTTTGGATTTTGCAGCTATATTAGCATATTATGCTTCTTATTAGTCATATGTATATTTCATAAAATGTCTGTATCTTGTGGCCAGCAGAAATAAGGCTTATAGACATCTGATTCCAGGAGGTAGCAAACTGATCCTGTGCTCCAAGATCTTTCTTTTGTTGCTAGAGAAATCAACACTATGAAAACTACAAGTGTGAGATAAGTATAGATCATTATGGATTTATTCTATTGTATTTTTAATGGTCCTGTAGTCTGCAAAAACAGCTTATACATAAGGCACTGGACAAGTCAGTTTATATGTATGGAGGAAAAAATTATTTTTAAGCATACACATTTAAAATGACAACTAATGAACTTCATACATTTAAATATTTATATACTACAGTTCATACTTTTAAAAATTCATAGCTAAAGTAAAAGCAGTGTTGTTGGAAATATGACTTCAAGGTTTTTCCAAAAGTTTTGACCTTAGAATTTGCTTGTATATTTTTGTGATTTACCTATTACATTTATTTTAAGGATATACAGATTTCCATAATATAGATACACTGTAAAAGAAGAACAGGAGAGATCTCAAACAGAGCTTCATGTGAGTCAGTATATTTGACCTCCAGACATGATTCTACTGGCCTTTTTTCACAGTTTTAATGTGCTGATAGCTGCTTTAGAGTTTCTCCAAAATCTGACCCCATATTTATGACAATATCCACTCTTTGCTGTTTTCTTCTACAGCAGGCTTTTAGTGAGTAAAGGAGGTAGCAAGTTTTGCTCAATTTTGCGTTAAGTTATACTATATGCTTATTCCATTTTACTCAGCCTTGCAACCATAATCCTAAGAATTTGGGTTCTTTGCTGTTACCAACTGGTTCATCATGGATAGAGACAAATAGGATAGCATGTACACATCCTTATTTGGAGCATTGTGAGATTTTAGTGCAGTTTTTTTCTGTTTATTAAATGCTGTTACTAAGTTGTTTTGCATCAGTGTTTACTGACTGCTGTAATTCTTCCTTACTTTCCTCTTTTATTAGACTTGTAGAGTTATGATCATTTTATGAACATCCAGGTTTAAGCTTAAATCATTAACATACAAAAGGAACAGAAGTGGCACTATTATCAGTCCTTGGAACACACTGTATTTACCTACAATATTTTCTTAACAAGTGTTCAGAAATAGTTTGAAGGCAGCCATTAGTGAGCTTCATGCTGATTAGTTGCTTGGACGGATCTCATTGCCATATTTCTCAAGCTCTGAGAGCACTATCTTATGATACACCATGTCAAAAGTGCCATCCACTGAGGTACATGTAAATGCATAAAAATATTTCACCTTGTACTTAAGTAAATGCTAGCACATTAATATGTTTTCACTACTGCAACAACTTATAAAATTGTACTAAATATTCTTGTGCAGAGCAGGAGCTGACGTCATCCTGCTGACCAAAACATCAGTTTTATCAGAAACATTTGCCATCTAAATGTGAGCATGAGCCTGAAACCAGTTACGACATTAAAATAAAGCATTTAAAAGTATTTGAAACTAGTTGGGTTATTTACCAACAATCATTGAAGGCCATGGTTTTCATGAGATCCAGGATGGATAAAAATCAAACAATGGAAACTCCAGGATGGAATGTAACAATATTGTGAAAAGGAAAGTTGCCACTCACCATATAGCAGAGATGCTGAGTTGTAGATAAGCACAACAAAAACAACTACCCCAAGGTAGTGTCTGTCTGTGAAGGCTTTGATGACACCCTCAGCACACTGGGTGAGGGAGTTCTTGTCACTGTAGATACGCTATCCCCGTGTGGTTAGGCTGTACGGGAGGGACCTTTTGGTGTGGAAGGGATGACAGCCATCAAAATGCAGGTATTGTTGATGGTTGGTTGGTTTAATGTGGACAAAGGTGTGGATGGAGCCATCGGAGAAGAGGTCGGTGTCCAAGAAGGAGGCACACTGGGTTGAGGAAGACCAAGTGAACTGGATGGAAGAGAGGGTGTTGAGGTTGAGAAGGAATGAGGATAAAGTGTCATGGCCCTGAGTCAAGATCATGAAAATAATATCAATAAACCTGAGTCAGAGCAGGGGTTTGGCTGTTTTGTGAAGCTAGAAAGATTTCCTCTAGATGGCCCATAAACAGATTGGCATAGGAGGGTGCCCATGGCTGTGCCACAGATTTGTTTGTATATCTTCCCTTCAAAGGAGAAGTAGTTGTATGTTAGAATATAGGTAGTAAGATGTGTGAGGAACAAGGCAGTGGGTATGGAATCTGAAGGACATTGGGAAGGGTAGTGTTCAAAAGCATCAAGAACTTGGGCATGAGGCCTGCTGGTGCTTAGAGAAATGACATACGTAGTGATGAGCAAGAATCCAGGAGGTAAATGACTGCAGATGGCGAAGAGCTGGTGAAGGAAGTAGTTGATATCTCTGACATGGGATACTAGATTCTGGGCAATAGGTGGAGGTTTTGGTCAATGAGGGCTGACATTCTTTCAATTCTCCCCTTCCCTTTACTCATGGACTTCCAACTCAGCATTGCCCAATTCAAGCATATTTTGGACCAGGAAGCTGATGGGAGTTAGAACCTTAATGACTCTATATGGACCCACAAAGTGTCACAGCATTTTGCAGTAATCCCCTGAGCACTTTTGCTCTGATTCCATGCATTTCGTACATATGCCCACCACTACTGACATTGCATTTTGCCCCTTATTATATCTACAGTTTTCTTGGTGATGAGCAAGCATGGTGTTTCTCCTTGCAGCTTGATATTTGGGCTTCTATTCCTCGGGGGTTGACATGCTCCAGCAATGGATCACTTAATGACCACGGATTGCTTACAGGAGAGTTAATAGTGAACACTGCTGTATTAACAAAAGCTCATCCTGCAAAGCCTTTATATTGGGTGTGAATTTAGAATTTTTTATTAATAGCATGCACATTGGCAATCCTATTTGCTACATGGTCTGCCATGCAAGTAAGTGCAACATTTGAGAATGCGAAAAGGATGTGCCTTCTAATAACATAGCACCCTCCTGAAGCACACACAACAAGGAGTGACATGTAGTGTAGACAATACTCACCTACTGAACAGTCTCTGTGGTGATGGTTATTGGCTTGTACAATTGCCCTCAGGTGCTGACATAATTCTGTCATGCTGCCCTCCACCAGCTTGTCACAGATATGTAGTTCATATAACAGGTGGTCTTTTCTCAAACGTTTTACCAGTAGTACTCTTCGCACTCCCATGGTCAACAAATGCTGCAGACACACAAGAAGTTATACAGCAAATTTATAAAGATTCATATCACATCACCCCTCTCCCCCCTCCCAAAGAAAACCATAATAATTTTCAATACCAAAGTATGCATCCAGCTTTACTGCTACCATTTATTATGCACTCAGTGTGCTTGATCAGGATAACTTGGATACAGGGATCCATAGATGAGAAGCCACTGTGTCCTTACTTTAAGATTCCAATCACACCACTTATTAAATGTGAAATACTTGCATACATTGGTACTTGAACAATATGACAAAAACAAGTCAATTTGCCAGAAATCTTTATGGCAGACCTGATAATTGCAGTAATGAAATTTTTAATTCAATCGGAGACCTTTAAGGTCATTGCAAATAAAATTAAATTTTAAATTTAAAGTGTGAAATTTACTAACATCTTTAAACACAATTGAGAATACCATGATAAATTTTAAATTCAAGGTAAGTGGATTGACTAAAATCTTTAACAAATCAGATAACCTGCAACAAAAATTTTTAAAATTCAGAAGGCAAGCAATTGCCTGAAATCGTTAAGCACAACTGACAATTTAACTATGGCACTCCCCAAAATGTTCAGGTACAACTTCAGTGATCTGACCAGATCAAGATACAAAACTTATATCATTACTGTAACACACTTAAAGGAAAATTTTGGCGCAGCAGTTGCTCATGAAGGTGGCATACCAGGGTGTAGTCAACTTTCACAGCCAGCAAGCAAGTAAAATATGCCCCTGAGCCACACACTGTGCCAGGATGTCTTACAATACACAATATACCATTCATCCTTTATAACAGAAAGGAAAACACAATAAACTTACATGTCATGATAAAGCAATCATACACACTAGAATCTCCCTCTACCATGCCTCACAATAAATGGCACATAAATATCCAAAATGATTTAGTTTTAAAAGATGCAAGAGGTAATAGTGCCCTAAGATTTTGACAACTTAAAGTGTGAGTGTGGGTCTGGGTTACACTGATTTATTTCCCCAAACCACATTCCACTTCTTTATGAGATGACTTACTTGAGGTTTGCAGCCACTCTTCTGTGCTGGATAGCCAGCTCCTGAAAATTCTCTTGACTTCTTCTCCATCAAATAACGCTAGGTACAGGAACTTTCAAGCCTCTTTCTACCTGTGTAATAAATAGCCACACAAACTTTACGTTTTGTCTATCAATGATGTATTTGACTTTCAAGCACAATAAAAATTCTCACTTTCAACAAAATATGTAACTTCCAGCAAGTTTCTCATAAAGTCGTACATTAGAAACAAATTGTTTTACATTCAAAAGAAAGTCTGCTTAGACACCATGACTTTCAGAAAAAGAGTCTGAAAATAATTCTTGCCTCTAACAAGGCTGAGTCAAGAGTCTACAAGAGTACTTTTTCAACTGTTCTTGTCTTAATAATAGTCAATGACACAATAAGCACAGAGTGGCATGTAAACTCCATGTTTCTTCATTACACACTCACTAACACATCTATGGACTGTCCGACAGGTACTTGTCAGTGCCGTTTGACTGTCGCATCTGTTTTCTTCCCAGGACTGATTTTAAACCTGCACACACAAACATGTGACGTGCAGTAGGTGGGATTCTACCATCCCACACTCTTATCTAGGATACCGTGTGTTCGAGACGGTAGAAGGCAGAGTGGTTCTAGAATTTACACAGAAATTCTCGAATAACTATAGTGCACAGATTAATACTGAAGTAAATCATATACAGTAAGACTTCCTCTAATGAGTATTGCAGGAAATGGCACATAAATAGTGAAATGATTTAGTTTTAGCTGACATAAAGAGGTAATAGTCCAAGGATTAATACTGAATGAAATCAAGTACACCAAAACTTTCTCTGATGTGTCTTGCAAGAACTGGCACATAAATAACAAAACTGGCCTAGTTTCAGCCAATGCAGAGAAATAATAGCGCACACTTTAATACTAAATCAAATGATGAGTGCAATAACTGGACTAACAATCATGGGACAGGCAATCAATCAATGGAGCAGAACATTGTGTACATAAGATGAATTTTTACTTCTCTTTGGAGAATTTAACTTCGCCACTCAGGCTCAGGTTACTGTGTTCTGCAGTGTAAATCCCTGTTCATGCTGGTAACAGCTCTGCCCATCCTCAGTAGGTGCCTCTGGCATGCACCGCACTGGCCCAGGGAAGATCACAAGCATCCAAGTTTAGCACCATCCATCAGCCTTGCGTGTGTTCTGTTCGGTCTGCTGTTATCAGAATCTCCACTCCGGGCTTGCATATGGCTTAAGAAGTGCCTCCATATTGCCACACTGCTCAAAACGTCTCAGTGAGGCTGAAGATCAATAGATCAAAATGGAACATATCATGGAGGTCATTGTGAAAGGAGGGGTGGGATCCAGAGACAGGAATTTTTGTGGTTAAGCTGCTGAGGGTGCCATGCTTTAGGCAGCATTTAAGGAACAGGCTGTGAGACTGGGTTTTAGACAGGGAAAGGAGTACTTAGCTGAACTAATGCAGCAAGACAGAGCGTGGGCTCATTATCTATCATCATGCCCTGAAATTAGAGACATCCTATCCAAGATCCTTCCCATCCCTCATAAAGTCTGTATCCAACCTTCGTAACAGCCTAGTCCATCTGTACACCACTCCCAATCCCAACCCCTTACCACAGGGTTCATATTCCTGTGGAAGACCCAGATGCAAGACCTGCACAATCCACCCACCCAGTACTAACTGTTCCAGTTCTGTCACAGGCTTATGCCACAACAGCAAAGGCTGGGCCACATGTTGACGAAGTCATGTGATATATTACATCGCAGTAATCATTGCTCAGCTTTTTATATGGGTATGACTACCAACGAGCTGTCCACCAGGATGAATACCCACTGCCAAACTGTGAGAAAGAGCACAGTGGACTGGCCTGTGGCACAATATGCAGATGAACATAACAAGCCTGATTTCAATGGCTGCTTTACAATATGGTCCATCTGGATTCTCCCCTCCACCACCAGTTTTTCTGAAATGCACAGGTGGGAGTTATCTTTACAACACATCCTCCATTCTCAGAATTATCCTTGCCTCAACCTACGATAAGCTACTGTCCCCAAATCCTCTACCAAACAGTTTCTCCCACCTATGACTGTCATCTCCCCACAATTTGCCTCTCCCAACCCTCATCATGCACTGCTCTTTGCTCACACACCTATCAGTCTTTTCCCCTTCTCAGCTCCTCTCATTCCCACTACCTGTTCTCCCTCCATCTTTCTCTCTCACAGCCTCCCAACACTGTGCCTGGCAGCCTTGTCCTGCCACCTCCAGCCCTGCATGCTCTGCCAGGCAATGCTAATTACTCTTCTCCAACCTGTACCCTGCTATCCCTCCACCTTCCCTCCCCATTCCAGAGTGTTGCTCCTGTTCAATGCATTGCAGTTGCATTCTGGTCCGAGCCACCAGAGATAGCAATCATGCTTATGTGAGATGGGCTTGCTTTTGTGAATGTGTGTGTGTGTGTGTGTGTGTGTGTGTGTGTGTTTCTTTGCTTTTTTTTCCTTCCTGAGGAAGCCTTTGGCTGAAAGCTCACATGTAACTGTCTTTTCATCCCACCTATTTGCAAATCAATGTGTCATCCTTACAATGAGTAGCAATCTCTCTCTCTTACATTATATAGCAAATGTGAACAATATGGCCACACAAATGAAGTTAACGTCTCAAAAAAATATATAAATGGTGTTGTAAAAAGCAAAGCTATGTCTGGCAGGAACTTAGCACAGCTCACAAACAGCAATGATATTTATGTTCTTGCTTGTCAAAAATATTTGGCTGTTTATTTCCGAATGTCATGATTTCCATTGCTCACATGCGGGGCCTTTAAAGCTACCACTGCTCTATAGAACTGTTGATTTTCAAGGGTGGTTTCAGTGTTAACCTGATATTCTACAATTTCTACTGATTCAGCTGTAGAGAGGCGAGAGGACACCGTATTGTTGGCATTCAATATGCTAGGATTGCTAGTGCTGTAAAAATGCAAAATGTAGAAATCAATAATGGATGCAAACTACAGCTGTGATTCACAAGGAACTCCTTGAGTGCAAGGTCACAAAGACCAATGATGTTTATGGAATTCAACACCCCACATGTTATCTATCATGCTACAACAACATTGGCTGCTGATGGCAACATGGAGCAGGACTGGAGGTACCCAATGGTGAGTGCAGTGTGAGGCTATGGAGTGTAGTTGAAATGTTTAGTCAATGAGTAACTCACAACAGTCCTACATTGCTAGTGGAGTTGCTACAAAGCACAGTAGTGGTAATGATAAACAAAGCAAACATTGCATTTATCTACAACAGTTTCTGAAGCTGACATTTCATCAGAAAGGAATCCAAGAAATTTCACAAAGGAGAAACAAGTGGCAGATGAAATATTGTCACTTCTGCAAGATGAGTCAGTGGAATGTCTGATGTTGATATGCTCCACTTTGTGGACAATGTACATGAGGAGTACAATGATGACAATACTTGCTTAACAAGTGTATGTGATATTGAGACAGGTGTCAAGCCATGTAGTTTATCATCCTTGTTGAACAGGGAGCCACAAATCACATCTCCAGTGGAGTTTAGTAAAGGACAACCATTGTCCAAGGAGCAAGTACTAAATATAATTATGTACTCATAGATGGAAGATGATCTGCAGCATAGTAAGACAACAATTATGAATAGATTTTGAATAGATCCACACCAATATGACCATGTAGTGAATAAGAAAAACTATGAATATGCAAGGGAGGACAAGGCACACTTGATACAAAAACTTGACTTAATGCATTTCAGTAATGCTCTACACAGTTTACAGGATGTACATGATAGAGATCTACTTCGTTACACAAATCAAATTGTGCAAAACACAATGGTTGCACAACTTCAAACAGTGCTGCAGAATTGGAAGACAGAAGTTAATGAAATTTCAAACAAAGCATCAACTTGATGATGCACAATAAACTGCGGAATTGGCATAAAAATTTGTAGATGACATAAACAAACATATCCCATTGTACATTTAGGAATTTGTTTTCTACTTTGACCAATCAGTATTCGAAGAAGAAATGCATGTGAAAGGAACCCAGGAAATCAGAGGTACCAAGAGAGTCGTATCAAGATCAACTGACATCAATACCTTAACATGTTTGTATACCATTATGCCATACACTAATCTGTTTAATAAATGGCTGGAAAGTCATTTATTGTGCTGTGAGAAGTTGGAGGTGCTCTGCCTCCTACAATTATTTCTTGTGTGTGATGTCTTGCAAGGGCACCAGGGAATATTTATGTCACAACAAGCAAGAGTGGGAAAACTGACATAACTATCATACGAGCACTGCTTGTAGCCAATAGCTGGTCAAAGTAATGTGCTCTTTTTTGATTCCTGGCCTGCGTATAAAAATCATATTCCCTTAGAGCAAACTATCCTTCCTGAAAAGTGTGTGACATTGCAATTCATACCACGTCGAACCATGGGACAAATTCAACGTCTGGATGTTTGTTATTTATGTACCTATAAAATGTATTTTCACACTAACTGCAGCTACGACTTAAAGGATTGCCAGTTTCATGATAAACTCCATGAGAGACTGTTTCGTATTCAGTAGCATGCCATCACCTTCCATCAATTCTCATCACTCCTTTACAGCAATACGATTCTATGTGCATTCTTTAAGAGTGGATACCTAGCTGAACATTCTGCATGGTTTATAACTCCCAGGGAGTTTTCCTTTCATCTTCTTGGCACAAATCTCTCCGATAACTGTGGCACACCATTTTCCATTCAGTGTTCACGGTGCAAGCTAATGATTTGTTTTGAATGTTTCTTTAATGTTGATGATGTCCATTTTGTGGAATGTAATACATACGTCCCATAGAAGGTTGTCAGCTGAGAAACAAGGGACTAAGAAATCATAGTTCCCAACTGGTCCACACAGACAATACGATGCTAATTTTAAGGTAATGGTGATTCATGAAGCAAGGACCACAAATAACTGTGCAGAAGGGAGAAAATTTGGCGTCACAGACCCAAATGTTCATGGATAGCATCACTATGAGGAGTAAACCTATAAAATGACACTAACTCACTTCTACCTCATGGTGACACACACACAATCTCACACACCATGAGACAACAGAGAAAGGGTGAAAAGTGCCAAATGTCAGATCGAAACATAAAGAAAATGACAGAGGAGCTAAAATAACAGCACAGGGAAATGTGATTAGCTGACCACTTACTAAAATCATGGGTGAGTCAGTCATCCTACTAATACATTAAGAACATCTCCCTAAAATTTTAGGAAACGAATCCAACATATTATGAATCTTTACACACTACCCACATTCATTTGAATGTCACTTAAAATAGAGGGAAGATCAGTCAGAAAATCTGCTACTGTTCTGAAAATAAAACACAGCCTCTTAAATGTGGCACACAGTGGTCTTTATGCCACGAGCACCACACACTGGATGGTTATCTCAGTTAAACAAGAAGCTATGCTTCATACGGCTGTGGCCTATGCAAAGATGAGTAAGCAGGACCTCATCCCATCTTCATGGTTGAAAGGAAGTATGCCACAGCCACATAATTGGCTTTACTAGCCACAGCTTACTATCTGGCTCTTCCAGCCACTTATCTTCCCATCAATGCATGACCCTGTGGCTCAACAGCAAGATGACAGCATGCAGGGCACACCGAATTAACTGAGCATCGCGATATGCCTTTCTTGGCTGCTCTGTCTACCCTTTCATTGCCCACAACACTCTTGTGCCCTGGCTCCCAGCAGAAAGATCCTCTTTCGCCACCCTTTGTAAGTGGATAAGGGTGTCCTGGATATCCTGAACCACTTTATTGGCTGGATAGAAGCATTGAGGAGACTGAAGGACAATCAAGGACAGATGAGGAATTTAGCAGGCACAGCACATCTCATCTTCTCCACAACCCTCAAGATCGTGCGTAATTCAAAATTGAATTCAGTGAAGTCTGGAGACAACCAAATCTTAAGGACACAATCAGGGAAAACAGCAGAGCAGCCAACGGAATCCCCCCACTTAGACCAATTCATGAATATAGGTGCACAGTTGTGGTGCTCATTTAAAATGTTGGTAAATATCTTAATAAAAGTGTAAGCAGGAGTGCAATATCTGCTGCATTGCACTAAATCTAAAATCATTTTAGGCCTCTGTAGCAAACAGGATGGAAGTTAGTTAAAACACCATACTGAGCCAGTATGTTCCCCACACCCTGGGACTCCAACAGATCCCAAACGGTCTCATTGCCCATGGATGTTTGGTAAAGAGGCATTCCATAGCAGGATGAGCAATAGTATTGCTGTGGTGTGTTAAAAAAGAAACCGAACTTTTGCTGTATTAACTTTAAGGCTTATTGTACTACATTTTAAGCAATGTCTCCTTCAAAATAGTCCCCTCTACAGGTAATACACCATTCCCGTCACTTCTTCCAGCTTTGGAATGCCTCCTGGAACACATTTTGTGGCATAGTGCACAGGTTTCTCGTTGCATTGTCCTGTATCTTCTCTGTGGTTTGGAAGAGACATCCTTTCAATATGTTTTTCAGTTTGGGAAACCGGAAAAAATCTGCTGTGGATACATCTGGAGAATATGGTGGATGGGGCACAACAGGAATGTGATGTTTTGATAGATAGCTGCCGACAAGGAGTGAAGCATGAGCTCGCGCATTGTCTTGATGCAACATCCAACTCTGGTTTTCCCACAACTCAAGCCTCATCCTGCACACAGCATCCCTCATGCACACTAGGATTCCCTGTAGACTTCCTTGTTTACTTTCTCACCACGTGACACAAATTCATGATATACGATGCCTTTGTAGTCGAAAAACACGACCAACATCACCATCTGTGCTTTTTTTGGATGAGATGACCCATTGCCTACACACTGCGATGACTGCATCTTCGTTTCAGCACCATAGCCATAAACCCATGTCTCATCACCTGTTATGATGTTCTTAAGAAAGTTTTCACTATAGTTAACAGTGGCAAGCAGTTTCTCACACGTTTCAACATGGGTCTGTTTCTGATCTTCAGTCAACAAACATAGTACAAATTTTGCACTGACATGAAGCATCTCAAGTTTTTCACTCAAAATCGGATGGCATGATCCTATGCTGATGCCCACATCCTCAGCAACTTCCTGATGACGATTTCCGTGAATCACAGCATTAACACTATCCATATGGCCATCATCTGTTGATGTGGAAGGACGTCCAGACTTAGAATCATCTCAGACCAACATTCTTCCCTGTTGAAAATGTTTAAACCACTCAAAGCACTGCATGCAGCTCATACAGCCCTCCCTGTATGCTTGACTAAGCATCTGAAATGTCTCTGAAAGTTCTGCCAAGTTTGCAGCAGAATTTCTCTCTCTCTCTCTCTCTCTCTCTCTCTCTCACACACACACACACACACACACACATTGTTCTTCAAGCTACTGCATTGCACTAATCCAACGGGCAGGCTGTACACATGCTTACTTCAGCGGCTGTGGTTCGTTTGCTAATTGTCCGAGCGACACAAGGCAAATGGCAATTTGTTGTCTAAACCTGCTGATAGGTGTGCTCAGCAGCAGCAGTGCACTCTCTCTGCTGGTTGGCATGCTATTTCAGAAGTTTGGTTTCTTTTTGAACACTCCTCGTAAGATGCCACCAGATGGGAAGTGACGCTTCACCTGCCTCAGAAGAGAGACTGGGTATGGGGCTGCTCCTGTAAGCGACCGTGGCCAGCCTGATTCCCTCATGGTGTATAGGGTCAATGACCTTCAGGTAAGAAGGCCTCGCTGACCCATACATTGTGCACTTATATTCCAAATGCATCGAAAAAAGGCCCTATGAAACTGGAACTGATCCGTGCTGTTGTTGCCCAGGGCCTGTGGCTAAGACACTTAAAGATGTTCAGTGCCTTCTGGGACCTTGCCTTCAGGTCCATCAGGTGTGGTAACCACAACAGTTTGGACTAAAAATGATACCCAGAATCCTCACCGAGTCTTTAAAAGGGAGAATGGTGTCCCATGTAAGCAGTTCAGGTAAACTAAAAATACGAGAGTGACTAAAATGAACACACACACACACACACACACACACACACACACACACACACACGCACGCACACACACTCTTCTCTGCAGAAAATGTAAAACTTGTCTGTGCGGCCCATTCCTACAACCTCTTCACAATAACTAAAGAGTTGCTGTTGTGGTACTGGAAGAAGACCAGAAGGCCACTAAATCGTCCACAAATAAGGAGCACTGGACAGGACTCTGTATTGCGGATGTCATACTGTTAATGACTACGGCAAAGAGGGTGACACTTTTAAATGCTCACAGGAGACACCATTCTGCTGCACAAAACTATCTAACAGCATGTTGGTGACACTGTGCCTAAAAAGAGGAAGGACCAAATGAAGATGAGGAGCAGGTCATGAAAGCCCCATTTGGGTAGCTGACTGTGAACATTGTGCCTCCAAGAAGTATTGTACACCTTACTGATGTCTAAAAATGCCCATAGACAATGCTTGTTATGTAGGGAAGCCTGCTGGATATCTGCCTCTAGGAGGGTCAGACTGTCAACAGTTGACCAACATCTCCTGAATCCATATTGAGAGTGGCTATTGAACTACTTGGTCCGTAATAGCCAGATTTGATTGCAGTTGACCATGCAGTCTAGGGTCTTTCCTACACAGCTCATTAAGGCAATGCTACAACAACTAATGGGGCATGTTCTGTCCTTTAGTGATTAGAGAAGAGGTATCAAAATTGCCTCTCACCTTGAATTGGGAATTTGTCCTGTCAAGCATTTTGAATTAAAAAAATCATAATAAACCCCTTTGACACTGTTTGCAAGTGCTGCAGCATGATGTACCAGATTTGGTTGTGATCAGGCACCTCATGAGTGTCAAACAGTGGTGCAGCCTGCTCCCACATGGATTATGGGCAGTTGTAGGACACCAGATTGGTGGACATGTAGTCCAACTTGACCCTCTCAGTGGTGGCAAGTTAATAACGGAATGCTGGATACTAGCTGACAGGTGTGGTAGTCAGTGCAAAATGCTCTGCCATTGTCTGTGCAATGTCTCCAAGTGTTGTTTGGAGATACCCCTGTTTCAACAATTCTGCTACAGATAACTGGTTCCCATTACTGGAAATCCTACTGATAGCTTCTCTCCCATACTGTTGTTGACCAAGTAAAATGGTTCATAGGGCTCAGGAATGCTTGCCATGCCATTTTGTTACCCTCCTTGATGTGTTGAGCCTTGGCCCATGTAATCTAGGCTGCAAGGTTTACTGCCATTGGACAGCACTTAAACCATCGCACAGCTGCACACCTGAATTAATGAACAGCACTCATCAGATCTTCAAGGAACAGGTTTCCTCTGAAGATGTCCAGAGGTCTTTGGGATGGAGATGCCAGTGACACAGTGGATACTTATGTGATTTGGTCCACCCACTCCTGGATGTTGTCATGGTGTTCACACACAGCCAGCTGGCTGAATAGCATCCAGTTGGCTCTGCTGATTATCCATTACAGCTGTGTTGTTTCAAGGAGAGCTTCATCCAATAAGTTCATCCTGAGTGGGAAGGTCATCAGTGACATCCCTCTAAATAGAGTCCGCAAAGGCTGGAGACCAGAAAGAGAAGTTGACTGCTGAGGATGACCCAGTAGCAGAACTGAAATGAGTGGAAGTGCCTGTGTTGAAAATGCACAACTTGTGAGACATCATGAGGTTCTGCAAATCCTAACCCTAAAGACAAGTAAAGGTCAAGCCCCACTATATGTGATGGGTATTGAAGTATCCCAGTAGAAGAGATGGTGAGGGGAGTTGTTCTATAAGATCTGTGAGAGCCTCAGAGTCTATTGCATCTTGTGTGGTAAATACAGTGAGCATACAGTGTTCCTCTGACACATGAAATACAACTGCAATTGCTTGCAGGTCAGTTGTCAGTGGAAGAGTGGAGGAGTGGTGCACATTGCTGACAGAGCGACCCCTCACTTGGCCATTTTGCAAGTCATGGAGGGTATAGCCCAAAGTACAGGGGCATCAAACATTTTAAAATGCATCTCCTGCAGACACAAACACAGGGAGAAGTCCTATGCTAGGAGTTTTAGTTCCCCCACAAATGTCCTGAACCCGTTCATGTTCCACTGTAGTATGGGAGCCATTTATCACAGGAGTAGCAATTTTGTCCTGTCTTTCCACCAGAGAGGGGAGCCCACAATGATGTTCTCTTGCACAATTGCTAGACAGCTTTTAAAGTGCCAGCAGTAGCCTCTAAACCTTTTTGAATATAAAAGAGTGAAACTTTTCCAAAGCTGCCCTCTTTCCTTTTAACTATTAAAAGTACATCCTGAGTAGCAGCATGCATGCTGTTACTTGCAGAAAATCTTTGAATTAATTACTGAGACAGGAGGACTGGCTACAGGAGCCCTCTTGTTAGATTGGCTTGTTGATGCCCTGCAGCAGTATACCCATTCCGCAGGGAGTTGGAGAGTTTAATTTTGAGGGGACCATCTCAGTCCCACGAGCAGCTAGGAAAATAAGGGTCCGCTCAGACAGAGCCCTGTTGCCTGAGTAAGTATTATACAACTAAGGTGTGGCAGGTTTCTCAGAGGTTGCCTTCTAATGTCTATTCCACCACAACAGCCATGCATCTCATAAGTGCACACCACTGCTTGAGACTGAGGGATTTCTTATAGAGGGTTTTACCATACTCATGATCCAGGCAGTCAAGCCAAGATCCTGTTCCATGTGGCACACAACATTCCACCACCAACCCATACAGTGGTCAATGAAGCATTCCCAGAGCTAACAGTGACAGAGGACTGGTGGTGTTTTCCAGTCCCCAGCTCAGGAATCCCGGTGTCGCCTACCCTGCACCCAGCAAACAAATGGTGAACTCCTGAGGACCAGAAAATGTTTCACAATTTGGAGCAGCAGGTTGTCCAATATGTGCAAGAGATATGCAATGAAGGCTTCCTGATTGCTCAAGAAATTACCTGAATGAAGGCACTTCAGATAAAAAGAATTTTCCAACTCCATACATTGTAGAACTCAAAGCAAGTATTAGGTGGTGCATGAGGACAATGAAGAGGGTGGCACTTACATTATGATGCAGAATTATCTTAGCTTAGCGAATTTCCATGATGTATGACGAGAAACTATGTGCATATCAGTGTCATATAAACAAGATTACTTGCTATGTCATATGGGCAACTCTGATCAGAAGCCTGTTTATTTTGATACGCCATAAAATGTTACCGTCAATGTGAAGGGCATTAAAAGTGTTCCTACAAGCAATTATGACAATGAAAACGCCAGAATGATGGTAATGCCGGGTGCACTAGCGGATGGGAGTAAGTCCCCCCTCCCGCTCCCCCCTCCCCTCCCCCAGTATGTGATTCTTTACAGGAAAACAATACCAAAAGAATAACTGCCTTCAGGGTTTATCTTTAGATGTCAAGAAAATGCATGGATGACAAATGTCCTGGTGTTGTATTCGTTGAAGCTTGAATAGAACAGAATGCCATCCTCTTTGATTAATACAAGGAAAATGTTTGTGCTGGATTCTTTCAGGAGACACCTTACCCAAGAAATTAAGGTTGTGATACTAAAGAACAGCACAGGTGTAGTAATAATTTCTGGTGGCTTGACCTCACAATTTCAAGTAATGGATGTTGTTTTGAATAAACTTTTTAAGGTTCAAACTAAGTTTCTGAAAATAGCCACAAGTCGCACTTTGTATTTTTTATTGAATGGTTTCAGTTTCAAAATGAACAAGAGCATCATCAGAATATACAGTTTAAAACTGGCTGATAATATTAATGATTGTTGATTGGTGACTCAATAGAGTGCTGTGTGCACAATGACCATATACGTGAAATTAGAAGAAAGGTCAGCATTGGCCATAATATTGATGGTTTATTGACAGCAAGATGATCACTATGTGATTGAAAACTGGCTCTACTGTAGTACTTAGACTTACTTTTAAAGTACAGTAATAAATGATTTACTACTCATAGTAGTACTTTTAAAGCACATTTAAAGAACAGTAGTAAAAGATTTACTTTTAAGTACTATAATACAGTAAGATTAATTGTTAGAGCTGTTAGCCAACTTTAAACACAATCTTTAATGCTGCCAGCCAACTTTAAACTGTATATTCTGGTGATGCTCTTGTTCATTTGAAGAGCAAACCAGGTCAGTAAAAAATACAATGTGCAACTTGTGGCTGTTTTCAAAAACTTAGTTTTAACAGTCACTCCCACTACAGGCAATGCCTGCTCTTTCTTTTACAGTTCATTTGCAACAGCTTTACAGTAAGTGGCTTCTTCAAGGAGACCATGCCCTCTCTCCAGGGGGAAGTTAAAGAAACCGTCAGTACCCATTCTGGGCCAGTGTATCCTAACTGTCTGGAGGCAGTGAATCTATTATGAAACAGTTCAAAAGGTGGTGCATATCCCATGGATTGGATGGTTCAGAAGATATAAACTGTGGGTGGGGAATCAGAAAGGAAGGAATGGCAGTAGGCTTACAAAGGAAGTAGGACTGTTGATATTTTTAAAAATATTGGGAGTCCAATTGATGTACAAAAAACATCATTATCATCCCCCAATATAGGAAAAAAAAATCACTATCTCAATAGAAAAACTGTTGACATACCAGCCAAAAAAATATCGGCTGCACATTGTAAATACACTACCAGTTTAAGAGCTGTTTATTTAAGTATTGATTTATTATTAGATATTCTTTATGTCAACAAGCTAGCAGCCTTAGAGCAAGAACGAAAAGGAAAGTGATGTGTGTTCATGCCTGGCAGTAACTGCTATGCTAACAGTGGTAACTGCAGATAAATGTCACAATAAAAGGTGTCCAATGGGTCCGTCATTTGCTTTCATAAAATATTGGATTTGTCTGGAACACTTCATGTTGTCTTCCCTGTTTTTTCGTTTCTGCAAATGCCAGTGACCTAGCAGTTGTAGAGTCAAAATTGCATGCTGAAGACAAACGATGCAGTTTATGTTGGTAGTACCAGACACCGATTACATAAGCATTTTCCCTCAAATGTCTCTGCCTATTGCAAAGACCAATCTTGTCATTTAGATTTTTGTTCATTAGTTTCAGCAACTGTTTTTGAAGAATGCTGATGTGAAGAAATAGCACATTAACTGTGTTAAAAATTCTTCTTTGTGCCATCTATGCTTACTTCACACAGTGAAAGTAAAAGTATGTTCTACTATACTTTCAAAAGAAAACTCCAAATATATATCAAAAATTTTGTAAAGAATATTATATAAAATAAAAATATTGGCATTCAATATTGCCATTTTGACACCACAGAGATTCTATGCAAAAAAAGGAAGTGAATAAAAATAAAGCATTTTTTATATATTTTATTTCTCATTTTGTTATAAAAATGTATATAATCAATAAATCACTTAAGTTTACAATAGATATAATGTGAACTTTTTGGAGGGATGAAACAGTTTGGAATTTTTATTAATGAAAATACTATGAAAAGAATAGATTGCTACTCACCATATAATTACAGAGATGTTGTGAGCTGTGTTTGTGTAAATGTTCATTAGAAGGCCTTGTGGCCAAAAACTTACATGTTTTGTAGTCTCTTTGTTGGGCCTGTCTGTGACTCAGTGTGTCTGCTAATTGGTGACTGGCAATCTATCCTTTTCATGATATTCTCATTATTCCAGCATGGATTTTCCATTGTTTGTAATTTTCATTAGTCAGATTATGTTAAAAAATAAAATTTCCCCAAGGAGACATTTAACAAAGGAGGACATCTTATATTCAGGGTCGTCCTACATTTGGGTAAATATGGTAATCATAAAAGATGGTAAGGTTCTTCTGGAATAATAGATGACATCCTTTAATGTAGTTTATTTAACTTCCAACAATAGAAACATGCCTAACCATATCGTTTTTGTTCACTTTGATGAGACTGAAAAATTTCAAGAATCATTTGCTCTGAAAAAGCTACGGACAAGTCAACATTCCTATTTTAGTCAAATAGTCCTCTCAATGCACTATTAAACACTTTCCATCTTAATTTCATGTATTCCAGTCTCTTGACTCTCCTGATAGGTGTTGATTCAACCAATTCTTCCACACTACTTTCTTGTGTGCTCACTACTACATCATACTGTCACTGTGATGTGACAGTGCCCTGTCCACCAAAAAATATGGGAGTCTACAGAAAGTTCTAGAGGCTAAGGCTCACCAGCTAGTGCCTGCTGCTGGGTCATTCACGGGTAAGAATATCAATCACAGCACCCTTACATCCCCACCCTTAACCGTTTCACAAAACATAAATTTTGGCAAAAATAACAGCTCAAAATCTCTTAACATTTACAAACATCTTGTTAAGATAAAAGAACAGCACTAAACACTGGAAGACTTACCCAAACGTCTGTGACATTACCACACTTTTCAACAGAACAATACTCCAACACAAGCAAACATTAAAAGTTTACAGAAATTTACAACTATGACTTGGACTTATTGATGTTACAGATATCCAAGAAGATATATTATTGTAAGTATGGAAATTCCAAGCAATGAAACACAAAATGTGCTGATCAGCCAAAACATTAGATCACCAACCTAATAGCTAGTATGTGCCCATTCGGCATTGTGTCCTGCCTACTCGTCGGATATGGGGTGCCTAGGAAACCTGCTTTCTCAGATCGCTAGACAACAATTCAAGCAAATTGTATTAAAGAATTTTTATTACAGTAAGATAAATGACAATACCTAACTACGAGAATTTACAATGGTTCATTGCAAGCAATGGGCAACAGACTAAATAAGAAATTCTCTTCAGTATACACAACTCCTAATACAAGTGAAACAATACAGTTCCTAAGTCGCTGCTGTAGAGCTTGTAAAATGGCTATTGTTCAACTGGACCATGGCCAGGCAGTGCGGTGCTTATGTTCTCTTCACCTAGAGGTGCTGCTCTCTTGGTGTCATCCTAGAGAGGGGTCGGTCAGCATACTATTGGCTGACATCTTCTTCACAACCCTCTCTGCTCTACCATTCCTGACCATCATGCCGGCACTTGACTTTTACGCTGTGAGGCCTTTGTAGGTCACCTCAGGGAGATGACACCACATCTGCACATACAAGTAACCTCATTCCCATAAATTCTAGGCAGGGGGTGATGTGCTCTGATGCCACATTCAATCACATCCCACATGTGTTTGATCATGTTCAGATCTGGCGAGCTGGGAGCCAGCACGTCAATTGAAACTCACCACTATGTTCCTTGAACCACTACATCACACACACGGCCTCATGACATGGTGAATTATTTGGTTGAAAAATGCCACCGCTGTCAGGAAACATGATCATTATGAAGGGACGTACATGGTCTGCAACCAGTGTATGATACTCCTTGGCCATTATGGTACCTTGCACAAGTTACACTGGACTGATGGATGCTCACATGAATAGTCCTCTCAGCATAATGGAGCCATCACAAGCGTGTCTCTATCCAGAAGTACAGGTGTCGAGGAGCTGTTCCTCTGGAAGATGATAGATTCCAGCCCCCCCCCCTCGCCAATTAGTTTGATGAAGAAAGTATCAGGATTCATCAGACCATGCTATGCTCATCCACTATGTCAGTGTTCAGTGCTGATGGACACATGCCCATTTCAGTCATAGTTGCCAATCTCATGGTGTTAACAATGGCACAGGGATGGGTAATGGGCTGCAGAGGCTCATCAGTAGAAATGTTCAGTGCACTGTGTTTTCAGACACACTTGTACTCTGCCCAACATTAAAGTCAGATGTTAGTTACACTACAGATCACTATTTGTCCTGTTTTACCAGTCTGTCCAGCCTATGATGTCTGACATCTGTAATGAGGGGTGGTTGAGCAACCCCATGATGCCTGGACATGGTTTCACCTTGGTTTTGCCACACACTGAAGACACTCACCACAGCACTACTTTAGAGCTAACTATTTGTAGTATCGTTCCCAGAACTGATCGCGGTCCTCTGGTTTGGAGCCGAGTGGAAGGCTTAAACCAGAGGCTCAGACGATTCTGCGGAGGTCTGAGGTGCAAATTTCTCAACCTCTGCTATCGGGTGGAGAAATGTAGGGTCCCCCTGAATAGGTCAGGCGTACACTACATGCCGGAAGTGGCTGCAAGGGTAGTGGAGTATGTGTGGAGTGCACATGGGGGTTTTTTAGGTTAGAGAATTCCCTCCCTAGGCCCGACAAGACGCCTCCTAAGACGCGGCAAGGTAGGAGTAGGCAAAATGCAACAGGGAATAACAATATTAATGTGCTAATAGTAAACTGCAGGAGCGTCTATAGAAAGGTCCCAGAACTGCTCTCATTAATAAACGGTCACAACGCCCATATAGTACTAGGGACAGAAAGTTGGCTGAAACCAGACGTAAACAGTAATGAAATCCTAAACTCAGATTGGAATGTATACTGCAGAGACAGGCTGGACAGTGAAGGGGGAGGCATGTTTATAGCGATTAGAAGTGCAATAGTATAGAAGGAAATTGACGGAGATCCGAAATGTGAAATGATTTGGGTGAAGGTCACGGTTAAAGCAGGCTCAGACATGGTAATTGGATGTTGTGGCTGAGCAGCTGAAGGATAATTTGGAAAATATTTCGAGTAGATTTCCCCACCATGTTATAGTTCTGGGTGGAGATTTTAATTTTCCGGATATAGACTGGGAGACTCAAACGTTCATAACGGGTGGCAGGGACACAGAATCCAGTGAAATTTTTTAAAGTGCTTTATCTGAAAACTACCTTGAGCAGTTAAACAGAGAACCGACTCGTGGCGATAACATATTAGAACTTCTGGTGACAAACAGACCCGAACTATTTGAAACAGTTAACACAGAACAGGGAATCAGCGATCATAAAGCAGTTACGGCATCGATGATTTCAGCCGTAAATAGAAATATTAAAAAGGTAGGAAGATTTTTCTGTTTAGCAAAAGTGACAAAAAGCAGATTACAGAGTACCTGACGGCTCAACACAAAAGTTTTGCCTCAAGTACAGATAGTGTTGAGGATCAGTGGACAAAGTTCAAAACCATCGTACAATGTGCGTTAGATGAGTATGTGCCAAGCAAGATTGTAAGAGATGGAAAAGAGCCACCATGGTACAACAACCAAGTTAGAAAACTGCTGTGGAAGCAAAGGGAACTTCACAGCAAACATAAACATAGCCAAAGCCTTGCAGACAAACAGAAATTACGCGAAGCAAAATGTAGTGTGAGGAGGGCTATGCGAGAGGCGTTCAATGAATTCGAAAGTAAAGTTCTATGTACTGACTTGGCAGAAAATCCTAAGAAATTTTGGTCTTATGTCAAAACAGTAGGTGCATCAAAACAAAATGTCCAGACACTCTGTGACCAAAATGGTACTGAAACAGAGGATGACAGACTAAAGGCCGAAATACTAAATGTCTTTTTCCAAAGCTGTTTCACAGAGGAAGACTGCAGTGTAGTTCCTTCTCTAGATTGTCATACAGATGACAAAATAGTAGGTATAGAAATAGATGACAGAGGGATAGAGAAACAATTAAAATCACTCAAAAGAGGAAAGGCCACTGGACCTGATGAGATACCTGTTCGATTTTACACAGAGTATGCGAAGGAACTTGCCCCCCTTCTTGCAGCGGTGTACCGTAGGTCTCTAGAAGAGCATAGTGTTCCAAAGGATTGGAAAAGGGCACAGGTTATCACCATTTTGAAGAAGGGACGTCGAACAGATGTTCAGAACTATAGACCTATATCTCTAACGTCGATCAGTTGTATAATTTTGGAACATGTATTATGTTCAAGTATAATGACTTTTCTGGAGACTAGAAATCTACTCTGTAGGAATCAGCATGGGTTTCGAAAAAGACTCAGAGGGCCATAGACACGGGTTCACAGGTAGGTGCCGTGTTTCTTGACTTCTGCAAGGCATTCGATACAGTTCCCCACAGTCGTTTAATGAACAAAGTAAGAGCATATGGACTATCAGACCAATTGTGTGATTGGATTGAAGAGTTCCTAGATAACAGAACGCAGCATGTCATTCTCAATGGAGAGAAGTCTTCCGAAGTGAGAGTGATTTCAGGTGTGCCGCAGGGAAGTGTCATAGGACCGTTGCTATTCACATTATACATAAATGACCTTGTGGATGACATCGGAAGTTCACTGAGGCTTTTTGCAGATGATGCTGTGGTGTATCGAGAGGTTGTAACAATGGAAAATTGTACTGAAATACAGGAGGATCTGCAGCGAATTGACGCATGGTGTAGGGAATGGCAATTGAATCTCAATGTAGACAAGTGTAATGTGCTGCGAATACATAGAAAGGTAGATCCATTATCATTTAGCTACAAAATAGCAGGTCAACAACTGGAAGCAGTTAATTCCATAAATTATCTGGGAGTATGCATTAGGAGTGATTTAAAATGGAATGATCATATAAAGTTGATCGTCGGAAAAGCAGATGCCAGACTGAGATTCATTGGAAGAATCCTAAGGAAATGCAATCTGAAAACAAAGGAAGTAGGTTACAGTATGCTTGTTCGCCCACTGCTTGAATACTGCTCAGCAGTGTGGGATCCGTACCAGATAGGTTTGATAGAAGAGATAGAGAAGATCCAACGGAGAGCAGCACGCTTCATTACAGGGTCATTTAGTAATCGCGAAAGCGTTACGGAGATGATAGATAAACTCCAGTGGAAGACTCTGCAGGAGAGACGCTCAGTAGCTCGGTACGGGCTTTTGTTAAAGTTTCGAGAACATACCTTCACCGAAGAGTCAAGCAGTATATTGCTCCCTTCTACGTATATCTCGCGAAGAGACCATGAGGATAAAATCAGAGAGATTAGAGCCCACACAGAAGCATACCGACAATCCTTCTTTCCACGAACAATACGAGACTGGAATAGACGGGAGAACCGATAGAGGTACTCAGGGTACCCTCCGACACACACCGTCAGGTGGCTTGCGGAGTATGGATGTAGATGTAGATGTATATGTAGAACACCCAAAAAGTTGAGCAGTTTTGGGAAAGCTCGTGCCAAGTCTCCAGGTCATCACAATGTGCATCACTCAAACTCAGAAAGATCATGCGCCTTCTCCATTCTACACACAGGCAGCACACTCACTGTTACTACATGCTCTGTGCTTGTGTCTGACTTGCAGTCATTCCTCATCAGATGATGCTGCTATCACCTGGATAAGTTTGTATCAATAGCAGGTTGGTGGTCACAATGTTCTATCTGATCAGTGTATCACACGAAGTGAATACATGAAAAGCATACAGAAAGATATAATACTCTTAAAAACTCAGTACATATGTAGCAGTGCATAAAGCAAATAATGAAGGTGTGTCTTAGTATAAATTCACTAGGCACCTTAATCAGTCAAAAGCCTAAATTATGCTAAATATTTTCTGTACACATGGAAGGTCCAGCATAAACAACCAAAGGGTACAAAAGTTGTTCATCAATGTCTTAGAGAGTATATAATGTGTAAATTATCAAAATCAAAAGGTAATGAAAGTTAACAGCATCAACAATGCTTTAAAACTACAGATCATCAAAACAAATGATGGCCAGGAATCATCTAAATACAAGATTAGATGCTTATACATTTTTTCTCCCCTTTCATTGCTCATGTTAGAATTTTCCCAAGCAAAATACAGGCTTAATAATCTTTCAATAAAAGTGTCTGCTGCTGTGTGCCAGACTGAGACTCGAACTTGTGACCTTTGCCTCTCGCAGGCAAGTGCTCTAACAACTAAGCTACCCAGGCACGACTCATGCCCCGTCCTCACAGCTTTACTTCCACCAGTACCTCATCTCCTACCTTCCAAACTTTACAGTAGCTCTCCTGCGAACCATTTAGGACTAGCACTCCTGAAAGAAAGGATATTGCGGAGACATGGCTTAGCTACAGCCTAGCGGATGTTTTCAGAATGAGATTTTCACTCTGCAGTAGAGTGTGTGCTGATATGAAACTTCCTGGCAGATTAAAATTGTGTGCCGGACCGAGACTCAAACTCAGGACCTTTGCCTCTCACAGGCAAATGCTCTACCAACCGAGCTACCCAGGCATGACTCACACCCCATCCTCACAGCTTTACTTCTGCCAGTATCTCGTCTCCTACCTTCCAAACTTTACAGAAGCTCTCCTGCAAACCACACAGGACTAGCACTCCTGAAAGAAAGGCTATTGCGGAGACATGGCTTAGCCACAGCCTAGGGGATGTTTCCAGAATGGAATGCTGGAATGCTTTGTCCTTTTTATACGCTGCAGTTTGCTCGTATTTATGCGCAGACTAACACTTGGAATTCTAGTACTGGAAAAGCTGGTGTGTGGAGAGGTGCAAGTAGTACCCTGCCCCCTTCCCCCCACCCTTGCAATTCCAGGCAATGTTGGACCTCTGATTCATCAGCTGTGCAGCATCAGGTGGAAGCATTGATCCAGTGCCTATGCTGTTGGCAAATGAATGAAATGGCATCAACTCCTGCAGGAATTTGTTTGTCTGGACAGCACAGTATGTTGCTCACTGTCTGCCACTGCATCCTCTGTGCATCTTCACACACACGACATTATCTTGTCCCTCCATGGACCTCCACGAAACACATAATGGCACTGGCTCATTGATATACCATGCGACACTGTGCTTGGTTGTGTAAGCTCCGAGCAGCCCATATATGAATGTGCTCTCGAGCTGCCGCCTCAATCAGTCACATGGTGTCCACATGAAACTGTTGGAAATATCCCAAACACCTACTGTTCCATAACTTTAGTGCCTGTGCATGCAGCACTAAATTAACCTACACCCACTGGCCCAACAACCAGAGTTTAAATAAAATAATCTACTACACTAGCACCTCTGCACATTCCAATAACTGTATAGTGTGTTCCTGACCTACACTGGCCCAATACAGCTCATTCAGAAACATTCACTATAATCTTTCCTGTCACAAGAGCAAATCTTTTTCAAAACTGGCTTCACTCAGGGATTGATGTTACTGCCCAACGTGACATCTAATTGTGAGTTTTTCTCCATCACACAAACCATTTATGGTAAGTAATGCATTGTCATCTTTCTTTCCTTACTCATCTCCTGCTACAAATATTTTGGTGTAGACTTGTTTTCTTTCACTTTCTCCTTGCAAGTATCACATGTATCCATATTGCTCTCCAACATCCACATTTCAGTTTATTTTATATCTTCTTGCATTATCGTGCCTTCGTTGGGGCTCTGTTCGAAGCTTTTTGCATATTACCGTTCACTTTTGTTCTACTTCACTGGTCGAAACTGAGAGCATCTGGATATAATGCATTTTGCAGCATCACCTTTCTTCCTACAATCTTGCTATCTTCCATTGACTGTTGCACGTGGGCCCTTTTCCTTCCTAATTCTTTTATTCTCATTTTTGTAGCTTCCAATTCTTGTTTTTGACAGAAAACATGTATTTTAAACATTTATTTGCCATATATAAATCTTCCTTTTCTATTTCATATTTCTTTTTTATAGAATGTAGATTTACGAGAGCTGTTCAAAATGAATCTGACCTTATTTTTAACTGTTGAAACCAACAGTGGTATCATGGCATGCATGCTCTCTATGTTTGTAGGCATTCATAGTGTGCATGCCTGATATTTTTCATGACTGTGGAAATAACCAGACCCTGGCTAGCTGTTGACAAGTGAACACATGTAAGTGGTAGTTGGTGGATATTGTGTTGTGGGAAAAATGTCAGAAAAAGTGGAACAAAGTTATTGCATCACATTTTGTTTTAAGCTCAGCAGTTCTCAAGTTCACACAATCCACAAGATTTGACAGCTGTTTGGGGACAAAGCAATTGGTACCACACACATAAAAGAGTGATACAATTGCTTCAAAGATGACCGCCAAACAGTGAAGAGTGAAGCATGTTCAGGTACGCCCTCAACATCCACAAATGCTGTTGTTATTGATCATGTAAGGACCCTAGTGATGTAGAATAGATGAATCATTATCAGGGAACTTGCAGACCAGGTTATGATTAGCACTGGACCCATTCATTCCATTTTAATGGAACATTTGTACCTCAGGAGGATCCCAGTATAATTTGTGTCAGAGCTGCTAACAATTGAGCAGAAGCAATTCTGTTTGGAGATTGCACAGGACATGCTGGATACTGTGAACATTAATCCAAACTTTCTTAATGCAGTGATGACTGGTGATGAGTCTTGGGTTCACGAGTACGATCCAGAAGCAAATTCCCAGTCATTGCAATCTCCAAGACCGAAACATGTGACACAGGTCCACATCAATGTGAAAGCCATGCTGACCATCTTTTTTGACTCCTCTGGTGTGGTCCATGATTCATATGACCCAGAAAGTACTAATGTCAATAAAGAGTACTATCAAGAGGTTCTGTGGCACCTTCATAAAGCAATGAGACGCAAACAGCTAGACTTGTGGGCAGTGGGCAGTTGACATATTCACCACAATAATGCACCACACATTGTTCTCAATTAATTCATAGTCTAACAATGGAAAATACAGGATCGACTGTAACAATATTATGAAAAGGAAAGATGCCACTCATCATATAGTGGAGATGCTGAGTTGGAGATAGGCACAACAAAAAGACTGTTCCAAATAAAGCTTTCAGAATGTAAGGCCTTTGTCAAAAATACATCACACATACATCACACACACACAGAGAGCCACCCACACAAATGTAACACACAGACATGACTGCAGTCTAAAGCAACTGTAGCCACACGGTGCTGTGGCTACAGTTGCGTTAGCTGAAGTCATATGTGTGTGTGTGTGTGTGTGTGACTGTAGCCACACGGTGCTGTGGCTACAGTTGCGTTAGCTGAAGTCATGTGTGTGTGTGTGTGTGTGTGTGTGTGTGTGTGTGTGTGTGTGTGTGTGTGATCTATTTTTGACAAAGGCCTTACATGCTGAAAGCTTTATTTGGAACAGTCTTAATTCAAAGTCTTTTGGTGAAACACAACACCTTGTTGTTTCAGCCTCCCTATTCACCTGATCTAGCTCCCAAGTGACTTTTGGATTTTCTGTAAACTAAAAAAAGACTCTGAAAGGAACTAGATTTCAGAACAGCAAAGATATTATGCAGATATTGATGAAACAGCTGTGCACCATACCAAAAGAGGCTTTCCAGCAGTGCTTCCAGCAGTGGCAGCAGTGGCAGGAGAGATGTTTAGAAGCTGGAGGGGACTACTTTGAAGGTGACTAGTATCAAGGAACTGTATCTGAACAAAGATTAGTTTTATAAATAAAAGTCTGATACTTTTTGAGCAGTCTTCAAATTTTCAAACCATTTCAGCTAACTTTCAGTTTAGAATGCTCAACCTAATTCTGGAGGTGCAACATTCAGCTTCCACTCATCTAGTTTATCTGTGTCTGTGTCTCAGATAATGTTACGATGTTAGCCTCATTCTTGTCCATGTCTCATGTTCCTTCTTTTTCTGCTTCTTCTTCTTCTTCTACTTTCTTGTTGTTGCACCCATCTCTCACATGCTTATCTGCCATAACTTCAAATAATGTTGCAAGGTTGCTCTGTGGCATAGCATTAGAAGCTCTTTTGATAGGCCTGGATCATCCACTTTAGTATTTTCTTTTTCTTCTTCTGAATCAGTCACAATCTCCTCTTTAATTATCTTTAATTGAAAAGACTGTACTGTTGCCCAAAGCGTTGCCATTTTTCTTAACCATTGTATAGTCACTTTCTTCATTATTATCCACTGACTGCTTTGTGTCATTATGCATGGGACTGAATGATTCTTCACTTTATTTCTATGAGTGTATTTCATGTTTGCATTTTGTCTTCTGGGGTTTATAATTCATAATGACACTGTTTTCCCCTCAGTATTAGTTCCATGTTGCAGACGAGCTGAAACTAATCTGTTTTGCCAGTTCCCATTTCTCGCTCTACTGTTTTTGAATCCAGGACTACACATTTCTTCCTCTCCTCTCTGTTGCATGATGTGTTGCATCTCATTGCTGTTCCCAGTTATAATGGCACTCTTCATAATGTGCTTCATCCACCATTGTCTCATCCCTGTTCATGTGGGCAATAACCTGGCCAAAAGGTGCTGTGATTATATCTGCCATGTCCTCGGAAATTTTCCATTGCCTGTCTTCTCACTGTCATCATTCCATGCTTCAAGGGCCAGTTATTGTCATGCTGCTGGGGAGCTAACCTATCCCCCTCTGCATTCATGATTTTGGTAGTTTGGGACCGCATTATTCCTATTACTGTCATGACCTTCATGTTACTGTCTTTCTTCACAGCATTTTAAAATAATTTTTAATTGCTTTTCCTTATCAGCCATCAGACGATATGGCATAGCTCCATATTTGCACTGGTTCTCTGTTCATTAACTATCTTAGTATGATTTTCTCTCAAGCGTGTGTATCCAAATATCTTTTTCAATTCTAGTAACTTTTTTCTAACAGTCCAAGTAGTGAGCCATCTATCTGTTTATTATATGCATGTATTCTGAGTTCATCCTTGACTTCTTCTTGCATTTTCTGTGAGCACTCTTCTTCTATGAAGACTTTTTCAAATTCGATATACATTATCCTGTCTAAATTTAGGGAATCTGCCTGGCAGGCTGCCCGTTCTTCCATCTGCCTCAGGGTAATTATCTTTTTTTATGTCTGGTCATTGCTCAGTGTAGAGAGACAATTTTCTTTCATGATGTATTTTCATGTGGTCAATTTATATTTTCTTGTATGATAAAGAGAGACTTCCATAGTGTGTAAGCTGGGAATACTGATAACTCTGGAATTTCTTTTTTTGTCTTGCTACTTTCCCTTGTCACTTTGTTTTCTATTCTCCTTCTAGTCTCTAACCCTATGGATGTGTGTAATTATCTGAATTATCATATTGGAGAATAATAAATGTGATCAAACAGACACATTACATTGTGCTTATTCACTCTCCTGACACTAATGGTATATTTGTATTTTAACAGTTAATACTTTGAAAATATTGGTGCATTTGTCTCATGATGAGAATTGGCTGGCTTGGACATGATATGTTTAGCTGCCATACAGCTATCTCATCTAGATAACTATTAATTAACATTATGAAAAGGAAAGTCGCTAGTCACCAGGTAGCGAAGATGCTGAGTCGCAGATAGTCACAACAAAAAAAGCTGTCACAAATAAAGCTTTCAGCCACTAAGGCCTTCGGCAAAAATAGATGACATATATACACACACACACTCATGCAAACCCAACTCACATGCACAACTGCAGTCTCGAGCAACTATAGCTGCACCGGTGACTTTGCCAAGGTCTGTAATGGTAAAAATATTATGTTATATATGTATGTTTCATGACTTTTTTTATGTAACCATACAACATATTCGAGAATTTGAAGTCAAGATAAATGTGGACAAAAAAGAAAATCTATCACAATAATCAAGAAATAGTTAAATAAAACCATAAAATACAAGAAACTGGGAAAATAAAAAATTAAGAAAACTGTTAAAATAACAATTCTATCGCCTACAATGAAACAAGGTAAGGCATTGTTTCACTCATTCCATAATGAACAGTAGTGTCATCTTTAGTACCAGTGGAATCCTTTTCTTGTTAGAGGTTTTGCAGTGTACAAAATTTGTAATTACTATATAGCTAATTATTTTACATTTTGTAAGACAGCCACAACATGGGGAATGTTCAGGGTTAGCTGCAAGCAGTTTGCAGTAGTGATTTGCAATTGTTTTCAAAGACATGTTTATTGTCAATAATGTTGTGTTGCACAAAAATACCAGCTGCAACTACCATATAGTTCATAGTAATACAATCACCAATAGTTTCGACAAATTGTTCTTGTACATTAATATGGTTAGGACAAGAAGTCAACATATTATGTTGGATTTGTTATATGTAGAAAATGTATCAGATCAAGTACATAATGGTGAATTCACCAGTGAAAATTTAGATGATTTTTCCACTTCAGCCAAGTAGGTAATGTCACCTACTGTGAGTGGAATTATTGCTGAGTGTGTTGTTATACCACCTGATCCTATTATGCAGATGTTGCAAGAATTAAAAACAGCAGTAGGCACTATGACTATGGAGGTTGCTACTATGAATCAAAAGCACGAGAGTACTTTACTACTAAGATGCAACAGCAGCACAATTAGACTAGTAAGGTTGCAAAAATTAATGAAAAGGTAAAAAATCAAATTCAGCAATTAAAAGCGTAACTTGTCAGTCACATAACCGAAGTGTTACAGACCAACCTAGAGAGCACAATAACTGAGATTTCTAGACTGCAAAAAGTGATTAAAGGTATTTCTGAATCAGTAAAGGAATTTACTGAGAACTTTAATATGCTACAATAAGCAAAAAAAAAAAAAAAAAACAAAAAAAAAAAAAAACACTTTAAAACCAACAGTTCAAAAGGTTGTAACACATAGAGGATCTTTCTACTAAACATGAAAAGAAAGTAGATAGTTTTTAAGAGAGACAAATGATCAGATCACAGAAAAGTTATAGTCAGAGTTAAAAGGGATGATACAACAGACCACTACTAAAGCATATGAGGAGCAAAGCACTTCAGTACAGGCAATAAAGTGTGATTTAGGACAAATACAGGAGACAGACAGTAGAGTTGCTTCAGTGGAAGAAAGTATACAAACTCAGTTTAGTATTCAAATAAGAAATACAGAAAAAAAATGGAAAGTGTTTAAGGAACGAGTACCGAAGGTACGGTCCATGTAATTAGGACTACTGATGGCTGTCACAGTGCTGCATCTCCTGAAAACATGTATACAGAGGAAGCATATGGTTGAAATTGATGACCACATAACCTTACTACCAAGAATATGGGGGCAGAACCAACTCTTCCTTCCATTTTGCTATAAGAAAGTCTTTTAAGCATAGACAAGTCCAGATGTTTGTTCCAGAAAAGAAAAGTGTACACCCAGCCATTTTTATTAAATTTTTCAAAGATGTTTTCGTGAAATATAGTCTGACCAGCAAAAAATGCCATTTCTCATAGGATTTACACAAGGAGAGGCAGCCGTTTGGACAACCAAGACTACAGAATCTTACGAAACATATCAACAGTTTGAGAGTGCCTTCTCAGAGAAATACTGGTCCAAATGTATTCAGGAGTGACTGTCAAATGAACTTTTTAATCCAGAACCACATAATATCAAACAAAGGGAGTTTAAGAAAATACTTCAATAGTTATTTAAATAAAACTCATTTCTGGGATAAACCAGTATCAGAAGAAGAAAGATTTATACATCCTTAAAGGGAATCTACCAATTGACGTCAGAGGAAAACTAGTACAAATACATGAATAAAATTTAGAATATTTTCTATCCATTCTAGATTTGATCGACTTAATAAATGAGAACGTTAGAGCTAACAGTAATAGTTATCAAAATGTCAATGGTGCCGACAACAAGCACTAGCAATCAGCTTATGCTTGCTGTGGTTTTGTTGCTTCCTGGATATCAATTTGTCGACTATCAAATGGTAGTTCTCCAAACTACAAAAGAAGGAAGGAAGCTGATGACAGGTATTATCCTGGCTATCAAAATAACAGATCACATCCATGGAATAATCATAACAGTAATAATCAGTTGTATTCCAGTCTGACCAGCAAAAAATGCCATTTCTCATTTCAGATAATTGGGGTAGTCAGTAGCACCCTTATCAAAGAAACTAGCCACACTTTAATGAGAACAATACTTAACAGCAGCCATATTCTCAATAAAATCATAATGTTGAACCACAGTGCAGAAATAAGAATCCCACAGTCAGTACTGCTGAGGTCAGAGAGGAGGTGTGACCTGTGACCATGAATCTGTCAAATTAGGATTGGCCTCATTAAGCTCCACGTTGATGGCCCTGAAATGAGGTGGCGGCAATTTAAATCTGACAGATAAGCTGTTGAGATATAATGCTGATTTTGATATCCATGATGAATCATTAAACAATTATCATAAATGTGAACAGAAGAACTTATACAGACTTGTATATGTGGTATTGTAGGAACTATTCCAACTATTATTCTACTTGGCACTGGAGCCCTAGTTAATTTGAGAGACTATTTAATGAAGTCAGTAGTGTTGAAAAACTACTTACTTACCGTGCACAAAACTGCAGAATAATTGGTACTGTAGGTGGTGAGTTGAAATCTGTCAAAGTGCAAATGCAGGTAGATGTGAATAACTTTCTTTTGGTAGGGGGTTTAACAGAAAGGTGTGTTTTCAGTCTCAAGTTTCTTTGAAAAATAAATGCAAAAATTGATCTTCAATTGGGAAAGTGCCTCCTGCAAACAGAAGGGAAAGATTGTGCTGTGGGTTTGGTTAGGATAAGTGGCTTTCAGGGCAAGTTATGTTGAAGTAGACAGATAAAGCTTATCTGAAATAAAGAGTTGCTGATCCATAATCTCTCTGAACATGGTGCTATAACATACAAAGACAGTAATGATATTTGTAATAAAGTGTTGGAAACTATTGGAATTTCTGTCAACAGCAGCAAGAAGAACTTCAAGAGATACTTTTAAGATATGGTTTGTGCCTCTGATAGTAATGCGGGTGTGATTAATACCATATGGAAGTCAAACTGCTTGAAACATACTGTAACAAAACTTACTACATTCCACTGTCAGAGAGGGATGCACTTATCCCGACATATGTTAGAGTGGCAAGTCATTGAACCTTCATTATCTCAATACTGCAGCCCACTCTCCAAAGTAACTGAACTGAATAGGAAGGTATGCGTAGTGATGGGGTAGAGCAATCAATGAAATTATTACATCTGTGCAAATGAGTCAAGGAAACCTTGAAGAACAATTTTAATCATTTCATGAAGTCAATTCTGCATATAGTATCAATCTTAGAGCTTTGTTCTGGCAGATACCACTTTCCAAGGAATCCACAAAACTACAGCCTTTATATTTTTTGCAAGATCTTATCTATATAGCATGTTACCTTTCAGTCTAAATGTCAGTGCTGCATTCTTTATCACTGTCCTTGGTAATGTGCTTGGACTCCATTTATTAGACAAAATTACACTTCATGTTGATGACATTCTCATAGCCAGTCCAACTTGACAAGATCACTTATAATTGTTGGAATAACCATTGCAGAAGTATTTATCCACAGGTGTCACAGCCAATCTGTCAAACTAAAAATTTGTTAGAGATGAAATTAAATTTTTAGAACAAACAATATTTTCAAAAGTTACAACCCTGGATCTTGATAAAATGAGTGCTATAGAAAATTTTCCAGCTCCCTCAACCAAGAGACAATTACAAGTGTTAACAGAAATACAAATTATCCTGAAATAAGAGCTCATTATAAAAGGTACTGCAAGATCTTAAATGATGTTCTGATAAAGGCAAAAAAGTATATTCATCAAATCAGAAATAGATAATTCTGGCAACAAAATAAAAACCATCTGGGGTATTATTAAAAGAGAAACTGGTAGTTGCTCAAATGATGCAGAAAATATTGAAGTTAGACATAATGGGAATATCACTGATAAAGGTGAAAATGTTGCAAAAATTTTCAACAAGCATTTTTTGACTGCAGCAGATAAAATAGGGTGTAATGGTCCTATAAATGAGGCTTTGAATCTTTTACAAAGAAGTGGACTTAGTGGAACACCCCAGATTAGCATGCTTCCTGTCACTGTTGAGGAAATTAAGAAGATAATAAGGACCATGAGAAACAAAAACTCAACTGGTATTGATGGTATTGTTGAAACACACACACATTTTCATTTGTGAAGTCCTGTGCCACATCTTTAATGAATCACTGAGACTAGGAATTGTCCCTGATAGACTTAAATATGCAGTTGTGAAACCATTGTACAAGAAGGGTGACAGAAACGAAGTAACCAATTATTGTCCTATTTCACTCTTGTTTCTCCAAGATTCTTGAGAAACCTGTACACAGAAGGATTCTTACAATATTCTCAATAAAAGTCCATTCAGTTTCCAGAAAAACATCTCAACAGAAGATGCAATATATTCTTTCACCAATGCAATTCTTGAATCAATCAATAATAAAATGTCTCCAACTGGAATTTTTTGTGACCTTTCTAAGGCGTTCGAGTGCGTAAACCTTGAGATTTTTCTGAGAAAGGCAGAATTTTATGGGTTAACTGGAGAAGCAGGGATGTGGCTTGCCTCCTATTTAAAGGACTGGAAACAGAAATTCATGGTAAACACCACTAATGGGGAACCAGTGTCCTCTTCTTGGGGAACAATAAACTGTGGAGTCCCACAGGGCTCTATTCTGGATCCTCTACATTTCTTATTTTCATAAATGACCTTCCAATGTGTACAAGGGCTAAGGTAAAATTTACTTTGTTTGCCAAAGACACGATGATTCTGGTAGACAATTCAACAAATACTAATCTTGAGATCACTGTAAATGCAATTTTTCAGGAGACCTTTAACTGTTTTACCTCTAATGGACTGTCACTAAATATATCTAAAAACAAAGATGATGTGACTTACCAAACGAAAGCACTGGCAGGTCAATAGACACACAAACAAACACAAACATACACACAAAATTCTAGCTTTCGCAACCAACGGTTGCTTCGTCAGGAAAGAGGGAAGGAGAGGGAAAGACGAAAGGATGTGGGTTTTAAGGGAGAGGGTAAGGAGTCATTCCAATCCCGGGAGCGGAAAGACTTACCTTAGGGGGAAAAAAGGACAGGTATACACTCGCACACACACACATATCCATCCACACATACAGACACAAGCAGACATATTTAAAGACAAAGAGTTTGGGCAGAGATGTCAGTCAAGGCGGAAGTGCAGAGGCAAAGATGTTGTTGAATGACAGGTGAGGTATGAGTGGCGGCAACTTGAAATTAGCGGAGATTGAGGTCTGGTGGGTAACGGGAAGAGAGGATATATTGAAGAGCAAGTTCCCATCTCCGGAGTTCGGATAGGTTGGTGTTGGTGGGAAGTATCCAGATAACCCGGATGGTGTAACACTGTGCCAAGATGTGCTGGCCGTGCACCAAGGCATGTTTAGCCACAGGGTGATCCTCATTACCAACAAACACTGTCTGCCTATGTCCATTCATGCGAATGGACAGTTTGTTGCTGGTCATTCCCACATAGAATGCATCACAGTGTAGGCAGGTCAGTTGGTAGATCACGTGGGTGCTTTCACACGTGGCTCTGCCTTTGATCGTGTACACCTTCCGGGTTACAGGACTGGAGTAGGTGGTGGTGGGAGGGTTCATGGGACAGGTTTTACACCGGGGGCGGTTACAAGGATAGGAGCCAGAGGGTAGGGAAGGTGGTTTGGGGATTTCATAGGGATGAACTAACAGGTTACGAAGGTTAGGTGGACGGCGGAAAGACACTCTTGGTGGAGTGGGGAGGATTTCATGAAGGATGGGTCTCGTTTCAGGGCAGGATTTGAGGAAGTCGTATCCCTGCTGGAGAGCCGCATTCAGAGTCTGGTCCAGTCCCAGAAAGTATCCTGTCACAAGTGGGGCACTTTTGTGGTTCTTCTGTGGGAGGTTCTGGGTTTGAGAGGATGAGGAAGTGGCTCTGGTTATTTGCTTCTGTACCAGGTCGGGAGGGTAGTTGCGGGATGCGAAAGCTGTTGTCAGGTTGTTGGTGTAATGGTTCAGGGATTCCGGACTGGAGCAGATTCGTTTGCCACGAAGACCTAGGCTGTAGGGAAGGGACTGTTTGATGTGGAATGGGTGGCAGCTGTCATAATGGAGGTACTGTTGCTTGTTGTTGGGTTTGATGTGGACGGACGTGTGAAGCTGGCCATTGGATAGATGAAGGTCAACGTCAAGGAAAGTGGCGTGGGATTTGGAGTAGGACCAGGTGAATCTGATGGAACCAAAGGAGTTGAGGTTGGAGAGGAAATTCTGGAGTTCTTCTTCACTGTGAGTCCAGATCATGAAGATTTCATCAATAAATCTGTACCAAACTTTGAGTTGGCAGGCCTGGGTAACCAAGAAGGCTTCCTCTAAGCGACCCATGAATAGGTTGGCGTACGAGGGGGCCATCCTGGCACCCATGGCTGTTCCCTTTAATTGTTGGTATGTCTGGCCTTCGAAAGTGAAGAAGTTGTGGGTCAGGATGAAGCTGGCTAAGGTAATGAGGAAAGAGGTTTTAGGTAGGGTGGCAGGTGATCGGCGTGAAAGGAAATGCTCCATCGCAGTGAGGCCATGGACATGCGGAATATTTGTGTATAAGGAAGTGGCATCAATGGTTACAAGGATGGTTTCCAGGGGTAACAGATTGGGTAAGGATTCCAGGCGTTCAAGAAAGTGGTTGGTGTCTTTGATGAAGGATGGGAGACTGCATGTAATGGGTTGAAGGTGTTGATCTACGTAGGCAGAGATACGTTCTGTGGGGGCTTGGTAACCAGCTACAATGGGGTGGCTGGGATGATTGGGTTTGTGAATTTTAGGAAGAAGGTAGAAGGTAGGGGTGCGGGGTGTCGGTGGGGTCAGGAGGTTGATGGAGTCAGGTGAAAGGTTTTTCAGGGGGCCTAAGGTTCTGAGGATTCCTTGAAGCTCTGCCTGGACATCGGGAATGGGATTACCTTGGCAAACTTTGTATGTGGTGTTGTCTGAAATCTGATGCAGTCCCTCAGCCACATACTCCCGACAATCAAGTACCACGGTCGTGGAACACTTGTCCGCCGGAAGAATGACGATGGATCGGTCAGCCTTCAGATCACGGATAGCCTGGGCTTCAGCAGTGGTGATGTTGGGAGTAGGATTAAGGTTTTTTTAAGAACGATTGAGATGCTAGGCTGGAAGTCAGAAATTCCTGGATGGTTTGGAGAGGGTGATTTTGAGGAAGAGGAGGTGGGTCCCGCTGCGACGGAGGACGGAACTGTTCCAGGCAGGGTTCAATTTGGATAGTGACCTGGGGAGTTGGATCATTAGGAGTAGGATTAGGATCATTTTTCTTCGTGGCAAATTGATATTTACAGCAGAGAGTACGAGAGTAGGACAGTAAATCTTTGATGAGGGCTGTTTGGTTGAATCTAGGAGTGGGGCTGAAGATTGGGAGAGAGGTTTGGAGGAAAGGTTAACTACTGAATTAGGGTGTTATGGTTCCAGATTGTGTTGATTGGAATTTTGAGGTTTTGGAGGGAGTGGAGCTGGAAGTGGGAGATTGAGTAGATGGGAGAGACTGGGTTTGTGTGCAATGAGAGGAGGTTGAGGTTTGCTGGAAAGGTTGTGAAGGGTGAGTGAGTTGCCTTTCCAGAGGTGGGAAACCAGGAGATTGGATAGTTTTTTGAGGTGGAGGGTGGCATGCTGTTCTAATTTGTGGTTGGCCTGTAGGAGGATGTTCTGAACAGCCAGTGTGGATGTGAGAGAGGAAAGATTAAGGACTTTTATTAAGGATAGGAGTTGACGGGTGTGATCATTGGCTAAGTTGATGTGTAGGTTGTAATGGAACATATTAAAGGCTTTACTTTAATGAAGTATGCGATCCCTTCCAAATTCAACCAGTTTAACGAGTATTTATGATTATAGAAAAGTTATTGTGTATGTTAACAATGATTGCACAACATGTCTCCATAAACAGTCAACCCATTAAATTATACTGAATAACTAACCCACACAAAAGTTTATATCACTTGATCACTGATACAGCAAATGTCATCATGAAAAACACTAAGTTTATCTTAAATAATTAATATGAAGTACGAAAAATAGTGGCCAACTTAGGTATTTTGGATCTCCTTAAATAAAAATCACCCAGTGAAACCTATTTGTTCACTAGGAGCGTTTTCACTCAGTATTCACGTAATCAATCCTATTTTAGACAAAAACCAATGTAATTCTACATAATTCATGTTACTTACTAATTTATGCAAATTAGATAAGTCAATTGACAAACTTCTAAAAAACAGCCTTTTTGTAACAAAGAATTATTCTGTCAAGTCAACAAATCTGTCTGTCATTTTAATAACATGTTAAATTATGTCACTCGATGCAAATTAATAACTTTTCTGCACAAATTATGATAACAGATGTACATGTGACTCATAAACTATATCTCTTTTTAGTAGTTCTTTGACAATGTTATAAATACAAGCAGCAAGAAGGGTCGAAAAACAGTCGGAGGCAGTCAGGGGCAGTCGGAATGTCACTTTGGTGAAGTGTGTTTCTGTGTTATTGTTTGGCAAAACAAGGCAAAGAACATGTAAAGGAAGTACTACTTTGTGTTGTGTTATGGTCTTTGGTGGACAGTGGAATTAATATGGCCACTTAAGTAATAAATATTTGATGTTTACATACGTGTTGGTTTCGCTCGTTCTTTATCATCAAAAGCACATGAAAAACACGGGACCTCATGTTTTTTAACCCTAGACAACCAGATTTAGAGCCAGCATCAGCATCGAGACACAGCAGCGATCCAGCAAGCAGCAGCGATTACTGCAATACAATACATTGTAATGGCGCCAACCTAACATCAAGTGCTAACAAGCTCCGTAAATTGGAGTGAAATAGTGCGTTTACAGCAATTAGCAAGATATCAACGACTTAGGCGGACCATTACAAAAGTGGGGGCTCGTCCGGGATGTTTAAGTGCATCGATGATAGTAGTGCAGCGATAAATTTCGTAAGTGCTTAGCATTCCAAAAAAAAAAAAAAAAAAAGTTTATTTGTGCAGTGTGTCAACAGTGAAAATATGTCAAAAATAAATAAATAAAGTGTGTTTGTGCGACTACGAAAAAGTATCATCACACCGCTCGGAAGATTAACGCCTGGATTATGTCAATGGATTTCATCAATCAAGACTTCAGCTTCAATAAAACCGAATATAAGTGAAGAAAGCCAACAAGAACACCGACCACGACATCATAGCATATACATAAAGCAAGGTATTTTGTTGTTGTTGTCATTTACAAAATTAAGAGTGAACATGTCTCTACCTAAGAGTGGTGAGATCGTAGGAAATGTAAAAATTGAACCAGGGGATGGTGAACAATTAAACTTAACAGAGTGGCTAGCAGAGTTTGCAACTCAAATAAGCTCGCAACTTAAACAATCGAGTGAACAAGTAAGTTTGAAACTTAAGGAAAACACAGATAGACTGGATAAGTTAAGTTTGAATTTTGATCTATTAAATACTCATCTCAATGAGAAGTGTGAGGAAATTAAAACTACCCTCAGTAAGGACACTAGAGAACAGTTGATACACTTCAGAAAAGAATTTCAAGTTAAAGTTGAAAGTTTAAATGAAAACATACAAGCTAACACACACAGCATTGCTGTCATCTACAACAGAGTAGATACTGAAGTTGAAAGATTAGATCAGAGAATAGACAAAACATCAGAAAACCTTAAACAAGAATACAACCTGTACACCACTAATGTAGATACAAAAGTAGAAAATATACACACTAAATATACACAATTGGAAGATGCATTAATGTCAAAACAAATGTTTTACAATCAAAATACAATGTATGGGCACATCCAAGTGAAATGCTTTCCTGGTGAAAATCTGCACCCTATTGACTTTATTCACCAATGTGAGGATAAGTTTGTTGTAGGAATGTCGGACAACATAAAAATTAAGTTAGTAAAACGGTTTCTAGAAGGGGAGGCCCTATCCTGGGCAAATGAGAATAATGATTCTTGGAATACGTTTGAAGAGTTTGAAGCCAAATTTATTTGTAAATTTTGGTCACAGTCCATACAAGCCAGATTGAAGTCAGAATTTCTAAATGGACTTGTGTATAGAGGGAAAGTAGGGGGAATGCAAAATTTTTGCAGAGATCAATTGAAAAAACTTGCTCACTTGAATAATTCTTTTGATATTATGACACAAATTGATGTTTTAAAAAGAAGATTACCAGAGAGACTGCAGTGGGAACTGGTCCATGGACCAGACGATTCAATGGAAGAGTTCCTGAAATTTGTAGATAGATTAGATAGGGCCTTGGAAAGAGAAAATAACCAAAGTTTTGGCTCTGGCAACAACCAGTATGGGGGGTGGAACAGGAATGTAAATAGAGATTATTATGGGAGGAGAGACTTTGAAAATTCTGGAAATAATGCTCCAAATAGGGGAGATAGGAGATATGAAAATGATTTCAGAAGCAATACACAGGAGGGAGGATGGAGGAGAGATAACAGGAATGATAGAAATAGGTATTGGGGAAGAGAACAAGAGAGAAGGGGGTTTGTTGAAACTAGTGAACAAAACGACAGCTACAAACGGACAGACCGAGGAAACCAGCCGGGAAACGGTGGACAGTCCCACTAGATGTCCGTAGTTTTGGGGCTAGACAATATTATGACAGGACAACACATAACCGAAACTGGAAAAGGAGAGGATACAATGTAAAGAGTAATTACCATGAAAATACTGAAGTTGTTAGAATGAATAAATTAGAATTTAATAAAAGGTTTTGGGATACTATGAGTAAAAGTGATACAGTTAATAAAAACTGTGTTCAAGCACAGGTAGTTAGTGAAAGTGCAGAAGTTGAAGGTATTGCAGAGTTCCATAGTTGGGCTGAAAAGGATACTGGTGTGAATAACAAGTCAGACACACCACAAGTAGAATCTATTTTGGGGGGTTTATTTGATAAGAAGGGGGATGACGAAGTGTTTAATGGAGCCAAAGACTCAATTGCTGAGATTCAGATACATAGGGGGGAAACTGCAGATGGGGTTGTTGTTGAGGAGGAGGAAGAAGTAATAGAGGGACATTTAAATAATGATCCTAAATCAAGTGATGTTATTGATGAGAGTGTGGAGGAAGAAATAAAAGTATTTGTAGAATTGAAAAGTGATTATGTGGTAAAGGTAAGTGATGTGACAAACATGGGTAATAATGAGGTTAATTTAAGTGAAATGCAGACTAGGGAATGTGTATCTGAGGACAAGCTATTGCCTATTGGGAACTATGAAACACTAATCTATGAGAATGCTAATAATAATAATAATAATAATAATATTAAAGAGAATATAAAGGGATGGAATGTAAATGTGGGTTTTCAAGAAAAAGGGGAAAAGTTTTTAGAAGTTTTGTGGAACAACTATGGAAACTGTATAAACAAAGATGCCTTTTGGAAAGAATTAGCAAAGGTAAGTGCAACCTTGTATCCTATATGGTGGATAAAAATCCGTAGTGGACTTTATAAAAAAGGGGGTGAAAACAGTAGGTTGTTAAGTGACAACACAGTGTTAAAAGGAACAGATGAAAACAAAGGTTTATGTTTAAATGTCAATGCTTTGCAAACAGAGAGGGATGTGTCTAAGTGTAGGAAAGAGGAAATAGACTTAGGAACTAAAGGAATTGAAAATGATCTATTGTTTGAAAATACTGAAGTAGACAAAGATGTTGAGCTAGGTTATCTATATGTTAAAGTAAACATTGACATTTGTCCATTTGAAATAAAAGAAAGCCCACATCCTAATGCGTATAGACTTATCTTTCCCAGATCAAGAAGGTTATTTGGACTAAGAAACATCACTGAATTGAAACCATATAAACATGATTAAGCACATTTCCCTGTTTAAATACAGTTACTTACCCATTTTCCATAAAGCATGTGATCAGCAAAGATTTTTACTGGATGTGTCAAGTAGCAACTACCACTCATACTACAGACCCTGGAAAAGTTCCAGATTTCTGAGAGAATGTTTTTATATTTTTATTGTCACCATTGAATATTAAATTTGGAGACATCTTCTTTTACTTGCAATGGGCAAGAAGGTGACAAACATTTATTACTCTCTTTTTGTATTGTTGAATATGGGACATACGTGCACCAAATATAAAAGACAATGTAAAAATTGTTGTGCAAGACCCATCATTTTGTTACTATTCTTTTCTTAGGCATAAGATTTGTGTACAATTTTCTACAACCAATCAGATGTTTACCAAGTTTGATGTTTGTGTTATGTTGTGACCAAATTAAGTGTGCAATTTTGGTATTAATATGTTCTTGTACTATCTTGACTATGTGTCTCAATGGGAGACAAGTTTTTTAAATATTTTCTTTTTTTTAAATGCATATTATATTCATACATGTGACTTCTCTAGTGTTTGTGTTTATATATCATGTCCATACTTATAATTATGTTCTTTGTTTTCATTTCCTTTATGTGGCTCAAAACGAGCAGACAGTTGCAAAATTTTGCTATGGACATCTGACCTGTCCATCTATGTAATATATTTATGTTCCTTCTATTATCTTGATTAATCTGTGACTCAATGAGAGCTGACTTTGAAAAAATTTACATATTTTTTATATCTTAAAATCACATGTGAGATATTTGTGTCTGTTTTTGATCATTTTCCATGTGGCTCACTGGGAGCAAAGATTAACAATTTTTTTTTTACTTTCATATATTACTAAATATTTTTATGATGCTGTCATACTGAGAGCCTTAACACAAAGTGCATTTGAAACAACACAACTAAAATATTTTCAGGAAAAAGTCATTTTGAAACGGTGTAACGGTTGTTGTATACATACACATTATGCATAGTAATTGACACATTTGTCCTAGTCGGCTAATATCATTAACATTCTGTAAATGATATTACCCGAGGGGGGTATTGTAATGGAACATATTAAAGGCTTTACTTTAATGAAGTATGCGATCCCTTCCAAATTCAACCAGTTTAACGAGTATTTATGATTATAGAAAAGTTATTGTGTATGTTAACAATGATTGCACAACATGTCTCCATAAACAGTCAACCCATTAAATTATACTGAATAACTAACCCACACAAAAGTTTATATCACTTGATCACTGATACAGCAAATGTCATCATGAAAAACACTAAGTTTATCTTAAATAATTAATATGAAGTACGAAAAATAGTGGCCAACTTAGGTATTTTGGATCTCCTTAAATAAAAATCACCCAGTGAAACCTATTTGTTCACTAGGAGCGTTTTCACTCAGTATTCACGTAATCAATCCTATTTTAGACAAAAACCAATGTAATTCTACATAATTCATGTTACTTACTAATTTATGCAAATTAGATAAGTCAATTGACAAACTTCTAAAAAACAGCCTTTTTGTAACAAAGAATTATTCTGTCAAGTCAACAAATCTGTCTGTCATTTTAATAACATGTTAAATTATGTCACTCGATGCAAATTAATAACTTTTCTGCACAAATTATGATAACAGATGTACATGTGACTCATAAACTATATCTCTTTTTAGTAGTTCTTTGACAATGTTATAAATACAAGCAGCAAGAAGGGTCGAAAAACAGTCGGAGGCAGTCAGGGGCAGTCGGAATGTCACTTTGGTGAAGTGTGTTTCTGTGTTATTGTTTGGCAAAACAAGGCAAAGAACATGTAAAGGAAGTACTACTTTGTGTTGTGTTATGGTCTTTGGTGGACAGTGGAATTAATATGGCCACTTAAGTAATAAATATTTGATGTTTACATACGTGTTGGTTTCGCTCGTTCTTTATCATCAAAAGCACATGAAAAACACGGGACCTCATGTTTTTTAACCCTAGACAACCAGATTTAGAGCCAGCATCAGCATCGAGACACAGCAGCGATCCAGCAAGCAGCAGCGATTACTGCAATACAATACATTGTAATGGCGCCAACCTAACATCAAGTGCTAACAAGCTCCGTAAATTGGAGTGAAATAGTGCGTTTACAGCAATTAGCAAGATATCAACGACTTAGGCGGACCATTACAAGGTGAAGGATTAGGTGGGTGAGGGTAATGGATTGTTCAGTTTGGAACTGGTATAGGGACTGATGGAAAGAAGGGTTGCAGCCAGAGATGGGAACTTTTAGTGTGAGGCCTTTGGGGGTAATGCCAAATGTTAGACAAGCCTGATAAAATAGAATATTGGAGCGTAATCTGGCTAGGGCGAAGGCATGTTTGCGGAGGGAATGCAAATAAAACTTAATGGGGTCGTTGTGGGGGTGTTGTGAGGGTGACATGGTATTAGAAGGTGGAAAGTGTAACATGAGTATCCAGAAAGATCAAGCTTCAAAATCAAAACCTGTGCCATTAAATTTTAAAACAAAAGATCTGAAAGAAAAAAATGGAAAACATGTGTAGCTTACACAGACTGACTAACTCAGAGTTATGTAAAGAACTCTACAAGCAGTATAAATATAAGTACCGCAAAGAAGTGAGGAGATTAAAATCAGAAATACTCAGCCAACAGATATGAGGTTCAAATAACATTTCAAAGACTTGCTGGTCAATTGTAAATAAAATCGGGGACAATGAAACAGAAACTAGAATTAATAATCAGTTTAGTAGTTTTACAGCCAACCATAATTTATTTTACATGGAGGAAGGCATAACACAAAACCACTAAAGAATATAAAATGTTAAATATCCATTCCATCCTACATTCCTGAACTTCATTTCATTCAGTAATTACTTTCCTATCAGCTATAATGATAAAAGTATTAAAAGCTATTTACAGTATCATGAATGTCATAAAAAATGACCCAGGTTCTTTTTTTCCTACTGTCCTTACAAATGTATTTACCTTTCCCCAAAATAATATCAGCTATTGCCCATCCCCTACCTCCAATGGCATGTCACAAACACATTACTTCAAAACAATGTACCAACAGCATTGACAGTTCAGTTAGTTTCCTAATCAGTATTGTTTATGTGAACATGGTTGACAAAAGAACATTATATTTCATGGTGACTTATTATCTCTCGATGACAATAATGGAGAAAGTTGTTGAAAGCTCGACATTAACCACTCTGACATGGCAACAACTCTGTGAAGCATTAATTCCTGGTTGACAGGACTTTACACTAATAACATAATGTCATCTGTTCATGAAGAGGAACAGCAACCATCTCTCCACAGTGCTTTTTTTCCATATCTTCTTCTCTATTCCAACTCTGTGAACTTTAGCTACAACATTAACATCCAAAAACAATGAATTATTGATAAAATTATTTAATTGGACAGACAAAAAATTCTACTCACCAAGCAGCAGCAGAACAAACACATAAAAGACTGTTGTGATTGGCAAGCTTTCAGAGCCAGTGGCTCCTTCTTCAGGCAGAAAGGTTGAAGGGGAAGGAAGAGGGTGAAGGAAAAGAACTGGAGAGGTCTCAGAAAAGGGGTAGATTTTGGGAAACTGTCGGTCAGGGGAGACTTACCATGCCGGGTGACTTTCCTAAAATCTACCCCTCTTCCTAGACCTCTCCAGTCATTTTCCTTCACCCTTCTTCCTTCCCCTTCAACCCTTCTGCTTGAAGAAGGAGCCACTGGCTCCAAAAGCTTGCCAGTCACAACAATCTTTTATGTGTGTGTTCTGCTGCTACTTGGCAAGTACATTTTTTATCTATCCAATTAAATAATAACAGTAATGTATGATATTTTATGTAAACTAATTAGTACGCTATAAGCCATATCAATTAGTTTTCATAAAACATTGTATTTTAATGTTATGGCATAAAGTTACACAGAGTTGGAATAAAGAGGACAACTAATCAGTACTCCATAAACCATATCAACCTCCATAGACCATGGACCTTGTTGTTGATAGGGAGGCTTGTGTTCCTCAGTGACACAGACAGCCATTCTGTAGGAGCACCCACAACAGAGAGGTATCTGTTGAGAGGCCATACAAACATGTGCTTCCTGAAGAGTGGCAGCAGCCTTTTCAGTAATTGCAGGGGCAAAAGTCTGGATGATTGACTGATATGGCCTTGTAACACCAATCAAATGGCCCTGCTGTGCTGGGACTGCGAACAGTTGAAAGCAAGGGGAAACTACAGCTATAATTACTCCTGAGGGCATGCAACTCTACTGTATGGCTAAATGATGATGGCATCCTCTTGGACAAAATATTCCATCCTCTTGGGCAAAATATTCCCCATTCGGATCTCCTAGCGGGGACTACTCAGGAGGATGTTGTTATCAGGATAAACAAAAGTGGTGTTCTATGGATCGGAGCTTGGAATTTCAGATCCTTAATCCGGTAGGTAGGTTAGAAAATTTAAAAGGGGAAATGAATAAGTTAAAGTTGGATATAGTGGAAATCAGTGAGTTCGGTGGCAGGAGGAACAGGACTTCTGGTCAGGTGAATACAGGATTATAAATACAAAATTAAATAGGGGTAATGCAGGAATAGGTTTAATAACGAGTAAAGAAATTGAAACACAGATAAACTACTATGAACAGCATAGTGAACGCATTATTGTAGCCAAGATAGACATGAAGTCCACACTCAGCACAGTACTACAAGTTTATATGCCAAGTAGCTCTGCAGATGAGGAGGAGATTGAGGAAATGTATGATGAAATAAAAGAAATTATTTAGATAGTTAAGGGAGCTGAAAATTTAATAGTCATGGAGGACTGGAATTCGATAGTAGATAAAGGAAGCAAAGGAAAAGTACTAGGTGAATATGGACTGGGAGAAAGAAATGAAAGAAGAAGCTGCCTGGTAGAATTTTGCACAGAACATAATTTAATCATAGCTATAACTTGGTTTAATAACCATGAGAGAAGGTTGTATATGTGGAAGAGGCCTGGAGACACTGGACAGTTTCAGATTGATTATATTATGGTTAGATCCAGGAACCAGATTTTAAATTGTAAGACATTTCCAAGGGCACACGTGAACTCTGACTACAATTTATTGGTTATGAACTGTAGGTTAAAACTTAAGAAATTGCAAAATGGCAGGAATTTAAGGAGGTGGGTTCTGGATAAACTGAAAGAACCAGAGATTGTAGAGAGTTTCAGAGAGAGCATTAGGGAATGATTGACAAGAACAGGAGGAGGAATACAGTAGAAGAAGAATGGGTAGCTTTGAGAGATGAAATATTGAAGGCAGCAGAGGATCTAGTAGGTAAAATAAATGAGGGGTGGTAGATATCCTTGGGTAACACAAGAGATATTGAATTTAATAGATGAAAGGAGAAAATATAAAAATGTAATAAATGAAGCAGGGGAAAGGGAATATAAATGTCTAAAAAATGGGATCAACAGAAAATGCGAAATGGCTAGTCAGGAATGGCTGGAGGAAAAATTTAAGGATAGGCTACAACCCTGTCTCTCTGCCTTTTCAATCACTGCTTCCTGTTTGTGCCCCTCGACTCTTATAACAGCCATGTTGTTTCTGTACAAATTGTATCAGTAGGGTTAAGATAGATACTGCCTACAGGAAAATTAAAGAGACTTTTGGAGAAGAGAGAACCATCTGTATGAATACCAAGAGCTCAGCTCGAAAACCAGTCAAAAGCAAAGATGGAAAAGCAGAAAGATGGAAGGAGTATATAAAGGATCTATACAAAGGAAATGTATACTTGAGAGCAATATTACAGAAATGGAAGAGGACATAAAGGAAGATGAGCAGGGAGATATGATACTCCAAAAAGAATATGACAAAGCACTGAAACACTTAAATCAAAACAAGGCCCTGGGGGTAAGTAACATTCCATTAGAGTTACTGATAGCCTTGGAAGAGCCAGCCATGACAAGCAAGATGTATGAGACAGGTGAAATACTCTCAGACTTCAAGAAGAATATAATAATCCCAATTCCAAAGAAAGCAGGTGCTGACAAGTGTGAAAATTACCAAATATTCAGTTTAATAAGTCACAAATGCAAATACTGACACGAATCGTTTACAGCAGAATGGACAAAATGGTAGAAGCTGACCCCAGAGAAGATAATTCAGATTCCAGAGAAATGTAGAAACATCTCATAGAAGATAGGTTCAGTAAAGGCAAACTTACGTTAATAGCATTTGCAGATTTAGAGAAAGCTTTTGACAATGTCGACTGGAATACTGTCTTTCAAATTCCACAAATGGCAGGGGTAAAATACAGGGAACAAAAGACTATTTACAATTTGTACAGAAACAACATGGCTGTTATAAGAGTCGAAGGGCACAAACAGGAAGCAGTGATTGAAAAGGCAGAGAGACAGGGTTGTAGCCTATCCCCGATGTTATTCAGTCTGTATATTGAGCAAGCAGTAAAGGAAACAAAAGAAAAATTGGGTGTAGGTATCAAAGTTCAGAAAGAAGAAATAAAAATTTTGAGGTTTGCAGATGACATTGTAATTTTGTCAGAGACAGCAGAGGACTTGGAAGAGCTGTTGAACAGAATGTACAGTATCTTGAAAGAAAGATATAAGATGAACTTCAACAAAAGCAAACCAAGGATAATGATGCTGAGGGAATTAGATTAGGAAATGAGACACTTAGAGTAGTAAATGAGTTTTGCTATTTGGGAAGCAAAATAAATGATGATGGTTGAGTTAGGGAGGATATAAAATGTAGACTGGCAATGACAAGAAAAGCATTCCTGAACAAGAGAAATTTGTTAACATTGAGTATAGATTTAAATGTCAGGAAGTCCTTTCTGAAAGTATTTGTATGGAGTGTAGCCATGTATGGAAGTGAAACATGGATGATAAACAGTTTAGACAAGAAGAGAAGGGAAGCTTTTGAAATATGGTGCTACAGAAGAATGCTGAAGATTCGATGGGTAGATCACGTAACTAATGAAGAGGCACTGAATGGAATCTGGGAAAGTGAAATTTGTGACAAAACCTGACTAAAAGAAGGGATCAGTTGGTAGCACACATTCTATAGCATCAAGGGATCACCAATTTAGTAGTGGAGGGAAGTGTGGGGTTGTAAAAGTTGTTGAGGGAGACTAAGAGATGAATACGGTAAGCAGTTTCAAAGGGATGTACAGGTAGGTCGCAGTAGTTACTCAGAGATGAAGAGGTTTGCAGAGTAGCATGGAGAGCTGCATCTAACCAGTCTTTGAACTGAAGACCACAACAATAACAACAAACCACATCAGATAGAAAAGTAAGATTTGGTTGATAAGATGCAGCAGGTCTGTATGAGATGGAAACTCAAGATTTCAGTTTTTTATGTGCTTCTGGTATTTACCTGCATATAATAGATAACCTGTACTTCCTTATGGATATGTACAACTTGCATAACAGCATCAACTGGATGGTAACCAATAATATTAACAAAATTGCAGAGCCATTTAATCAATGAACAGTCAATAATGTATGTTATAAATGAACATTAACCAAGTTAAATTTAATTGTGGCAATAGGAGCTATAGAAGAGAACCAGTTTGATGCACAGGAAAAATTTGTTCTTCAATGTAAGAACTGTACTGATATTAAATATTGACACATAATTGAGAAAGAAGTTTATGGAACTGCATGCATCAAGTACAAAAGCAAATGGATTTGTAATGTGATCCACAAGAGAAGTGGAGAAAAAGAAACTTCTAGAATCTGAGAGCTTTGGGATACAATATTAAGACAAACTGTCATAAGCACCAACAGTGAAACCTCACTATACCGCAATAAATATGTAATATATGGTGCATGAGAGTACAAAATACAGAACTGTCTAGGCACTGAACAGACTAAATTAAAAAAACACAATTTCATTTTAGTAGCCAGAGCTTCAGCAAGCTATAATAAGAAATCATCAGCAACACTGGCAGGCAGCTAACATACATATTTGGACATCAAAATGACCATTTCAAAACTGGTCATTTTAGACTAGCAGTGTGGTGTGGTATGCTGACATGCTGATCATGTGCAAATTGATTTTGTATGTTTTTGTTGGGTTTATTTGTTGGAAGCATGCATTCATTCAATAATTTTCTAGCAAATTACATTAATGAATCTCTTTTTGATACTTCAAGAGGTAAGTGACACTGAAATAGTTTTCTTATTTGACTCATACTGTGTCTCTCTGAGACTGCAACCAGTATACAACTGATATGAAGCAAAACTAAATGCACACTGTATGCCTGTATTTATGTGTGGAATTCTCTCCCAATGTTATAACACTGTAGAAAGTACTACATAGTTCACCAAGGAAAAACACAACTGTCCCAAATGAGGACATGGTGGTCACCCAACTCCATATTAGGAGAGATTAAAATTGATCGTGCAGCAAGAACCAGGCCTGGAAAATAGCAGAGAGAAGAGGCAGTTTCCATTCAGACCATTATCTAACAAGAATGAAATCTGTCCCTAACAACATCAACAAGAAACTTTCTGAGATACACAAGTACAGGATAGAATAACTAACTGTTGATCAGGAAATAATAAATACATACCAGGAGCAACTGGTCACAATGGACTCTAAGAAATGAGAAAAATGACCAAAAGAATTCAAGAAGCTTCAAAATGAACAGCCTTTTAGATAAAAGATGATTGCCACCAGCGAACAGAAGCCACACACAAGAAAGATACAGAAATTTTTTTAGGGAAGTGCTGTATTAGAAGTGTCATTAGATAAATAATCAGAAACTGTTTCAACTAAAGTTACTAAGTACCCAGATTTTGCTATACTACACCATAACGTTCAGTCACTCACAAATAAAATTTCCATGTTGCAAGCACTACTCCAGTATGCACTAAACATAGACATAATTTGCATTACTGAACATTGGCTACGAAATGACGAAGTAAAATTAACCTCAATCTCAGGATATAGATTAGCAAGTCATTTTAGCCGAGAGTTTTCCAAACATGGTGGCTCTGCTATCTTGTGAAAGAACAAATAAAGTTCTGTGATGTCAGTAAAAGTTATACTGACTCAATTGAAAAAGAGTTTGAACTTTCCATTACCAAACTGCCAGAGCTTAATTTCATAGTTATTAACATATATAGAGCACCAAGTGGAAACCTGTCAGCCTTCATGAATAAACTAGAGGTTCTGCTGAACAGGATCAGTACACTAAATATGAAGATAATGCTTTGTGGCGATTTCAATATTGATTTTTCAAAAGACAGCAGCAGCAGAGATGCTTTGATAAACATGACCAACACATTCAATATGATCTCCACAATACACTGTCCAACAAGATTAACAGAATGCACAAATTCCATTATTGACCAAATATTCATCACTGAAACAACTTACAGATTCACAAGCAGAGTACTGAGCATGGGTTGTAGTGATCATGAGGCACAGCTGCTGTGTATATAAATGCCAACAAGCAGTAGCAGTTCTGGAAAAGTAGTTGAAAAAAGAACCTGTCCTGAAGATAACATTAGAATTTTTAATCTCTTACTGGCGAAGGAAAACTGGGAAAGTATCGCCACTCAAAACAATGTTGATAGCATGTACATGAGTTTTCAGAGCATCTTTCTTCACTATTTTAATGTAGCATTTCCAAAAGTACTAAAAACAGTAAAACCTAACAATAATAAGCAATGGGTAACTAAAGGAATAAAAATTTCCAGTGAGAGAAACAGATTTCTGCAGTACTCTTGTAAGAAATATAGAGTAACCCAAGAATTTGCAGATTATTCAAAAGCCTACAAAAGAATCTATGGTAGAGCAGTCAAAGAGGCAAAAATCATGTGGAATGACAATTTGATAAGAAACTCATCTAACAAAATGAGATCCACATAGAGAGTTATAAAGAAAGAAACTTGTAGCTCAGTGCCAAAGAAAAAGAATGTATCATTAACACTAGAAGGCTCAAAAGTCACAGACCCAAATTCAGTTGTGGAAAAATTCAATGAATACTTCACCTCACTAGCTGAAGGCCTCATTCAAGTACACTGTCAAGGACCAGTCCCAAGTTTCTCCAGCAAGTCAGTGATCTCGACTGCTTCTATATATGTGTATGAAACAAACCCCAATGAAATTATAAGTAAAATTAAATCATTAAGCAATAAAATGTCAAGTGGTCTTGATGAAGTACCTGATTTCACATTAAAAACATGTGCTCACCACATAGCAAACCACTTGGCAAAAACTTTCTACCTCTCTTTAAAAACTGGCGTATTTCCAGATATTTTTAAAATAGCAAAAGTTTCACCACTGCTGAAAAAAGGTTCTTCTGAAAAAATATCAAACTACCGACCCGTGTCACAGTTAAGTTCCTTCTCAAAAATTCTAGAAAAACTCTTCTATGACAGGCTTTTAAGTTTCATAAATAAATATGCACCTCTTACTGTACAACAACATGGTTTTAGAAAGTCTAAATCTACACAGACAGAAATTTTCGAATTCTTAGACTGCATTTTAAAATCCCTTGATCAACATAAATTAGCTGCAGGTATTTTTCTGGATCTATCAAAAGCCTTCGATGACCTGGACCGTAACATTCTGCTCGAAAAATTAGAAAGACGAGGAGTAAGAGGTGTAGCACATAGCTGGTTGTGTTCATACCTAAAAAACCACAGGCAGAAAGTATCACTTCAGTATGAATTCAACAAAATGAATAAAACAAGAAACAACTCCTTTCTTTCTAGGGAATTACCAATAAAATATGGTGTACCACAGGGCTCAATCTTAGGTCCACTACTCTTCTTGATTTATGTGGACGACTTAGTTGAATATATGAGTCCCACAAAAACTATCCTGTTTGCCGATGACACCAGCATATTGCTCACTGGATCCAGTCCAGAAACTTTGCAGTCCACAGCAGAAAGTTCTATGAAAAGACTTTCTGAGTGGTTCACAAAAAACAAACTCATTATAAATACTGAAAAACTGTGTGTGTCGATTTTTCATTTATTTCCTCCAACTAATCAAATGTCTATTCAAGGCCAATTAAAAAATGATCCCCTAGAAGATGTAAGTGTCACAAAATTCTTGGGTCTTTGGGTTCAGCAAGACTTAAAGTGGGACACTAATATAAATAACTTGTGTAGGAAACTATCATCTGTGTGCTATGGCCTAAGAATTTTGAAAGCTACAACAAGCAAAACAACAGTACTGCAGGCATACTATGCACAGTTCCACTCACTAATGAGATATGGGATCATTTTCTGTGGATACTCAACTCACAGTGTTAAGGTTTTTAGAATGCAAAAAAGAGCTTTAAGAGTAATTTGTGGCCTTAAAAGGATGGAGTCCTGTAAATCCCATTTTACTGAGCTTGGTGTCCTAAAAGTTCCAAGTTCATTCATTTATGAAACTAACTTGTTCACTAGGGACTACCTCCTGAAAACAGGCAAACTGCTACAGAACAAAAGTGTACACAACTATAATACCAGAAGGGAATCAAATATACATCAAAAATATCACAGAACAACCACCTATCAGAGGAGCATAATTAACATTGGTGTAATGCTACACAATAAGATACCAGAGGAAATAAAAAATACTACTCATCCAATATTTAAAGCTAAACTAAAGGCATTTCTAATAAAGCACTGTTTCTATTCTGTCAGAGAATTTCTGAATAAGTAACAAAATTAATTGTAGTAGGTACCTAATTTTAATTGCTAATACTATGTATTATTGTAACTTATCTTTGACCTGTCCAATATCAATTGTACATTTTGTGCTATCTAATAAAACTGGACCAATAAAGAATCAAATCAAATCAAATCAAAAAGAAACAACCCATGATTGAATGACGAATTTGAAGATGCTCTATGAAAATATCCTGAATATTCAAAGAAGTGGAACTGCACTACACAAAATTTCAAAGAAATCTAGTCCCCAAAAGAAAAGAACAGCTCCAAATGAAAATTAGAAAAAATATCAACATTTTTTAAAGTCTTCTGACTGGTTTGTTGCAGCCCGCCACGAATTCAAATTCCTTTTCTGTGACAATCTCTTCATCTCATCACAAAGTAGCTCTAGCACCTAATGTCCTCAATTATTTGTTGGATGTATTCCAATCTCTGTCTTCCTCTACAGTTTTTACCCTCTAGTATCATGGAAGTTATTCCTGGATGCGTTAACAGATGTCCTATCATCCCCTCCCTTGTTCCTGTTATTGCTTTCTGTATTTTCCTTTCTTCACCAATTCTGTGGAGAACCTCATCATTCCTTACCTTATTGGTCCACCTGATTTTTTTCATTCTTAAAAAGCAACAGATCTCAAAAACTCTGATTCTCTTCTCTTCTGGTTTTCCTACAGTCCATGATTCACTACCATGCAATGACGTGCTCCAAACGTGCATTTTCAGAAATTTCTTCCTCTGATTAAGACCAATGTTTGATACTAATAGACTTATTTTGGACAGGAATGTCCTCCTTGCCTCTGCTAGTCTCCTTTTGCTCACTCCAACCTCACTCAATGTCGAGCCACATGATCATTGCATAACATAGGCTATAAAACAAAGGAAAAATTATGAAATGTACTACACCTGGGATGAAAATGTAAGTAAAATGAGAGAGGAGCTAAAACAACAGCATGGGGAAATGTGAGTGGCTGATCACTTGCAAAAAAGACATGAGCCAGTTGCCCTGTTAACACATTAAGAACATCTCCCTAAAATTTCTGGAAACAAGCTGGACAGATCACAAAACCTTAAAACTCTAACTGCAGTCATTTAAACATCACTTAAAATAAAGGGTAAATCTGCTGCTGCATTGGACGGTCCTCTCACTAGAACAAGAATCCGTGTCACAGGGCTATGGCCTAAGCAAAGACGAGTAGAGACGACTTCATCCCATGTTCGTGGCTGAAACGAATTATGCCATGGCTGCATAGTGGGCTTTCCTAGATGCAACTTATTATCTGTCACTTCCAGCCACTCATTTTCTCATTGACACATCACTCTGTACCTCCACAGTGAGGAGATAGCACTCATGTTGACAGCACACTGAAATAATATGGGACTGTGACACATCTCCTAGGCTGCTACATCCACCCTTTTGTTCCCTGTAATAGCCATGTGCCTTGGTACTCAGCAGAAAGACATCTTCTTCCCTAGCCACTGTAGTTGGAGGATGGCATCCTGAACATTCTAGACTACTTTATCTGTGGTACACAAGCACTTTAGAGAGTGAAGGACATTCAGAGAATCAGAACAGACAAGGAATTTAGTATTTGAAGCACACCTCATCTACTTCAGTGCTGGAAAGATCACATATAATTTTGTGTTGAAGACAGAAAAGCTGTCACGCACTGGAAATTGAGGAAACAATCAGGGAGAACAACAGAACTAACATAAAATTACTCTGGGCCTCTGCAGTAACCATGGTGGCAAGCATATAAAACCCTGGATTTGGGGTTGAACTTGCACCACAACAAGCAACTACAGAACATGCTGCATGTGGATTGCAAATGGTGTTGTTGCTGATGAACGATTAGAGAAAAGGCAGTCCAGAGGTGGATGAGCAACAGTACAGTACCCAGGTGAAGTCGGAGCTGTGAGGAAGTTACACGCCTGATGCAACACACGGAGCTGATGGTGAGTGTCGGTTCCCCAGCCTCAGCACAGAGTATGAGGCTGGTCCTATAAGCACATTTGGCCATGGTAGATAGTGCCAATGATCTTCAGGTAAGAATACATTGCCGACCCATACATTGTGCACCCATAGTCTAGGTGCAAATGCACAGAAGCCCTACAAAACTGCAGCACACATGCCCTATATGCTCCCCAGGACCTGTGCCTAAGGTACTTTTTGATACTGAGTGCCTTTGGCATTCTGGCTCTCAGGTCTCTCAGGTAGGGTAACCACAACAATTTGGAGTCCAAAAATGAGGCCCAAAAATGTAGAATGGTATCCCTCAAATGCAACTCAGATAAATTAAAAATATGACAAGAATAATTATAATGATTACACACACACTTATGTGCAGAAAACTGAAAACCTGTCTTTGCAGCCAACTGCTCTAACCTCTGCACTGCAACTGATGAGTCAATGTCACAACACTGGAAGAGGAATAAAAAAACAACAAAATCGTCCATAAATGAGCAGCTCTGTACAGGACTCCTTATTGTAGTAGCAATTCTGTTTATGGCTATGGCAAAGAGGTAACACTTGAAACACTTCCCTGTGGGACACCATTCTCTTGCTCAAAACAATCCAACAGCGTGTCACCGACGTTGGACCTAAAAAACCACTGAGACATGGAATACCATATGAAGATGGAGAGATGGTCACGAAAGCTGCATTGATGGAGTTGTGCAAGAATATTGTATCTACAAGTACTGTCATACACCTTACTGGTGTCAAAGAGTACATCAAGACAGTGATGTTAATGTAGGAAAGCTGCTGAATAGCCCATTCTAGTAGTGTCAAGTTGTCGACAGTGGATAAAATATCTCTGGAATCCACACTGAGAGCAGCTAAGGAGTTGCCTCTTCTCTAATAAGTAGGCCAAACGATGGTTGCTTCAGAGTCTTTTCTACACATCTCATTAAGGCAACACTTCTTTAACTACCAGGACATGTGCAGTCCTTTCCTGGTTTGAGGAGAGGTATCAAAACTGCCTTGCCTTGTGACTAGATGGTTGCCCTGGAGAGACTTTGTATTCCATATGCTTTTTAATGGCAAAATCAAATCAAGTAGTGAATGTGGGAGGGTGTGTGGCCTTACAAATCTCCATATGGGATGTATTCGTTTCTTCAATGAAAACCTTGCATTCCCTTCTCCAGATAGGGTGATCCCTAGAGCAATTTATGCACTTCAGAAGAGGAGCAACAAACTCTGTCCTGGGCAGCCTCGACATATTTACCAAAAGTGGCTACACCTTTACATTCTACATGGTGTGCCCTTGGTGTTGGTATTTAAATCAGTGCATTGTGTTGGGGACATAGGACTGTATACTTAGGCGAAGAAAACCTGCCTTTATATACCCTAGAGAGTTTTTTGCTACTGAAGAAAGGGATGAAGGAGTCAGATTTTATTTGAGTCCCATCCAACCTTTTCGAAATATTTTGCATGTCAATGATCCATTCTTGAGGCCATTCACCTTTCAGTTCCTCCTTGGAAATGTCGACCAGATCTCTACATGATACAACATCTTATCTCAGTTCAAGGTGTTGTGGAGCTCCATTTCTATGGCACATTTCACTAGGTATTTAGGCTTCCAGAGGCTTATCACTAGCAGATTCAACTAACAGTGTTCCATTACACAACTGCTTTACTGATTTTAATGTACATGATATAACCTCTAAACCTGTGTGTGTGTGTGTGTGTGTGTGTGTGTGGAGCCTATGGGCACTCAACAGTGAGGTTATCAGTGGCCTTAACCTCATTAACACAAATGAATGTGGATAAAGTCTCTAAAATTATTGCACATAGTGTGGAGGGAATCCATAAAATGACACTCATTCACTGACTCCCACCTCACTCCTGTTGAGCCACACAATCACTCTCTCTCACAATCTGGAAGACAGCTGAGAATCTGGTGAAAAGTGATGTACCTGGGATTAAAACAGATGTGAAACCATAGAAGAACTGAAAGAAAGGCACAGGGAAATGTGACTGCCTGACAACTTACAAAAAATATATGTGAAGCAGTCACCCTTTAACACATTAAGAACATCCCAAAAAATTTTAGGAAACAAGTTGGACATCTCACAAAACCTTAACCTCTCACCTCATTCATGTGAATGATGTGAATGTTACCTAAAATAGTGGGCAGATCTGTCAGCAGATCTGCTACCACACTTTGCTCAGAAAATAAAACACAGTCTAATAAAATGTGGCACACAGTGATCTGTACACCACAAGCACGACACATTGGGGGTCCTCTCACTAGAGCAAAATGCCATTTGAGGCATATGCAAAGACGAGTGAGCAGATCCTCATCCTATCTGCATGGCTGGAAGGAGGTACACCACTGTTGCGTTGTAGGCTTTACTAGATGGAGCTTATTGTCTGTCACTTCCAGCCACTCATCTCTCTTTTATTTCCCCTCATTGCTTCTTCTCTGAACAGTGAAGATGAAAGACTGCATCCCTGTCTTACACCCCTTTTTAATACAAGAACTTTGTTTTTCATCTTCCAAACTTACTGTGCCCTCTTGGTACTTGTACATATTGTATATTACCCGTCATTCCGTATAGTTTATGCCTATCTTTCTCTGAATTTCAAATATCTTGTACTGCTTACTTTGTCAAATGCTTTTTCCTTATCAACAAACCCTATGAAAGTGTCTTTGTTGTTCTTCAGTCTTACTCGTATTATCAGCTGCAACATCAGAACTGCCTCTCTCATGCCTTTACCTTTCCCAAAGCCAAACTGCTCATTTAACACTCAATTTTCTTTTCCATTCTTCTGTATATTTTCTTTGTGAGCAACTTGGGTGCTGTTAAGCTGACCATGTAACAGTTGTTGCACTAATATGCTGTTGCTATTTTCTGAATCGAATGAACAATATTTTTCCGAAAGTCTGATGTTACGTTACCTGTCTCCAAAATTCTACACACCAGATTAGATAGTCGTTTGGTTACCACTTCCCCAGTGACTTTAGAAATTCTGATTGAATGTTGTCTGTTCCTTCTACCTCATTTGATCTTAAATCTATCATAGCTCTCTTAAATTCTGACTAATACTGGATCACCTCTCACTTCCATATCAACTTCCAGTTTCTTATTTTAATAAGTCATCAGACCATTCTCCCCCACATTTGGTCCTTCAGTGTACTCTTCCCACCATTCCACTCTCTTCTCTGCATTTAAAAGTAGGATCCTCGTTGCACTCTCAATATTGCCACCCTTACTTTTCATTCCACAAAATGCTGTTTCGACTTTTTTATATGCTGAATTAGTCCTTGCTAGGCTCATTTGTTTCTTTTTATTTCTTCACATTTTTCCTGCACCCATTTAACCTTGGCTTTTGCAGGCTTCCTATTTCATTCATTCTTCAGTGATTAATGTTTCTGAAATCATGTCTTTCCCTGAACATTTCAGTACTCTCTTCTGTCATTGATCAGTCTAAGCATTTCTCCTGTTACCCAAGGTTTCTTCACAGTTACCCTCCTTCTACTTGCATTTATCTGCCCAATGTATCTGATTTCCGTTTTTAGAGTTGTCCACTCATCTTCAACTGAAGAGCCAACTACGGTATTCTTTATTGCAGTATTCACATCCTTAGTATCTCATCAATACTCAGTACTTCAGTATCCCACTTCCTTCCACACTTATTCTTCTGAACGATTCTCTTGAACTTTGGTCTACTCTTCATCATTACTAAATTGTGACATGGGTCTATATCTGTTCCTGGGTAACCCTTACAGTTCAATATCTGATTTCAGAATCCATTTTATCATGTTGTAATCCAGCTGGAATCTTCCCAGGTCTCTGGGTCTTTTCCAAGTGTAACTTTTCTTGTGATTCTCAGAGTATTCACTATAACTAAATAAAATTTATTGTAGAACTCAATCTTCCTCCCCTCTAATTCCTACTAACAAGCCCATATTCCCCCATAACTATTTCTTCAATTCTACAAGTGCATTCAAATCCTCCATGACTATCAGATTATCATCTCCCTTCATATACCAAATTACGCATTCAATATCATCATCATATACTTTCTCTATCTCTTCATCTTCTGCTTGAAACTTTGACATGTATACCTGAATTATAGTTACACATTTCTGACTTACTGCTAGTTGGACCAGTGTCCGATATACTCAGAAAAAAATATTTGTTTTGTCTATAGTTGCAATTTTTCTTTATTTTGTCTACTGGCTACCACTTTTGCTATATAATACCATCCTAAGGGCATCCTATGCTCAAACAATATTACAGCCATAGTTAAAATAACAATGTGAGAAACGTTTACATAGTATTTTCCTCCCATAATGGGGAATCACGTTTGCTTCCCAAATAAGTGTGTCAAAAACTAAAAGTAAAAATCAGCATTACACTTCAAATGGATACAAATTGTGGCCAGCAATCACACAAGTACCCACTATGTACACAATTTGTTTTCCTTCTTAAAAAATAGTCACACTATAAACATTACCTAACGAATAAAAAAATATGAATTTAAAAAATCAAGTAATATGACAAAGAATGAAAAAGCAAAATTGCAAATTTTTGGTTCCATATTTACCTTAATCATTTTTGACATTGTTGAGATCATTATAAACATCAATTTGACCATGAATCATTTAATCATGTGTCATCGTAATAAAAGTGTTACAGGTATTGAAAACCCAAAATTATTTTTGCTGAAAAGATGCCCATCATCCAGGGAGAATAACAGTGTAGGAAAATAGAAATGTGACAGTTGCACTGCACTGCTCTTCTCCCTGGATGGTGGATATCTTTTCAATAAAAATAATTTTGGGTTTTCAGTGTCTAATGCTGTTATTATGATGACACTTACTTGGTTAAATTATTCATGGTCATACCAATGTTTGTATTATAAACCATATTAAAAATAGTTAATGTAAACATAGCAACCAAAAATTTGATATTTTGCTTTTAATGATTTGTTTTATTAAGTGATTTTGTAAACTCATAATTTTTTCTTTACATATTTTTATAGTATTTTTAAGAAAAAAAACTCTGTATGTAAGGGGCACTCTCATTGCTGCTGGCTGCAATTTGCACGCATTTAAAACTTAGCATTGATTTTTACTTTAAGTTTTTGACACACTTATTTGAGAAGGAAATGTGACATTTGCCTGCACGGGGTAAGGGGCTACCTATATATTTGAGAGTTGCACTTAATACTACACATTTACCAATGTAGAAGGAAAAATACCATGTAAATGTTCTTCAGATTATTATTTTAACTGTGCACTGTGATATTTTTTTATCATAGGATGGCCTGAGGATGGTACTGTGAACCAAAACTTGTAGCCAGCAGGCAAAATAAAGAAAAAGTGTGACTATACATTAAAAAAATACTTCCTTCTGAACTATTGTTGTCAGTGTTTGTTTGCTGTTGAATCAGGTGAGAACAATATTATTTCAGAATTGTTCACAGTAACTCACTCTCTGTCCTACATTCCTGCTGAGAATGAATCTTACTCCCTTTATTATGACCACTTTATTAAACTTTCTTACTTAACGCCTTCACATTGGATACCAATTAAAAAGATCTTTAAAACAACAACAACAATAAAATAATAATAATAATATGGCAAGGAATCAACTATCATGAAGCTTCTTAAAGATGCTGGGGGACAGAAAATTAGACCAGTTAGAGAGTTTCTTTGAAGAGCTCTGGCACACAAAAAAAGATACCAAATGCCTAGAGAGATGAAACGATTTATCCATTAAAGGATTAAAGGGGATAAAAGCATGTCAGTAAAAGTGTAGGCATATCGCTTCTCCCAGTCACTGCATAATAGAACAGAATGGAATGTCACTTAGATCAGCAACTAGGAGACTACCAAGTACCAAAACAGCATGGTCATTCTAAGACCCTATCTTCACCATTAAGACCTTGATCAAAACCAAGATGCTAATAGGATATGATGAGTTGATTATGACACTTGGTGATTTCAAGACTGCATATGACTACGTAGACAGACACTTTTATAAATGTGCTGAAAAAGTTTGGGATGGATGACAAGAATGGAATATTTTCACAAAATACATTAACAAAACCATAATCCTCAGTTAAATTCTTATGATAGGTATCCCTATCACTTGAAATCAATAGTAGAATAAGACAAGGATATAGTTGTAAATAGTCTTCACGGGTTTGCCGCTGAATCACATTGTGCAAATTCAACAACATGATCTGGCAGCAAACTCGTTAAGACTATTTGCAACACATCCACCGGGAAAGCTTGAAGAGTCACAATAAGAATATAGTTTCTGATCAATTCTGTTTATTTGTACTCAAGAAATATGTCGACGCAACTCCACAAAGTAAATTACATCAGGCTACCAAAAGAATGGTCTTAAATTCAGATGTCTTGCTTCCACATATAATCTAGTAGTTTAAATGCAAAATCTGGATGTAGCAACCAAACATGTGCTAAAAGAATAAGCACAGAAAAGACAATTACAAATTTGTTTTGAAAATATGGAGTACATGGACATAAATGCATAAGTTGCAAAGTGGACAATGAAGATAATGTGTTGTCATCAAAACAACACAGAAGTTCAAGTATCTAATTTGATTTTCATTTTGAACATCAATGAAAAGACAACAGTTGTCAGAAAGAGCTGGAAAAGTTGAGACAGCCAGAATATGCCACAATAGTTACAAAAACCTGAATGTTCATCCACAGCAGAGACAATTTCCAGAAATAGACTCTCTGTAATAGAGAAAGAGAAAGTTTATTTCTAAGGAAGATCCTTGGCCCTGAAAAGTAACAGCTGATGAGTTCATGTTTCACTTGAGGTTTAATAAGAAATTGAATGAGAATCTTACAAGATCTCAACCACAATAACGAGAAGAAGGGTGGTTTTCTTTGGACACAATAAAAGAATGAAAGCAGAAATGATTGCAAATAAGTTATTGACTTACTTAGCTCTCAACATTGTTTTCAAAATTGTAAATACTCTGTTTAAAAAATGCAAAGAGAACACAAAAGTTTTTGCTCATTGGCCAAAAAGACTGCATAAAATAAATTTTAGCTCTTAATGAAGACAATATTTTCTTATTTCAATAACATTTCATTCCATTATTTTTCTTACATATTTTTACCTTATGCCTAGCATATACAAGGCTTCAGCCAAAACATGTACAATAATTCCAATTACAAAAAGCAAAGGGGAGTCAGTGCTTATTTGTGGTGGCATAATAAGTTGTGCTGGATCAACATGAGACAATGACATGCTGAAGGCACACACGCATGAGTGCAGATAAACTACGTTTAACATGGAAACAGTGATACATGATGTACCCTGCACCACACACCATATGGCAGCCTGCAAAGTACAGATATAGATGAAAACAAATTAATCTTCCAACAGGGCAGCAATAGCAAGCATACTGTTGCAAACACTATATGTGACTCCTGCACAAAACTCCAAGACAACTAAAGACATTCAATCTCCCTATTTAAAATGTCTGAGAATCCAGCTCTAAGAAGAATCACATCAGAAATACAATCACTGTGATGAAAATATTTCCAGAAGCAGGTGACATCAAAATTGACAGAATTAATTAATGAATGCTTCCAAACAGAGCTTCTGCAGAAGAACCAAGACATGTGTTTATGGTGCTACTTTTTTGTCTTCATAATTATAACTCATTTGATTCGGCCTGTCACACCTTCCACCCCTGCACCACTCTCATCATCTAAGAGAAGTACCTACACGTTCTACACCTTTTTTGTGCCTAAACACAATTCCGAGATTTTAGTCTTCACTCTGTGTTGATACTGTTGCAGTAATTAATCTCCATACAACCCTTATCATCATTATTGCCTTCATGCTAGAACAGTAACTTTTCACTTACATCCAGATCAGAATAGCAAAATGATTGACAGCTATTTAACAGTATACTTCTGGGTGTTATGCCAAGTTGTTTGATTTATACACAATATTTTGATAATTAACATAGGCTTCTTTCAGAAGTACTGGAAGTAAACATAACAGAAAATCTCATACAGCTGAAGATAATGGTGGCATCAGTCATCAAAATATTCTGCATAAAATTGAAACAACAACTTGACAGACACCCACAAGCACATCATTAATCAATCATGCTGAGAAAATGTGAGAGAGAGCTCTATGAAGGATAACTACCACAGTGAGTCATTACCACAGAGATGTTTGCAGAACTGTGTTACGTGACTGGCTAAGGCAGGCATGTGAACCTGCCACACCCAGTCCACTATAGCCATCAGGGATCTTATTACACCAACTCGACTGTAGATATTGCAGTGAGTTGCAGACAATGCTTTAGGTCAATATTATAACAATGTGATTCATTTTTGTTGCTCATATTGTTTCTACCTATATTGTATCTTTTCCATATACATTTATTTTATATGACAGGATGTTGGAAACTAGTTGCATAAGTGTCTCACCATGCAAGCCCAATAATGCTTGCAGATGAGGAGCTTGTGAGCACATCCACTGGAGTTACAATGACATACCAGTAACTTTCTCTTTGTTTCCTGTTTTGATAAAACTATTTTATTTTAGAGCAACTGTAATAATCTGACTACAAATGTGTTACGTGTGAGAAAGAAGGGTCTACAGAATGTGAAGTGTATGGTCATAATGTAAAAAGACTGGAGTAATCAGTTTGGAAAATGTGTTGTCTTTGTAAATGAATAACTGCCTTCTCTCTGACATACTTCACTTGCTACTTCCCTCTTCATCTTTCCTATTCCTACCGGTTCCCTGTTAAGACACGTGTATCAATGTTTTACAATGGAAATGTGGGTAAGTCTGACTGTACGAAGGTGAATAAGCAGCTTGCACAATGTCTGTTTAGCCACTATTACAACTATCTTGCCGAGATCTCTGTGAATTGTAGTAATTATTCAGAATCTGCTTGCTTTTAAATTCACAAAAGTCCTATTTGCTAGTGTGAATGATATTGGTGTACTTGAGAGACTGGAGTCTGATATTCTCATGAAAATAAGAAACCAAGCCAGTTATTCCTGTAAATTACAATATTTCATGCAGAATTAATATTTCTGTTCATCACCAATTTAACTCTCCAGTTACAGAGCTAAATTGGTGACCATGACAGGACCTTTGCTACTGCTCGTGGAGGTAACAAATATGTAGTTTGATTGTATGATATATTTTTTAAATATGTCAAATACTGTACAGTAAATTCAACCACTGCTATAGCAATCATTAAGCATGTAACAAATGATTATATTCCCATGGTGGGTAACCGTACAGCAATGTTATCTGACAATGCATCAAATTTTACCTGTAAAAAGTGGAAAGAATTTTTGTATGGTCTGGAGATTAAACTGGTTTTAATACTGAAATTTAACCCTCAAGCCAACACCATAGAAAGGATCTTTCAAGAGTTTAATCAGTTTATGAAAACATGTGCATCCAATAAACAAACAAAATGGGTAGATTTTCTAGCAGTCTTGAAGAGATAGCAAACCACCTTCCCTTACTTTCAGCACCATACAACACAGCTGATCTGATAGGAAAAAAAAGAAAGAAATGAATGAACAGATAGATCCCATACCACATTTACCTCAAGCTGAAGCCCCTGAGAAGAGAAAGTTAGACAATAATAACCTCCATTACAGAAAGTGTAAAATGAAGGGAAAAGCAACATGATAGGAGATGAGGAAAAATGCAAAGCTACTCTGTTGGAGAAAAGAAGTTACTGAAAACTCATTACAAATGTTCACTACTACTAAAGAAGAATAAGAAATGGCAGTAGTTGTTTACAGGGAATTTTCAAATAGTACAGATTCCACATGATAGCGTTAATTGTTAGCAATCCCATTAGCAAAAAGATTACAGGATTTTATTCGCACTGAGACCATAAGAAATATTTTCACCCAGTACAAAAGTAGAAAATAAACAATGAGCTCAGAAGTCATACTTTTTAACATGAGGTTATATTTATTACTTGTACAGTTAGGCACTGCACAATGCTTTCAAATTATGGCTGATCTAATGCAATTAAAAATGAACAGGGATTGTCCTGCTTGTTGTGAATAATGTCCTAAGTTGTCTCTGAGATGCTTTATTTATATTCTACTAAATGAATCTTAATACTATTTTGTAAGTAACTAGATTATAGTGTAGCTTGTTGCAATTATTCAGTACATACACACTTGGTAACAATATGCATACAACCACTGTAATTTTTAGGATAAATTTGTAAAAGGGAATCAGAGTCAAATGACATTCCCCAAATAAGTATTTCAGTCAAGATGGTCAAGAATATGGAATATTGGGAAGGAACCAATGGATCTATCTTCCAGAAGGAATGGAATTTAACAAATGAACATGTAAACAGGTGTATATCAAATATTATGAAATGAGTAGATACTGTCTCGTGCAGAACATGTATGGTTATCTACCTGTGTTAACTGCAATATAAATACTATCAGTTTCAGAGGTTTGAATGAATAAGTAATGTGGAAACAAATGCCTGTACAGATCTAAGTTGAACTGTGTCAAGTGATAAAATAAATATGAATGCCCTAGCTTTAAGCCTTGGTCAGGAAACTTCACGTATTGTTCCATTTACAGCCAGTTTTCAAAAATATTTCATTCCTATGTTATAGATCCAAGCAAGCTTCTTACCATATAACGATAAAAATATGGAACCAAGTACAGCGGGAGTAATTAATTAATGGTGATCTTGTAGTGATGTGAAGATCTCTTTCTCTAATGTATAAGTAACTACCTCATTTGCTAACATATGAAATCTGAAAAAACATTTGTAATGAACCCTGAAAGTAAACTATTTGTATTAGCAATGTGATTAGAATATAGAGATTTTAGTCCTCAAAGTTGCTAAGAATGAGACATACTCTTCCTAGGAGAATAAAACCATAGAACTCCATGCTACGAACATAAAATGACCATATCCTAGTGAAAATCTTGGCTACAAAATGGTCTGAAGAAAAATATAGGTGTGCCTTGGCTGGGTAATTTAACCTTTAGCCCTATATATGTTAGGTGATAAGAAACTCATCAATTAGTGTTAATAAATAGTGATATGATGCTTGGCTTGTTATACAGGTGCTTCTGACTAAATTTTGAAGAAAGTGCAGAATTTTGAAAAGTCACAAGATAATTAGACTGAGCCTATTTTTCTTACTTCCATGAAATTTTGTAAATATGTTTAAACGTATCTGCAATAGTAAGTGAGTAGTCTCATATAAAATTAGTTATTAGGACGGCATCTGATTTGTGAATAAGAAAAGGAACAAAGTTACAGCTTTAAAATGCCAGCTGAAGATAACCAGGTAAATAAGAAACATATACTTCTAGTAATATGTGAGACTTATTTCCATGGACAAATAAGCAAGTAAGAGGTGCTATAGAATTCTATGTACAAGTTTCAAACAAATTAATTTAATTTTACTTATATTTCTGTAAGTTCTGCCATTATAATTTTTCAGTTGTTGCCTCCTTTGCTGGCCTCACAAATTGGTGCTTGTAATGATTTCGTTCATGTACTGGCAGTTTATTATCTTCACTCTTCGGTGAATGAACAAGTGATGTATTGTCTAGCTAAGTACAATTGACGGGGACACTATATGCACTAAACTGTTTCCCTCTGAGTGGAACTGAAGCACGAAATATGGAGTCTCTGATCACTTGGATGATCACTTCGCACAGAAAAAGTAAGTTGTGAATGTATAAAATTTTGTCACATAATGTAAAAGCATCAGATGAACTCTTGAATAAATAATAGTCAACTACTTGTGAGTGAGATGCACAAAGACACTGCACGCTATCCATTTGTTTAGTTATCCCTAGACTGAACATTCACCAATGAAAATAAGCTATGAAGTATCTACAGTATTCTGTAAATAAAGTGTATTAAAAATAAGACTGACATAGCTGCACAGTGGCCTCAGATTTATACTTACAACTTACAAGAATTCCTTATAAACAAATGCTGCTGCAAGTAAAAATGACTATTATTACATAAGGAGAAAACAAATTAACTGTACCCCAAAATAAACTTTTCTTGTCGCACACAGAGGTATGTCATGTGTGCAACTATTCTACTATGTGTCTGTCTATTTTTTCATGATATCTACTGAATGTCAGCATCATCATAATCTCCTGAAATCCTACCCTGAATGGCCTCGAGGTATCGTGGCCATTATTTCTGAAGAAACCTTCCTGGATGGTGTTGGCTTTTGATGGTGGGTCCTGAGACATCACGGCATTGCATATGCTGCCTTACGGTCCTGTTCCATCGTCTGCAACGCACATGTCACCGGTCCTATCTAGTTGAAGCTCCCATTTAAAATTTCCTTGGATGTTACGACTAATCAATTTTTATCCCAGTCTTTTAAAGAAAAGAAACAGTAACCAAGCCACTTGTGTTTTGGTGGTACATGTTGAATAGTTAAAAGTGTAGTGTGCAACTATTGCTAGTGATAATTGTGTAACTGATGTGCCTCTTGAGAGGATGTAGAAACTATTAAGACAACTGACAGCTGACAACTCAACATAATGAAGAACAGGATTGCTCTTTCTCTATATATGTATTTGAATAATGCATGGGTCTGACAAGGCAAATTGTGCAAGACTTTATTTCTGCTCACAAATATACACTTATTTGAAGTTTTGGTTTATTTGACATAGTAAATATTAATTATTTCTGGACATTTGGAATTAGTGAATGACTTTTGAATTTGATTTCATCAAGTGCATATGATGATTTCTTTGTCTCAACAAAGGGGACTGTATATGACATATTACTAATTTTCTCCTTTTTTCCTGTTTTGATAAAACCATTTTATTTTAGAACAAATATAACAGTCTGACTATAAGTGTGTTATTTGTGATGAAGAAGGGACACATGAATGTGGAGCGTATGGCCATAATGTGTGAAGTCTGGAGTAATAATGTTGGAAAATGTGTTGTCTTCATAAATCAATATCTGTATTTTGTCTGACATTCTTCAGTTGTTGCTTCCCTCTTCATCTTTCTTTCTTCTAGCTGAGATCTGTTAGACACCTGTTTCAACATTTTACAGTGGAAATGCAGGTCAGTCTGATTGTATGAAGGTGAATAACCAGCTTGCATGATGTCTGTTAGCCACCACTATGGCTATCTACCACGATCGCTATGAATTGTATCAATTATTCAGAACCCGCCTGCTTTTTAATTTACAAAATCTGTAATTTGCTAGTGCAAACAATATTGGTGCACTCAAGAGATTCAAAGTTGATGTGATCGTGAAAATAAGAAACCAAGCCCATTATTCCTGCAACTTACAATATTTTGTGCAAAATAAATATTTCTATTCATTGTCAATTTAATGCTCCAGTTATGGAATTAAAGAGTGCACATCTGTTGGTGCACAGTCATACTGTGTGCACTTGGCATTGTCAACTGGCAGTACAGCTCCTTTCCCTGCTTAACTGTCAAGCACTTTGTTGCACATTTAAAATGGAAAGCTGCATACAGTTTTATTTTATTTGAAGTAATGTTGCACTTTCACTCATCATGAAGATGACACACTGAGTTGCAGACAGAAACAACAAACTGACTGTTGCATACAAGCTTTTGGCCAAAGCCTTCTTCCAAAAAGAAAACACACCTCACAATCTCACAAGCAAGCATACCTCACACACACAAGTTTTATCTGCAGCCACTATTGTTGATATTCCAACTCGGACTTTCAGTTATCTGATGTTTCATTTTTCATCATTTCTGTGTACCAAAGTTCACATGCAAAGTAAATACTACAAAATCTACAATCTGCAGCACACATTCTTGTTGACACTGTGATTTATCTTATAAACCACCTCCAAAGCAGAAATGGTTCAAATGGCTCTGAGCACTATGCGACTTAACTTCTGAGGTCATCAGTCACCTAGAACTTAGAACTAATTAAACCTAACTAACCTAAGGACATCACACACATCCATGCCCGAGGCAGGATTCGAACCCGTCACTGTAGCGGTCACTCGGTTCCAGACCGTAACGCCCAGAGCCACGTGTGTGTGTGTGTGTGTGCGCGCACGCGTGTGTGTGTATGTGTGTCTACTGCTGACAAAGGCCTTAATGGCCGAACGCTATGATTGTGTGAATCTTTTTATTGTGCCTATCGCGACTCAGCATCTCTGCTGTATGGTGAGTAGCAACTTTCTTTCTCTCATATTGTTACATTCCATCCTGGATTTTCCATTGTTTGATATACATATATTTGAATGACAGAAGAGAAGAACTACCAACCTTCAGGGTCAAAATAATAGGGTATTTACTGTTTCTGGAAGTCATCTTAAATGGTTAAATATGTCATTTTAAGCTTGTAACATCCTTTTCCCCCAAAGAATTTCAATATTTAAAAAACTGAATTTTAAATAATATGAAATTTAAATATAATGAAAGCCCACTACAATGTTCCATTTGAGTCGTGTGATGCCTGTGACACCACTGACTAGCACACTGCTCCTCCTATTGTAAAGCTCTTTCACAGTGACATCTTGTTTTAAATTTACGTTTTTGAAAATGGGTAACAAGCTGTGTGTAGTACCACATTGCACAAATACATCAATAAAATCTCCTGAAAAACTTGTATTTGAGTATTCCAAAGAACGAGAAGAGGCAAAAAATGTGGTTGCAACTCGCTCGTAGAGATCTAAACGTGACAGTGGTCACTATGTGTGTTTATTTCACTAAGGATCATTTTGATGTTAAGTATATTCTCCACATGAACACGGTGTCACCTGCAGCATAATAGTTAGTGTGCTGGACTTCTAATGCAATGTCTGCAAGATTGAACCACATTCAGAGCATGGTTTTTCTTTTTTTTTTTTTTTTTCTTTTTTTTTCCCTCCTATCTTCACTTAATGCTACTGTTTTCTTAAGTTTACTTTATCCGAAATACAGCTAAGTAAGAGCTTTAAATTCTATATCATATTACATTTTAATCTCTATTTTCATTAATTAGCTTCATTTTACACCTGATCAGTGGTGGCTCTTGAGTGTTCTGGGTGTTCACAAATTTTTAGATTCAGATAAATCTGAGCGTGTGAAATTAATAGCATCTGCCATATAACAGATATGCTTATCAACAAATTTATACAACTATAGCCACTGCCAATAATAATAACGAAAGATTTGTTTTTGTGGAATGTTATTGTTTTGCACGTAATTAATTACAGTTTAGGACAACAACAAAATAACGTGCAAGCTTTCGCAACTCTCCATTTTGCATTTTTGTGTAAGTGGTAGGTTTTGTGCTTTTCCATTTTTTCAGATAAATGTACAAGGTTGCTAAGAGATATATTATAGTTCATGAATTTCATTCTGGGCTGAAAATCAGATACTCCTATGCTGCACCCACACAACAACTTGTGCTAATTGTACACTTCCTTGTTAAATGTTCACTTGTAGTCAGACTCGTTTGATTTCATCACTCTCTCAATCAAAGGATCCTTTCTCAGAGGCCCTAGTTCCTTTGTGGCTAACTTTTCCTGGTAATTTACTTTTCTGTTCCCACAGTGAGATTTTCACTCTGCAGTGGAGTGTGTGCTGACATGAAATTTCCTCACAGATTAAAGCTATGTGTCGGATCAAGACTTGAACTTGGAACCTTCGTCTTTCGCGGGCAAGTGATCTACTGTCTGAGCTACCCAACAGCGATTCATGATCTGTCCTCACAGCTTTACTTTTCTGTCAGCATTTAAAATATATTCAATGTAGTTCATGTTTACACTGCACATTAAAGCCAAGTCCCGTTCATTAAAAAACCAACTCCAAACACAAAGTGCCATTTGTGGAAATGATTAAACTCAAGTAATAATGTCTACCAACATGGTCACTTGATTAGAATAAAAATGAAGTGCTGAGATCCATACGGGCCTCAAGCACACTGCCATCAATTCCACATTTAATTGAATATTAGAGAAACCAGTGTTACAGGTTTTTGTGGATTTATACAATGTGGGCCTACAGCACAGATAAACCTGACTCACCACAAGATTAACAGATTCAAGAAGCATGAATAAATCCTTCACACTCACAATCGACAGTGATGTGCTTTAGGCCCTTATGACTCTCACAAGGGAAACTCCCCACTGCACCCTCTCATGCTTAGTGCTAAGGTGGCCCAGTGGATATCCTGTCAAAAACTGAACACAGATCAAGGGTGAAAACAGGTAGAAGGTGCACTGAACTGTAAAAAAAAGTAAAATAAAAACAGTAAACGGTCCAAGCTTAACAAGGGCAATATTAAGTGCACAATCGGAAGCGCGGTGTGGCAGTTGACTGATCATGGCGTCATACTGTGAAGTGGATGAACTGTGTTCAAACTCTCTAATGCCATTTGTTTTTATTTATTTTTTCACAACACTATGAACTGCCCTTTTGGTCATTGAAATGTTTGTTCTTTTTCTGTAGTCTTGGCAGGTGTCATACTATGCATTGGTTAGAGAATATGTTACAGTCATAAGTAATATGTTACAATCATAAGTAAACATGATGAACAGCGAGAGCAGGTGAGATACCAACAGATGTCTCACAGAACTGAAAACAACAAATAAACGAGTGTGAACTATGTTACAACGAAGGAATTCAAGAGTCAAAACTTCCAAAACGCAACGCAACTTCAAAGACATTAATATGTTTTGACAGAGAATAGAGAAACTTTGTGATTGTGAAACTGTTGTGTTCATTTTTTGCAGCTTATGTGACACACTATTATGTTTTCATCATTTCCTTGGGAGTGGTCACATTCATATTCTCATATTCATATGTACACCTAAATTACGCAAGGAGGCATATCTCACTCACTCACCAGGCATACAAGGTATGTGCATCAATAAGAGATTCCTATCATTTTACACAAGTACTGTCACTAATGATGTGTGTGACACACCAGACTTGTTTCCTGGTGGAGATTCAGTTGAGTTGTCGCTTGCCATCAAACGTTTGCAGTTCCTATTCAAAAGCCACTCCTAATAGAGCAGTTGTGCAAAGTGAACTGTCATTATAGGTCTCTTCGCTATACCTCGCTTTTGCAGACGGATGTTACACCATGACGCATGCACAAATTAGTATACAACAAACAGCAGAAAAAGAAAAGAAAGTTGGCACACAGGAGGTATGAACATGGCTCGCCTGCTTGGTAATCCAACACCGTGACCACTTACCCATGACGCCATCGCTCTTTCAGCTCATTCTATATTGCACTTCTTTTCCTTGGACCGTTCACTGTTTCTAGTTTTTAATTCAGTACACCTTCTTCCTGTTTTCAAGCCTGATCTGTGTTCAGGTTTTGGTGCATTGGGCCCTCTTACCACGAAATCAGAGAGCTGTGCGATAGGGAGTTTCCCTTGTCAGTGCCTCAAATGGATTACTGTATGATGAAATTCATAACTTAATATACCATAATTCATTCAGAAACTCACAAAATAGGTTTACTGTCAATACAACTTTAACATATACTGATGTCTGATCTAATTTTACTACAGTATGTAGTGAGTGAATTAGCATATCTGAGGAGTGTGCTGTCGTTTAGCAGGATTTATGACGAGCAAACAAAGATAAAAGTCTGCTGCATTGTGCTACCACCTGGTTGCACTGACGTAACCTTCTAGTTGAGTAGCAAGGGGTAGATGTGTACACCGTGAATCGCACACATTGTTAATCAAATCCGTATGTATTTGTCGCATAAGAAAATTATGTTATGCGAGTTGCACATGTGCAAAAGCTCCTTAACTTGCACAACTGAAAGTGTGCTTGCAACCCTGTTGCCAAGTTTCACGAAGTCTAGAGGAGCTGTAGTGGAGTAGATTAAAGTGCCGTATCTTTCAAATTTTCACATCTATGTTACGTTTAACATCACTCAAAGAAAAATAACCAATAAATCTGCAAGGGGTCGAAAGTTACTGTGTTCATGTGCTCTAGTGCTCTTACATAGCAGCCACCATTGCACCTGATCAGTTTGAGATGAATCACAAGAATGGTGTTATGAAATTGTATTTCATGTCTGATGTAGCCCTTATTCTGAAGAATCTGAAAAACCATTTAACAATTTTCGACCACATTATTTTTCCGTCATTGAAGGCAACAATTTTCCACTTCCGCCTGTCTCCACTCAGCATGCTGTAAAGCTTTATGACTTTGACAAAGAGAAAAATTGAACATTGCTTGGAATCTATGATGAAACATAATAAGGCTAGCATATTACAATAAAATGAAAGTTGGTCCTGCTTAAGCACTTTTCAATCATAGTGTTTAAGCAGCATTTAAGTGTGCAGTAGAACGATAGATGTTTTAAGGTTCTGCTGTGTCATCTGCATATTTTAAAAAACATCATTTTCTGGTGGTTAAAATTATTGACCTGTAGGAGCATAAAAACTGTGTAAAGCTGTTGAAGGCAAACACAATGTTGCTCTACAGTTTCCCACAAGCGTCTGAAAATTTGAAAATTGAAAAGAGATACCTCAAAAACAGTAGTAGTTCTTACAACAGCCACAGAAGTTAACAATCAGAATTATATTCTGAATGAAAAGTTTCCAATGTATTTTATAGTGCAGGTTTTAACAAGTTGTTCTGGAAACTCTTTTCAGCAAGATCCGAACAAATAATCCAATTCCAGATTCCCTCAGTTTTAAGACAATTTTGTGACTTACTGCTGTTTCACAGTACTTCCATTCCAGTTTCCATGCAGTGCACTTTTTATGTTAGTTTTTATCTGAGTTGGTTTTGAATATGTAGAGATTGTAAACACATCAACTTTGGGAAGGTTCCACTATTATCAGCCTTCATAAAATTCCTCTCCATTATTACTTAAATGTTGACCGTGAATTTTCCTTCACTGAACAACTAAACTGTTTGCAGAAAAAATACGGATATGCACAAGTAACTTTGTCTAAAACTTCTGTCACACATATATAGCTCCACTTCGACAGCTGCCACCCATTCCATACCAAGAAGTCCCTACTGTACAGCCTAGCCACCCGTGGTCGTCACATCTGCAATGACGAGCAGTCCCTCTCAAAATATACTGAGGGTCTCACTGAAGCCTTCACTGACCGTAATTATCCTCCCGACCTTGTACGAAAACAAATCTCCTGTGCCTTTACTTTCCAGTCACCTCTCGCTGTGCCCTGAAATGAGAAATGCACTGCCCACTATCCTTCCCACCCATCCTACAGTGGTAATCCGCTGTCCATCAAATCTATACAATATACTCTTCCATCCTTAGACAAATCTTGATCCCAACTCCTTACCTCATGGCTCATACCCCTGTAATAGACCTAGATGCAAGACCTGTCCCATATATCATCCTACCACCACCTACTCCAGTCTGGTCACTAACATCACCTATCCCATCAAAGGCAGGGCTACCTGTAAAACCAATCATGTGATTTACAAGCTAAGCTGTAACCACTGTGCTGCATTCTATGTAGGCATGACAACCAACAAGCTGTCTGTCCGCATGAATGGCCACTGACAAACTGTGGCCGAAAAACAAGTGGACCACCCTGTTGCTGAACATGCCGCCAAACATTATATCCCTCATCTTAATGACTGCTTCACAGCCTGTGCCATATGGATCCTTCCCACCAACATCAGCTTTTCTGAATTGCGCAGGTGGGAACAATCCCTCCAATACATCCTATATTCCCATAACCCTCCTGGCCTCAACCTTCGTTAGTCACTGTCCACACCCATCCAGCCCCCTCCCTGGCCCCATTCCAGCACAACACAACCGTCATTTCACCACCACACCCAATCTTTCCCCCCCATGAACCATGGACCTTGCCGTTGGTGGGGAGGCTTGCGTGCCTCAGCGATACAGATGGCCGTACCGTAGGTGCAACCACAACGGAGGGGTATCTGTTGAGAGGCCAGACAAACATGTGGTTCCTGAAGAGGGGCAGCAGCCTTTTCAGTAAATGCAGGGGCAACAGTCTGGATGATTGACTGATCTGGCCTTGTAACATTAACCAAAACGGCCTTGCTGTGCTGGTACTGCGAACGGCTGAAAGCAAGGGGAAACTACAGCCATAATTTTTCCCGAGGACATGCAGCTTTACTGTATGATTAAATGATGATGGCGTCCTCTTGGGTAAAATATTCCGGAGGTAAAATAGTCCCCCATTCGGATCTCCGGGCAGGGACTACTCAAGAGGACGTCGTTATCAGGAGAAAGAAAACTGGCATTCTACGGATCGGAGCGTGGAATGTCAGATCCCTTAATCGGGCAGAGAGGTTAGAAAATTTAAAAAGGGAAATGGATAGCTTAAAGTTAGATATAGTGGGAATTAGTGAAGTTCGGTGGCACGAGGAACAAAACTTTTGGTCAGGTGATTACAGGGTTATAAATACAAAATCAAATAGAGGTAATGCAGGGGTAGGTTTAATAATGAATAAAAAAATAGGAGTGCGGGTTAGCTACTACAAACAGCATAGTGAACGCATTATTGTGGCCAAGATAGACACAAAGCCCATGCCTACTACAGTAGTACAAGTTTATATGCCAACTAGCTCTGCAGATGATGAAGAAATTGATGAAATGTATGACGAGATAAAAGAAATTATTCAGGTAGTGGAGGGAGACGAAAATTTAATAGTCATGGGTGACTGGAATTCGTCGGTAGGAAAAGGAAGAGAAGGAAACATAGTAGGTGAATATGGATTGGGGGGAAGAAATGAAAGAGGAAGCCGCCTTGTAGAATTTTGCACAGAGCACAACTTAATCATAGCTAACACTTGGTTCAAGAATCATAAAAGAAGGTTGTATACCTGGAAGAATCCTGGAGATACTAAAAGGTATCAGATAGATTATATAATGGTAAGACAGAGATTTAGGAACCAGGTTTTAAATTGTAAGACATTTCCAGGGGCAGATGTGGGTTCTGACCACAATCTATTGGTTATGAACTGTAGATTAAAACCGAAGAAACTGCAAAAAGGTGGGAACGTAAGGAGATGAGACCTGGATAAACCGAAACAACCAGAGGTTGCACAGAGTTTCAGGGAGAACAAAAGGGAACAATTGACAGGAATGGGGGAAAGAAATACAGTAGAAGAAGAATGGGTAGCTCTGAGGGATGAAGTAGTGAAGGCAGCAGACGATCAAGTAGGTAAAAAGACGAGGGCGAATAGAAATCCTTGGGTAACAGAAGAAATATTGAATTTAATTGATGAAAGGAGAAAATATAAAAATGCAGTGAATGAAGCAGGCAAAAAGGAATACAAACGTCTCAAAAATGAGATCGACAGGAACTGCAAAATGGCTAAGCAGGGATGGCTAGAAGACAAATGTAAGGATGTAGAGGCTTATCTCACTAGGGGTAAGATATATACTGCCTAAATTAAAGAGACCTTTGGAGAGAAGAGAACCACTTGTATGAATATCAAGAGCTCAGATGGAAACCCAGTTCTAAGCAAAGAAGGGAAGGCAGAAAGGTGGAAGGAGTATATAGAGGGTTTATACAAGGGCGATGTACTTGAGGACAATATTATGGAAAAGGAAGAGGATGTAGACGAAGACGAAATGGGATATAAGATACTGCGTGAAGAGTTTGACAGAGCACTGAAAGACCTGAGTCGAAACAAGGCCCCGGGAGTAGACAACATTCCGTTAGAACTACTGATGGCCTTGGGAGAGCCAGTCATGACAAAACTCTACCATCTGGTGAGCAAGATGTATGAGACAGGCGAAATACCCTCAGACTTCAAGAAGAATATAGTAATTCCAATCCCAAAGAAAGCAGGTGTTGACAGATGTGAAAATTACCGAACTATCAGTTTAATTAGTCACAGCTGCAAAATACTAACACGAATTCTTTACAGACGAATGGAAAAACTGGTAGAAGCGGACCTCGGAGAAGATCAGTTTGGATTCCGTAGAAATGTTGGAACACGTGAGGCAATACTAACCTTACGACTTATCTTAGAAGAAAGATTAAGAAAAGGCAAACCTACGTTTCTAGCATTTGTAGACTTAGAGAAAGCTTTTGACAATGTTGACTGGAATACTCTCTTTCAAATTCTGAAGGTGGCAGGGGTAAAATACAGGGAGCGAAAGGCTATTTACAATTTGTACAGAAACCAGATGGCAGTTATAAGAGTCGAGGGACATGAAAGGGAAGCAGTGGTTGGGAAGGGAGTGAGACAGGGTTGTAGCCTCTCCCCGATGTTATTCAATCTGTATATTGAGCAAGCAGTAAAGGAAACAAAAGAAAAATTCGGAGTAGGTATTAAAATTCATGGAGAAGAAGTAAAAACTTGGAGGTTTGCCGATGACATTGTAATTCTGTCAGAGACAGCAAAGGACTTGGAAGAGCAGTTGAACGGAATGGACAGTGTCTTGAAAGGAGGATATAAGATGAACATCAACAAAAGCAAAACGAGGATTATGGAATGTAGTCAAATTAAATCGGGTGATGCTGAGGGGATTAGATTAGGAAATGAGACACTTAAAGTAGTAAAGGAGTTTTGCTATTTAGGGAGTAAAATAACTGATGATGGTCGAAGTAGAGAAGATATAAAATGTAGACTGGCAATGGCAAGGAAAGCGTTTCTGAAGAAGAGAAATTTGTTAACATCGAGTATAGATTTAAGTGTCAGGAAGTCGTTTCTGAAGGTATTTGTATGGAGTGTAGCCATGTATGGAAGTGAAACATGGACGATAACTAGTTTGAACAAGAAGACAATAGAAGCTTTCGAAATGTGGTGCTACAGAAGAATGCTGAAGATAAGGTGGGTAGATCACGTAACTAATGAGGAGGTATTGAATAGGATTGGGGAGAAGAGAAGTTTGTGGCACAACTTGACTAGAAGAAGGGATCGGTTGGTAGGACATGTTTTGAGGCATCGAGGGATCACCAATATAGTATTGGAGGGCAGCGTGGAGGGTAAAAATCGTAGAGGGAGACCAAGAGATGAATACACTAAGCAGATTCAGAAGGATGTAGGTTGCAGTAGGTACTGGGAGATGAAGAAGCTTGCACAGGATAGAGTAGCATGGAGAGCTGCATCAAACCAGTCTCAGGACTGAAGACCACAACAACAACAACCCAATCTTTTAATTTCTTTTTATATCTCCCCTTTCCACTACTTACCCCCCCCCCCCCCCCCACCTTCTCTCCTGCCCTCCATCTAAACTGCAGCACTTCACTGTCTGCCACACCCCACCATACTAACTCTACCCCTTCCTGCCCCAGCCTCCAGCCTCCTCCTTGTCCCCACCCAGTCACCACTCCCATCATGCACTGGTGCTGCTGCTTGCAGTGTGGTTTCAGTTGTCTGAGACTGCAGACTTGTGTGCAAGTTGCGTTTGCATGGGTGGGTGTGTGCGCATGTGTGTATTGCTGACAAAGACCTTAATGGCCGAGTGCTATAATTGTGTGAATCTTTTTGTTGTGCCTATTGCGACTCGGCATCTCTGCTATATGGTGAGTAGCAACTTTCCTTCTCTATTATTGGTACATTACTTCCTGGATTTCCCCTTTGTTTCTACATATCTTTGTCTTACTCATAGTGCCTGTGACGTCGCCACAGCTTCAGCCAATAACAGAGCATTTTCAATCACATGACCAAATCTTTAAATTTAATGATTTTTAGTTTTAATTGCATAAAAATATGATGTCGTTGTTGTGGTCTTCAGTCCTGAGACTGGTTTGATGCAGTTCTCCATGCTGCTCTATCCTGTGCAAGCTTCTCCATCTCCCAGTACCTACTGCAACCTACATCCTTCTGAATCTGCTGAGTAAATTCATCTCATGGTCTCCCCCTACAATTTTTACCCTCCAATACTAAATTGGTGATCCCTTGATGCCTCAGAACATGTCCTACCAACCGATCCCTTCTTCTAGTCAAGTTGTCCCACAAACACCTCATCTCCCCAATTCTATTCAACACCTCCTCATTAAGTGATGTGATCTACCCATCTGATCTTCAGCATTCTTCTGTAGCACCACATTTCGAAAGCTTCTATTCTCTTCTTGTCCAAACCATTTATCGTCCATGTTTCACTTCTATACATGGCTACACTCCATACAAATACTTTCAGAAACAACTTCCTGACACTTCTATACTCGATATTAACAAATTTCTCTTCTTCAGAAACGCTTTCCTTGCTATTGCCAGTCTACATTTTATATCCTCTCTACTTTGAGCATCATCAGTTATTTTGCTCCCCAAACAGCAAAACTCCTTTACTACTATAAGTGTCTCATTTCCTAATCTAATTCCCTCAGCATCACCTGACTTAATTCGACTACATTCCGTTATCCTCGTTTTGCTTTTGTTGATGTTTATCTTACATCCTCCTTTCAGGTCACTGTCCATTCCGTTTAACTGCTCTTCCAAGTCCTTTGCTGTCTCTGACGGAATTACAATGTCATCGGCAAACCTCTAAGTTTTTATTTCTTCTCCATGGATTTTAATTCCTACTCCGAATGTTTCTTTTGTTTCCTTTACTGCTTGTTCAATATACAGATTGATTAACATCGGGCATAGGCTACAACCTAGTCCCACTCCCTTCCCAGCCACTGCTTCCCTTTCATGTCCCTCTACTCTTATAACTGCCATCTGGTTTCTGTACAAATTGTAAATAGCCTTTCGCTCTCTGTATCTTACCCCTGCCATCTACAGAATTTGAAAGAGAGTATTCCAGTCAACATTGTCAAAAGCTTTCTCTAAGTCTACAAATGCTAGAAATGTAGGTTTGCCTTTCCTTAATCTATCTTCTAAGATAAGTCGTAGAGTCAGTAAAAAAATACGATATTTTGTGAAAATATTGATTGAAAATGCTACTTGAATGTTATAATCATTCACAATAACAACAATATGAACCATAGTTTCAATATAGGAAAATAGCCTGTCATGAACTAATTCACCTGTTACAAAAATTATTAAAAAAGTCGGTAACCTTCTGCATTTTCCTGAAGTCTGCTTTTCATCACCACACTTGGTGAATAGGAAATATAACCAGACACATAATTATGTTCTTCTTGGTTTTTTAATCAACTCAGACCCATATGTTTCATCTTTAGGCCAGTTGCTACATTTTCTTTTACCTGACTAATACCAGGACTTAATTTCACAAAACTTGTGACTGGTTCCCCAAATCTATGCCTGTAACTACTGGGCTATGGTCCTGTCATGGTTACCATCTACCAACAAAACTCTTCGTTTCCTGTCCATTTTTTCTCTTGACATGTTTTTAGAAGTTTCAACATTGTGTTCCTGCACTCTCCATTCCTTTGCATTCATAAGAGGTCCTAGTTTCTCTCACTCACAAGCCAAATCATGAGGTTTTTATCTTTTACCTGCATCCATTCTCTTTTCAGATTAACTATCATCTCCAGTTTCACAATTTTCTGTTATTGAACAGAGCATTGCATTTTATCTGTCAGTTCCAGTTTGACATCTCTGACAGTACTGAGGTCAGCAAACACATATAGAAACATTAACTTTGCAGATTAAGTAGCATCTGACATCAATTGTGACACATGACGCATTACTATCCTTTCAGTGATAGGGCCATGAATAAAAGAAAATGAACAAATACATGAGAGATTGTGCTGCTCACTTACAGTATCCAGTCACAAGGTACACACTACAGCATCTACATCTACATCCATAGTCCGCAAGCCACCTGGCGGTGTGTGGCGGAGGGTACCTCGAGTACCTCTATCGGTTCTCCCTTCTATTCCAGTCTCATGTTGTCCGTGGAAAGAAAGGTTGTCGGTATGCCTCTGTGTGGGCTCTAATCACTCTGATTTTATCCTCGTGGTCTCTTCGCGAGATATACGTAGGAGGTAGCAATATACTGCTTGACTCCTCGGTGAAAGTATGTTCTCGAAACTTTAACAAAAGCCCGTACCGAGCTACTGAGTGTCTCTCTTGCAGAGTACAATTTCAGTACAATTTTCCATTGTTACAACCTCTCGATATACCACAGCATCATCCGCAAAAAGCCTCAGTGAACTTCCGATGTCATCCACAAGGTCATTTATGTATATTGTGAATAACATGATTGCTGCAACTAGAGTTTATCTGTCATCTTCCTAACACTTCCGTGATTACTAAATGATCCTGTAACGAAGCTCGCTACTCTCTGTTGGGTCTTCTCCATCTCTTCTATCTATCCAATCTGGAACAGATCCCACACCTGTGAGCAGTATTCAAGCAGTGGGCGAACAAGCGTACTGTAACCTACTTCCTTTGTTTTCGGATTGCATTTCCTTAGGATTCTTCCAACGAATCTCAGTCTGGCATCTGCTTTACCAACGATTAACTTTATATGATCATTCCATTTTAAATGACTCCTAATGTGTACTCCCAGAAAATTTATGAAATTAACTGCTTCCAGTTGCTGACCTGCTATTTTGTAGCTATATGATAAGGGATCTATCTTTCTATGTATTTGCAGCACATTACACTTGTCTACATTGAGATTCAATTGCCATTCCCTGCACCATGTGTCAATTCGCTGCAGATCCTCCTGCATTTCAGTACAATTTTCCATTGTTACAACCTCTCGATATACCACAGCATCATCCGCAAAAAGCCTCAGTGAACTTCCGATGTCATCCACAAGGTCATTTATGTATATTGTGAATAACATGATTGCTGCAACCTTGGTGACTACCCAACCATGCAGGTGATTTGGATCTTCCTCCTCACACCAGAATCAGAGTAAATACATGGAGAATTTACTCCATTGCATGAGCTCAGGTCGGTCACACTCCTTGTCTCATCTGATTTTGCACTAATCTCCACTGCTGCCATTCATCACCTTCTCAAACCTTGTCCTTACAGCTTCCTCCCCCACCCCAAGCCATTTGATTGATTGCTATTGCTGTACTTCAGCCCAGTTCCTGCTTGTTTATTTTCTGTAATCCTTGCATTTTTTACTGATCTATGCTCCTAGTTATAGCTACTAGGTTCCACATCTCTAATATATCAACTGCTCTTTCTGACACAGCTTAACTCCTAAAATTTTCAAATCTTATACATTTATTGTTGACTTGTCTCTGATATTGTCTGGCGGTGCATCCCTTGACCTGTGATCCTGTGTGGCTTTTCTAGTTAACAGCAGAATAAAATAGTTGTCTCCAATCATTTTCTCTTCCTCCAAATGAAAAACCCCTGATTCCTCCCAAAAAAACCAGCATCTTGATTGTAAAGTTCTTTCCACTTTCAGAAGGGTAATAGGACAAATAGGAACAGTGTGCCCACTGCATTTGCTGATATTTATTGAAGTTTCTGAAAAAAATAATAAATGACATAAGTTTTCCACATCTGCATGACCGATAAGCAACTCACCACAATTTCAAATGTAAAACAACCTTCATGTGACAAGGTGTGATGGCATACCCACACAATCTGCCATCCATAGTGTCTGTATCTGGTGCCAGCAGCAGACCGGGCTAAACAAGTAACAAGAAAGCCACTGTCGCCTGCGGCCAGTGACCTGGCCGGCAAATACAAACGCGTCAGGCCAGTGAGGCCTCATCCACTTGTATCTTCTCCACCATATGCAAACATTCTCATGTCCGACCAGCTCCATGCCAGCATGCATTCAGTTTCAGTGATAGGACTCTGCTTAAACAGTTACTAGTTGTGTTAATGTTTCTCTGTCCTCCTCATTATTCAGCATACATAATTTTTTTGTGTATGTAGCAGTTGTCAATAAAGACTGTAGATACATCAGTTTTGGTGACAAAGCAGTTTGTTCTGTGCATGTCTTTCACAAGTGAAATGGATCTGGAATTGGTTCAACTACTACAACAGCAGCAGCAACAGCTTGAGCAACAACAGCAGCAGTTAGACTTGTTTCATCAGTTATTTAGAAATTCACTGAGAGCACTGGCGTCTGGCCACTGCTGCATATGTGTCCATAATGTGACTGCCCCCCCCCCCTCCCTACCCCCACACCCAGCTTTTCCACTGTTGCAAGAAAGATTAAGACACATATTTGCAATGTCTGAAACAGTATTTCAAGTGCAAGATCCATCCTTGCAAAAAGCTTTTTCTTGTCGTGTATTTTTAATGTTTCACTTGCTTTGAAAAATTCTCGCATTGAAAGACCCGTCAGCATTGTCATTTTATTATTATATTATTTATACTATAATTATATTATTATCTTATACAAATCCACATGATGGTTTCCCACATTGAGTTCCGTCAGCAGCAAAAGAAAACGAGCCAGTCCTATCAAGCGTGGGTAGGCAACCTCCATGGGCTAAGCAGAAAGTGTAAATTTTGTATGTGCTCCCTGCCAACATTCTATGCCAATTCTCTGGTTCTCTTCACCGTTTGTTCCATCCCAGACAGAGAGGTCCATCACAAGGTGTTGTGTTTAGAAGATCTAAAGATTGAGGTGGTTTAGGATATAGCTAATGCTTTCAAAGTGTCACAAGCATTGCGTCAGTGCGCTTGTTGTCACAACATCAGCGGCACTCTCTCCATGCCCTTGACTTGTTGCTCTAATTAATTTGAGTTGCAATCGGACATTGCTGTTTTCTGCTGCAGTCTCCTATTGTGTTATAACTGTTTCTGCGTACATTCCTGGTGTTACTGCATGCACAGGTGTGCTGTGTGTGGCGCTTGCTGTAAACAATGCCAGGTGACCGCATAAAGCTGGGCCTCAGACACGGATGTGGAGTTCACGGAAATTAATAGTGATTTGCCAGTCCATGCCTGTGAGCTACAAGCCCCAGCAAGATTTACATTATGCTGTTGATTCAGCAACAACCGCTCCATTTCAATACTGACACTGGGTCCTCTGTGTCCCTCATGAGCCTGGAAACTTATCATCCTTGGGCCAACCAACACTCTCCTCCATAAATCATCATTTGGTCATTTATGAAATCCAGCCCATTCCTGTTCAAGGAGAATTCACTACTGATGTCAAGTATCAATTCATCATGATGTTGATCAGGTTGTTGGTAGTAGATAGTGTGACATCAGGGAGCATTTTTGGTCTCGATGCTCTCATGGTCTTTGGATTTCAAATTCAGGAACTGGACGACCTCGGCTGTAAGTTTGGTCCTATTCTTGCCAGGTTTTGGGGCAGCAAAGGAGTTTGAAGCACACATCACCCTCAAACTGACAGCCACACCTAAATTTTGTCACGCTCGGCCTCTCCCCTTCACCCGGAGATCGGCAGTCCAGGAGGAACTTGACAGGTTGCAGGGCCTAGGTATCACTGAACTGGTCACCTCTCACCAACAGGTTAGCCATTGGTTGTTAATCACAAACCTTCAAGGGTGCTTCGTTTGTGTGAAGATTTCAAATCCACCATTAATGCTCTGTCAGTAGTGGATTTTTAATCCAGTTCCATGGACCGACAAAATTCTCATGAAACTGCCAGCTGATGAATGTTTTTCAAAAACTGATTTGGCAGAGGTGCACCTACAGGTTCGTCTGGATTCCGCTTCCCACCAGATTATGATTATAAACACTCTGTTCGGGTTATGCTGTTATATGCATTTGCCTTTTGGCATCATGAGTGTACCCACTATTTTTCAGCGATTCTTAGAACAGTTAATATGCCATAGCCCCTGTTGTGCAACCTATCTAGATGACATTATTTCCACAGGGTCCTCATGCCAGGAACTTCTTGACAACCTTCAGCTTCTTTCCACTGAACTGCAAGAGTCAGGCCTCAAGTGCAACCTGCAGAAGTCAAAGTTTTTTCAGGCAGAAGCAGAATATGTGGGCCATCTTCTTTCGAAGGATGGCATCTGTCCAATGCAGCAACATCTGTGGCTACTGCCAGTCTTCCTAAACCATGAAACCTGAAAGAATTCCAAGCAGTTTTGGGAAAAGTCAGTTATTATTCAAAATTTATCCCCAATCCAATGGATGTCATTCATCCTTTAAACAACTGGCCGAAGAAAAGCATTTCTTTTACTTGGTTGATGTGTACTGTGACAAGGCGTTCACTCACGTCAATTTGTTGCTAATATCTTCCCCGTCTCTTGGTAAATTGCTGTTTCTTGCCACAGATGCATCCCAGTAAGGACTTTGAGCAGTTTTGTCTCACAGGCAAGCTGGTGGATCTGAACAACTGCTGCCAATGCCTTTGACAGTTGCTCAACACAGTTATTCACAATTAGAAAAGGAAGCATTGACAATCGTCTGTGCAGTCGGCAAGTTTCACACTTTCTTTCATGGAAACAAATTCCATCTTATCACCAACCATAACATGCTTGTGGTGCTTTTTGGCTCCCATTCTCGGCTTCCTGATGGGACCACACAAAGACTTCAGCGGTGGGCTTTATTTTTGAGTGTGAATCAGTACAAGATTCATTATCATCCCACTGCTTGTCTGCCAACGCACACATACTGTCGCATTTACCCACTGATCATGACCAAGAATTTGGTAAAACAGAACTGTGTTTCCAAATCAATGATTATGTGCAGTATGCATTAGATAGGCTCCCAGTCACACCAAAGTGCATAAGGAAAGCCAGTTGGCACTATCCAGAGCTCTGTCAGGTGTCTCACTTTTGTGTTGAAAGGCTGGCCTGAACAGCTCCCACTAAGGAGTCACACCTACCCCATAATTTACGTAATTTATTCCTTCTTCGTAATCAGCTGGCAGAAGTTGATGGACCATTCCTCCTTAGTACAGATTTGAATGAAGTCCATGTTGTCATTCTGCTGGTCATGCAGTCCCGGATTCTTCCACTTCTCCACTATGGCCACTGGAGCATAACCAACATGAAAATGCTAACGAGGTGTTTTGTCTACTGACTCAGCACTGATTCCATGATTGAGAAGCTTGCCCAAAGGTGCAAACAGTGTGCTGAGCATCAGGCAGGTCTCCTATGTCATGTGTATGCACACCACCTTGGTGGGCTTTAAAGCAGATTTTTGTGATTGAAGGACTGCCATGGACAAGTGTCTCCAATAACAGCCCACACCTTGCCTCAGTTTTTTTCCATGATTTCTGCATCCGGAATTATATTACTCACTTCACGTCTGCACCATTTCACACCCAATCAAATGGCGTGGCGGAATGTATGATGCGTACATTTAAAACACAACTGGCAAAGCGCTTGACAGGCTCGCCTGCTGATACAGTGGAGCCTCTGATCCTAAGAACCTACAGGACCACCATGCTGAACGGCCAGCAGAGGTTCCCCATGGCAGACAATCCCAGATGCTACCACACCTACTCCAACCTGTGCCACGGCTTGTGGCGTGGCCACACCCTTCACGATATGCTGTGAGTGATCCAGTCTGGGTGTGCATCTTCAGTCAGCAGATGGGATAGGCACCAGCTGTGTTTCGGCAGATGCGTGGACAGTGAATGTTCACCACAGATGCCAGTGGGGTGACACTCTCCCACCACCGGAATCACCTACAACCACGGTGAGGCAAAAACCCACTGCAGTGGACACCACTGGAGGGACCTTCTCCAGGTGCCACCCCCCCCCCCCCCCTCCCTGCCAGGGCCAGGCACCACATGAGTCTCCTTCCCTGGATGTGCTAGTGGGCATCAACGATATTGAGATGGAGCCTCTGCCTGCCCGAGACCAACAACTGGTACTTGATCGCAGCTACTCAAACACTGCCCACTCACTGGAGCACCAGACAGATGTTACCTCGTTGTCGATGCCTCCATTTCTTGTTGCTGCATGGTCCACAGATCTCCCACATGCGGGGTTGGCTCCACAGACAGTGCCCCACTGTCCAGGCCACTTCTGCCCATATACAGCACTGGGCCAGAGACAGCTTACAGCCAATCCTTGCTGGGGCAATGCCTCTTCGAATGCTGATGTGCCGATGGACACCAACCTTGTTACTGTGCAGCTGCCATTGCACCACTGCCATCACCACCACTGTAATCATCATCGAGTCATCTGAGTAGTCGGGTGGCTTCCTCATCCATGTTGGCTTTCTGCCAGCAGTGATCCAGCCAGCATGCTCCTCTGTTTTCGAGGGCTGCTGCCTGTGGCATCAGCTCTGCAGAAGGAGGGAGGGATGTGGTGCCCTGCCCATACAATCCACCACTATAGGGTTTTTGTCCAGCATCAGCAATGGGTAGCTGGAACAAGCACAGCATAATCACCCACAGCCAGAGCCCCAGCCAGCAAATATGAACACACTGGGCCACAGCCAGTGGGGCCTCATCCATTTGCATCTTCACTACCACATGCAAACATTTTCTACTCAGATAAGTTCTGCGCCAGTGAACATTCTATTGTCAGTGATAGCACTCTGCACTTGGACAGTTAATGTTTCTCCAATCTTGTCGTTATTCAGCGTCCCGTTATCAGCCGATGTAATTTTTGTATATGTTGTTATTGTCAATAAAGAGTATAGATTTACTGTCCACTTTTAGACACCTAACATAAAAAAATCAGTATACAGGGAACAAATACGCATGTTTGGCTAATTGTGATAAGAGACCTATAAAGAAGTGATTATTTAGGAAAACCATGAATAGTAAGTTGCAGAAGCTACTTGTGGCATCTCTACAATACCTGATCTACACGAGTTACACCTATTTCATACCAGGCAAGAAAAGCAATTATTTCTGTCTCCTGATAATGCACGTGTTGTAATAAATTCAAACTATCAGAAAGTAATGGAAAAAACAGTAACTACATTGATTTCTTAATTCATTTGAGATGACACCTGAATCTCACTTAGGCACTGGCATTCCGGATCCATCTGCAGTGTGTTAAAATAATATTAACCCTTGCCTGTAAATGGCTGTCACTAAATTTTGGTACATCACAGGATACTTCCCTCTCAAAAATATCCTAAATAATTTCAGAAGTAATAAATTTCAGAAAAATACACTATTCACTGTCAAACTTTCACTACAAAATTATATTCTATCTGGAAACACAAAGTTTACCTAAAACATCTGATGAATGAACCAATATTTAAATGCTAATGTGTGTTAGAAATTCATGCATGTGCAGTTACCTGTTAAGATGTGTGTAAACAATATCATACAGTGTTTAACACACCAAAATGAAGGACTAGTGTCGAAGGTATTTGTCTGGAGTGAAGCCTTGTATGGATTTGAAAGTAGGATAATAAGTAGTTCAGGCAAGAAGCAATAGAATGCTACAGAAGAATGCTGGAGATTGGTGGGTAGAGCTAACTACTGAGGAAGTAATGGATAGAAATTGGGAGAAATGATATTTGTGGCATAACTTGACTTGAAAGATGAATGTTGTGGTGGAAGTGCTTCTTGTGATTTGTTGATGTCATTCTGATATTTGGAGTGTCCATTTAATCTTATAGACTGAAACCTGAGAAGTGCTTTTTATATATTTGATGTGCAATTGCATTAACTGTAGTCTGTAAGTTTTGGTCACTTACAATCATTGCAGAGTGTGGTCTAATTCTCTGCAGTCTCTCTACCTTTACTGATGTTATGTTGCCATAGTTATTCAGAGGTGAAGAGGCAAACAAAGGATAGAGTAGCATGAAAAGCTGTATGAAACCAGTCTTCAGACTGAAGACCACAAAAACATGTCGGCATTGGTCAGTAAAAAGCACCAAAAGTACAAACATTTATTCTAACAATGACGCAAGATAAACATAAGTTTTGTAGTACACTGGAAAATGAGCAACACAGACACACAACAATGTTGACAGAAATCTATGGAACAGGTATCATAAGCACAAAGGATGTTGATGGATTGTTCAGGCTACGTCCAGACAGCCAGTAAACTAAACATTCACAAGTGTAGTGTTAACATACCATTGACAGGGATTTGCATAATCAAAAGATTTGTTCCCCATCTGTACCATGCAAATAGCTACTTCAGGGATATCAACACAGGTGGAAACTCAATGGGATTGCACTGAGCATGTAACTGTCAGGAATTTTATTTGTGATGACTACATGTCTACATTGGCTGCACAGAAGCCAAGCCAACTTTTACTCATAAAAAATGAAGATTCTGAGTTGCGTGTGAAGTGCAGCATGCCAGGTGTATAAAACATGTGAACATGACACATCCAAATATTCTGCAATCTTTTTATAGTAGGAATTAAGAGTTTATATTGCCAAATTGTTCTAAAGTGGAAGCAACCATCACTGTTGCAGCACACAGCTGCCTGTGTCACATTTTGATGGATATCCAGAGATGTCAAAGAAAATGATAGTTTCCAATATCATTTCTAACTTTACAAAAAATCCTCTGGCCAGTTATATTAGTCTGGAGATAAATAAGTATATTTTGTTATTATCTTCCATTTTATTTGCTATTTGATACAAATCACCAAATGTTTTGAACACACAGTGCATTACTAGCAAAGTACTGACCTAAGATTCTTAAGGAGGAGTCCAACTTAATACAAGACTTTTCAGATCATGCAAAGTGTTAAAAAAAAGCTGAAAAACCTGAACTCTAAGAATGAAGGAGGGGAAACATAACTAGTGAAAAATTAAAAGTGAAATCTCAAGAGTTAGATAGAGAATTTTCATAACATTCAACACAAATCTATACATACATCCATCATATCTATTTCGCTGTTACTTCCTCTTCTGTTTGGTCTTTCCTATCTTATCTGTCATTATGATCTAGTGAAAGAGTCAGATTAAATTTAGACAACTAAAACATGTTATACTACTAAGTAATCAGCACAACAGCAATCTATCTGGGTATATAAAACACACAAAATTCAAAAATTAAGCACATCAATAAACCTGAGTGAGGCCTTTTAAAAGTAGAATTTATTTTTCACTCTGCGGCAAAGTGTCCGATGATATGAAAAAGTAATTTTCAACTCGTCATAAAATAGACTCTCAAATGTGTTCAGTTACATGTGGGAGACAATGTGAGGTTTAAAGAAAAGTTCAGAAAATTTCAAAATATATATATTTTAATGATACAAAATGACACGAGAATTAACTACAATATTTTCACAAAACAGTGCATGAGTACCTAAATAATTCATAGAAATCTCAAGCTTCTGTGATAAATATATATAAGTGACTAGAAAAGAAGCATCATGCATCCTTATTAAAGTTCTTTCGTGTCTTTTGATTTGTGTTTCTTTTTATATGCCCTCTGGACTTTCTGCATTGTAGTTATTATATTTGAAATATCAGAATAGAAATACTTATATGCTTCATTGCCTCCCTCATTATAAAACTCTGGCCTCACTTCACCATCTGGACCTGGCAAAATAATAACAATAACTGTACAACACTATTTATGTTAAAACCAGTCAAAAATTACAAATTTAAGGATAATTTGCAGTACAGCTTTGTGGACAAATATCAATGTTATCACAACATATACATCAATTTCAGTCAGAGAGATGCAAGATGTTTAATAAACTCACTCATGAAAATGATGCGTGGAATATAATCTCCATCTGGGGAAAATGAACTGCCTACCACTTTATCATCATCACCAACATTTACCATCACAAAATTGCTGCTCAATTCTTCTATTTCTTTGGACTCTGCAAACTGAGGTTTCAAAGCTGAAAACATAAAATATTGCTCACAAATGGACTGTGATTGCTTACATCAAAGCTAATACAATATTCAATTCATTATTTACAACTTTAATTGGTTGGTTTGTGAGATTAAAGGGACCAGACTGCTATGGTCATCGGTCCCACAACATTAATTAATTGTTCATTTACTCACATATTATTTTACAATGACATTAGACTTATCAACTTTATTCACTACTAGCAAACCAGGCAATGCTTCGCAACTGCTAAATATGTATGGGATTGGGTATGCATCCTACTCTCCTTCTCCTTCTCTTCTCTCTTGCTGTCCATCACCTTCTCCACCCTCTCTCTGTCCACCTCTTCCTCATCACCTACCCCCCACCACCACCTCATCCTCTCTCTGTCTATTCCCCCACCCCCCCTCCTCCTCTTTCCATCTCCTCTCCCCACCCCTCACAGACCTTGAGCCTTGTTTATCGTTATTGCCAACAAAGCCTTGACTAGGAACTGAAATAATTTACAATACATGGGTAAATCAGTTGGGAACATTGGTGTATGGGGTACGAGAGACCTCTCCTGCCGCTGAGCTTCCGAGGATAGAAACTTCGATGAGTGTATTTCGCATAGTTTTAATCTACAAATGGGCTGGATAACAAAGTTTTGGACTATTCAGACTCCATAGTAGTATTCTAATCATAAGTTGATAATCCAGAGATACAACTTTCCCATTCTCTATTAAAACTGACAGTAAGAAAGAAAACAAAACAGCACTTAGTTGTGTATTCAGTTTTTGTTTATATGTAAGGAGAAAGTGTGAGTGTGTGTGTGTACTTATACATATTTTAAATGAACTACTGTGCAAGAAAGAACACAAAAATGCACATTTTCAAAGCATAGTATGGCACAGCATTTTCTTTCTCATAATTGGTTTTAACAGAAAACCTGTACATTGGTGTTCAAAAAATATATAGCCTATGTCTTTCTGGATGTTTATTACAGTATTGTGTAAAAATCTGAAGTGCACTGATCCATAACTTTTCGAGAGTTTCGCTAACAACGTTTCCCCTTTACACAACACACTGATATTTATATACCATACATATTTAAAACATATGTAGCCTCTGAAGCTATATCCAAATGAAAATAAAAATGTTAAGCAACAACTTGTCTTTATATATAGTAGTATAGACTGAAACTTAATTAATAGTTAAACATGCACATGATCAACTAAAGGTCCGGATAATTCCAAAACTAATGTTATACTATTTATTCACATCTCATCATAACATGTCACTGCACACACTGGACAAACAAAGCTGTTCAACTAACATTAGGACCGTTATTATACCCCTGCCTCATTTTAACAGAACCTTCCATCAGTTCTTGGTAGAACAACATTATAATAAATTAAAAGCACCAGTTTGCTTTTGTTCCTGCCTCATTCTTAGCGCATTCATTTGTCTGTCTGCAATTCTGAGTCTGCATGCCTACACATTATAGGAGATACCAAGTTCATGACCATCACAGATCTAGGATACACAATTTTCCAGTAACAGAGATTATACTCTAAAAGAGTGTTGCAGAATGACAGACACACATCATTTTTAAATTTTTATCAATCCTTATTATTTTTATTAATCACATATTTGTGACACTTAAGCAGTACTTTACAGTACAGTATCTCTTATTTAAAAGGCATGCATTTTAGAAAACACTGATGTTAGTTTTCTCTTTAAGCAATTTATTGTATAGTTTGATTACTTGGTATAATTTATTATTTTAATTTTTAAGTTTCATCAAAACACATTCAGGAAAAAAGCTGTTAATATGATAAGTGCTAATGTTTTCTTACTGTGAATAACACTGGTTGTGTAGATGTACTCAGGATTTGCTGGTATAATCCCCAACTCTTTAAAGAGATTTTTACGAGTTCAATTATTGTTTTTAATTGACTGAGTAGCAATGAAAATTTAGATACACAAGAAGAATAAAATACAACTGTTAGACAAAATTTTGGGAGAACTGCCAGATGTTTGCAACTTCCTGCCACAATATTTCGGCGCAGTCTTCTGGGCATCTTCACGTGACACTGGCAAAAACTCCCTGAGCTCTGGTATTTAAGGCCCCGCCGGCACATGCGTGGTGGATTCACTTGGCATTGCGCATGCGCTACTTGAGCGCATTCAATTCTGCAGCGCTGCACGCCCTCCGTTGTGAAAACTCACTGCACCGATATCAATTCGATTATCTTCCTGCAGTTCCATCACAGAACTACGCCGCCTACAGAGGCCATGAAGTGTTTCGATGATTGGATTCCAGGCCAAATTCATTTGGAAATCACCGTCACGATTAATAAGAGACTCACTGTCAGACAGCCATATTTCCAAGGACTCATTAATAATAGAGCTCCAAAAGTTAGACATATGGGCCACAATTTTTCTCTCATTGTAATTCATGACACGACCAATGGAAATACAGTGTTCGGCGATGGCAGACTTATAAGGCTGAAGAAGGTGAGTATGCCACTGATGTTCCACAATGCGATCCTGCACAGTACGCGTCGTTTGCCTTATATAAGATCTGCAGCATTCACACGGAATCCTGTAAACACCTGCCTTGCGCAGCTCTAGGTCATCTTTGACAGGTCTCAACAGTGACAAAATTTTTGCAAGAGGGCAAAAGATTGCTTTGACTTTATATTTTCTTAGTATTCTCCCTATTTGCACTGCAATATTACCAATATATGGTAAATAGGCAGTTATTTTAAAGGCCTCTTTCTCTTCTTTGCTCCGTCATTTACAGGTCTGCAGTGCTCTCTCCACTTGCTGGGATGGAAACCCATTCTTCAGAAATACAGTCTGTAGGTGCTCCAGTTCTGTTTGCAAACTATTGGTGTCAGAAATGACGTGGACTCGGTGAAGCAATGTCCTCAAAACACCCATTGTTTGTGCTGGATGGTGGAAACTAGCTGCTTGTAAGTAAAGGTCTGTGTGAGTGGGCTTTCTATATACCGAATGACCAAGTGTGCCATCGCTCTTACATTGCACCAAGATGTCTAAAAATGGCAGGCAATCTTCCTTCTCCAACTCCATAGTAAATTTTATGTTTTCGTGTATGGAGTTCAGATGTTGTAGAAACTCTCGCAGACGATCCAAATCATGAGGCCAAACTATAAAAGTATCATCAACATATCGCCAAAATACTGTTGGTTTAAAGGGGCTGAGGCGAGTGCTTGCTCCTCAAAATCTAACATAAAAAGATTGGCCACCAGGGGAGGCAAATGACTCTCCATGCCAACATCGTCCGATTGCTCATAAAATTCATTGTTAAATAAAAAATATGTAGAGGAGAGGGTGTGCTCAAATAGTGCTGTAATGTCAGCTCTAAACCTATCGCCAATGAGATGTAGTGAGTCCACAACAGATACATTTGTAAAAAGTGAAACAAACTATTTCAAAACTGACCAACTAGTCATAACTTTGAAGGCTGCAATAACTTAAGTCTGCTGATAAAATCACTAGAATTCTTTATGTGATGTGGACACTGTTCTACCATTGATTTGAGCAAAGACGCCAAATACTTTGCTAAGTCGTAAGTGGCTGCTCCAATATTACTCACAATTGGACGTAATGGCACGTTATCCTTGTGGATCTTCGGCAATCCATATAGCCTAGGTGGAACTGAACTATTTGTTTCAGTGTCTTAATTACCTCCTTTGGTAAGGAACTGTTAGTTAGAAGTTCTGCTGTTTTCCGCACAACGTGGGTAGTAGGATCCTTATCTATTTTGCAATATGTTGAGTTGCTTAATAAAACAGTGATCTTATTAATATAGCCCTCCTGTAGCATTAAACAGTAGCATTATCTTTGTCTGATTTAAGTACCACTGTATCCGGGGCTGCTCACAAGTTCCAGAGAGCTGCCCTCTTCATAGGTGAGGACAGATAAGGATCCTGCTACCCAAGTGGTGCAGAAAACAGAACTTCTAACTAACAGTTCCTTACCAAAGGAGGTAATTAAGACACTGAAACCAAATAGTTCAGTTCCGCCTAGGCTATATGGATTGCTGAAGATCCACAAGGATAATGTGCCATTACGTCCAATTGTGAGTAATACTGGAGCAGCCACTTACGACTTAGCAAAGTATTTGGCGCCTTTGTTCAAACCAATGGTAGGAAAGTGTCCACATCACATAAAGAATTCTAGTGATTTTATCAGCAGACTTAAGTTATTGCAGCTGCAAAGTTATGACTTGTTGGTCAGTTTTGACATAGTTTGTTTCACTTTTTACAAATGTACCTCTTGTGGACTCACTACATCTCATAGGCAATAGACTTGGAACTGACATTACAGCACTATTTGAGCACACCCTCTCCTCTACATATTTTTAATTTAACAACTAGTTTTATGAGCAATCGGACGGTGATGCCAAGGGGAGTCCTTTGTCTCCCCTGGTGGGCAATCTTTTGATGGAAGATTTTGAGGAGCAATCACTCGCTTCAGCCGCTTTGAAACCAACAGTATTTTGGCGATATGTTGATGATAATTTAATAGTTTGGCCTCATGGTTTGGATAGTCTGCTAGAGTTCCTACAACATCTGAACTCCATACACGAAAACATAAAATTTACTTTGGAGATGGAGAATGAGGGATGCCTGCCGTTTTTAGATGTCTTGGAGCAACGTAAGAGCAATAGCACACTTGGTCATCCAGTATACAGAAAGCCCACTCACACAGACCTTTACTTACAAGCAGCTAGTTTCCACCATCCAGCACAAATGAAGGGTGTTTTGAAGATATTGCTTCACCGAGCCCACGTCATCTCTGACACCGATAGTTTGCAAACAGAACTGGAGCACCTGCAGACTGTATTTCTGAAGAATGGGTATTCATCCCAGGAAGTGGAGAGAGTGCTGCAGACCTGTAAATGACGGAGCAAAGAAGAGGAAGAGGCCTTTAAAACGACTGCCTATTTACCATACATTGGTAATATTTCAGTGCAAATAGGCAGAATACTAAGAAAATATAAAGTGAAAGCAATCTTTCATCCTCCTGCAAAAATGTTGTCACTGTTGGGATCTGTCAAAGATGACCTAGAGCTGTGCAAGGCTGATGTTTACAGGATTCTGTGTGAATGTGGCAAATCTTAAGTAGGGCAAATGATGCATACCTTGCAGGATCACATTGTGGAACATCAGCGGCATGCTCACCTTCTTCAGCCTTGTAAGACTGCCATCGCCGAACACTGTATTTCCACTGGTCATGTCATGAATTACAATGAGACAAAAATTGTGGCCCATATGTCTAACTTTTAGAGTTCTATTATTAATGAGTCCTTGGAAATATGGCTGTCTGACAGTGAGTCTCTTATTAATCGTGACGGTGGTTTCCAAATGAATTTGGCCTGGAATCCAATCATCGAAACACTTCATGGCCTCTGTAGCCGGCGTAGTTCTGTGACAGAACTGCAGGAAGATAATTGAATTGATATCAGCACAGTGAGTTTTCACAACGGAGGGCGCGCAGCACAGCAGAATTGAATGCACTCAAGTAGCGCATGTGCATCGCCATGTGAATCCACCAAGCATGTGCCGGCGGGGCCTTAAATACCAGAGCTCAGGGAGTTTTTGCCAGTATCATCTGAAGATGGCCAGAAGATACTGCACCGAAATATTGTGGCAGGAAGTTACAAACATCCAGCAGTTCTTCCGAAATTTTGTGGAACAATATGTATGCTGTGAAAGTTTTAAATCTCACATAAAATACAGCTGTTTACAAAGGTAGACACAATTCAATAAGTTTAATCATCTTCACTACTAACACTTATAAGATCAAATATCTACTGCATAAAAACTGATACCATAATAAATAAAATTATGAGCATATACTCAAAGACTTGTTAGTCACTACTTGACTTAACACTGAGGTTAACTGAAATACGAGAGTCACTTATATGAAAACTTGAAATTTGCAATAACAATGCAATATATTACAACAGTACGATGACAGAAATTATGTGAATAATCCTACATGAGGCAGCAAAATGAAAATGTACTGCCATAACAGTTGTACTGTAAAGTTGTACGTCTAACTGGGATTCGTGTGAAACAAGACCAATAACATTATTCCAAATATATATGAATGAAAGGACTTATTTGTGAGAATTATCACATGTGATGAAACCAGAAGCCACAATTAGGAAATGGAAGTAAAGACACAGTGCAAGCAATTAACGGCATCAACCATATTCACCAAAGCCAAGGAAGTTTAAGAGACAACTTGCAGCCAGGACTATAATCACTCTCCTTTACAATAATGAAAGCTTCACATTGGAGCAACACATGCACAGAGAGCTCACAGTCTCTGTGCATCATTTACAGATACCTGGAAAACAATCTTCATCCTCGAATCAAATAAAAGTGATTTGGATTACCGTCCAGTGGGGTCATCATGTAGAAAAAAACATTCAAGGCATAGTACACTCATGCAGCAGTCGCGCAACAAAATATGATTCCAGCTTAAAGTAAGTTCCTCACATACCTACCAAATTTTAAACAAATCAAATGTCTGGGGCCCTATAAGGGGTAGGTTCAGCACTACTTCTTGATGAAGGCATACTGTACAGTGAATGAGTGGTTCCACATATATCAAAATATTAATGCAGAATTCAGGTACCTTTTAAATATCTGAGAATTTGATTTGTGTGTGTGTGTGTGTTGTGGTAAAGGGTGGGGAGGGGTCACTGAGAAATCTACCTCATCCCACAAGACTCCATACATCTGCAACAGCCCTGCACGACACGCAAGACAATGAAGATCTGGGACTCACTGCCAGCACCCACAAGAGTTAAGTTTCCCAGATGACTCCACTCCCAGTGGCCTTAGAGATCCAGTTGACTCTGGACATCAATCACCACTCCAATACCCTGACAGAGATGGCACGACATGTTACTTTCTGCCCTTGTGTTCTGCTACAGAATGTATCCCAATTAGAATATAATTTACACAAAGTAATGGGTAACAAGAAACTGCCCCCATACCATAAGTTGTATGCCTGTAACATACCAGTGGTAACATTCTCACATCTGAAGAATCATGTAAGTTAATTCTGTAGCCTATAGATTGCCTTATGGCAACAGCCAACTATCTCTGAACTTCACTTGTAGCTAAGCTGCACCAACGTCTACATTTTTCCACATGTATGCATGTTATTGGAAACTGGATATTATGTGGCTAAATGATAATTTCTTTTGCACATATTGGGACACTTTTGGGACTAGTTTTTGTTAACTGGCATCTAGATTTCAGCCATTATATATTCTGTACGTGTAATAAAGTGTGTTTACACTGCAGATATAAAACAAATGAAAAATTAAGAATGATGTTCACTTTTATAACTGCTTTTCTCTTCTTTCCCTACTCCTGAGAAATTAACGCCATTGAGGAGCTAATGTTCAATATCCAACAGAAGCTCTTTCTGTTGTTAATAGCGATTGTGTTCAGTCACACTTCTATATTTCATTACAAAATTAAATAAAAACTAATGTAATTAAAAATACTGCACCAAGTGATAGTGCTATGAGAAAAAATAAAAATAGATATAACTGTCAGCATAGCATATACAGGGTGTGACAAAAAGGTACGGTCAAACTTTCAGGAAACATTCCTCACACACAAAGAATGAAAATATGTTATGTGGACATATGTCCGGAAATGCTTACTTTCCATGGTAGAGCTCATTTTATTACTTCTCTTCAAATCACATTAATCATGGAATGGAAACACACAGCAACAGAACGTACCAGCGTGACTTCAAACACTTTGTTACAGGAATTGTTCAAAATGTCCTCCGTTAGCGAATATACATGCATCCACCCTCCATCGCATGGAATCCCTGATGCAGCCCTGGAGAATGGCATATTGTATCACAGCCGTCCACAATACGAGCACGAAGAGTCTCTACATTTGGTACCGAGGTTGCGTAGACAACAGCTTTCAAATGCCTCCATAAATGAAAGTCAAGAGGGTTGAGGTCAGGAGAGCGTGGAGGTCATGGAATTGGTCCACCTCTACCAATCCATTGGTCACCAAAGCGTAAGAACACTTTGACTGAAATGTGCAGGAGCTCCATCGTGCATGAACCACATGTTGTGTCCTACTTGTAAAGGCACATGTTCTAGCACCACAGGTAGAGTGTCCCATATGAAATCATGATAACATGCTCCATTGAGCATAGGTGGACGAAACTAAAATGAGCTCTAACATGGAAATTAAGTGTTTCCAGACACATGTCCACATAACATCTTTTCTTTATTTGTGTGTGAGGAATGTTTCCTGAAAGTTTGGCCGTACCTTTTTGTAAAACCCTGTATAATGACACACAAAAAATACTGTAACCATAAAGTTAACAACATTAACTTACAAACTGAACCCTTGCAATACGTATTACGCAACAAAAATAGCATGCACAAAAAAATTAATGTTATTAAAAGTTACATATACACGGTGTCCCATTTATCTTGCTCACCCAAAATAACTTTTTCTAATGTGTTGAATGAAAAATTGTTTCAACCAATGTTTTTCAGCAACACTGGGTAGTTCTTGCTGAGTTTTTATGTTTTATGCCTCTCCACAGGTGTAGAAGATTTAGGGTAGAGGTTAAATTTTTTAAATGGAACCATGTACATTTTATTCAAGAATACACTTATCCCCTCCAAGAGCTACTCAGAAGTGATCACATTGTATCATTTCTGTCAATAAAAGGTAATATGCAAACTATGCAGAGTACACAGGTTGTGAAGAAACTGAGCTGTCTACTGCCTTGGTTGTACATATAACATACCTGTTGTGCTGCAGTAGCGGTGTGGGTGCATGTCAGCACAGGTACTCTTCTCTCCCCCACGAACCTCATTTGATGTTGGTTTAGTGTATAGTACACTGCAAACCAGTGTTGTCATGCATCAGAGTAACTTAGTAGCTGCTCTGGCGGTAGTACACATTGTGAATACAGTTCTTGTTGTGTAAAGGTGTATGATGCACACGCATACTGATAAGGTAGAAATGCTGCTCATCTACGGAGGAAATACGTTCATAAGAAATGATTTAGTAATTTGCATTTTTACGTTCACTACTGTTACAGAACATTGTGATTATTATGTTATTACGTCTATGTTGCAGTCTACTGTACATACCTGAACTGTAACTTGCTGTGGCCGGGCTAAATTCTTTTCAGGCACAAATACTATACAGCCTTCTTGCTGAACGTTCAATGATCTCATTTTTCATCTACGTAAAACAGGAAGCTTAAATACAAGTTCTCAAAACTGTTTTAGAACATGAACAGACAAAGCTGTTAAGTCGCTGTGCTCACTGCTGCAGATGTGAATCCTCAAGTCAGCACATGATGAATTCAACATGAAGTTGTTGTTTTGAAAATAAGTGCACATCACATTCAGCAATGCCATAAGTTTCATCCTTACTATGTTCATAAGTTTCATCCTTACTATGTTCATTTTCCCCCCATGAACCATGGACCTTGCCGTTGGTGGGGAGGCTTGCGTGCCTCAGCGATACAGATAGCCGTACCGTAGGTGCAACCACAACGGAGGGGTATCTGTTGAGAGGCCAGACAAACATGTGGTTCCTGAAGAGGGGCAGCAGCCTTTTCAGTAGTTGCAGGGGCAACAGTCTGGATGATTGACTGATCTGGCCTTGTAACAATAACCAAAACGGCCTTGCTGTGCTGGTACTGCGAACGGCTGAAAGCAAGGGGAAACTACAGCCATAATTTTTCCCGAGGACATGCAGCTTTACTGTATGATTAAATGACGATGGCGTCCTCTTGGGTAAAATATTCCGGAGGTAAAATAGTCCCCCATTCGGATCTCCGGGCGGGGACTACTCAAGAGGACGTCGTTATCAGGAGAAAGAAAACTGGCGTTCTACGGATCGGAGCGTGGAATGTCAGATCCCTTAATCGGGCAGGTAGGTTAGAAAATTTAAAAAGGGAAATGGATAGGTTAAAGTTAGATATAGTGGGAATTAGTGAAGTTCGGTGGCAGGAGGAACAAGACATGGTCAGGTGATTACAGGGTTATAAATACAAAATCAAATAGGGGTAATGCAGGAGTAGGTTTAATAATGAATAAAAAAATAGAAGTGCGGGTTAGCTACTACAAACAGCATAGTGAACGCATTATTGTGGCCAAGATAGATACGAAGCCCATACCTACTACAGTAGTACAAGTTTATATGCCAACTAGCTCTGCAGATGATGTAGAAATTGATGAAATGTATGACGAGATAAAAGAAATTATCCAGGTAGTGAAGGGAGACGAAAATTTAATAGTCATGGGTGACTGGAATTCGTCAGTAGGAAAAGGGAGAGAAGGAAACATAGTAGGTGAATATGGATTGGGGGAAAGAATTCAAAGAGGAAGCCTCCTTGTAGAATTTTGCACAGAGCACAGCTTAAACATAGCTAACACTTGGTTCAAGAATCATAAAAGAAGGTTGTATACCTGGAAGAATCCTGGAGATACTAAAAGGTATCAGATAGATTATATAATGGTAAGACAGAGATTTAGGAACCAGGTTTTAAATTGTAAGACATTTCCAGGGGCAGATGTGGATTCTGACCACAATCTATTGGTTATGACCTGTAGAATAAAACTGAAGAAACTGCAAAAAGGTGGGAATTTAAGGAGATGGGACCTGGATAAACTGAAAGAACCAGAGGTTGTACAGAGTTTCAGGGAGAGCCTAAGTGAACAATTGACAGGAATGGGGGAAAGAAATACAGTAGAAGAAGAATGGGTAGCTTTGAGGGCTGAATTAGTGAAGGCAGCAGAGGATCAAGTAGGTAAAAAGACGAGGGCTAATAGAAATCCTTGGGTAACAGAAGAAATATTGAATTTAATTGATGAAAGGATACAATATAAAAATGCAGTAAATGAAGCAGGCAAAAAGGAATACAAACGTCACAAAAATGAGATTGACAGGAAGTGCAAAATGGCTAAGCAGGAATGGTTAGAGGACAAATGTAAGGATGCAGAGGCTTGTCTCACTAGGGGTAGGATAGATATTGCCTACAGGAAAATTAAAGAGACCTTTGGAGAGAAGAGAACCACTTGTATGAATATCAAGAGTTCAGATGGCAACCCAGTTCTAAGCAAAGAAGGGAAGGCAGAAAGGTGGAAGGAGTATACAGAGGGTTTATACAAGGGCGATGTACTTGAGGACAATATTATGGAAATGGAAGAGGATGTAGATGAAGATGAAATGGGAGATAAGATACTGTGTGAAGAATTTGACAGAGCACTGAAAGACCTGAGTCGAAACAAGGCCCCGGGAGTAGACAACATTCCATTAGAACTACTGATGGCCTTGGGAGAGCCAGTCATGACAAAACTCTACCATCTGGTGAGCAAAATGTATGAGACAGGCGAAATACCCACAGACTTCAAGAAGAAAATAATAATTCCAATCCCAAAGAAAGCAGGTGTTGACAGATGTGAAAATTACCAAACTATCAGTTTAATAAGTCACAGTTGCAAAATACTAACGCAAATTCTTTACAGACGAATGGAAAAACTGATAGAAGCGGACCTCGGGGAAGATCAGTTTGGATTCCGTAGAAATGTTGGAACACATGAGGCAATACTAACCTAACGACTTATCTTAGAAGAAAGATTAAGAAAAGGCAAACCTACGTTTCTAGCATTTGTAGACTTAGAGAAAGCTTTTGACAATGTTAACTGGAATACTCTCTTTCAAATTCTGAAGTTGACAGGGGTAAAATACAGGGAGCGAAAGGCTATTTACAATTTGTACAGAAACCAGATGGCAGTTATAAGAGTCGAGGGGCATGAAAGGGAAGCAGTGGTTGGGATAGGAGTGAGACAGGGTTGTAGTCTCTCCCCGATGTTATTCAATCTGTATATTGAGCAAGCAGTAAAGGAAACAAAAGAAAAATTCAGAGTAGGTATTAAAATTCATGGAGAAGAAGTAAAAACTTTGAGGTTCGCCAATGACATTGTAATTCTGTCAGAGACAGCAAAGGACTTGGAAGAGCAGTTGAACGGAATGGACAGTGTCCTGAGAGGAGGGTATAAGATGAACATCAACAAAAGCAAAACGAGGATAATGGAATGTAGTCGAATTAAGTCGGGTGATGCTGAGGGGATTAGATTAGGAGATGAGACACTTAAAGTAGTAAAGGAGTTTTGCTATTTAGGGAGTAAAATAACTGATGATGGTCGAAGTAGAGAGGATATAAAATGTAGACTGGCAATGGCAAGGAAAGCGTTTCTGAAGAAGAGAAATTTGTTAACGTTGAGTATAGATTTAAGTGTCAGGAAGTCGTTTCTGAAAGTATTTGTATGGAGTGTAGCCATGTATGGAAGTGAAACATGGACGATAACCAGTGTGGACAAGAAGAGAATAGAAGCTTTCGAAATGTGGTGCTACAGAAGAATGCTGAAGATAAGGTGGGTAGATCACGTAACTAATGAGGAGGTATTGAATAGGATTGGGGAGAAGAGAAGTTTGTGGCACAACTTGACTAGAAGAAGGGATCGGTTGGTAGGACATGTTTTGAGGCATCAAGGGATCACAAATTTAGCATTGGAGGGCAGCGTGGAGGGTAAAAATCGTAGAGGGAGACCAAGAGGTGAATACACTAAGCAAATTCAGAAGGATGTAGGTTGCAGTAGGTACTGGGAGATGATGAAGCTTGCACAGGATAGAGTAGCATGGAGAGCTGCATCAAACCAGTCTCAGGACTGAAGACTACCACAACAACAACAACAACAACAACATGTTCATTTACACCAAGAACTTCATGGAAATGACTTCAACAATGTTGTTGTTGTGGTCTTCAGTCCTGAGACTGGTTTGATGCAGCTCTCCATGCTACTCTATCCTGTGCAAGCTTCTTCATCTCCCAGTACCTACTGCAACCTACATCTTTCTGAATCTGCTTAGTGTATTCATTTCGTGGACTCCCTCTACGATTTTTACCCTCCACGCTGCCCTCAAATACTAAATTGGTGATCCCTTGATGCCTCAGAACATGTCCTACCAACCGATCCCTTCTTCTAGTCAAGTTGTGCCACAAACTCCTCTCCTCTCCAATTCTATTCAGTACCTCCTCATTAGTTATGTGATCTACCCATCTAATCTTCAGCATTCTTCTGTAGCACCACATTTCGAAAGCTTCTATTCTCTTCTTGTCCAAACTATTTACCGTCCATGCTTCACTTCCATACATGGCTACACTCCATACAAATACTTTCAGAAATGACTTCCTGACACTTAAATCTATACTCGATGTTAACAAATTTCTCTTCTTCAGAAACGCTTTCCTTGCCATTGCCAGTCTACATTTTATATCCTCTCTACTTCGACCATCATCAGTTATTTTGCTCCCCAAATAGCAGAACTCCTTTACTACTTTAAGTGTCTCATTTCCTTATCTAATACCCTCAACATCACCCGACTTAATTCGACTACATTCCATTATCCTCGTTTTGCTTTTGCTGATGTTCATCTTATATCCTCCCTTCAAGACACCATCCAATCCGTTCAACTGCTCTTCCAAGTCCTTTGCTGTCTCTGACAGAATTAAAATGTCATCGGCGAACCTCAAAGTTTTATTTCTTCTCCATGGATTTTAATACCTACTCCGAATTTTTCTTTTGTTTCCTTTATTGCTTGCTCAATATACAGATTGAATAACATCGGGGAGAGGCTACAACCCTGTCTTACTCCCTTCCCAACCACTGCTTCCCTTTCATGTCCCTGACTCTTATAACTGCCATCTGGTTTCTGTACAAATTGTAAATAGCCTTTTGCTCCCTGTATTTTACCCCTGCCAACTTTAGAATTTGAAAGAGAGTATTCCTGTCAACATTGTCAAAAGCTTTCTCTAAGTCTACAAATGCTAGAAGCGTAGGTTTGCCTTTCCTTAATCTTTCTTCTAAGATAAGTCGTAAGGTCAGTATTGCCTCACGTGTGCCAGTATTTCTACGGAATCCAAACTGATCTTCCCCGAGGTCGGCTTCTACTAGTTTTTCCATTCGTCTGTAAAGAATTCGTGTTAGTATTTTGCAGCTGTGGCTTATTAAACTGATTGTTTGGTAATTCTCACATCTGTCAACAGCTGCTTCTTTGGGATTGGAATTATTATATTCTTCTTGAAGTCTGAGGGTATTTCGCCTGTCTCATACATTTTGCTCACCAGATGGTAGAGTTTTGTCAGGACTGGCTCTCCCAAGGCCATCAGTAGTTCCAATGGGATGTTGTCTACTCCGTGGGCCTTGTTTCAACTCAGGTCTTTTAGTGCTCTGTCAAACTCTTCACGCAGTACCTTATCTCCCATTTCGTCTTCGTCTACATCCTCTTCCATTTCCATAATATTGTCCTCAAGTACATCACCCTTGTATAGACCCTCTATATACTCCTTCCACCTTTCTGCTTTCCCTTCTTTGCTTAGAATTGGGTTTCCATCTGAGCTCTTGATGTTCATACAAGTGGTTCTCTTATCTCCAAAGGTGTCTTTAATTTTCCTGTAGGCGGTATCTATCTTACCCTTAGTGCGATAAGCCTCTACATCCTTACATTTGTCCTCTAGCCATCCCTGCTTAGCCATTTTGCACTTCCTGTCGATCTCATTTTTGAGACGTTTGTATTCCTTTTTGCCTGCTTCATTTACTGCATTTTTATATTGTATCCTTTCATCAATTAAATTCAATATTTCTTCTGTTACCCAAGGATTTCTACTAGCCCTCGTCTTTTTACCTACTTGATCCTCTGCTGCCTTCACTAATTCAGCCCTCAAAGCTACCCATTCTTCTTCTACTGTATTTCTTTCCCCCATTCCTGTCAATTGTTCACTTAGGCTCTCCCTGAAACTCTGTACAACCTCTGGTTCTTTCAGTTTATCCAGGTCCCATCTCCTTAAATTCCCACCTTTTTGCCGTTTCTTCAGTTTTATTCTACAGGTCATAACCAATAGATTGTGGTCAGAATCCACATCTGCCCCTGGAAATGTCTTACAAATTAAAACCTGGTTCCTAAATCTCTGTCTTCCCATTATATAATCTATCTGATACCTTTTAGTATCTCCAGGGTTCTTCCATGTATACAACCTTCTATCATGATTCTTAAACCAAGTGTTAGCTATGATTAAGTTATGATCTGTGCAAAATTCTACCAGGCGGCTTCCTCTTTCATTTCTTAGCCCCAATCCATATTCACCTACTACGTTTCCTTCTCTCCCTTTTCCTACACTCGAATTCCAGTCACCCATGACTATTAAATTTTCGTCTCCCTTCACTATCCGAATAATTTCTTTTATCTCATCATATATTTCTTCAATTTCATCATCATTTGCAGAGCTAGTTGGCATATAAACTTGTACTACTGTAGTAGGTGTGGGCTTCGTATCTATCTTGGCCACAATAATGCGTTCACTAAGCTGTTTGTAGTAGCTTACCCACGCTCCTATTTTCCTATTCATTATTAAACCTACTCCTGCATTACCCCTATTTGACTTTGTGTTTATAACCCTGTAGTCACCTGACCAGAAGTCTTGTTCCTCCTGCCACCGAACTTCACTAATTCCCACTATATCTAACTTTAACCTATCCATTTCCCTTTTCAAATTTTCTAACTTACCTGCCCGATTAAAGGACCTGACATTCCACGCTCCGATCCGTAGAACGCCAGTTTTCTTTCTCCTGATAACGACATCCTCTTGAGTAGTCCCCGCCCGGAGATTCGAAGGGGGGACTATTTTACCTCCGGAATATTTCACCCAAGAGGACGCCATCGTCATTTAATCATACAGTAAAGCTGCATGCCCTCGGGAAAAATTACGGCCGTAGTTTCCCCTTGCTTTCAGCCGTTCGCAGTACCAGCACAGCAAGGCCGTTTTGGTTATTGTTACATGGCCAGATCAGTCAATCATCCAGACTGTTGCCCTTGCAACTACTGAAAAGGCTGCTGCCCCTCTTCAGGAACCACACGTTTGTCTGGCCTCTCAACAGATACCCCTCCGTTGTGGTTGTACCTACGGTACGGCTATCTGTATCGCTGAGGCACGCAAGCCTCCCCACCAACGGCAAGGTCCATGGTTCAATAGGGATCAATTTTATCAGTGGGCTCACAACAACTTCTGACTAATCCTACTTTCTTCTCAGATGTTCTTTTTAGTGACAAGGCATCATTCTCCATCACCACAATAGCTGAATGGTCAGCATGACGAATTGCCATCCTAAGGGCCTGGGTTCGATTCCTGGCTGGGTCGGAGATTTTCTCCGCTCAGGGACTGGGTGTTGTGTTGTCTTCATCATCGTTTCAACCCCATCCAGCGAGCAGGTCACCCATTGTGGCATTTAACGTAATAAGACCTGCACCAAGGCAGCCGTACCGGCACCGCAAGGGGCCTCCCGGCCAATGATGCCAAACGCTCATTTCCATTTTCCATTCTCCAACAAAGGAATTTCCAATATGAGAAATTCTAACAAAGGAATTGCCAATATGAGAAATGTGCATTATTGCTCCATCAAGAATCCATGACAGCTCTGACAGGTAGAGCTTCAATGTCCATGGAACTTTAATGTTTGGTGCAGAATTATTGGATATACTGTTATTAGAACTTTCTTTGTGAGTGACAACTAATATGGCGGACAATATGCCTGATTTTTTAAGACACATATTTCCTGCTCTTTTAGACACCGAACCTCTGAATCAGAGTATGATCATGTGGTATCAGCACAATGGATGCCCTGCACATAATGCCTTACGAGCACAACAAATTCTGGACTGTACACACCCTCGTACATGGATTGGACATATTGGGCTAGTTAAATGGTTGCCCCATCTCTGGACCTTAAACCACTGGATATCTTTTTCTGTGGTCGGCAGTTAAGGATGCTGTCTACCTAAATGTTCCAACGACACCAGAAGACATGCAGCAACATAATACTGATGATTGTACAGCCATCACAGAAGAAGTAGTAGCACAATGTAGGGCATCCTTCATCTACAGAGTGACCCTGTGTATGAATGCCAATGGTCACTATTTTGAGCATGCACTGTAAACGCTGTTTTACATGTAATGATAGTATCACCGTAAAAGTTACTGAAAGGGCAATGTTACTTCCACATTGTTGTAAGTACTGTAATACAGTACTGTACAATATCAAGACCCAATTACTCTACAGTGCAGTACTGTTGCATTCATTGTTTATTGGTAATTTGTAAAATGTTCAAATGTCCCTTGAAAAGGTTAAGTGATTTAGTTAATGAAATGCACTGAAGTGATACTTAAATTAGAGAAGTTATGTATTGTTTATCATTTCCTTAATACTAGTTTTGTGGATAAAATGGTACAGTGTGATACATTTTTGAATAGTCCTTGGAGAGGGAGAGTCAATTGTGGAACAAAATGTTCATGGTTGTACTAAAAAATTTAACCTCTACCCCATATCGCCTATATCTGTGGAGTTACATAAAATATATACCCTCAGCAAGAACTACCCAATGATGTTAAAAAACATTGGTTGAAACAATTTTTCATTCAACATATTAGAAAAAAGTTATTTTGGGTGAGTAAGATATATGTGATATTGCATAAGAATACATAACTTGCTGTGCGCTATACACAACAATTAGATATGGGTGAGCAAGATATATGAGACACCCCATATATGAATACAGAACACACAGTACACTTGGTCTGTGCTATACACAAAATTAGATCCAAATTTTTTTACAAATCATATTCCTCATCTTCATTTATAACTTCAATCATCCATAATGAATACAGAATTTGTGAGGAGATGCGACCTATCTTGTATGCCTAAATACCCACCTATCCCAGTTCGCACTAAAGGGATAGTCGACCATTTGGTTGACACTTAAATATTATACTAAAGAAAACTCTGTCCGAACAGGCCATGAAGGCCTAACTGTACCAACCAGCCACCGATTCATCGTTAGCCCACAGGCATCACTGGATGCAGATATGGAAGGGCATATGGTCAGCACACCACTCTCCTGGCCATATGGCAGTTTACAAAATCAGAGCCGCTACTTCTTAATCAAGTAGCTCCTCAGTTTGCCTCACAAGAGATGAATGCACCCTGCTTGCCAACAGTGGTCAGCAAACTGGATGGTCACCTATCCAAGTGCTAGCCCACCCCGACAGCACTTAACTTCACTGATCAGATGGGAACCGGTGTTACCACTGTGGCTAGACCGTTGCAAATATTATACTAGTATGGGACAATTATTAGACTAGCATGTATGTGATGAATCAGACTGCAGTACTGTGACATTAAAAAGAAAGGGAAGGTTGGAGTTAGACATACTTTTCAATACGAAGTCATGAGAACTGGAGCACTACCTAATTTGGCAGAGAATAGGTAAAAAACAATATGCTATTTATTAAAACCACAGAAAAATGGAATGAAGATGGTAGCATAGGAATAATGGCAGTAATCGTATTGGGAATGATGTAGTTACTGTCAGAAGCAGTTCACTACAGATCTAGTAGATTAATAAATTTAAAAAAGAGCAAGATAAAAGCATAGAAAGTATCACATGAAAATATAAAAGGAAGGAAGTGGTTTTTTTAAATGTGTTTGTACAGAGAAATGTGGCTCAGTGATTAAGTGAGACTCTGGATCCAAAATCTGTTGCTCAGTACCCAGTTAGTTCAATGCACTGTGGTTCAGAATCCACATCAAACTGTACATTCCCCCATACTGGCTGGATAAGTCAGTTCAGAGATTGCGAGAAGGTAAGAAAAAGAGCATTGTCTAGTAACACACTGCAGCACCTTCAGGTTTGTGATTTTAGATTGTCCTGGCATATAATTATTTTGTACTCCTCACTGGTATTCAACCATATGGCATCATTCAGATGGCGCAAAATTTTGACAAACTGACTTGTTCCACTCCCCGATTAATTCTGTTGAGCACCTTCTTAACATCCCCTCCTCCTTGCTGTCAATCATGGGCCGGCATTGTGTGGGCACAGCTCAAATGTAAGATTGAGGAGGGAAGTACATGACGGGATTTGAACTGCATTCCTGAGTCCCTGTGTCGCTACTACCATGCCAGTGTGGGAAAATGTATGTAGGGCAGATGAACCATACTGCACAAGAAAGACGCACAGAGCATAAGCATCACAAGGATAAAGAACAATCAACAAAGTCAACTGTTAGAGAATACTGTATCTCTAAAAGACATACTGTGACTTATGATGACATCAACCTGTTACAACAAGCTACCACATTCTGTGATTACATCTAACAATAATCTTTATAGATTCAAGTAAACAATGAATTTATAAATAAAGACAGTGATTCCCAACTATGTAAGGCTTTGGATCCAGCCTTGAGTATACTCAAAGCACAATTGCAATCTATGGGAAAATCAATGCAAGTCCTGATAACTGAAGAGCTGATAATGCACCATCCAGTGAAAAGTATGCACCAAAGGTAAAATATAAAATGGAATGTTCAGTCACCCTGTTATTCTCTCTCTCACTCATTATGACACTTTGACACAAAAGACCAAAAAATGAATCCCTCAATGCAATTTGTGATTAAAGTACACAAACAATTACTATTAAATAATTTAAATAACTTAATTACAAACTATGTAGGAAAATTAATCCAACAGCAATAGAGCGTTTTTTAAAAATTGTCAAGGAACAAGAGTGGCAGGATGTTTATTGTGCCAATAACATAGATGATAAATACAATGCTTTCTCATGCTCTTTGAGAGTTGCTTTCCATTAGAACATTCTAAATGGGGTACTATCAGTAATGGGCAGCCCGGGTAGCTGACTAGTGGGATAAGGGTATCATGTAGAACAAAGCGGGAATTATATCAAAATGTTAGAAGTAGTCACAATCAAGCTACAGTAGCCCATTACAAAAAGTATTGTAAGGTGCTTAAAAATGTTATTAGGAAGGCAAAGATTATGTGGTATGCAAATAGAATAGCCAATTCACAGGATAAAATTAAAACCATATGGTCAGTTGTGAAGGAAGTGTATGGTCAGCAGCACAAGGTCGACGATATAAAGTTAGTTCTCAGTAAAAATATTTCTGTTACTGATAAATCAGATATATGTACAGTATTTAACAATCATTTTCTGAACATTGCTGGTGAATTAAATAAAAATTTGGCTTCTACAGGAAATCATACAATTTACTTGGCAAATGCCTTTCCAAAATTGATGTCTGAAATACTCCTCTGTGACACAGACAAGAGGGAGATTGAGTCAATACTTACATCACCGAAGACTAAGGACTCTCATGGTTATGTACAGTATTTAACAATCACGGTTATGATGGAGTGTCTAGCAGAATATTAAAGTACTGTGCTGCACATGTTAGCCCTGTATTTAGGCATATTTGTAATTTTTCCTTTAGGAATGGTCAGTTTCCTGAGCGATTAAAGTACCCAGTAGTAAAGCCGCTTTATAAAAAGGGAGAAAGGGATAATGTAGATAATTTTAGACCTATTTCTATGCCATCAGTGTTTGCAAAAGTTATTGAAAAGGCTGTGTATGTAAGGATAATGGATCATTTTATATCATACGATTTCCTATCAAATGTACAGTTCAGCTTTAGAAGTCGTTTAACAACTGAAATGCTATATTCTCTTTTCTCTGTGAGGTACTGGATGTGCTAAACAAAAAGTTTCGAACTCTTGGCATATTTTTTGATTTAACTAAGGCATTTGATTGGGTTGATCACAAAATATTGCTACAGAAGTTGGACCATTATGGGATACGGGGAGTAGCTCACAATTGGTTCACCTCTTACTTTAGCAACAGGCAGCAAAAGGTCATTATTCACAATGTTGATAACAGCTGTGATGTGGGATCTGAGTGGGGTACTGTCAAGTGAGCGGTGCCCCAGGGATCAGTGTTGGGGCCACTCCCGTTCCTTATTTATATAAATGATACGCCTTCTAGTATTACAGGTAACTCTAAAATATTTCTGTTTGCTGATGACACTTGGTAGTAAAGGATGTTGTGTGCAACATTGGCACGGTTTCAAATAGTGCAGTACATGACCTCATTTCATGGTTTGTAATTTCACAGAACGAGCATATGATTAGTGAAACTGAACAGTTCAAATTTCTAGGTGTTCAGATAGATCGTACGCTGTCGTGGAAAGCCCATGTTCAAGATCTTGTTCAAAGACTTAATACTGCCATTTTTACTATTTGAACAGTATCAGAAGTGATTGATACTTTGACACAAAAATTAGTCTACTTTGCTTATTTTCATTTGCTTATGTCGTATTGTATTATATTTTGGGGTAACTCTTCCCATTCTACAGGGATATTTACAGCTTAGAAATGGGTGGTTCGGGCAATAAGTGGCTTGAGTTCACGAGCCTCTTGTCGATCTCTGTTCATGAGTCTAGGTATTTTGACATTGGCCTCTCAATATGTATATTCCTTATTGTCATTTCTTGTTACCAATATTAGTTTATTCCCAAGAATAAGCAGCTCGATTAATACTCGGCAGAAATCAAACCTGCATTTGGATCGGACTTCCTTAACTCTAGTGCAAAAAGGAGTGCAGTATACTGCTGCATCCACTTTCAAGAAGCTGCCACTGGAATTCAAAAATATTAGCAGTAATCCATGCGCTTTCAAATCGAAACTGAAGAGTTTCCTCATGGGTCACTCATCCTATTCTGTCGTGGAGTTCCTGATTCTTACTGTATCGCTGATAGTGTTTACTTAAACTTATGGACTGACTTTTTTCAGATTCATGAACATTTATTTTTATACTTTTATGTTGTAATTTCATGTACTGAGACATTCCATGACCTTGGAGATTTACACTTGACATGTAAATAAAAAATAAAAAAAAAACACCTAAAATAATGTAACAGGGAACAGGACTTGGCACATAAATTGGAAAATGAAATATGACTCAATTATCCTGGAAACATAATGAAATCTTCAACCTAAGAAATTATTGAGAATGTTGGACATCACACAGAATCTTCATCTATTTAAAAAACAAACCTTCACATTTGATTCACCATTCACTGTCTCCTAAAATGGAGGGAAGAGGGCAGATCAGTTTTCCACAGCCCTCGCAGCTTGGTACAAAACACATTCAGTTAAAATGGAGTGTACAGATATCCGTACACCATATGCACTGCATACTGGTGGATTGTCCAGTGAGAGAAGGAATCCATGTGTCTGAGGACAGCTCCCCACCCGGATGTGCGTTAAGAGTACTTCCTCTCACCCCAGTGCCAGGAGGAGGAACTCCATTGCTATTGTCATTGGTTTCATTGACTGCAGGTTATTGTTTCTCAGTCATAAACACTCCTCCTCCCACTTAGACGCATTATCTTATGCTTCAACAGTGAGGTACTTGCATGTACACATGCAGCGCATTCGGAAACTGAGTTTTCTGAGCAGGCATTCTAAGCTCCTTCATTACCCTGAATTCCAAAATGCCCTGGTACTCAACAGAATATTTCCTTGTCCTGTCTCTGTAAGTGGAAAAAGGTGTTGTGGATCAGCTGAATATGCTTTTATGCTGTGTACATGTGATGTATAGCCTGAAGTGAACTTAGGGAGCCTGTGGAGATGAGGAATTTTGTACCAGGAAGACACATCATCTGCTTCTGCACCCTCAAGGTCACATGTAATTCAGCATCACACACTGTGAATGTATCAGGTAACCAAATCTTGAGAACAGAAATAATACAGTACAGCCAATGGAATTCCACTGTTTATGCCATCAGGGTAAATTAAAACACAGTCATTGTGCTCAAATAAAATTCTGTAAAACACTGATTAAAAATTATTATGTACACTGATAAATCTAAAATAATTGCAGATATCAGATATCATTAAACAGGACAGCAAATGATTCCAGTCTCAACGAAGCACAGAAGTACCGGATTAAGAGCCACTAGGTCTCCTACTCATGAATTCCAAATGGCCTCATTGCTCTCAGTCTATTTCCAAGTAGTTGCTCCATTGGAGGACAATGTCGATAACTGTGGGGTTGGGAGGACGGTGTGTACATGGTGCATCATGAGGCTCTGCATCAGGTGAGGAGAGGTGGCTCACCAGCCTCAACAAAGACACTAGGAATCAGACTTGTCCTGCGTGCTCCTGTTGCCAATCCAGTCCCCTCTGGGGAACAGCTTCAATGTTTTTCAGTTAAGATGGCCTATCTGAGCCACAAACTGTGCATTCATAGTCATGGCAGTATCACACAAACACCTTGTAAAACTGGAGCAGACATGTTCAGTCTAATCCCCATGACCTGTGGCTGAGTCATTTTAAAATATTCAATGCCTTTAGGCCTTTTGCCTTTATATGCTTCAGACATGGTAACCATGTCACCCACTCTTCAAATGTGTGAAACAGAAACCTCACAGAACTTGAGAACATTGTCCCTCATTTTAAGAACAGGCACGTTAAAAGAACAGGTACGTTAAAAGAACAAGACAATGAAAACAAACAAAACTACATTTCTCCGAGAAAAATTTAAAACTTGTGCTATCTGTCCACTGCTCAAAGTGTCTTATCATTAGCTGCACCTGGCGAGTGGTTGTTACAAGGTTGGAGAAGGAACAGAATATGGTAACACCACCCACAAACAATGAACACTGAACAGGAGACTTAACTGTGGATGTAATACTGCTGATGGCAATTGCAAACCGGATTACGCTCCCTTAAGGACATCATTCTCTCACTCGAATCACTTGGAAAGAGCATCATCAATGTCATATCTAAAATATCGCCTTGAAAGAAAGAACTATATGAATATATGTAATCACCTCAGAATTTGTGTTTCCAAGTAGTGTCATAGGCACTCTCACGACTAAAGAAGATATCTAACAAGTGCTGTATGCATAGAAAAGACTGTTGTATTTCCACGTCCATCAGGGTGAGGTGGTTGAGGGTTGAATGATACCTCGCAAACCAAACTCAGATTGACCAAGTAGTTCCCACAATCCTATGATGCAAATCAGACAATAGTTGACCACCCATTCTATCACCTTTCCTATTCAGGTCATGAGGGCAATGGTATGATAACTACTGGGCAACGTGTGGTCCTTCCCTGGTTTCAGAAGGACACTTGCCTCTTTCCGAGAATCAGGAAAATCCTCCATCAACAAAATTTTATTTAAAATGGATAGGAGGATTTCCTTTGAATAATGTTTGAGGTACTGTAACATGCTGTACAGGATTTGATTGTTACCTCATACAGGCTCCTTGATTGGAGACAATGCACTCAAGCTCCCACATAGAAATGGGGCAATTTTAGTCCTTGGTGGTGTTGGAATGGAAATTCCAACCACCCCTCTACATTAGTGCCAGATGGCAGTGGAAAGCTGGATCCTGGTCTACAGTAGCAGTGATACTGAGTTACTCTGTCATTGCCTGTGTGATGTTCCCATGTGTACAATGGAGACAACAGTACAACAGTTATAAGTATCTGAAACATTTGTAAGATACCTTCCCTACAGCATCCCATTCCTTTGAAAAGCTAGTGCCATGTCCTCTTCTTGCTCTCTTTAATTTCCCTTTGTTCCTTTGCTCTTGTGACCTGAAAGGCTGTGAGGATCGTGAGATGTTTGGAATTTGAACTGCTGCAAAGCCACGTATCTAACCTCATCATTTCCACATGGGACATGTCGCCTCTACAGTTGGTTTGCAGACTTTGAGGTACATGCACCTGCAGCACAGTGGATCATGCTGGTAATGTGATCCACCCAGTACTGCCTGCTATCTCAGCGTTCAAGCACAGCTAGTTGGCTGTGCAGTATCAAGTTTGCTCTGCTGAGCATCCACTGTGATGGCTACCTTTCAGGGATAGCTCTGTATGAAAGGTGGAATAGATAGGAAAGTGGTCACTTGAATGAAAGACACCAGACTACCTGAGTTAACAAGACATAGCTCTTCTGACACAATGAGGCTTTTGGCAACTCATCCCCTGGGGCAGGCTGATTTAGATCCCCCTAGCACATTATGTGCATTAAAATCTCCTTGTAGGAGTGGTTGGGGGAGCTGTGACATCATGTCAAAAAAAGCCACTCTAACAAAAATGTCATTGGTGGCAGATACACATTATAAACTGTAATATCGAATGGCATGTGCATGTCAGTAGCAACTGAATGAATAGCTGTTCTGAAAGGGGCAGATGTTGAGGATAAGTGTCAGTGTACAAAGACAGCTACTACTTCTTTAACCCTGTCCTCACTCAGGTCGTCTTTTTGGTGCAGGCCACATCCTGAGCAAGGTGTGTCACTATGTTTAAAATGTGTTTCCTGTAGACAGTTTCACCTCCTCCACATGTGTTCTGAACCCATTCATGTTTATTGTGGGGTACACCTTCTTCAATTCAGCATGTGGTTTGCATTTAGTCACCTACAATTTGTGGATTTTTTTTAACATCTTGCACTCCCTGCTCCACGCTGGATGTTGACATGAGCAATTGAAACTGAAGTCAGGGGAGGTACATGTAGTTCCTTCAACAAGGGCAGCCAGGAGTTGGAAAGTATTGTCTGGCTTTTAGCCTTAAATATCCACCTTTAATATTATCTGGCAGAATTGGCAAACTGAATATCGTGCAAGCGATCCCAATTTTTCCAGTGATTCATTCACACAATGCATTACATTTTACACTTCAATGACCCTTTCTTCAGTCCAGTCCTCCTCAAGCTCTGCAGTATCCACATGCATGATGTCACTGCAAGTTACTAGTCCTCGATTGTAGTTAAAGGTATGGTGCAGTTCAATGCAATAGCTTACTTACCCACATGTTTTGACTTCAGGAGCTGGGTGCCTTGCTGTGATGTTGCTGTTTTAACCAGTAATGTTCAAATAAGTAGTCGGTTAACAGTTTGTTGGATTCCAGTCAATGCACGGAGCCCTTTCTGTATATACCCCCCTCTCTTAGCATCACAAGAAAGACATTTTGAGATGATGGGCATGCCCTGTTATGAATTATTGACTTAACTTTAGATGAAACCCGCTCAGGAGGACTGCCCTCCCACTCTCTGTAGAATGGGTGTTTTTACTGCCCAATGGACTATCCAAACCATCAGAATCTAGTGTTCAAGAAGTCGTAGTTGCTAGGGTGTTCCCATGACCAGCTAAGGAAACAAACAATCCACCCAAATAAAGCCACACTTGCTTTATACAACTGCGGCATAGAAGGATCCCAAAAGTCGCCCACTAGTGACTGTTCTGCCTCAACAGTAATCCAGAACATCCTAGCACATCTTGAGGTTGCCTTTAAAAAAAAAAAAAAATACAGAGGCTTGTACCACCATCATGATCTGGGTGGTTAAGACAAGATCCTTGTTCCCTGTGACACTCAATATTCCATTGCCATGTGGTGGTCACTGAAGCATGTCAAGATCTTATGGTGACACACAACTGGCAACACTAGTCAGTCCACAGCTCAGGAAAGCCGGGTTCACCAAGCCCATAACCAGCAAACAAACACTGTGCTCCCTCATGTGCTCGCAATTTCGAATGGCCCTGGGGGGCGCATGTGGCTTTATGAAACGTACCACAGACTTAATGAGTACTAACTAACTTGTGGGCAGCACTCTTTTTTCAATATGTTAGATGAAACAGGCATCAGTTTCTTTAGAACATACAAGTCCAGTCACTTCATATCAGCAGAACATGAATCCTAATTTTGATGACAGTTCGTGGCAACCCAAACTGTTAATATATAGATTACTTTTGTAATAAGCTATTTGACATGTCGATCTGGAAAGGATAGAGGCTTTTCTAAATCAAAAGAAAAGGCATACTAGGAGCTATTATAGGCAGACTTTTCAGTGGACTACCGAGTTTTTTTTAGCCTTACATCGATGCGATTCATGGTATCGTTGAAGTTGTGTCTTTTCTTTTCCATCTGTTGAATGCTTGAGTTTATTAGCAAAAATATAAAGTTGACTGACATGCCAAATAGATTGTACAAAAGTAATCTATATGCCTACAAGTTGGGTAGCCAGAAACTGTCATCAGTGTTAAGATTCATGTTCTGTTGAGATGTAGTGATTGGATCTATAGGTTCTAAAGAAACTGGTGCCTGTTTTGTCAAACACATAGAAACAAGACTGCTGCCCACAAACATGCTGTAATGTACAGTGCTATTTGTACAGGACAGAACAGAAATCTGTGGTTAATGCTTATTGAACCTGTGGTATTTTTAATAAAGCCACATGTGACCCCAACGCGCCTGGAGCGCAGTCCGGACCTACCAGTCAGGGAGTTGCGACGCGGCACTAGTGCAGTCGGGTTGGAGCAGCAGTGAGGTCTGCAACGACATGGTTCGCCTGACCAATGCCGCCACGCATCACTTGCCCCTCACCCACCCCAGCCACTTAAGCCCCAGGGCCATTCTAAATAGTGAGCACACCAGGAAGCTCAGTATTTTTTTACTGGGTATGGGCTTTGCGAACCTGAGTTTCCTGGGCTGGGCCTGGTTAGTGCCATCTGTTCTCTGTCACCATAAGCTTTGGGCATGCTTCAGCGAGCACCACATGGTGGTGGAACAATGAGTGTCACAGGCAACAAGGATCTTTTCTTAACCACTCTTATTACGACAGTGTAACGAACCTCCGGAAAGAAAAAAAAAAATCATCATAAAGAAACTGTGTGTTTAAAAACTTTGTTTCGCTTCTTATAGTCTCACTTTACAGCATGATAATGAATTGGTTATTTTTCCTTTATTGGTCACAGTTATTATGATGTTTAAAAATTAAGAAACCTACGGCACTTCACTCAGAGAATTTGCAGTGAAAAACATGGCTGTTTGATCAATGGACTTTAGGTCATGTGTATCTATACAATAAATGACAGTCATGGCAGAAACTGTGGGGGTATACTGCGAGGCAAATTAGGTAAAAAATTCAGTGTGCAAAGTATTATAAAACCTGGTGCACCAATTAAGGGAATTGTGAAATACATGGACAAATTAACTGATAACTTGTCCATTAACAATACATTAATCGTTATTGGTGGCACAAATGACACTGAGAAGCCTCTGGAAGAATTTCAGAAGAACATGATACATTCTTTGGAATATATACTTAAACTCACGCACAAAACGAATGTAATAAGTCATCCAATACAGCATAGAGATGAAGCACAAGTTCTGAATGAAAAAATCAGATCTTTAAATCGTATTATGTTAGAAAAAATCGACACTGCCGTAGGCACATGTAGGAAAAGATTATCTGTGAATTTTGAGATCAAACGCCAGAGACAAAATGAATATACAACTCATGGCTTACATCTAAACAAACAAGGAAAGATTTGTAACAGGCTTGCTTCTTTCATACATGTGACAAAAACTGAAAAAACCAAGTACCGGTACAGGGAAAAAGCATATGCAAATGGACAATCAGATAAAAAGTGCCAGTATCAAAGTTCTTGAAATGAAAGTGCAACCCATGAAAAAACAGACAGTTATGGACCAGTATATAACAGAAAATAAGCTCAAAGAAAGTCACACTTACTAGGTTAAATTTCAAGTCATCAAATGTAGCAACAAGGCAGTCGTTAATTGACAGATGGGTGAAAAAGGTTGAAAAAAAGTGGAAATTGGGAATATTTCAACAGAAGGAAGGTGGGAACCCACATATGGTGCACCAGCAAGCCATATGTCAAACACCATGAATACCGTCTCTGGAAAACATAAGGTTTTTTCCCTACTAAATACACTAGGTCAAATAGTGAGGTAACTCAAATAAACTAAATGAAATATAAATAGTGTTAAATGGCATAAATGATATTTCTGTACTACGCTTTACAGAACACTGGCTCAAAACAAGATATGTTAGAGCAAACATACATTCCTCAGTTCAAACTTGCAAGCAAGTTTTGTAGGAAAATATTCGAGTCATAGGGGTACCTGCGTATATGTTAGAGAAAAATATATCTAAACACAAAGATGATGTAACTTACCAAATGAAAGTGTTGGTATGTTGATAGAGACACTAACAAACACAAACACACACACAAAATTCAAGCTTTCGCAACAAACTGTTGCCTCATCAGGAAATAGGGAAGGAGAGGGAAAGACGAAAGGATGTGGGTTTTAAGGGAGAGGGTAAGGTATGCACTCACGCGCGCGCGCACGCACGCACGCACGCACGCACACACACACACACACACACACACACACACACACACACACACACACACACACACCTCCATCCGCACATATACAGACACAAGCTTGTGTCTTTCCCTCTCCTTCCCTATTTCCTAATGAAGCAACCTTGGGTTGCGAAAGCTTGAATTTTGTGTGTATGTTTGTGTTTGTTAGTGTCTCTATCAACATACCAACGCTTTCGTTTGGTAAGTTACATCATCTTTGTTTTTAGATATGTTTTTCCCACATGGAATGTTTCCCTCTATTATGTTAGAGAAAATATTGAATTCAATATTGAATTCACCATAAACTGCCCTGCGAAAAAGATATAGCTGAACTACCAAGGCACAATACAGTTATTATTTGGGTATATAGGTCACCAGTTGGAGACAAAAAAGTGTTTTACAATCGCATGGAGGAACTCTTGCAAGAAATTCACTCTCTCGAGAAAAATATAATTATATGTGGTGACTTTATCACTGATTTCTTGAAACCCAATAAATTCAGAGATGACATTATAAATCTACTACAATCGTTCAACATCAGTGCAACGGTAACTGAACCAACTCGAGAAACACCAACCTCTGCACCTATTTTGATTAGATCTTGATAAATATGTGTAAATATGGCTATAACACACAAGTTGTAAACGTGGGTTTTAGCGGTCACAATGCTCAAATACTTGCATCAAATATTCCCAGTAGAATATGAAACACTGTAAGGAATTTCAGTACAAAAAATGTCGAATATTTTTGTTCTCTCCTAAAGGGTGAAAGCTGGAAAGATGTATATGACTGTAACGATACCTATGAGAAATATGGTAAGTTTATGGGTACATTCAAACTGTTTTTGAAATGGGTTTTCCCAAGAAAATAACTATGTTTAACTCTACTCAAGAACCAAACAAGTGGGTTACAAAAGGGATAAGGATATCATGTCAAAATAAAAGGACATTGTATGAGTACTCCAAGCAAAATACTAATCCTGACTTTATTACATACTTCCAAGACACAAAAGAATACTAACACGGGTTATTTCAAAAGCAAAACTAGAAAATGACGAAATATTGTGTAATTCCAAGAATAAAATGAAAGCAACCTGGCAAATTATAAAGAAAGAAATGGGCACCAGCCCAGCTAATCGCAGTAATATAGAGCTGATTATGAATAAAAATAAATTAACTGACCCCAAACATATGGCTACTGCTTTCAATAATTATTTCTCTAATATAGCACGGCAATTAATAAATATAGACCTTGACAAATACCAGTCAGTCACTCAGATCAAGAAATTCATTCAAACACATTATTCTTGTATCCAGCAACACCTCAGGAACTGTCATCAATCCTAAAACAATTACCTAATAAATATTCAGTGGGTGTTGATGAAATACCAGATGCTATTATCAAAGTTAGCGCAACATCTATTGTGGAACCACTAACAGACATAGTAAATCCATCTTTTGAGAGTGGTGTGTTTCCAAACAATCTAAAAACTGCAAAAGTAACACCTTTTCATAAGAAGGGTGCAAAAAGTGATATCGCTAATTATAGGCAGTTTGAGTATTGTCAGGCTCCAGCGAAAGTATGGAAAAAATGTTCCTTAAAAGATTAACAGTTTTCTTAAATAAAGAGAGGCTGATAAGTGACCCCCAACATTGATTCAGAGCTGGAAAGTCAACTCAGACAGCAAATTTTGCCTTCTTAAATGAAGTATTAAAAGCAGTGGATGATAAGAAACAAGTATCTGGTATATTTCTGGATCTAACTAAAGCCTTCAATGTTATTGATCATGACATTCTCTTGCATAAATTAAATAATTATAGAATTAGAGGCCAGCCTGAAAGGTGGCTCCAGTCGTACCTCAGCAATCGTCAGCAAATTACAGAAATAAAACACAAAGACAGAGAACCTCGCAAAATTTCTAGTTTTTACAGTAATGAGGAGAAAAATCAAGTATGCAGTCCCACAACGGCCAGTTCTGAGACATGTCCAATTTCTGCTTTATATAAATGACTTGCCTACTAAAGTACATGATGTAACCATTGTACTCTTTGCAGATGACACCAATATTCTTTTTAAATCACAGAATGAGGAAAATCTGCAGGAGGCTGCAATATCAATTATACATACCTTCATGCACTGGTTCAGGACCAATAGATTCATCATAAATTCTGAAAAAACTGTGGCAGTTAACTTCAATACCACACAAAACCTCCATCCTGCAAAAACTGTTTTCACTATCGAAGGAAAAAATGTGTCGAAGGTCAGTCATACAAAAGTTCTAGGCATTCATGTTCAGGCAGATCTGAAGTGGGAGGTGCACCTAACCAATTTACATAAGACACTGGATTCACTAGCACAGGCTGTTAGGATCCTCACTCAGAATACAAGCTGTACATCAGTGCCGATAATGTACCATTCTAGTATACAGTCGCTACTTATGTACGGAATAATTTTGGGCGGAATTCTACAAATTGTACAAAAACATTTAAAATACAGAAAAAGATTATCAGGGTTATAAAAAAGGCTAAATGCAAGGATTCCTGTAGACCCCTTTTGAAAACTCTAAAAAAATATTGCCGCTGCCTTGCTTGTATATATACGAAATACTGATTTTCACAGAAAGGAGCATTTTAAAAAAAGAAAATCTCTCCAGACACCACTATGGTTTACACACATATGAAACTAGGCAGAAGATGAACCTACACATGAACACAGTAAATAAAAACTTATGCAAAAGAGGAGTGTATCATACTGTAGCTACGTTATATAACCACTTGCCTTTTTAGCTAAAATGCATACCAACATTGCATGCATTTAAAATAAAGTTAAAACAGTTCTTGCTTGACCAATGCTTCTATTCTTTGTCTGAATTTATGGAACATCATAATAAGTAAAGCTCATTCCCAAATTTTACTAACTGTCAATTCATAATATAGCTTCTTGTTGTTGTTGTGGTCTTCAGTCCTGAGACTGGTTTGATGCAGCTCTCCATGCTACTCTATCCTGTGCAAGCTTCTTCATCTCCCAGTACCTACTGCAACCTACATCCTTCTGAATCTGCTTAGTGTATTCATCTCTTGGTCTCCCTCTACGATTTTTACCCTCCACGCTGCCCTCCAATGCTGAATTTGTGATCCCTTGATGCCTCAAAACATGTCTTACCAACCGATCCCTTCTTCTAGTCAAGTTGTGCCACAAACTTCTCTTCTCCCCAATCCTATTCAATACCTCCTCATTAGTTATGTGATCTACCCACCTTATCTTCAGCATTCTTCTGTAGCACCACATTTCGAAAGCTTCTATTCTCTTCTTGTCCAAACTGGTTATCGTCCATGTTTCACTTCCATACATGGCTACAGTCCATACAAATACTTTCAGAAATGACTTCCTGACACTTAAATCTATACTTGATGTTAACAAATTTCTCTTCTTCAGAAACGATTTCCTTGCCATTGCCAGTCTACATTTTATATCCTCTCTACTTCGACCATCATCAGTTATTTTGCTCCCTAAATAGCAAAACTCCTTTACTACTTTAAGTGTCTCACTTCCTAATCTAATCCCCTCAGCGTCACCCGATTTATTGACTACATTCCATTATCCTCGTTTTGCTTTTGCTGATGTTCATCTTATAACCTCCTTTCAAGACACTGTCCATTCCGTTCAACTGCTCTTCCAAGTCCTTTGCTGTCTCTGACAGAATTACAATGTCATCGGCGAACCTCAAAGTTTTTACTTCTTCTCCGTGAATTTTATTTAATACCTACTCCGAATTTTTCTTTTGTTTCCTTTACTGCTTGCTCAATATACAGATTGAATAACATCGGGGAGAGGCTACAACCCTGTCTCACTCCCTTCCCAACCACTGCTTCCCTTTCATGCCCCTCGACTCTTATAACTGCAATCTGGTTTCTGTACAAATTGTAAATAGCCTTTCGCTCCCTGTATTTTACCCCTGCCAACTTCAGAATTTGAAAGAGATTATTCCAGTTAACGTTGTCAAAAGCTTTCTCTAAGTCTACAAATGCTAGAAACGTAGGTTTGCCTTTTCTTAATCTTTCTTCTAAGATAAGTCGTAAGGTTAGTATTGCCTCACGTGTTCCAACATTTCCACGGAATCCAAACTGATCTTTCCCGAGGTCCGCTTCTACCAGTTTTTCCATTCGTCTGTAAAGAATTCGTGTTAGTATTTTGCAGCTGTGACTTATTAAACTGATAGTTCGGTAATTTTCACATCTGTCAACACCTGCTTTCTTTGGGATTGGAATTATTATATTGTTCTTGAAGTCTGTGGGTATTTCGCCTGTCTCATACATCTTGCCCACCAGATGGTAGAGTTTTGTCATGACTGGCTCTCCCAAGGCCATCAGTAGTTCTAATGGAATGTTGTCTACTCCCGGGGCCTTGTTTCGACTCAGGTCCTTCAGTGCACTGTCAAACTCTTCGCAGTATCTTATCTCCCATTTCATCTTCATCTACATCCTCTTCCATTTCCATAATATTGTCCTCAAGTACATCGCCCTTGTATAAACCCTCTATATACTCCTTCCACCTTTCTGCCTTCCCTTCTTTGCTTAGAACTGGGTTGCCATCTGAGCTCTTGATATTCATACAAGTGGTTCTCTTCTCTCCAAAGGTCTCTTTAATTTTCCTGTAGGCAGTATCTATCTTACCCCTAGTGAGACAAGCCTCTACATCCTTACATTTGTCCTCTAGCCATCCCTGCTTAGCCATTTTGCACTTCCTGTCGATCTCATTTTTGAGACGTTTGTATTCCTTTTTGCCTGCTTCATTTACTGCATTTTTATATTGTATCCTTTCATCAATTAAATTCAATATTTCTTCTGTTACCCAAGGATTTCTATTAGCCCTCGTCTTTTTACCTACTTGATCCTCTGCTGCCTTCACTACTCCATCCCTCAGAACTACCCATTCTTCTTCTACTGTATTTCTTTCCCCATTCCTGTCAATTGTTCCCTTATGCTCTCCCTGAAACTCTCTACAACCTCTGGTTCTTTCAGTTTATCCAGGTCCCATCTCCTTAAATCCCCACCTTTTTGCAGTTTCTTCAGTTTCAATCTGCAGTTCATAACCAATAGATTGTGGTCAGAATCCACATCTGCCCCTGGAAATGTCTTACAATTTAAAACCTGGTTCCTAAATCTCTGCCTTACCATTATATAATCTATCTGATACCTTTTAGTATCTCCAGGGTTCTTCCAGGTATACAACCTTCTTTTATGATTCTTGAACCAAGTGTTAGCTATGATTAAGTTATGCTCTGTGCAAAATTCTACAAGGCGGCTTCCTCTTTCATTTCTTCCCCCCAATCCATATTCACCTACTATGTTTCCTTCTCTCCCTTTTCCTACTGACGAATTCCAGTCACCCATGACTATTAAATTTTCGTCTCCCTTCACTACCTGAATAATTTCTTTTATCTTGTCATACATTTCATCAATTTCTTCATCATCTGCAGAGCTAGTTGGCATATAAACTTGTACTACTGTAGTAGGCATGGGCTTTGTGTCTATCTTGGCCACAATAATGCGTTCACTATGCTGCTTGTAGTAGCTAACCCGCAATCCTATTTTTTTATTCATTATTAAACCTACTCCTGCATTACCCCTATTTGATTTTGTATTTATAACCCTGTAATCACCTGACCAAAAGTCTTGTTCCTCCTGCCACCGAACTTCACTAATTCCCACTATATCTAACTTTAATCTATCCATTTCCCTTTTTAAATTTTCTAACCTACCTGCCCGATTAAGGGATCTGACATTCCACGCTCCAATCCGTAGAATGCCAGTTTTCTTTCTCCTGATAACGATGTCCTCTTGAGTAGTCCCCGCCGGAGATCCGAATGGGGGACTATTTTACCTCCGGAATATTTTACCCAAGAGGACGCCATCATCATTTAATCATACAGTAAAGCTGCATGTCCTCGGGAAAAATTACAGCTGTAGTTTCCCCTTGCTTTCAGCCGTTCGCAGTACCAGCACAGCAAGGCCGTTTTGGTTAATGTTACAAGGCCAGATCAGTCAATCATCCAGACTGTTGCCCCTGCAACTACTGAAAAGGCTGCTGCCCCTCTTCAGGAACCACATGTTTGTCTGGCCTCTCAACAGATACCCCTCCGTTGTGGTTGCACCTACGGTAGGGCCATCTGTATCGCTGAGGCACGCAAGCCCCCCCACCAACGGCAAGGTCCATGGTTCCTGTCATCTCACTTAATATCTGATATATCACATGTAGAAGCAATGTAGTACACCAACTTACATTATTATGCATTTTGATTATGTCAACAATGTAGTCAAAATGACTACTGTATTGTAAATTAATTAGGTTTACCACTGTTCTATATCACATGTACAAATAATGTAGTAAAATGATTCTTGGACAGATAAATAAATAAATAAATAAATAAATGCAGCCATTATACGAAAAAATTAAGGCTTAAAAATGTGGAATAAATATATTTCACACAGTCATGGTATGCAGCTGCATACCATAGTTGAAGCTGTTCCGCAAGTAATGCTTAATTCATTTGCGTTTTTGGTGTTCCTTTCATCGAGCAATTTATCAGATCAGTCATAGCCACAATCTAAGTTTGCATTCTTATTTTTCTCTAAGTAAATTATGTTCTTGATGACATATGGTCATAAAATGGATTGCTCTCATTCTAGTTAGTATTAAACTTTTATCAGTTAAACAATTACTAAGTAAACTGAATGAATATACAAAAACTGATAGTTTACATAAATATTGCATTCCTTGGTTTCCTAACAATTGAAAATACAGGATGGAATAACTATTTTATAGAAAGAACAGATTACTACTCACCCCACAGAGGAAGCACTGAGTCACAGACTTCACCCCCCACCCCCAAGCAGAGCCTCCCAATGCTGCACCTAGCAGCCCTGTCCTGTCTCCAACACATTCCTGCAACTTCCACCACTCCTACCCAACTATCTCTCCCTCTCCTCACACCATATTGCTTCTATAACTCTCAATACTCCATTACTAAAGCAAATTAAAAAAAGAAAAAAGAAAAAAAAAAAGATCAGGACTTAGCTTCCGGAAACTATAGATGCCATGTGTGTGAGTTGGGATTGTGTGAGAGTTTTCTTCATCTGATGAAGGAGATAGTCTGATAGTTGAATATATCTAGCATTCTTTGAGTTGGGATTGTGTGAGAGTTTTCTTCATCTGATTAAGGAGATAGTCTGATAGCTGAATACATTCAGCATTCTTTTTCATTGTGCCTGTCTAGAACTCAACACCTCCTGTGTGTGGTGAGTAGCAACCTACCCTTTCAATATTATTCTTTTGTTTTAGTTATTGGTTGCTCCACTAAAATGAAACAGAGATTTGTCTTGACTAAAAGCAAACAGAATTTGGACAAGTGAATAGTTCTGTAGTTATTACTGCTACCAAAGAAAATACATCTAATTTCAGAGTAATATCAACAATGTGGTGTACATGATTCAGCAAACAATATGGCCACAGGATCCTCAGACTGCTATCATATAACTGCCACTTTAATTGCATTGAACTAATATGAGTTCAAGTTAAGGGTTATGTGGCAAGGAACAATTAAACAACGCATGCTGAAAGAAATGTAGAGACTGACAAGTGATGCTATGAACCAAATTTGCACTGGTATAATGTTGTAAGCGACACAAAGGAAGTAATGATGGAAGCATAGAAGAATTAATGTATAATGGAAAACAATAATTAAGAACTTATTTTGCTATTATGTTTATTTAATTATTTATATTATATTTCATTAAATTCTGACATCAGTTCTAGTTGCACACAGACAATGTGAAAGTGAGACAGACATAACAGGAGTGCTTCCATTTGTTTTACAGTGTCAACAAAAATTCAATCGCAACTGCATTCACTTTTTACAATTTTTTTCCACGTCTTTAGAGATCTTGTTACTGTGCAACACAGGTGTGACTTAATACTCATTTTACTGTTGTTGTTCACCTTCAAACATGTGATTATGGCATCGTACTATGCCTTGCTGTTCCTAAAGCTGCTGTGGCCACAACCACTGACCTTCCCATTAACGATGAAGATAATGACAACAAGGCGTAAATACTTGCTTTTTTCAGGTGTTAGTGCACATATTGACTACATGACCACACAGCATGTTGTGTACTAGCCGGCAATTCGACTCTCCATCACTGACATCTGTCACCACAAAATTATTTTAATCAAAGTATGCTAGGCGCACACACTTTTACTATTGTGGTGATTTTTGGATTTGTGTCCATCTTGGCAACAATAACGTATTTACTATGCTGTCACTATAGTTCACCCGAATCCTCCTTTGCTTACTCATCATATTAGACCTATTCCTGCATTACCCCCATTCTTGTTGATAACCCTTTACTCAGCTCACCAGAAATTTTGTTCTTCCTATCATTGTGCTACACTAACTCATATTATAACTTAACTCAACATGTCCTCTTCTCTTTTCAGGTTGTCTAACATAACTGCCCAGTTAAGGGATCTATCATTTCATACTTCAATCTAGAATGAAAGATTTGTTTTTCTAATGACATCATTCTCCTGAGTAGTCCTGTCCGAACATCTGAATGGGAGACTTTTAGCTGTAGAATATTTTATCCGAGAGAATGTTATCATTATTAATCCAAACAGTGGAGATGCATGCACTTGGGAAATGTAATGGCTGAAAATCCCCTTGCTTTCAGCTGAGCATGGTACCAACATAGCAAGGCCAAGTTGACTAATGTTTCAAAGTCAGATAAGTCACCCCTCAGATATGGCTGCAACTATCGTACAACCATCTGTATAACTGAGGTGCACCAACCCCCCCTCCCCCTCTTTCACATTACAGTCCTTGGTTTGTAAGGAGAGTCACAAATCTAATACATGAAACAGACATGATTATCATATCATACTGGGTAACGAAAGAGCATTGTAATCCATTTGCTGCTGGAAGACATTTCACTAATGGGATGCCACATTGCGTACAGCACCTTCACGAAAATCAAAAAGGCAATTCAAAACAGTTTTCATTGGAAAATGTATACACTCACTTTCTATTATATTTTTATGCAGGTTTAAAAAATGGTCCAAATGGCTCTGAGCACTATGGGACTTAACTTCTGAGGTCATCACTCCCCTAGAACTTAGAACTACTTAAACCTAACTAACCTAAGGACATCACACACATCCATGCCCGAGGCAGGATTCGAACTTGCGACCATAGCGGCCGCACGTTTCCAGACTGAAGCGCCTAGAACTGCTCGGCCACAGTGGCCGGCATGCAGGTCTAGAACATTATCAGTAGGTAATGTTTGCTTACTGATATCTTATGTGTAACGTGTTTTTCTCTTGCTTTATTTCATACCTATTAAATTTCAGTATTAGTGATATGATTTATTAATGTGAATATACAAAATAATGATATTGTCCATGACTCTAAAGCTATTATGGGCAAACAAAGATTATTATTATTTCTTTCCTTTCTCAGACGTTATGTCTGGTTAAAAATGGAAAGTGACGTGGACCTTGATCAAGCGTGACTTCCTTTTAACTGTATGGTATATGTTACATTGCATTTAGGAACTTTCGGGTAATTGAACATGTATCAGTAATTACAGATTTCGGTTATAATAGAGGGAAACATTCCACGTAGGAAAAATATATCTAAAAACAAAGATGATGTGACTTACCAAATGAAAGTGCTGGCAGGTCGACAGACACACAAACAAACACAAACATACACACAAAATTCAAGCTTTCACAATAAACTGTTGCCTCATCAGGAAAGAGGGAAGGAGAGGGAAAGACGAAAGGATGTGGGTTTTAAGGGAGAGGGTAAGGAGTCATTCCAATCCCGGGAGCGGAAAGACTTACCTTAGGGGGAAAAAAGGACGGGTATACACTCGCACACACACACATATCCATCCACATATATACAGACACATATATACAGACACAAGTGTCTGCTTGTGTCTGTATATATGTGGATGGATATGTGTGTGTGTGCGAGTGTATACCCGTCCTTTTTTCCCCCTAAGGTAAGTCTTTCCGCTCCCGGGATTGGAATGACTCCTTACCCTCTCCCTTAAAACCCACATCCTTTCGTCTTTCCCTCTCCTTCCCTCTTTCCTGATGAGGCAACAGTTTGTTGCGAAAGCTTGAATTTTGTGTGTATGTTTGTGTTTGTTTGTGTGTCTGTCGACCTGCCAGCACTTTCATTTGGTAAGTCACATCATCTTTGTTTTTAGATATAATTACAGATTTCTGTAGTTGTATATATACGTTTGGATGTAGCTGTATTGCGTTGATGTACCGGTGGATATTGTGTGGTATGACTCCTGTAGTTGATAGTATAATTGGTATAATGTCAACTTTATCCTGATGCCACATGTCCTTGACTTCCTCAGCCAGTTGGATGTATTTTTCAATTTTTTCTCCTGTTTTCTTCTGTATATTTGTTGTATTTGGTATGGATATTTCGATTAGTTGGGTTAATTTCTTCTTTTTATTGGTGAGTATGATGTCAGGTTTGTTATGTGGTGTTGTTTTATCTGTTATAATGGCTCTGTTCCAGTATAATTTGTATTCATCATTATCCAGTACATTTTGTGGTGCATACTTGTATGTGGGGACATGTTGTTTTATTAGTTTATGTTGTATGGCAAGTTGTTGATGTATTATTTTTGCTACATTGTCATGTCTTCTGATGTATTCTGTATTTTCTAGTACTGTGCATCTGCTTGTGATGTGATCTACTGTTTCTATTTGTTGTTTGCAAAGTCTGCATTTATCTGTTGTGGTATTGTGATCTTTAATAATATGGTTGCTGTAATATCTGGTGTTTATTGTTTGATCCTGTATTGCAATCATGAATCCTTCTGTCTCACTGTATATATTGCCTTTTCTTAGCCAGGTGTTGGATGCCTCTTGATCGATGTGTGGCTGTGTTACATGATATGGGTGGTTTTCTTTTCCCAATTTACTTTCTTCGTATCTGTTGATGTTATGTGATCTAAAGGTTTGTAGAGGTGGTTATGAAATTGCAATGGTGTAGCCGATGTATTTATATGAGTGATTGCTTTGTGTATTTTGCTAGTTTCTGCTCATTCTATAAAGAATTTTCTTAAATTGTCTACCTGTCCATAATGTAGGTTTTTTGTGTCGATAAATCCCCTTCCTCCTTCCTTTCTGCTTAATGTGAATCTTACTGTTGCTGAATGTATGTGATGTATTCTGTATTTGTTGCATTGTGATCGTGTAAGTGTATTGAGTGCTTCTAGGTCTGTGGTACTCAATTTCACTACTCCAAATGAGTAGGTCAATATTGGTATAGCATAAGTATTCATAGCTTTTGTCTTGTTTCTTGTCATCAATTCTGTTTTCAGTATTTTTGTTAGTCTTTGTCTATATTTTTCTTTTAGTTCTCCTTTAATATTTGTATTATCTATTCCTATTTTTTGTCTGTATCCTAGATATTTATAGGCATCTGTTTTTTCCATTGCTTCTATGCAGTCGCTGTGGTTATCCATTATGTAATCTCCTTATTTAGTGTGTTTTCCCTTGACTATGCTATTTTTCTTACATTTGTCTGTTCCAAAAGCCATATTTATATCATTGCTGAATACTTCTGTTATCTTTAGTAATTGGTTGAGTTGCTGATTTGTTGCTGCCAGTAGTTTTAGATCATCCATGTACAGCAAATGTGTGATTTTGTGTTGGTATGTTCCAGTAATATTATAGCCATAATTTGTATTATTTAGCATGTTGGATAGTGGGTTCAGAGCAAGGCAGAACCAGAAAGGACTTAATGAGTCTCCTTGGTATATTCCACGCTTAATCTGTATTGGCTGTGATGTGATATTATTTGAATTTGTTTGGATATTAAGTGTGGTTTTCCTATTTTTCATTACTATATTTAGGAACTGTATCAATTTAGGATCTACTTTGTATATTTCCAATATTTGTAGTAACCATGAGTGGAGTACACTATCAAAAGCTTTTTGGTAATCAATGTATGCATAGTGTAGTGACCTTTGTTTAGTTTTAGCTTGATATGTCACCTCTGCATCTATTATCAGTTGCTCTTTACATCCTCGTGCTCCTTTGCAGCAGCCTTTTTGTTCTTCATTTATAATTTTGTTCTGTGTTGTATGTGTCATTAATTTCTGTGTAATGACTGAAGTTAATATTTTGTGTATTGTTGGTAGGCATGTTATGTGGCAATATTTTGCTGGGTTTGCTGTGTCTGCTTGACCTTTAGGTTTCAGATAACTTATTCCATGTGTAAGTGAATCAGGGAATGTGCACGGGTCTGCAATGTAACAAATAATTTAGTTAGATGTGAATGTGTTGAGGTAAACTTCTTAAGCCAGAAATTTGCTATTTTATCTTTTCCAGGGGCTTTCCAATTGTGCGTGGAATTAATTGCTCGGGTGACTTCATGTTGCAAAATTATCACTTCAGGCATTTGTGGTATCATCTTGTATGTGTCTGTTTCTGCTTGTATCCACTGTGTATGTCTGTTATGTTGTACCGAGTTTGACCATATGTTGCTCCAGAAGTGTTCCATGTCTGTTATGTTTGGTGGATTGTCTATTTTAATGTGTTATCTATTGTCTGGTAAAATTTCTTTTGGTTTGTGTTGAATGTTTGGTTTTGTTTCCTTTTATTTTCACTTTTTTTGTATCTTCTAAGTCGTTTGGCCAATGCTTGTAACTTCTGCTTCTTTTCATCTAATTGCTCTATCACTTCTTGTTGTGAGATTTTACCTAACCTTTTTCGTTTTTTGTCTGATATTTCATTTCTTATAAATTGTGTTAGCTGCCTGATGTCTTTTCTCAGTTTTTCTATTCTGATCTGTAGCCTGTGTTGCCATGCTAATTTTGTGGGTTTCTTCTGTGTGTTGGTTGGTTCTGATCTCTGCCTAGAGTGTATATTTAGTGTAGTGAGTGCTCCTATATAAACCAGTAGTTGTAACTCTTCCATAGTTGTATTTTCATTTATTTTGTTGTGTATGATTGTGTTGATAGTTGTTATTGTTGTTTCGACTTGTGCGTTATTTGGAGGTCTATGCAAGAATGGTCTAATGTCTGTATTTGTGTCTTTGTATTCTATATATGTCAGCTGAAATTTTTCTTCTATATCTAACATGTGTGTCGCTTCATTTTCTATTTGTGCTTGTTCTGGTGGCTGTCTTAAGATTTTGTTTTCCTCTGATTGTGTAATTGATGTGTGTTGTTCTTTGTTTGTTTGCTCTGGGATGTTTGAGTCCATTACTGTAATTTCTCCTTCTTCTGATTGCACATTATTTTGTTCCAGTTGTTGTTTGATGTTTTCTAATTCTGCCTGGGCTATCCTGTTATTTTTTATTATTACACGGATCTGATCAGCTAGTTCTGTTAAAAATTTCAATTCTGGGTATCTGGTAATAAATGTTGTGTTCCTAAGTTTGTTGCTTTGTAATAACAGAACATGAGGTGTCAGTTAACGTCAGGAAGCATATCCTGCAAAACACCTCTATTTGGATTTAAATCATTTTCCGTGTGGCTAGCAGTGTCGTTACCATTGTGGACGGGCATAGGGTTCAAGCGTCGTCCCCGACCATGACAGTGCTTGTCCGAGGCTTATTATTATTATTATTATTATTATTAGAAACATCCAACCTGACCCTGAAATTTGTGAATTCAGTTTAAAGACATAGCTGAAAATCATACAAAACTTCAAGATCCATTGGTAATTAATAGTAAATTTATTTTTCTATAATCTAACAATGTGAATGAAACACTGACTACAATTAAGTACCTTAAACCAAAATTCTCCTTTCGCATTGACAACATGCCATGATATATAGCTTAAAGTCACATGCTATCTCTGTAGCAAAGACCCGTTAGACCTCCAACTATTTGCTGTCAGATGACGCAGTACCAGAAAATCGAAACATAACATTTACATCTCTTAGAAATAGGTTAAGGACAGGCAAACCTATGTTTATAGCATTTGTAAACTTAGAAAAAGTCTTTGACAATGTTGACTGGAATACTCTCTTTGAAATTCTGAAGGTAGCAGGAGTAAAATACACGGGGGGATATGCTATTCACAACTCATACAGAAACCAAATGGCAGTTATAAGAGTTGATGAACATGAAAGGGGAGCAATGGTTGAGATATAAGTGAGCAAGGGTTGTAGCCTATCCCCAATGTTATTCACTCTGTACACTGAACAAACAGTATAAAAAAAAAAAAAAAAAATTTGGAGTAAGAATTAAAGTTCAGGGAGAAGAAATAAAAACTTTGAGGTTGCCAGTGGCAGTGTAATTCTGTAAGACACTACAAAAAAAAAAAAAACCTGGAAGAGCAGTTGAACAGAACGAACAGCATTTTGAAAGGAGGACATACGATGAGGAACAACAAAAGCAAAACAAGGATATATTGGGAGAATTAGGTCAGGGAATGAGGCACTAAAAGTAATAGATGATGTTTGCTATTAGGAAATCAAAATAACTGATGATGGCGGAAGTAGAGAGGATATAAAACATAGGCTGGCAATGGCAAGAAAAGCATATCTGAAGAAGAGAAATTTGTAAACATTGAATATGGATTTAAATGTTTAGAAATCTTTCCTGAAGGTATCTGTCTAGAGTATAGCCATGTATGGACAACAAACAGCTTAAACAAGAAGACAAAAAGAGGCTTTTGAAATTTGGTGTTACAGAAGAATGCTGAAGATTAGATAGGTAGATTATGTAACTAATGATGACACATCCTAAGGTGTCAAGGGGGTCATCAAGTTTAGTATTGGAGGGAAATGTGGGGCATAAAAATCATAGAGGGAAACCAATAGATGAATACAGTAAGTAGATTCAGAAGGATGTAGATTGCAGCAGTTTCGGATATGAAGAGGCTTGCACAGGACAGAGCAGCATGGAGAGCTGCATCAAACCAGTCTACCGACTGAAGACCACAACAATGACTTCAAACCACGTTGTTTCTACAAAACCTTTCACACAATAGTTAGGCCTATTGATATTAATAGGTCTAGTTACTTCTGTAACTCAATGTAACTTCCATATATCAAAATTTACCAAGAGAGCCATTTTTTGTTTGTGAATGAAAATTTGAAGGTAACTGACAATTAAGAGCAGAATTAAAAATAATTTTTAATACCTTTCATAGGCATTTGACTTCTCAGGCTACACTGTCTTTGTATCAAACTAGAATATGTTAGCAGTGAGAGAACAGGCAACAAATTCATATCTGCAAAACAGAGAATAAATAGCTGAACTCCTCTAAGAAGAAATAAACATTCCAACTACACAGAAAAGTAGGTGACCAAGAACCTGCCATGCCACATATACGCCAAATTCGTAAAAGACCGAAATTTCTAAGAAAATACCCAAGAGTTACAGAATGGAATTAAAAAGTGAATCTGACACATTGGCTTTCTGGAGACAATCTGATTACAAACACACAAAAACCAGTTACAATGTACTAACATATTAGCTAATAATGTAAAACCACCCTCCATTACAGAAGAACAAAGATCTAAATATTAGATTTACAACTGTAAACATGACCTGCAAGCAAAAACGTTATGTACAAAAATTGAAATAACATGAATATCTGAATCTTTTGCTATTAAAATATTGTCAGTGTCAACAATGCACATTCTGTAAATGGAGCTGGCTGCACCAACAATATATTGTTTACATGCAAGAAATGAGGGGTAATGTTAACAAAAAGCCATCCATTGAGGCAAACATTAGCAATATGTGTTTCACGGCAAAAGTGTTGACAGCCCCTCAATTTTTTACTGAAATGATTAAAAGGTTCGGTAAAGCACAACACAATACTTTCTGCTGGTAGTATGGTGTCAGATGAACCTACAATACCAGATGTCTACTTTGCACTGTGAACAATGATATTGTCGTGCACGACATCATACACGAAAAGAGACAAAACATAATAATGAAAATGTACATTTTGATTCTACATTATTTTTTGAAATATGTAGGTTGCGGTGACAAAGACCTGATGTGTAGCACAAGGTCTAGTTATTTTGGTAGCAATTGCAACCTATGTCCTCAATTATTTGCTGCATGTATTCCAATCTCTGTCTTCCTGTACAGTTTATTCTTATGAGTAGTTTACGTCTGCTATTTTGATCATCTCATGAGTGGTATTGGCAGGTTCAATATATCTGTAATGTCAGTTTTTTAAAACTGATTTCATATGTTCTACAGAATTTACTATGTGAATTTGAGAAATCCAAGAGTGCATGTAGATTGAAGTAATTAGCAAAACCAAAAAAATCAATTTTTTTGCAACTTATACAGAAATTGTGTTACTACAAATACCTGAGCATGCTGTACACCATGATTTATGAATAATAACCATAATTGGTTTCTGGGTCAATCTCGAAACTTCTATTGCCTTTTCCAAATCTAGCCACTGATATTGAGGCCCAAATCCTGAAACAACCAAAATAAATAAATAAATAAAATTGACACTTAAAGAGACAATTATTTGTATTATTTGTTCAAATGAGATTCGCAGCCAGTAAGAAAACATACTTAATGATTTCTGCACTTCAAACTTTGTTTCCTTAATGTTGTGATTCCAGGATTGATATATATTCTCTTACACAGTTTACACATTTTATTAATTCCATAAATCATTTTTAGCAATGAGATATAAAAATACTGATAATAACGTAAAAAGAAACCGAAAACATGGGAAGCAATACACAAACAAATGTTAACTAACAAGGTAGATGCAGATATTTGATGGCTTTTACAAACTCATCTTTTATAACTGGTCATTAGGCACACTATACCTGTACTGTGTGTATTAGAAAAATTACCAGTATTCTAGACCTGCAATTTGCATGGGTGACAAATATGGCTAAAAACTGCAAAAGAGGTAGAAAAAGAGAACTAAAAATTTACTTGTCTTAAATGATCATTGTCCACATCACTGAATATTTCATTAATGAATTTTCACTCTGCAGGACAGTATGTGCTGATTTTAAATGTCACAGCAGATTAAAACTGTGCCAAACCAAAACTTGAACACTGCCATACATAATGAGTGATGTTTGAATAGTTCAGTGAGCAGAATATTTGCATGCGAAAGGCAAGGGACCCAGGATCAAGTCTCAGTCTAGTGCACAGTTTTAATCTGTCAGAAAGTATCGAGTCATCACACACTCCACTGCAGAGTGGAAATCATCTAGGCTGTGGCTAGGTCAATTCTCCATTATAATGTTGCTTCCAGGAATACTAGTTTCAAAGGTATGCAGGAGAACTTATATGAAGTTTGGAAGTTAGGAGGGGGTAAGGCACAAGTGAAGCTGTGAAGGTAGATCAGGCTCCAATAGCTCAGTCAGTAGAGCACTTGCACGTGAAAAACAAAAATTACAGTCTATAGTTCTAGTCCAGACAACTGTTTTAATCTGCCAGACAGTTTCTACTGAATATCATTTATACACATCTCTAACCAATGTGATACTGTGAGCAGGTTCAAATGCATATAGACTCTTTGTTATGCAGAGATGATGAGACTTGCACAGGTCAAGTTGCATAAAACCAGTCTTTGGACTGAAAACAACAGCAAAAAAGTGATTGACACCTGCTGCCAATAAACGTCCAATGACAACTGTTGTGTTTCATTCTTCAACTTTTACTTTTCATATTTCCTTAGTCTTAAAAACCAACTGCTATTCTGGTATGGCCTGGTACAAAATGTATATTAGAGTGATTGTACAAGTATGAATGTTAGAATGGGCATTAGCTGAAAAGTAATACCTCCAAATTTATGTGAACATCCTTTTTTTTCTTTCTTTTTTTTCTTTTTTTTAATAATAATAATAATCACCATCTGTGTTCTTCCCTGGGGCAGGTCTTCACATGTAACTCTACATACAGTACTTTCATTCGCTAACCTCTTTTGTTTTCTCATAATTGTTAAATATCTTTATAATATCCAAGATCTGGCACCTTCTTCTTCTTCTTCTTCTTCTTCTTCCATTCACCATTCCTTCCATAGCACCCATCAGTAAACAATCTTCTTATCCATGTCCAACCCAATTGTGTTTCCACTTCCAGATTACCTTTAAAATCTCTCTCTCTTCCCCAACTCTTCTCAACACCTCCTCATTTCTCACTTTGTCTACCCATTTTATCCCTTTCATCCTCCTCCAAATCCACATCTCAAATGCTTCTGCTCTTGTTTTAAATTTAAAAAAAAATATTACACTATAAATCTTATTTTATATGCCTACATATCTATAATCCTGTGTCAATAGAGCACCAAATTGAAGCACATAACATGCCAGAATGTAAGGTAAATGCATGAGAAACAGTGTGCTGTAATCAAGTTTCGAATTTGAAGAGTTCATCCACAAATAGAGCACCCTCTTTTTTAGCTTGACAATGCCACACGAGCACCACTACATCTGCAACAATCCAACGCCTTGGGTTCACTGTCGTCGATCATCATCCATACATTTCCGACTTGCCCCCCCCCCCCCCCCCATCCAATTTTCATCTGTTATAAAAGTTAAAGGAACACCTTTGAGGACTTCACTTTCATAGTAGTGAAGCGGTGCAAGCAGAAGTGAGAGTCTGGCTCCATAAATGAAGTCAAGTCTTCTACAATGACAGTAACAACAAACTGGTCTCTTGGGAGAAATATGTTCATTGCGACAGTGTGAAACAAAGACATAGACATGAAGAATAAAGATATAGATGTTAATAATGTTTGTTCTGTTTCAAAAGCTTTAAGAATTTTCACATAAAAAATTTGGAGGCATTACTTTTCAGCACACCCTTGTATATACATAAACAGTGCCAAAGAACATTTAAATACATCCTACCCCACAACACTGGTGCATCCTGAATTAGATCAGAACACAGTCAGACAGATGTGCAGCATTGCTGCATCAATGGGGATTGAAGTCCTCCCTGGAATATCACTGCATTGAAGAGCACCAAACAGAAAGTTACATAACATTTTAATGTTCCTTCAGAGCATTCAAAGGAACAATGAAACACCTTTACAATTTGTTTGCAGGAGCTTATGATCCGATTCCCAGCCTCGACTTAAGAGCTATGAACCCATGCTGAACTTAAGATTGTGTGTATCTGTATAGAAATGTATATATTTGTAGTAAATAGTTGTCTGTATTTCTCAGTCATCAAACAATAAATAAATAAAATATACTACTATACAGTAAAAGTGTCTTCTGAAAAATTCTAGCATGAGCCTTCAAAAATCTTTTCGCTCACACCTATGTTCATGTTTTACACTGAGCACATGGATTCTTAATGATAAAGAAGTGGAGGAAAGAAACAAAAAGTGAATAGAAGTTGTGATACCAATGGAAACCTCCACCACCCTCCAATATAACATGAAAATGGAGTTATGGAACTGTGTCACACCATTTACACAGTATTGCCAGTTCTAGTGCAATAAAGTCTTAGCTGTGATGACAGACTGATCTGCAGCGTAGCCTGGTGTCTACGTAAGGTCGGAGGGTCACGATTTAATGAGTTACTGTAACCAACAGATGTGAATACAAAATAAAAATTTTGTTAGCCTTGATCTATAGCATAGCCTGAGCACTATATTTCGCACTTTTCAGTAAAAAGAACTAAAACTACAAGGTACATTGAGAAAAGCTGTATCTCATAATAAACAAACCCAATGAACCTTTAGGTGCATATTCTGTACGTAAGTTGTGCATAAACTATAAAATAAATGCAACATAATAAATTTCAGATTTGGATGAAATGTGGAACAGTGGACTGTAACAAAAAAAGTACACACAATTTCCACACAATGTAGCTGTCAATAAGTCAAAGACAATTTCTGCACTACAGTCCACCTTTTTTTCTTCAGTAGCATGCAAGAAATGGGGAATTCTTGGAGAAACAGAAGTGTTGCTCCATCAAAAACTTTCTCTGGAACTGACCATAAAAACACTTCCGTTTGGCTGAGAGTTTGAGAATTGGTATGTAATACCTCAATTGACCTCCTTTTATACTTTAAATCACAGAATCTTGCTTGTAACATGAGGGATTCTGAGTTACTCTCACGGTTTCTTTTCATAAACGGTAATTGATTATAATGATGTGAAATGAGTCATTTTACATTCACATTACATAATCTTTTTAAATATATGGCTACAGCTGATGATCTACAACTTACATATTTTTTGAGTAGTGCTATGAATTAATAATTCCTAACATCACCTTTTACACATCACAAAATTAGAAATTCTTCCATGAAATAGGAGCTGTCAAGGAGAAACTTTTTAGTTTATAAATTTAACTTTGCAGTCTGTCAGACATTTTGCATCATTGGATAAGTTATCAAAAAGTTTGCTGGCAAAACTGTGCACCCCTTATCTCTCCGTGGATCATTTCTTACAATGATACTGGACACTTCATGTTTACATAAATCTTGCATATACATAGCTAGTTACAAAACGATAGTACATACACATATATTTAATAGAATTTTCAGAGAAAATGTCATTAAACTACATTGCAAAAAATGTATACTGACACACTGTTTAATTGTTTATTTCAAGATATTCTTTAACGCTGTAAGGGCAAATATTGATCAGATGTCTTTTTAATTTTCTTTTTAAAAGAGACATACTTTCTATCATCTGTATACTTTGTGGTAATCCATTGTACAGTATGCGCCCAGCATTTACAGGTTCTTTGTTAATTTTAGCCTACTTCCTTCTATATGATAATTATTTTTTATTCTTGTATTATGTTTGTGATATTTTCTGTTTAACAATGCAGTGCAGTTAATTTATAAGTAGATTAATTGTTTCATATATATACTGATGCTACTGTTAAAATTTTTAGCTTCCTGAATTTATTTCTGCCCGATTCTCTAGGTGATACTTTCGAGATGCATCATATGTGGCTCTTTTTTGTAATCTTAATACTCTTTGTGTGTGCACATTTGCAGCATTTCCCCAAGCCAGGGTGTCATATGAGAGGTGTAAATGGAGTAGTCCATAGTACATTGTTTTTTGTGTGTGTCTGTTTACTGACTTTGACATTTTTCTCATCAGAAATATGCTTGGAACTATGTGCCCGACTGTGATGTTATCCAAAGTGTGTTTTTTGTTTGCATATATGTTGTTTCCATTTATAAAGAGATTGTTTTCCCTGAAATAATTGTTTCCACTTTTTCATATTTAGCGAAGCCTTCTCTTGCAGGTCATCTGTTGTAGTACCGGTAACAACAAATGAAGTGTCATCTGCATACATGACTATACTATTAGATACTGATTTGATCATATCATTGACATACAAAATGAATAGTAGTGGACCAAGGACAGATCCTAGAGGAACTCCATATATCACAATTTCAAAATTTGAAAAGGCACCTGTAATATTACTTTTCAATTTTGTTTTATTTCTACACACCGCCTTCTATTTTCCAAAAAAGATTTAATGATATCTACTGCCTCCCTCCTTAAACCATGACAATAAAGCTTTTCTAATAGGATATCATGATGTACACAATCAGATGCTTTAGATAGGTCCAGGAATATACCACAATTCTGTAAGTAGGCCTTGGATTACAAAAGGTATAAAACAGTCATGAAAAACAATAAGGGAAACTTATGCTGCAGTAAGATTATCTAAAGATGTAGAAAAATGGGAACACTATAGATCATACTGTAAAATTTTAAAGGAACTAATACAGAAATCAAAAGCCCTTTATTATGAGGAGAAATAGATAATTCTAACAATAAAATAAAAACAATTTGGAGCATTGTAAAAAAAGAAACAGGAAGAGATACAACAAGCAAAGAAAAAGTAAATAAAATCAGATATGAAGGTACCCTAGTACATAAACCCGAAAATGTGACTGAGATTTTTAATAAACACTTCCTAACAGTAACTCAACAGACAGGTTGCAAGCCCAATGTTGATGAAGCTGTAACTCTTTGTCAAGCTATATATCAAACACAATTTCAGAAATGTACCTTAATCCTGTCATTGTAGATGAAATTCAAAAAATCATCATATCTCTAAAAAGTAATAACTCTGCAGCGGTTGATAATATTTCTAGTAATTTATTGAAATGTTCTTGTGTGTGGATAAGGGACATTCTCTGTCATATTTTCAATGCTTCCCTTCAGAAAGGTGTTGTTCCCAGTAGACTTAAGTATGCCATTGTGAAGCCCCTGTACAAAAAGGGCGATAAAACTGAACTAACTATCAACCTATCTCTTTGCTGACAGCTTTCTCTAAAATTCTAGAAAAGCTAATACATGTAAGAATTACTGATCATCCCATGAAGAATGGAGTTATCAGCAAGAGCCAATTTGGGTTTCAAAAGGGCTGTTCAACAGAAGATGCAATCTACGCACTTGCAAAAGAAGTCCTAGAAATCCTTAATGAAAAATGCTAGCACTTGGTGTCTTCTGTGAATTGTTCTGTGTTGATCACCAGATTCTATTGCAAAAAGCAAAATTAGTAGAAATAAGTGGTGTTGCAGGCAACTGGCTACATCGTATCTCCAAGACAGGAAACAAAAGTCTTGAATAGCTCAGGTGGAGTATGTGATGTTTCCTCACATTCTGAATGGAGTTCCATTACATGTGGAGTGCCTCAGGGTTCAATGCTTGGGCCACTATTATTACTGATTTTTATAAATGATCTACCACCATGTACAAGCCTGCTGCGTAAATTTACTTTATTTGCTCATGATATTACAATTTTTATGAGCAGTATAACAGATAGCAATCTTGAGGAATTCATTAATCACATACTCTCAGATGTGGTCAATTGGTTCAAGGTGAATGGTCTCTCATTTTTTCAGTTCTGTACAAAAACAGAAAGAGAAAGAGAAATAAGTGTGACGTGGTAATCAGCCAATAGAAAGAATGGAAACAACAAAATTTCTTAGAGTGCACATTGACAAGAAAATAAGCTGGTCTTCGCATATTATAGATCTCTGTAAGAGGCTTAGCTCTGCTACGTATGCTTTACGAGTTGTCGCTACATGTGTTGAACCTAACACGGCAAAAGTGGCATACTATGGCTATTTTCACTCACTTCTTGAATATGGCATTATTTTTCAGGGCAACCAGCCATTAGCAAGGAAAGTGTAAGTGTTCATTGCTCAGAAGTGGGCTTCGAGTAATATGTGGACGCGCCCAACAGACTCGTGTAGAAATAGCTTTCGAAAACTTAAAATGCACACAACTACATGCCAATATATTTTTTCTCTCATGTGTTTCGTCTGTAAAAATACACACATATTTCAACCAAACAGTAATTATCACAAGCACAACACACGGAGGGAGAATGGCATACACAGCGAGCATAGAAATTTGAGCTTGGCACAAAAGGGAATCCACTACACTGGAACAAAACTATTCAGTGCTCTTCCTCCTAAACAAAGACAGAGATTCATAACGAGAGTAAATTAAAGAAGCACTAAAAATATTTCTGCTAGAAAAAGCTTTTTACAGTCTAGATGAATTTTTAAATAAATAAATTGTAAAATTTTAATATTATATAATACAAGTTGACATAATGCCACTAAGAATGTTACTAAACTTGAGCTCTGTATCCGTTTTTCCATAGTGCTTTAATGATTCTAAGAAAATATGTATCGTCTTTTTTCTGTATCGCTGCTCAGAGAATGTACTGTGTAAATTTTTATATAATTATCTACTCAAACGTCTGTATATGCTGTAAGATTATCATATGGTATTTGTAAAAAACTGACTCATTCCACGTCCTTGTGAACCCAACATAGTTGGACCTATGGAACACAAAATCAAATCAAACCACAGACTTTCTTCTGTTCATCAAGTGCTTTAGTTACAAGTGTTACGAATTCAGCTACTGCTGTTTTGGTAGATTTACCCTTTCTGAATCCATGTTGTTCATTATTAAGAATATTGCATGTTTGTATAAAATTTAATATTTTGTCTATTATTATGGTTTCTATTATTTTCGAGAGTACAGATGTAATAGTTACATGTCTGTAATTTCCTGGGTCTTTTTTACAGCCTCCTTTATGTATAGGGATTACTTTACTCTTTTTCAGGCACATTGGAAATATTCCGTTTTCTATAGATAAGTTTATCAGACAGGCTAATGGACTAATAAAGTCATTTTATCTCATGGTATTGTAACTTTGTACATCATTCGCTTATGAACTGCAGTGGATTTTTTACAATAAACATCATGAGGGACTAAATATACTGCAAAATAGTACTCAAAATACTGATGTCTACAAGATGACTGTGGGTTAACACCACATATTATTCTTAGAACCAGTTTTTGGGCAATGAAGACTTCCTTTCTTTCTTAAATATGAGTCACCCCAGAACAATATTCCATATGACATTACTGAATGAAAATGTGCAAAATAAGTCATCTTACTGACTTCCCTCCCCAAATTTGTAATGATTCAAAGTGCGAATGTGGCTGAACTAAGCTGCTTTAGAAGTTACAAAATATTTTTTTTTATGTTTCTACAGTAGAACAAAAGCAAACTGGTGCTTTTCATTTATTATAATGTTGTTCTACGAAGAACTGATGGAAGATTCTATTAATATGTTTTTTCTTTTTTTTCATTTAAATTCTCATCAATATGAACATCAAACTTTTTTGACACTTCCACAGTATTTATTTCTATAGCTTGCTGTCAACATTCTGCTTCAGACACTCCTGATCATCAGTTTACACTTAAAATTCGTCGGTAAACACTACACTTAAGAATTATCGCAACAACTTAGGGACAAGACACTTTTCCCAAAATAATATGGAACACTATTATACCATACTTTTACATCTTGAATATGCAGCACTGAATGCAAGAACTCACCATATTGTCAAAATCTTTTGACAGTAAAGGATGATGAAACTATAAATTATACACTAGTGTCACACTGCACAGAATGAATATCAAATCCCCACCATCAAATCAGCCGAATTCCATAACTGCTTTGCCTGACATGTGTTTAATTACTAGCATATAAAATTACAAGGAAACTGAATTTCTGCCCATAACTTACCTTCAGGAGTCGAAATTCCCATATGGTCGATAGTACTTTGAAATCTAGTCAGCCATACAGTCTCCTTGTATTTTTACATTTTTCTCCAATAAATTCCCCTTTTAGTATCAACATCTTCCACAGTAAATAGGTAAAATCAAACAATGGAAACTCCTGGTTGGAATGTCAACAATACTGACACTAGTGCATTTATGCTTAAATAGTATTATGGAAAAAATAATAATTTATGTAATGACAAATGCAAATTAATTTTCTTGTTTCTTTAATTATGTTCCATATATTACACACACTAATCACTTAGGAAGTAGGATGTGTTAGTTTTCATGCAAGCAAGAAAATGGTGACAGCATTATGAGTAACAAGAGAATAAAGCCCTAGGAAAGAATTTAAGTGGCGAGATCATGCACAAGCTTGGATTTGACAAAGATAAGGAATGAAACTCTTCATTTCTTTTAAAAGGAAACATTCTGACAGGCATTTTAATCGTTAAGCAAACCAGGAAAAGCCTTAATCTGGATACCTAGACAGGGATACGAACAACACTCCTCCCAAATGCAAGTCTACTGCCCTAACAATTACATCACCTTAATTGATAAAGGATATTACACCACTATAGTTTAATTTCACCATTAATGAAAAACAACAACGAGTGGAATTTTTTTAACTGCTTCACCCATAGATAAATTATTAAGTTTTCAACCATTAACTTACAATACCAAGGAACATTCCCATGTCTATAAAATTAATCACTGCAAAATTATCTCTTCCTTCACATTTCTACAGACAGAACTGATTACTAATCAATATGCAAGCAACAGAAAATTATGGTGCAATTATGTACCAATCTCTTACAACTCAGAATGCTGCTGTGTATCTCAAATCCAAGTATTCACTATTCACTTAGGCCTAAGACAAATGAAATACATTTAACAATTTTGATCAAAATGGGTAATAATTTCATTTCACTTATGGTGATATGGCTGATTCTCCTGAGACATCAAGAATTCATTAATTTAATACTGGAGCCACGTCTGGGGCTAAAAATTGTATAAGAAGGCAAAAAAGAGCTGAACACAGTGTCACCGGTAGGCAGGTTCAAATGGATGTAGGTTGCAGTAGCTTTTCAGAGATGAAAGGGGTTGCACTGGTTAAACTCTTGTGACGAGCTGAGTCAAACCAATCTTCAGACAGAAGACAACAATATCCAGTAATGACTTTCTGTCTGTAGGGATTGCACTACGGCATTACGAGTTTTCGAAAATCAACTTTTTTTTCGTTGGATGCAAATTCTTTTTCGTGTGAATGCCCACTACTAAAAGAAAGGAATACGCGAACTATGCAGTCATGTACAGACAAGCCCTGTTAACATGGTGTTAATGATATAATCACATTCATCTCACATCTAATTTGCACGTCACTGTACTCCAAATTATTATTTATATGTAAATCAATAGGTATCTATAATTCATCGTTTATATATTCTCCAATATCCAACTGAAGCAATCTGTGAAACGATTCTCTGCTAACGTCATTATTTGCACCCCAGGAAAGCATATGACAACGGTCATGATACAATAGCAATTTTTAAAATGAAAACAACAGATAACTTTTTTGTGCCGTATATGACATTACAACTTTTGATGAAGCTCTCCTTTGTATCGTATATGGTCAGGAGAAGGACGCGATCTTAATTCGCCCCGACCAATGGTGTACCAAATAAAATTTGAGAGACGTCAAACTTTACTCTCTGTGGGTGCAGCCAGGAGTTGTACTCTTGGTGTTATTATTGTATAACCAATTTATAATCTTTGACAGCTTGACAGAAATACTAACAGAATTTAATAACCTATCGCTGTCAATATATGAGCGTACGAGTAAAAACTGAGATGACATCTATTTACCTCTTCCATCATTCGCTTGCGGAAATACTATAGGAGGAGGGTGTTTTTGTTCTTTCTTCGCTTCGACGTATTTAATTCCAAGAAGAAAAAAACAATTAGCAATGACTACAAATTTTGAACTACACGCCGTCATTGCCGCCGCAGTGACGCAAACGTCAATACATTCAAAGATGTTACATTATGTTACAGAAATCTGCGTTTTCACAAGCATTGAAAACTTGCACATGGATCCCCTGCAACCTGTAGAGCATTGATAGTGTTTCCAAATACCGCTCAACTTTTTTACTGTTAAGAGCTTTTGGATTAACGTCAGAGTAACTCTTGCAGGCATTATTGTGACTGAGCAGATTTTATATCAAGAACTTAGAAACCTGAACCACCACTAACAGCTTTCCCTTGCTGCTAATCTGGCCTCACTTCCTTAAAAGACATCATTGAGTTTAGCATATCGTACGCTTCTACATACGAGAAAATACGTGACGCTGAGTGAATGACACGAGACCCAAACCTCAGCGCGACGAAAGCTACACAAAATGTCGACAACAATTGCCGATGCTACCCCGCATGTTCATCGTCATAGTAAGCCAACTACAAGACACTTTTGGATGCTACAATGAGTTTTATTAACTCATAACTTACGAACTTATACCAACTGTCAAACCGGCAAAAATACAAAGTGCAATCTCTACCTCCAAAGAGTAAACGTAATGTCAAACTAAGTCTGTTGCGCAGCTACTCCACGACGCCCCCCCCCCCCCCCACCACCACCCGGCGACGCAACCCCAGCGGTGGAGCTGAGCTCTGGGTATGTACAGGTACTTGTACTACATTTTCTGTTGCTGTTCTGTTCCTTCTTTCCATTCCACCACTGAGGGAGTAGTGCCCCCTTCTTTTCATAAACCATTTCTTCATCCAGGCGACGGACTTAACTCGTTCTATGGAAAATGTCTGTTGCTTGCCATTACATTGTATTTGTATCATACACTCATCACGTTTTCGTACTTTGTTGGGTCTGGCACACGGTGGTTGCAGACAGGGACATACCACATCTGTCCTCAACATTCTGCTACGCTGGTAATGGATGTCGCTTGCATGCTTAGGTTTGTACTTGGTGTAGCAAGTACGGCAGACTGGTCAGTTTTGGTTCTGTCACCATGGAAAAAGAATGGTTGGCATAACTTCTCTGTTTGGACCATCTATGCTGTTGAATCTCCTATACCTTATTTATATGCATTGTCTAGACCTAGCAGTGTGGAGATCCAACTGTGCTTGTGACATATGACTGTTGATTTCACAGTCCTGACCCAGTGTTCCACCAATCTGTTACTCGCCAGATGGTAGCTGATTGCATGATGATGTCCGAAACTACACAGATTACCCAGTTATAGGAACATGTTGGTCTGAAGAATCGTGTGACGGGCAGCCAAAACATGGGATCCACGTTGTTAAAGAAAACTTTGCCACAGTCTTCACCAAGATATCTTTGGTTGGGACTGCCTCTGCCCAACAAGTAAATCAGTCAATGGCTGTTAGCAAGTATCGGTACCCTTCCAACAGGGAAATGGTCGTACAATGACCAAATATATATGAGAGAAATGGTCTATCATTTTTGGAAATTCTCCCACTTGCTTGTGGATGTTTCTGCCCATGTTACATATTTGGCACACCACATACTTTTTTTGCCCATCTGTGAGAATCCTTCCTTATACTGTGCTATACAAATTGTTCCGTCATAAGCCTAATGACTATGTTTGTGGTAGGGTGGGATAGTTATGAATTACTTTGAAAACTGCTTTCCTTCAGATACAAAAGATATGGGTTTGCCTTTTGATATATCATGATTCACTTTGTAAATATCCCCGTGGATGAGCTTCGGGCTGCCAGCTGTCTGTAGTCCACCATGTATGAGAGAGATCCAACTAATGGAAAAAAAAAATCAGCTACTACATTTTTGGCTCATTTAATATGTCTAATATTTGTAGTAAACTGTGTAACAAACTTGAGTTGTTGGAATTGTCTTAGGGATCAGTTGTTCTTGTATTTGATGAAGATGAAGATTATAGGCTTGTGGTCCACATACACTGAAGAGCCAAAGAAACTGGTACACCTGCCTAATATCATGGAGGACCCCCACAAGCATGCAGAAGCATAGCAACACAATATGACATGGACTCAACTAAAGTCTGAAGTAGTGCTGAAGGGAATTGACACCATGACTCCTGCACGGCTGTCCATTAATCCGCAAGAGTACGAAGGGGTGGAGATCTCTTCTGAACAGCATGTTGCAAGGCATCCCAATTATGTTCAATAATGTTCATGTCTGGGGAGTTTGGTGGCTAGCAGAAGTGTTTAAACTCAGAAGAGTGTTCCTGCAGCCACTCTGTAGCAACTCTGGACATGTGGGGTGTCACATTGTCCTGCTGGAATTGCCCAAGTCCATCAGAATGCACAATGGACATGAATGGATGCAGGTGATCAGACAGGATGCTTATGTACCTGTCACCTGTTAAGAGTCGTATCTAGATATATTAGGGGTCCCATCTCACTCCAACTGCACATACACCAGACCATTACAGAGCCTCCACCAGCTTGAACGGTCCCCTGCTAGCATGCACAATCCGCAGATTCATGAGATTGTCTCCATACCTGCGAACGCTCATCTGCTTGATACAATTTGAAATGAGACTCGCACGACCAGGCAACATGTTTTTGGTCATCAACAGTCCAATGTTGGTGTTGACGGGTCCAGGTGAGGCATAACGCTTTGTGTCGTGGAGTCATCAATGGCACACAAGCAGGCCTTCAGTTCAGAAAACCCATATCAATGATGTTTCATTGATGGTTCACACACCGACACTTGTTGATGGCCCAGCATAGAAATCTGCAGCAATTTGCAAAAGGGTTGCACTTCTGTCATGTTGAACTATTGTCTTCAGTTGTTATTGGTCTCATTCTTGCAGGATATTTTTCCAGCTGCAGTGATGTCAGAGATTTGATGTTTTACTGGATTCCTGATATTCACGGCACACTCATGAAATGGTTGTACAAAAAACCCCACTTCATCACTACCTCGGAGATGCTGTGTCCCACCGCTTGTGTATCAACTATAATACCAAGTTCAAACTCACTTAAATGTTAATAACCTGTCATTGTAGCATCAGTAACCAATCTAACAGATGCGCCAGACACTTGTTGTCTTATATAGGCGTAGCTGACCGCAGCGTCATATTCTGCCTGACATATCTCTGTATTTGAATATGCATGCCTATATCAGTTTCTTTGGCACTTCAGTGTATATTAAGGATGGTCTGGCTTCTACATATCAGCAAAAGTGCTACATTGTTTCACACACAGCTAGTAGTTTGCAATCAAATGTGACACATTTAACCTCAGATGCCGTGAGCTTGCAAGAAAAAGGTGAAGGGTTACCAATAACCTTTCACACACTGGCAGAGTGCAGCTTCAATTGCCTGTTGGTTGGGACTATGACAACTGTTAACAGAGCATCATGTGTGTAACAGGCTAAAAGAACTGTTTTCTACAATCTGGCTTTTACCTGGTTGAGGCTTGTTACATCTGACGTGTCCACTGCAGTGGCCGTCAACCTGTGGCATCTTTACCCCCTAACACTGTCATCATTGGCACTTGTACCTCAGCCGCTCTTGGTAGATGCTGATGGTAGAAGTTTATGACTCCTAGGAATCGTTTTAACTAATGAAAGTCTCTTGGATGGGGTAGATTCTTTATGACTAATTTTGCTCTTTGAGGATTGGATACTGTCCACTACACTTGCATAGCTGAGAAAATTCACTTGCTTCTGCCTCAGAGTATGGCTCTGAGCACTATGGGACTTAACATCTATGGTCATCAGTCTGCCTCAGAGTATGCCTCACTTAGTTGACCACTATGCTGTACTTGTGAATCCAGCCAAACATTGTGTCGAGGTGTTCCTTGTGCACTACAGCAATCCTGGAAAATAGCAGAAGTCATCCAGATGCACAAAGCAGAAATCTAGCACTCGTAGGACTTTGTCCACGAAATGCTGCCATGTCTGCACAGCATTATTCGACCCAAATGGCATTTGTAAAAACTTGAACGACCTGAATAGAGTTATCACAGTAGTCTTCAGTATGTCTTCTTCTGCCACTGGTCTGACCTGTGAATAATGGCCATATTTCCACAATTCTGACTTTGCCACTGGAAACAATTGGACAGTAATCCTCTCTGCCATTGTGAGACTGATTTGCCTGGTCTTGTCTTGATATTGTGCACTGTGTTATGCAACACTCATTTTATCTGCTCCTCAGTACCCATGATGCTCACAGCACTTTGGCCTAAAGATGCTGTTATGACCTCTCCACCCATCTTTGTCTATTTCACTCTTACATTTATCTCAATCTTCTGCTGCTGAATAAAATCCACTCCCAGAATGGGCTCTGTTACACCTCCTAGTACTAAATTCCATATGGACTTCCTACTAAATCCCAAATCGTCCTCAACATCATGATTTCTGTATGTTACTATGGGCGAATTGTTTATTGCCATGACATAAGTGTGCTTGGCAGGTGTTGCACTTCTTTTTTTACCAACCAGTAATGTGCTAACATCAGACCCTTAGTTGATGGGATAGTAACAATCTGCCTTAACATTTCTCATATATAATCTTCATGACAATGTTAGGAGGCTTGCTTGGTTTTTTGGATCCACTTTGTCTTCAGCTTCCTTATCATGACACTTTTGTTGAATTCTGCAGTCTGCCATGTCTACTGACAGCCACTGGCACTATCTGCGTGTGTCCATGGAGAGGTACACCTTGTGCCCTGCTCACCAAAGTGTTGATGTACCAACACATGAATATTGCTGATTCTTAAGTGCTGATGTACCAACACATGGTATATTGCTGATTCTTATCATATCGTCTACTCTTACTTCGAGCATCTTGTCTGAGTCTATTCTTTTTACCTTCTGCCAGCATGGCTACTTGCCTCTGTAACACTTCTATCTGCTCTTCAGGTAGCTTAAGTGTTTACCATTGTCCATATGTTGCTCTTTTCAGACAGCTGCAGTCTCTTGTGTGTTGTTTTTGTCAGCCGCTGTTATTACACTTGACACATTTGCTTTGCCCAGTGCTGCATACACACCATTTTCAATAATGATTACCGAGTTGATGTCGGTTCTTTTATATGTAATTGCAGCTTCTTTTACCATTTCTGGCAGCTGCACCATCCATACATGTTGTAGCACCATGCCCAATAACTCTTCTTCTTCAAAGATGCTTTGCAAATGTTTGCAGAATTCTGAAGGCATTCTACCAGCTATGTGTTTGCTATGCAGCACTTCAATCTAAAGTCCATGACTAAATCAGCTACCCTACCATCCAAACTGCTTACCATTTATCACAAATTTTGTGTGATTGTCAGTCATATTGTTCTGTACAAATGCTATTCCTAACATTGCAAACCACAATAGCAGAATTTCTGGCAAGAACTATCGACTTTGCACTTTTATACTTGGCTTCACTCTTACCTCATGTTTGTTGGCTTGCCTGCTTATTGAATTTCTGTCACCTCTCAATAATTGTGCACAAATATCTCTGTTATCCTGCATTCCTATTGCAGCCTGATGATCTTTAATCTGTTTCTATGAGTCTTCTTGTAGTTTTAACAACAGCAACTCTGCCTGAGCTTGACTAGCTTCTTGACATGACAATACATGTGACTCTGCATAGTTTTTGCTGTCTGTGAATTTTTCTGCGTTTTTGGGATCACGAGTTTGTAATTATCCTGCATGTTCATCATCTACCTAAAATACATTTTTGGATGTTACAATGAGTTTTATTAATATATAACCTACAAACTTACATAAACTGTCAAATGACAAAAATACAAAGAGTAATATCTAGCTTGAAAGCTAAATGCAATGTCAAACTGATTCTCTGTTCCAAGGTACACAAAAATACAATGTGCAGTTTACTCTACCAGTGGTGATTACCACATACACTGCAATGTCTGCTGAGCTAAGATTGGTAGTGACCACAAATAAGATGTGAGTACTGGTCCAAAGCAGTCTTTTATATAAACTAAAATATTTATTATCTACAGATGAAAATCCATCAAACTACAGGGTAGCCAATGGGGTGTAGTACATTTTCATTTGGTTAGTATGAAGTTTAGCATTGTCTGCAGCAATATAACATGTAAACAACTGTTTTACACACACTGCCTTCACTGAAAAGCCCAACACAAGTTCATTTCTTAAAATGTAAAACACACAAATTTCTTCCATAACTGACTATGCATTGCTGAAAATGTTTGCAGGAGCTCCACATTACAGTCTCAATCATTTCTTGAGAAATGGCCTCTATCTCTTCTTGGATTGCAGCCATCTCGGTATTATGGTGTCACTGAGAGGGGGGGGGGGGGGGGGGGAGCCTTTGACCTTGAAATAATTCCACAGGAAAATCAGGGAGTGAAAGATTGGAATATCCCACCAGCCATGCTTTGTGTCTGAAAAATATAGGACAGACCCATTCAGAGTAAATTTTGCTCTTAAGGCATCATGAGACTTGTCTGAAATGCATCATCCCAGTCAATTCTGTCCAAAAATGTTCTGCAGAAATTGTGCCTACTCATTTTATTACCCAGCTTTGACTGTTCAATCATTTGCAGCTTACAAGGCTGAAACTTTAATCCTGTTACACAGTCCTCTGCAAAGACCTGCGAGGATTTTGTAATGCAAAATACTTGATCAGGTGAACATCTGCACTTCAGTTGCTAGTAATTTTTCAAAATTTATTCCACGACTGGTTTCAAAGTGTACGGCTTCATCTTCAAGTGCCACCAAGTAAAGAACAACTGTTTTTTGTTACCTGGGCACTTCAACTGTTACATGTTGTTGTTCTCCCCTCCCCCCTCCCATTCACAAACACTACAATACTACTTATTCTTTTTGTGGGATCCTTGATAAATTAATAACCAGGTAATTCTTTTCATACACTTCATAGTAAAACTGTTTATTTTTCTTTCTTATAGTGCTCTTGGACATGTGAACCATCAACTGAAACCTTCTTTCCTATAATCTTGGCTTGGTTTTCAACACAAAAAAGAAATAAAAATAACTATGTGCTACCAAAACTTAATGTTACTAAAAAATGTTTAACCACATAAAGTGTAGATTACTCACTAAAAAACTTCCAGTCCTATATTACACAATTCATTGATAGTTCCACAAGCCAGTAATTAAGGACAACAAAATTGTTGTTCAAGCCTTCGTTATCTAAAACTCATCTTCTGTCAATTAATAATCACATCACATTTTAAACCACAGATGCAGAAGCAACCAACTGTAAATTGTCTGTCAGTTAATGAAATCATTATACTATTCAGGTTCTGCTAAATAGGTCAGGTGTCCACTACACACAGGAGGTGGCTACATTAGTAGCAGGGGCTGTGTGGCATGGACTGAGCAGTTTTTTAGGTTAGACAGTCTCGGGAAAGATCAAAAATGGCTCCAGTCTCAAAGGGTACAGGGCAAAGAAACGACGAGAATCGACCAAGAAACAGTCAGTATTGTAGTTGTAAATTGTTGTAGCTGTGTTGGAAAAGTACCAGAGATTCAAGTGCTGATAGAAAGCATTGAAGCTGAAATCGTTATAGGAACAGAAAGCTGGCTAAAGCCAGAGATAAATTCTGCCAAAATTTTTACAGAGGTACAAACTGTGTTCAGAAAGGATAGATTAAATAAAGTAGGTGGTGGTGTGTTTGTGTCTGTTGGTAGTAGATTATCTTGTACTGAAGTTGAAATAGATAGTTCCTGTGTATTACTGTGGGTAGAGGTTATACTCAACAGCCGTACCAAAATAATAATTGGCTCCTTCTACTGACCCTCTGACTCAGATGATATAATAGCTGAATGGTTCAAAGAAAACGAATCTCATTACAAATAAGTACCCCACTCATACAGTTGTAATTGGTGCAGACTTCAATCTACCTTCAATTTGTCAGTGAAAATACATGTTCAAAGCCGGTGGTAGACAGAAAACATCTCCTGAAATTGTACTAAATGCTTTCTCTGAGAACTACTTTGAACAATTAGTTCATGAGCCCACACAAATTGTAAATGGTTGCGAAAACACACTTGACCTCTTAGCCACAAATAATCCTGATCTAATAGAGAGCATCATGACAGATACAGAGATTAGTGAACATAAGGCCATTGTAGCAAGGCCCAAAACCATATTAACCAAAACCACTAAAAATAAACACAAATTATATCTATTTAAAACAGCAGATAAAAATTTGCTTGATGCCTTCCTAAGAGAGAGTCTCCATTCCTTCCAAGCTAATTATGTAAGTGTATTCTAGATATGGCTCAAATTCAAAGATACGGTATCAACAGCAATAGATAGATTCGTACTGCGTAAGTTAATAAGAGATGGGACTGATCCCCCATGGTACACAAAATATGTCTGAACACTGTTGCAGAAACAACGAAAAAAGCATGCCAAATTCGGAAGAATCCAAAATCCCCAAGACTGGCTAAGTATCACGGAAGCTCGAAATTTAGTGTGGACTTTAATGCGAGACGCCTTTAAAAGTTTCCATGATGAAACATTGTCTCAAAATATGGTAGAAAACCCAAAGAGATTCTGGTTGTAAGTAAAGTACACCAGTGGCAAAAAACAGTCAATACCGTCACTGTGTGATAGCAATGGAAATGTTACCAATGATGGTGCAACTAAAGCAGAGTTACTAAATACAGTTTTCTGTAATTCCTTCACGAAAGAAGATGAAGTAAATATTCTAGAATTTGAAACCAGAACAGCTGTTAGCAGGAGTGACATAAAAGCAGATATCTTATGTGTTGTGAAACAACTCAGATCACTTAAGAAAGGCAAGTCTTCCGGTCCAGATGGTATACCAATCAGGTTCCTTTCAGAGTATGCAGACACAATAGCACCTTTCTTAGCAATCATATACAACCACTCACTTGACGAAAGGTGTGTTCCTAAAGACTGGAAAGTAGCACAGGTCACACCAATATTCAAAAAAGGAAATAGGAGTAACCCATTGAATTACAGACCCATATCACTGACCTCAATTTGCAGTAGGATTTTGGAGCATACACTGTACTCGAACATTATGAATCATCTTGAAGAAAATGACTTAACATAACCAACATGGATTCAGAAAATGTCATTCTTGTGCAACACAGCTAGCTCTTTATTCCCATGAAGTAATGAGTGTTGTATACAAGGGATCTCAGATCGATTCCATATTCCTAGATTTCGAGAAGGTTTTTGATACCGTTCTTCACAAGCGACTATTAATCAAATTGCATGCATATGGAGTATTGTCTCAGTTGTGTGACTGGATTCGTTATTTCCTCTCAGAGAGGTCACAGTTCGTAGTGATCGACGGTAAATCACTGAGTAGAACAGATGTGATATCTGGTGTTCTGCAAGGTAGTATCATAGGCCCTCTTCTGTTCCTGATTTACATAAATTATTTAGGTAATAATCTGAGCAGCCCCCTTAGATTGTTTGCAGATGGCGCTGTAATTTACTGTCTAGTAAAATCTTCCAATTACAAAATGATCTAGAGAGAATTTATGTATGGTGTGAAAAGTGGCAATGGGCACTAAACAAAGAAAAGTGTGAGGTCATCCACATGGGTACTAAAAGAAATCTGATAAATTTTGGTTATACGATAAATTGCACAAATCTAAGGGCTGTCAATTCGACTAAATACCTAGGAATTACAATTATGAGCAACTTAAATTGGAAAGACTACATAGATAATATTGTGGGGAAGGCAAAACAAAGACTGCGCTTTGTTGTCAGAACTCTTAGAAGATGTGACAAACCCACTAAAGAGACAGCCTACATTATACTTGTACGTCCTCTGCTGGAATATTGCTGCACAATGTGAGATCCTTACCAGGTAGGATTGATGGAGGACATCAAAAAAGTGCAAAGAAGGGCAGCTCATTTCATGTTATCGTGCAATAGGGATGAGAGTGTCACTGGTATGATATCCGAGTTGGGGTGGCAGTCACTGAAACAAAGGCGGTTTTCTTTGTGGTAAGATCTATTTACAAACTTTCAATCACCAACTTTCCCATCTGAATGCAAAAATATTTTTTCGATACCCACCTACATATGGAGAAATGATCATCATACTAAAATAAGAGAAATCAGAGCTCGAATGGAAAGATTTAGGTGTTGCTTTTTCCCCCGCACCATTCGAGAGTGGAATGGTAGAGAAGTAGTATGAAAATGGTTTGATAAACACTTAAGTATGAGTTGCAGAGTAACCATGTAGATGTAGATGTAGATGTAGAAAACTGTAATTATGTCAGCTCAACTTTCCTACACTTCAAAACTCAGCTGAAAGTGTACAAACAGCTAATGAGAATCATTGAGTACTTATCTGCTCTGCAGCAGATACAGACTTCTCCACTGAAAAGATCACTTTGTCTTCCTAGACTTCAGACTGCCCCAGGCACTCTTAATGCCAACTAGCTAAAAACTATTACTCACAAAACGGACAGTACTTAGTCTTACAGCACAAGCAATGATTTATCAACGAACTTTGTGGCAGCCTCCACACTGCTTCACCAACATCACACAGAAATCAGAGTGCCTTCCTGTTCCCATCACTGGCTGCTTGTTATTTATGTTAATGTTCTTTGAGGTTTTGTAGGTCAAAATGTTGCTTGATAAAACAAAAACTTGGATAGTTAGAAGCATAAAAAATGTTCAGTACTACACTTTGAACTTCTTATGAATTATCATGCCATTTACCTGTACATTTTTTAACACTTCTAACAATGAAGCAAATATATTTTATGAATTAAAAGTCCATCAGCTGCCTGTATTCAAGATTTTAGATTTTTTCCCAGTACATACAGAATAATATTTTTGGGTTCCACCATTTGCCTTCTAAAACAAATCTTTCTGTTACAGAAGAGGGATATCTGAATAATAACACACAGTCAGTCATCCACAGACACAATGCAAACCCTTATTCAGCAAGCTTAAAGTTCTAACAATACCTCCCTTTTCTGTAACTTACCAAACGAAAGCGTTGGTACATTGATAGAAACAATAACAAACACAATGTACCAATGCTCAATGCTTTCGTTTGGTTGTGTCTGTGGGTGACTGTGTGTTATTATTATTTATATATATAAACAAAGATGATGTGACTTACCAAATGAAAGTGCTGGCAGGTCGACAGACACACAAACGAACACAAACATACACACAAAATTCAAGCTTTCGCAACAAACTGTTGCCTCATCAGGAAAGAGGGAAGGAGAGGGAAAGACGAAAGGATGTGGGTTTTAAGGGAGAAGGTAAGGAGTCATTCCAATCCCGGGAGCGGAAAGACTTACCTTAGGGGGAAAAAAGGACGGGTATACACTCGCACACACACACATATCCATCCACACATATACAGACACAAGCAGACATCTCACAGGCAGACATATTTAAAGACAAAGAGTTTGTCTTGTAACCATTGATGCCACTTCCTTATACACAAATATTCCGCACGTCCAGGGCCTCGCTGCGATGGAGCATTTCCTTTCACGCCGATCACCTGCCACCCTACCTAAAACCTCTTTCCTCATCACCTTAGGCAGCTTCATCCTGACCCACAACTTCTTCACTTTTGAAGGCCAGACATACCAACAATTAAAGGGAACAGCCATGGGTACCAGGATGGCCCCCTCGTACGCCAACCTATTCATGGGTCGCTTAGAGGAAGCCTTCTTGGTTACCCAGGCCTGCCAACCCAAAGTTTGGTACAGATTTATTGATGACATCTTCATGATCTGGCCTCACAGTGAAGAAGAACTCAAGAATTTCCTCTCCAACCTCAACTCCTTTGGTTCCATCAGATTCATCTGGTCCTACTCCAATTCCCATGCCACTTTCCTTGACGTTGACCTCCACCTGTCCAATGGCCAGCTTCACACGTCCGTCCACATCAAACCCACCAACAAGCAACAGTACCTCCATTATGACAGCTGCCACCCATTCCACATCAAATGGTCCCTTCCCTACAGCCTAGGTCTTCGTGGCAAACGAATCTGCTCCAGTCCGGAATCCCTGAACCATTACACCCACAACCTGACTACAGCTTTCGCATCTCGCAACTACCCTCCCGACCTGGTACAGAAGCAAATAACCAGAGCCACCTCCTCATCCCCTCAAACCCAGAATCCCCCACAGAAGAACCACAAAAGTGCCCCACTTGTGACAGGATACTTTCCGGGACTGGATCAGACTCTGAATGTGGCTCTCCAGCAGGGATACGACTTCCTCAAATCCTGCCCTGAAATGAGATCCATCCTTCATGAAATCCTCCCCACTCCACCAAGAGTGTCTTTCCGCCGTCCACCTAACCTTCGTAACCTCTTAGTTCATCCCTATGAAATCCCCAAACCACCTTCCCTACCCTCTGGCTCCTATCCTTGTAACCGCCCCCGGTGTAAAACCTGTCCCATGCACCCTCCCACCACCACCTACTCCAGTCCTGTAACCCGGAAGGTGTACACGATCAAAGGCAGAGCCACATGTGAAAGCACCCACGTGATTTACCAACTGATCTGCCTACACTGTGATGCATTCTATGTGGGAATGACCAGCAACAAACTGTCCATTCGCATGAATGGACACAGGCAGACAGTGTTTGTTGGTAATGAGGATCACCCTGTGGCTAAACATGCCTTGGTGCACGGCCAGCACATCTTGGCACAGTGTTACACCGTCCGGGTTATCTGGATACTTCCCACCAACACCAACCTATCCGAACTCCGGAGATGGGAACTTGCTCTTCAATATATCCTTTCTTCCCGTTACCCATCAGGCCTCAATCTCCGCTAATTTCAAGTTGCCACCACTCATACCTCACCTGTCATTCATCATCATCTTTGCCTCTTCACTTCTGCCTCGACTGACATCTCTGCCCAAACTCTTTGTCTTTAAATATGTCTACTTGTGAGATGTCTGCTTGTGTCTGTATATGTGTGGATGGATATGTGTGTGTGTGCGAGTGTATACCCGTCCTTTTTTCCCCCTAAGGTAAGTCTTTCAGCTCCCGGGATTGGAATGACTCCTTACCCTCTCCCTTAAAACCCACATCCTTTCGTCTTTCCCTCTCCTTCCCTCTTTCCTGATGAGGCAACAGTTTGTTGCGAAAGCTTGAATTTTGTGTGTATATTTGTGTTTGTTTGTGTGTCTATCGACCTGCCAGCGCTTTTGTTTGGTAAGTCTCATCATCTTTCTTTTTAGATATATTTTTTCCACGTGGAATGTTTCCCTCTGTTATATATAAACATTCCACGTGGGAAAAATATATCTACAAACAAAGATGATGTGACTTACCAAACGAAGCGCTGGCTGGTTAAAGCTGAGCTATGTTCATCCTGTGGTGAACTTGGGTTGGTAAACAACAATGTGCACAAAGGTTAGGTGCTGTTCAGAGCATCCTCTTACTGGCCAACCACAAATTAGAACAGCATGCCACCCTCCACCTCAAAAAACTATCCAATCTCCTGGTTTCCCACCTCCGGAAAGGCAACTCACTCACCCTCCACAACCTTTCCAGCAAACCTCAACCTCCTCTCATTGCACACAGACCCAGTCTCTCCCATCTACTTAATCTCCCACTTCCAGCTCCACTCCCCCCAAAACCTCAAAATTCTAATCAACTCAATCTGGAACCACAACACCCTAATTCAGTAGTAACCTTTCCTCCAAACCTCTCTCACAATCCGAAACCTCTGTCCTATCCAAAGGCCTCACCTTCAGCCCTACTCCCAGATTCAACCAAACAGCCCTTGTCAAAGATTTACTGTCCTACACTCGTACTCTCTGCTGGAAATATCACTTTGCCACGAAGAAAAATGATCCTAATCGTACTCCTAATGATCCAACTCCCCAAGACACTATCCAAATTGAACCCTGCCTGGAACAGTTCCATCCTCCGTCACAGCGGGACCCACCTCCTCTTCCTCAAAATCACCCTCTCCAAACCTTCCAGGAATTTCTGACTTCCAGCCCTGCCTCTCAATCCTTCTTAAAAAACCTTAATCCTACTCCCAACATCACCACTGCTGAAGCCCAGGCTATCCGTGATCTGAAGGCTGACCGATCCATTGTCATTCTTCCAGCAGACAAAGGTTCCACGACCGTGGTACTTGATCATCGGGTGTATGTGGCTGAGGGACTGCGTCAGCTTTCAGACAACACCACATACAAAGTTTGCCAAGGTAATCCCATTCCTGATGTCCAGGCAGAGCTTCAACGAATCCTCAGAACCGTAGGCCCCCTACAAAACCTTTCACCTGACTCCATCAACCTCCTGACCCCACCGACACACTGCACCCCTACCTTCTACCTGCTTCCTAAAATTCACAAACCCAATCATCCTGGCCGCCTCATTGTAGCCATTGATTACCAAACCCCCACAGAACGTATCTCTGCCTATGTAGATACCTTCAACCCATTACATGCAGTCTCCCATCCTTCATCAAAGACACCAACCACTTTCTCGAACGCCTGGAATCCTTACCCAATCTGTTACCCCCGGAAACCATACTTGTAACCATTGATGCCACTTACTTATACACAAATATTCCGCACGTTCAGGGCCTCACTGCGATGGAGCACTTTCTTTCACGCTGATCACCTACCATCCTACCTAAAACCTTTTTCCTCATTACCTTAGCCAGCTTCATCCTGACCCACAACTTCTTCACTTTCGAAGGCCAGACATACCAACAATTAAAGGGAACAGCCATGGGTACCAGGATGGCCCCCTCGTACGCCAACCTATTTATGGGTCGTTTAGAGGAAGACTTCTTGGTTACCCAGGCCTGCTAACCCAAAGTTTGGTACAGATTTATTGATGACATCTTCATGATCTGGACTCACAGTGAAGAAGAACTCAAGAATTTCCTCTCCAACCTCAACTCCTTTGGTTCCATCAGATTCATCTGGTCCTACTCCAAATCCCATGCCACTTTCCTTGACATTGACCTCCATCTGTCCAATGGCCAGCTTCACACATCCGTCCACATCAAACCCACCAACAAGCAACAGTACCTCCATTATGACAGCCGCCACCCATTCCACATCAAAAGTTCCCTTCCCTACAGCGTAGGTCTTCGTGGCAAACGAATCTGCTCCAGTCCGGAATCCCTGAACCATTACACCAACAACCTGAAAACAGCTTTCGCATCCCACAGCTACCCTCCCGACCTGGTACAGAAGCAAATTACCAGAGCCCCTTCCTCATCCCCTCAAACCCAGAACGTCCCACAGAAGAACCCCAAAAGTGCCCCACTTGTGACAGGATACTTTCCGGGACTGGATCAGACTCTGAATGTGGCTCTCCAGCAGGGATACGACTTCCTCAAATCCTGCCCTGAAATGAGATCCATCCTTCATGAAATCCTCTCCACTCCACCAAGAGTGTCTTTCTGCTGTCCACCTAACCTTTGTAACCCCTTTGTTCATCCCTATGAAATCCCCAAACTACCTTCCCTACCCTCTGGCTCCTATCCTTGTAACCGCCCCCGGTGTAAAACCTGTCCCATGCACCCTCCCACCACCACCTACTCCAGTCCTGTAACCCGGAAGGTGTACACGATCAAAGGCAGAGCCACATGTGAAAGCACCCATGTGATTTACCAACTGACCTGCCTACACTGTGATGCATTCTATGTGGAATGATTAGCAACAAACTGTCCATTCGCATGAATGGACACAGGCAGACAGTGTTTGTTGGTAATGAGGATCACCCTGTGGCTAAACGTGCCTTGGTGCACGGCCAGCACATCTTGGCACAGTGTTACACCATCCGGGTTATCTGGATACTTCCCACTAACACCAACGTATCCGAACTCCGGAGATGGGAACTGGCTCTTCAATATATCCTCTCTTCCCGTTACCCACCAGGCCTCAATCTCCGCTAATTTCAAGTTGCCGCCACTCATACCTCACCTGTCCCTCAACAACATCTTTGCTTCTGCACTTCCGCCTCGACTGACATCTTTGCCCAAACTCTTTGTCTTTGAATATGTCTGCTTGTATCTGTATATGTGTGGATGGATATGTGTGTGTGTGCGAGTGTATACCCGTCCTTTTTTTCCCCCTAAGGTAAGTCTTTCAGCTCCCGGGATTGGAATGACTCCTTACCCTCTCCCTTAAAACCCACATCCTTTCGTCTTTCCCTCTCCTTCCCTCTTTCCTGATGAGGCAACAGTTTGTTGCGAAAGCTTGAATTTTGTGTGTTTGTGTGTGTTAGTTTGTGTGTCTATCGACCTGCCAGCGCTTCGTTTGGTAAGTCACATCATCTATATATATATATATAATAGAGGGAAACATTCCACGTGGGAAAAATATATCTAAAAACAAAGATGATGTGATTTACTGACGAAAGTGCTGGCAGGTCAACAGACACACGAACAAACACACGAAATTCAAGCTTTCGCAACAAACTGTTGCTTCATCGGGAAAGAGGAAATGAGAGGGAAAGACCAAAGGATGTGGGTTTTAAGGGAGAGGGTAAGGAGTCATTCCAATCCCGGGAGCGGAAAGACTTACCTTGGGGGAAAAAAGGAAAAAAGGACAGGTATACACTCGCACACACACACATATCCATCCGCACATACACAGACCCCAGCAGATATGTCTGCTTGTGCGGTTGGATATGTGTGTGTGTGTGCGAGTGTATACCTGTCCGGGGAGTGAGAGAGGGATAACAGCTATCATGTAATCACACCCAACCAACCACCAGACAAGGTAAGTCTGTCACTCACCTAACAAACCTACACATGTACTATTTGTTCTTCATTCCACTTGTAAATTGAAACATGTGTTAAGGTCTTTTATTGCACAAATTCCAACAATTACATATATGACTCCAGGCTTTTTTAAAAAAAAAAAAGTAAAAAATAAAAAGGCCGGAACCATAGACTGTGTGACAACTAAAGCATCGCCCTCCCTCCTACACACTGACATACTAAGCCATATCCAAACAAGATGTGCCATGCTGTGCAAAACCAAGAAAAGTGGTTTGATGGAGTGCAGTGTACCTGGTGTAGGTGGCAAACTGTGCCATTCTGTGCACTTTCAAGAAACATTGAAAAAGTTGTGCACAGCACTGGTACATCAGAAGAAATGGTTTTTTATGTGCACTCTGTTTGGATGATGCATCTTGTTATTGACCCAGAATGAGACAGTAGTGCATGGATGGGAGGAGGATAAATTAATTTACATTGTATCTCAAAACAAGTTTAGAGTAAAATCTTCAGAAAATAGGAAATTTAATAGATCTGCATAGAGAACAGCCCAAATTATGGAGTCCAACACATAATGGATACCAAATAAAAAAAATAAAAAAGCATGGTGCTGATAACACTCCTGCATATAATCATGTTCAATAAAATTCTGAACCACCAGCCTACCAATCACCCCTAGACCTCTACGTTCTCCACAACACGTAGCCCAGTTGCCCCTTCAAGGACAACATGTGCTTCCTTGTCAGTACAGTGACTCTTTGCAGGAATTCATTAGAAATTTTACTTCCTAAGTGTACTGGTGATAAGGGAAATTTGAAATAAAGACCATATAATTTTTCATTGTATCATTAAGAGCCCTGCACACTTCATGAACAATCAGAACAATCACTGACAAGGGGACCTCCCCATTGCAACCCCCTCAGATTTAGTTATAAGTTGGCACAGTGGATAGGCCTTGAAAAACTGAACACAGATCAATTGAGAAAACAGGAAGAAGTTGTGTGGAACTGTCAAAAAATAAGCAAAATATACAAACTGAGTAGTTCATGGAAGATAGGCAACATCAAGGACACTGGGACCGCAGGAGCGCCGTGGTCTCGTGGTAACGTGAGCAGCTGCAGAACGAAAGGTCCTTGGTTCAAATCTTCCATCGAGTGAAAAGTTTAATTTTTTATTTTCAGTTTATGTGACAAACTCTTATGTTTTCATCACTTTTTTGGGAGTGATTATCACATCCACAAGAAAACCTAAATCGGGCAAGGTAGAAGAATCTTTTTACCCCTTCGCCAAGTGTACAAGTTAGGTGGTTCGACAACATATTCCTGTCATGTGACGCACATGCCATCACCAGTGTCATATAGAATATATCAGATGTGTTTTCCTGTGGAGGAATCGGTTGACCTATGACCTTGCGATCAAATGTTTTCGGTTCCGATTGGAGAGGCACGTCCTTTCGTCTACTAATCGCACGGTTTTGCGATGCGGTCGCAAAACACAGACACAGACACTAAACTTATTACAGTGAACAGAGACGTCAATGAACGAATGGACAGATAATAACTATGCAAAAATAAAGGAAGTAAAATTTTCACTCGTGGGAAGACTTGAACCAAGGACCTCTCCTTCTGCAGCTGCTACCACAGGACCACGGCGCTCCTGAGCTCACGTTCTCCTTGATGTTGCCTATGTGGCCCATGGACTACTCAGTTTGTATATTTTGTTTATTTTTTCACAGTTCCACACAACTTCTTCCTGTTTTCTCAATTGATCTGTGTTCAGTTTATCAAGGCCTATCCACTGTGCCAAGTTATAACTAAATCTGAGGGGGGTGCGATGGGGAGGTTCCCTTGTGTGATGCATTGCTTGGATATGTTGAAGCAATGAATTAAACTTATAAATGAATCCAAAAAACACAGTCTTATTGCCATTCTTTCTTTGGAACATACTGCATCTCTATAATTAGTGCCTTGTTTCTTTATTATTGATTCAGTCATGGTTGCTTGCAGAAATGTATCTGGGTTGGGTGGGGATGGGGGGTTCGGGAACCAAGGTGCATGAGAACTTTGTAACAATTAAAATCCCAGTACGCCAGATTTCAGGAGGAGGCAAGTTTCCCCTCTCCCTCTTGTGGATGCCTATGGGACCAATCAGACTTAATCAAACTAACCAGATTTGTAAAGTGACAGAAGAGGCTCTAGCAGACTTAAAGTTGTGTGTGTGGTTTATGAGTTGTGCTTGCATAGCTCTGTCAGTAGAGCACTTGCCTGTGAGAGATAAAGGTGCCAGGTTTGAGTTCCACTCCAGCTGTACCAAGTGGGGTAGCACAATTGTTAGCACACTGGACTCCCATTTGGGGGACAATGGTTCAAACCTGCATCTGGCCATTGTGCTTTAGGTTTTCTGTGATTTCCCTAAATTGCTTGAGGTAAATGCTATGATGGTTCCTTCAAAAGGGCATGGCTGCTTGCTTCTCAGTCTTTCCCTCATCTGAACTTGTGTTCTGTCTCTAATGACCTCACTGTCAACAGGACATTAAACACTAATCTCCTCCTCCGCTCAAGCTCACAATTTCCATCTGTCAATAAGTTTCAAACTGACCAGGTGTTAGAAGTCTTCCAATGACATGTGATAAAAATGTTGAAAATTCCATCAGTTTTTTGTGAGCATCTGACTTCCAACTGGTTTGATGTGTCTCACCAGGAATTCCCCTCTTGTGCCAACCTCTTCATCTCAAGGTAACACTTCCACCCAACGTCCTCCATTATTTGTTAGGTATATTCCAATCGACCTTCCCCTATAGTTTTTACCCTCTACAGTTCCCTATAGTATAATGGAATTTATTCCCTCATCTCGTAACACATGTCCCAACACCCCTTTTTCATGTAAATGTTTTCCATTCATTTCTCTCATCACCAAGTCCGCTGAAAACCTTCTCATTTCTTCATCAGTCGACATAATTTTCAGTTTCCTTCTATAGCTTCATATTTCTCTTTTCTTCCAATTTTCCCATACTCCTTGACTGAATTCCATATAAAGCTGTGCTCCAAGCATACATCCTCAGAAATTTCTTCCTCAATTTAAGGACTATTTCTGATGCCAGTAGGCTTCTTTTAGTCAGGAATACCTTCTTTATCTTTGTTTGCTTTTTATGTCCTCCTTGCTTTGTCTGTCACATTTTTTCTTTTTACAAGATGACAGAATTCCTTCACTTCTTCTACTTCATGGTCTCTAATTCTGATGGTGAAATTCTCACTAATCTCATTTATGCTGTTCTTCATTACTTTTGTCTTTCTAAGGTTTACTCTCTATCCATATTCTGTGATCTGTAGATTGTTTATTCCATTCATTACATTTTGTAAGTCTTCCTCTCTTCCATTGAGGGTAGCAATTTTATCAGCACATCTTAATATTGATATCCAACTGATATGTAAATTACCTCAAAGATTATTTCTGCCATATATCTTTTGACTTTTCAGTACTGGTGTTACCCACTGACAATATTTCCTGCTTCAGCTCATGACAAAAACTATGAAAGTAACACATGGAATTTTCAGAGTTTTGTCTTCCATTTTTACTGACACAAGTGTGCACATGCTCTGTAACTATGCTACACATCTATGAACTCACTGCTCTATTCTGTATAGTTCTGTGCCAGTCTGCACTGCTGTACACCATGCATTTATGTGCAGTGCTTCACATCACACTGATGTAGATGCAACTCTAGAACAGTATCAACAAGTACTACAATACAATAAACCAGGTTCTAACACTGTACAATTCCCAATTATGTACATAAGATAGAGCAACTCATAAAACTGTGATGTGCTCTAGAATATTTTTTTGACCAGCATATCGCATGAATTTTGCTGTCCACTAGTATCACTAAAATGTCTGTGAAATCTAAGCAAGAGATCTTAATGTTGTCATTTATTCAGACAAGTTGAGTAGACTTCGAGTGATTTTAGTTGTTTAACTTTTTTGCATTTTCCAATGATTTTATTTATGGTGAGATTGGAGAGGAATGGCAACAGTCCATGTCCTTGGTGAACAAGGGTTTTAATTTCAAAGGGCTCTGATATTCCTTCATAAATTTTGCTTTGGACTTTGTATCCATGAGTATCTGCTTGATGAGGATTACTATTCTTGAGTTTAGTCTCTGCCCTTCTAGAACTGAGAGTCAGTCAAGTCATATGCTTTCCTCAAATTGGTAGAATCTCAGATGATTAGACTGTTTCTTGTTGCTTTATATTTCAGTATTGGTTTTAGGTTAAAGATTTTTCTATACATGAAGGCTCTAGTGGAAAGTGTGCTTGGTATTTGCCAATTCTATGCTCAAGCTGTGCTTGTTTGTGACTTGAAGAAGAAAGGTGTCTCTGTAGTTATTGATGTATGTCCTGCCATTTTTCATGTGGAATGGACTGATGAGTGTGGAGGTCCAGTCTTCTGGCTGTTTTTTTCTGTGCCAAATACCTATGATGATTTGTGAAGGTTCCTTGAGTGTGTCTATCTCTATGCCCTTTGATAATTCCCATGATGTCTTATTGCTTTTGAGCCTAAGATTATGTTTGTAGGTTTCATCTTTGGTATATGGTTGAGATTCTGATTGTGTGTATAGGAGTCTCCCTGGGAATTCTTGAAGATGGTTCTGGCCATTGAATAGATCAGAGAAGTATTGAGCTATCTCCTTATAGTTGTATTATTTCTCAGAGCCAGTTTAGGTTTTTTGTTTGTATCTATTGATCTTTCCTCTGAATGTTCTGTAAAAGTCATGGGTTTTGTGGTGTTTTCGGCAGAGTTCATTTGTTCTTTCATGTGTATCCTCTTTGTATGTCTAATTAATTTTGTTGCCTGCTTTCTGATCTCAAAAAGTGTCTTTTAATCTCATGTGATTTTTGTTGTTGTTGTGATGACACACCAAATCAAACATTGAAACACTCATTGAAGAGCTGAATATCTTTTGTTTTGTTGTGTCTGCCTCTCCACCTTTTTGGGGGTGTGACATGCTTTTTATATAGTGTACTGTTCTATGTTTCACTAATTCAAAAGTGAGTTATAATAAAATGTGTAATCTCACTTTTAGTGAGTACATACTGAACTTATTGTGGGTTAACATTTACCACAAGTGGTGACCCAATGTGATTTGAACACACAACATGGCTCCTCTTTGTTCATACTTTGATCCATAATTAGCACTTCCACGGTTCCAGACTTCAATACCCAATTATTAACCACAGCTTGCACTGCTGGCAACTTTGACACCCAACTATTGACCGTAGCCTGCACTACTGGAATGGCAGTCATTGCAAGAAATGATATGTCTAGGTACAGCTCTGACAGCTGACATGTACAAAAGCATCCTGTCTGACCACCTGCATCCATTCATATCCATTATGCATTCTGACAGACTTGGGTAATTACAGAATTCCTACAGAGAGGCTCCAGGGACACTCTTCTGAGTTTAAACACTTCCACTGGCTACCAAACTCCCTAGACACAGGCATTACTGAACATATCTGGGATGCCTTGCAATGTACTGTTCAGAAGAGATCTCCACCTCCATATACTCTTACAGATTTATGGACAGCCCTGCAGGATTCATAGTGTCAATTCCCTCCAGCACTAATTCAGAAATTAGTCAAGTCCATGTCACATCATGTTGCAACACTTCTGCGTGCTCATGGGGGACCTACATGATGTTAGGCAGGTGTACCAGTTTCTTTGGCTCTTCAGTGTATAATTATCAAAATGTGTTGATTATCTGTTGGGAGTTGCCCAAAAGGATCAAGACTGTCCATTTCAATCATTTGAAATGGACTCTTAGCTCAGAAAACCTGTGCAGTTGTATTCACTTATGGCTCAGCTAAATTCATTGAGTGTGTGATATATGGTTCTTTAGGTACTGATCCACATTATCGCCACCAGTTATTTTCAGCAGCCTATTGCTTGGAGTCCTTATGTACTCCATGACTTGCCAACACAAAATCATCAGCATGACTGACTGACTACTGCACCATGCAAAACAGTTGATACAACTGTTTGCAGCTCCCACCTAGACTGCTTATATAACAGATCATTGTCAATAACAGATTATGATTGTGATGCAAACTGTTGGCAGTGCTCATCAGCTTGCACTCTTCTCCGTTCTGATGACACAACACCTATATGCTCTTCTGCATACAATTTAGATTATAGGCTTCCATATTACTGCACATCTTACCCACTCACTGATCTTAAGCACCCACCATGGGCCTTCCAGACACACTAACACCTTGAACACAGGCATAGTCCACTGTGACCTTAAAACTCCCTCCATATCAATAGCAGCAAAACAAATTATCCCGTAAATAAGGCTTAATATCTTTATGTGTTGGTGTAATTTTCCTCTATTTTGTTCAGCTGACAAAGGCATACATCACATGATGTTCAGCCTCACCAACCTCATTGCTTAATATGCAGCCTAATGTGTGATTAAATGCACTGAAAGACAGAATAAATTATTTCTGGAAGTCCAGAAATGCAAACATGGGGCCCATTGTCAATAAATACTTCAGCTGCTTAAAAGCTCCTTCACACTCTGTTGTGCAATTAAATTTTATTGCCTGAGTGGCGACACTGTCTTGCGAACTTAAAAATAAATTTCCTATAATACGAGGTGCATTCAAGTTCTAAGGCCTCCAATTTATTTTCTCTGGACTGGAAAGAGATAGAAACATGCGCATTGTTTTAAAATGAGGCCGCGTTCATTGTCAATACGTCCCAGAGATGGCAGCACCATACAGCAGATGGAATTTTACCGCCAGTGGCGAGAATCAGAACCGTTTTAAATACTTAAAATGGCGACGTTTTCCTTACTTGAACAGCGTGCAATCATTCGTTTTCTGAATTTGCGTGGTGTGAAACCAATTGAAATTCATCGACAGTTGAAGGAGACATGTGGTAATGGAGTTATGGATGTGTCGAAAGTGCGTTCGTGGATGCGACAGTTTAATGAAGGCAGAACATCATGTGACAACAAACCGAAACAACCTCGGGCTCGCACAAGCCGGTCTGACGACATGATCGAGAAAGTGGAGAGAATTGTTTTGGGGGATCGCCGAATGACTGTTGAACAGATCACCTCCAGAGTTGGCATTTCTGTGGGTTCTGTGCACACAGTCCTGCATGATGACCTGAAAATGCAAAAAGTTTCATCCAGGTGGGTGCCACGAATGCTGATGGACGACCACACGGCTGCCCGTGTGGCATGTTGCCAAGCAACGTTGACGTGCAACAACAGCATGAATGGGACTTTGTTTTCATCGGTTGTGATAATGGATGAGACAATGGATGCCATTTTTCAAGCCAGAAACAAAGCGCCAGTCAGCACAATGGAAGCACACAGATTCACCGCCACCAAAAAAATTTCGGGTAACCGCCAGTGCTGACAAAATGATGGTGTCCATGTTCTGGGACAGCTAGGGCGTAATCCTTACCCATTGTGTTCCAAAGGGCACTACGGTAACAGGTGCATCCTACGAAAATGTTTTGAAGAACAAATTCCTTCCTGCACTGCAACAAAAACATCCGGGAAGGGCTGCGCGTGTGCTGTTTCACCAAGACAACGCACCCGCACATCGAGCTAACGTTATGCAACAGTTTCTTCGTGATAACAACTTTGAAGTGATTCCTCATGCTCCCTGCTCACCTGACCTGGCTCCTAGTGACTTTTGGCTTTTTCCAACAATGAAAGATGCTCTCCGTGGCCGCACATTCACCAGCCGTGCTGCTATTGCCTCGGCGATTTTGCAGTGGTCAAAACAGACTCCTAAAGAAGCCTTCGCCGCTGCCATGGAATCATGGCGTCAGCATTGTGAAAAATGTGTACATCTGCAGGGCGATTACGTCGAGAAGTAACACCAGTTTCATCGATTTCGGGTGAGTAGTTAATTAGAAAAAAAATTGGAGGCCGGCCTTAGAACTTGAATGCACCTCATAGTTTGCTTTTGTAGGCCCTGGAAAGATTACAATTCTACCTCTGTACATGGTGCTGGGAAATTCTTTACAGCCTTCACCCTGCTGTCTGTCCACACTCCTTTTCGGCTGATCAAATTTCCCAAATACAGTGCTCTTATAATATAAAATGATGTTTCTTAAGACTCAGCATAAGATATGCTGAATACTTCCTGTACCCATGCTATCTGTTCCTGTAGGTCTTTCAAAAACATGATTATCTTGTCAAAATAAGCCATGCACATTGTTTTGTTTTCCTCACAATAATCCATCTAAGAAACACTAAAATGTGCCTAATATATTCTTTAACCCAAATAGCATATCCCGATACTGGTAGTTACCTGATGGAACAGTAGATTCTGTTTTTAGATCATGTTCAGGTACTATTTCCACCGAATGATAGTCATTCTGTAGATCCATTATCATAAAGTACCTTTGTTATCCCAAGTTTATCAAATGTTTATTCAGTGCTTGGGATAACTGTCCATTTATAAAGGTACCTGTAATTACATCACTGGTTGATAACCTCCTCCACCAGAGGTTAGACATGATGGGGCACCTGATAAGGTTTGTGATATACAGGCAATTCATTCAGAGCTGAGATTTTGTGCTGTGTTACTGGAGTTACTAGTAAAGCATCAGGTTAGTATACAAATCATCATATTTTATCAGAAATTTTTCCATATTTTTCCTGCTCCCTCTAAATGGGCTACTTTTCCCCACAATGAGGAGAGATACAAGGCTTGCTTCAGCCTGGGACCCAAATGTCCCCTGCCAATTTTTCTTTCTGTAAAACCTCTAAATTAGTGACCAACAATCCTTCAGATAACCTGACACCCATGGTTCCAAAATTAACTACTTTGATGGACAGTACCCAATTCCCATAAAACTCTTGCACACACACTGCACACACTCTGGCACATGAAATGCTGCATCTCATCAAATTCATCATCTTCCTCTATAGGCTGTGTTACACAGACTACCTTTCTGTGTGTCTGGATGTACACTATGCACATATCAACCTCCAGTGGCTGTACTCACATTTCAAATGGCTCCCTTTAGGCTCTAGGTAAATCGTACGGCGGTCCAGAACGTATGGCAGTTGTCCACCAAGTTGAACAAGTTTCTATTGAGCTCCACTATATGCGATTCAAGGTCAATTTTGGCATGATGCTTAAGCAGGAAGTCTAGTCCCAGTATCACAATGTAGCTGTTACCTACATGAGGCAAGCCCAGAAGTGCCTTTCTGCTACTCAAATTTTCAAACTCATATGTACATTATCCTTACCTACCACTTGTACTGGTTGTTACCTATCTCGTTTCTTGATAACTGAATGAAGTGGAATCTTACGCGGTATATTGTGGTAGGACCACATTCGCACCACGTGTTTGTAATTGATAATAATGCGAGTAGTTCCAGCACAATTTCAGCAAGGCTTATTTATTAGTAGCTGCTGAAAGATTACACACTGCAGATCTCATTTGTCTAGGGGTTTTGTCTGCAAAACATTACTCTAACAAGCATGGCCTGGGTTTTCTTCTTGTTTGAAATAAACACTACCGGATTCGAATTACTTTCGGCTAAAAATAATATTTATTCGTACTCTGTATAGTAACTACAATATTTTCACTTCGAACATTGATATCCTAAAAAATGCATTATACTGTACAGGTCACGTAAACACGTCCATCTCCCTCCAATATCGACAAAGAAGTGGCGGGCAAGCCAACATGTGCCCGGAAGTTGCAGACATTCCTGCATTCCAGATTCTTTGGTCTTCTGACCTTAATACACTCCAAAGACACATATAAATAAATACATATAAATATACAACATTTATCATCTCAAACAAATCCATTATTTATCATAAAAGAAAATATTCATAAATAAATAAATTAAACACATTGTATGGCAACATAATGAAGTTACCTTAACTCTCTACTGTGGGCATCGTACTTTTCGCATGAGGTAAAGTTTATCTCTGACAGTTAATTACATTACAATAGCCCACCAGGACTTACAAGTGTACCTTGGTCCACTTGTCAGTCCGATACAGAAATTGCATCATTGTCTTGTATACAACTTTTTATCACAACTGTAGTAAACTGTTTATTCTTTCATCAACCCTTGACTTCCTCCTTTGTCTCACAACATAGATTACATTCATACATATGTCAATTTGTTGCCCAGAAATTTACTATAAAATAATACTAAAGTTAAAACATTTTCTCATATTAGAACAAACATAGGACCAACTCCTATATCATCAGTGAGGCTGCAAAAGTATTTCAATTCAACAACACTATTCTCTCATGAGCCTTGTAAATTATGTGATATCAAAATTAGGAGACAAAATAAGCCAACAAATTATCTGTGTTGTGTTATAAACAGAGCTGAATAAAAACAGTTATGGTGAGCATGATGTAAAACAAAAGCACACTTGCATATACAAGGAAATATATTCTATTAACTATACAATTTTTTTAAGCATTATGGTCTATTTAAGAGAATGAACAAGGTTTCAAAATTTAGGAGATTTGCTATTCTCAAACTGTGAGGGTGGGTGACATGTCTTGTCTCCTAGCATCATCAGTAAAATAAAATCCCTTATTTATCAAGTTCACATATTTTGCAATTCATTAAATACTGTAAAATTACTTAAAAAAACACATAGGAATCATGAAATCTAATCTTATAATAGAATTATGTGACAATCAGTCTAGATACAACATCGTTTTTCAATGAGATGTGTTACATGGCATAGTATGGTGACTGCATTTTTTTTCTTTCTTTCTTTACTTCCAGTAAAATTCTTTCCAGATAAAGGCATGTTTTTAGGTTCAGTTTGCTCTTTTCTCAATATACGGCTTCAAAGAAACAACATTCCTAAGGCCAAACAGCTTTCTCGACTTGGGATATACTAATCGGTACGCATTTGGATGGGGGTTCTCAATAATCTCAAATGGCCCAATGTAAATGTCAAAGAACTTCTTGAGTTCTGCTGTTAGTAACTTTGATCGTTCGTGGGATTTCACTAAGACATGGTCACCTACTCTGAATGTGGTAGCCTTTATTTTCCTATTATGTCTGTTTTTCCTAGCTTCACCTAGTTTCTTCATGGTTTTCTTTACAATCTCTTCACGTTCTTTCATTGATATTAAGCTACATTGTGGAAAGTCTATTAATTCAGAAATAAGATTTGCTGGTCTGAGATGAAACATAATTTCATATGGTGAAAACCCAGTAGAGCTATGCTGCAAGCTGTTCATGATATCCTCGAAGTTGTTTACATGGTCGGACCAACTAGGGTGTTTGTGACTACAATACGTCCTACAAAGTCTCCCTATTTCTCTCATGTACCTTTCTGCTGGGTTTGAAGATGGGTTGTACACGGATATCAAGATATGTTTTGTGTTAGTTTTTCCCATGAATGCTTTCCAGTTTTTTGAAACAAATTGTGAACCATTATCCGATAGTATAGCTTTAGGTTTCCCTACACTCTTGAAGTAATCTCTCTCAATTTTTGTAATGATCTCTTTACTTGTAGCTTTTCGCACAGAATAAAGTTTAATTAGTTTGGAAAATACATCAACCATGACGAATATAAAACAATGGCCACCTTTGCTTTTAGGTAAAGGTCCATAAAAGTCTACAGCTACTAAATCTAATGGCTTATCTGGAATGATGTTCTGCATTTCTCCCTGACATGTTCTGTTGCTTACTTTTACTCTTTGACATTTGTCACATGTTGATATTTCGTTCCTCACCTTCTTTACCATGTTATAAAAGTAGATATTTTCTTGTAACTTTTTTACACATTTCTGTATTCCACAGTGACCATAACTCTCATGGGTGTACTTTATTAATTTGTCTGCCTCGCACTCTGGCCAACATAGCTTCCAATTGTCAGAGTCCACATCTGTTCTTCTAAAGAGTGTTCCCTTAAAGACCTTATAGTACTTGTCAAGTTTATCATACCCTCTTTTGCCTAAACAGTCCTTAACCAATTTCCAATTAGGATCGTTATTCTGTCCCCTCCTGATGTTATTGCAAAGTGTCTTTATGAGCTTTTCATCTTGGATTCCCTTCATGTATCTTATTTTAAATTCCTTTTCTTCCTCTTGATCAAACATTTCCTGATCTCCTCCTACTGGTAACCTGGATAAAGCATCAGCTACTACATTTTCTGATCCCTTAATATACACAATTTCGTAATCAAACTGTTGCATGAACATTGCCCACCTGGTTAATCTACTGTGATATAGTCTACACTCCTGCAAGTAACTTAAAGCTTTGTGGTCTGAATAGACTTTTATCTTGTGTCCCAACAGGTATGTTTTAAATTTTGTAAACGCCCAGTGTACTGCGAGTAATTCTTTTTCTGTGACAGTGTATGTTCTCTCATGTTTAAGTAACATTCTGCTGGCAAATGCAATGGTACAATGGAGATTTTTTTCATTCACAACTTTCTCCTGAAATAGTTCTGCTCCTAGTCCATAATCACTACTGTCAGTGTGAAGACAAAATGGCAAACTAAAATCCGGTCTGTGTAAAAGACTGTTCTTACAAAGTTCATTCTTAATTTTATCGAATGCTTTCTGGCACTCTTCAGACCAATTCCATGGAGTATTTTTTCTAAGTAAGTTGCTTAAACATGTTACATTAAGGCATTGTCCATTTACATATTTTCGATAGAATCCACAGAGTCCGTAGAAAGACTTTAATTGTTTCCGGTTTCTAGGTGATGGAAAGTTTACGATAGATTTTATTTTCTCCGGATCTGCACTTATCCCTTCCTTAGTAATGACATGACCTAAAAATTTGAGTTCTGACACACCAAATTTACATTTTTCCAGTTTTAATGTCATACCACCTCTTCTGAGTTTCTCACACACCTTTTTCAATAACTTCAAATGATCCCCCCAACTTTGATTTGAAACTAATATATCGTCTACATAGATTGTTAATTCTGACACAACTTCTTGGCCAAGTACATAGTCTAGTGCCCTTATAAATTCGGCGACTGATGAGTTTAACCCGAAAGGCACTACACAATACTGGTAACATCTCCCATTGTATAAGAAAGCAGTGTACTTTCTAGAACTAATTGCAAGAGGTACTTGATGAAAACCTGAAGTTAGGTCAAGGCTTGACATAATTTGGATATTTTTAAATTTATATAACAACTCATCAATGTTCTCTGGGTGGTCAGTTTCTCTGTATAAACATTTGTTTAACTGTCTGGAATCTAGTACTAGTCTGACTTGTCCATTAGGTTTATTTACAGTGACTAAGGGATTATTATAAGGGCTTATACTCCTCTCAATGATTTCACACACTTCCATCTTTTGCAATTCTTTCTCCACTGCTACCCTTTTCGAGATTGGAATACTGTATGGTTTTGTAAAGAAAGGTTCATGTGGCTTCAACTGTAAAGTACATTGGTATCCAACTACTTTACCTGGTATATTGCTAAATACATCACTATATTCCCATAAAAATAATTTCAAATCTTGTTTTTGGTTCTCAGTTAGTTCTCTAGCCTCGACTACTTTTTCATTTACTAACTTTTCAAACTCTATCTCATCTGTATCGAAATCTGTGACATGGCTTTCAATGTACTTACCTTCTTTTGTAAATTCAATACTGTTCACAGTCTTATTCATACAAAGCACATTTGATTGAAGAAGTTTCGTAGTGATGACTTCACCACTTGGTAGAGTCATCATTAATTTCTGCCCTGCCCAATCAAATGCTGCACTTACTTTTGTTATCCAAGACATGCCTAGGATAAAATCCTCTGTGAGGTCAGGAATGACAAGACACCCATGTGACCATGTTACTCCTTCAATTTCAAAAGTAATAAAAGCCTGACTCCTTATTGATTTACTGTGCTTCCCGGTAGCACCTCTTATTTTAATTCCTACCACAGGTAACTCGACATAATCCTTATTAGTTTTCAGTTTTTTACTTAATGATTCTGATATCCCAGATACTTGACTTCCTGTGTCCACTAAACACTTTCCTTTCCATGATCCTATCTGCACATCAATAAACGGACTGCTTACATCAAAGTCAATTTTTTTGTTAATATTCTCATGTAATAAGTCATCTTCAATTTCACTGAATCCATATCCCTTTCCAGTATCCTTACCTGTATCGTTACCACCAGAGTTATATGCTGTTATTACCCTAATTGCATTTTCTTTGGCCTGATTACTATTCCTGAATATTTCATTAATCCAACTACATTCATTTGTGCTATTGTGTGTGTCTCCTTTATATTTCTCTCTTAACATTTGTGCAATGTGATACTTAATTCTATGCCACCAGTCTGGATACAAAGTTTCACATATATCAAGTGTTACCTTTCTGAAATTTTCATCATCCTTAATGGCACTACTGTTAATCCATAAGTTAAACAAAAATTGCTCACTATCTGACATTTCATCACCTACTCCCCTAATGCTGTTAAGATTACCTGCTGTCAATTCCTTCTCATTTTTCTTCCATGTATTAAGATCAAATAACTCATTGGCTGAAATTCTGGCATCCTTATCATTGAAATTGTCAACTGTGTTCATGTGTACCTCACTAATTTCATTACTATCCTCTTTTATATTAGTAATCCCTAAAGCTTCCAACTCCTCACTTACACCAATAAAACATCTATCTTCACTACTATCCTCAATCTCCTTTTCTTCCCAATCAACATCACAAAAATTATCATCTTTATCCTCTGCACTCTTACCTTCAGTATGCAGATACACATTTAAATCATCCTTACTAGGTGCTCTTTTCATTCCTAGCCCACCAGACTCTTCCATAAGTTCTCTAATTCCTAATACACTTTGATCATTTGAACAACTATTTTCCAGCAAGGTGCTCCTCTCAGCCCACTCATAGAATGAATCTAAGTTTAATTCTTCACAGTTTTCTAAGCAATCAGTGTCTTTAAATAACTTACCTTTTGTTTCTGGTTTATTTGTATGACATATATTATTTGTAACAGATACTACATTAATGGGATAACACTTCTCTTTAAAATAATTACTCATTATGTCACAGGTATCTTTCTGTTTAGTTAGACATTTTGGGTTGGCCCTTTCCATTTGCGTATAAGTAGCTCCTACCTTGCGGACCGCCAATGGAGCCTCAATCAGTTTTTTGACTCCTGTTCAGTTCTCCCCATACCATTATGACTATTCCACTCCTTTGGTTTATTTCCAAAGTGTCTGTTACCAAATTGATTATGATTATTTCCATACTGACCTCTGTAATGGAAATTGTGTCCTTGTGATCCCTTGAAGTTGTACTGGTGATTTCTCTGATGAGAATCACTACTTCCAAAATTGTGTGTTTCCTTTTTATCATTTTGTATGTTTCCCCAATTTGTATGCCCTGTCTTTTGAAAATGGTTTTGACTATGGTGTGGTGGTTTACCCGTTTTCTCAATAATTCTGTCTAGTTTGTCAACATATTTCAAAAACTGATCTATTGTGTCATCTGGACCATAAGCTAACTCCCACTGTAGTTCACATGGTAGCCTCCTTTTAAGTGCATCAATTTGAGTGAGTTCATCAAAAGGTTTGCTTAGGTGAGTGAGTTTCCTTAACTGATTTCTGCAAAATTGCTTCATGCTACCAAATTCATGTTTATAAACAAGTCCATTCAAGAATTCGCTTTTTATTCTTGCTTGTTCTGTCTCTGACCAGAATTTACTTAAGAACCTCTCCTCGAACTCTGCAAAAGATATTCCCTCTGTACAATAATGATTAGTCCATGACAATGCTTCACCTTCTAGAAATCTTTTCACAAATTTAATTTTCAAATTATCATTCATATTTGGAAAAAAGTTATCTTTGCAATGCTGCAGGAAATCTACCGGATGCATACTGCTCTCATCTGAAAAGTTTTTTACTGGAATATTGTACCACAAAGTGCCAATATTGTTCGGCAAACTATTGGTGACCATATTGCTACTAACACTTTCAAGTTTCTTAGTGATGTCATTAATACTACTTTCTAAACTCTTGACTTCATTTTTGTTTATCTGATTATTTACATCTATTTTTTCAGTAATAATTCCTATCTTTTGTTCAAATTTGCTTTCTACTTTAACAATTTTATCGTCTACAAGAGAAATACGATCAGATACTGTTTCTTCTACATGTTTGATATCTGAATGCACAACTTTAAACGCATTATGGATTTTCTCTCTACCTGTACTAACTTCAGCTTTCAGATTTTTTACTTTTGCATCTACATTTTTAACTTTTCTCCCGACATAATTGACCTTACCCGTGATCTTAACCATATTACGACTCAAACTGGAAATTTTTGCTTCTACTTTTTGAAAGTGATCGTCATTTTTCTTTTCATATTCTTTGAACTGTTTTTCAAATTTATCACTCATGAGCTTAAGAGTCTGGTCTAACTGAGCAGCGTTGTTTTGCTCCATTTGATCCAAACGAATCTCATTAGCATCGAGTCTGTCTTTAATATTTCCTAACCACTGTCCGTTTTGTCTATTAGTGTCATCAATTGCCTTAAATTTTCCCTCCATATAATTCATTATTTTTGATAGCATGTCTTTAACTTCATTCTGTCTTTCCGTATGAGTTTCAACTTTGTCTACAGGATTCGGACTATTACTATTGCATTCACTTTCGTATGATAAATTTACATCTGTACTAGCGTTGGCGACACCGTCGTCAATACCTTCCTCTTTTACAATAGTCATCTTTTTACACAGGAATAAACAAAACACAACAAATTTATCTTTTCTAAAGGATACTAAACTATCTTACTCACAGTTTACTGGTTTTCTTATCTTATAACGTCTTCTTTGTTGATTGGTGCGTGATGGAATTCACAACACTGAAACACTACACGTATATGAATATTGCTTTTTTTTTTGTTGCACAACACTTTACACTTTTTTCTTCTTTGTTGACTTATTGCGCCGTTATTCTTGCTCCAGTAACTGCATTCCGATGTCTTGAAGGTACCAGCATACGATTTCCTTTGTCTTGAAGGTATCAGCATACGACTTCCTTGAACATTTTCATCCAGGATGTACGAATTCTGTCGTTTCTTTCGCAATCTCGGTGGTAGTTTATTTCGGTAACATTTTCAATAATCCCGGACGACGCCACCATATTGTACTGGTTGTTACCTATCTCGTTTCTTGATAACTGAATGAAGTGGAATCTTACGCGGTATATTGTGGTAGGACCACATTCGCACCACGTGTTTGTAATTGATAATAATGCGAGTAGTTCCAGCACAATTTCAGCAAGGCTTATTTATTAGTAGCTGCTGAAAGATTACACACTGCAGATCTCATTTGTCTAGGGGTTTTGTCTGCAAAACATTACTCTAACAAGCATGGCCTGGGTTTTCTTCTTGTTTGAAATAAACACTACCGGATTCGAATTACTTTCGGCTAAAAATAATATTTATTCGTACTCTGTATAGTAACTACAATATTTTCACTTCGAACATTGATATCCTAAAAAATGCATTATACTGTACAGGTCACGTAAACACGTCCATCTCCCTCCAATATCGACAAAGAAGTGGCGGGCAAGCCAACATGTGCCCGGAAGTTGCAGACATTCCTGCATTCCAGATTCTTTGGTCTTCTGACCTTAATACACTCCAAAGACACATATAAATAAATACATATAAATATACAACATTTATCATCTCAAACAAATCCATTATTTATCATAAAAGAAAATATTCATAAATAAATAAATTAAACACATTGTATGGCAACATAATGAAGTTACCTTAACTCTCTACTGTGGGCATCGTACTTTTCGCATGAGGTAAAGTTTATCTCTGACAGTTAATTACATTACACACTCTCAACCTGCAATATGGTGGATTCAACTTTGTAGCTTCCTTAATGCCCACCCTAACCATGGACATCTGTAATCACATGTCTAATAAAAATTTGTGCTTTCTTTCCCTGACCAGTCCAATTAAGTTAATTTCCACCATTGTTGTCACAGTTGGTTTAATCATACTAATGTTTAAGAGAGTGCCGTGCAATGGCTGCAGACCTCCCATTGCTGCTTGTTGGCAGTGTGTCATTACCATCTCATAGCCACCTACTTCATTCTCTCATAGATCCTTGGTGATTCATTCCAAAAACCCTATCCTGCCAAATTTCTCGTGCTGTGGTTCCCTGCATTGGCTCTGAGCACTATGGGACTTAACTTTTGAGGTCATCAGTTGGTTCCCTGCATTACCACTGTATATGGCACAGTCAACCACCCCAATTGCAAGTGGTTTTCATGTGAAAAACCCTTCTATTCCCTTGGCTGAGTTACTGTTGTATCTGATGAAAATGCAGTCGTCATCAGTACAATTATGAGTTCTTTACTTGTTCTGAGAGGAGAATGGGTGGAAACTAGAACACGTAAAATACTAGTTCACTTCATTAAAGAATGATAAAATAAATTAGTTTGCTTTATACAATCCATTGTTGCAGGAAAGTGCTAAATATTAAAGCATCACTTCATGCACATCTTTACAAAACACTTCCCTTGAAGTACAAAGTTCATAATGATAGTTTAATCTAAAACATGAGTAACACATGTGTCCTAACTAGATGATGTCATCTGCTTGGTTGGAGGTCAGGAGCTAAGCTGCGGCTTCATCTGCTCGCCCACATATCATCGACCTCTGTGTGGTGGTATTGTGGAGCTGGGAGAGAGGATGTGGCTTTGTCAGTGTCTCCCAGTTCTTGTTGCAGTATGCAGTGAGACATTGCTATCTTCTGTGGTATTAATGTAAGTTGCTGACTTTGTTACTGCACTATGATACCACAGTTACCACATCAAGTTTTTTGTAATGCTACTATGGTTGCTCTAGCTTCAGATATTATCTTTGGAAACTCATTTCTTACTTTCCTGGATGCTGATATTGGCAGTCCCTGTGGAACAACTTTAATGCCCTTTGCTCTACCTAATGTAAGAGGTCCTTATTACCATAATCATTATCCATGAGCTCATCAGTGTTAGCACTGAACTTCCTATTTCTGTCAACGTAACTCTCTATTGACTCCCTTTGCCTCTCATATATCATATGTTCCCTACAGTATCTACAAGTATTATTTTTGCAGTAACATTCCAATATACCTTTGCTTAGGTTCTCAAATATCTTGTCATTCCTCAGCTTTTCGTGATACATGAGATAATCCTTAGCATCAACTGTAACCTTACATGGGAAATCTGGAGTGTTTTCTTCTCAAAACAGCCCCCAGCTTTGTGGCTGTGCAGGCTGTCTCAAATACCAGAATGTCCTCTCCCAACTTACCAGAAAAAGAAGCCACTAGGGTTGTAGTTCTGGCATCTAGGATGGGCAAAGAAACAGTGGGTGTGGATTGCTCTGATCTTTCTTTCTTTAACACACTTAATTGCTTGCCTAACTCAATATTACTTGCATGCATCTGAGCCATTTGATCTATCAAATACTGGATCGACATCTACGTGGTGGTGTCCAGCAATGGCATTCACTGAGTTGGCAGTGACTTGTAGGGTACTGGTTTGATCCTCAGTCTGCAAGGAAAGTACTCCCATTGACTGAATCTGACTGATGTTGATGGCAGCAACAGCAGACAGTCATTGAGTGACGATGCTTTTCTGCATGCCATGGTAGTAGCCTGCTCAACACTGGTGTTACAGAAATTATGGAAAGTGATTGAAAGATTGTGAAACCACAAGTAGTCGGCAAGGTATTGGATGCCAATGTGTCATCTCGGAATGTGGAAGTCAGAGGCTGACCCACTCTACGACATAGGATAGGCAATGTTCTGTGGCACATTTGATCATAAGAGTACAATAATCATGTAGCCACAAGCACTTCAGAGCACACTATTCATCACACAATGGTGACCACGAGGCTCCACAGTACCCCCCATGTGTTCGCAAGTTGACCTAATGACATCACTAGGTTAGGCATCATCAAGGTGATCAATGGAAGTATGTTGTCTGGTAAGATGACATATTTCATGCTACATCGGGTCAATGGTTATGTCCACATACACTGTCAGTCAGATGACTGGTTGCTGGAAATATGTACAACATCACAGATGCAAGGCATTGAGGACAGTATTATGGTATGGGTGACAGTCATCGGGCGTCCATGGGACCTGCGGTAGTAACTGAAGGCATCATGACAGCTATGGACTGCGTTAACATTACTGTGAAGAACTTGCATCCCTCCATGCTTGATGTCTCTCCTGACCATGATGGCATCTTCCAGCATGATAAATGGTTGTGTCACAAACCCAGAATCATGCTGCAGTGGTTTGAGGAGCATATTAGTCAACCTGTGCTGGTGTCTTTGCCATAAAATTTGACTAATCTGAACCCTGTGGAACTCACCTGGGATACTCTACACTAATTGTATGATTTCTGTGCAGACTACCACATACCTCTGGAAACCTACCAAGGAGTTGTTGAAGCCAGATCACACAAAATTGCTGCTGTATTGTATTTTGAAAGTGGACCAACACACTATTAAGCAGGTGATCATAATGTTTTGACTCATCAGTATATGTCTCCAATTATTGTTATTGATATGAATTCATTGTGTTGATTTTCTAGTACTACACTGTACCAATTGGTCACTAATGTGGTTTTGTCTAGCAGTGTGCTGTTTTATGCACTTTTATTACATGTAGCTTATTTACATTAATATGTCGATAACATGGATGTCTTGTCATGCAAATGTGCATTGACATTAGTGTGCACATCATGATGGTATATCTTACTGTGTACAAATATGGATGTCATCAATAACAAGCACAGTAATGACAATGGGTAAATAAACAAAAATAACCAGAGTTAAATGCCAGCCCATTTTCAGGTAATGTTCATAGTCAGTAATTATTATTATTCTACTTTTGAATTTCACCTTCAGTTGTACTGAAAAGACAGTCAAAAGCATCCACCAAAATATGTGGAAAGCTTTAAAATAAAAAAGAAAGTCTGGGGCAACAATTTAGTATTATACTTGCATACAAATTCAGACTCCTACAACGTCCTTCTTTTCCTGTGTCAGTTTGCATGCTGTGTCAGAAATAGTATTCTCACCATGTCAAATAATCTTCTCTGAATATAATAGCTTCAAATCACGGTTATAACTAGTATTTATCAAGTGAAACCTGAGTAGTGCCCAAAAAATAATAATGCAGCACATTATGCTTGTTCTTTCATGTTTGCTTCCATTCTCTCCAGTGTAAAAGCTTGTTTACAGTTACAAGCCAACAGTAGTGAACACTGGAGAATTGTCTGTGAATGCTCATCCACTTCCATTTGCCCCATAGTAAACAAGGCTTGACATGCAAGCCACTACAGCTGATGAATCTGTAGTCCTCTGTTTTTGGGCATGCACAGTCTGTGTCACACTATGGATTTTAGAACTTTGCAATCAATTGATCATTGCTGTCACTGACCCCTTATGGCATGGCTGGTAGCTCATGTACCAGCAGGCACATGATGCACACCCATCACAACTACTCAATTTTGCCCAGAAAGTTCATTGTGAAAGTGAGCAGAAATGTCATATCATATTTGCTAATAATAATTCCTGATTGCTATTCAAATCCAAAAGTTTATCTTCACAATATTTAGATACCAGTACCTAGTTTTGGCTATCTACAGTAAAGTTTGAGGCTAAACTTGTAAACTATATTTTTTTTGTCTAGGGTGTTCTATGTCATTGATTGAAGAGGTTCCCGAAATAGTTCATATCTTTCAAGAACATACTTGTAAACATGATAGATATTTCTAACAATAATTTTGAATTGATTCAGTCTCACAATTCACTCACTTTCCAATTTTTGTAATTGCTGTTACTGTAGTTGTTAAAAGTTTTTCATATTTTTTGGCTTCTGATTTGTTCAGTGGTAATAAATGACTTTAGTTGAAGTTGCACTCACTTCTTCTATACTGAGAATGTTGGTGAAGACACTATTTGAGTGAACAATAAGGAGCTCGAGGATGATGAAGAACAGAGGCAATTTTTTAAAAATCTTCAGACTGAGAGAGCATTCATGAAGGGACTGAAAATAAGAATCTGAAGCTTGAAAATCAGCAATGATTCTTTCAATTGCTGGTAAAAGATATAACAACCTGGTTTTACTATGATATAGTTATCTCTCACACTCTTGTTTCAGTAAATTCACAAAATGATTTCAGTTTCTCAACACAGGCAGCATAAATATGGAAATTTCAGTAGATTTTGTGAATTATCTGTTTAATAACAATGGATAATCAGTTTTCAGGTTTCTGGACAAAGCTGGGCAAGAAGAATAATGTATAGGGAAATTGGCCTTGAAGTAAAGGTTAGCTGAAACTGATGGAAACAATACTGATGATAACACCGAATGATATCCAATAAATTTTGTACTCCAACTAGTATACATGTCAACTACATTTGCAGACATGTCATCAGAGATGAGAATTTAATCATAGTGCAGTAAACTGCGTTGCATGCAGTGTGGTGTGATGGTTAGTGTCATGAGATGGTGCGAACAAATTACCAGTTCAAACCTGATCAACAGCAATTATTTATTATTTAGTATTTATCATTTATGCATATTTTGGAATGTTTGTTGTTTGTATAAATAGCTGCATTCCCTTCCAGGAGGTCAGTTATGTGTGTGCCGTACATGAGTGTTCATAATAAATGCTTTCACTGCGCTAAGTGCAGTATTTCATTGACGACCTTGCTTTCAGGTTTGGACTTCCATGTTATTGTAATGTGACATTGTTTGATGGAGATGCCACTTACCTTCCAAGTACATATTGTACATCACTAGGGATACAATCAGGTAACACAAAAACTGTTTCATCCATAAACATGGTGACATGTTTAGCAAATGTATCCTTTACTAGGCTTGCACAACCCAGCAGTGGTTTGAGAGAGAAGAAGAGAAGCTCAATAGCCAGGATAAATTCCATACCAAATGGTAGAAACCATTTGGTGACAATCAACAGCAAATGTGCTTAATAGAGAATAATTGAAGAACAGAGACCACCATTATGGGGCCAGAACTGTCTTACTGAGTAAGTGAAATATAGCAGCCCATCGCATCAGAAGGTAAAAGAGAATTATGAAGAAGAGGTGTATCAATATTTAGCACCAATCTCTGCCATCAGGTGAATGTGTCAGGAAGAATGGGCTTGGCTAACTTTGACATAGAGTGCAGCTGTCAAATTACAACCCAGCACTCAACCAATGCAGATACAACCAACTCCTTTGCTAAGTATAATGTCTCGTAGAAGAAGAGGAAAACATGGTGGTATTTTTCCATTGCAGATACCCATGACACATGGTCACGAATGGGAAATATGTCCAGCTGATAAGAACATTTACTGCAACAATGGCAGGACACAGCCCTTCAAATTTATCACTTTCGCAGAAGATGAGGTCATTTTATTCTCAGGTGGGACTTCTAGCAGGGATCATAATCAATAATAGACTGTGGAAGATCAGAACTCCAAATTGATAAAGCTATTCCAAGAAGCACACATAATAAAGATTATTTTGGCTGGCTGTTTTCCACTGAAGACATCACCAGTGAGACAAGTTCCAGTCATCAATCAGGATACTCAGTTAAATTGTAAACCTTTTGTAGAGTGCAAAAAGCTATTCAGGCTCACAAAAGAAATCTACATGCCAGTGATGATCATAAACCTTATATGTGGTCAAGGAGAAATCTGGATCACTAACGGTCACCAGCAGCAACAACTCACCCCTAAAGATGTGTGTGTTGGGAAGCTGAATCAGTCCAGGAAGGGCAGCTTAGTGTCATCAACAAGCAACTGCGCTCCACTAACACAACAGACAACGCAGGAGAGAAACCTGTTATCAAACAGCCAATAGGATCCGGCTTGACTGAGGAAAAGTTTTTAGATTTTTTAAAATTGGAGTGGAGAAAGACAGACCAACAATGGGTATCACCCATCAATGAGCCAAAATCATTTAGAGTTTCACTGGATAAACAACAAGTAAACTAAGAAGAAGTGTAAAATATGCTGCAAAATGATGTCATTGAACCTTCAAAAATCCTTTGTTCTCTCCTGTGGTCCTTGTGAGGTAAAGCATGGCACATGGCAAGTCTGCATTGACTACTGGCAGTTTAACAAACCCATGAAGTAAAATATCTATCCATTGTGACACACTGATGATACTATAGACTTCTTAAAAGGAGCAAAGTTTTTCTCAACAATTGACAAGCAGACAAGCTATGGGCAAATCACAGTTGATGAAGCTGATGGGGGAGACACTCCTTCATAACTCATGGCAGATTTTGTGGATTTAAAGTTATGCCGTTTGGACCATGGAATGCTCCAGCCATCTTTGAATGCATGATAGATAACCTGCTTCAAGATCTTATGGGGACACTATGTCTTTGTTTCCTGAAACCGCCTGGCAACTGTGTTGAAGTGTATTCAGATTACAGACCTCTGCCTGAATCTGGAAAAGTGCCTCTTCACAGCCACAGAAATAAAAATCTTGGGGCATTTAGTGAATGGCAATAGAGTCCATCCTGAACCAGAGAAAATAAGAGCAGTCACAGATTTTCTGCTCCTCGGCTCGTTCTTGATGTGAAAAATTTTCTTCAAATGTGCTCATTCTACTGGCATTAAGGACTTCTGTACCAAGACATTTCCTTTGCAAGAACTACTGCAGAGAGATGTCAAATTTTTCTGGAAAGAAATGGAAGAAAGATTTCTCTTTGATTTGAAGGAGAGAATAACATATTCTCTCCAGGTCTAGTAGTGTATGATGAGAAAGCTGAGACAGAACTTTAAATTGACACTAGAATTTATGGGACAGGTATAGTTCTAGTTACCCATGACTAGAACTATACTTGGTGTAGTTCTAGTGTAAATTCAGGAAGGTGCTGAAAATGTGATAGATTATGCTTCCAGAGTACTCTAGAAGTCCAAGACAAATTACTCTACAACCGAGAAATAATGCCTTGCAATTGTTTGGGACTTCAGGAAGTTATGGCCATATGTACTTAGTAACCATTCGACATTGTGATGGACCATCATTTTCTTTGCTGGGTGATTTGCATGAAGGATCTGTTGAGTTGACTAGTGAGATGGGTGCTGAGGTTTCAGGAGTACAACATCACAGTGGAATACAAAATTGGGCGTAAACACAAGGATGTTGACTGCCTCGCAAGGAATCCTTTGGTGGAAACCAGCAGTGTAGATGAAATCTCAGTCATTCCTGCATTAGATGACATTGTTGCTTAACAGAGGGAAGATCCAGCATTGCTGAAAATCACAGAAGACTTGAAGATGGAGAAACTGGCCAAATATGAATTCCAGTTAATAAATAGAATGTTTTATGAGGAGCTATGATCTGTTGTTGTTGTTGTGGTCTTCAGTCGTGAGACTGGTTTGATGCAGCTCTCCATGCTACTCTATCCTGTGCAAGCTGCTTCACCTCCCAGTACCTACTGCAACCTACATCATTCTGAATCTGCTTAGTGTATTAGGCTACAACCCTATCCCACTCCCTTCCCAACCGCTGCTTCCCTTTCATGCCCCTCGACTCTTATAACTGCCATCTGGTTTCTGTACAAATTGTAAATAGCCTTTCGCTCCCTGTATTTTACCCCTGTCATCTTTAGAATTTGAAAGAGGGTATTCCAGTCAACATTGTCAAAAGCTTTCTCTAAGTCTACAAATGCTAGAAACGTAGGTTTGCCTTTCCTTAATCCAGCTTCTAAGATAAGTCGTAGGGTCAGTATTGCCTCACGTGTTCCAATATTTCTACGGAATCCAAACTGATCTTCCCCGAGGTCAGCTTCTACCAGTTTTTCCATTCTTCTGTAAAGAATTCGCGTCAGTATTTTGCATCCGTGACTTATTAAACTGATTGTTTGGTAATTTTCACATCTGTCAGCACCTGCTTTCTTTGGGATTGGTATTATTATATTCTTCTTGAAGTCTGAGGGTATTTCGCCTGTCTCATACATCTTGCACTCCAGATGGTAGAGTTTTGTCAGGACTGGCTCTCCTAAGGCTGTCAGTAGTTCTAATGGAATGTTGTCTACTCCTGGGGCCTTGTTTCGACTCAGGTCTTTCAGTGCTCTGCAAAACTCTTCATGCAGTGTCATATCTCCCATTTCAACTTCATCTACATCCTCTTCCATTTCCATAATAATGTCCGCAAATACGAGGGCCGTTCAGAAAGTAACCTCCGGTTGATTTAAAAAAATACACCAAGTTAAATAAAAATATTTTAATATACACATCTTACAACTACATCTTTGCACTATTTTTCTACATAGTCTCCATAGCGATTGAGGCACTTATCGTATCTCTTCACAAGCTTTGAAATTCCTTCTGCATAAAAATCACCCGCTTGTGCCTGGAGCCAGCCTGTGACCGCATCTTTGAGCTCTTCGTCGTCATCAAACCGCTGTGACCCGAGCCATTTCTTCAAATGCATGAAGAGGTGATAATCACTTGGCGCCAGGTCTGGGCTGTAAGGTGGATGGTTGATAACGTCCCACTTGAAGGACTCAAGAAGGGCCGTTGTTCTGCGAGCAGAGTGAGGACGGGCGTTATCGTGCAAAAAAACGATACCAGAAGTCAGCATACCACGGCGTTTGTTCTGTATAGCCCATCGTAACTTTTTTATTGTTTCACAGTACACGTCTTGATTAATGGTTGCACCACGTTCCATGAATTCAACCAACAACACCCCTTTGGCATCCCAAAACACCGTTGCCATCAGTTTTCTGGCAGAAAAATCTTGTGAGGCTTTTCTTGGTTTGGTAGGCGAATTTGAATGTGCCCACAGCTTTGATTGTTCTTTTGTCTCAGGGTTCACGTACTTAATCCAGGTTTCGTCACCGGTCACGATTCTGTTTAACAATGGTTCTCCTTCGTCCTCATAACGTGACAGAAAGTCTAATGCAGAGGCCATTCTTTGAGTTTTGTGGTGGTCGGTAAGAATTTTGGGCACCCATCGTGCACAGAACTTACGGTAACCCAATCTTGCTGTCACTATCTCGGACAAGAGAGTCTTAGAAATCTGTGGAAAACCAGTAGACAACTCCGACATTGAGAAACGTCGATTTTCACGAACTTTTGCATCAATTGTCTGAATGAGTTCGTCAGTCACCAATGATGGTCTACCACTCCTCTCTTCATCATGAATGTTTTCTCGTCCACTTTTAAATAAACGTACCCATTCACGGACAACTCCTTCACTCATAACTCTTGGTCCGTACACGGCACAAAGCTCACGATGAATAGCTGCTGCAGAATATCCTTTGGCTGTAAAAAAACCTTATGACAGCACGCACTTCACATTTGGCGGGGTTTTCTATTGCAGCACACATTTCAAACTGCCACAAAAACTAAACTAGCGCAGGTACGACGTTCACTCGACCACGGCTTGATGCCGACTGACCTGTTGAGTGCGTGAACGCACAGATGGCGTCGCTACTCCCCCCACAACCCGCACTGTGACCAATCGGAGGTTACTTTCTGAACCGCGCTCGTACATCGCCCTTGTATAGACCCTCTATATACTCCTTCCACCTTTCTGCTTTCCCTTCTTTGCTTAGTACTGGGTTCCCATCTGAGCTCTTGATATTCATACAAGAGGTTCTCTTTTCTCCAAAGGTCTCTTTAATTTTTCTGTAGGCAGTATCTATCTTACCCCTAGTGAGATAAGCCTCTAAATCCTTACATTTGTCCTCTAGCCATCCCTGCTTAGCCATTTTGCACTTCCTGTCTATCTCATTTTTGAGATGTCTGTATTCCTTTTTGCATGCTTCATTTACTGCATTTTTATATTTTCTCCTTTCATCAGTTAAATTCAATATTTCTTCTGTTACTCAAGGATTTCTACTAGCCCTCGTCTTTTTACCTACTTGATCCTCTGCTGCCTTCACTACTTCATCCCTCAAAGCTACCCATTCTTCTTCTACTGTATTTCTTTCCCCCATTCCTGTCAATTGTTCCATTCTGCTCTCCCTGAAACTCTGTACAACCTCTGGTTTAGTCAGTTTATCCAGGTCTCATCTCCTTAAATTCCCACCTTTTTGCAGTTTCTTCAGTTTTAATCTACAGTTCATAACCAATAGATTGTGGTCAGAGTCCACATCTGCCCCTGGAAATGTATTACAATTTAAAACCTGGTTCCTAAATCTCTGTCTTACCATTATATAACCTATGTGAAACCTGCCAGTATCTCCAAACTTCTTCCATGTATACAAACTTCTTTTATGATTCTTGAACCAAGTGTTAGCTATGATTAAGTTGTGTTCTATGCAAAATTCTACCAATCCATATTCACCTACTACGTTTCCTTCTCTCCCTTTTCCTACTACCGAATTCCAGTCACCCATGACTATTAAATTTTCATCTCCCTTCACTATCTGAATAATTTCTTTTATTTCATCATACATTTCTTCAATTTCTTCATCTTCTGCAGAGCTAGTTGACATATAAACTTGTACTACTGTAGTAGGAATGGGCTTTGTGTCTATCTTGGCCACAATAAGGCATTCACTATGCTGTTTGTAGTAGCTTACCTGCACTCGTATTTTTTTATCCATTATTAAACCGACTCCAGCATTACCCCTATTTGATTTTGTATTTATAACCCTGTAATCACCTGACCAAATGTCTTGTTCCTCCTGCCACGGCAAATCGAGGAATCGTGTTCTCATCTCGGCAGTGTAGCAGGAAGGATAGAGAGCTTAACAGGTTAGCCTTCTTAACATGCAGGTTCCCTAGGCATTTAATGCTGCACCACGTTTCCTCCCCATAGAGGTACGTGTTAAGAAGACTAACCTGTTAAGCTCTCTATCCTTCCTGCTACACAGCCGAGATGAGAACACGATTCCTCGATTTGCCATGGTGAGCCATCACATCAACACCTCAGCAGCCAGAAGAATCTACCATCGTGCAGCTCTACCCTGTTGCGGGAAAGGATACACTTCACTAGGAGGCAGCTGCATTTAAATGGTCACGAGCTGCTGACTATCCATCTGCAATTAACAGAGGTACACTCGCAAGTAGATTGGGAGTGGATTGATGCAGCCACCACAGCACAACAGGTGTCATCGCAAAAGAAGACCACAGAGAAACAGAAAGGGAAGTTAATGCGGCTATATCAACAACAGCACGGTGCAGAACAGAGATCAACACAACGAACGGTCATCAACATGACGGAAAAAGAGATCGATGCTGGTGCCATTTCGGCCCTTAAGAAAGGTCTTAACTTCGCACCAGCACCTTGGAGCATCCCTATCTGTGATATTATGTGGGGGTGAACAAGCAATCCGTAAGATGCCTATTGAGAGTGCTGACGAAATTTGTCGCCAAACGTGACACATCATTTCAAAATCTAATCCATCGAGGTCTAACTTGACTTTGGCTGAGCAAGCTGGATCAGTTCACAGCAAATATAGAAGACACAAAAGGTATAAACAGTGCCCACATTCTGTGTCTAACAGAACACCACATCACTGCTGGTATTGAAGTGGTCCCTATTCCTAACTATGTTTTGGCAACGTCTTATTGCAGGAACTATATGGACAAAGGAGGAGTAGCTGCATATGTAAAAAACAATGTCTTGTTCACGGCAATAGATGTACAAAGATTCTGCTTTGAGCTACATTTTGAAGTATGTGCTATAGAGGTGCCAGACACTGTCTCCAGATTAACAGTTGTGGCAGTTTACAGGGCACCATCTGGTAATTTTAAAGTGTTTGTTAAACAATTAGATACTCTTTTGTTGTACTTAAGTAGAAAAAATAGGGGCATGGTAGTTGTTGGGGATTTTAACATAGATTTCTTGGTTAATTCTCCCTGCAAGGTGGAGTTTGAAAATCTCATGTGCACGTACAACCTTGTTCCCGTGGTTAGCTCGCCCACCAGAACCACAACCTCTTCCAGTACTCTCATTGATAATGTTTTTGTTGATCAGAGTAAAGTCAACCATATTAATATTGAAAAGGTTATAAATGGTCTGTCTGACCATGACGGACAACAAGTTACTTTCAACAGCTTGGGAATTCCTCTGAGTGACACCTCACTTAGATGGAAAATAAGTGAGGAAGCTATTCAAACGTTCAGATCACGTCTTGAGCATACTGACTGGACACCTGTTTATCTAGAAGAAACTGCTAATTCAAAATACAATTTATTCACAAATGAGATAGCAGGTACCTTTGAAAGTGTATTTCCAAAAAAGTCATACAGAGTCCAACCTGCTAGGTCTGCAAAAAAACCATGGCTCACTAAGGGCATCATAGCTTCCTGTCAGAGAAAAAGACAACTCTACATAGCATCAAAGACTTCTAACAACCCTGCTCAGCTAAAACATTATAAACTTTACTGTAAAATTCTTGCCAAAGTAATTAAAAACTCTAAAAGTATGTGTATAGCATTTGAAATTACTAATTCTGAAAATAAAATTAAAACAATCTGGAATGTGATAAAGAGAGAAACAGGGACTGTAAACTACACCAAAGACAAAAATATTGTTTTAACTGTTGACAACTCAGAGATAACTAATAGTGAGTAAATTGCTGAAATCTTTAACCAACATTTTTTAACTGTCCCAACACAGATAGGTTGCCATGGTTCTGTAGATAAAGCTGCCTGTATAATGAAAAATAATTTTCCAGAACATTTCAGTCAAATAAGTGTGCTTCCCATTACTGCCAATGAAATCAAAAAAATCATACAGTCTTTGAAAAATAAACATTCTGCTGGTATTGATGATATTTCAAGCAAGCTGTTGAAGACTTGCTGTAGTGAAGTGACCGAAGTTTTGTCTCACATCTGCAACACATCCATGCAACAAGGAGTGTTTCCAGACAGAATGAAATACTCTGTTGTCAGGCCCCTGTACAAAGCAGGGGATGCTACAAATGTGTCAAACTATCACCCTATCTCTCTATTAACAACATTTTCAAAAGTCCTAGAAAAAGCTCTGTACAACAGGATTGTGGCGCACCTTGGTGACCTGAACATCATTAACAGTCAGCAGTTTGGTTTTCAAAAGGGAGTTTCAATAGATAACGCAATTTTCTCATTCACAAATGATGTTCTAGAGTCTATAAACAGCAAGAGGCTGCCAATTGGTGTCTTATGCGACCTATCAAAGGCGATCGACTGTATAGATCACCAGATACTCTTCAAGAAGGCCTGTCATTATGGAATTACAGGACCTGTAGGGAACTGTTTAAAATCATACCTCGAAAATAGGAAGCAGAAGATTATTCTAGATGTTTCAGATAGTGTATCACAATATATAGTGGACTCAGAGTGGGGAATTGTGCAGCATGGAGTGCCACAGGGATCAGTGCTTGGGCCCTTGCTGTTCCTCATATATGTTAATGACCTGCCTTTATCCATCAATAAGCAGTGTAAATTTACAATGTTCGCTGATGATATGAGCATTTTGGTGCATAATGTGTCAACTACTGACTTAGAATCCGAGGTCAATGATATCCTTAAAGAAGTTCTGGGTTGGTTTAGTATTAACTCCCTTCCAATAAACCTGAAAAAAACCAATTTTATCCAGTTCCAGACAACCCACAAAAACCCAAAAGAAATAGTTATCACACATGATCAGATGATAAAGCAAGTGTACTTATCAAAATTCCTAGGCGCATACATGGACAGTAAGCTGAACTGGGAACATCACGTTCTACAAACACTAAAACGGCTGACGGCAACATTTGCTTTATGAATTTTGTCACGCTTCAATGACATTACCATCTCAAAGTAAGCTTACTTTGGCTATTTTCATTCAGTCATGTGTTATGGCATCATCTTCTGGGGCAATACACCTGCCGCAAAGAAAATCCTCACAGCACAAAAAAGAGCAATAAGAATCATTTGTGGTGTACCCCCACGAACCTCATGTCGAAATCTTTTTAAACGACTTGAAATACTGACAGCAACATCTCAGTACATATATTCACTGATGTGCTTCATAATAAATAACCCCACTCTGTATGAAACGAATTGCCTACATCATGAACATAACACCAGAAGAAAAGAGGATTTCCACTGTGAGTTAAAGAACTTGACACTTATTCAGAAAGGGGTAAAGTACGCTGGAACGAAAATTTTCAATTCCCTACCCAACAGCATCAAAAGTATAAGGAGTAGTACATCAGTATTTAAACGTAGCTTGAAAAATTATTTACTTGAGACCTCACTTTATTCACTAGAGGAATTCTTTCAGATAAATAAGTAAAACCCAGATTGGAAAGATGTTTTTAAATTTTTTGACACTGTTTACTGTTAAACTAATGTAATAATGCCCTAATGTAAAAATTCCTGTTTTTCTCATTTCCATTTTGGGTCACTTTTAAACCCAAAGTGGGAAGTTTTGATTACTGTTCAAGGTTAAAATAGATGCAATAATGCCCTAAATATGAAACTGCTATCTTCACATTTATGTTGACTAGTTTTTAAGCTAATAAGTATGACTTTTGTGCACTGTTATTAATACTATAACAATGTCTTTATTCTATGTATTTTATTATGTACATTGACACGTTCCACATCTGAGTGACTTGCTCACATGTACAGATCTATGGAACAAGTATATAAATACATAAAAAATAAATAAATGGTCTTCACGCACCCTGCAATGACCCCCTCATCGTGGTTCTGCCAGCTGACAAGGGCAATGCAGCCGTCATTCTGAATAAAGCTGACTATGAAGCCAATGTTCAGTTGATTCTTGAAGAGGATACATACCGGAAACTGCCGCGGGACCCAACATCAAGAATAATGAGGAAGACATCAGAGCTTCTAAAACAGTCAACACTGGAAGAGGGTGTTATTAAGAATCTCCTCCCTCAGGTGCCAAAAACCCCCTACGCTTTATGGAGTGCCAAAAATCCACAAACCGGATTCTCCTCTTTGTCCCATTGTGAACACCATTGCGTCACCACTTATAGATTGGCAAAACACCTGACCAGCCTCCTTGCATCACATGTGGGTCGTTGTGTGCATCACATCAAGAACACCGACGACTTTATCAACACAATTAAACAACTGCATCATAGTCAATGGGATATAATGGTTAGTCTTGTTGTGGTCTCCCTGTTTACACATGTTCTAGGCAAAGACTGTATAAATCTCCTCTCCCAGTTATTTGATAGCACAATTGTGGGACTGTTTAAGCACATGTTGACATCATCGTACTTCCTACATGGCTGCCAGTATTTCGACCAGTTGGACGGCGTGGCTATGGGAAGCCCATTAGTTCCATCCATAGCCAACCTTTTTATGGAAAAATTTGAAGACATTGCCTCGGACTCAGCTCCGGCTAAGCCAAGTTGCTTTTATCGTTACGTCGATGACACCTTTATCATCTGGCCCCATGGTCGTGAAAAACTTGGAGAATTTTTAGAACATCTGAACAGCATTCATGGCTACATCAAGTTTATGATGAAAGTCAAGACAGATGGTGCATTGCCCTTCCTTGATTTCCTCGTTTGATGGAAAACCAATGGGCACCTAGGCCACAGTGTCTACAGGAAACTGACACACACAGATCGGTATCTGCACGCTCTCAGTCACCACCATCCGACACAAAAACATGGCGTTCCTAATACCCCTGTCGATCATGCTAAAGTCGTCTCACACGCAGAAAGTCTGCCACTAGAACTAAGCCACCTCCATAAAGTCTTCCAGGAAAACAGATACAGCCACGGACAGGTGTCACAGGCTATATCTTGTGTGACGTGCAAGAAAAACACCAACAGAGAAGAGAACACCACCAAAGAAGAAAGCAAGAAACTTGTGTTTTTGCCTTTCTGTGGTACAGTGTCGGGAAAGATTAGCCGAGTCCTGAAGAGATATAACATTTCATTGGTGTTCAAGGCCCCAGCAAATATTCGTCACCTCATGAGGCCTGTGAAGGACGATCTAGGGCTTAGAACTCCTGGAGTGTACAAGATACCATGTCAGTGTGGCTGTTACTACGTCGGCCAAACACTACACACTGTGGAGCAACGCCAGACAGAACACGAGAGGTGCTTACGCCTGCCCTATCCAGAAAAATCAGCCATGGCATAACACGACTTAGAAAATGGACACCAAATTCTATTCGACGAAACATCTGTCATTAGGAAGACGAAGGGATTTTGGAATAGTGTCATAAAAGAAGCTATTGAAATAAAAACCTCTGAAAACACCATCAACAAGGACAGCAGTTTGCAGCTCAGCGCAGCCTGGGACCCGGCTATCACGATGTTAAAATGGGCGCGATTGATGCAGGATGAAAACATTACCATATATGGCGAGGAAGAGAGCACCAGTGATGTCACAGCCAGCAGTGTGGCTATATAACGACGCAGCCATGGCGACACAGCAGTCAGTCTTACCACTTGACAATGACTGGGGAGAGCTCGGTCGAAAGCTCATGGGATTTTAACCACCTGACATGGCTGGCAGCCCAAGAAAATTTTATTAACTGTCTGAAGTATTTCCATGAGGCTCCAACATCTGGTCACGTGAAATTCATGTCTCTAGACAGGATCAGATGCATGTACTACTGTCCATGTCTCTATCTACATATCCATTAAATACAATGTTAAGGTGACCATATTTTTGGAAACCGAAGCTGGGACTAATATGGGTGCCCATACAGGGGAGCAAGGGAGGACAAGCCCCATCCACCCCCCCCCCCTCTCCCCCATATTCCAGGGAAAGGAAAAAATATGATGTAGTCACATGAATTTAGTTCAAGAAATTCATTAAAAAGTTGGTTTTGTATGAGGGTTGTAAATTAAATAATGGCAACTATTTATTAACAACCAATACAATAGAGTTACATGTTTGCACCTGTTACTGTCCTTCAAAGTAGTCATCAGTGTTGTGTAGAACCCATTGCCAGCGATGTGGAAGGTGTAGTATACTGATAGCAGAGCCTCTTCTGGTGCGAATGGAGTGGTCTACTGCCTGTCGAATATCTGGAACAGTTCTGAAGCGAATGCCATGAAGTGGTTCCTTCATCTTTGGCATCAAATCAAAGTCACAAGGACTTAACTCCAGGGAGTATGGTGGATGGTACAGTACTTCCAGGCCCATTGACCACACAGAGCAGCCACAGCTTGTGCTGTATGTGCCTGTGCATTGTCATGCAAAATGATGTGTGGGTTGTGCAGAAAGTGTCGCCGCTTCTTTCGCAGAGCTGGGTGCAGGTGATGCTCCAAAAATGAACAGTAATACTGTGCATTGATGGTCTGCTGTGGAGGAACGTAGTGAATTAGGATAACACCATCACAGTCGTACATGAGAATCACCATAACTTTCACCGTACTGGGGCTCTGACACACTTTCAACTTTCGCGGCAACCCATAATGATGCCAATTGTTTGGATTGGCGTTTCAGTTTTGGCTCATACGATGTGGCCCAAGTCTCATCCAGTGTTACAATATGGCATAAGAAAGCCTCTCCTTTGTGCTCATAGTGCTCCAAATGCATCTGAGCAGCGTCGTAACACATACATTTCTGCATTTCCGTCAAGTCATGCGGAACCCATCGTGATGCAATTTTTTGCATGCCTAGGCATTCCTTCAGGATGCAAAGCACAGTCGTATGCTCTAATCCGGTTTCATGGATGAGCTCACGAATCATATGGCATCAATCACTGTCCACTGACGTGGCAACAGCATGCACTTCTTCTTCAGAGATGCTAGGACGACCTGCCCAATGTGTGTCTGCCACAGTTTGCCCATCTTTGTCGAAGGCTTTTACCCAACATGCCACTGTTCTGTATGGCAATGCCGATTCCCCGCATGCCTCTTGAAGACCTTGATGACACTGTCATGCTGTACGACCTCTGGCACATTCAGTCTTGATCCAACTGTGTTGTTCCTGTTTCGAAATCATAGTGACACTGTTACATTAGACCGCTCACTCACAACTGACTGTTTTTCCCTTGACTGTGCACACACTGGTGACTTGGGACGGGTGAGTCCAGTTGCTCAGAGGTAAGGTAGGTATGTCAACAACGTGTGCTATCAGTGACAACAGTAGATTGGGGACCAATTTTATACAGTAATTACTCACTACTCAGAATACAACAGTGTTCTATAATTGTTATACTTTATTAAAGTTACACTGAAATAAGTAACAGGCATCAAATGACAATATAACAAATGTAATATAACACATAAGACACATTCACAGTTACTGTACAATAATGATGCACCAAAATATTAAACGTTAATAAAACATTTGCTAGACAACTATAGACAACTTTTACAAATTCAGTTGCTCATGCCCGCGTATTTCTCTGATGAATGAATTTTATTTAAAAAGTGTTTGCTTTCTTTTAAGTTAAGAAATTCACAGAATTCTTAACAACTGCACTTCAGATTAATTTTAACCGTCAAAATTGATTTTCATTTGAGTTTTCTTAGATGCTCCATATCTTATTCATCAAAGAAAAGACACACTCAACTGCTGCATCTGTACTTGGAAGAAGCAATGCAAATTCCACATTCCTTAAAATATTCTCTTAAGGAATTTGTTTTGATGTGAAGTGCTGAAACAACTGTACCCAACACTTATTAGTGTCAATTTTTTCTACGTTACATTTGTCTATCTTCTGAGGGGTAACAAACTGCTCCATATTAAGGCACGCTTGAAATAACTCATTGTCATTGATGTTACACTTTGGCACTGTGTTTATGAGAGAGTTGTGGCATTTTTGGACCTTAGCCCATGTAGGTGCATCATTTAAAAGAACCCATTTGAGGTTCAGAAAGACATTAAAATGATCGTCGACTGCTCAATGTATTGTGCACTGCTATCATAAAATTTAGAGATGGTTGTGGTAAATTTATAATTTTTAATTCCCCCACAGATTCAAGTTTGCTTAAAGCACTTCTTATAACGTGTGACACGAATATGGTTTTTTGTTTTTCTGTCATATTCACTTTTAAATCATGAAGTGCTTCTCCAACCTCTGCATATGTAACATGCTGGCCTTCCATCTTCAAACTGCTGCATGAAAAGTTGACACTTCATTATGTAAAAACATAAGGAGGACTTCAGAGCATAGGTTTTCAAAAAATTTCCTTAGTATTGTTGGGCATTTTTCTTCACTCAAAAAATATGATTTTAGTGGTCCACAGAGCTGTAAAACTCTCTCAATGGCTGGCATCAAGGCCAGCCATCTGGTACTGCTGTATCCAAGTAATTGTTTGTACTCTGTGTCTAAAAATGTAAAAAATATTTTTAGGCTTTCTACACTCTCAGAATATATATTGAAGTAATAATGAATCTTGTGAATGACACACTCTAGATTGACTGGTAAACAACCTGTTATAGTATTATGCACTATGTTTGCTGCACATCCTACACTGATGATGTCACGACAAAGCTAACCCTTTAACTTGTGGAAAATATTGTTTGTCCCTCTTCGAGACCATCCACTGAAGTTTATGTTGGCATTGCCCTTTCAGAAAGCTACAACCTTATCATTCAAATCTTATTCTGTGATGGTTATCACATAGATAGTTTCCAACAATATCTGCTGTTTCACCACAGTGCTCTTTAAACTGGAGAATTTTCACATATATGCCTTCAAGAGGCAAGAAGTATCAAACAAGTACAGGGAAGTACTTTGTGATTGCGTGATTAGATGCATCAGAAAGAATAGTAACACAATTTGCTTGGCACATTTCTCGCTGCAACTCATCACAACAATGTAGAGCAAGCATGTTAATAACAATGGCTTTGCATTTTGTATGGCCACAAGTATACTTAGACTTGAAGCACTTCTGGACCAGTTTACACATACAATCACTTGAACGAAAGCTATGGTTCTCTTGTACTATATAGAAGGCCTGTGTGCCTTCCACTGCAGCTAGTTTAAGTTCATGGTTACTTGGCTATTTTCAAGTGACACTCTACATCATACTTCCCTCCATGAGAAACAGAAAACTCTCCTCCACATTTTGTGCAATGGATATCATGGTCTGTTCTCCCTCTTTTTATTATGAATGGATACTTGGGTGAAAAGTAAATAAATGGCAGTGTACGATGGTTTGTTTGCTTAAATTTGATTTAACCCATCTACTATCTATGGATGTCTACAGGAACGCAATTACTACATAGGGGTCCAACAGACTTCCTTTTTTTTTATGTAAAACAATTGTTCAGGTGAATATACATGTTTATGATTTCCTGGTTTCCCCCCCCCCCCCCCCCCTCTGCATTGTAAGTGCTGGAACAAGCAACTTCAAATGACAGAAATTATCCTCATTGGTTAGGCATATAAGAAAGACATACATTCTTGAAGACTTTAATTTAGATCTTTTTAACACGTTGACAGCCATGGCCAAAATGAGTGAACTGCTCCCAGAATCCATGTTAAACTGTTCATAAAGTCTGATTCATCATCTCAGTTGTAGTCCATCTGTCTCCAAAATTTTTTTAAAAAGAATTATTGGTGAGAAAATAGAGCCTGTGAATTATCTCATAGTTGGTGTAAAGAGTGGAAAGTTCAGCTTAGATGCACGATAATATCATCTTACACCTTAAAGAAATGGAGCAGAAGGAGAAAACACATTTTCCAGATGAGCTGTATATGTCTGTGTACTTATTAAATGTTCCTACGTGAAAATAAAATACCAGGTCGCACTAAAATCTCCTTGTTATAATTGACAGTTTACAATTGCATATGTTATCAAATAACTGCATTTTAGTAATAGTAGGTCAGTTAAAAAAATTATTTTCTGAAGGGAATCATATGAAAGTTCTACTTTACACAGATGTTGTACTCATTCTAGTAAATAATGAAATTCCGCGTCATCAAGATATTGGTTCACTGATGAATCGTCCTGCATTTGGCCTGACACTGAGGCTCACAAAGCTAAGAGAATTTCAAAGAGAGTACAACATAGGTTTATTCCTGCATGATACATTAACTCCTATCAAGGAGCATTTGCTGGGACTGGATAGTGGACACTTTTCTGAAATAATATTTTACTTCAATCAACAGTAACCGGACATGGACAAGGAACCTATTTTCAGTCAATTTGGAATCCTGTAATTTGTCAGATTCAAATGCTGACTCATTAACTGTGCTGTCATGTGACAGATTTTTCGATATCTTGTGTCAAGAGATCCCGCTTTAGCAGAACAAGCAATAAAATTTCTAATGTCTCTGGATTCGATACATCAGGATTTTCAACACTGGTGTCCCTGAAAAAATAAATAGACTTATATAAAAAGACTGGAAGTTGAACCAGTCCTAAGAATACAGATAGTGTCTTTTGAACCTAATTTGGAATTCATAGTTAAAAATAAAGAGCTACATACTTCTCACTAATAGAGGACAGCTAAAGTAAACTGTGAAACTGTAATCATCATTTTATTGTTAATAGTTGATGCTTGCAATACATTGTATACTGTGTAGACTTCAGAAAGAATTTTAATTTGGTTCACTATCAGCCACACGAGAATTTGAGCTTTTTGCCTCCAGAAGTGCTGCTGGGGTCTGGGTGGCATAATTAGAAATATTAATCATGTCAGCTGTGCTCATTTTCTCATTGTTGCCAACATGATTAGCTCTAACAATTTTTGCAGTACAGCTGCATGGCAAAGTGTTGTTACAATAACAGGTTGAATTTAATTTCATATTCTTTGCTTGTTACCAGTACTGTATATGAAAATAACAGTCTCTGAAATGCCAAATCACTTTTTTTTAAAAGTTCACCTGCACAGGCTGTGAGGGAGAAGGGGCAATGCAGTAGAGCTGACACATTTACTCATGCAAGGCTTACGCACTTCAGTAATGTATCTCCTCTGTGGCAAAGATTGTACTCTCGCAAGTGTTGGCATCAGTGTGGAAAGGCAGGAGAAGAACTAGCAGTGGGGGCAGTAGCTCTTTCAAATGTTCTGCTGTATAGTAAAAAAAAAATTTCATTGGTTCGGAAATGGAAGGCAAAAAAAAAGGGCCATGCCAAAAAAATTGGGAACCTATGCTTTAAGACATATTAACAATTTATTTCAAGTGTGAAAATAAAAATTCTGTTTCACCACATCAGATGACTTACTATACCTGTTCCTGATACCCAAAACCTGTAACTCACACATATTTGCTATTAATGTTTTCGTATCTGGCTTTATGCAGAAACTTGTTTCCTATGAGTTAACTCGCAGTTGGCGCCAGTGGCCAGTTTGTTCGTACGAGATAACTCACAGTTTGTAGGCAACATGTTAAGCTCTACAATCTGGCACTACGTAACTTGATGTAGTTCTTATGAATCATATTATATAGTGTATTGTCAGGGGAGCTAGCATAAAACTTTTTTACTTAAAATTTAGCTCGTGAAATTTGAACTGCTGTACAAACTTTTATGGAGCATAGCTAAGATCCATTTTAATTAAACCAGATGTCAAATCAAAAAACTGCATTAAAATCAGACATTTTGTTTGGAAGTTATGATGCCACTGACATACACAGGCAAACACACTTTAAACATGTAACACCCCTCTGTTCGTGTCACCAGTTAAGAAGGAAAAAAGTGCTGTAATATTCTAAAGTTCTAACATCCATGCATCACATCCAATAGGAAGAGCCTACTTCCATTTGTGTGGGTGTGTCCTATATCCAAACAGAAAAAAATTTTTGCACTCTGAGAGGCGATCCATAGTAGTTAATTCATAGTCATTAAAAGCAGAGTTACCACACTGTTTATGACACTGAATTATTAATATGTTACTTACCTCTTGTGAAGTTCAGAAATGAAGACGCAGAGTTGTTTGGGCATTGTGAAGCTGGTTACAATCTGTACATGCTACAATACTCACACCAACAAAACAATCACGAAATGGCTACCACTAGGGAAATCCAGCTCAGTAATACCAACTTCAGTGCAAGTGTTATTGAAGGTCTTGAACTTGAACGCGTCAGCAGACAGGTTGCATAAACACATTCTATAATGTGGTGTGTTAGGCTTGGGATATGATATGGAAATAAAGTGTAAAACACTTTTACAATGCTAAAAGTGTGAGAAGTTACATGTTGAAACGTCTCATGTCTGAGACTTGGACTTGATTTGTAAAAACTGGAACATCTAGGTGACCCAGCTGAACCCAGTCAGGACAGGGGGACAGAACTCCAAAAACCAGAACTGTCCCGGCCAAATCGGGATGTCTGGTCACTTTAAAGTTATTTTAGCCATGGTAAGGAATGCCAACAACAGAAGCACATGCCATGATTATCTAAGGGGCACCTGGTACCAATTCTGCTTGCAACAGCACCGTTCCACTGAATTGAAATTGACCACTTGAGGAGGTTCCCAAAGTTAATAAGTGGAATCAATGGATAATAATCTGCACTGACTACCTCACACACTATGTTGTCACTAAAGCTATACTAACTGCTGAAGCTCTGGAAACAGTATAGTCCCTTGTAGAAGAAGTCATTTTGAAGCATGGAGCATCCTGTGTGATGATCTATGATTGTGGAAAATTTTTTCAGATGCAACTAGTATCAGAGATAATTTCACACTGACTTCACCCACAGGATGACAACTGTCTACCATCCACAGACATTGATAGGTATGTTCGTGTGTACACCGATGTCAAACAGAGAAAATGGGATACAGTACTGCCCATTGTGACATTTTCATACAACACAGCAAAGCAGAACACTACAAGCTTCACATCGTTCTTTCTGCTCCACAGTTATGAGCCCAGTATGGCAATGGATGCACTGTTGCCATTTTAAGCAGATGATATTCAGAATGACTGTGAAACACTTCATCACTAAAGAAGTAAGGCAACTGGCTTACATATGGACCCTGGACACCCAAGAGAAAGACTGAGAGCGCTATAATGCAAGGCAGTGGTGAGTGAGATACACCTGGGAGACTTGCTATGAATTTTTATATCTGTGCAGAGAGCGGGACTATAGGAAAAGTTATTAAGGTGCTATTTTGGGCTGTATCACATTCTTTGTTGCTTGTCAGTGTGGTATCACATATTTATACCACCCCATGGGCATCATAGCAATGGAATTGCATGTTTCCATGACACACTGACAGCAGTTGCCCGGGATCTGACAGACCCAATGTTGCATGCCTACTGAGCCACACCAACAGTGGCTCTGTACTTCTAGCACCCTCTGCCACCACAATATAGGGCAGCCGGTGGCAGCAACATGGCCCACATATGCTTGGAGCAGCTTTGCAACATGCTGTTATGCAAACATTGCCTGGTCGCAGTTCTGTCTTTATCATTTGTGCTTTAGCACAGAAAGACTTTTCCTTGTGGACATTTTGATAGCTGGACCCTATTTCCTGTTGCATAAGGTGTAATGAGTCTTTGTACATTTGGAGAAATACAAGTTAAGCAAATCTTCTGTTTATTATGTTAATTTGTTCACTATTCATTTTGGCTTCTGTCCAAATTTCCTATGATGACAGTTGTCATACCATTCTGTAGCCCACCTCTCCTTACCATTGTGTACAAAGCTGTACATAACAGTCATACTTCACATATGAAAATGAGGATTATACCCCTTCATCAAGAGTCGGGATGGTTCCTTTCAAAGGGCACGGCCGACTTCCTTCCCTGTCCTTCCCTAATCCGATGAGACCGATGACCTCGCTGTCTGGTCTCCTTCCCCAACACAACCAACCAACCCTTCATCAAGAAGACAAAAGTACAGAGACATTGTCCATGTCCTCTGTATGAAGCTCTACTACAATTCAGAATCACTGATTACTGATGAGAGGTTCAAGGAAACTGAAGATCCATTCAATGATTGTGAAGCATCAACAGGAGAACCTACCTTCATGTAGTTCATTATACTGAAGAGGATGTAACAACATAAACAGAATGGTAGGATGCGCCAGCACTGCCATACATAGGACCATTGACAAGATCCATTCCAATATGCTGAAACACTAAAACAGCAGGTTGCTGTTTCTCATCGAGAGGGGGAAACGCTGCAACTTGTGGTTCGTACATGGTGGCATAGTGGTCAGTGTCGGTGGCTGACATACTGTGGGTTGCCATTTCAAACCCAACCATCAGTGATTATTTGTTATTTAGTATTTATCATTTATCTAAGGTTCTTGAAATGAGTTAGTGCACAAAGCTGAAGGACAGAGTAACTTTCATATGATGTGTCATTACCAAGTAAAATAGCTTGATGAAACTTGGAACATACATAGAAAGAACTCTGACAGTATAGTAGAAAAGGTAGCTGAAAGAAATGCCAGCATGACATGTGACAAACAAGAATGGCACTTTTGTTGAAAGACAATTATTACTCTTAAATCAACATGATTTAGGATGGTCCCCTGGATATTACAAATGAAGGGATATGATTCTTAATAGTATATATGATCAACGCAAACAGCACTGCATGCTCTGCAACATGTTCCCATGCTGGCCCCAAGTTTGGTGAGGAGTTTGTGTGGTAGGGAGTCCCATTCCTCCACCAGTGCAGTTGACAGCTGTTGGATGGTCACTGGTGTGTGTGGATGTGTAGCAGTATGTCTCAACAATGCATCCCGCATGTGCTCAATGGGATTTAAATCAATGGAATGGGCTGGCCAGTCCATTCACTGAATATCCTCTCATTCCAGTGACTCTTTCACCTGCATTCTTTGATGCATTCATGCATTATCATCTATGAAAATGAAAGCATCCAGAAAATATCCACATGGGAAGAAGTCAAGTGTCACAGTAACATCGACCAGTGAATGTACTGTGTGCAACATTATGCCTCCCAACACCATATCACATGTACCACCAAAACCATCACATTTGGCAATGTTCCTGAGTGCACTGTGTGTTCCCACCTCTCACCATGTAAGGGTATATCGAGAATTACCACTAAATCTGAATCTGGTTTCATCTGGGAAGAGCATGTGATACTACTTCTTGCTCGTCCAATCCCTCTGCTCTTGATGCCATTGAACTGGTTGCTGCGGGTATCAATGGAACACAACATATGGTCATCACTGTGCTACTGTGGAGTGTGAGATTACATGTCTTGCAGTCCTGTTAAATGTGTTTTGCAATTGCAGCTGCTCTTTGATGTGGGTCTCATTTGACCTGCTGCACAATGTAGTGCTCATCTACTGCTGTAGTTGACCATGACTGACCACCTCCTTTCCTTCAGTCAGTTTGTCCTTCTTCCAGTTTCCCCATGATTCTTCCCCATGTGCAGGCATCCAAATGTTGTCTTGGGACCATATTATAAAGAAGAACATCATAGTGTGCCATAACTGCTTGCTGACTGACATACACTGTCTACATCTACATTTACATCTGTACTCCACCAGTCACCTTATGGTGGGTGGCAGAGGGTACTTTGTGCACCACTATACTTCCCACTTTTCCTGTTCCAGTCCTGTATGGTTCATGGGAATCTATTAATTTATAAAATACATTTTTACATATTTATAATAGAGGGAAACATTCCACGTTTTAAATATGTCTGCTTGTGAGATGTCTGCTTGTGTCTGTATATGTGTGGATGGATATGTGTGTGTGTGCGAGTGTATACCCGTCCTTTTTCCCCCTAAGGTAGGTCTTTCCGCTCCCGGGATTGGAATGACTCCTTACCTTCTCCCTTAAAACCCACATCCTTTCGTCTTTCCCTCTCCTTCCCTCTTTCCTGATGAGGCAACAGTTTGTTGCGAAAGCTTGAATTTTGTGTGTATGTTTGTGTTCGTTTGTGTGTCTGTCGACCTGCCAGCACTTTCATTTGGTAAGTCACATCATCTTTTTACATATTTAAGTTGATATTGGGTATGTCTAAAAATTCTTCTAATAAATATAAAGGGTTAGTTAACAAGACGTTGTGTAACTTTCCCTTAAATAATCTGACTGGCATGTTGAGGCATGTTTAGACAATTTGTTACATATTTTAATCACTGCGTCTTATGACTATTGTTAGTTCTTGCTAATTTATTTTGTGGCAAGAACAGAAAAGTACAGATTCTTGTATTGTAGTCGTGCCATTGATTCGTTACACCTAAATTGGAAGTTCAGCAAGTATATAGTTAACAGTATCAATAATATATAGATTAATAACTGTTAATATTCTGTATTTAATGAGCAATGGTTTACAATGTGTGCTACTATCTGCCTTTTGCCATTACTCTTATTGCTTTCTTCTGGGTCACCAGAATTTCACTTATTTTTTTGCTGTTTTCCTAGAATGTTAAACCATACCTTAGTGTCATGGCGGCTACAGTGTAACACGTGTTGAGTTCAGCTCGCGGAATTTAGTTGAATTTGAAGGTGTTCTCGCAGGTGGTGTTGTCTAGTACAAGTGGAAATCGTGTAAACAACAGTGTTCTGTGCAGTAGTGCTATTTTTTTTTCTGTGCTCCGCCAATATCTTCGAGGAAATGGTAAACAGAAGAGTCAACAGCAGTGCGTCCAGCAGCGGGGAAGCAGCAGGTGCGGCAGGCCCGCTCTTGGCAGAAGGTGCGGCCGCGGCTCCCGGTATAGCGGAGCTGGTCCGCTCTGAGGTAAACGCTGCGCTTCGCGATAAAAACAATCTCGATCTGATAGGAGGCACTATATCAGATACTGTAATGGCAGCAGTATTGGCCAAAATGCGTGAAACTGTTGAGGCCAGTACTGCCGAAATTACAGCACTAAAAAAGTCTGTGTCTGAATACGAGAAAAAGGCACGGGAGTTGGAAGTGAAACTATCTGCCGCAACTGACGAACTAGAACAGTACCAAAGGCGAAATAGTCTACGACTGTTTGGAGTAGTAGAAAATAAGGAAGAAGACACGGACAACCTGCTTATACAGGTTGCGCGTGAAAAATTTGGCGTTGAAGTGACCAAGGCAGACATTGACAGGAGCCATCGGGTGGGACGAAAACTACCAGGTGCCACCAAACCTCGTCCAATAATAATTAAATTTGTCTTGTACCGAAAAAGGGCAGAGATCTTTACCCAGAAGAAGAAGTTAGCAAGGACAGGGCTTACAATAAGGGAAGATCTGACACACGAACGGCTAAAGATTTTAAACAGTGCCATATCCCATTTCGGTCTTCAGAATGTGTGGACTCCAGATGGCAGAGTAATCATTAAGACAGCAGCTGGAAAGAAGACAGTCACAAACATGACAGAACTGAATAGTATTAAGTGAAGCTACTCGAGCCAAAAGTGCAAACTTAACATCATTTGCAAATTGTAACAGCCGTATACTCAGATATAGTCTTGTAATTTTATTAATTTTTTAATTATACCCATATTTGTACCTTCAACTAATTGTTTTTGTAACTGTATTAACTTTTCACTTTTTTGTGTCTGTAGCTCTAACCATTACTTAATTTTAGTTACTGCTAATACTTTTTTCATTTTCTCAGTTTATTCTCTTCCGTTCTGAAATAGTTCTATTGCAATTATTAGTCTCTCCTTTAATTCATTAATCACCCATTTCTTCGGTTTAAATTGTTCATAACAAAAATCACTATCAGTATCACTTTAGCAAATTTTAATCTAATTGTAGCTTCCTACGATAATCACTACCAGTATCACTTTAGTAAATTTCAATTTAATTCTAGCTTCCTACGATAATCTATTAATTATTAAGCTTACTTCTCTCTGCTGGCAGCATCGGCCTCTTAAATCACTCCCTTTTCCCTTATTTCCACCCTAAGCTGTTTCAAATACGCTAATTACATTTCTCCTCTTACGACAGAGGATACACAGTGACACACAGCCGTCACTATTTTGGTCATATTCTCCTTGCACCGAATACCACTAATCCATTTTCTATACTCCCGCAACCTCAGGAAATCTCTAGCAGTCGCCTTTCTTTTGGCACTCGCGGTGTGACAAACAGGGCGCGCAAAATCTCGGACACCCCTGTGTTATGTCACTTGGCGGAAGCAGCGGCCAGTGCCCCTCGCGGCAGGTAGTGCCTAACAAAGGGACAAACCAGTCTGCCACCCTACTCCAGGCTGCTCCGCGGAACGCGTCAGAGCGTTTAGCAGCTCACTGCAACATCCAGTCTTTACCTGCACATTACGAAGAACTTAGCCTCCTCTTCAACCAACTAAACTACCACGTAATCCTCTTATCCGAAATATGGTTGAAACCACACATATCCTCTGCATCTTTTCATCTCCCAAGGTACACATTTCTTAGGGCAGACAGATCAAAAAAGCGAGGTGGCGGGGTCGGCGCGTATATACGAACAGATCTCAAAGCGAAAGTCTTATGTACGTCAAATCCTGCTGAAGAAAAAGAGGCTGAATTCATGTTCATTGAAATAAATATACAAAGTTGGAAATTCTTGACTGGCGTCGTGTACAAGCCGCCAAAAATAAGCTCAGTGAGTTCCTTCCAGTCGGAATTACATTCACTTCAGTGTCAATACGAACATGTCATCGTAATGGGTGACTTGAACATAGACCTGCTAAGAGACACTCCCTCCGCAATAAACCTAAGAAGACTGTTTGGTTGCAATAGCATGAACATTCTTCCATTACAACCTACACACCATACGGCACACAGTCATACTCTTATAGACGTAATCGCAACGAAACAGACTGACCAAGTAAGAGATGTTGGTCAAACATCGGCCCCTGGCCTCTCAGCACATGATGTAATATTCCTGGCCTACTCTGTGCAGCCCCCAAGGATCAAATCGCGTTACATAACTTGTAGGAACATGAAACGTATTGACCTTGACGCTCTAACAGCCGATTGCTCAGAAATCTCATGGCATCAAATAATCAGAAAACCCACAATCGACGGCAAAATTAATGAACTTGGTGATAAACTCACTGCCCTCTATGATAAACATGCACCTGTGCACACAATCCGTGTAAGAAAATCTCCTGCTCCATGGCTGACAGCTGAATTACGTCAAATGATGACTAATAGGGATGCTGTCCACAGGCGTTTCAAGGCAGATCCGAAACCCGAGCGTTTCGAAGAATATAGAAAGCTACAGAACAGAGTGAAACAATGCATTCGCAATGCTAAAATCAGGCACGCTCGCTCCCTTGTATGCAGCGATCTGACGCCCACGACTCTATGGAAGAATCTCCGTAGCTTGGGGGTTGGAAAGGCAAAATCGGAAACTACTTTTCATGTGTCAGCTAACGAATTAAATGAATTCTTCTCTGCACCTCTGAATACCAGCACAGCTGATAATTACCGTCCACAAGAATCCCCAAACAGGATAACTAACAACGATACCTTCCATCTAAAACATGTAACAACAAATACGGCAAGAAAAGCAATAATGAGAATCTCTTCTGATGCAATAGGCAACGACAGTATCGGTATAACCATGATTAAGAATGTTGCCGATATCTTAGTACCTGTCTTAACTGACATATTTAATTTTTCCCTCGTGAACGGAATATATCCCACTGCATGGAAAAGAAGCCTAATTCGACCCATCCCTAAGATCGAAAACCCGCAACTGCCTAGTGATTACCGACCAATTAGCATACTGCCTGCTGTTTCCAAAGCACTTGAATATATTGTTCATGACCAAATCACTGAACACTTGCATGAATTCAGCCTATAAGACAAATTTCAATCCGGTTTCCGTAAACATCACAGCACAAACACTGCTCTAATTAAAGTAACTGATGACCTGAAATATGCCATCGACAATCGAAAGGCAACAATTTTGACGCTACTGGACTTCAGCAAAGCTTTTGACACTGTTAGCTTTGACATATTGCTCAGAAAAATGCAACAGCTTAATTTCTCTGATAGTGCAATGAGATGGTTTGAAAGCTACTTAAAAGACAGACAGCAATGTGTTGTCTGCGTAAATGAAAAATCTTCCTGGAAACATGTTTCCTCGGGAGTGCCCCAAGGATCAGTCTTAGGACCACTTTTGTTTTCTTTATATGTCAACAATATTTCGTCAGTTCTGTCCTCCTGTAAATATCATTTCTATGCCGACGACCTCCAGCTATACCTAAGCGTCAGACCTGAAGATGTAAACACTGCAATCGCTCAGATGAATGATGATCTGTCTTCAGTACTGGCATGGGCGAAAAACCTGGGGCTTAAACTAAATGCAAAAAAGACGCAAGTAATCTTAATAGCCCATCAGAAATTAATAAGTTCAGATTTCCGCGAACGGCTACCTCCTATTCTGCTCGACGGTACTCCAATACCATATCAGAAAACAGTGAAGAACTTGGGTGTAACTTTGGATGAGCATCTCAACTGGGCGGAGAATACAGTCGCAGTGTGCCGAAAGACGTCTGCTTGTCTCTATGCTCTCAAAAAGTTTCGGAACATATTTCCACAGGACTTGAAACACCAGCTCGTGCAAGCACTCGTTCTACCGAACCTCCACTATTGTGATGTGATTCAACAAGGCATGAGTAGTGAAAACAAAAGACGGCTAGAGCTAACCATGAATGCCTGTGTGCGTTACACCTGCAACATTTGCCGATATGATCATCTTAGTGCTTCATACACTGAGCTAGGGTGGCTGCGGCCAGACAAATTGCGCGACTACCACACTCTATGTCTACTCCACCGACTCCTCGTCGCGCAAGCACCCCAGTACCTTGCTTCAGAGATTAAAAACCTGTCATGTCATCATAATCGAAACACGAGGTCACTCTTATTTGGTATCCTAACTGTGCCCACTCACAAAACAAAAACTTTTGCAAACTCCTTCTCAGTTGCCGCTGTCTGCCTCTGGAACAAACTGCCCCTTACCTTCCGCAAAATTCAATCTCCTGCTGCATTTAAGAAGAAGCTGAAGCATTTCCTACTATCATCCTGATAAAGTTCTCCACAAAACGGATGTACAAGGCCAATCCCCTCATCCGTCAAATAGCAAAGCTAGCGTCTCCTATCTTGCTCCTGAGATGCCTTCCTCTTCATCTATCTCTATTAGCCACGCAATCTTCTTTTCCTTTGTATTTTCTTAATTATGTTTCATCATGTCTCTCTATTCTTATCCTCCCTTCACCATCAGTCTCCCTCATACTCCCTGCTGCCAGCACTCCTATCTAAAATCTGTCTCTTCAATAATGTCTAATTATAACAGTACTTGTGATCTAAGAATATAAACTCTATATGTATGTATTTTTCCAGGTGTACCTTTCAAATTGTTTATTTCACTTTTTATACTAGATGTAGCTTAACATGCCTACTAAAACATATGAATGTAAAATAAGTAGAATGCCTGGTTAGATGTAAGAGAGGGCCTGATGGCCCTAATCTTGCCAGGTTAAATAAATCAATAAATAAAAATAAAAAAATAAAAAAAATAAAACAGACTGAAAAAAGCAAAGTACACTGTCCTTACATATACAAATGTCACACAGTACATCAGTCTCTTTGGCAGATATACAAGGTGAGTCAGGAGGAAAGGTACATGCTTTGAGGGGTGATAGTATTAGTGATTCTGAACAAAAATCTTCATATGGAAGTATGTCATATCCCAAATCGATTCTGAAATAGAACACATTTAATACCACTTTTGTATACTTTTCTTGAATAACTCAAAAACTGCACCCTTCAGCAAAAACATGTTGCAGTACAAACTATATTATTTCCTACAAAAAAGGTCCTATTCATTTTTTTCTCTAGAACTAATGGTTTGTCGCGCAGATGACAAAATGGTAGATATCGAAATAGACGACAGAGGGATAGAGAAACAATTAAAATCGCTCAAAAGAGAAAAGGCCACTGGACCTGATGGGATACCAGTTCGATTTTACACAGAGTACGCGAAGGAACTTGCCCCCCTTCTTGCAGTGGTGTACCGTAGGTCTCTAGAAGAGCGTAGCATTCCAAAGGATTGGAAAAGGGCACAGGTCATCCCCATTTTCAATAAGGGACGTCGAACAGATGTGCAGAACTATAGACCTATATCTCTAACGTTGATCAGTTGTAGGTGGAACACGTATTATGTTCGAGTATAATGACTTTCCTGGAGACTAGAAATCTACTCTGTAGGAATCAGCATGGGTTTCAAAAAAGACAGTCGTGTGAAACCCAGCTCGCGCTATTCGTCCACGAGACTCAGAGGGCCATAGACACGGGTTCACAGGTAGATGCGGTGTTTCTTGACTTCCGCAAGGCGTTCGATACAGTTCCCCACAGTCATTTAATGAACAAAGTAAGGGCATATGGACTATCAGACCAATTGTGTGATTGGATTGAAGAGTTCCTAGATAACAGAACGCAGCATGTCATTCTCAATGGAGAAAAGTCTTCTGAAGTAAAGAGTGATTTCAAGTGTGCCGCAGGGGAGTGTCATAGGACCGTTGCTATTCACAATATACATAAATGACCTTGTGGATGACATCGGAAGTTCACTGAGGCTTTTTGCAGATGATGCTGTGGTGTATCGAGAGGTTGTAACAATAAAAAATTGTACTGAAATGCAGGAGGATCTGCAGCGAATTGATGCATGGCGCAGGGAATGGCAATTCAGTCTCAATGTAGACAAGTGTAAAGTGCTGCGAATACACAGAAAGAAAGATCCCTTATCATTTAGCTACAAAATAGCAGGTCAGCAACTGGAAGCAGTTAATTCCATAAATCATCTGGGAGTACGCATTACGAGTGATTTAAAATGGAATGATCATATAAAGTTGATCGTCGGTAAAGCAGATGCCAGACTGAGATTCATTGGAAGAATCCTAAGGAAATGCAATCCGAAAACAAAGGAAGTAGGTTACAGTACACTTGTTCGCCCACTGCTTGAATACTGCTTAGCAGTGTGGGATCCGTACCAAATAGGGTTGATAGAAGAGAGAGAGAAGATCCAGCAGAGAGCAGCGCGCTTCATTACAGGATCATTTAGTAATCACGAAAGCGTTACAGAGATGATAGATAAACTCCAGTGGAAGACTCTGCAGGAGAGACGCTCAGTAGCTCGGTACGGGCTTTTGTTAAAGTTTTGAGAACATACCTTCACCGAAGAGTCAAGCAGTATATTGCTCCCCCCTACGTATATCTCGCGAAGAGACCATGAGGATAAAATCAGAGAGATTAGAGCCCACACAGAAGCATACCGACAATCCTTCTTTCCACAAACAATACGAGACTGGAATAGAAGGGAGAACCGATAGAGGTACTCAAGGTACCCTCCGCCGCACACCGTCAGGTGGCCTGCGGAGTATGGATGTAGATGTAGATGTAAAAGAGCGTGAGGATGTTGAAAAACTCACTCTACATGCATGCGTAGTAGCTTACGTAGTTTTTGTAGGCCAATTTGAGGTAGCATATTGAGGTAGCAAGTTGAGACAAACAGTTTGATATGGGACACTTGTGGTCTATCAAGTCAGGAAGCTACCTCAAATTGGCCTACAAAAATTATGTAAGCTACAGCGTAGAGCAAGTTTTTCAACATTCTCATGCTGTCTGCACACGAACAATTAATTCTAGGGAAAAAATGAATAGGGTCTTTTTTGTAGGAAATTTGATATAGTTTAATTTTGTACTGCAAGGGGCCACTCCCCTTCCCCAAACATTTTACATGTGTGTGCTTCCCCCATGAACCATGGACCTTGCCGTTGGTGGGGAGGCTTGCGTGCCTCAGCGATACAGATGGCCGTACCGTAGGTGCAACCACAACGGAGGGGTATCTGTTGAGAGGCCAGACAAACATGTGGTTCCTGAAGAGGGGCAGCAGCCTTTTCAGTAGTTGCAGGGGCAACAGTCTGGATGATTGACTGATCTGGCCTTGTAACATTAACCAAAACGGCCTTGCTGTGCTGGTACTGCGAACGGCTGAAAGCAAGGGGAAACTACAGCCGTAATTTTTCCCGAGGACATGCAGCTTTACTGTATGATTAAATGATGATGGCGTCCTCTTGGGTATAATATTCTGGAGGTAAAATAGTCCCCCATTCGGATCTCCAGGCGGGGGTTACTCAAGAGGACGTCGTTATCAGGAGAAAGAAAACTGGCATTCTACGGATCGGAGCGTGGAATGTCAGATCCCTTAATCGGGCAGGTAGGTTAGAAAATTTAAAAAGGGAAATGGATAGGTTAAAGTTAGATATAGTGGGAATTAGTGAAGTTCGGTGGCAGGAGGAACAAGACTTTTGGTCAGGTGATTACAGGGTTATAAATACAAAATCAAATAGGGGTAATGCAGGAGTAGGTTTAATAATGAATAAAAAAATAGGAGTGCGGGTTAGCTACTACAAACAGCATAGTGAACGCATTATTGTGGCCAAGATAGACACAAAGCCCATGCCTCCTACAGTAGTACAAGTTTATATGCCAACTAGCTCTGCAGATGATGAAGAAATTGATGAAATGTATGACGAGATAAAAGAAATTATTCAGGTAGTGAAGGGAGACGAAAATTTAATAGTCATGGGTGACTGGAATTCGTCAGTAGGAAAAGGGAGAGAAGGAAACATAGTAGGTGAATATGGATTGGGGGGGAAGAAATGAAAGAGGAAGCCGCCTTGTAGAATTTTGCACAGAGCATAACTTAATCATAGCTAACACTTGGTTCAAGAATCATAAAAGAAGGTTGTATACCTGGAAGAATCCTGGAGATACTAATAGGTATCAGATAGATTATATAATGGTAAGACAGAGATTTAGGAACCAGGTTTTAAATTGTAAGACATTTCCAGGGGCAGATGTGGATTCTGACCACAATCTATTGGTTATGAACTGTAGATTGAAACTGAAGAAACTGCAAAAAGGTGGGAATTTGAGGAGATGGGACCTGGATAAACTCAAAGAACCAGAGGTTGTAGAGAGTTTCAGGGAGAGCATAAGGGAACAATTGACAGGAATGGGGGAAAGAAATACAGTAGAAGAAGAATGGGTAGCTCTGAGGGATGAAGTAGTGAAGGCAGCAGAGGATCATGTAGGTAAAAAGACGAGGGCTAATAGAAATCCTTGGGTAACAGAAGAAATATTGAATTTAATTGATGAAAGGAGAAAATATAAAAATGCAGTAAATGAAGTAGGCAAAAGGGAATACAAACGTCTCAAAAATGAGATCGACAGAAAGTGCAAAATGGCTAAGCAGGGATGGCTAGAGGGCAAATGTAAGGATGTAGAGGCTTGTCTCACTAGGGGTAAGATAGATACTGCCTACAGGAAAATTAAAGAGATTTTTGGAGAGAAGAGAACCACTTGTATGAATATCAAGAGCTCAGATGGCAACCCAGTTCTAAGCAAAGAAGGGAAGGCAGAAAGGTGGAAGGAGTATATAGAGGGTTTATACAAGGGCGATGTACTTGAGGACAATATTATGGAAATGGAAGAGGATGTAGATGAAGATGAAATGGGAGATAAGATACTGCGTGAAGAGTTTGACAGAGCACTGAAAGACCTGAGTCGAAACAAGGCCCCGGGAGTAGACAACATTCCATTAGAACTACTGATGGCCTTGGGAGAGCCAGTCATGACAAAACTCTACCATCTGGTGAGGAAGATGTATGAGACAGGCGAAATACCCACAGACTTCAAGAAGAATATAATAATTCCATTACCAAAGAAAGCAGGTGTTGACAGATGTGAAAATTACCGAACTATCAGTTTAATAAGTCACAGCTGCAAAATACTAACGCAAATTCTTTACAGACGAATGGAAAAACTGGTAGAAGGGGACCTCGGGGAAGATCAGTTTGGATTCCGTAGAAATGTTGGAACACGTGAGGCAATACTAACCTTACGACTTATCTTAGAAGAAAGATTAAGAAAAGGCAAACCTACGTTTCTAGCATTTGTAGACTTAGAGAAAGCTTTTGACAACGTTAACTGGAATACTCTCTTTCAAATTCTGAATGTGGCAGGGGTAAAATACAGGGAGCGAAAGGCAATTTACAATTTGTACAGAAACCAGATGGCAGTTATAAGAGTCGAGGGGCATGAAAGGGAAGCAGTGGTTGGGAAAGGAGTGAGACAGGGTTGTAGCCTCTCCCCGATGTTATTCAATCTGTATATTGAGCAAGCAGTAAAGGAAACAAAAGAAAAATTTGGAGTAGGTATTAAAATTCATGGAGAAGAAGTAAAAACTTTGAGGTTCGCCGATGACATTGTAATTCTGTCAGAGACAGCAAAGGACTTGGAAGAGCAGTTGAACGGAATGGACGGTGTCTTGAAAGGAGGATATAAGATGAACATCAACAAAAGCAAAATGAGGATAATGGAATGTAGTCAAATTAAATCGGGTGATGCTGAGGGGATTAGATTAGGAAATGAGACACTTAAAGTAGTAAAGGAGTTTTGCTATTTAGGGAGTAAAATAACTGATGATGGTCGAAGTAGAGAGGATATAAAATGTAGACTGGCAATGGCAAGGAAATCGTTTCTGAAGAAGAGAAATTTGTTAACATCGAGTATAGATTTAAGTGTCAGGAAGTCGTTTCTGAAAGTATTTGTATGGAGTGTAGCCATGTATGGAAGTGAAACATGGACGATAACGAGCTTGGACAAAAAGAGAATAGAAGCTTTTGAAATGTGGTGCTACAGAAGAATGCTGAAGATAAGGTGGGTAGATCACGTAACTAATGAGGAGGTATTGAATAGGATTGGGGAGAAGAGAAGTTTGTGGCACAACTTGACTAGAAGAAGGGATCGGTTGGTAGGACATGTTTTGAGGCATCAAGGGATCACAAATTAGCATTGGAGGGCAGCGTGGAGGGTAAAAATCGTAGAGGGAGACCAAGAGATGAATACACTAAGCAGATTCAGAAGGATGTAGGTTGCAGTAGGTACTGGGAGATGAAGAAGCTTGCACAGGATAGAGTAGCATGGAGAGCTGCATCAAACCAGTCTCAGGACTGAAGACCACAACAACAACAACAACAGTGTGATGTGGTGGCTGCACTGGCTATTGGGTAACTTAACAAGTCACCAGCCAATATGAGTTCACTTGCCGAAAATGGGCAACATTCCCTCGATTATGAGTGAGCATATTCTTCAAGACTCAGTGTCTGAATTTAAAAGGTTGATGATTGATATTGTTGCTGAATACAGTACATCGGAAATACATGCAACAAGATGAGATTGAGTTACAAGGGACACAAGAAAAGGTTGTAGCTGGGCCCCTTCATCATGTATTGGCTCGGTCTGGAACACTTAATGTCATCTGTCTTGTTTTTCCATTATCACTGCAACCTAGCAGTAGTTGTATCATAACTGCATGGTGAAGCTAAAAAGCTAAATGTTGCAAGTTGTGCTGGCAACACCGATCATGGATTATGTAAGCATTTCCTCTCTCACATTTCCTTTCCCCATAATGGCTAAAATATTCCCTTAGCTTCACCACCACTCGTGGTGGCTTCACCATCACTCATGATGCAAACCATCTGCCTTTTGTGGCACTTATAATTTGTTCAGTCACATCAGATTTCCATAGGAAGAAAATGGGACATCGAATAAGGACTTAGAATCAAGGTAAATTTTGCTAGGAAGAAATGTAAAATCAGGGAATTTTTTGCATTGATCTTATGAGTTTTCACAAGGGCTACGAATTTATGGTGTAGAATCTCGAAAAACATAAAATCAGAGAACATAAAATCAAAGTTCCACTGTAGTATTGAAGAATACATAAAATAGGTGAGATACTGGAATTAATAAATAAATAACAAAAATGTGAGTACATTTAAAGTGAATAGAACAATAAAGGCACCTGTGTGGAGTTTGCTGGTCTCCCATCGGGTGCCTCCCCAGGTGGTGGATAGGGGAATGCTCACCAGATATGGTGGGTACCGGGGAAATAAAATACCCGGGGTGGACCAAAACTATCAACTGCTGCCTTGTAGTATGATATTGGCTTATCAAAGGCTAAAGGAAGAAAACCTTGAGTAAAAATTATCTGGTCCTCTAGGTTGGGGGTTGTGCAGTGGGCCAGCTCCTCACTCACATAAAAACATAAAAATGCTAAAAACCTAATAATATGCCTCGGAAAAATTGGAACTTTGGACGACGAACTGGCGATGAGAAACGGAAATTATGTTTGGATGCTGGAATGTGCAAGGTATTCCCACTAAAATAAATTTACTACCTGCAGAACTTGACATGTTCAACATGGATGTTGTCGTACTCTCTGAAACAAAGAAGAAAGGCCAAGGAGAAGAAGAACTGGATAATTATGTACATATCTGGAGTGGGGTATCAAAAGCAGTAAGAGCCAAAGCAGGAGTCTCCATTATGATAAAAAAATCATGGAAAGAAAGAATCACAAATTGGACATTCATCAATCAACATATTATAACTGTTGAAATGACATTATTTGCTAGGGAAGTTGTAATTATTGGCGTATATGCACCCACGAACGACACAAAAGATAAGGAGAAAGATACATTCTGGGTCACCCTCAGGGAGACTATTGAAAAAATCCCAAGTAGAAAGGAACTGATAATCATGGGAGATCTGAATGGAAGGGTAGGAATTAGAGAATCTTATAGAATAATAGGAAAACATGGAGAGGACGAATATAATGACAATGGGGAATGATTGATTGCAATTTGTGAACAATTTTATCTAAAAATTACCAACACATTTTTCAAACATAAGGACATTCATAAATATACTTTGCAACAGAACACTAAAGAACTTCGTTCTATAATAGATTATATTATCATTAGGCAAACAAGTAGTTTCAAAGCAGTAGATGTCAGATCTTATAGAGGAGCCCAGTGTGGATCAGACCACTATCTAGTTAAAATGAAGTCTTTCTGGCCATGGAAGAATGCAAGGAGTGATACAAGTAACATAAATAAAACAAACCAGACTGAGAAAGATGAAAATTTACCTTTTAATACTGACAGCCTACAAGACGAAAGTATCAGAACACTCTTTGCGGCCAGGATGGAAAGGAAACTGGTTGAATCATTTGAAGGAAGTACAGAGGAAATATATGACTATATAAAAGCTAATGTGAAAATCATAGCAACAGAGGTGTTGGGTAAAAAAGATAGCAACCACAACCATGCAGCAGAGTGATGGTCAGAGGAACTAGAGATTCTCGTTAGAGAAAAACGAAATGTGTTCCTTCAGTGGTTGTATGATAAATCGGAAGAAACAAGATCAATGTACAAGGAAAAGAAGAATGAAGTGATGAAAAAACTAAGGATGGCAAAAAATGAAGCATGGGAAAGAACATGTGCCAAGGTGAATAGCAAATTAGGATTTGGTAGAGCAAAAGAAGCATGGTCAGTATTGAAAGGGCTTCGACATGATACAAAAAGCAAAACTAATCTCCAAATGATAACACAAAAGGAATGGGAAGAGTATTTCCAAAAATTATTAAATGAGGAGAGAGAAGAATATCTAGAAGAAGGAACAATGGAAGAAAAAGGACATGAAGATGTTGAGATCCAGATTTTAGAAAGTGAAGTACTTCAGGCGTTGAGAACAGGAAAGAATGGTAAATCAACAGGACCAGGCAATATCAATCTGGAGTGTCTGAAATATGGTGGTGACAAAATTGTGAAACTGATAACACAGCTCTTCAACAAAATGATACATGGAGATTCAATACCCAATGAGATGAAGCTAGGTTACATTAATACAATATTTAAGAAAGGGGATCGCAAAATTTGTTCAAACTATCGAGGAATTTGTGTTACAAACACATTAATGAGAATTTTTGCGAAAGTAATTAAAAACAAACTGGAAAAAATTTTAGAACCCAAGAAGGACAATGTGGATTCACAGCTGGGAGATCATGTGTAGACCATATTTTCAAGTTACGACAGATTTTGGAGAAACATAGGGAAAAATCAAAACATATATGATTAATTTTCATATATCTAGAAAAAGTGTATGATACTGTTCCAAGAAAATTACTTTGGAGAGCACTACATATGGCAAACATAAACCCTTCCTTGATTAAAATAATACAACAGATGTATAAAGATAACATTTGCCAAGTGAAAGTTGGTAATAAACTTTCACAGAAATTTAGAACAAGCAAAGGCCTTTTACAGGGCTGCCCCATGTCACCATCATTATTTAAAATCTATATAGATATTAGCCTTAGAACACAGTCTCGTAAATGTAATAGTATGGGATTATAAATAAGAGATGGAGTTTACCTACATCATTTATTATTTGCTGATGATCAAGTAGTTGTAGCACAAGATGGGGAGGATGCTAACTATATGTGCAATCAACTATCAGTAGCATACAAAACTTGGGGTTTGAAGATTAATTACCAAAAAACAGAATATTTGACTAATGATTCAGATGAGCTATACATTGAAGGAAAGAAAATCAAAAAGGTAAACACTTTCTGTTATTTGGGATTTCTAAAAGAAATCGAAGGAAAATCAGAGTCAGAAATCAATAAAAGATTTAGTAGCGGACGGAGGGTCATTGGGATACTTAACTCAGTCTTATGGAGCAGGAATGTAATGAGCAGAACTAAAAAATTTATATACAAATCCATATTAGAGAGTGTGGTTCTGTATGGAACGGAGACCTGGACAATTAACATGAAGCACATTAAAAAATTACAAGCTCTAGAGATGGACTTTTTGAGAAGATCGGCAAGAATCTCCAGGAAAGAAAAGATAAGGAACCCCAAAATAATAAGGAGAATGGAAATAAAAGAAAGAATATGTGACGTAATGGATAGGAAGAAATTACAGTGGTACGGGCATGTACGGCGAATGGAGAAAACCAGAATACCAAAATTGATACTGGAGTGGGAACCAGAGGGGAGAAGAAGAAGAAGAGGACGACCTATGACCACCTGGCTCCAAAATGTACAGCACACAATGAGGAGAATGGGCGCAGAGGAAGAGGACACACAAGATCGAAACACCTGGAGGAATATTTTGAACATATAGTTTAAGAACATTTATTGTTTGTATTGTAATTTCCAAGTAAATTATTATGTTGGAGATAAGCCTCTGTAATGAGGAAAAGCTCAAATTAAAAAAAAAAAACAATAAAGGCAAATCAGAAACAGCATGAAAAGTAGAAAAGCAAAAAAGTGAATGAAAGATAGATGTCATGGATGCATTTAATTTGGAAAGACTTCTCAAGATGCTGCACATAGACTATTTATTTATTTATTTATTCATTCATTCCTTCATCCAGGGATAATTTCAGTCCGATACATGATTTGTCATTATAATACATTGAAAATAAACAGCTCCAATGAACATATCCACAGAACATGTAAGTCTAATTTCTGACCCACTTACACACTGTGTTCCGTAAATCTCATCATGAAGGAGGGCATTACGTGATGTGGTACCTTAAAAGGAAGGAAAAGTCACACAAAGCTTCTTCTGTAAAGTATAATAACCATAAATAATGACTAGTTTTATTCCACTCATGCTGATAATTATGGCAGCTCTAGATTACTTTATATGTATAAATAGCCATCACTTCCTCTCTTATATGACTTAGTTGCTGTTTTTATCTAATACTTCAAACAAAGCATTTACTATACACAGACCACTATCAGCTCCCCTTAAACTAACACTTTCTGTTCAATACAAACATTAGAGTTATGTGAAATTTACATCCCCGAGTCCAAACATTCTGAAAATTGGGGAATGAGTGCCTAATGAGTTATTATTTTGTTTTTGATTATTGGGGAATTTCATGCCTAACGTCTACTGGCATTCAGAGGCAGTTTATACACATAGCAGATGCTATAGGACCTGTGGCATCATGAGTCCCACACCAGACAGCCTATTTTTTCTCAGTAAAATTAAGTGTTAGCCACTTTAAACACTACTTAGAATTATGTGTACTTGACTGTTCAGTATTTTTAAAGCACTGTAAATAATAGTTTAACAAAAACATATAAAAAACAGATTTGAGGTAAGTATATTTTATTAAACTATTGTATATATATCAAATTTTAAGTAGGCCATGAGTAGATTCACATATCTGAATGCACAAATAAATTTTCTGTTTGTAGTTCCTCACAATGTTTATGCTTAATGATTAAAGCAAAAAGTTATCTTTATTATACTGAAACATCTTTATAATATTGCCTGTTCACCAGAAATATGAACCTTAGCATGTCCATGCTTAGGTTCAATACTTTTCGAATAAACTGCATCAATTAAAATAAGGTTGTGTTACTTTATTCAAACAATGGAGAGCCCAGGTTGGAATATCAGAAATATTACAAAAAGGATAGATTGCTACTCATTGTAGAGATAACTCATTGAGTTACAGACAGGCACAACAAAAAGACTGTTACAATGAGCTTTTGGCTAAAGCCTTCTGCTGACAGGAGCACACCCATACAAGCAAGCACTCCTCATGCACACATGTCCATTACCTCTGACCAGAAAGCAAATGTGTGCAATCAACAGAAGCAGCAATCCAGAGTGGGGCTGGGAAGTGGTAGGGATAAAACGGTACAGTCGGCGGGAGAGAAGCCAGAGCAGCCTAGTGGAGCATACAGGGCTAAGGGACTAGATTGTCACAAGATGAGGTTACCAAGCACATTATCAGGAGGGGAATGAAGAGTGGAAAAGGAGAGGAGCATAGAAGGGGAAAAGATTGGTGGGTGTATTGGCAGAGAGTGGCACACAATGAGGGTGAGGGGATGTGAACTGAGAGGAGTTAATGGGACAGAGGGGTGGGGACAGTAGACCATAAGTTGGGGCCAGAATGATTTCGGGAGCAGAGGATGTGTTGTAAGGATAATTCCCAACTGCGCAGTTCAGAAAAGCTGGTGATGGAGGGGAGGATCCATATGGCCTGGGGATGTGAAGCAGCCACTGAAACCAAGGATGTTATGTTCAACTGCATGTTGTGCCACAGGGTGGTCCACTCTGCTCTTGACCACAGTTTGGCAGTCATACCAGTATAAAGAGCTGTATAGTGATTGCAGCAGAGCTAGTACATGACATGGCTGCTTTCACAGGTAGCGTGGCTTCTAATGTGGTAGGATAAGCATGTGACAGGAAAAAATGGGAAATACTGGGTGGGTGGATTGTACAGATCTCACACCTGGGTGACTCTCAGGGATATGATCCGTGTGTCAAGGGATGGGATTGGAAGTGGCATAAGCATTGACTACAACATTGTGGAGGTTAGGTGGGCAACAGATCACCACTTTAGGTGGAGTGGGAAGGATCTTGGGTAGGATGTACCACATTTCAGGCCATCAGGCCATGATGACAGATAATCAAAGCCCTGATTCCCTCCGCCCCCACCCCCCTTCTCACTCGTACACTATCATCCCTCCCCCTTCCCAGCTCCACTCTGAATTACTGATTCTGTTGATGCCACACACACAGTTGCATTCCGGCTGGAGACAGCAGTCATGCGTGCATGAGGTGTGCTTGTTTGTGTGAATGTGTGTGCATGTGTTCTCCTTTTAGAATAAATCTTTGGCTGCAAACTCAACATGTAACAGTATTTTCATTGTGCCTGTCTGAAATTCAATGTGTCACCTTTACAGTGAGTAACAGTCTACCCTTTTTCATAACATTGTTGTGATACATTATTGTAATAAGTGATTTTATGGAATTTGTGGTGGCTAGAATGAGATTCCTATCACAAGGTTTAAGAATACTTTGCTACTTTGCAAAGCATTTATTTAGTTAGTTGAGGGCAAGGCCCATTTTTGCACATATGCTTGCTATTCATGCACACAAACAATTGAAGACATATGCTGTTCTGTGAATGAAAGCACTGAAGCTTTTGAATTGTAGTGCAGAAGGCCTTCAAATTCTCTGACTGTCAGCCCAAATGGCATGACAGTGAGCCAGTAGGGTGTTTCACAGGCCAGTTGATTGTCAGGGTAGTGCTGGTTGTGCAGGAGAGGGGGGGGGGGGGGAGGGAGGGGGGGAGGATGCATGTGCAAGTTTCTACTACTGCTTGTGGATACAGGTCTTTACATTAGTAACAAAGCTCTCTTAAAATTATTTGCTGATTTACACATGCACTAAACAATATAGACCACTCAGCAAAACAATACAACTAGAATAATCCTCAAGTCTTACACATACACATTTTAATTAAGAGTAGTGATAATCTAGTTAACATAGTGCTGTTTCTCTGGATGTGTTTCGTGTTCCTATCACTATTTTTTAGATCAGACCCAGTGCCTTTATATTTGCCCATGGTATTTTAACAAATTTTTGTAACTTCACATAGATGCTTTAATGTTTAACACCATTGCTCTCATTCTTCATGCCAACCGCATTTGGCTCCAACACACCATTGATGCAAAATTATGAATGTTCCACAATTTTTTTGAACAGACATATAATCTTCCCCTCCAGCTCCTTTGCAACTGCTCTGGTGATCCAAGTCAACCTATAATCGATCCTATAGTAGTAGCAGGACATGGACCACATCCAGCAAGGGAGTGCATCTTACAACATTCTCATTTTTTTTAAATAATTTTTTTGTTTTGGCTTCTAGCATCACACTATTTAGCCTCCATTACTTTAAAAAATGACAGTTATAGAAAGGTAACATTTAATCTTGATTAGAAATACATTCAAAGACAAGGAAACACCATGAAGGAATTATCCAAATGGGATGGAAATTGGTAGACGAGATGCACATGTGCAGACAAACACATGATTACAGTTTCAGAAAAGTAGGATGATTTATTCAAGAGAAAGAGCTTCACAAATTGAGCAGTTTAATTACATGTTGGTCCACCATGAATGACAGAGGTAGCACCATGACACCAAAGCGACACCGGACAGTGAGAGAACTGTGCTTCGCCAGCTGCAGCCATGAATTCAAGACCAGGCTGTACCTACCATCTAAGTCTTTCAAGTTAATTGGTGTCTCAGCCCAGCTGATCTCCTGTCCATGCCTGCTGACTCCAACTCTGAGCTCCTAGTGAAACTGATTACAGCCCAAGGGCAATGAGATATACCCCATGCACAGTCTCCTTTAAGTTCCATGATGGAGATGCAATGGGTGGTGGGGCAGCCAGGCATACACAACACTGAGGGAAGTAGCACAGGGCAGACTCACATGCTGCCCCATGGCCATGTCCAGAGCTGAGGGGCCATCTCTAAGTCAGGTGTCATTGCAGCATCACATGACACATCGATGTCTAGGGCCTGCAGAGGATAATGGCTTCAGCAGCATGTGCCAGCCCAGCAACACCAGGCAGAAGCTGCTGCCCTTCCATCAGCCCCAGCCAGAGTCAGCAAGGAGAACCATGCCTGCCTCTCTATATCATGTGCCAAGTTAAATACAGTTCTTTGTAGTTGTTAACAGCATTTGCCCTGGGTCCCACATCCTGTCATCAACAATCACCCATCCCCCAGTGTTCCCAGCACACTATTGTGTGGTGCCACTCTTCAGTGATGTCAGGAGGGCTGACATTGTCTTAATTAGCAGTGGAGGGGGACAGTGCATCATCCAAGCTATGGCCCCCAGTGTCATCATTAGGATTAGAGAGATTACTTTTGATGTTGTGTGGTGATAGTAATGGGATCAAAGTTAAGGGGTCATAATGATATGAGGATTAACTTTACGAGTTTTGAGGAGCAGGCTGACTGATAACAGTTTACAGGAAATTCCAGAGATGCAAACAGTTAGTCAGCTGATTGGTAGAGTTGTTGTGTCCTCCTGGAGGATATGATGGCAATTGGTGTATTAGATTTTCACCATCCTGAGATAGTTGGAGGGCTCTGCACATAATACTCCTAACATTCTCAGTTGGGGAGATATCAAGCAATCTTGCTGGCCAAGGTAGGATTTGGCAAGCATGAAGAAAAGCAGTAGAAACTCTCTCCATGTGTGGGCACGCATTATATTGTGAAAATAAGCCCAGAATGGCTTGCCATGAAGGGCAACAAAATGGGCCATAGAATATCATTGACATACTGCTGTGGTGTAAAGGTGCCACAGATGAGAACCAAATGGGTCGTCCTATGAAAAGAACTGGCACACCAGACCATCACTCTTGGTAGCTGGGGCATGTAGTGTGTGACAGTCAAGTTGGTGTCCCACTGCTGTGAAGTGCATCTCAAGAGATATCTTTGCTGGTCATCAGGGCATAATTCAAATCGGGACTCATCACTGAAGACAGTTCTACTCCAATCAATGTGATTCCAGGCCAAAGACATGTCTGGAGACTCCCCAGACAGTGGCGAGATACACACCTGACTGTCAAATGCCATACAGCCCAACAATCAGGCTTTTTATAGTAGGACCCCTTTGGTTGTCATTTTTGGCACCCTTAGAGCACAGTGGTATGTGGACAATATTCTATGCACCTTTTGTTACCCTTCATGACAAGCCATCCTGGGCTTACGTTCCAGCTAGAAAATGCCTGCCCACACATGGTGAGAGTTTCTACTGCTGTCTTCTTACTTGCCAAACCCTACCTTGGCCAGCTAGTTCACTGGATCTCTCCCCAACTGAGAACATTTGGAGCATTATGGGCAGGGCCTCCAGCCAGCTTGAGACTTTTTGATCTATTGTGCCAGTTACTCAGAAATTGGCACAGAATCCTTCAGGGATACTATCAATTAATGCTGAACTGAATAACTGCTTGCATAAAAACCAGAGGTGGACCAATGCATTATTGACTTGTTCAATCTGTGAAGTTCTTTCTCTTGTATAAATCATCCAATTTTTCTGAAACTGTAATCATTTGTTTGTTTGTACATGGACATCACCTCTACCAATTTCCATAATGGTGACATGTAGTCAATGAGAGTACTAGATACAGTTCACAGCAAACCACCTTTTTGCATGGAAGCAGGTAATTCAGTTTTTGTAGTAAGACCAACAGTCATCATTCCTTTTAGATTTGTTTATCTTCTTGAGCTATAAACTGGGCTACAGCATCACATGTCATTCTGGTTGTATCGTCAAGAACTCGGGATGTTCAGAGGAGTTGGCAGTGAGCAAGTCTCATAACCTCCAGTAAAAATTTGCCATTGTCAGTTTAATAATACTTGCACTGAAACAGAACATGACTGATATCACAAATTGTGACATCACCTCATGGACAGTACGTTGTCTCTTATGTGCCGATTTGATGTATGTCGGCAGGAAAAGACCCATGATTGAGGCGCATTCGCACAACAAACAATATTATTTTCCTTGAGTATTTGGACTGTACAGACCACAGCTTTCTTGGTATGATGGACTGTATACCTGCGTAGTTTTTACCCCTTATTTTATGACTGTCAATCCATTCTTGGTGCCACAAAAGTACCACTTGTTTTACATGCAAAAGGTAGCCTGAGTATGGGAGTCTTATGACCACAGACCTTCCACTGCTACTGTAATCTCTTCTCTCACTAGTTGATCTGCTTTGTCATTATATTCAATGCTAGAATGTGATTTTATCCGAACTAATTATATAATGTGACCAGACTTTTTCATTTGAGAGTAGTGATCTACTGGGTTGAGGATGTATTTACAAGTTCCTTTGTTCTGATTCTGGTAGCTAATAGATTTCAGAAAGCTTTGCGAGTCAGTGATTATTACTGCTATGGAAATTTGGAGAGAGCTTAGGCTTTGTACCACCTGCAGAACAGCGAATTTTTCAGTGAGGAATATGGAATCAGCATCTGGTAGCTAAAACTTTCATTCTTCCACAGCTTGTGGGCAAAAGAAAATGCGTCCCTTAATAAGATTCCGCATCCATTTTTGAGTCATCAGTATAAATTTCATTATAACATGCCCAATTCTCTGGAAGGTACGACATAGGTGAAAACTGCCCGTATTTTGCCCAACAAAAGTATTCTCAAATTGAAAAACAAGCTTTGGTCATTATTTATGCTCTTCATAAGTTTGGTGTTTTTCTCTATGGATCCAAATTTCATCTTGTTACGGATCACAAACCACTTGTTTCCTTGTTTCATCCATCAACGTCACTTTCCGACAAGGCTGCACACCTCCTCCAGCGTTGGGCTCTTTACTTGTCTCGTTTCAATTATGAGATTCATTTCTGGCCAACGGCTCAACGTGCGAATGCTGATGCACTGTCTTGCCTTCCCATGGGTCCTGATCTGGCATTCGATAGGGACGAACTTATGTGTTTCCACCTGGATGTTGCCGAGCAGCGGGTTGTGGACGGATTCCCCATCACCAGGGACCGGCTGGCAGCTGCTACGGGTTCTGACCCTACCCTCTCCCGGGTTTTACGCTGTATTCAGAAGGGTTGGCCAGATCGTCTGCCCACTAAGACTTCTGATCTGCTGCGGAACTACTACGCTTTGCGCTCTGCCTCACAGCTAGGGACAGTGTTTTCCTTCTTTCCACCGACAATGCTTCGCCGCGTGTTGTGGTACCTGCGTCTTTGCGTGCTTCGGTCTTGTGCCTCCTTCACCAAGGGCACTGGGGTGTCTCTCGCACAAAATCTCTGGCACGCCGTCATGTGTACTGGCCTGGCATCGACTCTGAAACATCACACATGGTCGCTGCCTGCGGCCCTTGTGCGTCACAGGCCGCCGCCCCGAAGTCATCTTTGTCACCGTGGCCTTCGCCTGAGACGCCCTGGGAGCACATTCATGCTGACTTCGCGGGACCTTTTTTAGGTACTTATTGGCTACTTGTAATTGACACCTACTCTAACTTTCCTTTCATTGTCCGTTGCACGTCGCCTAACACCGCGGCAACCACAAATGCTCTTGCCCACATTTTTTCTTTGGAAGATATTCCCTCTACTCTTGTTACTGATAATGGTCCGCAATTTGCCTCTACCGAATTTGAGGATTTTTGTGCTCGTCACGGCGGCATGCATGTCACGGCCCCTCTGTTCCATGCACAATCAAACGGTGAGGCTGAACAACTGGTCCGCACATTTAAGGCTCAGATGAGGAAACTCCTGACTTCTTCTGCTGCTGATGATGTGCTTCTCCAATTTCTGGCTTCATACCATTTCACCCCGATGGGCAATCACAGCCCAGCTGAGCTCTTACATGGCCGACAGCCCTGCACGCTACTTCAACTTCTGCGGCCTTCCACCTCACGGCCGCGGGTGGCTTCGCTTGGCCGGTTCACGGCCGATGACCTTGTATCGGTACGGGGATATGGCAGGCAGCCAAAATGGAGTCCGGGCCGCATCTTATGACACTGTGGCCGATGCCTGTATGAAATCCAGACAGACACGGGTGTTGCAGTGAGTCATTCGACCAGCTTCGGCCTCGTGTGCCAGCAACGCCTGTTTCAAATGCTGCTACACCACCTTCGGCTCTACCTGACGCTCGGAATCTTGGCATCTCTCACTACTCACAACACAGCCCTCTCACCGTCATCTTGGTGCCATTCCAAGAACGGACGCCACCAGGAGACGTGCCCATTCAGGAACCGGATGACCATCATCTGTCGGAGCAACTCTACTCGCCTACTTCTCCTACAGACGCCAACACATCGCCCATGTCTCCTGTTATATCCACCGGACTTGCCGCAACAGGCAAATTGGTGCACGGGGCACCAGCAGCTTCGACTCCTACGTCTCCTGTCATCTCGACCTGTTATCATCGGGGACACTTCCGTCTGTACGGGAAACCTCCTCCTCGAGACTTTACGGCCAGTCAAACAACACCTATGGACATTAGCCATCTACAGGCCACCTCTATCAAGACCAGTGCAAAAATTTCAAAGGGAGGAAAAGTGTTGTGACTCGCCGGTCATCAAAGTGCCGCCGCGCAATTACGCTCGTCCTCTACATGCGGCGCTGTCTGCCAGCCATGCAGCAGCTGTGTCACCTACGCGGCTAGCCAGCCAGCGGCCGCTAGACTTTGACTCAGTGCTCATTTGAATGTTACCGTGCTCACATGTCTTGCTTTGTCAACTTGCTCAGTGACTTACATGTGTTGTGTCGTTTTGAAATATATGTGTTCAACTTGATGTTATAACAAAAAGCTCACAAACCAACATGTAAAGTTGGATAAATTTTATTGAGAAGTCTTTTATAAAAATCAAACTAATAAAAAAAAATTAATAAACTTTGCAAACTACTATGAACATTCATCATTTTTGGGTAACAAAGTTGGACATCCTGCTATTTAATCACACTGACATGGCACTTACAACATTCCTAAAAAAACGACAGATGGCACTTTCAGCTTTTCCCATAGAATGTCAAGTTATGTGTATATATGTATGTAAAAAACTATACTTTTTAACATTGCACTATATTATGTACTGCTAACACTTTATCAGAATTTTAAAATTCATAGTTACAGTTCAAATCAATTTTTTTATGTGCCGAAATTTTTTTTTTCCTGACACTTTCAACATTTCAGTTTCCAGTAAGCAACTGCGTTGCACATAATCATTTTGGGCACAAAAATTGACAGTAGGGAGTCCATGTAGACAGAAGAAGCAGGCTGACAGAATACTCTGCGACTACCTCTTCTGTTTACATTAGTTTTGTTATTCCTCTGTATTTGTCAGAGTAACAAAAATAAGTATGGTTGAGGCAGAGGCCAAGTCAAAGACATAAAGAAGGTGTTGCCAGTTAGGAGGCTTTGCAATCATTAGTGAATAAGGTAGCTCAGTTGAGAGCAGATAATGTGGTTGTAAATAATGTATTGTCAGAGATGGATCATAAAATAGAATTGTTCCTCCCTTCTCTGGCGGGGTGTCAGAGGATGTGATAGGATTTGTGGAAGATCTCAAGTCATCGTCTAACTTTCAGGGTAAATTGGATAAGCAGTTATTGGACTGCGAGTTTATGGTGAGGCCGAGGGGGGGGGGGGGGGGTTAGTGAGGTTGTTCATAAGGTGCACAGAAGCAGCGTGTGATGCAGGGACTTTTGATCAACTGAGAAAAGGGTTGGGTCAATGGTACAGGAATCAGAATAGTGTGCAGTTGTTTTTTTTTCCTAAAAAAATAAAATTAAAAAAAAATCTGTTGGGTACTGTGTCCAGAAGGGATAATGAGGCAGTGGATGATTTCATGGACAGGCTTAGGAAGTTGTGTCCGCACCTACGAGGTATTTTACAGTGATGAAGTGAACAAAGTGGTGCTGCAGGATGCTGAGCAGTGAACACCCAATGCTTTTCTGAAGGATTTGGTACCAGAGATGTCTTGGAGGGCACATATGGGGGCACCTAAAGAGCTTCATGCTGGGATTAGCTTAGTGCTGGAATAAAAGGAAACTGATAGATCGAAAGGGGGTGAGAAATCAAGGACATCCATTTGCATTGAATGTAAACTGTTTTAGTTGGGGACAAACAGGTCATATGCAGAGACAGTGCTAACAATAATCAAGGAGAGATGAATCTAATAGAGGTGGCCAATAATACCATGGGAATGGTAGTAGGGGAGGTGTATGTCATGAAAAAGAATATGGTGGTGGTAATACAACTGGTCCAGATGGAAAAAAAGGGTCCGTTAAACTTAGGAGGGAACCCTATGGCCACTGGCAGGAGTTCAAAATGGTTCCAATGGCTCTAAGCACTATGGGACTTAACTTCTGAGGTCATCAATCCCCTAGAACTTAGAACTACTTAAACCTAACTAACCTAAGGACATCACATACATCCATGCCCGAAGCAGGATTCGAACCTGCGAGTGTAGCAGTTCCAGACTGTAGTGCCTAAAACCGCTCGGCCACTGGCAGGAGTTCCCAGTAAAAATAAATGCAGTGAAAACAAATGCAGAGGCAAAATGTGCCACATGGGAGTGATACAAACAAACACCATCTGAACAGGCCTTGAAGTCCCAACAGTACTGACCAGCCACCACATCATCCTCAACCCTTAGGCATCACTGGATGCAAATACGTAGGGGCATATGGTCAGCACACTTCTTGCCTGGTCGTTGTCAGTTTTCGCGACCCATGTCACAGCTCCTCAATGGGTCTCACAAGGGCTAAGTGCACCCTGCTTGCCAACAGCACTTGGCAGACCCAGAGGGTGACCCATTCCAAGAGAGCTGCTGGTAAGAAGGTGCTCAAACCCCCCACATTATAATTTATGTGGGGTAGCAGATAGTGATATACGACCATTGGAGTCAAAGTGATGAGTTTTAAGCAATTTGTAGAAGTCGTGTCTCATGTAAGTGAGGGCTACAGCATGATCCTGGGGTTGGAGTTTCTGCATCAATATCATGCCATAATTAACCTTCAACAGTGTGTAGTAGAACTTGGTGGAAAGATATTCCGACTAGGAGAAACTGTTGTCAGTGTTGATCTGCCACAAGGAATGTCTAAGGTACAAAAGAATCCAGTTAAACTGTGAGCAATGACATTAACGCTCGATTTGTATGATTGTGTGTCAGGAGGCACCAGGAAGTCACTATAGTTGAATGTGGAGTGTGGATTATCAGTTGATATGTTATGTGTAATAGAACCACTAGAGGGTAATGAAATATTGGATTCAGCATGTTGTTCGGTGAGAGGTATTATTGTGCATGTACAAGAGAGGGACAGAGGCAAAGTAGTACCAGTCAATGTGGATAATTTTGGTGGCGAAGAAGTTGTTAAAGAGAATATTACTGGGTACATTAGAGATTCCAGATGTGGGACCAAGGAAGGTGGCGCAATGGTTAGCATATTGGACTTGCATTTGGGGGAACAACAGTTCAAATCCACATCTGGCCATCCTGATTTAGGTTTTCCATGGTTTCCCTAAAGCACTTCAGGAAAATGCTGGGATCGTTCCGTTGAAAGGGCATGGCTGACTTCCTTCCCTAACTTGACAGGACCAATGACCTCGCTGTTTGGTCCCTTCCCCCAAATCAACCATCCAATCAGATGTGGATGATTGCCAAACGGGGCATTGAGGCACAGGATGCTGCTAGGATTGCATTTCAAGAGAAATTGAAGCATTTAAGGGAAAAAGATAGGACACAGATGGATGACCTGTTGCTAGAATTTCAAAATTTGTTTTTCCCTCAAGGGTCATTGCCTGCTACACCAGTAACACAACACAGGATTCTGACAGGAACTGAAGTACAACTGTATTGGAAGCCCTACAGAATCCCATGATCACTGCAAGCAGTTTTGGATGAATTATGGAAGAGACCCTGTGGGGTAGGAGTTGTGATGGTGCTACGGATATCTCAAATAAATCTCAGTTTTGTTGCGATTACTGCTGTTTGAGTAGTATGACTATGACAGATGCTTACCCATTTTCAAACAATACAGATATGATAAATAACCTAATGCCAAGCCAGTACTTCTTGGCAATGGACTTACGGGATGGTTATCATCAGTTGGAAGTTGCTGCTGGAGACCGACTGAAAACGGCATTTTCAGCATCAAAATATGTGGATGTCTTATGGGATGAAGAATGCACAGTTGCTGGACAGACTCCTGAAGGGATTGAAATCGTCTTTTCAAGGGATATGCAAGAGCACAGACAATGTCTGAGGGAAGTGTTTCAAAAGATTATGAACAGCCCACCTGACACTCAGCACAGAAAGATGTAACTTTGTGCTGGACGAGGTCAACTATATGGGCCATATCATTAGTAGGGACAGTGTAAGGACTGATCTCAGTTTAACAAAGTACAAGAGTTTCTAATACCACAAACAATCAGGGCATTAAAATCTTTTATCGGTCTCTCAAATTATTATAGAAAATTCATGAAGGGCTTTGCTGATATTCCCAGACTGCTTACACAGTTTCTAAAGAAGGGGAAGCATTTGTCGAGTTGAAGAGAGTATTTGGGAGGGGGGGGGGGGGGTTGCCCCAGGGATCAGTGTTGGGGCCACTCCTGTTCCTTATTTATATAAATGATATGCCCTCTAGTATTATGGATAACTCTAAAACATTTGATTGCTCATGACACTACGTTGGTAGTAAAGGATGTTCTGTGCAGCAATGGCTTGGTTTCAAATAGTGCAGTTCTAGACCAAGTTCATGGCTTGTAGAAAATAAAACAACACTAAATCACAGTAAGACTCAGTTTTTACAGTTTCTAACACACATTTCAATAAAACTTGATGTTTTAATTTCACTATTTAAGAAAGGCAATAGGCGTAATCCACAAAATTACAGGCTCATGTCATTAATGTTGATATGGAACATGATTCTGGAACATATAGTGTGTTTGAACATTATGAACTACCTAAAAGAGAATGGTCCATTGACATAGTCAACACAGATTTAGAAAACACTGTTCTTGTGAAACACAACTAGCTCTTTACTCACATGAAGTGTTCAGGGCTATCGACAAGAGATTTCAAATTGGCTTGATACTTCTAGATTTCCAGAAGGCTGTTGACACCATACCTCACAAGCAGCTTGAAATCAAATTGGGTGCTTATGCAATATCATCTCAGTTATGCACCTAGATTCATGATTTCCTGTCAGAGAGGTCACAGTTCATAGTAACTGATAGAAAGTCATCAAGTAAAACAGAAGTGATTTCTGGAGTTCCCCAAGGCAGTGTTATAGGCTGTCTGCTGTTCCTTTTCTATATGATTTAGGAGAAAATCTTAGCAGCTGTCTTAAGCTGTTTGCAGATGATACTGTCATTTATTGTCTACTAATGTCAACTGAAGATCAAAACCAATTGCAAAATGATTCACATAAGATATCTGTATGGTGTGAAAACTGGCAACTGACCCTAAATAATGAGTGCTAAAAATAATTACACAATAAATATGTCAAATCTAAAGGCCACAAATTCAACTAAATACTTAAATTGGAAAGAACACAAAGAAAATGTTGTAGGGAAAGATGAACCAAAGATCGTGTTTTATTGGCAGAACACTTACAAGATGCTGCAGATCTAGTAAAGAGATAGCCTACATACACTTGTCCATCCTCTTTTGGAGTACTGCTGCACAGCGTAGGATAATTACCATGGAGGATTAACAGAGTACACTGAGAAAGTTCAAAGAAGGGCAGCACGTTTTGTATTATTGACAAATAGGAGAGTGAGTGTAATAGGCATTATACAGGATTTGCGGTGGAAATCATTAAAACAAAAGCGTTTTTCATTTCAGCGGGATCTCACGAAATTTCAGTCAGCAACTGTCTCCTCCAAATGCGAAAATGTTTTGTTGATGCTGACCTGCACAGGGAGAAATTATCATCATAATAAAATAAGGAAAATCAGAGCACACACAGAAAGACACAAGTGTTTGTTATTTCTGTGCACTGTTAGAGAGTGGAATAATAAAGAATTATTGTGAAGGTGGTTCAATGAACCCTCTGGCAGGCACTTAGGTGTGATTTGCAGAGTAGCCATGTAGATGTAGATGTATAAGTACTTCCAGAGTTACCCATATGGAAGGAATTCAAAGTAGTGACAGACCATGCCAGCGTGAAGTAGTCACTTGGTCTGGAGAACCCATCCAGTGGATTGACAAGGTGGGCATTAAAACTCAGTCAATTTGAGTACAAAGTAATCCACAAACCAGAAAAGAAACAGATGTGCTAAGCACAAAAACAGCTGTTATACAGGCACAAGGTCACAACCTTGGGGAATGGTTGGTTGGTTGGTTGGTTGGAGAAGGGACCAAACTAAGCAGTCATCAGTCCCTCCGACGTTAGATTAACTAAAACTGATAAAATCCCACATTAAAAAGAGGGAACTACAATATCCGCAAAATGATAAACTATTGACAGGAAAGAAAGGAAAAGGACAAAAGAAGAGGTGAGGGAAAGAAAGGGACGTGAAGGAAGAATCACAGGAGACAAGAGAGATGCTCAAGACATAACAGACCCCATAAGGAAAGGAGTGGGAAGGAAGAGGGTCGGGGTGAACCACCAAGCCCAGTTGAAGCCAATTCAGTCGTGGCGAAGGGGGGAGCAAGAGGGCCTGCCATCCCTTCCACTCACCGATAAGGTGGAAGGTCCCTCCCTTAAATAAAGTGATAGAAACCTCAATCAAGAATAAAACATAAACGAGATCTACCATTGAGGCATTGTCAGCCAACACCAGGGGTAGCAAGTCTGGAAAGCTAAAAGTCCGTCACAGGGTGGCTAAGTTGGGGCAGTCCAGTAAGATGTGAGCCACAGTCAACATCGATCCACAACGACAGAGAGGGGGGTCCTCACGACGGAGGAGATAACCATGAGCCAGCCAAGTATGGCCGATGCGGAGTCGGCATTGGACAACAGAGGCCTTACGAGAGGCACAGGAGGAGGACTGCCACGGAGTTGTAGAATCCTTAATCGCCCTGAGATTGTTCGGCAAAGAAAGAGTGTGCCATACTGCATCCCAAAGGCCCAAAACCTGACCACGTAATGCCGAGCGGAGGTCTATTTCTGGAATGCCAGTAGCAAGAGATGGCCTGGTAGTAGCTACCGTATTTACTCGAACCTAAGCCGCACTTTTTTTCCGGTTTTTGTAATCCAAAAAACCACCTGCGGCTTAGAATCGAGTGCAAAGTAAGCGGACGTTCTGAAAAATGTTAGTAGGTGTCGCCACAACTAACTTCTGCCGTCAAATATATGTAGCGCAACACAGGTATGCTTTGCAGGCACAAAGATAAATACTGGCGCCAAAACCTCTGCGTCAGTAAATAAATTAAAAGAACAGGTAGAAGAATGTAAACATTATGCCAGGTATTCTTTCGTGTTTGCTGCTACCTCATTTAAATCCTGTCTGCCTAATAAACTACGAAACTAGACCGAGAAGACGCGGAAGAATATACATATCGTGTCATGTTTATATTCGTATTATTCTTATGCTGTATAGTGATACAGTCAGAAATGAAGCACGGCAACTGCCTAAATTTTTAAATCTAAGATGACTCTAATTTCTGTGCAGACTGTAATGTACTAAAGAGGCGTCTGCAAAGATTTTCTAACGGAGAAAAATTTTCGCTAAACTCTCGTTCAGAACATCTTCTATCATACACACCTATTATTTGGTTCTTGTTGATCATTTTCAAAGAAATCAGCAGTGTAAGTAACAACAAAAAGCAGTCTCTTGCCATTGTTTCACTAATGAGATAATTTCTCTCTTTTTTTTATTGTAAGCAGCGGTAGTGCGCACTAAGCAAGCCACGCCACGAGTGGCGACAGGCCGTAAACACTCGTTATCAGAATGCGACAAACAATGCACGACACAGTACAATAATGCATTTTCATCTTAGAGTGACGTAAACAACTATAACAAAGAGAACGGCACTTATCAGATCAAAGCAAAATAAGCAATCGATTCAAACCAGACGAAGCACGTGAAAAAGGAAGGGTACCCGTATAAATACGGACGAAGCGCCTGACACACAGCAATGGCTACTTGGTAAAGCTTAACTGTTGAGCTTACGACTCGAACCAAACTACTATAGCTGTATCTTCATCCATTCGACCTCAATTGTGTTTCACGTTACAATGGACCAACTTTGTTTCGATTTGGAGGGGCGGTCTAAAACTTTTCTCTCACCTTGAATTTCGAGTCTCAAATTTCAGGAGCGGCTTAGATTCGGGTAAATTTTTTTTCCTTGATTCAGAGTCTTATTTTTTAGGTGCGGCTTAGATTCGAGTGCGGCTTACATTCGAGTAAATACGGTAACTTAGCCAGTCGATCAGCAAGTTCATTGCTAGGAATCCCAACATGGCCTGGGGTCCAAATGAAAACCAACGAGCATCCACGATGAGCAAGGAGAGAAATGGAGTCCTGAATAGCAATGACCAACGGGTGGCGAGGGAAGCACTGGCTGATAGCGTGCAAACTGCTCAATGAGTCACTGCAGATAGTGAAGGATGGTCCTGAGCAGGAGCAGATATTGTCCAGTGCACGCAAGATGTTTACCAATTCTGCAGTAAAAACACTACAGCCATCTGGCAAGGAACGAAGTTCTGTGCGTCGTGCATAGGTGTAAGCAAAACCAGTGTGTCCAGAAACCATGGAGCCATCTGTATAAATCACTTCTGAACCCTGGAATGTACTGAGAAGACAGTAGAATTGGTGTCAAAGAGCCATTGGAGGGACAGAATCCTTTGAATCGATTGAGAGATCAAGACAGAGCTGGGCCGAGAGACGCACCAAGGAGGGGTATGTGCGTGTGCAGAGAAGAGAGGTGGTAAAGGGAATTGCTGGAGTGCAGAAAAGAGAGACTGAATGTGGACAGCCATGGTAAGCCCACATAGTGGCCACTGCTGCGGCAGGGTGATCTCCATGTCTGGATAAAGGAGACCATAATTAGGGTGCTTTGGGGTGCAGTGAATGCAGAGCACATAAGATATCAGCTGTTAATGGCACAAAACTCGCAGTGGTGCAATCCCTACCTCTGCGAGAAGGCTAAGTACGGGGCTAGTCTGGAAGGTACCAGTCACAAGTCGGACCCCACAGTGGTGGATGGGGTCTAGGGTGCTGGCAAATTCGCACTCGTTGAATGGAGCATTATTTGGCTCCAAGCAGCGAGAAACAAAAGACAAAGGCAGTCGTTCTGAGTGCTCTTTCAGGAGGAGGAACGTGGGTGGATACTGAGCCGATGCCAAAGCTTGAGCAAAGTTCTGAGCGAAATTTTCTGTTACAAAGTCCGGATTGGTAAGTACAACACTATCCATGGAAATTCCTACAACCCTGGTGGGAGGACAGTGGCCAAAAATTCGCCTGACTTTCATCCAGACTTGTGAAGAGGGGGTGTGTGTGGTCCTATGGCAGCTGCATATACCCAGCAAATCCGTTTCTGAAATTTGATTAGGTAGTGGGCCCGGGCGCGGAGTCATTTAAAGACACAAGAACAGCAGTAGAAGGGTGCCACATGAAGTGTTGAAGAGCATGGCGGCGGTCTTTTATGGATGCAGCAATTTCCAGAGTCCACCAAGGGACCATCTTCTGGCGTGGGAAACCTGAAGAAGAAGGGATTGCTAAAACAGCTGCTGAAAGGATGGCAGCAGTCAAAGTCTGAGTAGATTCATCAACACTCTCATGTGGCAATACAGGGGGGATGGGAGCAGAGGAGAAGGCACCCCAATCTGCCTTAGATATGGCCCACATGGGTGGGGATGGAGTGAGAGACACTGAAGGAAGGTCAAAACAATCAGATAATGGTCGTTGTCACATAAGTCATCATGGACTCCCCACTGAATGGAGGGAAGAAGGCTAGGACTGCAGATGGTGAGGTCAATGGTAGAGAATGTGCCGTGTGCCACACTGAAATGTGTGGGAGTGCCTGTGTTTAGAAAACAGAGGTCAAGCCCTGCCAGAACAGCTTCAACTGTCCTGCCCAGGCCAGTAGTCAACCCCAAAGAGGGTTGTGGGCATTAAAGTCCCCTAATAACAGGAAGGGAGTTGTTGAAGAAGGGTGGTGAGGGCATGGGATGTGGGCGGCCTGTCAGGTGGGAGGTAGAGATTACAGATTGTGAGTGGAGTGGCCAGATGGACCCTGACAGCAATGGCTTCCAGAGTGGTATGGAGGGGAACCCTTTTACTAACAATGTCCTTGCAGGTCAATGTGCAAACACCACCAGAAGCCCGCAAAGTGCCAATTCAGTTCTGACAGAAAGCGTGGAACGCACGAAGGGCGGTTGAGTAAGAATTGACAAAATGGGTCTCTTGGAGCGCAATACAAGCGGCAGAGTAGAAGGAAAGAAGGGGCTGCAACTCCAGGACGTGACACAAATAGCCATTACTACTCCACTGGAGGATTCTCAGGCTGGAGTCCAAAGGGGAAGCGAAGGGACCGGAGTTGGTCACGCTGCCGAGTTGTCATCCATCACCGATAAGGATGGGGTAATATCCATATAGGTGGGGTCAGACTCTGTTGGTTCATTGACTGGAGGAGGGGAAGGCTGCACCTCAGGGGGTACCGGAGGGGCCTCACCCTTGTTCTTGTGTTTCTACTTCTTCTCTTGGGAAGGAACAGAAGGGCAGATTTCAGCAAGGGCGGGCACGGAATTACACCGGGCAATCTTGGCACCAGCCGGCCGCGGATCGTGCTGCCTATGTGGAGCCGTAGATCGCCTTTCAGGGCGGTGCCGGGAAGAGGAATCCCCAGAGGGAGCTCCAGTACCGGCGGCCGCCGAAGGAGGGGAGCACTTCTCCAGCAGGGGAGGGGGAGCAGCACCCGAAGGGGTGGGTATGGGTACTGACAGGGAGGGGGAGTGGGAGGAGGAGGATGAAGGCATGGGGTGAATGGGGTGGGGCTGGGAAGAGGTGGGGGTAGGAGGGGGAATGGACGTAACAGAAGCAAAAGTAGAAGACACAGACATGGCATGGAGCAGGTCATACTTTTGTCGAGCCTCAGTGTAGGTGAGCCGATTTAAGGTTTTGTACTCTTGAATCCTTCTTTCTTTCACAAACACTGAGCATACTGGCGAGTGTGGACAATGCTGTCCATGACAATTTACACACACTGGTGGGGGAGCACAGGCACTCCCCTCATGGCGGGGGCGCCCACAATCGCCACAGATGGCATCAGTGCTGCAACCGGAAGACGTGTCCAAACCGTAAGCATTTAAAGCATCTCATCGGTGGTGGAATATAAGGTTTTACATCAAACCGATACACCATTACCTTGACCTTCATTCAGAGGATGGAGCTCCTCGTCAGTTTGGAGAAGACGATCTTGGTGGAAAATAATGCCTTGTACTGAGTTCAAAGATTGGTGGGGTGTGAGAGACTGGGACGTCACCGAGACGGTCACAAGCATGCAGGGTGTCAGATTGGGCAGCAGAATGTGTCTTTATGAGCAAAGCAACGGACCACGTTTTACTCATTGATTCCACTTCGCCATACTTATCTTCAATCGTCTCCACAAAAAACAAAGGCTTGGTCGTGGCAAAACTTCCATCATCCATCCTGGTACAAACCAGGTACTGAGGGAAAGGTTTCAACCCAAGCCGGCAAGCTTGACCCTCCTCCCAGAGGGTGGCCAGGGAGGGGAAGGCCAAAGGATCAGAAGGAGTGTCACGTCTGCTGCCACTCTTAGAGACGGCCACAGAATGGCCAGGATGGTGAAGCTTTTGTCGCTTCATGCGCAAGGCGTCCACCCTAGTACTACCCACTCCAATCAGGGGCTCACCCCGTGGCCGCCACCCAGCCACAGCAAGGGCCGTCTGGCATGGCGGCCATTGCCGGGAGTTCTGGTGCCCCAAAGTGATGAGCATCAACTCCTGGGCATACACGAGGCATTAACAGCTCAGGTACTAGCAGTGTGATCCCTGTGGTTTCCGGTAGCTCAGCCAAGTGGGTACTTAACAGCCCAACTAGCAGGAGGGGGGCCAGGGTGCAAAGGGAAACAGGAGGGGGGGGGGGGGGGGTAGAGGAACCTGCACCATGGAAGCTAGGTAGGGAGTTCATTCCCAAATGGCTTACACTGAACGGAAAATTTCGGGAATGGAGGTCAAACCCCAAGGGGACCAAAAACGCTGAAAAGGGGATGGGAACAACAATCTAAACAATAGCACAGACAAAAAAAAAAAAAGCCAGGACGATAGCCAGGCCGACATAAAGAAGTCCACTAGGAGGGAAAAGAGGGGGCAGGGATAAAGGAGTAAGGATAGGGAGGGAGAGGAACAGGGATGGTAATGCAGCTTGGAAAGGAAAGGAGACTGCAATAGCTCGGGGCCCCGTGTGCGCCACACACGTACCCACAAAAGGACTGTGGCCCCCCTGGGGGGCCTTGCGGAATGGCAAGTGGCACTAAGTGCAGACGAAGAATGTAAGCAGTATGGTAAGCAACAGTGGTTTAGCATGAACTTTTGGCTTATTATGTAGAGAGAAAACTGGGACCACAAGTGGTGGTGGTGGCCAAGCTAGAAATGGCGTGTGAGATGCATGGTCACATTTTATCGGGCCATGGAGATGCAGGGCGATGAACTGATAAAATATTGGCAGAAGGGAAGGAAAGATGAGTTTGACTGATATTTCAGGAATTGCGTGGACTGTGCACAGTGAGCAGATTTGAATCTCAAGCAGGTAGTGTTACAGAGGCTGCCAGAAGCAATGAAACTATTCAGTTTAATTCAACCGAACACCAGCAGTTAATTGTTTTAAGCTGACCATCCAGACCATTTTTCTTGTTACATTGAGATGATGTTGATACTGGACCAACAGGCAGTCACGGTGCACAAGCGTTGGTAAATACGTGGCTATTGAAGTTCAAGATGCCAGAGATGATAATTACGAACCAGGGGCAAACTTCTTGTCAGACCTGATGTAAGAGATGTGTCAGTTACTAAAGGTGAAAAACCTGGAAACAGTCCACTTCACCCACAAGCTAATGGGAGAACTGAAAGAGTTCACTGAACAGTTGGAAAGATGCTTAGTTATTACGTGAACACTCACCATTTGGACTGAGATATGCATCTATTATACTTGATGAGTGCATACAACTCCGAAGTACACACTAGTACAGGGTTGTCAGCATTTGAAGTGATTTATGGGAAGAAGGTGGCATGAAAGGAGAGGCAGTATGCGAGTTTGCTGCAACAGGAAGGGAAGTATGGAGATAAGTCCACTGAGCAAATAGTAAGGCATTGGAGAAAGAGGAAAAGGCAGTGAAATGGGTGGGAACATTACTTCAATATAAAGTTGTCGAGCCTATATACCCTGAAGGGAAAGATGAAGAAATTTGTAATCCGGTACAAGAGCCCATACCAAGAAACTGAATCTACATCACCAGTAAATGTGAAGCTGCAGCTGCCAACAAGGACAACAACTGTGCATGTTGGGTGCCTATGACCATTCAAATGTGCGTGGTAGGCAATTTCACGAGAGGCATTAATGAAGGCGGGGAGAGAAATCAAAAAGCAGCAGTACAAGGGTGAGTGACAGGAGAGGTCCAGAAACATCAGGCTCATTTGCCTTAAGGCCAAGAAATTAACTGATATGGGGTGTGACTTTTGCAATTACTGAACATTTTTCTTTAGTATAGCTAGTTTATTACTGTTGTTTTGGATAACATTATACGTTTGTGTACGGTCGGTTTTATAATAAGTATAATGAGACTTGCTGTTCAGAGACATCAGGCTTCTGGGTGAGCAGAGATGATACTAGGCCCTGTCCGCAGTTTGCCGTACAGGTGATAGAGTGAAGGACAAGGATGCTAGTTTTGGAAGTGCTGTACCTCTTGGCTTGAGGTTGAGTGAGCACACTGCAGTATCATCACCTGGGCAGAGCTACATTTTCCAGGTAACCAGACACAGTGTTATACAGCCACAGCAGTCATTAGGTTTAGTGTTTAATGTGCGGGAGTTGCAGAATGAAATTTGGAGGTTGAAAGAAGTGTTTATTGGTCAGCAGTGGGAGGCTGTGAGAGCTATCGAAGGAGCAAGGGAATTTGAGACATATGGATGATAAAAGGAGCAGGTGCAGGTGGTGATTGGAGTGGTTCTGCACAAATCCAGCAGCCTAAAAGTGGGACAGATAGATGCTGGGAATAGAATATTAAAGACCATCTTCAGGATGGCAGATGCAAGTGACATAAGCAAGTTGAGCGAAACAGCAGAGACCGCAAGGAGATTAGCAGAGGCAAATAAAGTAACTGTGGAGTGGCACTCTATGCACATCACAAACTCAAGAGAGTTGCATACTTAACAACACACACATATTCTGCCATAAACTAAGGAAGTTGCGGACCATGCCAGGGCCTCAAATAGCACTCTTAACCCAGATTTGGAAGCAGTACAAGCTTGACTGTGGGTACTGGATGCAAGACCAACATTAATAGGACTACTGCAATCCCTGGGGGTAGTGTCAGGGACGCCAGAGTGGAATTAATGAGTCTGCAGGAAACAATCCATCAAGTGGGCAGTTAAGTCCTGTTTTGCAGTCACCTGAACAGTATTTGAAAGGATTGAGGAAGGTGTATGGAGAATTGCCACTGAACTTATGGCTAGTGGTAGAGCTGGGCAGCCAGAATTTTCCATTTTACCACCATGGTGCGATTGCCCTTATTGGTGAAGGTACTGGTAGTGTGCTAGCACATGGTGTTCACAGGTTACACAGTACACACTTATCCAATGAAGTCAGTGGAATGTGGGAAATTCATGCAAGTAAGAGAGGAAGGGGTGCTGCTTTGAGCGGAAGAAGGGGATCAACACATGGTAATGACTGAGGGGAACTCCAGCAATGCCAGAGCGGGGTAGTCACCATATGCCTGATGTGTGAAATTGTGACAAGCAGGAGTACAGGTATCATTCAACTCTTCAGGGGTAAAACAGAGGAATGTCCTTGCCTTAAAGGTGTGATTAAAATGGAACCATATTTTCGGAAACAAGTTTGCATTGGAGAACTTGGTTTACGATGATGTAGTGACAGTTGTTATGAACAAGGGAAATTAATGGGAACGAGACATGTGGAATTATGAGGCACTGGATTACAGATCAACAGCACTATGTTTGATGTTTTGGGACTCAGGTTTCATTTGCCAGCCACTATGATAGGGATTACTCTACTAAATGTGACACATTTAGCTGTACTGGCTACACAAACCCTTAGAGATGCAGTGCAAACAAAACCTTACCTTCCTTAACAACACCTGGGAACCTAGTCTAGAGCATTCACTAAGCCGAATTATAGCAGCCCAGAAGGAGCAGATCACTGCGGAGCAATTGTTGCAGCATGTGCAACAGTATGGGAATGGTAGCTGTCGAGAAACTGTGACTTTTAGTGTTGAAATTCCAAGGGCTGTGGCGCCTCTGAATTTATTCTGTCCAGCTCTCATGTATTTGAAACAAAGAACCGTGCAGAAGACCAACACAGGTTTCTGTAAACTGGATACCACAAGCGGGAGATGAAAGATAGATTTATGGAGTCAGGAATGAACACACTAATTTGCATAGTAGTTAAGAATAGCTTGTTTAGCGTTAGGTACTTGTTTTAGAGATTAAGAGTAGAAGTACTTAAAATTAAGTTCTGGTCCAGGGTAAGACCAGAGGGACTGGGTCTCAACAGCAGAGGACAGTGTAGTGTTGTGACCCAATATCTGGTTGGAAATTTAATTGTCTTTAACAAAAATAAGGAAAAGTAGCATGGAACTGCCACAGAATGTTGCTTTAACAGCTGCAGATCAGTAGCCACTTGGGTGACAACATGTGAGTTACAACAACAGACATACCAGTGGATTGCGCAATGAGGATAGCTGAGCCCAATGGTAAACAGTGTTGTACAGCTCTAACTGTGTAGCAAGTAGGATGGTGTCACCACAATGGGACAAGTCTTGTTTTAGCAATGTGACTGGACACCAGGCTTTACTGAAACATATAGGTACCAGAGGCACAGAAACAAGTCTGGATTTAAGGTAGGGATCACTTGTCATTGCCAAAAGCCAGCAACACCACCACAATGCCATGCAGTGAGATGACTGGACTCCGCTATCTGCAGCCATGACTGGGCTGTGCCTGTTGTCTGCACTCACTGGACTTGATATGTCAACCCTGTTGATCTACCGGCTCTGACACTGAGTTCCTAGTGGGACTCAGTGCCACAACACCGGCTGACTACTGCCCCCGAGGACAGAGACTTGTACCCCACACACAAGTGTCTTCACGTTCCATTGCGACAACCCAAGTGGGATGAGGAGCTGCCGGCCCTACATGATACTGAGAGAAGTAGCACAGAGCAGATTCCACATGCTGCCAACATGGCCACATGTGGAGCCATCTCCTGAATGTGGCATCATCACAGCACCAGAAAACATGACACTGACGTTAGCACCCATAGCATACAGAGGCTGCTGGCCTCTACACCATGAGGTGCCAGTTCAGCATGGGTTGACCAGGTTTCAAAGAGTAAAACCTGGGAAACTTGTGTTTATACTTTATACCTAACTACATTACTACACTTTCACTTACCTTTCTTGACAATTATTCTGATACTTTTGAGATCAATAACAGGCCTATGACGATGCAGCAGCTCAAAATGCCACAGCAAGAATGTAACTTCATTTTGTGAACTGGAAAGGAACATGTAGGAACATACAAACAAATAAAACTATTTTCTCCATATATAAAAAGACTATTATATACCTTTTTTACTCTAATAGCCTGGATTATTTTCTACAATTTTTAGTTACTTACTAGGTACTTGGCTAAAATTTGTTAATCCTAAAATCTTTGTAATATTACTGATCACATATAAATTATAAATTTCACACTAAAATTTAATATTTTGTTCGGTTGCATACTGTTAGGGCAAGTGTGCATACATGCTAAATAATATTTTACGAGCACTGCCCACACACATCGCACTGCTCATATTCTTCACACAGTTAACTTCCATATGGTTGCAGTCCTATTAGAAGAAATAGGCTAAGTGATGTTCCTTTAGAAACTATGGTTTTGATTTCACTTGTCTCAAGGGCCATAAAGTGGAAAGTTGGCAAACTGTAGGCTGGGATACAGCTCTAACTCTTTCTTAAGGCACAAGACAAGTTAGACCAAATGCGGTAGACTTTTGGAAGGTATTGTGGAAATACATATTTCTATACAGTCTATTTCTACGATATTTGTTTCTCACAAATATTTAATTAAATGAGAAATATTATTGCACATATTTTGTTTCTAGATTAAAAATCAGGACAATTATATGTCCAATGATTTTCTCGGGACACATGGATATTTTATGTGAAAACTGGGACTGTCCTGGCAAAACTGGGACATCTGGTCACTCCAGCTCACCAGCACCAGGTAGAAGCTGCTGCCCCTCCATCAGCCCTATCTAGGGTCAGCGAGGGAGCTTGCCTATCTCACTATTACATGTACCAAAATCAATAAGGTTCTTTGTAACTGTTAACAGTGTTTGCCCTGGACCTGTCACCATCTCAGTCATCCCCCAGTGAGCCCAGCACATTAAAAGAGTGGTGTACTCATCACTGTCATCTATGTTGTCTGTCTCACAACCCTATACAGAGTGGTATGCATTGGAAGTCTGCACAAAGGAGAAATAAAGTTTCAAGCTGGCCAATAATCTGATCCAGAGCAATGTTTCTGAATTTTCACTAATGAGGTTTGTAAATGGTAATAATGGTAAATTACAGTGGCCACTGCTTGGCAGTCTGTTGTCCTAAGATTGGCATCATATTTTTTAAAGTGAACTGTGTCCCTAATTAAAATGGCTACGCTTCCTTTTCCATCCTCTCAGTCACATCTTAGCAGTGCATAACATTTGAATTTTATTCAATGGGATGGCTTAAATCAAGTTCCACAAATACAAGATATGGATATGCGGTTGCTACTAAGTTCCCTATAAAAACTTTCTCTGTCTGAGATAGCCAATTGTACATTCCAGTGGAGGACTTTAAAAGCCCCTGTCAGATTTGCAGAAGTGTTCAACAGCATTATGTTTACGAGCCTGTGATGATACCATATCTGTTTCGTTTTTTAATGAAATAAAGATATGCAGCATTAAAAGCACAAAAGCTGTTAATAACAGCTTCTCAGTCTGGCTGAAATTTGGCCAGAGGGATGGGAAGATATGGATAGTTTCGTATGGGAATCAGTGGACACTGGAATTCATCTAACATGTCAGAACAGCCATGCTGGTATGAAATACGAGTGATGTTTATATTTGTAAGACATGGAAGCTGGAATTGACATAACTGCTTGCTAACACCCCTGCAGTAGCCTTTTTTTCCATTGTATTCACACCACCTGGTTTCTCACATACTGAAGGCCAGTCACTAGAGAGAGCATTCGAGTTGTAGGAACATTGGCAGTAACCTGCACAAATGATGGACACTGGGATGGAACATCAAATGGGTAAGAAGTGCTGTAAAATTCACTGTACATGGCTTCCATGTACTGCTAATAAAGAGGGAAACAGGGGTTGGTGGGAGTAGGGTTTCACTGCAATGCAAACACCTGACTGCTCTACTACATGAGCACTCAAGTTTCATAGGCTCCTGTGCACTTGGCACAGTGGGCACCACTATGACATTGTATACTAAAATGGAAATATGTAAGGCCATTATGGCATTGCAAAACTGATTGAACATATAGTGCAACTGGACAACGTATATTGCACGCACAAACACACATTTATTGGGGAAGTGGTTGAAATTTCAATGTTACAATGTGTTTAGGTGTGAAAATGTATTTCATCTGTCTGTCTTCAAATCACTTTCTTTGGGAATCATCTCACTTTGGTACCTAAAAATTCACACTTTATTTTGGCAAGATAAAAGAAATTATTCAGGTAGTGAAGGGAGACGAAAATTTAATAGTCATGGGTGACTGGAATTCGACAGTAGGAAAAGGGATAGAAGGAAACATAGTAGGTGAATATGGATTGGGGCTAAGAAATGAAAGAGGAAGCCGTCTGGTAGAATTTTGCACAGAGCACAACTTAATCATAGCTAACACTTGGTTCAGGAATCATAAAAGAAGGTTGTATACATGGAAGAATCCTGGAGATACTAAAAGGTATCAAATAGATTATATAATGGTAAGACAGAGATTAAGGAACCAGGTTTTAAATTGTAGGACATTTCCAGGGGCAGATGTGAACTCTGACCACAATCTATTGGTTATGAACTTTAGATTAAAACTGAAGAAATTGAAAAAAGGTGGGAATTTAAGGAGATGAGACCTGGATAAACTGACTAAACCAGAGGTTGTACAGAGTTTCAGGGAGAGCATCAGGGAACAATTGACAGGAATGGGGGAAAGAAATGAAGTAGAAGAAGAATGGGTAGCTCTGAGGGATGAAGTAGTGAAGGCAGCAGAGGATCAAGTAGGTAAAAAGACGAGGGCTAGTAGAAATCCTTGGGTAACAGAAGAAATATTGAATTTAATTGATGAAAGGAGAAAATATAAAAATGCAGTAAATGAAGCAGGCAAAAAGGAATACAAACGTCTCAAAAATGAGATCGACAGAAAGTGCAAAATGGCTAAGCAGGCAGGGCTAGAGGACAAATGTAAGGATGTGGAGGCTTATCTGACTAGGGGTAAGATAGATACTGCCTACAGGAAAATTAAAGAGACCTTTGGAGAAAAGAGAGCCACTTGTATGAATATCAAGAGCTTGGACGGAAACCCAGTTCTAAGCAAAGAGGGGAAAGCAGAAAGGTGGAAGGAGTATATAGAGGGTCTATACAAGGGCGATGTACTTGCGGAAAATATTATGGAAATGGAAGAGGATGTAGATGAAGATGAAATGGGATATACAATACTGCGTGAAGAGTTTAACAGAGCACTGAAAGACCTGAGTCGAAACAAGGCCCCGGGAGTAGACAACATTCCATTAGAACTACTGACAGCCTTGGGAGAGCCAGTCCTGACAACACTCTTCCATCTGGTGAGCAAGATGTACGAGACAGGCGAAATACCCTTAGACTTCAAGAAGAATATAATAATTCAAATCCCAAAGAAAGCAGGTGCCGACAGATGTGAAAATTACCGAACTATCAGTTTAATAAGTCACAGCTGCAAAATACTAACACGAATTATTTACAGAAGAATGGAAAAACTGATAGAAGCCGACCTCGGAGAAGATCAGTTTGGATTCCGTAGAAATATTGGAACACGTGAGGCAATACTGACCTTAAGAGTTATCTTAGAAGAAAGATTAAGGAAAGGCAAACCTACGTTTCTAGCATTTGTAGACTTAGAGAAAGCTTCTGACAATGTTGACTGGAATACTCTCTTTCAAATTCTAAAGGTGGCAGGGGTAAAATACAGGGAGCGAAAGGCTATATACAATTTGTACAGAAACCAGATGGCAGTTATAAGAGTCGAGGGGCATGAAAGGGAAGCAGTGGTTGGGAAGGGAGTGAGACAGGGTTGTAGCCTCTTCCCGATGTTATTCAATCTGTATATTGAGCAAACAGTAAAGGAAACAAAAGAAAAATTTGGAGTAGGTATTAAAATCCAGGGAGAAGAAATAAAAACTTTGAGGTTCACCGATGACATTGTGATTCTGTCAGAGACAGCAAAGGACTTCAAAGAGCAGTTGAATGGAATGGACATTGTCTTGAAAGGAGGATATAAGATGAACATCAACAAAAGCAAAACGAGGATAATGGAATGTAGTCGAATTAAGTCGGGTGATGCTGAGGGAATTAGATTAGGAAACGAGACACTTAAAGTAGTAAAGGAGTTTTGCTATTTAGGGAGTAAAATAACTGATGATGGTCCAAGTAGAGAGGATATAAAATGTAGACTGGCAATGGCAAGGAAATCGTTTCTGAAGAAGAGAAATTTGTTAACATCGAGTATAGATTTAAGTGTCAAGAAGTCGTTTCTGAAAGTATTTGTACGGAGTGTAGCCATGTATGGAAGTGAAACATGGACAATAAATAGTTTGGACAAGAAGAGAATAGAAGCTTTCGAAATGTGGTGCTACAGAAGAATGCTGAAGATAAGGTTGGTAGATCACGTAACTAATGAGGAGGTATTGAGTAGGATTGGGGAGAAGAGAAGTTTGTGGCACAACTTGACTAGAAGAAGGGGTCGGCTGGTAGGACATGTCCTGAGGCATCAAGGGATCACAAATTTAGCATTGGAGGGCAGCGTGGAGGGTAAAAATCATAGAGGGAGACCAAGAGATGAATACACTAAGCAGATTCAGAAGGATGTTGGTTGCAGTAGGTACTGGGAGATGAAGGAGCTTGCACAGGATAGGTTAGCATGGAGAGCTGCATCAAACCAGTCTGAGGACTGAAGACCACAACAACATTTTGGCGAGAATGTCCCATTATCGACATCTCAAACACCCCCCCCCCCCCCACCTCTATATGAGATAATTAGCAATGCAAGCCTTCACACTCTTCTGCACAAAGGTACCAAGCAACTGCAACTTATTTGCCTAGTGCCCAGTTTTAGTTTCAATTTTGTACCTGCTTCTGTCAACAGTTGAGATATTAAGAATTTCATGTTGTAAATTGATACTTTCAAAAAACAACCTTCTTCCCAGGGATATAACTTTTCCACTTTATAACTTTCTTCCTCTACAAATACAACATATGGACCCATGTCTTAACTGCTGTGTATTATCCCTGCTAGCATATTTCCTGTTGCTAAGGAACACGTTACTTTCCTTAAGAGTTGCTTACGATCCAGCTGTTGGAGTATGCTGCCCACTGGGTGTTGCGTTATCACCACCACCACCACCACCACCACCACCACCACCACCACCGACATGCGAATTGCCCAATGTGGCGCAGAGTGAAAGACTTGAAACTTGGCGGCTGAACTTTGCCAGGTGAGGACTTCCGGCTATCAATGCCACACAATCATCATCATCAACCTGTTGTGATGACGGTGATCTGCATCTCGAGTTTTGTTGCTGGTTGTTGTGTATTGGAGATCATACAATGGTATGCGATGAATGATGTTCTACTTCCTCTGACAATTCTGTGGACAGTGATCTTCAAAGCACATTTCAACAGTATCACCTTACACTGGGCTGTAATCTGCACTGTTGATGAAGATCTTAGTCACAACTGGCTTGATAGTATGGCCATGATGCAATGCCACAGATGACCCCTAGTTTCCATTTCAACTATAGTCACTGAGAACAATCTCCCAGCAACTTTACCACTTGTTATGAGCAATTTGTTAGCTGCAAGTAAGAACAAGAAAGAAACAGATGAACCTAAATACACTATTGATACAACAGTAAAAGTGTACTGCCACATCTTAAGCTTGCTGGGATGTTAACTCTTGTGTGTCTCAGCAATGAATGAGATTCCCACGTGTATAGTCAGATGTCAACACTACAAACAAGAACATTATAAGCAGTTGTTTCTCTGGTCAAGTGCTTTATCGGTCCCTACTTCTTTTGGAAGTTTTCAAATATAGTCACTGTACTAATATATCCAAATTCAGGACACATTTTGCAACCAGCATGCACTAGTGAATTCAGTTATGCTGCCATTTCTCCTCTCTGCCGGAATGCAATCCGACTAAGATTTTCTGAAGCATTTCTTTGCTTGTAGAAGCTTCCAAATTTCCTACAAAGATTTGTCAGACCTCTTGGTGATTTATTTCTCATCCTAATGACATGAAACCCCTGGAGTTTAAAAATTTCCCTCCCTCAGTTATCCTCTACACTCTTAGTTTGCTCCTACAATGCTTGTTTAAACACACACACACACACACACACACACACACACACACACACACACACACCATTTTTGTGGAATAGAAACACTCTCCTTCAACTTAATAGAAATTACACTTTCTCCAAACATATACACACATCTCAACTTGAAGTTTTCTTGGCAAAATTCTGAAATAAATTATATCCATTCCGCAGAAATTTCAAAAACATTAGAACCCAAGTGACAGAACATAAATCTAGAGCATGAAGATCAATTGAGGATGCATGAATTAGAGCAACAGCTTCATTACTAAGTAACATTTGTTAGTTTAGATAGAACTAATGTAGTCTATAAAAATGTTTCTTATTATTATAATAATTCAAATTGAAATAAAACATTCAGCTTTTTCTAATAATTATCTTTGACAAAGCAACAATACCAAGAATATTCTTGAAATGTCATCTTCCATACCATGGTACTTGGACCAATCTTCTATATTGACATAAACAGCATTCCAAAATGCAGCAGCACTCATTCTGCAGATGATTCAACTATGTATTCCAGTAAACCAATTCTTCATAATACTGCTAATTTCTGAACAACCTGGCGATATTAGTGGAATAATAAAATTAGAAATTTGACACTCAGTGATTGAGAAGTGCGGGTTAGCTACTACAAACAGCATTGTGAACGCATTATTGTGGCCAAGATAGACACAAAGCCCATGCCTACTACAGTAGTACAAGTTTATATGCCAACTAGCTCTGCAGATGATGAAGAAATTGATGAAATGTATGACGAGATAAAAGAAATTATTCAGGTAGTGAAGGGAGACGAAAATTTAATAGTCATGGGTGACTGGAATTCGTCAGTAGGAAAAGGGAGAGAAGGAAACATAGTAGGTGAATATGGATTGGGGGGAAGAAATGAAAGAGGAAGCCGCCTTGTAGAATTTTGCACAGAGCATAACTTAATCATAGCTAACACTTGGTTCAAGAATCATAAAAGAAGGTTGTATACCTGGAAGAACCCTGGAGATACTAAAAGGTATCAGATAGATTATATAATGGTAAGACAGAGATTTAGGAACCAGGTTTTAAATTGTAAGACATTTCCAGGGGCAGATGTGGATTCTTACCACAATCTATTGGTTATGAACTGCAGATTGAAACTGAAGAAACTGCAAAAAGGTGGGGATTTGAGGAGATGAGACCTGGATAAACTGAAAGAACCAGAGGTTGTAGAGAGTTTCAGGGAGAGCATAAGGGAACAATTGACAGGAATGGGGGAAAGAAATAAAGTAGAAGAAGAATGGGTAGCTCTGAGGGATGAAGTAGTGAAGGCAGCAGAGGATCAAGTAGGTAAAAAGACGAGGGCTAATAGAAATCCTTGGGTAACAGAAGAAATATTGAATTAAATTGATGAAAGGAGAAAATATAAAAATGCAGTAAATGAAACAGGCAAAAAGGAATACAAACGTCTCAAAAATGAGATCGACAGGAAGTGCAAAATGACTAAGCAGGGATGGCTAGAGGACAAATGTAAGGATGTAGAGGCTTGTCTCACTAGGGGTAAGATAGATACTGCCTACAGGAAAATTAAAGAGACCTTTGGAGAGAAGAGAACCACTTGTATGAATATCAAGAGCTCAGATGGCAACCCAGTTCGAAGCAAAGAAGGGAAGGCAGAAAGGTGGAAGGAGTATATAGAGGGTTTATACAAGGGCGATGTACTTGAGGACAATATTATGGAAATGGAAGAGGATGTAGATGAAATGGGAGATAAGATACTGCGTGAAGAGTTTGACAGAGCACTGAAAGACCTGAGTCGAAACAAGGCCCCGGGAGTAGACAACATTCCATTAGAACTACTGATGGCCTTGGAAGAGCCAGTCATGACCAAACTCTACCATCTGGTGAGGAAGATGTATGAGACAGGCGAAATACCCACAGACTTCAAGAAGAATATAATAATTCCAATACCAAAGAAAGCAGGTGTTGACAGATGTGAAAATTACCGAACTATCAGTTTAATAAGTCACAGCTGCAAAATACTAACGCGAATTCTTTACAGACGAATGGAAAAACTGGTAGAAGGGGACCTCGGGGAAGATCAGTTTGGATTCCGTAGAAATGTTGGAACACGTGAGGCAATACTAACCTTACGGCTTATCTTAGAAGAAAGATTAAGAAAAGGCAAACCTACGTTTCTAGCACTTGTAGACTTAGAGAAAGCTTTTGACAACATTAACTGGAATACTCTTTTTCAAATTCTGAAGGTGGCAGGGGTAAAATACAAGGAGCAAAAGGCTATTGACAATTTGTACAGAAACCAGATGGCAGTTATAAGAGTCGAGGGGCATGAAAGGGAAGCAGTGGTTGGGAAAGGAGTGAGACAGGGTTGTAGCCTCTCCCCGATGTTATTCAATCTGTATATTGAGCAAACAGTAAAGGAAACAAAAGAAAAATTCGGAGTAGGTACTAAAATTCATGGAGAAGAAGTAAAAACTTTGAGGTTCGCCGATGACATTGTAATTCTGTCAGAGACAGCAAAGGACTTGGAAGAGCAGTTGAAAGGAATGGACAGTGTCTTGAAAGGAGGATATAAGATGAACATCAACAAAAGCAAAACGAGGATATTGGAATGTAGTCAAATTAAATCGGGTGACGCTGAGGGGATTAGATTAGGAAATGAGACACTTACAAGTAGTAAAGGAGTTTTGCTATTTAGGAAGTAAAATAACTGATGATGGTCGAAGTAGAGAGGATATAAAATGTAGACTGGCAATGGCAAGGAAATCGTTTCTGAAGAAGAGAAATTTGTTAACATCGAGTATAGATTTAAGTGTCAGGAAGTCGTTTCTGAAAGTATTTGTATGGAGTGTAGCCATGTACGGAAGTGAAACATGGACGATAAATAGTTTGGACAAGAAGAGAATAGAAGCTTTCGAAATATGGTGCTACAGAAGAATGCTGAAGATTAGATGGGTAGATCACATAACTAATGAGGAGGTATTGAAGAGGATTGGGGAGAAGAGAAGTTTGTGGCACAACTTGACTAGAAGAAGGGATCGGTTGGTAGGACATGTCCTGAGGCATCAAGGGATCACAAATTTAGCATTGGAGGGCAGCGTGGAGGGTAAAAATCGTAGAGGGAGACCAAGAGATGAATACACTAGGCAGATTCAGAATGATGTAGGTTGTAGTAGGTACTGGGAGATGAAGAAGCTTGCACAGAATAGAGTAGCATGGAGAGCTGCATCAAACCAGTCTCAGGACTGAAGACAACAACAACAACAACAACAATCTTCAGACATGAAGAGCTAGGTTTTTTGATGTCGTCTACTTACCTTCCAGTAGGTCTTCATTGTCTTTTCTTATATCTGTGTGTCCAGCAAATAATTTCGTTGATATCAGTTGCTTGAAATTCCCACCTCTTTAACACACTGACTGCCACAAGGCCGCAATGAAGCCTCATGCCGTATCCCCACTGGTGGCCACATCAGAGCCTCATTCATGCCGGACACAGTGTGCCCACCAGGGAGAAAGCAATCACTAAGCGTGCGGCAGCTAATACCTTAACACCTGTTTCATTCTTTTTTCGGTTGGTTGATTTGGGGGAGGGGATCAAACAAATCTTCACACTGCCAATTTCTGCCTCCTTCCGATCAGCACTCTTAATTCACTGCAAATTCTTCGAATGGGCAGCAGTGAGTTGAATACATATGACTAGCAACAAAAAGACAACTATCACATCAGGCTGTGATGTAAGACAATTTGAAATAACCTAATATTTTTCCCTGTCATTGTTTTAAAACAACTGCAAAGTTAAAAAGAAACGTAAATCCAGTACACAGTAAAAGCCTCATAATCCAGCATCACTTCATATCTATTGAGTAGTTCAGAAGCATTTGACAGAACACATTCATGCTTGGCAGTAGTCAACAATTTGAGTCTTGTAGTGCCAAACGTCGTTTCAGTCACCTGTCAGACAGCTTCTACGAGGTGTGGCTAGAAAAAAAACCGGACTAGTACTGGTGAAACAACAAAACGAATGCAATAAGGCTGAAAGTCGCGTGGCCTGTCACGTGACTCTCGCTCCGCCTACTGCTCGAGTTTCATCTGCCTCCTGCACTCAGATGCCCGTGGCGTCTGTTTTAAGTAGTTGACGTTTTGTCTGTGCGTCGGAAAATGTTGAGTGTACAGAAAGAACAGCGTGTTAACATCAAATTTTGTTTCAAACTAGGAAAATCTGCAAGTGAAACGTTTGTAATGTTACAACAAGTGTACGGCGATGATTGTTTATCGCGAACACAAGTGTTTGAGTGGTTTAAACGATTTAAAGATGGCCGCGAAGACACCAGTGATGACACTCACACAGGCAGACCATTGTCAGCAAAAACTGATGCAAACATTGAAAAAATCGGTAAACTTGTTCAACAAGATCGCCGTTTAACAATCAGAGCAGTGTCTGAGTTAACATGAGTTGACAAGGAAAGTGTTAGGCAGATTCTTCATGAAAGTTTCAACATGATCAAAGTGTGTTCAAAAATGGTTCCAAAGTGTCTCACAATTGAACAGAAGGAATGCCGAAGAATGATTTGTTCTGACATCCTGGAAAACATTGAAAGTGATCCCACCTTCTTACAAAATGTTATTACTTGCGATGAATCGTGGTTTTTTACTTACGATCCCGAAACTAAATGCCAATCGATGCATTGGAAAACTGGTTCTCCACAACAAAAAAAGCATGAATGTCAAAATCGAAATTCAAGGCAATGATGTTTTTTTTTTTGACATCAAAGGGATTGTGCACGTTGATTGGGTACCAGAGGGACAAACAGTGAATCAGCATTACTACATTAGCGTCCTGGCTACCCTACGTGAGCGAGTACGGAGAAAACGGAACGATTTGTGGAGAAAAAAAGTCGTGGATCCTTCACCAAGACAATGCCCCAGCTCACAGTGTGTTGTCAGTGAAGACGTTTTTGGCAAAACACAACATTCCCATCTTAGATCATCCACCCTACTCACCTGATTTGGCCCCCTGTGACTTTTTTCTTTTCCCTAAAGTCAAGTCAGCTTTGAAAGGAACTAGATTTGAGACTGCTGAAGCAGTAAAAGAAAAAGCGACGGAAGTAATGTATGGACTTACCGAAAATGATCTGCAGCATTGCTATGAACAGTGGAAAATTCGTATGGAGCGGTGTAGAGACCGAGGAGGAGAGTACATTGAAGGAGATAACATGAAATTGTAAATAATTGTAAATAAATGTTTTTTCCAGCATCAGTCCGGTTTTTTTCTAGCCGCACCTCGTATAATGCATCAGTTGTCTAATAATTAAAAAATGGTGTTTTCCAGTGGAAGAACGATTAGTGCTGTTCCATATTACAATTACAATAGTGCTGTGTACTGTGGGAGTCTTCTCAACCAAGCACTTCTCAAAAGAAAGGGAAAGTCAAATGTGCACACATTACACTCACAATATGACAAAAGCCTGGCATCAGTAACTCTGTGAGAATAGATTAAGATTATGAAACAATATGAAGGTTCTTCAACAATCTATAACATTAAAAAGAAATAAAGGCTAATTTCAAAAGTCTGCCTCACAGACAATCACATTAAAAGACACTGAATCATGAGAAACTTTGAAAAAGCCCAAACTAGAACAGTTGCATAAAATTTTGTTCAAGCAGTTCTGTGCCAAAAGTTCTGAAGGAAAATCTTCAACTGGGCCTATGATAATGGAAAAATGTAAACAGTTCCACGATTGTTTGGGCTTACCAGAAACTAAATGTGTGTTTTTCTTGCAGTTAGCTCTGCAGATTCAAAACTCTTCGTGGAATTCGGAAGCTTGGTGTACATGGGGAGTTTAATCATCAGATAAAAATACAGCTGAAAAACACAAACTTTTTTCAATTTAGTTAAAATACCATACCTAGTCAGATCTACAATGCCGATGAAACAGGTCATGGTCTACTTTATTGTTTGCATAGTTCTACTTTGGCAAAGAAAGGGGGGGGGGGGGGGGAGGGTGTTGGTTGACAGTTTTATTGTTCCAGTGCTTCAGGTTATCACATGTTAAGTACAAAAACCCAAGAACGTTTAAAGGCATTTTAAATTTTCCTGCAATTTATGGAGCTATTTCAAATGCAGGTACGGCATCAGAATAGTTTAAGGACTGGTTTTTCTGTAACTTTGCATCTGTAGGAGATACTATAGAAGAACATAGGATACATAATCAAAGGCCTGTGCCCTTTGTTTACCTTGCATTTCACACTCTTTATTGTGCTCGACTTAATGCTACTTGTGTGAAGCAGGGCTGGGTAACTAGTGTGTGTTTATTTTTGCCATTTGTGTTCTTGAAGAACACACTCAGCATGGTGCGAGATAGAAACAAGAAATGCCACAGGGTGGTGTGCGGTTTTGGATTAGTACTCATTTTTCAGACTGCCAACCAACCATAGCCCAGCAGACAGTGCAATTGCACTAGCATTGTTGTGGCAATTGTGCTTAGTTTACTTCAATTGTGATTCTCACTTTTTGTATACATGATCAGATTGCCAATCTCAGTGCCACCTGCTAACAAAATTGGACTAGTTTCATAATGAAGGAAAGCTGGTTAAAAACCTTTGAACTTTATTGCATTAGCTAGCACCAATCACCCACAGTGGCCCGTGTCTTCAAGGAGTGAACAAATAGTTTATGTACTCACAGCTCTGAATGAAGATTGGTATGAAAGCTAACAATGTTCTTAGTCTTTTTCATGTTCATACTGATGACTTGGTACCTGAATTATTTGGCGAATTGTTACCTTTATTCCTTACTTTCTCTGAAGGGGGCAATGTCTCCACACATGCGTAGTATGGACAGACTATTTAAGTCTTCCTCCTTTCTCTCTATAGTTACTGGCATGAATTTACTGGGAATCAAGTGCTACTTGTTTTGTTTAATTGTAGAACACTTTGTAAACAACAGCCTATATAAATTTTGGTTTTTAACTTCAAATTAATCTCCATAATACCATCCAATAGAGCTTCCACATATACCAAACTATGGTTTTTTAAATCTGCCTTGAATCATCAGTATCTGCTTTCACATAACAGCGTAACTGGGAAACATCTTTTTTTATGTTGCAGGTACAGCCGAAAGATTTTTTCAAATTATAACTGATTTTGTCTTAGCATCTTCAAAGTGGATGTAGTGTCGTCTTTCAAGTGGAGGAATAAAAATCAAGGGTGGGGGTGGGAGGGTTGGGGTGCTGGAGGTGGTGGTGGTGGTGGTGGTGGTGGCGGCGGCAACAACATGTATATCAGCACTATTTATGAGTCTTTTATAACATCAGGAATCTTTTTGCAGCTACTGGCATTTTACGATAGTACCACTTTGATCCCAAAACTGTAACATCAAAAGAGAATTTTCACCACCACTTCTGTTAACTGTCAATGCAATTCTTTTCGTCAACAAATATTACCACAAAAAATTGTCATTCGCATGAAATCCCAGTATACCACAAATAACATTCAAAAAGTGAACAAGTATTTGATGCAAAGTGATTTTTTTCATAGTTGACTTACTTTGACTCTTCACAACAGCATTTCAAAGATCAAATGACTGTTCACAAATTAAAACAAGATCATGATACATGGCATGAACACATAATTACAAAATTGGCAAAAGAAACGTGCAGTATACTGAGTAACTGGAAGCCTGTTTCACAAACACACTTTATTTCATCCAGAACATGTTTCTCTAACACTTTCCAGAAAGTACGGAACTAAAACAAATAATTTAAGATGAAAAACGCTTGCAGTATTTTATAAACATAGCCACAGTGTCAAGAATGACATCAAATAAATGGCAAACGGGAGTACAAAAGCTGATAATGTTCCTAGCAATCACAATGCATGTGTTCTCACTTAACCAAGGCTGGGAAAAGGACAAATTCTAATGCAGAAAAATATTTAAAGCGAGAAATTATATCGAATACACGTAATTTCATCTGAGAGGGAAAGTAAACATAGCCTACTAAAGAACAATACGACAAGTTTTTAACTAAAACTGATTTCATGAATTTAACACTTTATTCTGAATTACTTAAAAAGTTCCAGTCTACAGACAGACATTACCCTGCTAGAAAAGTAAAAAAAAGTACTGAAAACACAAAGGCTAATGGTTCCAGTTGGCTAAGTTCTATACCACAGTGACATTGTTTATTCATTCTCCAAACTTACAGAATACTCTTAATTAAAAGTATGCAATGAATTTTAAAATACGAAAACTGGGAAAAATCACAGAAATAATAAATTATTTTAGTGTTTCCATCACATATTTACAACAACCACCAGTCATTGTACTGGCATGATGAAAAACACTTGACATTCAAAATACTAGTTTACAAAAGGACAATTACAGCCACAAAGCAAAATCAGTAGTATCAATATTTTGCATGAATTTCGAAAATAGTGCATTACATTAACATCTGCTTCTTCATTAACCACTAATGCAATATAAGATGTTTGATAGTGTCAAACCAAGTTCAGAGAATGCTGCAAGAATAAATGTGAAACCTGTTGTTGTTCTGCATTTAATTTTATCATTCACATTAGGCACAATTCGCATTTCCATACACAGAATCTTACACATACACACAGTTTTAAAACCATGAGTTTATGGAAGCAACCACAATGATCTCAAGCAATGTACACAAATGCAAACATTTCCAGATATCACACGTTTTCACAGTATGCTGTGAAAACTGGCCTTATTACTGAACAATCAGACATTGTGTATCGATTTTTCTTCACAATTATAACTGAACTTCATTGCTTTTATTCAGTCTTCATTTAACTGTACAGGTCATCATCACCATCTTCTTGGAAAGTTCCTGGCTGGCTTCCACTATTCCCTCCTTGTGATGGATTACCTGGGTTAGAACTTGGGAATCTGAAAAACAAAATGGCTTTTCAAAACAGTTCACAGAGGTATCTCTATCTTTAGAATCATTTCATGTACCAAATCACTAAGTCAGCCCAACACTTCAAACATCTTGTGTAAAACCGTCTCCCCTGTAAATACCCGACTACTGCAATTCCACATAAAATTACGCAACAATACAATTAAAGTGCTTCCTATTTAACATGCTTGTTACTCATATGACAGTAGCACGTTTTCAAAAAGGTTTGACAAACACACAAAATCTAGTTGTAACAGGTAACAACTTAATAGGTAACACCACATAAAGACACTATTGGCTATTGTTAATAACCAAACAAAGGAAAACACCTGTTTAGAACTGAACACTAATACTGCCACAAACCCAATGTAATGCAAAAACTAACTCCAACACAGATTGACTGGCAGTAGCATACTTCACATCCCGTTGGTAATTTTATCTTTCTCTGCCATTTACCTACCATGCATATATTAACAATACCTACAACTAAACACACAAACAAGCAAATAATTTCTTATCTCTGGTGCGTGTTCAATTTGAATAACTATGGAGAAAGGAGCAGTAAGGATGAGTTGGAGTTTTGTGGAAAAAAATAATAGTATTTCAACTGCAATATAATCCCAGACAGCAACACTACACCTTTAACATTAAATTAAGCTATTACAGCTACCCCCCTCCCCCCTTCCATAGCAAACATTCCCTTCCCTACACCCTAGACTACTACTGCTCCCATTTCCAAAAAATTCAAATTCAGAAGCATCCCTCGCCACCCAGCCACAAATGTGTCAATACGTTTGCTATCTTCTTGAATTAGCAGCCAGAACTTCAAGTCAAGTTGTCACACTATTTCAAACATTCCACCTGGCTGTCATCCTCAATACTTTGCTCTGCCAAAGCTATGAATTTCTCTAGTGAAGCACTCAAGATTCTCTCTAATGATATCTTCCCCACACCACCTATGCAGCCTTTCATTGCCCTCCTAACCACTGTCACATCCTCATAAATACCACGACATTCCCACTGGCCAGCCACTCACTCTCTCTCTCTCTCTCTCTCTCTCTCTCTCTCTCTCTCTGATCTTGTTAAGCTTTGTGACATCTCACTTTAACATAGACCTAAAGGACAGAACACAGCCACAGGAAACCTAAATGAGGATAGCCAGCATGACAGTCTAGTGCCTAAACTATTAGGTATCTTTACTCGATATGTATGTGAGGTCTGTGCAAGAAATCAGTCTCATATTCCAGATTTCATCCAATCCTTTTTTCTTTGCGTTCAACAGAGAGTTTTTGTTCCTAAAAACACAAATACATTTATTTCACTTATGGTTGACAGTGTTTGAAGCTTTTGTGTGGTACATAACTCATTGCCATCCTTTTGTACTGATACTTCTCAGTATCTTTTTTGTACCCTTCACAATAACGGCAATTTTTTAATATTAAAAATGCATCATAAAACAGGTTGAGGACAAATTTAACAATATTTATACAAGGTGTACAACTTTGCTTCTGCCGTTTTTCCCCCAACATTTGAGGCTTTAATGAAACAAATTGGTCACACATGTATCATTCAAAGTATTTTTCCATCACCGGCCACTATTTTCTCCCATCTTTCGGGCAGTGTACGAATTCCGTGCCGAAAAATTGTTCATCTTTTAAAGAAATTCACAAATTGATCCAATTTGTGATTTCTTCATGAGATTGGAAGTGTTGGCCAGCCAGGCCATGCGCCATTGATCTAAACAGGTGATAGAAGGAGCAACGTCTGGAGAATATGGCGGGTGGGGTAGGGCTTCCCATTTTAATGTTTCCAAATACGTTTTGTAATGTGGGGTTGAGCACTGTCGTGCTGGAAAATCACTTTATCATGCCTCTCACTGTATTGCAGCCGTTTGTCTTTTAATGCTCTGCTCAAATGCATTAATTGCGTCTGATAATGAACACCTGTGATTGTTTCACTTGGCTTTAACACCTCATAGTACATGACACCGAGCTGGTCCCACCAAATGCAGAGCATAATCTTGGAGCCGCGAATATCCGGTTTGGCCGTCGACGTGGAAGCATGACTGGGATATCCCCATGATTTTCTGCGTTTAGGGTTATCGTAAAGAACCCATTTTTCATCCCCGGTCACAATGTGATGCAGAAATCCCTTCTGTTCTTGCCTCTGAAGCAACTGCTCACTAACACACATACACTGTTCAATGTGTCTTGGTTTCAGCTCACACGGGACTAAGTTCCTTCTTTCTGAATCATGCCCATAGCCTTGAGATATTTTGAAATGGCTTGCTGTGTCGCTCCCATTAATCGTGCCAATTCTTCTTGAGTTTGATGCGAGTCTTCACTCGGCAATCTCTCCAATTCTGCATCTTCGAAAACATTATCTCTTCCACCACTATGCTGGTCTACGACGTTAAAATCACCGTTCTTTAAGCATTGGAACCACTCACGACACGTTCCTTCACTAATAGTGTCCTTACCATACGCACTTTTGAGCATTTGATGAGATGCAGCTGCTGTTTTCTTCATACTGAAACAAAACAGTAACACCTCCCGCAAATGACGAGAATTAGGGTCATAAACTGACATTTTCAACCAAGAACAACTTTATGATGCAGACACAAATCGACTAATGTTTTGATGAGGTTATGTTGACCGATGTCCAACTAACTGCCCGACGTCTGTGATCTGTTTCTTTTGACTGCTACTTACCGTTGTTGCCACCTATTGGCAAATGGCGGAAGCAAAGTTGTACACCTTGTAAGTGTAAAAATCTCTTCATTCTAGTGCCTGTTCCCATACGTTTGCTGGTAAAATGTACACCCTTGAGAGGATTTACATTATCTGCTAATAAAATGCTTTTTCTTGTTTTGTTTTTCAAGTTTCACATACAATGACAACACATGTATCTGTTCTGACACCAATGTAGTAACATACTGAAGCTGAATTGGCACTAACTACTGAAGAGTGTGTTATATGCTGCATTCCACAATCTCTGCTATTAAAATGTGTCAAAGTCTTGTTTAAGGCATGGGAGAATAGTGATGAAAAGTTATGTTAATCAAACTAAAGGAAAGATTATAGTTTAATACAAGTTATATACCATCTTTTGAATATGTAATGAAAGTCTTATTGAGACCTAAGTAAGACTGTTCTTACAATTGCACAAGCTGTGTATAGCCTATATTACTTGTATTAACTGTGAATGCAGAAACAAAAAATATGGCACATTTAATGTCCCCTCAATGAGTTCATCAGAGACAGAACACACACAGGAATTTTGGAGTGGGTTGAAAGGGACTTAACATTTGAATCATGATCCCTTTTGTCCATTTAATAATCAAAGACTTGCATCCTTCCAGGACAAGATAAATGACGGACTGCCAAATTTATCTTTGTGGCATCATCTCAGACAGAGAAAGAGGAAAAAACAGAGATAAGGAAAAAACCTCTAAAGGTAATGAAATGTTACAAGGTAGAAGAGGTATGCTAGTCTGAAGCAATCTGAGTCCATCTCCTCTTGAGTCTAGACTGCGAAGGGTGGTCAGTTTCTACACCGGACTAGCAGTCAGTATAGAAAACAGGCTTGATGTTTCAGCCACAATAGGTGAAAAAGGTAACATACTGGTGTAGGGAGAGGGAGGGGGTGGGAGGGGGGGGGGAAGGTAAAAGCACTGAAAGATTGTAAATACCATGGTAATGAGCTTCACATGAAAATATACGAACCACTCTCTGCTTCAGTGTTTACCACAAATAAGCGAAGTTGGGACACCAAAAGGATGTAAGCCACTAACAGAGCTATCATGATGACAGCAGAGCATTCCTTACACCTGAAGATACGACCATACCAAACATGTATGGCTGATACATAGATGGCAAAGGATATTAGATTCCCTTAGAGAAGGGTTAAGGGAAGATCACCATGCAGTCCTGGACACCTTTATTGTAAGTAGGACAATAATGGAAATTCCTGGATGGAATAATACGTAATATATAGGAAAAGCAAGCCCTCAGCTTTGGCAGACTGATACATGGCATACAGACATGTAATGTAAGACAGTACTAACTGGCTTTTGAGCTCCAGATCATCTGTCAGGAGTGTACCCATTCACAAAGGATGGGGAAGCAAGATAGTGTGAAGCACATGTTGCAAAGAGAGATTTAAGACGAGGGAGGTGTGTGTGTGTGTGTGTGTGTGTGTGTGTGTGTGTGTGTAGAGAGAGAGAGAGAGAGAGAGAGAGAGAGAGAGAGAGAGAGAGATATGGATGAAGGGATGTGTGGGGGAAGTAGCAACGAAGGGACAGACGGAGTGAAACAGACAAAACTATGAGATCACTGATCCCTTGAACCTTTGTGTGTCAATACAGAAATAGCCCCCAGAGAGGAGGGACAAAAGACAAATCCCAATGGATTCTATTGTTTCTAAGAATCAGGAAAACAAAGACAGAAGAGGTAGACATGAGAGAGGGGTAAATGGTAAAGGAAGGAGAACTGCCCCATCCACAAAGCAGCTGGAGGCCCCCAGGACACGTTATGCAATCAGATACACCAAAAGAAAAATATCAGGGAAGAGAACAATGGCAATGTGTCTGCCGGCCAATGACAGATGTAAAAGAATAAGAAGAATTAAAATCTGGGAAGGAAGAGAGTTGTGATAAGGCAGTAGACGATCTGTTCGGGGCAGGAGGCAGTGGGAAATAGGTTAGCAGAGGTTTAGGGCAGAGGGTTTGCAAATGTACAGTATATGCTGGGGACTCAATTCCCCTTCTGTAGTTCAGAGAAACTTGTGCTAGAAGGGAGTATCCAAATGACATTCATACTAAAGTAGCTGTTGAAGTAATTTGTGGCATGGTGTGCTGCATTTATAACAAGTTCAAATGGCTCTGAGCACTATGGGACTTAACATCTGAGTCATCAGACCCCTAGAACTTAGAACTACTTAAACCTAACTAACCTAAGGACATCACACACCTCCATGCCCAAGGCAGGATGCGAACCTGCGACCGTAACGGTCGCGCGGTTCCAGACTGAAGCGCCTAGAACCGCTCGGCTTATAACAAGTGGACAGCACACTCTGCAGTTGAAAACAGAAAGTTTGGTACTTGTCATGCTCACGTACGATACTGCACAGTAAGTGCGGCTGACGTATGTAGGTGGTTCAGATTGGCCACAGTGAGCCATTCCTTGTTCCAAGCCTCCAGAAGCTGAAACTGTAGGGTTGACCGTAAGTAGGAATCTGGTATCCTTATCTTCTGAGTTTCCATCAACATAGCTTCCTTTACTTACTGGTCTACAAGATCATTCCCAAGAATCACTACATGACTTGTGTCCAAAGGTATCCAATTAAAATCCAATTATCATGGAGATGAGAAACAAGGAGTGCTTATGGTCAAAACTTAATTCTGTGGAGAGCATCAGCTTCACACTGGCTGCTTAGAGTATCATTCCAGATTTGAAAATGTTCAGGAATGCAAGTGCAAGTATAATGGAGGCCTTATAGCAACTAATTCTGCTGAAAAATGAACTACAACCAGAGTGTATCGTCTGATTAAATTACTTGACAACTGACACTTCATTTGTTGGAGGTGTTCCTCCAAACAGAGCACTCAATGCTGTGCCCGAACTGTTTGCCATTGCAAAACTGCCACAACAGACTGTCAGTTCACTTACAATTCCTTGTCTGGCAGTTTTTCTTCTTGGGCTTGAATTCCAAATACTGGATCCAGCTCTTATTTGGCATTTCATCACACATGATAAACACACTCAGAACACCACACACAAAACAATGGCAACGAAATCACACACATTTCGTACACACCACTAAACAGACTACTGGATTCTTTTGTACAAAATATGATTCGACTTGACATATTCAAATATTATCATCACAGAGCTTGGCTTGCAGAAGGTAAACTTCGTACAACCTGATGGGAAACCAAACTTCTGAAGCCAGCAAATGATCATTGCAACTGTTCGTACAGATCAATAAATTTAACATTAGTAACTTTTGATCTTCCATAGAACAGTGCTAAGCCTTTAAGTTTGAGAAATCTAAGGTCGTGGGTTCGAATCCTGGCGAGTGATGAATTTTTTGATTTTTAAATCTTTATCAAAATGACTTCTTATTATTTTCAATTAATTGGTTCCAATGTAGTTTCATTTTTAATATTTTATTTACTCTTATTTTTCTTCCTATCATTCTTTTTACATTTGGAATATGCTTGTGTCACACATAACTTGTAAATGAATTCCAACCAGAACTGCTCATCAATCGGTATCATGTCAGCTTGCACAGCACAAGAAAGATTTTTAGTGCTGAAACTGAATTTTTTCTGAGTAGTCGCTGTAAGGAAAGTGAGCACGATTAACAGTTCTGCTGAAGATTGCTGTCCAAGCTTTTCTCTGATACACTGCACATGAAGAGGTTACGTTAGGACACGGGCGTAAATTCAAGGCTACAAAATGCATTGCCTGCAGCAGTTCAGTCATTGCTTGTTTTAAATCAGCTGCAGACAGAGCATCTCGCATTCACGCCATATCTGACAGCAGCAGCTTCCAACATCACTACACATAACATGAACAGCATTTCAGCACTTGTTAAGTGATCTGCCGTCTTTACATGTCATCTTTAACAGAACGGCAGCTGACGTGACAACACTGCAGCACCAAGTGACTATTGAGTAATTTTAAATGGACTATGAGCTACCCAGGGGCTGCAGAAGGTGAGAAGACACAGCCACCAATGTCATTTTATACCTTCAAAACTGGCAGAACAGATAACTGGAACCATAAAATCTGCTCAGTGCCAAAAGAAACAAAATCCAAAATGCTGAGATGTCTAAAATTTCCTTTGATCCAATAGAAAGGTGTGACCAGGTATTTGGCTGATGTTTTGAACCATGGGGATGGAGGGGCGTGAAGTAAACCTGGAAGGGGGCAAAGGCACCAGTTGCAACATGGATCCCACTGTAGTGAATAGGATCCAGTAGTTTTAACACTGAAGTGGTCACTGATCCATAAGCAAGACACCTGTAATGCAGTCTGGATAGGACAAGTGCTTCTTAGAGAGGGTCAATGTTTTCTGCATTCCTGGAGAAAAGACTGAGGAAGCAGAATGCATTCAGTTTCAACTGGTAATTCTTTTTAATATGTCAAATATGTGGTAACCATGTCAACTAAGCAGTAAAATAATAATAATAATAATAATAATAATAATAATAATCAGACTCTTACCAAAATGAGCCATCCATTACAAAGGTGAAATTCTGGATGTAGATGAACAGTTGTGTGTGAACGGAAGTGCATACCACATCTTTGTAGTGGAAAACTGAAACCGATGACAGCCCAGGACTGTGCTTTCCTGATGGCACTTTGCAGCTGGCTTTCAACAACATTCATGGATGAAGAATTTTAGTAAATACAAAAGTTGTCTACGTATAGGGACAGTGAGACCATAGGCCCCACAGGCTCTGCAAGCCATTAATTACAATCAGAAAAAGGGCCACACGCAGTATGGGCTCAGCGGGTCTCCATTCTCCTGTATATGGAGAGTGCTAAAGAGCATTACAAAGCTGGCTAGAACCACGCAGAGAGATAGGAAAAACTAAAAAAATAATCTGGAGGGGAGGGGACTTTAAAATTTCACTCACACAGTGAGGTAAAGCCACGAAATTACACAGTACTTCCTTAACTCAAGAAAACAGTAAGTGAGATGTTGGCAACATGCATAGGCTGTCCTTAAGCAGACTCCGGTCAACTTCTTTAAGTCAGTTGGCCCCTCTAAATCTACACTGAATGTTGTACAAAGAACCCCTAATCTCAAGAGTCACACATAACTGTCAGTGCACCACACATCAAGCAACTTAACACAGAAAATTAATGAGGTTGCTGGGTCTATGGCCATCCATTTCACAAACACAGTTTCAAAACTGGGACAATCGTGCTTTTCCTCCACTAGGATGGAAACACACCCATACATCAGATATGACTGAAGTCTCAAGTATGTGGTGTCAGTAATCCACAGATTCCACCAGGATAAAGCACCCCATTGTAACCAAGGACCAAATCACTGAGGAGCTCCCATTCACTGAAAGTAGCATTATATGGTTCCAGACATTGAGCAGTGAAAAACAGGTTCTTATCTTCTACCCTAGATAGAAAGCTGAGTAGTAGTCACTGGATGCAGATGCTTGAGCAATGTACACCACAAAGCTTTCTGTGGTAATAGTACATTCCGAATCAATATTGCTAAATTCGAGGATACAGCAGAAATACTGATTGCTGGTCAGTGACTACAGATAAAATGAAACTTGGCCAATAATTGTGAACAAGAGGTATGGGTTCCTACAGTAGGAACACGTTTCCCTATGTTCTTTCTTCTGGTGTTTTATAAAGTAGTGTGGGCAGGTTGAGAGCCTTTTACAGGCAATGAGGTTTTCCACTAAAGAGGCAAAGTTTATATTGTTGGAGCATCCACAGGCTATCTTTAACTGTCTTAGCGATTTCCTATGACCAAAACGAGCCTGGTTTCTGACAATATGTCGCTGAAGAAAGGGGACTTGCCAATACTGCTGCTTTTAGTACTGAAGTAGTTGTCTCTCATGTGTTGAAAGAATGCCAATTGGCCCTGTTGTCTAGAGTGCTCAGTTGGGTAACTGTGGGAGGGTCATGACAATCGGGGAATGACTGCTCTCAAAGAGAGCAGTCATGTACCGTCCACTGGAATTATGGGAGAAAGCTGGGGCTACAATCGAGGGATTGGCGGCTGTATACTTTTTAAGTGCCACTCTAAACTGAGTTTTTGTGATTACTTGTTTCGTCAGAGTACCTATGTTAGTTGTTGTAACACCACCACAATGTGCTGTGCATTTTGAAATCGCCCAAGAAATAGGGAAAGGTAGCTGATGGATGAAGTCAGCACTCTGTCTGGACAGAGAGCAGCATTCCACTGAATAAAACCCACAGATGCCACACCCAAACAGCCATATATTATCATACACTAGCTAATGCCATTGCAGAGCAACCCTTATTTTTGAAACAGGCATGACAATTAAGAGGTATATGTTTTTGCACAGTTTTAACTCTGGTTGGGGATTATTTGGTCGTGTATCAAGAAGCTATCCTGCAGCCCGTAACTCTTGCCTCCAAAGAGCCCATGTCGAGCCAAAGGGCAACATTGATCTGTTGGGAAGGTTCAGAGGACGGTAACCCTCTGCTGGGCATGGATGCCAGATGAGCAAGACTTTTTCTACATGTTGGCATAGTGGGAACAGAGGTACAGGGAGTCCTCGATCACCTCACACGCACATCCATCTGGGTCTTACATTGAGGAAAAAGCAGATGACTTCTCCTTTATCATAGATGGAGGATCAGTAACCATGTTTGCGAAGTCTGTGGTCATTTGAATTGGATGGAGGCATACATATTCTTTCTTCAACTCAGAACAGGAACAAGGTCCTCCACATATAGAGGTACTGGTGTTGTGTGCTGATGTGCCAAAAAACATTTGAAACACTGCTTGGGTGGTGGAAAGTAAGGATTTAAATCACAAAGTAGACCATTACTTTGATCTTTTCAGGTAATCCATCCCTTTGAAAGCCTAAGTGAAGGCTGCAGTGCCCACTTTTATTCTTTTGCCTCCACTAGACATGGAAAACAAACCATTTTGTTTTTCATCTGCATATGTGAAATCTCAATGAAAAATAATGCCCTGGATCATGTTGGGACTGTTTGGTTGGTGACGGTGACAGATGTCACCGAGCTTCTTGCAGGAGAGCAATATCTGTGACTGAGCAGGTACTGCTGTTATAATAGGAACTCAGTCGTTGAGTATTTTGCTAATGAGTGCTACTTCCCAGAATTTTTCTTAAATATGTTCAACAAGGAACAATCTTTTTACTCAAAAAGGCTCACCACCAACTCGGGTGCTAGCTAGGTGTTGATAGAAGTATTTCTTGACATTTCTATTACATTTACTTTCTTCCCATAGCGTGGTAAGTGGAGGGAAAACTACTGGAGCGCTCCTTTCTGCACTGAACTGAACTGAACTGACTTATTTCTTACACTGTTGACCACAAGCAACAAGTGGAAAAGGCAGCAGAAAGGTCATGTACTCTTCTACATGATCACACTGGACCAAAAATTCTTACCCAGGATACATCACACTAGTATTTTGTAACTCTGCCTATAAGAGTCAATTTGATGCAAAAGAAATTCCATAACTTTCTTCAGGTAGAGTGAAACCTCATTTTTACAATTTTCAAGGGACTTCAAAAAAATTGTGTAAAATGTGGGAAATGTAAAATGTGGGAAATAACGTTTTAAGCCATAGAAGTTTCGTATAGGATTCCCCCTTGCATTTTTGCACTGTATGTGCACAATAGGCATCAAAATACTTGTCAAGGACTTTATTATCGGACAAAAGTTTATTATCTAATGAAAACTGCTGATGTAATGGGAGCTGATAACTGTCTGGGAAGTAGAAATGTCTGACTCAATTTCGTAAGTCATAATCTATGCTTTTGGCAAGCTTGCAGCTGCCATTTATTCATTAAATAATGAAACACTGCACGAGTTATGTATTTTTTCACACTAAGCTCAATGTGTTTCGAGAATTTTTTCTCCTTGTTAAATGGAAATATTTACATTAAGTATTTTTGTGGCATTTGCATGTATGTTGTTCTGCATCTCTTGCACTGTATTCGTCTTTTTGAGTTTATCAGGTACTGTGCCTCCTCAGTTATGCAGATAAATCACACACACACACACACACACACACACACACACACACACATATACACACACAAAATCACATACATTGTTTAAGTAACACCACAAAAAATACATATGTAAATACTGCATCTGACAACAAGAATAATTTCTCTAAACACACATTTTGTCCTGCATGATAAAGTACATAATTGGTGCTGTGTTTAAACCAGAAAGATGTAAACTTGTGCTACTAGTGGCTAAACAACAAAACACGCTAAATATAATTCAACAAAGGTGTAGCGATGATCAGAACAGTTACGAATTTGCATATGTGGAGTAGAGATGGTTTGGAAATGGTTGTGATTGGTGAGGATATATTTATTCCAATGAATCTTTACCACCCAGAACTGGTATTGGGAACTCTGAAATCCGATTATGGGAGCACCACGTAAACGGTGAGCTAGTTACTCCCATCAGCCACCACGCCGAGTGGAGCTTGGCAGCGGCAAGAGATACTGCACGAATTGCTCCAACTTTTACACATTCTCCACTCCAAGTCCGAGCAGCGGAGCGCCCTGGTGTAAAGAAACTTAACCACGTAATGTTTGTAAGCACCACTTGATGGCCGACTTCATGCCAACGTCATTTTAAGTCAAGTTTTTTCTCCATGAACATTTTTTCATAAAGCATAAACTGCAGGAAAATTATAAATATGTTAACGCAAATTTAGGTGCGAGTTAAGATTGTGGACATGAGAAATTTGATGGGAGCGAAAAAATGTCGTAAATGGTGGGAAAACGTTAATTCCAGGAATGTGAAAGGGGGGTTATACTGTATGTCTACCTAGCTGAAGCCACTTATTGATGATTCCATTACAAAGATCTAGAAGTTGCAGCCATGTTGACTGATATGTTTCACCAGTCACTTTCTATAGTCACTTTCTATGGGATTAAGATAGGCGATTCAGTGAGCCTGTCCGGTTGCGACAAGGTACCAGTATGTTCATAAAATGAGCATTTGTGCACACCTGTGAACACAGATATTGTCTACAAGTATCAGAATGTCCACAGCATACCCACCATGAAGATGTAGAGAAAGGGCAACCCTGTCACGGAGAATATTCACACAAATATCCCAGTTATGTTCATGGTAACCTCACTGCAGAGCCAAAAGACATCACACAAAAAACACCTCTGAACATCACTGACCCACCTCCGGCATGAATGACACTGCACTATCGGTTAACACCACACTGGGACATCAGTGCACTCAATGCCTTGTATAATTTGGAAAATGGCAAAAATCACAAATCCTCTCCAGAGAGCAGCTGTCCAGTTTCTGTAATTTTTGGTCTACTGAAGGTGTGTAGCTTTATGTGGTGCTGAGAGCAATGGCCTATTGCAAGGTACCCGACTGAAATATTCACAGTACGCAATGTCCTTTACAATGTTCATTTGGAATTTGAGGACATGGACCTGCATGCACTGACAACAGAAATTCCTGCCAGGTTTGAGACAGATTGTCATCAATGAGAAATGACACACCTGTCCGTCTCTGCACCCTGTTGGTTAGGATCTTTTTTGTCCTCTGTTATTAATCTGTATGTAACACAGCCTACGGTCCTTTTCGAAAGGAACCATCTGACAATAATTGTCTTAAATGATTTATGAAAACCCTAGAAAGCTAAGTCTGGGCAGATGGACAGAGATTTGAACTAAACAAATGTAAATTCACTAATACTATTTTCACTAGAAAATAGTATCTTTATGAATTTCCCCTTGATGGAAGGAGAAACTACACACAAATTTAGTATCCTTTTACCAATGATGAGATATTGCTAGAGATCGAACAACTTTTGCAAACAATGCAAAATTTGGACAGACATAAGTTCAGTCACATAAGTTCAGTCTTCCTAAGTTCCAATAACGAAGATTTCAGAAGGAGAGACACAGACAAGTTTCAGATTTCACTTGCTTACAAATATTTTGGTTAGTTTATCGTTTTCTCCAGAACTTTAATTGTCCCATGTAGATCCAAAGTACTAGTGATTGTGTATATTGTTACACAAGTATGAGCAGCTCAGGAAATATTTTACGTACCTGAAATTCGTTCCAAATCCTCTGGACTGTTGCAAGGTCTGTGCAAACATTTCATACTTGCGGATATCATTGTCTGATACAGATCTTCTTGCAAATCTCATGGCTTCTTCAAAATGAGCACGTGTAATTTCAGGAACTGGATCTTCTTCATCCATCTGCAGCAACAAACATTTGCATAACATGAATGTAATATGAGAAATGACTGGATAGCTTTGGCAATAAATTGCTCAGTTATGTATACAATTATGTGCAGATTGTTTTACTCTCTTCATTTCAGTTCAGCCTGCATCCTCTTGCTAATATATTTCTATTTAAAGTTGTAAATACCACAAGTCAATTATATATGTAACATTCTATTTAACAAGTAAACCATAAGACATTTAAAGATGAAGATACAGAGGAATTTCAAAGTTAATACAATTAAAGAACAAATGTACTAAATAAACTTTAGTGCAAGACTACTGAATCAGTCCAATATAAAATATACTCACATAGGCAATTTTTGATTGATTTCTGAATTTCTCTGGCAGGAATAATTCTTTTCATCTCAAACATTTTAAACTACCTTTCTAAAGAATTTTTTGGGTGAAGCAATCACATTAGAATTAGAATACCATCACTTTCACAGGAGAATCCATAAACAATGGAGACTGTTTAACACACCGGCAGTGAAGGATGTACTAGATGTGTGGGTTACATTTTAACATTGAATCCTAAGAACAAGTGACATGTTCTTATTGATAGCCTGTAGTAATTACAATGTTCATAGGTTGGGAAAACAGCAAATTTTTATTCAAAGCATTTGTTTCACACCCAGGTTGAAGTGTCTCTGATGAAGTGTGTTAAATCATATAAACAGTACAATCCGCGCAGTGTGGTTCACAGAAATCAATTATCAATTTTTAAAAAATGATGAAATTTTTGAATAATAGTGAAATTTTTGAATAATAGTTTGGAACTAGATCACCTTTCGGGGATGGGGGTGGGGGTAGGGGGAATGAATTTTCAGAACTTGATTACACAAATGTGAGTTGGAAGGTGGAAACTAAGTTGCAGCTAAAGAAGGCTGAAATGATCATCAAGAACATAATTTTACAAGTTTCAAATGTTCAGGTTTATCTTTCAATTCAGTAACTTGTCCTTTGTAACAGTTATTTCAATACACACACTGAGTACTTTGATGAAACGAATGGAATTCAGGATCCTGTTAATAGATTACTCTCTCTCCAAGTTTTTTGATCCAAGAACTTCCTTAAAAATAAAATCAGAAAAACAGATGTGCTATGACACTTTTCCAGAACTTAGGCAGAAAAAAAAATAAAATCAAACCTAATTCATTACGGAAATAAAGGAGGGGATTGAGAACACTCCTGCACTTGCATCGTTATGTGCTTTTCACTTGACGCACTGAGAGATTTGTCACATTCAGGATGCTGCATGTAACCATAACCACCTCATGGATACTTCAACAACCAGCAGGCTATGATGTGGAACAAACAGGAACAACTCTTACTCAAAAACAACAGGGCCACTTTTGTGTCATTCATTTTAATGCACTGCCAACATGCAAATATGTTCGACAAGGAAATGGCTTTTGGGGAAGAGTTAAAGTCATTTCTCGTTGAGAAGTATTTCTAAAATGTAAGTGAATATGTTAGCATATAGGGTTACCAGTCCCCGATTTATTGTTGAGTACTTGCTAATTTGCTAACTGATGTGCAATCTATGCAGTGTTTGCCTCTGCAAAATAATGTTTTTGCTGTTAGTTTTCAGTTTTCTCTGTTCGGGATGCAGTGCAATATACCTCTCTAGCCATCCTGACTGGAGTTTTCCTAAGTTGTTAAGGTGAATGCTAAGACAGTTCCTATGATTAGGCCATGGTCACCTTCCTGTCTTATCTTTACCTAATCCTGTCCTACTTTATGTTTTGACCTAGTGAATCGGTAACTAATGAAAAAAGAAATGTCATTTTTGCACAAAAGACACGTTCTCTGTCTGAAAAGCAAAGCCAGGAGTGATATACATGTGATAATGTGGCTTAATGCAACTGTCTCATATGCTAGTATGAAATCCAGGCAGAGATGTAATGAAATAGTAAACCCAGATGATGTATTAGACAGTGTAGACTGAAACAGGTGTTGACACACAAGCCAGTTAACAATGTAATATTTGGGACACAAAAAAAAAATTGTTATTTTATGACTGATTTTCGTATTATTTTCTGCTCCAAAAGCTGTTTCCTTCTCTAACATATTTCTGTAAGTTGGCAGTGCACTATAAATAATGACACAAAAATTGGTGCATTCATTTATGATAAATGTGTTCCTATTTGTTGTTTTATGTCAACAATAAAAATATATCTCTAAATTATATTGTATTTATTGGACATTATACATCACATATATTTGGTACATTTGCTCGAGGATAATGAGTTTCTAAACCATATGAATATATAGAACATTCAGCTATAACTTCAAACAACATTTGTGTATCTGTATATTTTGTAACATCACTATTTAAACTACTAGTACTTAAAGCATATGTAGGATTTATGCCTACATGAAGACTTGGCTGAAAATTTGTATCATGGAGTCTAATACTGTACCCAGCAGAAGCAATATCAGCCTTTTCTATTAAATTATTATATCCAGATGGATCTCCATTGGTTACAGGAGTAACAGCTCCTGTTAATTGTTCCTGAATTTGGAAACAAAAAGAAACCTTTATGCCAATTAATTAAATCCACTCAATTACACAAAATAAACCGCACACTAATAAGTAAAAAAGCTATTGCTATAATTTGCGAGTTTTCTCCACACTTCACTGTAGTGCGAGAATAGCCACTCTGAGCCTATACTGGACCAGAGAAACCAAACTGCTTCAGCATGACATCAGCAAACTGTGGATGCTAATGTTTCAGTGCCTGTGAGCATCTGATAATGTCTGTCTACGTTTCCTTCGGGCATGAAAGTTTCTTTTTCAATAATTCAAGGAGGATCTGCAACCCTTCATAATACACTGCCTGGCAAAAAAAAAGCAAAACACCCAGATGGGGAAGATGGCACAAAATAAAACTTCAGAATTTGAGAGAGTATGTAATGTTACTGCAATGATTACAAAGTCAAGTCAAATTTACAAAGAATTTGGCAGTATGAGCCCACTTACCACTGTGACATTACTAACCCCCCTAACCCTTGCCTGGATGCATCCACTGGTTCAGTTGGGAAGGATATCAAAGGTGTTGTATCCTCTACTGAGGCAACCTCCCAAAACTGTTGCAAATGGACCTTGATATCCTAATATCCTAGGTACTGGTACCAGGACAAGAGTTTATATCCGAGTTGGTCCGTTACATGTTCTATGGGTGACAGATCCAGGGATCTCACTGTTAGCGGGAATGCACCATGACACACAGTTCATGGACAAAACTGCCATGTGTAGACAAGAACTTTCCTGTTGAAATATGGTAGCAGTCATGGCACCACTCCCAAGTGCAGCCATCTGTGTTATGTTAATGGCAGCCTATGCGTGTGACGGTAATCCCTTAGTCCAGCTGCTGTTAGTCTCTGATCAAAGGTGTGGGACAACAGAACACTGCAGGGAGTCTAACTTTTTCTTAGATGGCAGAAACAGATGTGACAGGGTTACAGTGACCTGGTGCACAATACAGCAGTCGTCCCTTTTGGTGCTCAGACATGTTCAACTAGAACCTTGGAGACAAGTATGCTTGCCCTAACATTATCACGCAGTCCAACATCGAGCCACTGTCATGTCCGAATGTCCCACGAATCTGGATTGTCACAGTTAATTGCAACTCCAATCATCTATGTATCAGCCAATTGTTTGTACGAAGATACACTGACATCCTACCATGTCTTCTGTGTACTTTACTTTTTTCAGTCAGGCAATGCATTTACACTGCTGAGGCCTGCATTTCAAGATACACATGACAGAACTTCTGCAATCTCAGGACTGATGACATCACCATCATCCTACAGCTGAAACAAGAACCTAGGACTAACACTGCCAGATTTTCATGGATCTTTGTTATAACAGTTGTCAGTCTCGTTGGAAGCTATAGCTCACTTTCAATTAATTCACATATCCACTATCGATATCTTAGTTTGTGGAGTGGAATGTTTGCTTTCAAAATTGAAACATTCAAGAATGAAATTCACTATTTTTCTTTTTCTTTACCACTTCAAGACCACTATTAATCACAGACTGCTGTTTCATTGCCACATTAGCATGCTTCCATGTATTTCCCTTCAGCTCGTCACTCTGCACATGTATGTTTCCATCCCATAAACTCTGCTGTTTCATTATCCCAACATACCACTGATTTATCCATGAGCATATAATAATCAACTGAGAATTCTCATGCCCTGTAGTTGGCAGCAACTGCACACTTCAAAATTTTCACATCTGCATGTACTACTACTAAGTGAATCAAAGACTGATAGTTTGACTAGAGGTGCATACTTCCCACGAGAACTGGATGAAGAGAAGGATACGCACTGTCATGTACTATTTAATTACATGTATTGCGGATATTGCACAGGCACCATTCGTGGTCAAACACCACAGCACAACCTGCAGGCTTGACTAGCGTCTGCATTTATATTCAAAGGGTCTTAACATTTGTCCACCTCCAAAGTGACAAAATGTATGTCAGTTCCTCATTACCATCACAATTAGATAAGAGTTTTTCACAGTAGTATGATCTTTCTATTTAGGGACAAAGCCCACCAACCCCTCCCACTGATCTTTTGTCACATCTAGGATAACAGTTCTTCACATGGGAAATGAAGAATCCTCCCCAGACTTGAGGGAAAATCTAGACATATTCTCAACAATAGATTAGTATGAATTAACAATATTAGTAAGCTGCTACCATCAGATTTACAATGTTTATACATAGGAACTGTGAAAAGCCATATTTCAAATGTTATTTTAAAAACGTCTGTAATTTTTGTTTTACTTGCTGTTATCCCTTCCACTGAAAGACTTAATATGGGACAACAACCATTATCTGCCAAATGACTGTTGAAAATTAAATTCAATAAAGTCGTCTGAAGATTTTATATTTGTATCTTAGTAATGCAAATGGTTGAAAACATAGTGGTAATGAATGAAGGCATTTCCAGCTTTTGGCACTGCTAATGCAGAGCACTCAGCATCCCATTTTCCAGAAAAACTGCAACCAACAAAGACCATAAACCCTGCTTGAAGATCCTAGAACTGTTGGAAACAAGGGAAAACTGGCAGAAAGGCAGCAACGACAGAGTCAAGGTACTACTCTGGGCCATGTAACAATTGCATTACTGACTGCTCCAAAAACTTTCACGTCAGAATGACTTTTTTATTTCAAAGAGAGAAACAAACACATAGAAAAAACATTATTCATAAGTGGAATGTTTAAGAGTGTGTGGTAAGTGATCCCAATCATACAGCTTAACTTTGATAATGAATTATGAAAATTTTCATTTAAGAGAAAGATAATGTTGAAAATGGGAGATGGAACCTGGATAAACTGACTAAACCAGAGGCTGTACAGAGTTTCAGGGAGAGCATAAGGGAACAATTGATAGGAATGGGGGAAAGAAATACAGAAGAAGAAGAAGAAGAAGAATGGGTAGCTCTGAGGGATGAAGTAGTGAAGGCAGCAGAGGATCAAGCAGGTAAAAAGACGAGGGCTAGTAGAAATCCTTGGGTAACAAAAGAGATACTGAATTTAATTGATTAAAGGATAAAATACAAAAATGCAGTAAGTGAATCAGGCAAAAAGGAATACAAACGTCTCAAAAATGAGATCGACAGGAAGTGCAAAATAGCTATGCAGGGATGGCTAGAGGATAAATGTAAGGATGTAGAGGCTTATGTCACTAGGGGCAAGATAGATACTGCCTACAGGAAAATTAAAAGAGACCTTTGGAGAAAAGAGAGCCACTTGTATGAATATCAAGAGCTTGGATGGAAACCCAGTTCTAAGCAAAGAGGGGAAAGCAGAAAGGTGGAAGGAGTTATAGAGGGTTTATACAAGGGCGATGTACTTGCGGACAATATTATGGAAATGGAAGAGGATGTAGATGAAGATGAAATGGGATATACAATACTGCGTGAAGAGTTTGACAGAGCACTGAAAGACCTGAGTCGAAACAAAGCCCCGGGAGTAGACAACATTCCATTAGAACTACTGACGGCCTTGGGAGAGCCAGTCCTGACAAAACTCTACCATCTGGTAAGCAAGATGATGACACAGGCAAAATACCCTCAGACTTCAAGAAGAATATAATAATTCCAATCCCAAAGAAAGCAGGTGTTGACAGATGTGAAAATTACCAACTATCAGTTTAATAAGTCACAGCTGCAAAATACTAATGCGAATTCTTTACAGACAAATGGAAAAACTGGTAGAAGCCGACCTCGGGGAAGATCAGTTTGGATTCCATAGAAATATAGGAACACGTGAGGCAATACTGATCCTACGACTTATCTTAGAAGATAGATTAAGGAAAAGCAAACCTACGTTTCTAGCATTTGTAGACTTAGAGAAAGCTTTTGACAATGTTGAGTGGAATACTCTCTTTCAAATTATGAAGGTGGTAGGGGTAAAATACAGGGAGCGAAAGGCTATTGACAATTTGTACAGAAACCAGATGGCAGTTATAAGAGTCAAGGGACATGAAAGGGATGCAGTGGTTGGGAAGGGAGTGAAACAGGGTTGTAGCCTCTCCCTGATGTTATTCAATCTGTATATTGAGCATGCAGTAAAGGAAACAAAAGAAAAATTCGGAGTAGGTATTAAAATTCATGGAGAAGTAATAAAAACTTTGAGGTTCACCGATGACATTGTAATTCTGTCAGAGACAGCAAAGGACTTGGAAGAGCAGTTGAACGGAATGGACAGTGTCTTGAAAGGAGGATATTAGATGAACATCAACAAAAGCAAAACGAGGATAATAGAATGTAGTCGAATGAAGTCGGGTGATATTGAGGGTATTAGATTAGGAAATGAGACACTTGAAGTGGAAAAGGAGTTTTGCTATTTGGGGAGCAAAATAACTGATGATGGTCATGTAGAGAGGATATAAAATGTAGGCTGGCAATGGCAAGGAAAGCGTTTCTGAAGAAGAGAAATTTGTTAACGTTGAGTATAGATTTAAGTGTCAGGAAGTCGTTTCTGAAAGTATTTGTATGGAGTGTAGCCATGTGTGGAAGTGAAACATGGGCGATAAATAGTTTGGACAAGAAGAGAGTAGAAGCTTTCGAAATGTGGTGCTACAGAAGAATGCTGAAGATAAGGTGGGTAGATCACGTAACTAATGAGGAGGTATTGAATAGAGTTGGGGAGAAGAGAAGTTTGTGGCACAACTTGACTAGAAGAAGGGATAGGCTGGTAGGACATGTTCTGAGGCATCAAGGGATCACCAATTTAGTATTGGAGGGCAGCGTGGAGGGTAAAAATCGTAGAGGGAGACCAAAAGATGAATACACCAAGCAGATTCAGAAGGATGTAGGTTGCAGTAGGTACTGGGAGATGAAGCTTGCGCAGGATAGAGTAGCATGGAGAGCTGCATCAAACCAGTCTCAGGTCTGAAGACAACAACAACAACAACAACAACAACAACAACAATGTTGAAAATGGTAATCCACAAATTCCTGTATACCTTCCCCATGGTTGATGTGGTAAAGATACATAGAAAAGTTCATACATAAGAATTTGCTTACAAGGGAACCTCCCCATTGCACCCCCTCAGATTTAGTTATAAGTTGACACAGTGGATAGGCCTTGAAAAACTGAACACAGATCAATCAAGAAAACAGGAAGAAGTTGTGTGAGGCTACGAAAAAAATAAGCAAAATATAAAAACTGAGTAGTTCACGTGCAAGATATGCAACATCAAGGACAGTGTGAGCTCAGGAGTGCCTTGGTCCCGTGGTTAGCACAAGCAGCTGCGGAACGAAAGGTCCTTGGTTCAAGTCTTCCCTCGAGTGAAGAAGTTTAATTTTTTATTTTCAGACAATTATTACCTGTCCGTCCGTCCGATGCGAGGTAACTGCGCCGTAGTATGGGGACGCTAGACCTAAACACTTCTTTGGGAGTGACTATCACATCCACAAGAAAACCTAAATTGGGCAAGGTAGAAGAATCTTTTTACCCATTCGCCAAGTGTACAAGTTAGGTGGGTCGACGACATATTCCTGTCGTGTGACGCACATGCCGTCACCAGTGTCGTATAGAATATATCGGACGTGTTTTCCTGTGGAAGAATCGGTTGACCTATGACCTTGCGATCAAATGTTTTCGGTTCCCATTGGAGAGGCACGTCTTTTTGTTTACTAATCGCACGGTTTTGCGGTGCGGTCGCAAGACACAGACACTAAACTTATTACAGTGAACAGAGACGTCAATGAACGAACAGACAGATAATAAATTTGCGAAAATAAAGAAAGTAAACTTTTCACTCCACGGAAGACTTGAACCAAGGACCTGTCATTCCGCAGCTGCTCAGCTAACCATGGCACTCCTGACTTCACACTGCCCTTGATGTTGCCTATCTTGCACATGGATTACTCAGTTTGTATATTTTGCTTATTTTTTTCATAGTTCCACACAACTTCTTCCTGTTTTCTCGATTGATCTGTGTTCAGTTTTTCTAAGGCCTATCCTCTGTGCCAACTCATAACAAAATCTGAGGGGGGTGCGATGGGGAGGTTCCCCTGTTAGGATCCTGATATTGATTAGACAGCCAATTCACCAGGCTCCATTGTATGAACTTTTGTGTAACCTTAAAAAATGCACGCCTTTTCAGTCATAATTTTGTAGTGTGACTGATGTACATTTCTGCCCACAAAACAGAGTTCTATCCTGATTGTACTGACAACAGTTTCTGTACATGCATACAAAACTCACAAATGTAAAGAAGAGTTTTTGTATGCACACTGAAGAATATACCAAAATTATGTACTTACATCCATTGCAAGATTTGGATTGTTAGCTCGCTCTCTTTCTCTTCTCACTTCAGCTTCGATACTTTGTCGAATTGCCAATTTACAGGCTCGCTGACATATCTCAGTTAAGTCTGCACCTGAATATCCGTGAGTGACCTTAGCTATGTACGTCAGATCGACATCCTGAAACAAAATTATTCACACTGTATAACAAAATTATTCACACTGTATATCTACACTACGACATTTACACCGAAAAATTTCACAAGCCTGTTCACTTCTACAATACATACCTTTGCAACAGGCGACTTGCGTAAGTTGGCTCTGAAAATAGCTTCCCTCGATTTTTCATCTGGCAAAGGAATGTAAATGAGCTGGTCAAGCCTACCAGGCCTTAGTATAGCAGGATCAATAATGTCAGGACGATTTGTGGCACCAATTATAAATACATTTTTCTTTGCACCCATTCCATCCATTTCAGTCAATATCTGATTTATTACTCTATCAGCAGCTCCACCAGCATCACCGACATTACCACCTCTGGATTTTGCAATTGAATCAAGTTCATCAAAAAACAACACACATGGTGCTGCAGCTCTTGCCTATACAAAGAGACAAAAATCAGAAGTTAGCAATAACAATAAGACCCAATAAGCACATATTTTACTAACTGTCTGAACACATACCTTATCAAAGACATCTCTAACATTGGCTTCAGACTCTCCAAACCACATTGTTAGCAATTCAGGTCCCTTCACAGAAATAAAATTAGCTTGACATTCATTCGCTATGGCTTTTGCAAGTAGTGTCTTTCCACAACCTGGTGGCCCATAGAAAAGCACCCCTCTTGATGGTTGCATACCAAATTTCAAGAACTTGTCTGGGTGTTCTACAGGATACTACACAAGAGGAAACAAACTTCAATTTTCAATGTAACAGCTATCACCCAGCTGCATTCAGTAATTTTATTATTATAATAAAAATAAAAACAATGTTTTGTCTTCAAAAACTAACCTGTACAAGCTCTTGCAGCTCTCTCTTCACGTTTTCTAAACCACCTATGTCTTCCCAAGTGACATTCGGCACCTCAACAACTGTTTCCCTTAGAGCACTTGGGCTACTCTTACTCATGGCATACTGGAATACGACAAGTAAAAGATATGCATATTAAAATATTTAAGATATCTTAAAATTCATTACAGATGCGAATGTAAGAAATATTAACACATGAGAAGACTGTAGTAACAAAGTACCAACTACAAAAAAAGTGACATATTTACCCTAAAATCCTCCATAGTAACTGCCAGAGAGCTCAACACTTCAGCATCTATCTGATCATCCTCTAGATCGATAAGATCCATTTTCTCCCTAATCTGTTGCAAAGCTGCCTCTGAACACAGAGAAGCTAAATCAGCACCAACATGACCGTGTGTTTCTGCTGCAATCTGGAAATAAAAAATATGAGTCACGCAGTATGTTTATAAAAGGAAGGAAAAAAAGAGGACCAAGAATCTGACTTACCTGTTCCAAATCTACATCATCTGCAAGCTTCATATTCTTTGTATGAATACGTAATATTTCAAGACGACCAGTTGCATCAGGAATACCAATATCTATTTCCCGATCAAAACGACCAAAGCGCCTCAGGGCACCATCTATGGAATTTGGTCGGTTTGTAGCAGCCATTACAATAACATGTGAACTCTGTTTTAAGCCATCCATGAGGGTCAGGAGCTGTGAAACTATGCGGCGCTCAACTTCTCCGTGTGTCTAAGGAAAACAAGAAGGGTTTAATTATTTACTCTTTACATACAAAGACTTAGTACCTAATTTTCAGAGGCTTGTTTTTAAATGTGTCTGCCTGCCCTGTTCCAAGTTTCCATTTCTGGAGCTTTTACAACTGGGCTTTTTATTTTGTCACAAATATTGTTAACATTTATTATTTATATTTTCAATAATTTTTTCATAAAACACTTTTGAAAAGAAGAAGAAGAAGAAGAAGAAGAAAGGAGAGCAGACATAATATGGAATAAATGCAGCCGAAAGGAAATGCAGTAATGTTCAACAGAAGTGACAATGTCTGAGGCATGTGAGATTGCAGGGAAGGAAGGATGCTACATTAAAAATAAAGCATTAAGTAACACTGATATTAACTTACAAGAAACCATCAGCTCCTACAAATGAATCAACACTGGGGGGGGGGGGGGGGGCATATGTAAATCAACATATCTACAACAAGCATTGTCACATGGTCAAATCCAGTCACAATTTACAATGTGCTCTGTGATAATGTATGGAGTAGGTAAAAATGTGCAATATACCCATGAAATCACTTTTTCCATAGAGTGTCTTTTTTCCAAAGATATATCTTTGTTATGACATTAACATTGTTTTCCTCGTAACAGTTCCACTAGTAGAAGAAGGTAAAAAGAATTCAGACACATAACATTATAAGCAACCACAAAAGCATGTGCTGATTCTAACGCACCTTTTCTCTTTTTGGAGCAATTGCATCAAGTTCATCAATAAAGATAATCGCAGGAGCATTCTTGTCAGCTTCCTCAAAAGCCTTTCGCAGGTTGCTTTCAGATTCCCCAGCAAGTTTGCTCATAATCTCAGGCCCTGTAAACAGTTTCATGGTACAGTAATCCATTTCACATTAAATGGAACAAAAATTTTGCTGAAAATATATTCAACAGCTTATGACAGGCTTATTTCTATCTCTGTATAAATTTTCATTGAATTATTTTTCTGTAGCAACCACCACCACAAAGTATTTTAGTTTTCATATCTCTCTTCAGTTTTTCGAACTTATATTCGTAATGTCCTGATTTTGTAAATAACATAATTACCACTTATAAAATAGCATCAGACATCTGATTACTTTACAAATAAGTTATGTGTTAAATATCTGATGTTAAGCATGTAAACAAGAAAAAGTTATGTTTCAAATTATGCTTAAAGTTTTGCTGGAAGTTGCTACGTGCTCTCATTAGGAGACATTGACTCTATATAGTCCACCCAATTTGCATTCCACTTTCAGTGAAATTATGGTTTTCATGTACCTCAATGTTTATGGTATCATATATTCTGAACTACGTGTCACACAATGACATAATTCTGCAGGTACATTCAGTGATATATTAAAGAGACTGCAAGCATGTTATGAATACTTAGTAGTAAAGAAATAAATTAAAATGCCATGCCCTGATACTCAAGTTTTACTGTGTGGCTTTTAAGCAGAAGCTTATTATTCACAAATCTAAATCTTTGATATTATATCTCCTGAACTATGTGTTGTACGGTATTCTTTTTGCATTTACATACACCTTGCAAACCATGGTGAGAGTAGAGTTGGTAGTAAAGAAGTAATATATTAAAATAATCATATCTGATGCTTAAGTTTTAGTACACAAACAGTAAGAATGTCACAAGCAATAAACTTTTCTCTTATCATTATTTTGTGGGCATGTCCACAAGAAAAAGTTTCATAAAGGTCAAAGTGTATGTAAAATTTGCTGCAGGTCACCAAGTGCTCTCATTCCAAATACAGGATGAAAAAGTCTAGTTATACTATGCAATCAAAAGTATCCAGACACCGCCAAAACATATGTTGTTCATGTTAGGTGCAGTGTGCTGCCAGGTACTCCATATCAGTGACCAAAGTAGACATTGTGAGAGCAGAGTGGGGCGCTCCACAGAACTTACATACTTCGAAAGCGGTCAGGTGACTGGGTGTCACTTGTGTCATACGTCTGTACGCTAGATTTCCACACTCCTAAACATCCCTAGGTCCACTGTTTCCGATGAGATAGTGAAGTGGAAACGTGAAGGGACACGTACAGCACAAAAGTGTACAAGCCAACCTCGTCTGTTGACTGAGACCGCGGACAGTTGAAGAGGGTCATAACGTGTAACAGGCAGACATCTATACAGACCATCAGACAGGAATTCCAAACTGCATCAGGATCCACTGCAAGTATTATGACAGATAAGCAGGAGGTGAGAAAACTTGGATTTCATGGTCATGTGGCTGCTCATAAGCCACACATCACACCGGTAAATGCCAAACAACATCTTGCCTGGTGTAAGGAGCACAAATGTTGGGAAAACTTTGTGTGGAGTGATGAATCACAGTACACAATGTGGTGATCCAATGGCAGGGTGTGGGTACGGCAAATGCCCGGTGAACGTCATCTACCAGCATGTGTAGTACCAACAGTAAAATTCGGAGGCGGTGGTGTTATGGTGTGCTCGTGTCTTTCACGGAGGGGGATTGCATCCCCTGTTTTGCATGGCACTATCACAGCGCAGGCCTACACTGATGTTTTAAGAACCACCTTGCTTCCCACGGTTGAAGATCAATTCGGGGATGGCGACTGCACCTTTCAACACGATCTAACACCTGTTCATAATGCATGGCTTGTGGTGGAGTGGTTACACAACAATAACATCCCTGCAATGGATTGGCCTGCACAGAGTCCTGACATGAATCCTCTAGAATACCTGTGGGATGTTTTAGAATGTCGACTTCGTGCCAGGCCTCACCGAAAAACATCCATACCTCTCTTCAGCACTCTGTGAAGAATGGGCTGCCATTCCCCAAGAAACCCTGCAGTATCTGATTGAATGTATGCCTGTGAGAGTAGAAGCTGTCATCAAGGCAAAGGGTAGACCAACACCACACTAAATACCAGTATTACCGATGGAGGGCACCACAAACTTTCAAGTTATTTTCAGCCAGGTGTCCAGATACTTTTGATCACATAGTGTACCTCATGTGGAGATTATGACAGCATTTTAAATTCAGTCAATAATTACATGAAATATTGAAAATCAAATTTTTGTTGCCTCTGAAAGCAGTCAGATAGGCAACCTGGAACTGGGTTCTGGGGTAGATGCTTAGTAATATAGATTCCTGGTGGTCTTGCTAGCATTCAGTTTTTCACCTTTCACAGCTTCTTGTATAGTTATAGTTTTTTCTGTCAAGTTTTTTCCCAATTTCAACAAGTTCTGTCATAAAATCACATAGGGAGGTAGAGGAAAAGGAATACTGGAGATTGCTAGCACATGGTTGTGGAACTAATGGTTATATTTTAAGAACTATTCAGATATACAAAATACAAAGAAATTAGAATACGGAGGGGATTAAAATGACCCTTTGGACATAAGACATAATGCAACTCTTTATCAAAATCTCCCAAACAGAATTTTCTACAACTGGGCTTGCCAAAAACCACAATATGACAAAGTCCATTCAGACAGATGTAGTTATACGACCATATTGCATGACTGGTTCCTTCATATGTGGCTGTGTCCATGCAAAAATATGTGATCACGACATGACTAAAACAAAGGTGATTGGAGCACACTTGACATTATCTTGCACCTAAGGCTTTTACTTACTACTAGAGTACAGGTTTGGCATCAGGAGTGGCAAAACGACAAATATTCTTCAAAGCTTGTACCAGTAACAAAACAATTTCTAATATATAAGTTGTGGGATAGGACACAGCAAAACATTTTCAAGTCTGAAGTCCAGGTGTGGCTGTACGTGTCAGAAGCGTTGTTAGCCTCATCTATAATCTGCACCTACCACAAGCACTGGCACACAGAAACAGGTAACTTCTATTTACTAGCGACAAAGTGATACAATGCAAATCCATGACACTCAGCATTAAAAGTGTTAGAAGAACTAGGAACACAGAAGTCATCAGAGGGAAGTATGCTTGTTAGCCAGCTATGGACTACTCTATCAATCCAAATGCCTTAGCAAAAGGTTAATCTCATTAGACAATGAACTGCGTATCACAGCAGACCCAACATAAATACGTGACAAGGTTGTAGCCGAGATGCTTATGTTGAATTCTGCAGCTGATGTGGCTATATCACTTGTCATATGCAGTCTCCTTTTTCGTTATTTTTGAACAAATGCCTGTAGTCAAAAGAGGACGTCTGACAGAGTGTATTCCATATACACTATTACATGACTAGTCTGGCCATAAATAAGCAAACTGATCATCATTGTCACATTTAGTACAATAATCAACCCAGAGGTCAGTGCTTTCCTAGTAGGCATGGTCCTACTGAAATTATTTGTCCTCGCCTTCCTCAGACCTTTGAACAGACTTCCCCAGTCAGTTCTGGAGGGGGATAGCATAGGAGCAGCAATGGTTAAGGTTTAATACGAACTGCAAACCATGATGAAGCACTGACATTTCTCACATACATAAGTCATCGCCACGGGTGAAAGAAGCAATAAGTAACTTGGGATTGAATCCCAAAACTCCTGCTACCGTATCTGAAATAATTATGGAAGAAATTTACAGCAATCCTCTGACAAATCCTCAATTCCACACTGGCCACTTCAACCACACACAACTTTAAATGTCATAGCAAGACAAGTTTTAATTTCAAAAAGGTAATTCTGATAACTGATTCAGCAATAAATTACTGCAGCCAAGGATTTTATTCATTAGCAAGCTTAATTCATATATCAGTTTGCAACAGTTATTATTGCGTAGGCTTCTCCAAAGAACAACCCAAGGCAAAGTCATAACTTTTCTTTTCACACTAAAGTTACTCAGAACCAATTTCCTCAGAAATTAAAATCTGATCCCTAATTATCATGGGTACAACTATTATGACCAAATTAGAGAGAAAAAAAAAAGTCCCTCATTCCCAGGAGACATCACACTGTTTGTACTGTGCAACACCACTACCATACCAATAACGACCTCATTCATAATTTGACAAGAAAAAGAGAGCTGCTTCAATTGTGTCATATCCAACAGTAACTGCTCACTGATGATTACACCCTCCACAGAGTTACAACATCATATGTCCATCATTATATTTCACCTGCTGTGCCAAATAGCACCAGACGATTTCTATTGAATTAAGGTTGGATGAATTAGTGGGTCTGGTGAGGTGCTACAGAGTGCCTGAATGTTTGTCCAACCAGAAACCCATGGGCTGCACTTTTAATATGCTGTTATCTTTGAAGACAGGAGTGTACAAATAGCATACTCATCATGAACATACCTTTTTCTGTAACACTGTGAAATCAATTGACCTCGTCTATATTCACGGTAACTGGAATGAGTTGGTCGAAGTCTTAGTAAAGAAAAAAACCACAAAACCACCTTCAGTCTGAGCTGCATCCTCCATGCACTGAGGGTTAAGTGCTTCATCATGCTGTCTGTACACTCAACAACTGTATCATTTGAAGAGAGGAAACATCGCAACTCATCAGAGCTGGATGACACAACAGACGTACACCACCACATTAGGCAACTTTGTAGGCCAGTGTTACACAACATATCTAAAGTGAACAAGCCGTGTGTAGGCAGCCTACCACCTAATGGCAGAAAAGGTGAAGCTATGATTTTAACAAACTGTTTATCTGCCATGGAGAAATAGGAGCCCTTTTATCTGTCATGGATCCACGCATGCGCAGTAAAGGAGATGCACATACGCACATGCGGCATATCAGGCGGGCTTTCTGATTGTTACTGTTTTCATCCGTGGCCAGCAGACAAGATACTTTACACATTTTTCGGCGAGTAATTTTTTTTATAAATACAGTAATAAAACAAACTAAAATTCTCTTTTTTGTATTGTCGTTGAGAAAAGCTGTATATCTAATGATAGCTTGACTATTAAAGCACACAACCAGGAAAGGTGTCTGATTCCTTAAGATACAATGTACCATAGTATGGTATGGCAACAAATGTTTAACGTTGACTTTATATATTTACACAAATGTGCATATAATTTTACATTCCACGTGTGGACATATTATAATATGTGTGGGTTCTGATTGCATGTTTTGTGTTATTTCAGTATGCCAGGAAGCAAAATGCTGTGAGGATAGCCACAAGAGTTGGAGCGGTTGTGCTGACCACTAATATCGAGGACTGTACCCTCATTACTGTGTCAGTTGCAAGAACCCCTCATGTAAATCAATACCAGCTTGTCAAACCAAGACAAATCCATTCTGGCAAAGTTCCTAAATTTCTGTGGATCTTTCATTAAGAGGGAGTATATGTCTCTGCCTTCACCCACACTTCCCAGCCAACCTAATTCCTACATAAATGATGACTAACTGATAACCTCAGCTGCCGACAGGTGGTGGTGTTATACCTCGATGTGGACAGCTGAAAATGTGTGCCCCGACCAGGATTGGAACCCGGGATCTCCTGCTTACATGGCAGACGCTCTATCCATCTATCCCTACTCCTGGCATTAAGCTGTCATTCTACCCTTCTAATGACTACAGCAGCTACTGTCACGCAAGTGCTGCATGGATAATTGTGTCCTCCACATACAAATGCTGTGAAATGTAGACTAAATCATTTGCTTGTACCTGAACGGCATGAACTAACACTTTAGTTCATAATTCTGTATAACCGTAATTTAATTTCTTTCTAGCTGCACAACACAACAGTAATTGCTTAATAAATATGAATACACCATACAGAAAATTTCACTATTGAGTAAATAATAGCTTCATAAAAATATTAAATTACACATTCAACTATATAAACAAGCCTGCAGGTACGACTATATGTACCTGGGGTGCTGGTGAAGACATACATGTTAGGTACATTGTGTACTAGAACCACCATAAAGAAGCTGGCAGTTCTAGACTTGTGTCCTTGGGGTGTTGATGCAGACTTTTATATGACAGGTGGATAACGTAATACTGGCTTTACTCATGGTCTGGTCAAGGGCATAGCCAAAGACGATAACTCCTTTCTGCCATTTTGTCACATCATCATGCCAATGTGCCTTACTGCGCTGCACTGAATCCATATAGCAAATTAGTATGTATGCACCAAAATGACTCGACTTACATAAGGCATGGAAAATCACATGACCAGTTCTACACTATCTACTGCGCTGCTTATCTTATTTAAAGATTAGTTACCTCACAAAATTATTCTATGACATTAAATGAAAACATGTCAACTTACTCATTCCCAAGATTTGCAATGATTCTAAATGCAAATGTGGCTGAACTAAGCTGCTTTACGAGTTCCAAAATGTGCTTTTTCCAATTTAAATTCTCATAAATATGGACACCTACAAATTTTGAAGTTGCCACCTTATTTATTATTTTCTTACCATGTGTTACACTGACAATATAATTAGTGTAGTACTACTAAATGTGCAGAATTGAATATGTTGCAATTTTTTAACTAAGGGCGAGACCATTCCAAGAAAACTAGTCAATGGCACTTATGAACTTTGTTTGCCCCTTCTGTTTCTGTATATATGCTTGGATTGACTAAAATGCTCTAGAGTCACCTTAAAAAAAAAAAAAATTCTGCTAACTGTACAGTAGACAGAAGATCGTTTACACTGAAGAATAAAAGAGGTACTAGACTGAGCTTTGGGGACCCCACATGTGATTTCTTTGTGCTCAGCATTGTCTCCCCACATACACTCCTCGAATTACTAAGTACAACTTTCTGCAATATTTTGGTTAGATATAACATTATTCATTGGTTGGCTATACCAACAATTCCATAAAACTTCAATTCATCTCTGAGAATACTGTGATTCACACAAAAAACCTTAGATCGGTCATAGAAAATACCAACTGACACTATTTTATTATCCAACACTCTTAATATCTGATGAATAAACATGTAAATGATATTCTTAGTAAATGAAATACAAACTGTGACTTGCTGAGGATATTACTGTTAATAATAATGACAGTCTTTTTGTTGTGCCTATCTGCGAATCAGCATCTCAGTTGTATGGTGAGTGGCAACTTTCCTTTTCATAATATTATTAATAAGATGAGATATTCCATAATACATCATCATCATCATCTCAAAAATTTTGAAAAGTGGTGTCAGCAGTGAGACAGGTCACTAGTTATCTTTCTAGAGGGATCTAAGAATGGCAGTACCTCTGGAAAAATGCTTTGAGTTAGTGATGCATTATGTATTTCAGATTAGGCCGGGCTTATTATATGGGAATAAATCTTTAGTACTCTTGTTAGAAACACCATCAAAACCAGATGAGCTTTTATTTTTCAGATACCATACATTTTCCTAATTTCAGAAGAAGAAGAAATTGGTTATACATTCATTTGATTGGATTTTATTAGAATTAATTTTTTCAACACACTTACGTGATTTTTCTGTAACTGTTTGTCCCTACACTTTCTATAATATATAAGAACTGGTTATTAAGTACATTTGATACCCATTACTCATTATTTATAACCCTTCTACTCAGTTCAATAGTGATGTCTTTATGAGGCTTGTTGTCCTTCCTCTTGTTTCACAACATTACATATAGGCATTAAGTCTATTATTGAAATTACCAATTTCTCACATTATGTGCATGTTCCTTGATTTTTAACAACTCTCTTTAGCAATTTTGAGTACTTTTTGTAGTGTGCAACTACTGCAGGATCCCTACTTCTTTTAGCCAAAAGACATTTCCCTTCTCCTTTCACAAGATGCTTTAATCACTCTAGTGACCCACAGTTTAACATTGCTGTTTAGTGTCCTTTCTGATAAGCTTATGTGGAGAGCTATTTTAAAATAATGACAATTTTGTCACTGAACAGATTAAATTTTAAGTTGTCATTTGGTTCGATACAAATTTCACCCTAGGTCATCTCCTGTAAACTATTCTTAAAAACATTTGTCATGGAGTCAATCATTTAAACTGATTTCCACTAAGGAGTATTCGTGTTGTAAGGCAGTATCTTATTCATCATAACTAACTGTGCATCATAATCAGAGAAAGCATTTGTTACTTGGTAAACAGTTATTTTCTTGCTTTGAGCTTCACCAAAAGAAACATTATCAATCAGTGTCTTACTGTCTTTATCCACCTGTGTTGGAAAGTTAATTACTGAGATCAAATTGTAGGATCCAAATAGTTAGACCAAACATTAAGAGAGACCCCACAGAATTTGTGATCCAAGCAACCTGCCCTTCTTTCCACCCTTTCTTAATCTATCGTTCTTCTCTTCCCCAAGGAAAAAACTAACAATTAAGAAAGCTGGGACAGCTTTTTTTTAAAATGTGTGTATCAGTAGTAGTTACAATTTCACTTGATACAAAAAAAACATGAAACATTGGTGTACCAACAATACTTTGCAGTTGATATCCGCAAAACAGAAAAAAGTGTGAAATTTATATAGTAACTTTTATTAATGCAATAAGCTCAAAATATGTCACCAACCATTTATGAGAAAGAAAAATGCTCCTGTTTCATTGGCTACTGCACGAGCAATTAGTGTCTTTCCTGTACCAGGAGGCCCATAAAGCAGTATGCCTCGAGGTGGTTTGACACCTATGGCTTTGAAGAGACTCGGGTGACGTAACGGCAATTCAACCATCTCTTTTATCTGTGCAAGCTGTTTCCTGCAACCACCTATATCATCATAGCCGACAGCATTCAATGCCTCCTCTTCTTCCTAAGCACACAAAAATTGTTTTACAAACATTTGCAATTGTTTGGGTGTATAAATATGCAAAGAAAAGTATTGCTTATTAGGTGAAATTAAACAATAGTACAAATTTGATACCTCACGTTTTATTGGGTCTCCCTCACAATGAATGACTGTGTCTGGAGCAACAATGCAATATGGCGAAGGATCAGTTTCAACTACTTTGAATTCCACAGCCCTCATGCCGCCTCGTACAATGAACGTATCATCCTTGTGTATGGGTCGGTACGCTTCAAGGAAATATGGTTTGAGATATACCTCAAACAAATTCCTAAAATAGTCATATACATATGAAAAACTAAATTACTGTATTTGAAAGGCACAAAGTTCATGCAATAGTATACACAAAAAAATAGACCCCTGAAAGCAAAAACATTATGAACCAAATCAGATTTCTGTGTGTATTTCTTCAGAAGCTGACAAAATTTAGAAGATACAATGTCATTAAACATGAAAATCTTGAATTATCATTTTCTTACCCAGTTAAGCCTTCAACAGTGTCATCAATTGGGAGAACGTGTATCCTTTTGCCATATTTAACATCAGGACATGACTGGACTGAGACAATATCTGATAATCGGACTCTCAAATTATTCCTAACAACACGGTTCATCCGTATTTTTTCATCTGGGCAGCTGTCATCCGACAGAACAATGCATACAGTTTCTTTTCGCCGTTTTCCTTTCAGAAGAACAGAGTCTCCCCTGAACAGTTGCAGTTCATCCATTTTGGCCTGAAAGAGCAAAACAAACCATAAACATTATCTGTTAATTTCCAATATATCCATAAACATTATCTGTTAATTTCCAATATATCTTCTCCACATAATATCTGAATTATTACATATCTTAAAACGATTGCCAGAACTGCAATAGAGGACATCATCCAGTAATTACATTTTCAGGTTGACCAAGCAAAGTATGTTGATAATGGACATGGCTCATTTGTGTACGATCTATGACTGTAGCTTTAGCCATGGATGTACAGGCAATAGCATCACTTAATAATGTATTATACATGGAAATGGCAAAATTTTTCCACTCTGTCTTTAGCATACACAAGTTCACTCACACACAGGTTTTATTTACTCAAGTGGCAGACAATATGGCACAAGTTTCATACAAGTCACATCCTGATCATGGAGTATCTTCCCCACTGTGATACAGAACAGTGTGTGCGTTAGCTATCCTGATCAAGGCGTTAAGTTTAAGTGATGGTGATGCTTTTTCAATGCATATATTAATCTTCTGACATACCGCACAAATGAAAACACACACACACACACGCTTTAATCTGGCACACTCAACAACAAAAAATTCATACACACTTGGATGTAAGACACAGAAACAATGTTCCCAACCTGGATAAAGTGGTAAATATGCAATACTGAAATTTTCTATTGACTAAATTGTTTCAGATTATGCCTTCAAGGCACACATGTACTAACCTGTGACAATGCAACAACAGAGTTGTCATCACTCACAGCTTCTTCAACAATTAGCCTATTTGGACGATCCTTTTTGCGAAGAATTGCAGTGGCTAAGTCATCAGGACTGCAAACAAAATACTTTTATTGGGTTTTGACACAATAAAACAGTAATTATCACTTAAAGAGCATTTTCCATGTGATTTACAAGTGACAAAGAAGAAACACATTAAATCACCCTAATTCTTTCACATCAGATAAAAATATATTTCTAAACATTTTATTTTGAACAATGAATGGCACTCATGAGGATGAATGCTGACACCAGAAAATGAATCCCTATTCAGTTTTCTCCAATAGCCATATTTCTTAATTTAGCATAGTTCAACGACACACAACTACAAGAGTAATTTTGCATATCAATACTCCACTGCATGCCTATTAAGAGATGGGATTTAATAAATAAAGAACATATATAAATGGTTTCATACATATTTATGACATCATATTCCTCAATTACAATTTTGTTTCCTTTTTTATACAACATGTAAAAATATATATCTCAAACACACGTGCAGCTCATCACCAAGTAGAAGAATTGACTTCAAAATTGTAATTATGATTAACAAATAAAACTGAACTGACTGTGGACAGCACAATAATGTTACCTGCAATTAGAAAGCACGTAAACCAACTTTTATGCCTCCCCCACACACAGTTTATCTTCCATGTAAGATGTCAAACCTCTCCCTCCCCCCCCCCCCCAAAGCAAAATAACCTGTCTTAACATACATATCTCTCCCCCCTTCAAGTGTGTGCATATATTGAGAATCAATGTTTATAAAGGGAATTAGGCCTATCTGCATAGAAGACTGACTCCAAATGCACAATTGCTATAGGTCAATATCTGTGCTCTATTAGCTGTGATGCTGGGCAAGCCACACACAACCCAGTAATCTCTTAGTATAAAACGCATATGCGTCTGCAAGTAAAAGCTTCATCAACAGGCACCCATCATCACTCTTGAGAAGGTATGGAATACAAATGGGTCATTGTCCCACTGATACATTTTGTGTTAACCATATTTCTTCCATGGTTTACAGACAAGACAAGGATGAAAAGACAACCTCTTGAGAATACAATTTTTATGCACTGTAAGATCATTGTTTTCACTCACAAACATACTAAAACACAAAATAGCAATAACACAGGTAAGTAGTTATCAATGGTTATCATTAAATATTCCAATGTCATCTATAAAGGATCCCTAGGTTAAATATGAAATACTATTAAATTTTATAACTCAGGATGTAATTGAGATATTTATTGGTAGTTTGCTTCTATAAGTACAGTAACTCAAAATGTTTTCAGTGCTTGCTTGCAGCAGTTAATACCTCATGTATGGAACTGTTCTATTCACGTAAATGTGTGTCAGTAGCCATGGGGACTCTGCAGCAGGTGTTCTGTTGTGTTTTTTCTAAGAGAGTTAAAATCTGTTACACTGGTAGAACATTGTTTTTGGCACACACAGTACGATCTACCAGATCCGAGCCACCGCATTCGCGCAATAGCATATTATGCCTGCGAAACACTTCGAGAGAAGTGAAATACTGATTAGTTGTCTGCAAATCAATATGTATTAGGTGTGTATACAAACATTTAGTTACTATTGTGGACACATACCATCAATATCTCAATTACATCAAGTTATTACCTTTAATATCACTATATGTTTAACCCAGACACCCAGCATTTACAGACATAGCTTAGCACCATTGCTTTACAAGTGGTCTAATCTCAGCTGAACATCACAGATTTCTTTGAAATTATGTATGTACATTCACACATGTTCCCAGTGACCACAGATAAGATTGTACTTTCCTCAATATAATACTTGCAGATATACAGTCATTTGTTTGACCCCAACGCACAGTATCAACAGTGCACCCATTTTCTTGAAAAATACACAAATAAAAACAAGCTAGAACTTTTACAATTTTTTGTGTTCTCTTAAGCAAAATAATTAAGAGAGATTCCTTCAGTAATTTTCATGTTGATAATTGGAAGCAAAATTGGATGAAAACATAGATGACTGAAAAAACTGAGGTTTAGCTTTTTATATCTCCCAACATAATTGCAGCATAAACCAGAATTGTTCCACACAACTTACCAATACAAGGTCTAAGAATATAAAATTTCACACTTTTACTGCTTTCCAACAGTTTACAAACTGAGTGCAAAGTTGACAATTTTTGTAAAAATGCCAAAAAATGGGTATTCTTTGCCAATCAAAAACAAGTTTTCTGCACACCAAACTCAAAACCATTTCCATTAGAAAGACCACATTCTAAACCACCTAAAACACTGTATTGAGTTTTGCAATGCGAGCATACAAGGCTCCAAAAAACCATGAAAAGGTGGAGGTGCACTGCAAATACAAATAATACAACACTGGTACTCAAATTTAATTTCTTTTACTTACTATGATCTCCATTTGATAAATACTTTCTGGGGAAGGTGTTATCAAAAGTACTATGACTATAAAGTGCAATCGAGTCAGAAGAAATTTCAGGGCGAGGGAGGAGGGGAGATTTAATTGTCATGACTCATCTTGACATTTCAGCCTGCTACAGTAACTATAGAATCAAACAGGTTATAAACTTCAAAATAACTGTGCATTGTGAAAGTGCTGGATAACAAGGTCGTAAAATTGTTGCGTGACAGCCGCAACAAATTGTATAAATTACAGTCAAGTTTTACACCGCTGTGCAAATTTTGGTGGAGTTCACAGTACTTACTTTCTTTTTCTTTTTTCCGGAAAGAACATATGTTAGAGAATTTTGAGTATGTTCATTATTGTACAGTGCTATTGAAGCACTAGTTAATAATTATGTTCTTAAGTTAAGCAATTTTGTGGAACAATGTACTGATACAAAATAGTGCTGCTAAGCTCCATGGCAGCTTAACCACTGCTTGTTTCTTTTAAAATGAGAAAACCAACAACCTCATGAACATAGTGACCACTCCCGATAGCAGTGCAATAGCAGCCTCGAGTGGGTTTCTTTCCCACAGTTTCCCAAGCCTGATAAAGGTTTCTTTCCATAGAATTCCAAGAATAATGATACACTTATTTAACTGTCAGAAGCCAAAGGTAGAAGGTCTTTTAGAATCCTTAGCTTATATTTAATTCAAACTAATTGAATTTTTGTTATAGATTTCATTAATTTGCTATAGAATGTCATGAGGAAAACTATATTGCCAGCTAGATCTTGCCCATGATAGTACTGGAATAACTGCAATAATGTTCTGTTCTGGAATCCAGCACTTGTCACTCCTCTATAGCTAATAAAGCACATAAAGCTTATTAATGCATCTTTCTACTTGGCAGACACTTCACAAATATTTCCAATCCACCACTCTTCTTCATAAATGCATGCAGCTTATTGTCCTGGCTGAAGGTACTGCATTAACATGTTTCCTTCACTACCATAATTAATTTTGGCCACAAAAGATGACGCACCATTTGAAACTCTGTTGAGCTAAATTGTTAATTGATCAGTTGGCTTAAAATGATAACTGTCTAGTTCCTGTTAGAGTATATCCATGTTTGAGTCTCTTCTTTAAATTTTGTTCAATTTCTTCTTTGCTAATGAAAGCAAATGTAATGTCATTAATGCTCTCAGAGCAGCAGCGTGGCAGATTGGACCTACAGCTAGGAAAATACTCTGCATGTGTTTATGAAAAAGTGTGTTGGATTGGAAATATTTGAGACTTCCGCTGAGCCTTATGTCCTCGGATCACCTAGCAAATTCATTTTATTGGCATCAAGGAGCAACAAGTGCTGGGGTCCACAAGAGCACTTTACTGCAGTTATTCCAGCACCAACAGTGACACTGTTTGACCACCCAATATAGTTTTCTTCATGGCAGTCTACAAAAAATTAATGAAAAAGAGAACTTCTAGCTTTGGCCTCTGACAAAGAAGTGTATCATCATGTTTGGGATCTTATGTAAAGAAACCCACCGGACGATGTTACTGCATAGCTATTGGGCACGGGTACTCGCGATTTCTTACTTGAAAAGAAACCAGACGTGGTCAAGTCAGCATGGACCATATCAACAAATTTACAGAATTTTTCCATCAGTACACTAATGTTCCACATTAACTGCAAACTAGGCAAACTCAATATATCTTCTTCAGTACTACAGCCATTGGTGGGCCTTTGCCTCCTAAACAATCTTCCTCCATATCTCTGTTCTCAACTTTTTTCTTCCATCCATGGATCCCCTCTTGGCAAGGTCAGCCAGAATATTGTCCATTCATCTAGCTCTTTGTCTGACCTCCTTTCTGGTGGAACACAGTCTAGCATTCATTCATTATTCGAAACAATATATGTTACACTTTAAACCAGAATTAAATTATCTTGTCAATTGTATTGTACAATGAAAGTGCATACTAAAAATTCTCTTTAACAAATCCTTTCTAAAACAAAATAATAGGGCAGACTGCTATGAACTTCGCCAAAATTTACACAACATGGCAATGGTGTAAAACTTAAGACAATTTATTCAATGTGCAACTGTATGCAACAATTTTACTACCTCAATGTCCAGTGAAATTCGATGCTTGTGAACCGATTGATTCTGTAGTTGTTATAGCAGAAAACCAGGCTGAAACACCTTGAGAAGTCATGACAAATGACACCCCCTTTCCTGAATTTTTTGAGTTCTGACTCAATCTCATTTGCTAGTTGTCACAACTTCTGTATTACCTTCTCTGGAGAGTTCTAAACAACTGTAGAACACAGTATGATGTCACATTTGAATACCAGTGGAATATGTACTCACACTGCAAAACTAAAAAGTTTTTTTAGGTGGTTTAGAATTTGGCCTTTCTCATGAAAACTGTTTAAGACTATGTAGAAGAATTTCATAAAAGTTTGATAAAAATCCCATTTACTGTCATTTTTATAAAAATTGTCAACTTTTCCCTCAATTTGTAAACAACTGGAAAGCACTAGCAGAACAAAATTTTATATTCTAAGAGCTTGTGTTGGCAGGTTATTCCAGGCAAAGTTTCAGGTTTATCCCTCAATTACTTCCAGCAATATAAAAAGCTGAAATTAACATTTTTTCAAGTGTATTTTTTCAGCCAACTTTGCTTCAATTTATCCACGACTGCCTAGTTTTGTTTCTTTGAAGATAATATTGTTGGCACTATTATGCCTCAAAGTTGTTGAACACTCATGGGTGCACTGTTTAAAGCTGTGCTATGGGGTCAAACCAATGACTACATCTTTGGAAGTATTGAATAGGCAATTGCATTACTTTACCAATTTTACTGGGAACATGTGCAAACACCCAAGTAAAGTTTTATCAAAATCCAATGTGGTCATGCAGTAACCTCTATAGACCACTTGGATGAAATGACCCTTTACAAGAGCAACTTTGAACATAACCCATTCATTTCTTTATATGACACTTACACTGGAAATGAAAGTCTAACTCTTCCAATATTTCATCTTGATATGTCAGGGTTATATGAGCACATGTAGCAGAAAAAACTTTTAGCTCCTGAGGTCAATGTAGGCCTGAAAAGCCTTCTTGTAAGCACCAAACAACAGATAAGAGGAGTGGTTTGCAAGGTAAAATGCATGTGCAAGATATTTTGCACAGACACAGAAAAAAATACTATTGTGGAGATGGAAGCACTGTCTGTTGTACACTACACAGCAACCTTTCTCCCCACAGCAAATGGCATCCACCTTCCTTGACATCAATTTGTTGTAGAATCTTATAACATATTCTGAGCTCAAACATAATGAGGTATCTAACAGAACCAACTCCTCAATGCCACCCAGCATGGATTCTGAAAACATCGACCATGTGAAACTCAACACTCACTTTCCTCACATGACATACCGAAATCTTTGGATGAAGGCGATCAGGAAGAAGTAGTATGTCTTGATTTACAAAAAGCATTTGAGTCAGCACCACACTGTAGCTCATTTTCAAAAGTATGATCATATGGGGCATCAAGTAAAATTTGTGACTGGATTGAGGACTATTTGGTAAGGAGCACACAGCATGTTATTTCGGATGGAGAGTTGTCATCAGATGAAATAATGTCAGGTGTGCCCCAGGGAAGTATGTTCGGACCCTTGCTGTTCAGGTTGTGTATTAATGACCTTGCAGTAACATCAGGCCTTTTGCAGATGATGCAGTCGTCTATAATGAAGTACTGTCTAAAAGAAGCTGCATAAATATTCAGTCATATCTTGACACGATTTCAAAGTGGTGCAAAGATTGGCAACTTGCTTTAAATTTTGATAAATGTAAAATTGTGCACTTCACAAAATGAAAAAATGTACCCTAAGACTATAATATCAATGGGGTCACTGTTGGAATCTACCAACTCATAAAAAAACCTAGGGGTAACACTTTGTAGGGACATGAAATGGAATGATAACTTAGGTTCACTCGTGGGTAAAGCAGATGGTAGACTTCAGTTTATTGGGAGAATACTGGGGATGTGCAATCACTCATGTGACTGCTGCTAGAGTATTGCTGAAGTGTGTGGGACCAATGACAAATAGGACTAGCAGGGGATATTAAATGTATACTGAGAAGGGCTGCATGAATGGTCACAGGTTAGTTTGGTCCACAGGAGAGTGTCACAGAGATACTGAAGGAACTGAACTGGAAGATTCTTGCAGATAGATGTAAACCATGCTTAGAAAGCCTATTAACATCAAGAACCAGCTATAAATGATGATTCTAGGAATATACTACAATCTCCTACATATTGCTCACATAGGGATTGTAAGGATAGGATTAGAATAGTTACTGCACACACATAAGCATTCAATCATTCTTCCCGCACTCCATGCATGAATGGACTAAGAAGAAAACACCAATAATTTGTACAATGGGACATACCCCCTGTATTGCACCTCTCAGTGGTTTCCACAGTGTAGATGTAGTATTGTTCAACATGTAAACACATGGTACTTTTCACCTTGCTGGCCAGTCAGGGACTTGTAGCAAATAAGCTCAAAACAGAAATAGAAATGGTCCTAAGAAGAACAACACATTTTGTCACAGATTCATTTAACTAAGCATGGAAGCATCACAGATGTGCATCCAACTCTAGTGGTAGATGCTGCAAAAGGAGTATGTTCATGATGGTGTGGTTTACTGTTAAAATCCTGTATGTGTTCGCACTTGATGACTGTGATTATGATGTTGTAGTTGTCTGATTTAGGGCATTCTCCATTACGGTCACTGACGCTGCCTTACAGGATCTCAAAATATACATCTCTACGTTTGAATGCTTTATGTTCTCAAAAGCAATTACACGCCAGTTAACACAGATAAGCACTGAGATATGCCAACTCAAATATGTGGTTTGTCCGGCTAAGACTGCCTGTCATTTGTGTATAGCTGCCAGCTCAATAAAACAATAGGGGCCCAACCATCCGCTCAGAACTTACTGACACTTCTTCCCCAAAACTGCAGGTCTAAGACCCCACATTCACAAGATTTTGTGTGTTACACTGTTGCCATTGTCAGTGAGGATGGTGGACAAGGCGTGTAGGGCCTGAAACACCCTGGATGATGTTTCAGAAGATGAACCAATGGCATAGTTGGTATCCTGGTGGAGGAGCCCACCAGCAGGGAAAAGGAACTTGGGGCATCTAGTGATGCATCAGAGAACAGAGGTGTGGGATACAACTGTTGGGGGGAGGGATGTTGCAGGGAGGTCTCAATCTACAAACCTGCATCCACGGGAACCACTGATGGTACCCCGAGGCACAAATTCTACCTGGGTGGTTCAGGGTTTTGCAAGGGTGGGTACCCCAACTCCAAGCGATACACAGACGGTACTGGATGGTGTGTCGACATTCCAAACACCATGGAGTATCAACCATCATAATGCACTGCTCATCTGTAACTGTTATCCACAAAGCTTTTGCTCAATATGAGTAGGCCCATACCACTGAACCTGGCGCAGGGGTATCGTCCAGTGTTACAAATTTGGTGTTCTAAGGGCTGTGGTGTGAGAAGATGGAGGAGAGTATGTGGCTGCTGCCCACAGAAGAGCTCCGCTGTGCTACAGTCATGGACAGAGGTGGTCCTTTAACTGCTCAGGAACATAGAGTGCCACTGTGGTGGTGGATGAGCTCACTGTTCTCAATACTTTTAGTGTAAATGTTCACACAATCCATTTCACTTCGGCATTGTCCGAGGTCCAATACAGAAAGGAAGAAAAAACAAATCTAAAACGTCAAGACGTTACGGAAGAGTATCTAAAAGACTATGACAAGACACCGGAGTCACCAGGTAAAAAATCAAATCTCTTGTCACATTACTGATTTTTAAAAAACTTAAAATGCGAGCAATAGCTCGCTTGTCATCTGCTAAAATGTCCGGTAAGGCAGGCGGCATCCCGACTCAGACAAGTGGTTAAAATAGGGGCAGAGGATCAGGAAATGACCGACTGTTAATGGCTGGCTACATAAGGGACAGCTGGGTGCAGGGTCACCACTCAGCAAGTAGCAATGAATAACCAGCAGTGCTCTATTCGCAACTGAGCAGAAGAGAGCACCAATGGTCATGCCAAAGTGACGTAATACACCGATAGAGAAAATTACGAACAGAGTAAGAGGTGGGCCGACTGAGATGGACTGCAGCCTTGGCTGCAGCATCAGCAGCATTCATTCCCAGACACACCAACATGGCCAGGAACCTACATGAATATCACTTGGGCTCCCCCATCCGGGAACAAAGGGAGGCAGTCCCGGATCCATCGAACGATGGGGTGGACTGGATTTGGATCATCCAGACACTGAAGGGCACTGAGGGAGTGGGAGCAGATCACACAGCGAGTGAGCTGGTGCCCCCGAACATAGTTAACAGCCCGATAGAGGGCAAAAATCTGTGTGGTAGAAACTCTGTTCTGGTCGAGAAGACGGTATTGAAATTTATCATCCCCGACGTCAAAAGCACAGCCAACACCGTGGGCGAACTTGGAACCATCGGTGTACAAAAATATGCTATCGGCAAGTTGTGAGTGAAGTTTGAGAAATTTGCAGCAATAGGTCAGCTCGGGAGTTGAATCCTTCGGTAGCAAGCTGAGGTCAAAATCAACACAAACCTGTGCCTGAAGCTAAGGTGGTGAAGGGCTCTTGCCCATTCGGAAAGTGGCAAGAAATGTGAACTGCAGCTGCTGAAGCAGGTGACAATAGCAGATGCGGAAGGCCACAGAGAAGAAACGTACATCTCGTATTGGCAGTCAAAAATGTCATCAAAAAAGGGGTCAAAGGTTGGGTGACCTGGCATGGAAGAAAGCCGACACGCATACCTACTGAGTAGAATGTAGCACCGGTATGAAAGTGGTAGTTCACCAGCTTCTGTGTATAGACCCTCAACTGGGCTAGTACGGAAGGCACCAGTGGCGAGACAGATCCCCAAATGGTGGACTGTGTTTAGACGGCATAAGATAGATGTCCGTGAAGAGGAGTAGACAATGCGTCCATAGTCGAACTTTGAGTGGACAAGAGATCGATAGAGGCAGAGGGTGACAGTCCGGTCAGCTCCCCAAGAGGTACAACTCAATACACGAAGGACATTGAGGGAATGGGTGCACCATGCAGCTAGGTAGGACACGTGGGGAGACCAATTGAATTTCCTATCTAACGTATGCTCTAAGAACTTTGTTGCATCCACGAACAGGAGAGCATTTTGGCCCAGTCATAAGGACGGTGGAAGAAATGCCTTTTACTGCCAGACGTTGACGCAAACTGATTTGGTAGCAGAAAAGAGGAAACCAATTGTGACGCTTAACAAATAGAGACAGCCCAGACAATGCTGAAGACAGCATTGCAGGAGATACGTCCACTGGGAGCTGCAATAAATAGCAAAGTCGTCAATGAAAAGAGCTGGAAATGCCAGCTGGAAGGCAGTCCATAATTGGGTTGATGGCCATGGCGAAGAGGACGGCACTCAGTACAGAGCCCTGAGGCACCCCGTTCTACTGTAAAAAGGTGTGGGATAAGGAGGAACCCACATGTACCCGGAAAACTCAGTCTGTTAAAAATTCCCGGATGAAAGTGGGAAGACGACCGCAAAGGCCCCATGAGCCACATATGGGTAGTTGGCATAGATGCCAATAACAATGAGCCACATAGAGCCTAGAAAAGTCCAGATGAATGCAGTGCTTGGGGCAATGGAGAGTGGGTCAGGGGCAAAAAACTGTGGCAGAGCAGCCTGACGTTGGGCACATGTAGAACAGCTGCACACCATGGTCTCCACGTATTTGCTCAGTCCTGGCCAGGAGACATGACACCAAGTATGGGCTTTCATCCGTGACATACCTCAATGTCCACAATGGAGAAATTCCAAGACATGAGGGCATATGGTATTCAGAATGACATCCGCCTCGGCATCCAGCAGCAGAACACTGCAGATGAGAGAAACGATGAGCAAGATGAGCACGACCCTGAGTTCTGGATCAGCAGATTTTGAAAAGTTGGCCATGCAGCATATACTGTGTGACGTGCTGTAAGACAAGGGCACAGTGCACGTCTGTAATAATGTGAGTACCAGTAATGGGAAACTCGTCCAAGATATGATTTCATTCTGTGTCAACGTGGAACCAGGATATCTCCTGTTTGTCAAATGGTGAGTCTGGTCCTGAGGACAGATGAGAGAGCACATCCACATCTGCGTGTTGTTCAGTGGGCTTTTACATAATGCTGTTATTGTAAGAATTAAGGAAAAGATCCAAATGCTGGAGTCTTTGAGCCATCCACTTTGGAAGCCAAGGGTGTGGCCCAGAAGGATGCTACAAACTGATTATGGTCAGTAATGAGAGTGAATCTAGTCCCACTGAGGTACACATGGTATTTCTTAATGGCAAAAATGATCGCCAAAGCCTCTTTCTCGATTTGTGAGAAGCTTTTCACAACAGGTGTGGGTCTTTGATGCACAGGTGATGGTTCCTCAGTACCATCATTGTTACGGTGTGCCAACACTTCACCAACGATGTAGGAGGAAGTTTCAGCAGCTAAAACAAGGGGACACGATGGAGAAAAGGATGTAAGGCAGGGTGCCGAGCATAACATGTGCTTCAGTTGGGTGAAAGCAATCTCACAGACAGCCAACCACCATAACTGGGTGCTCTTCTGCAAACTGTTTGAGTGGGTGCATAATGTGTGCTGCTTGTGGGAAGAACTTAATTCACTTTACCCCAAAAAGGCATGTAGCTCGTGTATGTTTTGGGGACAAGGGGGAGAGTCAACAGGTGCAGCGCTGCGGTTAGTAGTATGAATCCCATCTTTGTTGAGAGAGTGTGCAAGGTATTCCAATTGCTCTTAAAATACTAGCATTTCTGTATGCGGCACTTGAGCCCTGCATCAAGCAACATAGAATGTCTCTGGACGATTCCTGGAACAGAAGTGATCCCAAATGGCACAAGTCTGTAATTGTATATGCCAAATGCTGTATTTATGGCCTTAATATGTTGCGGTTCCTCACCCAGTGGGATCTGCAAATGAGTGTCTGCAATGTGTCTTAGAAAAATATTTCCTGTCAACATGCTTTTCGAGAAGGTCCTCTAGTTGTGGTATGGGGCAGATTTCCACTTGTGCCTGGGCACTGACTATTGACCCGAAATCTCCAAGGACCCGGAGGGAGGCATTTGGTTTCTTAACCCTACCAGGGGTTTGACCCACGCACTACTTTGAAACGTTCAATTATCCCAGTGTTGTGAAGGCAATCAAGATTGAGCTTAACCACCATCCGAAAGGAGACAGAAAGCAGAAGTGTCCAAGAAACAAGTCACTGCTTCTGCATATAGAGAAATACGGTCTCAAAATTGATGGCGCACCCCAGACCAGGTTCAAATAGAGAAGCGAAAGAGGCGCAAAGGTCATCGGAAGGCATCCAGGCCAAAAATGTTGCCAACCAAGTGACTATTGATGAACGGCATTATCGACTATGCAATCTTCTTATGCTGTTGTGTGAATTAATCTCCTGCTGGAATTGTGCTGTCACCATATGCAACCAAATTGCAGGAAGGTGGGGGCCAATGTTGAGTAACGCAGACACACATATGTTGGAAGGTTCACCATATAAACCGTCACTCCAATGTCTACCGGGAAATGAACATCCTGTTGCACAATCATGAGATCAATAAACAACAGTGTGGCAGGAGATTGTCCTGGGGGAACAATGGCCTTGAGTTCATGCACTGTCCCTTGACAAGAGTGGAATGGGTTTTGACTGTTCCAATGCTTGAAGGCAAGCAGTTTGGAGATGCCCACCCTTTCCACAAAAGATGCAATGTGCCCAGTGATCTGGAAGGTCTGCAGGTTGGTGCATCGTGAAGTAGTCAGGACAAGATGGGGGTACATGCTGCTAACGATGGTGCACTGTGACAGGCTTAGAGACCATTGACACACCCAGAAATTATGAAACTGAACCTGCAAGCATTCAGAAAAAAACTGAATTTTATGACAAAACAAGTCAGTTTGCTAATGCAACTGCTGTTGGAACTGCAACTGCTGCTGCAGGAACAGCTGTTGCTGTCGCACAAGTTTCACATTCATAAGATACTGTTCACATTTTTCCTAATCGCCAATTATGGTAACCAGAATCAGATACAGCCAGAAGGCACTGGCCGACCAGCCAAGGGCATCAACAGTGTGTCACTGCTAAACACAGAAAGAATACAGCAATGGATGAACAACGGAGATATAATGGCCAACTGACAAGTCCAGAAAACCTATAGGTTGACGTGGAGTTTGACCTGCACCTAGCACTAAGGCAGCGCTCACAAATATTAGGAGTGCCACCTAGCAGCTGTCATCCAGGCCCACGCATTCTGGTGGGTTTTCGAACTTAACACACCAGGGTACCAGAGTACTGAAAGGTGCACTCGACAAGCTTCACATACTGGTTGACCACACAACCATACGAGGAAATGGATAGTGTCCTTTTCTTAACCTGGCGAGCACACTGACCATAATTTGTCATTTAAAACCTCCTACAGCTGACTTAAATTTGAATGCAATTATGGGCAGTCAGACCTACATGTACGATACATCGGCCACCAATACATCAAGTTTCTAAAAATGAATCGATTACTCTCCACAATAATTTACTCTTACCAACTGGAAAAACAACAAACCAGAAGACCACCACACAAACAGAGTGTCCAAATGCTCTCCACTGGGTTCAACTGAGATGCTTACAGGAAATGAGAGTCAAGTTAGAACACGTGGAACCTTAAACTTTTGACAACCCACCAGTAAATGTTAGAATCATTTTAGGAAGTTGTTGGTGTAACTCAACAGATACCGCACTACAGAAGGGGGCCTCTTGAACTGACAGTACCAGTGACTTTTGATACTCATAATACTCATATAATAATAGGTGTACACCTATGCAACAGTGCACCAAGCGTACATGTCAGGAACTGCCCAATTACATAGAGCACACGGGGTAGTCCTGGTGCAAGAAACTCTTGATCGGATTGATTTCTTGTAAAGCTGTTCATTCAAATTAAAAATTTCGGATAGCTCAAGGTATCTATTTATGGAGTAATTGTTTTTATTTCTGTTATTGTTATTTATTAATTAATATTCTCTTATACTACTACCACAGAATTATCTTATTACTGTTCTGAATTTTGGACTGAACTATTTGTTTTATATTATGAAACTTGGTGGAAGAAGAAGCTGTTGATCTAAATTGACATTTATACAGACGTTTGCACATTGAGGATGCAGTTGTTTTTGGTGCTATTGCCTTGGCAGTGTCAGTAAATCTTAGGATTGGACATGACAAAGATGACAAAATGTCAGATGTTGTTGGGTTCAAATCCTGTGTGGGAACAAGGGTCAAAGGCAGTGGTACATATTCCCTACTACTAAAAGAATTTAAGCCCAAAGATCCACAGAAGTTTTGAAATTTCTTGAGATGACATGGGTCATTACAAGCTGCTATTGATCACAAAGAATGGCATTCGCTTAAGTGACAAAATAGTGTAGAAGGCAGTTTCACCTAGCCAGAAGTAAGAATTAAACTATTTGACTATTTTGTGATTGGACACACTGGCTGACTTCTATGTATCTCCTTCCTGGCAAGCTGAAATAAACCAAAATATGTACTCAAATCAAATGTGACCTTCCGTCAATTATTGCACATACAAATCTAAAACAACACACCAAGTGCCATTACAGTAGAGTCCAATTCCACTCGTCTGCTTTGACCCATGATGTCATCAATACGGCAGGAATGGCTATTTCCAGCGTATACAAAACGACAACAATGATGTCACAACATACACACGGCAACAAAGGCGAAGAAAAATAAAAATGACACAACGTCTCCCTCCAAAAATAAAACGAAACTAACAGGACAACTGCAGAAAATACGGGGTTTAGGGTGGGGACAAGCTAAGTTACAATGGGTCATTCCACGTTAAAGAGACTTTGTGACAAAAAAATTAAAATGACAATATTACAAATATAACCTTAAAAATGCAAAGTTAAAAGTACATTTGTCCATTGCAAAATAATCATGAATATGAAAAAAATAAATTTCTAGCTTCACTAAGTGTTTAAAGTGCACTACTCTATGGCACCACGGAGGTATGTTTTATGCTATTTCCAGATGAGTATTAGTTGTGTTATCTATGGCTGATTGTTCTATTGTTGCAAAGAATATTGAAGTCAACTTTGTTATAGCTCATAATAATTCGTTTTGTTGAAGTAAGCTAATTGCATTTCTTCATTTTGTTAGTTTTATAATATATATATGCAGCTTGTAACAACCGTAACAAAAAAGATACAAAAGTTTAATTTGTAATCTAGTAAATTTGTTCTGTACAATAACTTTCTGTAAAAGTGAGGTTATGCACATGTTTTACAATATCATACCATTACATGGCATTTTGAAATCTTATTTAACACTCTTAGAGCTGTTACGGGTGTTACTAATTTTTGTTTCGGGTGTTACTTAACACATGCGTAACACCCGTAACTTGAATTGGAAGGTTTAATGCCACCTTCATCTTTAGTAGGCCTAGGCCCTACATTTAAATTATAACCAAAGGGTATTATTATGAATGAAAAAAGTTTTTAACTATGTTTATTACATATGAAAACAGTTTTAAGCATGAAAACTAAAATTTTTATTCCTCTGCATACATTTGTTTAAGCACTACACCTACGTTGTAAAAGTTAGAGCATTAACCAGACTCAACTGACGTTCTCCTAAAAAGTTAATTAAGCCCAAAATTCATTAGATTACATATAGTTTATGTTTTCCATTCTAACTTTTCCAAGAACAACAATATTGCTAACCTCAGTTTTAAATTTTATGTAGGCCCAGTAAACTGCTTATCGAGGCAAATTCTAGTCATTCATAAGAGCCTATGTTCAACAATTTACTGTGCTGGGCAGTTCAAAAATAAATATACTTTGTCCAAACTATGTTATCTTGAGAGAGACTTTGGATTGACAGTTGAGTGGAATTTTTTTGCCAGTCCACATGGTAAAGGAGCCATGGATGGCATTGGAGGTGCACTGAAGAGGAGCGTGTGGACAGCTGTTAGATATAGGAAAGTTATTATTAACAACACAATTGACTTTTATGACTACACTCTGAAGAATTTTTCTAAAATTAAGGTACTATGGGTTGATAAGATAACAGCAGAGCATAACATTCCTATTTTGGATGAAGGGTGGAAAAATTTACAAGCGGTTCCTCAAATCCAGGGCTGCCATCACTTTTGGCCTTATAACAAAACTGATTTGCTGGTTTCAAAACCAGCAGAGTCATTAATGACAAGGGCGTCAGTATTTATTACTGATGAGGCCAAAGTTAAAACATTATACGCAAAAAGATGCATAAACTTCTATGATCAGGAGACTGTTTCACTCTCTGAATCACAAGACAATATTGGAAGTGCTTGTAAGTTAAGCCTAACTAATAAAATTGGAAAGTCTGATTTAAAATTTGGGTTATTTGTCTTGGTTGACATTCCAAGTGACAAAAAGAAGCCAACCCTATCCAAAATTCAATACTGTTACTTGGGAATCTGCCAGGGTATGAAATGAAATGTCGTGTGACGAGGGCCTCCCGTAGACCGTTCGCGTGGTGCAAGTCTTTCGATTTGACGCCACTTCGGCGACTTGCGCGTCGATGGGGATGAAATGATGATGATTACGACAACACAACATCCAGTCCCTGAGTGGAGAAAATCTCCGACCCAGCCGGGAATCGAACCCGGGCCCTTTGGATTGACAGTCTGTCGCGCTGACCACTCAGCTACCGGGGGCGGACATCTGCGAGGGTGAGGTTGACAAAGAGGAAGATGTGAAAATAACGTTTCTGAAGTCAGTAGGAAAAAGTAAAACACTTTTTTTAAACTAGATGAAACTGATGTTTGTTTTGTGAAATTCAGTCAAGTACTATCTAAGGTAACAATACCCGAAATCAAACAACAAGGTAACTGTTTGTACTATGAGTTCAATTTTGAGTTGGATGTTGCTGAAAAAAGATTATTAAATGAAGTTTTTAAACCTATCAATAATAAGAAAACATTTTTGTCATAAATGTATTAGGCCTACAAAATGAGGTAAATGTAAGTAATGACACCTTGGCCTAGTTGTACTATAAAATTGTAACAAAATTTTTTGTGTAATAAATAGCTTTATCCTTCAAATATGTTTTCTTAAGTTCATACTTTTATTCCAAATAAACTACAATACCTCTTTTCTTTTTATGCAATTGTAAGAGGTAGATTTATTCCTTCAAGAATCAAATCTGATGCATCTATGTAACACCCGTAACATTTAATGTAACACCCGTAACAGCAAAAAAAATATATATATACTCAGTTATGATGTAAAAAAAAAAAAAAAAAAAAAAAAAAAATTATATTTCAAAATAAAATTTGGGGCAATACCTATTAACAGTTGTTCTACAAGAATAAAAGTTTCATCAAGTTTGCAGAAATTAGAGAATTCCGTAACTCCTAACAGGGGCCAGGTCTACTTTTGGCAACACCCGTAACACTACTTTTTTTATTAATAACCAGAATAACAATAAAACAATTCCAGTATCAACATTTCTAATATGAAATATAATGTAAGCCTTAAAAGTTTTCAATATTAAATTCAATAAATATTTTTCCTTACATTATTTTTCCTGATTTTAAGGTGTGTACATGTAACACCCGTAACTATGGAATTGCCCCAATAATAAAAAACACCGCACCATCGCAAAACAAATAATATAAAAGTATTAATCCCAACATTCCGCTATACCCATCACCACGGCAGATATTGATACCAAAAAACCAACTTATACAACTGAAAAGTTGAATATGATATTTCTTTTGACCTTTATAGCCCAACTGAAACTATCTATACCACAAAACCAGAACCAACAACTCCAAAAAGTGGAACCAAAACCTCGACAACTCAAAAACACAAATATCCCGTATACACTACATCAGTTAAAGCACAATAGACCTACCATAAAATACAACAAGCAGAGTATCAAGAATAAAACCAAAACAAAAACCGCTAACCAACAAATGCCTCCAACAATACCACCTAGGTTGTCCACCCCCTCCCTCCACAAACAAGAAGCACACACGCCACATATGCATGTCCTCAGCCCGAGCTGCCAGAACGCTCATCAACCTCATGTTGCCACAAATGCTGCATCTATGCATCTAACATTCAGCAATAACTCACAACATCTGCAGAAAATGTATGTCAGACATCATATAATCACCCCCCCCCCCCCCCCGGGAATGTAATGATACACTTAACTTCACTGTCACATCCATGCCTAACAAAAAGCAATAAAAAATTAGACTTATTTCCAAACCGTGGCCACCAAACTAACCCTACCTTAAAAAAAAAAAAAAGTTAATAACTCTGGAAAATATTTCCAAAAGCCACATTACCACACCAACTACCTAAACTCAAAACCATGTTAGCACAATTACAACCAAAACTCAAACAAACCCAATACCACATGTTAAACTCATCATGTCCACATCCACCACCAGAGGGCACCCTTAACAACGCGCACCTCTACAAACATAACCATCACAAAACCTCCATGCCATGAATGTGAGTGCACACATGCCTACTCTTAATAGCTACTGCATGATTTAGTGTGGTTTACAGTATGTTGAATTGCCAATGGGCTTATGGAGTGTTATGTTTGGTTCTTTGTTAGTGCAGCGTACAATCTGTTAATGTTGTGAATATGTATATATCTGCTCTCCACAACGACTTAACAGTTGAAATTTGCCAAACCCAAACATGCAGAAAATAACTGAAATAATTATTTAATAACACCAATTATCCAAAGCAGCAAACAACCTTAAATCTCAGTTTGTGACAATGTTTAATGGCTCAGGTCCTCTATGTCCTTTTCACTGTCAAGGTCATTAATATGAGGGGGGGGAGGAAAGACCCAAGAATGTATACCATCTCGTCTGCACAAATGAAACCATTTTACAAACTAGCACCCTACTGTAATTTGTTCAACTAAAAACCACTTCCAAGACTATGCAAAGCCAACATTAAAAAAAGCTTAATAAATATAAGTAATTGCCAGAAAACACAAAGTATAATTATGCTGGATGCAGCAGGTCATCGGAGGTAACACCATGATTAATGCTGACTACGTACTTCCCCATGACACCACTAGAATCACATTATCAAACCCTGTGAGAACTCCAAAATACATGAAGGTAACAAAAGAAAAAAGGTACAGAGTCTAAGCGAAAACTATGTTCTCGCCATATCACACACAAACCAAGCCCTATTTTTTAATTTTCACTGAACAACATTAAGGGGAAAAATTGAGCCTTTGCTAACAGTAAAAAAACATTTACAACAGTCTCTAATTCGTTCTTTACGTTTAACATATGTAATAAATAGAAGGCTAAATAACACTGACTATCAAAGTATTATCAAAGGCCTTCTTCGAAGCAACCATGATTCATGCTGTTTTTTTTCCATCAACCGTGATTTTACTCCAGAATTTAAAAAACATATATTGTTCAATTGTCACAACAGTACTATTTGTGGAAGTAAAAATTTAGTGCATTCTTCATCCACACGAAACTGGTGCTAACATGACGTCCGAATGATGTAGCAAATCAATACCCATTGTGAAATCTTCTCCGTATGCAAATACCAACTGTTATTGGCCTTTGAAAGAAAAATCTGCGGCGAAAATAATTACAAAAACCAGATAGTAGCCTACATCAGCAGCGGACCCAATTATAAACGAAAATAGTAAAAGTGACTCTCATGGCTAAAGTGGACGTTACATCAACAGCTTCCATTATACCAAATATTGACGTACTGAATTCAATTTCTACTACTGGATGATTATCAAAACTGATCAGTGCCCGTATTAAAACAATCAGCCGAGACAAATCAAGTAAATCTACAAATATTGTCGAAGTTTAGAAAACAAATGACTCACGACATGATGACAACGTAGTTTTGACTGTGAAACTTCCTCCAAACAGACAAACTAAAGGAAACAATCACAAAAACAATTAAGAAGTAATTCAAATAAAGCTGCCACAATCAAAATATAACAATCTTACTTTCTGCCGTCAGCCATTTCGTGTCGGTTTCCTGTTACGACTTTACGAAACCTTTTCTTTCAGTACACCCGCAATCACCAATCCCCTCTTTCCACACAATGGATCAAAGATGACTGAGTTACACGAGCATTGCTGCCACAACGAAGTAAAGAACACAAAGATAACTCTATATAACCGCAACGTATCATAAAACACCAAGCTCGTTCTTCTGATTACTTCTGTAACTATAAATGACTTATATGTTCACTGAATACAGTTATCAGACTCGACACCGTACACAACTGGAAACTGAGAGTCATACATTTATTTTTACCAAACAAAAAAGAAAGCAATATCTTTGGCTAACCTCGAAGAAATGTAAAAAAAAAATTGTTCTTCCCCTTTTTATTTGACATGCAGCTAGCACATTCTGTCCTTTCCCCAGGTAATTAAAACAGTGGCATCTATCGCCGGTTTAATATTTGTATCATTTGGCTAATATGACTTCCATTTGTATTGATCTTAAAATTTCCATTTGTGATTTACTTGACGACGGGACACCACAGGGTACTTTCGCAGTACTATTACGTCTGAAGGTCAGTTCACACTAGTCGTCAAGATATCGGAATTTAACGGCAGGCGATGTCACTGTCGAAGAATGTTGTGGTTTACAGCAGACGGAATGTCAACCCATTATGTTTCTTCATTTAATCCATTTCTGAACGATGTAAGTAAGATTATGAGCAGAGGCGCAGACAATTTTTCATAGTCAATTCTGTTGAATTAAAAGATGGCCATAGAGATTAGTATCCCAAAATATGAACAGCTGAACTTCATAAACTTTTTCAACATTTAGAATTGGAACACAAGTTGTATCTATTAAAATTCTGATAGAATTGAATGAAAGCAATGTAACAGAAAAATTGCGAAGAATTTGATGATGTAAATCGCGAGCATTCAGCGCCTATAAACTACAGATTATGCAAGGCTCCACTTCAAATGCGTTCTTACCCACGATGCTTACCCATACAATGCTGAATATTGCAGATCCACCAGCATGGCTAAAGATACGTCTTTCAACAAACAAAGGAATGTCATTTTTTTACAGTTGGTGTTAGAAATGGAGAAACGTTAGTACAATCGCATCTATCTTCTAAACGGGCTACATTGGATCGAGAACATGAAGTGAAACTAGATACAGCTTCCTATATTCCTAACAAATCTTCACCACTTTCTTTCAGTCTTTATTGGGTTACTCCAGTTTTCTACTTTACTTTGAAAAAAATATATATTTGATGGCTGTGAAGGTCTTTTTTGAGTTACTGGGTCCACGATAGTTCCTAAAAGGAGGCAATGCTCGCTGTTGAAATTTTGTGGCATTACATGGCTAAAATAATCATAAATACCGTATATTTAAAATAGTGTAAGTAAGGTGAACTTCTAGAATATGGGTTTTCTAATGTATAATCTGAAAAATGAGAAATTAGATATAATGAAATATTTCAAAATTTCACCGACTGACTGTGATAATACACCAGAAGATAAAAAAAAAACACATCACAATTTTTCATTCATTACAATAACTTCATTATTAACTTTTCAGATGTTAGTATAGCACTCAGTAGATTATTTTTTCTTTGCCTGAAGAGTGTAATTGGAATGTGACGAGTTATATTTCTATGACTTACACCTCCATTTTGAAGTTTTTGGGTACGAAAAATTCTGATTGTTCACTACTGACCACATGTTGCTAGCTGTTTTTTTTTTTTTTTTTATCGAATTGCCTCCGTATCTAAGTGACAGTAGTGTAACATACCATTCCCTTTTCTTTCAGACTCCTGTAGCGGCGAACCAAGCAATGGGCCCACGTCATACATGTATGTTTGCGTCAAGTAACATTGCAGTTTCTTACACTGCACTCTAGGGGACACTGCATTTGCATAATGTTACCCTACTATGTAGCTTGTCCAACTTTTCTTGAGGCAGTACCCTCTGGTACTGTTCAGAATTCGTCGATGCAATTCGAAAGTTTTCGTTACGGTTGCCACCTTGGTTGTCAGTCTACACAAGCTGACACTAAGTTGTACTATACTAGCATTTACATTGACCTTGAGCTGTGGCATTAATTTAATTTCATTTCACATTCATAGCTACAAATAAGTACCAGATGTGAACATGAATATAGTTTGTAATGCACTTTCACGAAACCTTGTTACTTGCTTGTGTCATTTCCATCGACTTGAGCTGCAAATGTTAGCACTGCAGGAAATTTCCCCTCCGTAACATTCCACTGAACGAGCTGCACTGTTATTGGCTTAAAGCAGATAAATTGGTCCACCATAGTGGATTTGTATGATTTCGCTGTATTCAACAATTCCAGTTTCTTTCAGTATGATATAAATTTTTACTGTTTTATGGATGAATATAATGTGAAAATACTGTCAAAACTGTGTGTTTTGAGGCGTAGTTAATAAGTGTGGCATATCAGGGAAGTGATTAGCTATCATTTGGAACTATTACCGAAATGAAACTTGAATCAAAAGCACGATTATATATTTAGGTACCAGTGTACCAAACTATGGTTCATACACAGAAATTGTCCCAAAAGTAGAGATCAATCTCTTGACATACGTTTTTGTTAATGGATATTTATCTTTTGAAAACTTCTTCCAAATTCATCACTTAAACAACTACTGCATTTCATGCCCTATAGTCCTTTGTCGTCTTGAAGTTCCAGTAGCTCCATCTACACAGATGCTGAATCCTTAATAACTGGCAGTGAAGTGCGACTGCTATTTCCATATAACATTTCATAACGTCCCAGACTTTTACACTAAATTTACCCAAAGTAGTGTAACTATGCCAGATACCTCTGTATAATATATCGATAATCATATAAAGATCATAATGTGTAATTAGTATAAGTAGTTGTGAATCAATGGTACCACTAGTAGTAGGACATAGAGAGTATCAGCAGGTTTATTAGTGCGGGTTGCCTACATCAGAGGCAGTATGCCCTAAGGGACAAACCTATTGTTCTCTTTTGATTGACAGGTAATGACCCCCTGGGGATGATCCTTACTTTTGATTGACGGGTCCTTAACCTATTGCTCCCCCACCGCTCCCCCTACCCCTCCTCCTCCCAACAACTCAGGAAACCTCTAATCCACCTCCTCCCTCTCACTGATACAGGTATTCTTAAAGGCCTGAGTTATTCGAATAGCCCCCTTTCACTCTTATCAGTTTGATTGACTACTTAACTAAATTGATCAACCCCTCCCCCTCTGCTAAACCCAACCAACGCTCCCTTCTCTCCCTCCCCTCCCCTACATGGAAACTGGCAGCTCTGTCCTGGAGAGAAAGAATCTCATGACCGGAAATTCAGTTACAAAGGAGAGTGTATACTGCTTATTTATAAGAAATGCAGTTAGCAGTGGTTGGATTTCTCTTGCTCAACGTTTTCTGCTGTTAGGGAAGATACAGGCCTTGCAATTACATCAATCGCTTTTCTTTTTATTCTGATGTCTTTCAGTCACAAAGCACAAACCATCCTCTGTTCCCAATCCACTGGACCACACCTAATGCTGGCTCACACCACTGGATATGCAGCACACTGGGATCTCTACAAAGTGTGTCCACGTCACACACCTGTCCAGGAGTGACCGCTCGGGCTCCGTGACTGACAGCCAGGATGTCACATTAATCCTCAAACAAAAGCATCAGAGAAATTCCTGTCAAAACACGTGCTCTTTCTCTGTTCCTCCCCGTGTCCCGCTGGGCCTGTATGTGCCATCGGTCATGATTGGACCCCACCACAAACAAAGCAGTGTTTACCCAGTAAACCCCTGTAGAATACTGACACATGTTATACGTCTTCCTTGCTAGGCAAATTCCTGACTGAAAACGGATTCTGCCAAGGCTGTAATCTGTTGTCTGTGCTGGAGAGAAAGGATCTCATGACAATAAATTCAATTATATAGCACAGGATATACAGTTCATTTATAAAATTCAATTTGCAGGGTCTGGATCTCACTTTTGTTTGGTGGGAAACGCTCACATCCAGCGACTACATGTCCTAATTACATAATTACACTGCGACAGATTGAAGGTGTCGTCTTACTGGAAAATTTTCCGGTGTGCGCTCACCTTGACATGTGGCGATCGACTGAGCTAATGTACAGTGACACCACCAGATGACGTTCCATCCCCTCTACCCTCGCCCCGTCCCTTTCCACACCTCCCAGAAAAAAATTGTAGGAAAGCGACTCACTCTGTGCTGGAGAAGAGGAATCTCACGACGCGAAATTCAAATCAAAGTCGATAATATATTGATACATGTTCTTTATTTAATCAGTTTGCAGGAGACAGGGTTCCCCCACTTGGGCAGACATCGTGACTGCATCCCCCACCCTTGATCCTCATGACATAATAACTATAATTACTAGGGAATGGAATGCAGAGCGATACAGTAGTCACCATTTGGGCTCTCCCGCATGTGTATCTATGGTCGGGGCGCCGCCACGGAAGTCAAAACAGCCTAATGCCCTAATTACAGATCACGTTACTAAATATCACCGACCATGGACCAGATATCAGGCTCCTTTGATCTCATGGACCCCAAACAAAGCATCAAGTGGTAGCATTCTGTTGAGCGGCAAATTCCAGACTCACTTCATCTCTCTGTCGCTCCCAAGAAGTCACTCCATGCTTGTCTGTGTGAACCAACATCCCCAAACAAGAAGATGGAGGTTTCCATCTCTCCCCAGAACACTGTGTTCCTATTAGTTAATGCTGGAGACAAAGGGAGAGCTGGCGCAATTTCGATATCAAAAATAGAGTGAAATAATCCATTTGCACTACCCTGTCAAATTAATTGTGCAACAATTTACACTAGTCAAACAGATCGCTTAAAACATTCACTTCTACTTTACAATGACCATTCTTTATAATAAAACATATTTCCAACGTTCGAGTATCACATGCAAATATTATATAAATCAAGTAATGAAATTTCCGTCACAAATAGATCGTAGCGCTAAATATATTCGAGGTCTGGTACGTACCCTCCTCCACCACAACATATCTGATGAAAAAAAGTCCTGACAATCACACAAACTTGTGATCACGAAGCACACACCACTTGGTGTCGGTCACTGCTCTTGTTTTCTGCAGTCACCGCCCATGCCTGCTTGCACGAAATGCATACATGCACGCAACACAACTACCAGAAACAATATATTGATAGGTAATTTAATGTCGTGATTGGGTGTTTAGAAGTCCTATAGACTTCCTAATCTGATTCTTCCCGCTACATTCGGAAGGAGGGAGAGAGGTTCCACTGCATGATATCCAGTCTGTAGCAATAAGCTTTTAGGACTAGATATCAGAGAGAGCTGGAAACACTCACACATGCCCACGAGCTCCTGTCCAAAGGTCCACATGGGGCGCTCCCTGTCCCGATGTACACTATCACTGCTGATCTAAAGAGGTAAGGGAAAATTTCCACCGCAGCTGCATACATATATCACACTGCACAGCCTTCAGCCATGTAGGGAATCTGGGGATGACTGAAACGGTAGGAATTCGGAGATTATCAATAGATTCAGCACAAACGTCCTTCATTTTGAATCTTCTCTTGGCTGAGCGGTTTTGGGCGCTTCAGTCCGGAACCGCGCTGCTGCAACAGTCGCAGGTTCGAAACCTGCTCTGGGCATGGATGTGTGTGATGTCCTTAGGTTAGTTAGGTTTAAGTAGTTCTAAGTCCAGGGGACTAACATCTAAGTCCTATAGCGCTTAGAGCCATTTGAATCCTCTCTCACATAGAATACATGTCCACTTCTGTCATGCTCAGCCAGCACACTGGTCATTTCACCAGGCCTCCCTGGCACAGGCAAGATAAGACAGGTTGGCGCAGCTTTTGTAAACATCAAAGGCTGAGGTAATCCAGTACCTCCAGTTGCTGAATCCTCATCATCACACTTGCAGGCAGCTGCAGTGCACTGTCAGACAAGCAGCTGCAGCTTGGAAGCATATGTAGTTCTGAACAATCCCACCCCCATATAGATCCACCAGTTTAAAACATCTACATTACCCAGCCCGTAGATCGCTGTCTGGTATACTCTGAGGTATATGTCCGAGAATTAACAATGAATGGGCATACTGCACAGGCATCTATCTATATTCGCATTGGTACTTGCAAAGTAGTGGAGGGACTGTTTAGCGATGATACAGAAATTGGGAAGCAAGCTGCCGTGTCACTGATCAGTGTTGTAAAAAGCTGGTAAAATAGCTAAAATTTACCACACTATCAACTGTGATGCTTATTCTTACTGTACATCGCTGGTGTTTTTTTCCGGCCCATCCGTCCACTAGTATGCTGTTGATTGACTGACATTGCTTGGTTGAGATGGAGAAAGAGACTTGGAGGGGCAACACCATCCAGGGATGGCTACCACCGAAACGGTGATTGCGTACATGACAGCAACATCATGAATCAATAGAAATGGAACACCAAGCCATCAGCTATCCCATCACTGTGAAAGATGAGTTTAAATGTAGAGGCCATCAGCCACCTTCTGACAGCTGTTTGGAAATGTTCCACAACGCAACAAAACTCTCTGTTTTCTTATGTTGTGTCTGTCTTTTATTTCAAGCATCCAGGGTGTGTGTGGTGGGAGAACCAGCAGCATGATTTACACTGTGCGATGTCCAGTTTTTTGTGAGAGCCAATGGATTGAAACATGTTAATGTCAGTTTAGAACCCGACACAGACGTCGAAGTTGTGGAGGTAGAAACAAAATGCATGGCAAGTACAAAGCCTGTTACAACATAAAAAAATGTATCAAACAACAAAACTAGGACCCTCTCTTGCTACTGATAGTCTGTAGCATACAATCCTCCTACAGTATAGGCAATGAAACTTTACACTAGTCTGTATAAGCGAGTTCGATCAATGGCTACCTATTCGAATGGATCAATACCTGTATATTTAACAGGATCACCACATATGACCGTTGCCGGCATGCAGACGGTATTTGTTTTCATATATCAGAGGAGAGAGATGTGGTAAAAATGTTATCGAGTTTTCTTTCAGATGAAGTTAGTGGAGTTTTTATAGTTCGTAGTTTCTTATTCTCTGTTGAATGGTACAAAATAATGATGACAGAATGTTTGGGTGACAGACGTAAATGCATCCTGAGGGACACAGATCTCCTTTGGGCTGTCGTACCTGTATGATGTGGAGTCTTCCTTATTTTCCCAATACGGAACAGCGTGGTAACTGTTCATACTGTCTTTTATCCTACCTCATGTTGCAGGAGAAAGCTTCGTTTTGGGGCTGACCTTACACATATATACCATTGGCGGAGATATGACAACATGTTCCTGTTTCCATCGATCGGTCGAAACACAGTCAGGTTACCCTGGTTACTCGGGTTGCAGAAGGTGGTAGCACTCTCTGACTTTCGTTTAGTTCCGACTTAAACTGGAACGATCAAAAGCACAAAGCTGCAGGGGTGGCGGGGAGAGATTAAAGAGCAGCTACAAAATGCATAGGGACTATCTAAAACCGCGTTGGAGTTTTACTGTAGCAGATAGGTTCGGAAAAGTGACTCGTTTCGATATATGAAAGCTCTTCGAATATGTTTCACTAGCGGCTGTAATCATTAAAGACATCTCCATAGCATCCAACAAAGGTTGAATGGAAAGACTTGATTCCAAATCACATACATCATTACCGTCAGAAAGCGGAACACCATCACTGACTCTTGTGTGTTCCTGTAGAACCAAGACTGCTTTTCGTGCAGAGTGATGTTAACATAGTCGTTGTGATCACGTTTTTCATAGTGCGGTCGTTACATATACACTCCTGGAAATTGAAATAAGAACACCGTGAATTCATTGTCCCAGGAAGGGGAAACTTTATTGACACATTCCTGGGGTCAGATACATCATATGATCACACTGACAGAACCACAGGCACATAGACACAGGCAACAGAGCATGCACAATGTCGGCACTAGTACAGTGTATATCCACCTTTCGCAGCAATGCAGGCTGCTATTCTCCCATGGACACGATCGTAGAGATGCTGGATGTAGTCCTGTGGAACGGCTTGCCATGCCATTTCCACCTGGCGCCTCAGTTGGACCAGCGTTCGTGCTGGACGTGCAGACCGCGTGAGACGACGCTTCATCCAGTCCCAAACATGCTCAATGGGGGACAGATCCGGAGATCTTGCTGGCCAGGGTAGTTGACTTACACCTTCTAGAGCACGTTGGGTGGCACGGGATACATGCGGACGTGCATTGTCCTGTTGGAACAGCAAGTTCCCTTGCCGGTCTAGGAATGGTAGAACGATGGGTTCGATGACGGTTTGGATGTACCGTGCACTATTCAGTGTCCCCTCGACGATCACCAGTGGTGTACGGCCAGTGTAGGAGATCGCTCCCCACACCATGATGCCGGGTGTTGGCCCTGTGTGCCTCGGTCGTATGCAGTCCTGATTGTGGCGCTCACCTGCACGGCGCCAAACACGCATACGACCATCATTGGCACCAAGGCAGAAGCGACTCTCATCGCTGAAGACGACACGTCTCCATTCGTCCCTCCATTCACGCCTGTCGCGACACCACTGGAGGCGGGCTGCACGATGTTGGGGCGTGAGCGGAAGACGGCCTAACGGTGTGCGGGACCGTAGCCCAGCTTCATGGAGACGGTTGCGAATGGTCCTCGCCGATACCCCAGGAGCAACAGTGTCCCTAATTTGCTGGGAAGTGGCGGTGCGGTCCCCTACGGCACTGCGTAGGATCCTACGGTCTTGGCGTGCATCCGTGCGTCGCTGCGGTCCGGTCCCAGGTCGACGGGCACGTGCACCTTCCGCCGACCACTGGCGACAACATCGATGTACTGTGGAGACCTCACGCCCCACGTGTTGAGCACTTCGGCGGTACGTCCACCCGGCCTCCCGCATGCCCACTATACGCCCTCGCTCAAAGTCCGTCAACTGCACATACGGTTCACGTCCACGCTGTCGCGGCATGCTACCAGTGTTAAAGACTGCGATGGAGCTCCGTATGCCACGGCAAACTGGCTGACACTGACGGAGGCGGTGCACAAATGCTGCGCAGCTAGCGCCATTCGACGGCCAACACCGCGGTTCCTGGTGTGTCCGCTGTGCCGTGCGTGTGATCATTGCTTGTACAGCCCTCTCGCAGTGTCCGGAGCAAGTATGGTGGGTCTGACACACCGGTGTCAATGTGTTCTTTTTTCCATTTCCAGGAGTGTAAGTATGTTGCCGGCGGTAGCTTCCTTCTGTAGCCAGCTTTGTTGGTGGAGCTACGACAATATGTTCCCATTTCCACTGAGTGGTCAAAAGACAGTACTGTTGCATCAACCCAGCTCAACCTGCAGAAGGTGGTGGATATAGCACTCTCTGACTTCCGTTCAGTTCCGACTTAAATTGGGATGATCACCTGGACGAAGCTGCAGGGAGACTGGGGCAGAGACTGAGGAACAGTTACAAGAAACATAAGGATCGCTTCGGAGTTTTGCTGTAGCAGATAGGTTCGAGAAAGGTTACTCGTTTCGGGATATTAGAGTGGCATGAACGTTATTCACCAGTGGCTGTAATAGTTAAAGATGTCTTCAAAGGAGCCAACGCAAGTGTGCGGTTCAATGGAGAAACTTGATTCCAAATCGCAGGCAGCGTTTCTGCCAGAAAGTGTTACACTGTCAGCCACGCTTGGGTGTGCATGTAGAACCAAGACCACTCTTTATGTAGGGTGATGGTAACATAGTCGTTGTTATCGTGTTTTTAGTAGTGCGGTCCTTACGCGAAATGTGTGTTGCTGGCGGTAGAATCCTTCTGTGATCAGCTTCAAATTTCAGTTCTCAGTAGTGTTCCTCCAAAAGAACATCGTCTTCTCTCCAGATATTCCCATTTGAACTACCGTGTGAGTGTAATCCGACTACTGGAAAAGAAAAATTGCTCGCAAGGCAAAGTGACTCTTATGATCAATTTAATTAATTAGCCTATCAATTTGATATTACTGACATGACGCCTGCCGGCTGTAGCCGATGGCTAGCGCACAACAGATACGATTTTTCACTTGGTGTTTTTTTCGTTGCGGCGATATGTTTTAAAGATATTTCAATCATCCGTTTATATAGGGAGAGACAACCGTCGTAATGAAATCAGATGTGCTCGTATAAAGTGATACATAGTATAAAACTTACATTTACAACTTCTCTATGCTGTTGCCTTAAGAGACTTCGTATGTGGCGAGACATTGGTTACCTAAAGAGAGAGCTTGCAGGTGAGGGTTGTCCTGTGACAGTGGTAGATCTTAGCTGTTGTGTTAGCAGAAGAGCCAACACCGTGTTACTAGTGGAGGCAGAAATGCACGCGTTTTAGCTCACGCAGGCTGGCGTGAGGAGGGAAGGACTATACTGACGTGAGGTCTGGAACATGACAAGGAATTAGAATTCAGAAAGGGGACGTAATTAATTTGATTCTTAACTTTAATCCATTAATGATGAACGTCGCTCTTGAGAGCACATGATTCACAATATTATCTGTTCAGAATACATTCATAGTAACTGAATATGGCGCATTGCTAGGTCGTAGCAAATGTAGCTGAAGGCTATGCTAAACTGTCGTCTCTGCAAATGAGAACGTATGTAGACAGTGAACCATCGCTAGCAAAGTCGGCTGTACAACTGGGGCGAGTGCTAGGAAGTCTCTCTAGACCTGCCGTATGGCCACTGATAGAGGCAACACGCGGGTCCGACGTATACTAACGGACCGCGGCCGATTTAAAGGCTACCACCTAACAAGTGTGGTGTCTGGCGGTGACACCACATTAGCACTTCTTCATGAACAAAAAATGAGTTTAATATTCTAGTTCTGTGATGCATGACGTGACAGATAAAAAAAAAATATTTTTCTACTCGATGAAAGATTTCTTGAGGGCATATAGTGTATGCCATAGTCCTGTACGGGATTTTCACAACAAACAACGATACTTTAGCGACGTGAAAACGCGTGTATTGTCCAATTGCTTCTATCTTCGAACATAACTCGTATATTGTTGTTGTTGTGGTCTTCAGTCCTGAGACTGGTTTGATGCAGCTCTCCATGCTACTCTATCCTGTGCAAGCTTCTTCATCTCCCAGTATCTACTGCAACCTACATCCTTCTGAATCTGCTTAGTGTATTCATCTCTTGGTCTCCCTCTACGATTTTTACCCTCCACTCTGCCCTCCAATACTGAATTGGTGATCCCTTGATGCCTCAGAACATGTCCTACCAACAGATCCCTCCTTCTTGTCAAGTTGTGCCAGAAACTCCTATTCTCCCCAATTCTATTCAATACCTCCTCATTAGTTATGTGATCTACCCATCTAATCTTCAGCATTCTTCTGTAGCACCACATTTCGGAAGCTTGTATTCTCCTCTTGTCCAAACTATTTATCGTATAAACGAGAGGAATCTACATTTTGCGTAAGAAATTCGAGGTGTTTGGTCATCAACATCACTGCCCTCGGGCTGGGTAATGTAGATGTTTTAAACTGGCGGGTCTATATGGGGGTGGGATTGTTCAGAACTACATATGCTTCCAAGCTGCAGCTGCTTGTTTCGCAGTGCACTGCAGCTGCCTGCAAGTGTGATGATGAGGATTCAGCAACTGGAGGTACTGGATTACCTCAGCCTTTGATGTTTACAAAAGCTGCGCCTACCTGTCTAATCTTGCCTGTGCCAGGGAGGCCTGGTGAAATGACCAGTGTGCTGGCTGAGCACGACAAAAGTGGACATGTAGTCTATGTGCCTCCCAGGGAACGTTCCATACGGAGACAGTAGCCGCGTTAGTCACTTGGAGAGAAGTCGGCATGGAGCATGTAGTATTCAATCGCAACGCCATTTCTGTGTTGCATGGTCAATGCGAGGGTGTGAGGGTTACAATAAATGGTGCAAATGGCTCTAAGCAGTTTGGGAGTTAACAACTGAGGTCATCAGTCCCCTAGAACTTAGAACTACTTAAACCTAACTAACCTAAGGACATCACACACATCCATGCCTGAGGCAGGATTCGAACCTGTGACCGTAGCGGTCGCGCGGTTCCAGACTGAAGCGCCTAGAACCGCTCGACCACCCCGACCGGCCGTTACAATAAACTGGCAGTGTTGCATCAGAAAGACTCTACTTGATTCCCAGGTGTAGCGCCGCTTCCTTTGAACGCAAAGATGAAAATATGAAAATAGTACCCAAAATTCAATACAAGTCCCAAACCCAAGAACCAGATTTCATAAAAAAAAAGAAAACAAAGTCCCACTGTGATAGCATCACTTGAATAGTATCAAGTATACTGAAGAGAAACAATGTAAAAAGAAACAGCAATGAAATCCAGTATAAAGTAACTCAGTATTTTTGCATAAGAATGTAAAATAGAATCCCTTTTGTATCAAATTAAAGTAAAAGTAGATCACAAAGTAGTGTTCTTATAGAGCACGGAGTACAACAAGTGACCTCAAAGAATACTCCTTGTGAGTACTCTTTGAGGACACCACGGAATACAGATGATAAAGTTATACACTGTTAATGTGCTCCTAGCACTTGCTTGATCGTGTCGTAACTTAACGTGTGCTCTTGTACATAGGCGATACGAAATTGTTTTTACATTTTGGAGACTTGCGATGTGCTCGAAATTATTAAGCTTGAAATAGGTAGATCAGCTACCTTGAGTGTATCATTATGTAAAGTCAAGATAGGTAAGAATTGATATTTGTCTTTAATTGATTATTATTAATGGAAGACTAAACTTTGCCCCAAAGTGATAGACTATTAGTAATTTAACGGAAAAGGAAGTGAATTTTAGTATCGAATTGTATGAAAATACTTAGATTTCGTTAAAGCAACTGGTGAAATCTGGACCTTATTGCAGACACTTTGACTGAAATTTACGTAACAAATTCTACCCAGCTTAGGGAAAGATGACTTCTTTAAGACAATGACAGGATGCGCTTAGACTATAATAAACCAGCATAACGTGAATTTACCGTGTTTGAAATTTATTTCAAACCAAATAATATTACGTGCTTGCAAAACATTTTAGCAGTGCAAAGTGGTTCATATGGCTCTGAGCACTATGGGACTTAACATCTGAGGTTATTAGTCCTCTAGAACTTAGAACTACTTAAACCTAACTAACCTAAGGACATCACACACATCCATGCCCGAGGCAGGATTCGAACCTGCGACCGTAGCAGTCGCTCGGTTCCGGACTGAAGCGCTTAGAACCGCTCGGCCACCGCGGCCGCCTTTGGCAGGGCAACGATACAAATTAATAACAGAGTGCTGCATTTAGTCTTTGCCGATCTCAAAAAGTTATCATACTGATTCAGACTATTTAGCTTACGTAAACAGAAAACTTGAGTGGCGAAACTATTGCTGTATATAGACTGTAACCACGATTAGTGCAATAATAGCAGTTTGTATGCATCTACGTGTTGCTGTGCTCGTACACGTCGGGGAGCATATGATTACTTGAGTTGGCCGTTACAATTAATACGCACTCGGCGTGAATATAGTGCAGGACAGACTTATTTTGCAACATTCATCAGGCAATATACAGACATTCTACGGCTAGCTGATCGGGGCACGAACTTCATCGACGAAAATTTTCAATAGAAGGAGCGGTTACAAAGAAATGGCGCCCTATGTGGGGCCCGATTCCATTGAAAAACTAGGATACCACGTTTAGGACACAAGTAACAAAATTAGTGCCCATAAAGCGGGCCCAGATTCCATTATTACTTCAAGTAGGCGCCACCTTGAGCCCCCCCCCCCCCCCTCCGCCCCACCGCACACACACACACACACACACGACTACGCAGAGCTTCGAGTCGCTATCGGTGGGCGGGGGGGGGGGGGGGGGGGACGCAGTGCTGACAGAGCTATGACGACGCGCCGACTTCGAGTACGCGGAGGCCGCCGACTGCTGAGAGCGACGACTTCCGACGCCGTGAAGACTGGGGGGCACTGTTGCTGGCAAAGCTGACTGCGGGTCCGCCGTCTCAACTCAAATATCAATAGTAAGTAATAAACTGAACAACTCAGGTTAGTGAGTTCTAGTTAAATTTTCTTCATCATGGTCCAACACCAAAATCCTTGTACAATTATTTGTGTATATGTGTAACATTGTGTGTACAACCAGAAAGACAACTTCGAACTAAGCGTACAGAGAGATTTATTAAATTGGTATAACGTTAAGAAATGTCAAAGAGGACAAGAAACGGTAAATTAGAACACGAAAAAGACGAATCTGAAATCAGAGAAGAATTGGTAGAGGAAATGAGTCAAACTGTAGAGAACATTTTTTCTCTTGATACAGATAATGAGCCAAGAGAAAGAATGGATGACCTGAAAGTGTCCGCGACTTCCGAAGATGAGATTAAAAAAATTCAGGATGTTGTGTAGGCTCAAGTGACAGTAATTAATGATCAAAGATGAACTCCTGGCTTGACGAATGTTTCTTCCATGCAGCACTTCGATATGAGCGTGTTGTTCAGTTTCATGTCCCGTATGGAAGAACGTGATTCATGTCAAGCAGAAAGAGATAAGGCATTTAGACTTGAAATGGTGAAACGTGATAAAGAAAGAGAAGAATATCTGGCACAGATAGAGTTAGAAAGAGAGGAATATTTTAGAAAGAGGGAAGGGGAAAATATGAAATTTAAACAGGAAATTTTAGAATTACAGAAGGCTTGTGATCTGAGAAAAAATGTCGCTGTAGTAAAATCAATTCAAAATGCTGTAGTTCAGCAGGTTTCGGAATTGTCTGACAAAATGAATCAACTGGAGTTAAACAATAAGGTTTCTACTTGAAAAATCTAATCAACGGAAAAAGGAAATGTCTCTATGGATAGATGAAAAAATCAAAGGAGATAAAGAAGCAAGTAAATGACACTGTTGAACTTAAATTAAACTCAACTACTGGGACGAAATTAAACATAACCAATACAGAAGATATTGAATAACTGAAAGAGGAATTTCACGTGATTAAAAACCAAGTAAACAGCGAAATACCCAAGGATACGGAGAATTCAAGTCGTTTTAGTTGTGTTCTGAATGATTGCATCAAGGATTATAACCAAGATGTACGGGAATTTTCTGTCAGAAATCAACATCGTGACCGTAGTCTAGAGAAGAAAAGATATCATGAGTATAAAACTGTTGGAATCGATAGTGATGAACGCTCTTTACCTGAGTTTGAGCCATTCACTCAGAAAACTTCTTGTCATCCATTAAAATTGAAAACAGCGTATTTAAAAGTAGACAGTTTCTGGTATTCTCATCCGAAAAGAACACAACCCACCACAAAATTTTCATTAACAGTTTCAAGAGAATATTTCCTAAGGTATGGACCAAGTATGATAAAATTCAATTTATAGTTTCAAAGATTGTTGGTGAGGCAATGCTCTGGGCGAGTGAAGTTAGTGAAACATGTAGGACATGTCATGAATTTGAGAAATTATTTTCGGTTAAGTACTGGTCCACGAGCAAGCAAGAGCGTTTAAGTAAGGAGGTGTACAATCCCGAGTTTTATAACCCGAATAAAGGAACCTTACGGTCGTACTTTGAAAAGTACATTAATAAAATTCGGTATTGGACCGAACGTATATCCCAATGTGAAGTTATTCAGATCCTAAAAACCTGGCTTCCGATTAACCTTCTGGAAATGCTTGTTCATGCATCCGACAATGATTCTGAACAATTTCTGTCCACGATTGATTCGATAGATATCATCCAAGAGGATTTCCGTCAGTTAAACGGCAGAGATGCGCGTTACAACAACGACAACGGACATAATAATAGTAATAACCACTCCCTGTCTAACAGCAGCAATCATCGACAATCGAATAACAGAGATTCACAAAGTAGACAGAACTTCAATAATCAAAACTTTCATAACCGAAATTCCAACAACCAAAACAATAGAAATGCATACAGCCAGAGACCGGCTTCACGCACCGGATGTAAATAAGACAGTTTTGGCGAGGCTAACGTTCAAAATCGAAAGAGAAAATTCAGTGACACAAGGCAATATTCTAACCCGGAACAAAACAATCCTGAGAATCGAAATCAGTCATATCAGTGGGTTCCAACAAGTTCTCGTTGGAACAACCAAATGAACCAAACCAGCATACTGAACGTTTCGCGTCAAAACACTTCTTCAGCGATTCCGTTAGGAAACGGTGCAGCTGATGTTCGGAATACAATGTACAACCCACAGAATCACAACGTCCATGTCGTGAAAACAGTAGAGGAGCCACGTCATGAACCAAATAACGCAACAAACTAGAACCACCCAATCCTAGACTTCTGGGGGTGGCTGGTGCACTTAAGGGAGGTTAACATAATCAACCTGTGTGTTTACTAAGATACAATTCTGGAATGGACATTAGAGATGAATTACTGAATGAGGCAACTTCGCACCAACCTGAATCCAAAGAATACGTGCAAGCTGTAATAGCTGGAGATATAAATGGTATACCTGTACACGTTCTTATAGACACAGGAGCTATCACTAATGTGATGTCGTTTGACCTGTTTAAATGTATTAGTAAAATAGAAAAAGAACTTTCCGTAGGTTTCGGCACGGGTATTCAACCGATTAAAGCTCAAGTGCTGGCGGAATTAATCATACAGGAGGAAAAACTTAAGGGTACCTACCTGGTAGTCAAGAATTTATCCGTACTGTGCGTTTGGGGATGGGACTATTTAGTCGAAAACCAGGCAGTCATTGACTTACAGAAAGGGTTTTAAATACAACCAAAGGGATCGCTGAATCGTCTTTGTTAAGGGAAACAAGGATTCTCGACAAATACTGTCGGAATCTGCCATTATTATGTAATTATAATAATGTAATGTCAACCGACACGATTAGTTTGCCTGTAGTCGATTCCAATTCAGGTCTCGAGCAAGTTATCAAAGACAAAATAACCGAGTCTGAATATTTGTCAAGTGTACAGAGACAGGAGCTATCAAATTTACTAACTGAAGACACACTAGTTTTTGAAAACAATCCTGGTGTCATCAAAGGGTTTACGTATAAGATGTGTGTGCAGCCTCATGAAACATATTGCAAAACAACTTACTCGATACCCTGGTCCAAACAAGAATCCATTAGACTAGAAATTTAGGGAATGTTGAAGTGGGACATAATAGAACCGTCCAACTCTGAGTATAGCATCCCACTCCTAGCTGTTGTGAAAGCTAACGGTGATATGAGACTTGTGCTTGAAGCCAGAAACATTAAGAAAATTTTAATACCTATTCGGATGAGGCCAGAGAACTTAGACAAACTACTGCAGCGGTTCTTTGACGTAAAATATTTGACCTCCATTGACCTTCGTCCTCCTATTGGCAGGTTAAGTTGGACGAAGAGTCTCGGAAATATATAGTTTTCATTTTCATGGGAAGAAATTTTCACTTCAAAGTCATGGCATTCGGTCTCAGTATTAGTGGCGGAGTTTTTATTTCTGCATTAGATACAGTTTTAGGCCCGGACTTGTTAACCGAGGTAACCTTATATGTCGATGACCTCCTTGTGGCAACCAACACCTGGGAGTGTCATATAGAACTGTTACATCAAGTGTTCCGTGTTTTTCAAGATTACAGAGTAACTGTAAACCTTTCTAAGCCCAAATTTGGAAAAGAAAGAATTAAGTTTCTCAGGCATATTATCTCTCCCTTGGATATTACACCTAACCTTAGAAAGATGGAAGCTCTAAGTGATTTTCCATACCCGTGCACTTGTAAACAACTACAGTCTTTTCCCGGTTTAGTGTCTTTCTTCAGGAAATTCCTGCCTGATCAGATGCTAAACCAGGATTGTTTACTTAACCTGTTGAGCAAGAACGTTTGATGACAATGACAGCTGAATGTCGCGAAGCATTTAACAGAATACGAAACGCTTTGCTGAACACACAGATATTACACCACCCACGAATGGATAAGCAATTTTACATAGCCACAGATGCTTCAGACACTGGTCTGGGAGCAACCCTTTTTCAAATGGATATTCCAAATGACATTAGTACTATCAAAACTATAAGTTTTGCCAGTCGTACCCTCACAAACTGTGAGAGAGCTTATACCACTACGGAATTAGAAGTATTACCTTTGGACTGGTCGTTAAAGAAATTTAGGTGTTTTGTATATGGAAAACCAATAATAGTGTATTGCGACCACCAAGCTGTGACTTTTTTGATGACATGTAGATTGTTGCACGCACAGCTAACCAAATGGGCATTACTCTTGCTGGAATATTTGTTGGACATACGACATATTCGTGGCCAGGATAATGTTATTGCTGATACTCTCCTTAGGTTACCACGTGGTATCGTTGGAACAAAAGTGACAATTTTCGAGTTATGTTGATACAGAACTCTCCGTTTGAAAAAGACATGTGCAAAAACATTACTAAACTTCAGGAAAAAGATTCTAAATGGAAAATTGTCAGACAATCACTAATAGGAAACAAAAGTACAACAGTAGCTGTTATAACACGAAATATTGCCTGCGAGACAATATTTTGTTCTACAAAAACAGTGACTTTTTCCAACAGTGGAAGTTTTGCATTCCCTTAGATTATTTGTACAAATTTCTGTGGCATACAAATATCTCTTGGGAACATGCAGGTGGGTATAAATGTGCTAAACTCATAACGGCATACACACATTATCTAAATTTAAAACATATTGCACAAAGGATTTTAAAAACTTGTGTAATTTGCCAAAAAGCTAAACCGATCAATTATTCGACGCAAACAGAATTGCGACCTATTGTAGTCGACAATGTTCTTGATCTAATTTCGTGTGACATAATGGGTCCTTTGTCAGCATCAAAGGGCAATTTTAAATATGTGCTTGCATTTTACAATCTGTTTAGCAAATACGTAAAAGTGTATCCATTAAAATCACTGAGGATAAAGCCGATGTTGAGGATTCCTAAAGAGAAATACATAGTTCAAGTGGGAAAACAGAGAGCCTTGTTGACGGACAATGCTTCGTAAATATCATGTAGATCCTGGGAAAAGCGTCTGCGCGAAATAGGCATTAGTCACACCCAGATTTCTCGTTTCAACCCAAAACGTAGTCCAATTGAGCGCGATTCATGAGAACGTACATGTCCAGTCAGCACTATCGCTGGATAGAGTATCTGCAAAAATTCGAGGAAGTGTATAATCAGTTACCTCATTCATCTATCGGTTTTACTCCTTACAATATCTTGTTTGGTATTAGTCAAATGGACAAATGGAATGAAAACCTAATAAAATTCAGTAACCCATTACCTGTAGATACATCTGTCCTATTTAACAAAGTGGGCGCTGTGCTTCAGCATCACGCAAACTTCAGAAAAACGTATTATGATATACATCTAATTAAACCTGTTACTCACAGAGTTGGAGAACATATCCTATTAAGATCTCATCCTAAATCCTCCGCCATAAAGAAGTTAAACAAGAAATGACAATGAAAATATGAAGGTCCATTCAAAATAGTTATAATACCGCATCCTGGAAGTTACGTTTTATTGAATTGTAAAGGAAAGAACAAAGAAATCCACGAAGAAATATTTGTAATTTTAATATATTATTTTGCCCTGTGAACTAAATTGATGATGTATAAGTAAGTAATTTTACCTGGGGACTTCTCTATCGGAGAGAAATTATGGGGAAGAAGATCTTCAGTAATATTGACAGATAAAATAGCCTATTCTGAAAACCTTTGAATATACTATTGAGAATCTAACGATGGACTAAGAACCCACAACCTGAGAATATTATAAACTGTTGTTGCGCACCTATAGCAGAAAATTCGTGTGCTTAACAACTTTGTGAAAAGAAGAGAAGCAAGAAACTTGAGCTTGATTGTAAAGAGATTTCACAATTTGTGGAATAAGACATTCTATAATGAATAATACTTAAACTGTTTACATTTTCTGTACTTTAATTACAGATTTGATTATTTAGCGTAAGGGAAAGAACTGAAGTCATAGTTGCATTCTGCAACAAGAATGAGAGCTAGAATATAGATCAGCAGTTAAAATTGATTTCAATTTGAATATTTGCTATTAGGATAAGGCTATATTTTGTACTTAGAATAAGTAAAGTGAAGTACTTTCCTTTTTCAGAGCCAGAAGGGCATTAACTTTGCATTTTCAATTAAGTGTCAAAAAACTAATTTCGTATGTTGCACGATGTGCTGGTTTAGAACTTTCAGTCTATTACGCAAGTATAATTATCTCACAAAATACTATGAAACTATTTAAGCAATAATAGACTCAAGAAATTAAAGATGGAAGAACTTCATAAGAAAGAGACTTTTGTGAATAATAATTACATGTAATTGACTATTCGTAACAGGAAATTACTTGTAGCCAAGTTCGTAGAGACAGGAAATGGTACAATGATTTCCGTGTTACTATTCTACCACGAAGGAACTGCAGGGATAGATAAATTTTGAACACGATAGCTGACTAAGCTGAGTTGTTTCACGTAAAGGTAACTGAACTTTAACAGTGTTAAACCTGAATGAAAAGTGTTTCGTGTGGTTTCGTGTGACGAAATAGTATTAGGCGAACCTCTAAATACAAGTCGCTGGAAATAGTTACTTTCTCTTAAACTTGGTCAAAGACAAGTAAAGATGATGTACTGCTACAAGAATTCTAGTACGAACTTACAAACTTGAAAAGCTGAACCAAAGTATCCTTTGATAGACTTAAATGAGCAAACCACATAAATGCTGCCAATAATGAGTGCCAATGTCGTCACGGCTCGCCAAACACAAGCTTTGAAGAAGGCAAAACCGATGGGGAGCGCATACGTTAGCGGCCGTTCACAGAAAAAGAATATCGCTTTTACCTGACTGTGGCAGTACCAGCTGATGAGCGGATCCGAGACTTCGAGTAGCCTGTCTACTTACAACTGCAGTCACTGTTCGTCAAGAAGATGACATCACTATGGGAGACCTTGAGCCGTCTGTCATCACCCGCAGATACTATTCTTCAAGAATATCCCATCGCCATCAAGGAAGATGTTTAGTAGCCTAACTTCATACTCAACTAACGTTCTCCAAAAAGATGTCGTCATCGGAGAATAATCTGAAATGAATACCAATAAATACTATGACAGCTCCTCAAGAACATGATCCACCTTGAAGCAACAGACGAATAATTAGCAAAATAATGCAAAAATCTGACGAAGCGAACCACTAATTTCATGAGCTTCGTCAAGATCAAGAACGATGCAACCAGGACGCGACTGCTCCACATCGAAGAAACCATTGATGTAACCACCAACAGAAGATGAAGTATACGCAGCTAGTCAACTAAGAAAACAAGCAGATGACATAAGAAAATAAACATAGGCGAGACTTCTGAAGCAGCCACAGATAGAAGAACTTAGGGCAACAGTTAACAATAATGCTCAATCCTTCTGCGTCTGGTTGGCAATTATTCAAGACAGGCGAGTTGAAAACTTACCGATGTCTGCTGCTCTACCAGTTAGCAAGCAGCAGCAAACAAGATTCTGCAGCTTCTGCCGCTCGCCAACAAGTAGGCGGCAGATGAACCAAGAACAGCCTGATCCTGCTACTAGCCTGTTCAAGAGGTAGCAGATGAGAAGATAGCATCCTGCTACTAGCCTATTCAAGAGGTAGCAGAGGAAAAGATTGCACGTCACCTGGGGTTCCTGTTGCCTAGTCACCCGAGAGGCAGCAGAGGTAGCGGATGATCAGATTGTGATCCCAGCCTGCACAGTCTGGTCAATCTCTCATGCGAGTACAACGACCCGATGGGGAGCTGAGCGCTGATTGCAGACGGTAATACAGGACTTACTGTCTGTCTACTCTTCGCACAAGAGAGAAGACTACGAAACTGGTTATTGTACACACTTTGTAACATCATAATTATGTGTAGTTTAATTAATTTAATAACGACATTTTTAGAGTTGGCAAGTAACATAGGACATTCTTATATTACTTTATCATAGTTGGAATTATTTAAGACCTGAATTACTTAGTGGGCACTTTCCTTAAGCCCGAAGTACTTTAGCACTGAGGTAATTATGGAATGAGAATTTAAACAGGCAAAATTCTTAGGTCTTTGTAACATTAATTGTGAAATACCTAAGTAACTAATCCTAGAAAATTTGAAATTTATAAATGGGAAATCCTGCTAGACCCATAGGCTAAAATTCTTGACAAATACCAATGTATTTTTTAGCAATGTGTCTATATAGTACTAGGGAGGTAACTCACACAGTCGAATCATCAACGCACCCCACAGTAAAAAGAGGTTGGCGCTGATAATCGTCTGGGGGGGGGGGGGGGGCGCATGTAACGCCGTTTCTTTCGAAAGCAAATACAAAAATAGTACCCAAAACCCAATACAAGCCCCAAAACCAAGAACCAGATTTCATAAAAAAAGAAAACAAAGTCCCACTGTGATAGCATCACTTGAATAGTAGCAAGTATACTGAAGAGAAACAATGTAAAAAGAAATAGAAAAGAAATCCAGTACAAAGCAACTCAGTATTTTTGCAAAAGAAAGTAAAATAGAATCCCTTATGTATCAAATTAAAGTAAAAGTAGATCACAAAGTAGTGTACTTATAGAACATGGAGTAGAATAAGTGACCTCAAAAAATACTCCTTGTGAGTATTCTTTGAGGATACTGCGGAATACGGTTATACTCTGTTTATGTGCTTCTAGGGCTTGCTTGATCGTGTCGTAGCTTAACGTGTGCTCTTGTACATAGGCGATACGAAATTGTTTTTACATTTTGGAGGCTTGCGATCTGCTAGAAATTATTAAGCTTGAAATAGGTAGATCGGCTACCTTGAGCATACGATTACGTAAAGTCAGGATTATTGATTATTATCAATGAAAGACTGAACTTTGCCCCAAAGTGACAGACTGTTAGTAATTTAACGGAAAAGGAAGTGGATATTAGTATCGAATTGTGGGAAAAGACTTAGATTTCGTTAAAGCAACTGATGAAATCTGGATCTTATTGCAGGCACTTTGACTGAAATTTACGTAACTAATTCCGCCCAGCTTAGGGAAAGGTTACTTCTTTAAGACAACGGTAGGATGTGCTTAGACTATAATAAACCAACATAACGTGATGTACCGTGTCTGACATTTATTTGAAACCAAATAATATTACGTGCTTGCGAAACATTTTATCAGTGCAACGATACAGATTCATAACAGAGCGCTGCTTAGATATATCTATTCTTTGTCGCTCTAAAAAAAGTTATCGTACTGATTCAGACTATTTAGTTTACGTAAACTGAAAACTTTAGTGGAGAAATTGTTGCTGTATATAGACTGTAACCATGATTAGTGCAATAATAGCAGTTTGTATGCATCTATGTGTTGCTGTGCCCGCACACGTCGGGGAGCATAGACTATTTGAGCTGGCTAGTATAATTAATACGCACTCGGCGTGAATATACTGCAGCAGGACAGGCTTCTTTTGTAACGTTCCTTATCAGACATTCTACTCCTAGCTGGTCAGCGCACGAACTTCATCAACGAAAATTTTCAATGGAAGGAATGGTTACACAGGGAGCGTTCCGTAGGGTTACAATAAACTAGCAGCGCTGGATCGGAAAGACATACTTAGTCAATACGAAGGTGCGAGAGTCACAATAAACTTGCGTGGTTGTATCACAAAGACCCTATTTGAGTCCCTGGGGACGTCCCACACGGAGACCATAGCCGTGTTAGTCGCTTGGAGAGAAGTTCGCATGGAGCCTGTAGTATTCAATTGCGACACTATTTATGTGTTGCATGGTCAATGTGAGGGTGCGAGGGCTACAATAAATTGGAAGTGTTGCATCGGAATGACTCTACTCTACTTGACTCCCACGGGACGTTACTTACAGGACTGTAGCCGTGTTAGTCGCTTGGAGAGAAGTCAGCGCAGAGCCTGTAATATTCACTTGCGACGCAATTTGTGTGTTGCATGGTCAATGTGAGGGTGCGAGTGCTGCAATAAACTGGCAATAATGCATCGGAAAGATGCTACTTGACTCCCAGGGGACGTTCGATATGGACACTACAGAGGAGTCAGTCACTTGGAGATAAGTCGGCATGGTAACTGGTGAGGGTGCGAGGGTTACAATAAACTAGCAGCGCTGCATCGGAAAGACATACTTAGTCAATACAAGGGTGCGAGAGTTGCAATAAACTTGCCTGGTTGCATCACAAAGACCCTATTTGACTCCCTGGGGACGTCCCACACGCAGACCATAGCCGTGTTAGTCGCTTGGAGAGAAGTTGGCATGGAGCCTGTAGTATTCAATTGCGACACTATTTTTGTGTTGCATGGTCAATGTGAGGGTGCGAGGGCTATAATAAACTGGAAGTGTTGCATCGGAATGACTCCACTTGACTCCCACGGGACGTTACCTAAGGGACTGTAGCCGTGTTAGTCGCTTGGAGAGAAGTCAGCGTAGAGCCTGTAATATTCACTTGCGACGCAATTCATGTGTGTTGCATCGTCAATGTGAGGGCACGAGGGTTACCATAAACAGGCAGTGTTGCATTGGGAAAAACGCTACTTGACTCCCACAGGTTGTTCCATACGGAGGCTGTAGCCCAATTAGGTGCTTGGAGAGAAGTCTGAATGGAGCTTGTAGTATTCAATCGCGACGCAATTTTTGTGTAGCATGGTTAATTTGAAGGTGTGGGGGTTACAATAAACTGGCAGTACTGCATTGGAAAGATGCTACTCAACTCCTATGGGTCGTTCCATATGGAGGCTGTAGCCGCTTTAGTCGCTTGAAAAGAAGTCAGCATGGAGCCTGTAGTATTCAATCACGACACAATTTCTATGTTGCTTGGTAAATGAGAGCTTGCGAGGGTTACAACAAACTGATAGTGTTGCATCAGAGGGAGCAACTTGACTACCGGGGGCTTTCCAGACACATACTGTAGCCAAGTTAGTTGCTTGGAGAGAAGCCAGCATGCAGCCTGTAGTATTTAATTGCGACACAGTTTGTGTGTTCTGTCGTCATTGTGAGGGTTTCGAGGGTTACAGTAAACTGGCAGTACTGCATTGGAAAGACGGTATTCAACTCCCATGGGTCGTTCCATATAGAGGCTGTAGCACCATTAGTTGGTTTGAGAGAAGTCTGCATGGATCTTGTAGTATTCAATCGCGACGCAATTTATGTGTTGCATGGTCAATGTGCGATTGCTGCAATAAACTGGCAGTGAAGCAACAGCAAGACTCCCACACTTCGTTTCATACGGAGGCTGTAGCCGTGTTAGTCGCTTGGAGAGAAGTCGACATTTAGCCTTTAGAATTCAATCGTGAGGCAATTCCTGTTTTTCACGGTCAATATGAGGAAGCTATGCTTACAGTAGACTTTCAGTACTGGATCGGAAAGTCGCTACTTGACTCCCTCGGGATGTTACATACGGAGAGTACATCCGCGTTAGTGTCTTGCAGTGAAGTCGACATGTGGCCTGGAGTATTTAATCGCCACGCAATTACTGTATTGCATTGACAATGTGAGTGTGTGAAGGTTACAATAAATTGGCAGTGTTGCATCAGAAAGACGCTACTTGACTCCCAGGCGACGTTCCATAGAGAGACTGTAGCCGCGTTAGTCGCTTTGATAGAAGTCAGCATGGAGCTTTAGTAATTAATCGTGACGCAATTTATGGAATGCATGGTCAATGTGAGGATGGGAGGGTTACAATACACTGCCAGTGTTTCATCCGCAAGACGCCACTTGACTCCCAGGGGACTTTCCTTCCGGAGACCGTAGCCAAGTTATTCGTTTGGAGAGAAATTGACATGGAACCTGTGGTATTCAATTGCGGAACAACTTCTGTGTTGCATGTTCAATCTGAAGGTGCGAGGGTTACAATGAACAGCCAGTGTTGCAGTGGAAACAAGCTATTTGGCGTGCTGGGGACGTTCCATATGGAGACTGTAACCTCGTTAGACACTTGGAGAAATGGCGGCATGGAGCCACTAGTAGTCAATCGCGACGCAGTTTCTTTGTTGCATGTTCAATGTGAGTGTGTGAGGGTAACAATAAAATGCCATTGTTGCATCAGAATGACGCTACTTGACTGCCAGGGGACTTTCCCTACCGAGACTGTAGCCGCGTTAGTGTCTTGGAGAGAAGTCGTGATTGAGCCCGTAGTTTTTTTATCCCGACGCAATTTGTGTGTTGCAACGTCAATCTGAGTGGTCGAGGCTGTAAGTAAACTGGAAATAGTGGATTGGAAACAAGCTACTTCACTCCCAGGAAAAGCTACGTACGGTGACCATAGCCGCTTTCGATGCTTGGAGAGAAGTCGGCATGGAGCCCTTAGTATTCAATCTGGACTCAATTCCTGTGTTGCATTGTCAATGTGAGTTTGTGAGGGTTACAATAAACCGGAAGTGTTGCATCGGAAAGTTGCTACTTGACTACCATGCTACGTTCCATTCGGAGATTGTTGCCGTGTAGTCGCTTGGGAGGAAGACGACATGGTGCCTGTAGTAGTCAGTTGCGACACATTTTCTGTATAGCATCATCAATGAGATGCTGTGATGGTCGCAAAAATCTGGCAGTGTTGCATCGGAAAGACGCTACTTGACTCCAACAGATCCTTCCACATGGAGAGTGAAGCCGCGTTAGTCGCTTGGAGAGAGGTCATCATGGAGCCTATAATATTCAGTTGCAACGCAATTTCTATGTTGCATTGTGGAACTGTGGTTTGGAGGGTTACAATAAACTTTCAGTACTGCATCGGAAAGACGCTATTTGACTCTAACGGGACATTCCATACAGTCACTGTAGCCGATTTAGTCGCTTGGAGAGATGTCGGCATAAAGCCTGTAATATTCAACCATGAGGCAATTCTGTGTTGCATGGTCAGTTTGAGGGTGCGAGGGTTACAAAAATCTGGCAGGATTGCACCGGAAAGACGTATTCAATCGTGGCGCAATTTGTGTATTGTATGGTCAATGTGAGGGTGCGAGGATTACAATAAATTGGCAGTGTTGTATTGGCAACAGGCTGCTTGATTCCCAGTGGATATTCCTTGCAGAGACTGTAACAGCGTTAGTCGCTTTTAGAGAAGTCGGCATGGAGCCTGTAGTATTCAAACGTGACGCAATTGCTATGTTTCATGGTCAGTGTGTGGGTGTGACGGTTACAATAAACTGGCAGTACTACATTGGAATGACGCTAATTGGCTCCAACGAGACGTTCCAGATGGTGACTGTAGCCGTGTTAGTCGCTTGGAGAGTAGTCGGCATGGAGCGTGTAGTATTCAATCGCGAAGCAATTTCTGTGTTGCTTGGTCAATGTGAGGGTGCAAGAGATACAATACACTGTCAGTGTTGCATCGGATACGAGGTACTTGACCCCAGTGGACTTTGCATACTGAACTTTGGCCGCGTTGTCGCTTGGAGATTAGTCGTAATTTCTGTGTTGGTCAATGTGTAGGTGCAGGGGTTGCAATAAACTGGCGGTGTTACATCGGAAATACCTTACTTATCTCGTTGGGGACTTTACCTATGGAGACTGTAGCCCTGTTAGAAGTTTGGAGAGAAGTCTGCATAGAGCATGTAGTATTCAACCTCAGCGCTATTTCCGTGTTGCATGCTCAATGTGAGGGTGCGAGGGTTACAATAAAAATGCAGTGTTCGATTGGAAACAAGCTACTTGACTAACACTGGACACATGTTCCATATGGAGACAGTAGCCGTAGTCGTTTATAGGGAAGTCGGAATGGTATTACTCGCTTGGAGAGAAGTATGCATGGACCCTGTAGTATTCAATCTCGACGCTATTTCTCTGTTGCATGCTCAGTGTGAGGGTGTAAGGGTTACAATAAATTGGCAGTGTTGCATCGCGAAGAGGCTACTTCATTCAGAGTGGAATTTACATACGGAGGCTATTGCTGCATTGTCACTTGGAGAGTAGTTGGAATGGAGCCTGTAGTAATCAATCGCAATGCAATTTCTGTGTTGCATGGTCAATGTGTAGGTGCGAGCATTACAATAAACTGGCAGGAATGCTTCGTATAGACCAGGGTCGGGCAGGAATCCTGCACATGTGCGGTGCACTTGCACGCGTGCAGTTAACAGGTGTTCCGCGTGCACACAGGGGCAAGCTGGCCACCCGCTTATTTCCCATCCCCACCATACCTTCTGTCCGCTCCTTCCTCTGTAATGCGTTTTGTTTCCTAGCTTGCTTTATTGAGTGAATTAATAAGGTTAGTAGGAGTGCTTGAAGGAAATCATGGTTTGAAAGAGTACCTATTACCTACGATACGTTTTATTTAATTATCACAGGTGGAGTATACAATACGTTTAATATCTGGAACAAAATTTCTACATACAGGCAAACACAAACTGTTACGTAAATTTTCATCACTGATGTTTGCTCTTAACCGAGACTTATTAATTCAGCAAATGGTTTTCCAGCTCTCGCTATATTAAGCGCAGTCTTATAACTTGCACATACAGCTGGGCTATTATTGTTGTCGTCCTGAAAACTTGAAAACAGTGCTCCATAAAATTTTCAATCAGTTAGATGAGAGACATGACGAGAGAAAGTCGCAGATCTCTCGTGACAACAGCAACTACGAGAAATTCAAATGGCTCTGAGAACTATGGGACTTAACTGCTGTGGTCATCAGTCCCCTAGAACTTAGAACTACTTAAACCTAACTAGCCTAAGGACATCACACACATCCATGCCTGAGGCAGGATTCGAACCTGCGACCATAGCGGTCGCGCGGTTCCAGACTGTAGTGCCTAGAACCAATCGGCCACTCCGGCCGGCCAACTACGACAGATTCATCTGGTATCGTCAGATCGCTCTTCTTAAACTCAGTCAGTTCCCCATCCGCTCAGAATCCGACAATAAATTGTACTCGTCCTTGTGAAATTTATTATAATGGCCTTCAATACTAAACTTCCGTTGACCAGCGAGAATGCTGCCACATATTAAACATTTCGAATTTTCACGTTTTTGCACAAAGAAAAAATGATTCTCCCATTACCTTTTAAAAGACAGCAAATCTCCACTTCTCCGTTTCTTGAAATACAACGTTTACTACATAGTGCTCGCTTCGCATCAACGTCCGCAGCTTAGCCTGGCACTACACTGCCGCAACCTGCCGGCGTCGCCACAGCCCCGGTCGACGCCTGCTCGCGAGCAGCACACGTGCAGCGCTGTGCGCTCATGAGCCGCGTGCAACTTTTGCCCGCCCCTGGTATAGACGCTACTTGACTACCAGGGGAAAATTCATACAGAGACGGTATCTGTGTTAGTCTCTTGGAGAGAAGTAGGCATGGAGCCTGTAGTATTAATTCGCGAAGCTACTTTTTAGTTGCATGGTCAATGTGATGGAGAGAGGGTTACATGAAGATTGCAGTGTCGCATCGGAAAGAGGTTACTCGACTAGCAGGGAACGTTCCATACAGGGACTGCAGCCGCGTTAGTCGTTTGGAGAGAACTCGGCATGGAGCCTGTAGTATTCAATCGCTACTGAATTTCTGTGCTGCATGGTGAATGGGTTACAACGGTTACAAGAAACTTGCATTGTTGCATTGGAAAGACGCTACTTGACTCCTAGGGGATGATCCATTCCGAGACAGTAGCCGGGTTAGTCGCTTGGAAAGAAGGCAGCATGGAGAGTGTAGGAATCAATCGCGACTCAATTTCTGTGTTGCATGGTCAATGTGAGGGTGTGAGGGTTACAAGAAACTGGCAGTGTCTCATTGGAACGACGCTACTCGCTTGCCAGGAGACGTTCCATACGGAGACAGCACCTGCTTAAGTCGGTTGGAGAATATTCCGAGTGGAGACTGTAGTATTCAATCGCGAAGCAATTTCTGTGTTGCAAGGCCAATGTGAGCGTGCGAAGGTTACGATAAACTGGCAGTGTTGCATCGGGAAGAAGCTACTTGTCTCCCAGGGGATGTAAAATCCGGAGACTGTACTGCGTTAATCGCTGGAGAGAGGTTGTCATGGAGCCTGTAGTATTCAATCACGATGCAATTTCTGTGTTGCAACTTCAGTGCTAGGTTGCGAGGGTTAAAATAAAGCGACAGAGTTGCATCAGAAAGAAGCTACATGAGTCTCATGGGACGTTCCATACGGAGACTGTAGCCACGTTAGTCGCCGGGTAGGATTCGGTATGGAGGCTGTAGTTTTCAATCTCGACGCAATTTCTATGTTGCATGGTCAATGTGAGGGTGTGAGGGTTACAATGAACAGCCAGTGTTGCGTCGGAAACAAGCTACTAGACTCCCAGAAGACGTTCTGAATGGACACTGTAGCCGCATCAATCGCTTGGAGAGAAGTCGGCATAGAGCTAGTAGTATTCAATCACGAAGCAATTTCAGTGTTGCATGGTCAATGTTTATTTGTGAGGATTGAAATAAAGTGGCAGAGTTGTATCGGAAACAAGCTACTTGACTCCCAAGTGACGTTCCAGACGGTGACTCTAACCGTGTTAGTCGCTAACCGAGAAGTCGACATGGAGCCTGTAGTAGTGAATCGCGACGCAATCTCTGTGTTGCATGGTCAATGTGTGTATGCAAAGGGTTACAATAAACTGCCAGTATTGAATCGGAAACAAGCTACTTGACTCCCAGAGAACGTTCAATACGGAGACTGTAGCCGCGTCAGCTGCTTGGGGAGAAGTCGGCATGGAGCCTATACTATTTAATCATGAAGAAATTTCTGTGGTCCATGGACAATGTTAGGGTGCGAGGGTTAAAATAAAGTGGCAGAGTTGCATCGCAAAGACGCTACTTGACTCCCAGGAGAGGGTCCGTACAGACACTGTTGCCATTTCAGTCGCTTGGAGAGAAAACGAAATGGAGACTGTAGTATTCAATAGGGGCGCAATTTCTGTGTTACATGGCTAATTTAAGGGTCCTAACGTTAAAATTAAGACCAGAGTTGCATTGGAAAGACGCTACATGAGACTCAGAGGATCTTCCATACAGTTTCAATAGCCACATCAGTCGCCTGGAGAGAAGTAGGCATGTACACTGTAGTTTTCAAAAGCTGCGCAATTTCTGTGTAACATGGTTAATGTTAGGGTGCGAGGATTAAAATAAAGCAGGAAAGTTGCATCGCAAAGACGCTCCTTGACTCCCAGTGGACGTTCCATATGGAGACTGTAGCCATTTTAAGAGCCTGGGAAAGTCGACATGTTGCCTGTAGTTTTCAACTGCGACGTAATTTCTGTATTGCGTGCTGAATGTGAGGGTGTGAGGGTCACAATAACCTGGCAGCGTTGCATCAGAAACAAGCTACTTGACTCCCAGAGGACTTTCCATTTGTAGACTGTAGCCGCATTAGTCGCTTGGAGAGAAGTCGGCATGGAGCCTGTAGTATTCAATCACGAAAAAGTTCCTGTGTTGCATTGTCATTGTTATGGTGCGAGGGTTAAAATAAAGTGGCAGAGCTGAATGGGAAAGAAGCTACTTGTGTCTCAGGCTACGTTCGATACGGAGATTGTAGCCATTAGACGCCTCGAGAGAAGTCGGCATACAGACCGTAGTTTTCAAGTGCGATGCAATTTCTGAGTTGCATGGGCAATGTAACGATGCGACTGTTATAATAAACTGGCAGTGTAGGGTCGGAAACAAGCTACTTGATTTCCAAAGGGCGTTTCATACAGAGACTGTCGCCGCCTTGTCGCTTGTAGGGAATCCGTCATGGACCCTGTAGTATTAAGTCACGAAGCAATTTCTGTGTTCCATGTTCTATGTTATGGTGCGATGGAGGGTTCAATTAAGACTTTCCATACTGAGACTGTAGCCACATTAGTCGTCTGGTGAAAAGTCTGCGTGGAGCCTCTAGTTTTAAATCGTGACGCAATTTCTGTGTCGCATGGTCAATACGAGGGTCCGAACGTTAAAATTAAGAACAGACTTGCATCGGAAAGATGCTACATGAGACTCAGAGGACGTTCCACACGGATTCAATAGCCTCGTCAGTCGCCTGGAGAGAAGTCGGCATGTAGCCTGTAGATTTCAATGGCGACGTAGTTTCTGTGCTGCATGGTCAATATGAGAGTCCGAGAGTCCAATAAACTGGTAGTGTTGCATCTGATAGACCCTACTTGACTCAATCGTGAAGCAATTTCTGTGTTGCATGGTCAATGTTAGAATACGTGGGTTACAATAAACTGACAGTGTTGCACCAGATAGACGCTACTTCCCTCCCATGGGACGTTCCATACAGTGACTGTAGCAACGTTATTCGCTTAGAGAGAGGTCGTCATGGAGCCTATAGAATTGCATCATGATCAATTTCAGAGCTGCATCTTCAATTTTTGGGTACGAGGGTTAAAAATAAAGTACCAGAGAAGATCGGGACGACGCTAGCCGAAACTCATGAGACTTTCCATACGGCGACTGTAGCCGTTAGTCGCCTGGAGAAAAGTCGCCATCGAGACTGTAATTTTCAATAGAGATGCAATTTCTCTGTTGGATGGTGAATGTTAGGATACAAAGTTTTAAATCAAGTGGCAGAGCTGCATCGGAAACACGCTACTTGACTATTAGGCAACGTTCCATTCGGAGACTGTAGCCACGTTAAGAGCCTGGGGAAGAGTCGACATGGAACATGTAGTTTTCAACCGCGACGCTACTGGTGTCTCAGGCTACGTTCGATACGGAGACTGTAGCCGTTAGTAGCCTTGCGAAAAGTCCACATGGAGACTGTAGTTATCAACCAGTATGCAATTTCTGTGCTTCATTTTCAATGTTAGGTTGTGAGGGTTAAAATAAATTGGCAGAGGTGAATCGGAAAGGGGCAACTTGTGTCTCAGGCTATGTTCGATACGGAGACTGTAGCCATTAGACGCCTTGAGATAAGTCGGCATAGAGACTGTAGTTTTCAAGTGCTATGCAATTTCTCTTTTGCATGATCAATGATGGGGTGCAAGGTTAAAATAAAATGGAAGAGATGAATCGGAGAGGCGCTACTTGTGTCTCAGGCTACGTTCAATACGGAGTGAAGCCATTAGACGCGTTGAGATAAGTCAGCATAGAGACTGTAGTTTTCAATTGCGATACAATTTCTGTGTTGCATGATCAATGGTGGGGTGCGAAGGCTAAAATAAAATGGAAGAGACGAATCGGAAAAGCGCTACTTGTGTCTCAGGCTACGTTCAATACAGAGTGTAGCCATTAGACGCTTTGAGATAAATCAGCATTGAGATTGCAGTTTTCAATTGCGATGCAATTTTTGTGTTGCATGATCAATGTTGGGGTGAGAGGGTTAAAATAAAATGGAAGAGATGAATCGGAAAAGCGCTACTTGTATCTCAGGCTACGTTCAATACGGAGTGAAGCCATTAGACGCTTTGAGATAAGTCAGCATGGAGACTGTAGTTTTCAATTGCGATGCAATTTCTGTGTTGCATGATCAATGGTGGGGTGAGAGGGTTAAAATAAAATGGAAGAGATGAATCGGAAAAGCGCTACTTGTGTCTCAGGCTACGTTCAATACGGAATGTAGCCATTAGACGCTTTGGGATAAGTCGGCATTGAGACTGCAGTTTTCAATTGCGATGCAATTTCTGTGTTGCATAATCAATGTTGGGGTGCAAGGGTCAAAATAAAATGGAAGAGATGAATCGGAAAAGCGCTACTTGTGTCTCAGGCTACGTTCAATACGGAATGTAGCCATTAGACGCTTTGGGATAAGTCGGCATTGAGACTGCAGTTTTCAATTGCGATGCAATTTCTGTGTTGCATAATCAATGTTGGGGTGCAAGGGACAAAATAAAATGGAAGAGATGAATCGGAAAAGCGCTACTTGTGTCTCAGGCTACGTTCAATACGGAGTGTAGCCATTAGACGCTTTGAGATAAGTCTGCATGGAGACTGCAGTTATCAATTGCGATGCAATTTTGTATTACATGATCAATGTTGGGGTGCGAGGGTTAAAATAATGTGCCAAGTCTGAATCGGAAGGGCGCTACTTGTGTCTCAGGCTGCGTTAGATTCTGAGACTGTAGCCATTAACCGCCTTGCGATAAGTCGGCAAGGAGTCTATCGTTTTTAATTGCGATGCAATTTCTGTGTTCCATCATTAATGTTGGGGTGCGATGGTTAAAATAAAGTGGGAGAGCAGAATCGAATGGGCGCTATTTGTGTTTCAAGATACGTTCTATACGGAGTCTGTAGCCATTAGACGCATTGAGATATATTGGCATGGAGACTGTAGTTATAATTGCGATGTAATTTCAGTGTTGCATGATCAATGATGGGGTGCGAGGGTTAAAATAAACTGGCAGAGGTGAATCGGAAAGAAGCTACCTGTGTCTCGGGCTGCGTTTGATACAGAGACTGTAGCCATTAGACGCATTGAGATAAATCGGCATAGAGACTGATGTTTTCAATTGCGATGCAATTTCTGTGTTGCATGGTCAATTTCTAGTTGCGAGGGTTAAAATGAAGTGGCAGTGCTGAATCGGAAAGAAGCTACTTGTGTCTTAGACTACGTTTGACACTTAGACTTGAGCCGTAAGTAGCCTTGGGAGAAGTCCGCATGGAGACTAGTTATCCACTGGGATGCAATTTTTGTGCTTCTATTTCAATGTTAGGTTGTGAGAGTTAAAATAAAGTGGCAGAGGTGAGTCAGAAATTCGCTACTTGTGTCTCAGGCTATGTTCGATACGAAAACTGCAGCCGTTAGACGCCTTGAGATAAGTCGGCATGGCGACTACAGTTTTGAATTGCGATGCAAGTTTTGTGTTGCATGGTCAATGATGGGGTGTGAGGGTTAAAATAAAGTGGAAGAGCTGAATCGGATAGAAGCTACTTGTGTCTCAGGCTATGTTTGACACTAGGACTTTAGCGGTAAGTAGCTATGAGAGAACTCCGCATGGAGACTGTAGTTATCCACTGGGATGCAATATCTGTGCTTCATTTTCAATGTTGTGAGGGATAAAACAAAGTGCCAGAGCTGAATTGGAAAGAAGCTACGTGTGTCTCAGGCTACGTTCGATACAAGGACTGTACCCATTACACGCCTTGAGATAAGGAAGCATGGAGACTGTAGTTTTCAATTGCGATGCTGTTTCTGTGTTGCATGATTAATGTTGGGGTGCGAGGGTTAAAATAAAGCGGCAGAGCTGAATCGTAAAGAAGCTACTTGTGTCTCAGTCAACGTTCGATTCGGAAGCTGTAGCCGGCCGAAGTGGCTGTGCGGTTAAAGGCGCTGCAGTCTGGAACCGCAAGACCGCTACGGTCGCAGGTTCGAATCCTGCCTCGGGCATGGATGTTTGTGATGTCCTTAGTTAGGTTTAAGTAGTTCTAAGTTCTCGGGGACTAATGACCTCAGGAGTTGAGTCCCATAGTGCTCAGAGCCATTTGAACCATTTGAATTTTTTCGGAAGCTGTAGCCATTAGACACCTTGAGATAAGTCGGCATGGAGACTGTAGTTTTGAATTGCGATGCAATTTATGTGTTGCATGATCAATGTTGGGGTGCCAGGTTAAAATAAAGTATCCGAGCTGAATCGGAAAGTCGCTACTTGTGTCTCAGCCTACGTTCGAATCAGAGACTGTATCCGTTGGTAGCCTTGAGAGAAGTCCGCATGGAGACCTTAGATATCAACCGGGATGCAATTTCTATGGTTCATTTTCAATGTTAGTTTGAGAGGGTTAAAATAAAGTGGCGGAGGTGAATCGGAAAGGCGCTACTTGTGTCTCAGCCCACGTTCCATACAGACACTGTAGCCATTAGCCGCCTCGTGATAAGTCGGCATGAAGACTGTAGTTTAAAATTGCGATTTAATTTCTCTGTTGAATGGTCAATGGTGGGGTGCGAGGGTTAAAATAAAGTGGCAGAGCTGAATCAGAAATAAGCTACTTGTGTCTCACGCTGCGTTCGATGCGGAGACTGTAGTCGTTAGACGCCTTGAGATAAGTCGGCTTGGAGACTATAGCTTTCATATGCGATGCAATTTCAGTATTGCATGATCAATGTTGGGGTGCGAGAGTTAAAATGAAGTGGCAGAACTCAATCGGAAAGGCGCTACTTGTGTCTCAGGATACGTTCGATACGGAGACTGTAGCCGTTGATAGCCTTGAGAGAAGTCTGCATGGAGACTGTGGTTACCAACCAGGTTGGAATTTCTATGATTTATTTTCAATGTTTGTTTGTGAGGGTTAAAATAAAGTGGGAGAGTGAATCGGAAAGGCGCTACTTGTGTCTCAGGCTTCGTTCATTGCAGAGCCTGTAGCCATTAGACGCCTTAAGATAAGTCGGCATGGAGACTGTAGTTTTCAACTGCGATGCAATTTCATAGTTGCATGATCAATGTTGGGGTGTGCTTGTTTAAATAAAGTGGCGGGGCTCAATAGGAAAGGCGCTACTTGTGTCTCAGGCTACGTTCGATACGGAGACTGTAGCCATTAGACGGCTTGAGATAAGTCGACACGGAGACTGTAGTTTTCAATTGCGATGCAATTTTTGTGTTGCATGATCAATGTTGGCGTGTGAGGGTTAAAATAAAGTGGCTGAACTGAATCGGAAAGAAGCTACTTGAGTTTCAGGCTATGTTTGACACTTACACATTAGCCATTAGTAGCCTTGAGAGAAGTCCACATGGAGACTGTAGTTATCCACTGGGATGCAATTTCTGTAGTTCAATTTCAAAGATAGTTTGTGAGGGATAAAATAAAGTGGCAGAGAGAATCGAAAAGCCGCCACTAGTGTCTCAGGCTACGTTTAATACGGCGACTGTAGACATTAGACGCCTGCAGATAAGTCAGCTTGGAGAGTGTAATTTTCAATTGTGATGCAATTTCTGTGTTGCATGGTCAATGTTGTTGTGCGATTGTTAAAATAAAGTGGCGGGGCTCAATAGGAAAAGCGCTACTTGTGTCTCTGGCTACGTTCGATAACGAGACTAGAGCCTTTGGTAGTCTTGAGAGAAGTCCGCATGAAGACTGTAGTTAACATCCGGAAAGCTATTTCTGTGGTTCATTTTCAATGTTAGTTTGTGAGGGTTAAAATAAAGTGGCAGAAGTGAATCCGAACGGCGATAATTGTGTATCATGCTACGTTCGATACGGAGACTGTAGCCATTAGACGCCTTGAGATAAGCCGGCAGGGAGACTGTAGTTTTCATTTGCGATGCAATTTCGGTTTGCGTGATCAATGTTGGGGTGTGAGGACTAAAATAAAGTGGCAGAGATCAATCGGAAAGGCGCTACTTGTGTCTCAGGCTACTTCGATACACAGACTGTAGCCGTTGGTAGCCTTGAGGGAAGTACGCATAGAGACCGTAGTTGTCAACCGTGATGCTATTTCTGTGGTTCACTTTCAATATTCGTTTGTGAGGGTTCAAATAAAGAGGCAGATTGAATCGGAAAGGTGCTACTTGAGTCTCAGGCTACGTTCGATACGGAGACTGTAGCCATTAGATGCCTTGAGATCAGTCGGCATGGTGACTGTAGTTTTCAGTTGCGATGCAATTTCTGTGTTGCATGGTCAGTGTTGGGGTGCAAGGGTTAAAATAAAGTGGCTGAGCTGAATCGGAAAGGTGCTACTAGTGTGTCAGGCTACGTTCGATACGGAGACTGTAGCCGTTGGTAGTCTTGAGAGAAGTCCGCATGGAGACTGTAGTTATCAACCGGGATGAAATTTCTGTGGTTCATTTTCAATTTTAGTTTGTGCGGGGTAAAATAATGTGGCAGAGTGAATCGGAAAGCCTCCACTTGTGTATCATGCTACGTTCGATACGGAGACTGTAGCCATTAGGCGCCTTGAGATAAGTCGGCTGGGAGACTGTAGTTTTCAATTGCGATGCAATTTCGGTGTTGCATGATCAATGCTGGCGTGTGAAGGTTAAAATAAAGTGGCAGAGGTCAATCGGAAAGGCCCTACTTGTGTCTGAGGCTACGTTCGATACGGAGACTGTAGCTATTAGACGCCTTGAGGTGAGTCAGCATGGAGACTGTAGTTTTCAATTGCAATGCAATTTCTGTGTTGCATGATGAATGTTGGTGTGCGAGGGTTAAATTAGAGTGGCAAAGCTTAATCGGAAATGCGCTACTGGTGTCTCAGGCTACGTTCGATACGGAGACTGTAGCCATTAGACGCCTTGAGATAAGTCGGCGTAGAGACTGTAGTTTTAAATTGCGTTGCAATTTCTGTGTTACAAGGGCAATGTCGGGGTGTGAGGGTTAAAATAAAGTGGCAGAGCTGAATTGGAAAGGCGCTACTTGTGCTTCAGGCAACGTTCGATACGGGTACTGTAGCCTATAGACACCTTGAAATAAGTCGGCATTAAGACTGTAGTTGTCAATTGCGATAAAATGTTACTGTGTTGCATCATCAATGCTGTTGTGCGAGTGTGAAAATAAAGTGGCAGTGCTGAATTGGAGAGATGCTTCTTGTGTCTCAGGCTACGTTCGACCCTTAGACTTTAGCTGTTAGTAGCCTTGAGAGAAGTCTGCATGGAGACTGTAGTTTTCAAGTGCGATGCAATTTCTATGTTGCATGATCAATGTTTGGGTGTGGGTGTTAAAATAAAGTGGCTGAGCTCAATCGGAAAGAGGCAACTTGTGTCTCAGGCAACGTTCGATACGGAGTCTGTAGCCATTGGTAGTTTTGACAGAAGTCCTCATGGAGACTGTAGATATCAACCGGAAGGGAATTTCTGTAGTTCATTTTCAATGTTAGTTTGTAAGGGTTAAAATAAAGTGTCAGAGTGAATCGGAAAGCTGTTACTTGTGTCTCAGGATACGTTTGATACGGAGACTGTAGCCATTAGACGCCTTGATATAAGTAGGCTTGGAGACTGCAGTTTTCAATTGCGATGCAATTTCTGTGTTGTATGACCATTGTTGGGGTGCGATTGTTAAAATAAAGTAGCAGAGCGCAATCGGATAGGCGCTACTTGTGTATCAGGCTACGTTCGATGTGGACACTGTGGCCATTGGTAGTCTTGAGAGAAGTCCGCATGGAGACTGTAGTTTTCAATTGCGATTCAATTTCTGTGTTGCATGACAATGTTGGTATGCGAGGGTTAAATTAAAGTGGCAAAGCTGAATCGGAAAGGCGCTACTAGTGTCTCAGGCTACTTTCGATACGGAGACTGTAGCCATTAGACTGTAGCCATTTCTGTGTTGCATGGGCAATGCCGGGGTGTGAGGGTTAAAATATAGTGGCAGAGCACAATCGGAAAGGCGCTACTTGTGTCAGGCTATGTTCGATATGGAGACTGTTGCCGTTGGTAGCCGTGAGATAAGTCCTCATGGAAACTGTAGTTATCAGCCGCGATGCAATTTCTGTGGCTCATTTTCAATGTTAGTCTGTGAGGGTTAAAATAAAGTGGCACAGGTGAATCGGAATGGCGCTATTTGTGTCTCAGGCTACGGCCAATACGGATACAGTAGCCATTAGACGCCTTGAGACAAGTCGGCATGGATATTGTAGGTTTCAATTTCGATGCAATTTCTGTGTTGCATGATCAATGTTGGGGTGCGAGGGTTAAAATAGGCAGAGCTGAATCCGAAAGGAAATACTTGTGTCTTAGGCTACGTTGGACACTTAGTCTTTAGCCGTTAGTAACCTTGAGAGAAGTCCGCAAGGAGACTGCTGTTATCAACTGGGAAGCAATTTCTGTGGTTCATTTTCAATGTTAGATTGTCAGGGATAAAATAAAGTGGCAGGGGTGAATCGAAAAGTCGCTGCTTGTGTCTCAGGCTACATTCGATACGGAGACCGTAGCCATTACACGCCTTAAGATAAGTCAGCATGGAGACTGTAGTTTTTAATTGAGATGCAATTTCACTGTTGCATAATCAATGTTGTGGTGCGAGGGTTAAAATAAAGTCGCAGAGCTGAATCCGAAAGGTAAAACTTGTGTCTCAGGTTACTTTTGCCACTTAGACTTTAGCCGCTAGTAGAACTGAGAGAAATCCGCATGGAGACTGTAGTTATCAACCAAGATGCAATTTCTGTGGTTCATCATCAATAGTACTTTGTGAGGGTTAAAATAAAGTGGCAGAGGTGGATCGGAATTGCGCTACTTGTGTCTCAGGCTACGTTCGATAAGGAGACTGTAGCCATTAGACGCCTTGAGATAAGTCGGCATGGAGACCGTAGGTTTCCATTGCGATGCAATTTCTGTGTTGCATGATAAATGTTGGGGTGCGAGGGGAAAAATAAAGTGGCAGGGCTCAATCGGAAAGGCGCTACTTGTGTCTCTGGCTACGTTTGATACTGAGACTGTAGCCGTTGATAGCCTTGTCTGCATGGAGACTGTAGTTTGCAATCGGGATGCAATTTCTGTGGGTCATTTTTAATGTTAGTTTGTGAGGGTTAAAATAAAGTTGCAGAGGTAAATTGCAATGGCGCTGTTTGTGTCTAAGGCTACGTTCGATACGGAGACTGTATCCATTAGACGCCTTGCGATAAGTTGGCATGGAGACTGTAGTTTTGTATTGCGATGCTATTTCTGTTTTGCATGATCAATGTTGGGGTGCGAGGGTTAAAATAAAGTGGCAGAGCTGAATCCGAAGCGTAATACTTAGGCTACGTTTGATACTTAGACTTTAGCCGTTAGTAGCCTTGACCGAAGTCCGCATGGAGACTGTAGTTATCAACCGGGATGCCATTTCTGTGGTTCATTTTCAATGTTAGTTAGTGTAGGTTAAAATAAAGTGGCAGAGGTGAATTGGATAGGCGCTACTAGTGTCTCAGGCTAAGTTCGATACGGAGACTGTAGCCATTATACTCCTTGTGATAAGTCGGCATGTAGACTGTAGTTTTCAATTGCGATGCAATTTCTGTGTTACATGGTCAATGTTGGGGTGCGAGGGTTAAAGCAAAGTGGCAGACCTGTATCGGAATCGCGCTTCTTGTGTCTCAGGTTAAGTTCGATACGGAGAATGTAGCCATTATACTCCTTCAGATAAGTCGGCATGGAGACTGTAGTTTACACTTGCGGTGCAATTTCTCTGCTGCATGATCAATGTTGCGGCGCGTGGGTTAAAACAAAGTGGCAGAGCTGAATCCGAAAAGAAATTCGTGTGACACAGGCTACATTCAATACAGAGACTGTTGCCGTCGGTAGCCTTGAGAGAAGTCCGCTTGGAGAATGTAGTTATCAACTGGGATGCAATTTCTTTAGTTCATTTTCAATGTTAGTTTGTGAGGGTTAAAATTAAGTGCCAGAGGTGGATCGGAATTGCGCTACTTGTGTCTCAGGCTACGTTCGATAAGAAGACTGTAGCTATTAGACGCCTTGAGATAAGTCGGCTTGGAGACCGTAGTTTTCAATTGCGATGCAATTTTTGTGTTGCATGATTGATGTTGGGGTGCTAGGGTTACAATAAAAATTTTCTCTGCCTCGTGATGACTGGGTTTTGTGTGATGTCCTTAGGTTAGTTAGGTTTAAGTAGTTCTAAGTTCTAGGGGACTGATGACCATAGATATTAAGTCCCATAGGGCTCAGAGCCATTTGAACCAGCCATACAATAAAAAGGCAGAGCTGAATCGGAAGGGAAATAAATGTGTCTCAGGATACGTTTGACTCTTTGAATTTAGCCTTTAGTTGCCTTGAGAGAAGTCCGCATGGATACTGTATTTGACAACCGGGATGCAATTTCTGTGGTTCACTTTCATTGTTAGCTTGTTAGGGTTAAAATAAAGTGGCAGAGGTGAGTCTGTAAGGCGCAACTTGTGTCTCAGGCTACGTTCGATACGGAGATTGTAGCCGTTAGACACCTTGAGATAAGTCGGCTGGGAGACTGTAGTTTTCAATTGCGATGCAATTTCGGTGTTGCATGATCAATGCTGGCGTGTGAAGGTTAAAATAAAGTGGCAGAGGTCAATCGGAAAGGCCCTACTTGTGTCTGAGGCTACGTTCGATACGGAGACTGTAGCTATTAGACGCCTTGAGGTGAGTCAGCATGGAGACTGTAGTTTTCAATTGCAATGCAATTTCTGTGTTGCATGATGAATGTTGGTGTGCGAGGGTTAAATTAGAGTGGCAAAGCTTAATCGGAAATGCGCTACTGGTGTCTCAGGCTACGTTCGATACGGAGACTGTAGCCATTAGACGCCTTGAGATAAGTCGGCGTAGAGACTGTAGTTTTAAATTGCGTTGCAATTTCTGTGTTACAAGGGCAATGTCGGGGTGTGAGGGTTAAAATAAAGTGGCAGAGCTGAATTGGAAAGGCGCTACTTGTGCTTCAGGCAACGTTCGATACGGGTACTGTAGCCTATAGACACCTTGAAATAAGTCGGCATTAAGACTGTAGTTGTCAATTGCGATAAAATGTTACTGTGTTGCATCATCAATGCTGTTGTGCGAGTGTGAAAATAAAGTGGCAGTGCTGAATTGGAGAGATGCTTCTTGTGTCTCAGGCTACGTTCGACCCTTAGACTTTAGCTGTTAGTAGCCTTGAGAGAAGTCTGCATGGAGACTGTAGTTTTCAAGTGCGATGCAATTTCTATGTTGCATGATCAATGTTTGGGTGTGGGTGTTAAAATAAAGTGGCTGAGCTCAATCGGAAAGAGGCAACTTGTGTCTCAGGCAACGTTCGATACGGAGTCTGTAGCCATTGGTAGTTTTGACAGAAGTCCTCATGGAGACTGTAGATATCAACCGGAAGGGAATTTCTGTAGTTCATTTTCAATGTTAGTTTGTAAGGGTTAAAATAAAGTGTCAGAGTGAATCGGAAAGCTGTTACTTGTGTCTCAGGATACGTTTGATACGGAGACTGTAGCCATTAGACGCCTTGATATAAGTAGGCTTGGAGACTGCAGTTTTCAATTGCGATGCAATTTCTGTGTTGTATGACCATTGTTGGGGTGCGATTGTTAAAATAAAGTAGCAGAGCGCAATCGGATAGGCGCTACTTGTGTATCAGGCTACGTTCGATGTGGACACTGTGGCCATTGGTAGTCTTGAGAGAAGTCCGCATGGAGACTGTAGTTTTCAATTGCGATTCAATTTCTGTGTTGCATGACAATGTTGGTATGCGAGGGTTAAATTAAAGTGGCAAAGCTGAATCGGAAAGGCGCTACTAGTGTCTCAGGCTACTTTCGATACGGAGACTGTAGCCATTAGACTGTAGCCATTTCTGTGTTGCATGGGCAATGCCGGGGTGTGAGGGTTAAAATATAGTGGCAGAGCACAATCGGAAAGGCGCTACTTGTGTCAGGCTATGTTCGATATGGAGACTGTTGCCGTTGGTAGCCGTGAGATAAGTCCTCATGGAAACTGTAGTTATCAGCCGCGATGCAATTTCTGTGGCTCATTTTCAATGTTAGTCTGTGAGGGTTAAAATAAAGTGGCACAGGTGAATCGGAATGGCGCTATTTGTGTCTCAGGCTACGGCCAATACGGATACAGTAGCCATTAGACGCCTTGAGACAAGTCGGCATGGATATTGTAGGTTTCAATTTCGATGCAATTTCTGTGTTGCATGATCAATGTTGGGGTGCGAGGGTTAAAATAGGCAGAGCTGAATCCGAAAGGAAATACTTGTGTCTTAGGCTACGTTGGACACTTAGTCTTTAGCCGTTAGTAACCTTGAGAGAAGTCCGCAAGGAGACTGCTGTTATCAACTGGGAAGCAATTTCTGTGGTTCATTTTCAATGTTAGATTGTCAGGGATAAAATAAAGTGGCAGGGGTGAATCGAAAAGTCGCTGCTTGTGTCTCAGGCTACATTCGATACGGAGACCGTAGCCATTACACGCCTTAAGATAAGTCAGCATGGAGACTGTAGTTTTTAATTGAGATGCAATTTCACTGTTGCATAATCAATGTTGTGGTGCGAGGGTTAAAATAAAGTCGCAGAGCTGAATCCGAAAGGTAAAACTTGTGTCTCAGGTTACTTTTGCCACTTAGACTTTAGCCGCTAGTAGAACTGAGAGAAATCCGCATGGAGACTGTAGTTATCAACCAAGATGCAATTTCTGTGGTTCATCATCAATAGTACTTTGTGAGGGTTAAAATAAAGTGGCAGAGGTGGATCGGAATTGCGCTACTTGTGTCTCAGGCTACGTTCGATAAGGAGACTGTATCCATTAGACGCCTTGCGATAAGTTGGCATGGAGACCGTAGGTTTCCATTGCGATGCAATTTCTGTGTTGCATGATAAATGTTGGGGTGCGAGGGGAAAAATAAAGTGGCAGGGCTCAATCGGAAAGGCGCTACTTGTGTCTCTGGCTACGTTTGATACTGAGACTGTAGCCGTTGATAGCCTTGTCTGCATGGAGACTGTAGTTTGCAATCGGGATGCAATTTCTGTGGGTCATTTTTAATGTTAGTTTGTGAGGGTTAAAATAAAGTTGCAGAGGTAAATTGCAATGGCGCTGTTTGTGTCTAAGGCTACGTTCGATACGGAGACTGTATCCATTAGACGCCTTGCGATAAGTTGGCATGGAGACTGTAGTTTTGTATTGCGATGCTATTTCTGTTTTGCATGATCAATGTTGGGGTGCGAGGGTTAAAATAAAGTGGCAGAGCTGAATCCGAAGCGTAATACTTAGGCTACGTTTGATACTTAGACTTTAGCCGTTAGTAGCCTTGACCGAAGTCCGCATGGAGACTGTAGTTATCAACCGGGATGCCATTTCTGTGGTTCATTTTCAATGTTAGTTAGTGTAGGTTAAAATAAAGTGGCAGAGGTGAATTGGATAGGCGCTACTAGTGTCTCAGGCTAAGTTCGATACGGAGACTGTAGCCATTATACTCCTTGTGATAAGTCGGCATGTAGACTGTAGTTTTCAATTGCGATGCAATTTCTGTGTTACATGGTCAATGTTGGGGTGCGAGGGTTAAAGCAAAGTGGCAGACCTGTATCGGAATCGCGCTTCTTGTGTCTCAGGTTAAGTTCGATACGGAGAATGTAGCCATTATACTCCTTCAGATAAGTCGGCATGGAGACTGTAGTTTACACTTGCGGTGCAATTTCTCTGCTGCATGATCAATGTTGCGGCGCGTGGGTTAAAACAAAGTGGCAGAGCTGAATCCGAAAAGAAATTCGTGTGACACAGGCTACATTCAATACAGAGACTGTTGCCGTCGGTAGCCTTGAGAGAAGTCCGCTTGGAGAATGTAGTTATCAACTGGGATGCAATTTCTTTAGTTCATTTTCAATGTTAGTTTGTGAGGGTTAAAATTAAGTGCCAGAGGTGGATCGGAATTGCGCTACTTGTGTCTCAGGCTACGTTCGATAAGAAGACTGTAGCTATTAGACGCCTTGAGATAAGTCGGCTTGGAGACCGTAGTTTTCAATTGCGATGCAATTTTTGTGTTGCATGATTGATGTTGGGGTGCTAGGGTTACAATAAAAATTTTCTCTGCCTCGTGATGACTGGGTTTTGTGTGATGTCCTTAGGTTAGTTAGGTTTAAGTAGTTCTAAGTTCTAGGGGACTGATGACCATAGATATTAAGTCCCATAGGGCTCAGAGCCATTTGAACCAGCCATACAATAAAAAGGCAGAGCTGAATCGGAAGGGAAATAAATGTGTCTCAGGATACGTTTGACTCTTTGAATTTAGCCTTTAGTTGCCTTGAGAGAAGTCCGCATGGATACTGTATTTGACAACCGGGATGCAATTTCTGTGGTTCACTTTCAATGTTAGCTTGTTAGGGTTAAAATAAAGTGGCAGAGGTGAGTCTGTAAGGCGCAACTTGTGTCTCAGGCTACGTTCGATACGGAGATTGTAGCCGTTAGACACCTTGAGATAAGTCGGCATGGAGACTGTAGTTTTCAATTGCGATGGAATTTGTGCCTTGCATGATCAATGTTGGGGTGTGAGGGTTAAAATAAAGTGGCAGAGCTGAATCGAAAAGAAGCTACTTGTGTCTCAAGCTACGTTCGATACAAGGACTGTACCCATTACACGCCTTGAGATAATGCAGCATGGGGACTGTAGTTTTCAATTGCGATGCAATTTCTGTGTTGCATGATAAATGTTGGGGTGCGAGGGTTAAAATAAAGTTGCAGAGCTTGTAAGGTGTATGCTTCGCCGGCGATGGGCGAAGCATGACAGAAACTTTGACCAGAGAGTAGTTTATTGTTAGTTGTTGCTTGTCGCGTGTCCGCGCTAGTCTGCGCGAGTCGACAGTTGCGAGACGGATACAGTAGAAGCTAGTCTGCGCTTGACCGCGCGAGTGGACAGTTGGATAGTAGTACTCAGTCTGGTGTAGTAGCGAGTCGGAGTCTGTCTGCAGTGGTAGTCGGTCGGCTTTAGTAGCGAGTGGACGGTTGTACTGAGCGGGAGTCGGCATGCGTCCGCGGTGTGCTCTGCCCGCGACTCTGGTCACCATTCTGGACGATGAGTATTGTTGTAGAAGGTAAAGAAGCAGCATTGCGCATATTTAATAATGTATGTTAATTGTAATTTAATTTGTTCAAAGAAATGCACCAATAATAATTTCATAATGTAATGCAACTCTTTTAAAGAAATGCAGTCATTTCAATTTAAAGAACATTTTCAATGCATCATCACTCCTTCCAATAATCCAAAAAAAAAATATACGCCAGCATTGCACGAAGCTGTGTCAAAAAATTGCAACATAAGAGCAGATATACACTCCTGGAAATGGAAAAAAGAACACATTGACACCGGTGTGTCAGACCCACCATACTTGCTCCGGACACTGCGAGAGGGCTGTACAAGCAATGATCACACGCACGGCACAGCGGACACACCAGGAACCGCGGTGTTGGCCGTCGAATGGCGCTAGCTGCGCAGCATTTGTGCACCGCCGCCGTCAGTGTCAGCCAGTTTGCCGTGGCATACGGAGCTCCATCGCAGTCTTTAACACTGGTAGCATGCCGCGACAGCGTGGACGTGAACCGTATGTGCAGTTGACGGACTTTGAGCGAGGGCGTATAGTGGGCATGCGGGAGGCCGGGTGGACGTACCGCCGAATTGCTCAACACGTGGGGCGTGAGGTCTCCACAGTACATCGATGTTGTCGCCAGTGGTCGGCGGAAGGTGCACGTGCCCGTCGACCTGGGACCGGACCGCAGCGACGCACGGATGCACGCCAAGACCGTAGGATCCTACGCAGTGCCGTAGGGGACCGCACCGCCACTTCCCAGCAAATTAGGGACACTGTTGCTCCTGGGGTATCGGCGAGGACCATTCGCAACCGTCTCCATGAAGCTGGGCTACGGTCCCGCACACCGTTAGGCCGTCTTCCGCTCACGCCCCAACATCGTGCAGCCCGCCTCCAGTGGTGTCGCGACAGGCGTGAATGGAGGGACGAATGGAGACGTGTCGTCTTCAGCGATGAGAGTCGCTTCTGCCTTGGTGCCAATGATGGTCGTATGCGTGTTTGGCGCCGTGCAGGTGAGCGCCACAATCAGGACTGCATACGACCGAGGCACACAGGGCCAACACCCGGCATCATGGTGTGGGGAGCGATCTCCTACACTGGCCGTACACCACTGGTGATCGTCGAGGGGACACTGAATAGTGCACGGTACATCCAAACCGTCATCGAACCCATCGTTCTACCATTCCTAGACCGGCAAGGGAACTTGCTGTTCCAACAGGACAATGCACGTCCGCATGTATCCCGTGCCACCCAACGTGCTCTAGAAGGTGTAAGTCAACTACCCTGGCCAGCAAGATCTCCGGATCTGTCCCCCATTGAGCATGTTTGGGACTGGATGAAGCGTCGTCTCACGCGGTCTGCACGTCCAGCACGAACGCTGGTCCAACTGAGGTGCCAGGTGGAAATGGGATGGCAAGCCGTTCCACAGGACTACATCCAGCATCTCTACGATCGTCTCCATGGGAGAATAGCAGCCTGCATTGCTGCGAAAGGTGGATATACACTGTACTAGTGCCGACATTGTGCATGCTCTGTTGCCTGTGTCTATGTGCCTGTGGTTCTGTCAGTGTGATCATGTGATGTATCTGACCCCAGGAATGTGTCAATAAAGTTTCCCCTTCCTGGGACAATGAATTCACGGTGTTCTTATTTCAATTTCCAGGAGTGTAGATGCAGTTTTTTATTGAGGTAAGAATTTTTGCTTTTTTATTCAGAATATAGGGCCGAAGGTCAGCGCTGCTGCCCTTATAAAATTTACCAGATATTATTATTTCTGTTAGGAGGTTACATTTCCTACATGGTTCATGATTTAATCAATATTGTTGTGTGGGTTTATGCTCAATTTTCATTCCTTAATTTTTGTGGCGAGATTACGCTTGGCTCATTATCATTGTCTTATATTTTTGCGGGGAGGTTATGCTTGGCTCCAATTTGCATTCTTATTTAACAATATTTACTGTGGGGAGGTTACACTTGGCGACATCCGGACCAGGATCGTATTTCTTTGTGAATCTTCTGATAAGTAGTCATATATATGCTCTTATTTACTTAAATGTAATTAGCATTTGGCGCAACGCATTTTCTAATTTGTCACTCTTTCTTGCACAGATCATCGGCAATTTGTTGCTCTTTGTTATAATTGTGTTTGTTGGATTTTGCATTGTCTTTGTTTCATTTGTGAATAATTTTCATTTGTGTAAAAATGCCGCGAAAAACTGTTAACAGTACATCGCGATGTACAATGAGTGAAATAGCCGACTTAAATGGTGTGACCGATGGTGCTTGCGACGCGCAGTGTAATGATGACAATCCTTCAATTGCGGACAATCAGTGTGTACCGACCACTAATGTTGATTTTGATCCTAGTGATGTACAGACAAATTCAATTGTGTCCTCTGTTAATTTAACGACAATTGATAACGCGGGGCGTTCTGTTGCAATGAGCGCTGCCCAGCTTGACACACCCGGTTTGCAGGATTTACGTGACGAACAGACAAATTTTTCTAATGAAAATGAACAGAGTAATCAGAGTACGACAGATTTATTTAATTCCGGTGTTGTGACTAACAGTGCTCATCCGATTGGCAAACATTTTCAAGAATCACAGAATAACCAAGTGGTTACAGAAAACATGACAATTGCAGATACGCCATCAAACAGCACAGAGAATAGAGTAGGTAATGTTACTTGGGATCAAATTATGGCAGTATTACTACTAATGAATGAAATACAGGAAAACCATCTCAAACGACTTGATCTAATTAATGAAAGTTATAAACAGTCGAATGAAGGACAAGACAACATTAATGAAAAAATCAAACAACTTAGTGAACGGAATAAACAGCTTAGTGGACAGATTACAGCCATTGCCGCGCAATGTCATGATACTAAGGGACAATTACGTGACGAAATTAAGGCTTGTGCTAGTAATAGTAGTGAAGAAAATAGATCTGTTGCACAAGAATTAATTAATACACATGTAGCCACAACAGAATCACATAGCGATGAAATTAGTGCGGTCACTGAACAATGTTCAGAAAACGCAACACAGATACGCGACGAGTTTACTTACTTAAAGTTACCAGAAGTTTCACACACTCGGAATACGGAAGTCGATAAGAAATGTGAACAACAGAATGGCCAAATTGACGAACGTATTAAAGTAACAGAAATGAAAAATGTTTTTGCCTTAGCGACAACAGAATCAATTAGAGATGAAATTAATGCAGTCACTGAACAATGTTCAGAAAACGCAACACAGATACGCGACGAGTTTAATTTAAAGTCACCAGAACTTTCACACACTCTGAATACGGAAGTCGATAAGAAATGTGAACAACAGAATAGCCAAATTGACGAACGTATTAAAGTGACAGAAATGAAAAAAGTTTCAGTTAATAACACGTCACAGCATACAGCACATTCCGATCGTTTCTCACACTCGTACAGCCAGTGTAACTTGAGTAATTTACAAAAATGGTTCAAATGGCTCTGAGCACTATGCGACTTAACTGCTGTGGTCAACAGTCGCCTAGAACTTAGAACTAATTAAACCTAACTAAACTAAGGACATCACACACATCCATGCCCGAGGCAGGATTCGAACCTGCGACCGTAGCGAGTAATTTACAGAAACTACGTGACTTGAAATCCGAAAAGACACAGACAAATATATTCTCATGCACTGCTGAACCTGTTCACAAAGTCAGAGACGATAACGTAGATTACGAGCAATTTTTATCGGTAAGAAAATCTAAGGAATTTAATAATGACAGAGCACAGGTACACGCTTTGAACCGTATACGACAATTTATGTTTGTACTTTCAATAGCATTGCCTGTAATACAAAAACTACAATTAGCATGGATACAACAATTTGCTTTCGAATTTTTACCGCCATTGCCTGTAACGCAAAAGCTAAAGTTTATCTGCAGCGCGTAATAGACCTCAGGGGATTCATTACGCTTTAATGAGTATGTGCCGTAGCGTGCACAGGGCCCCGAGCCGTAGTAGTGCTGTTTCCTCTTTAGTTTTCTGCACTGCTGCCTTTTCTTCTACTATCCTTTATATCTGTCAAAGCAGCTCTTCAACTATTGCTCTACCTAGGATTAAGAATGAGTCAAGAAAACCCGATATGACAAATTTTACCGAAAGTGACAGTTCTCTTTAGACACTCCCGAAATGACAACTATCGCCGTAACATTAATAACAGATAAAATTATAATCATCAGTATGTGTAAAATTATCAGCAATAGGAACCACATTTTTAGTAACAATAGAGGTTTTTCACCGCAATAGCAACAAAACCAGCCGGTTAGCATACCTAACCAACAATGCAGTCTACAAGGTCAACCAAGCTTTAATGTTTCGCCGCGTACGCGTATAGCTTCAGCTCCAACAAATAGCAACGCACAGCAACAAGGAAATAACTACGTACAGAAAACACATCATTTCAACTCCTAGCGCAATGCACCGCATAGAAATGACTATCATGACAGACGTAAAAATAATGAGCACAATTTTCAGCGTACGTTTAATAACAGTCGGTCTTACCAACAGCAAAATCATTCGCAACAACAAATTATCATGAATGAACCAGACAGTAGGTATCATCCAGAATGTAATACGTCAGGAAGAAATAATAGAACAGTACAAATAGTTGAAATGCCACAGAATCCTCCCGAAAATAATAACATGTCAGACAGAATTTGACTAGATACAGTACAGGTTGCATATTCCAGTAACGCAAGCAATACTTTTGACACGCAGAATCTTGTTCACGAGAATGTTATTTGAAACATGCTTTGTTGAATGCACCACTTTTATCGCACCCAGATCTTACCAGAAATTTTTCCATTGCTACCGACAGTTCTAATACCGCTTTAGGCGTACATATTTTTCAGGAAATTGAAGAAGATGGTTCTACAGTAATTAAAAACATCGCCTTTGCGAGTCGCATTCTGTCACCTGCTGAACGAAATTATTCTGTTACAGAACTTGTAACATTATGTGTTGTATGGGCTTTTACGAGATTTCGGCATCTTTATGGAAGACACACTACCGTTTACACAGACCACAGAGCGATATAATTTTTACTTTCGGCTAAATTTACACACGACAGATTAAGCAGATGGAAACTTTATCTACAGGAATTTAATTTTATAATTGTTCACATTCCCGGCACACAAAATATTGTAGCAGATGCACTATCCCGTTCTCTCAGCAACAATCAGCAAGACATCGCAACCAACTTCTGCAAAGCAAATTTCAGCGTCATGTACATTCAACAAGTTGAATTTGAAAATTTTATTTCGTCGTCATTACAAGACATAGTACAAGAGCAGAATAAAGACAACGTATGGAAAGAGATTAAACACCTTTGGCAAGATAGGAATACTGTTACCATTAGAAACCATTACACTGTACGCAATGACATTCTGTTTCGCCGCTCTCATCCTGACAGCAACAATTGGTTATTATGCATTCCTGATGAACTTGTTAACAAATTAATCTGGTATACTCATTTAAATTATGCACATTACGGAGCCAGAAAATGTTTTCTTATACTGAGACAGTACTGTTATTTTACCAACATGGAGAAACGTATACGACGAGTTTTAGCGTCATGTAAAATCTGCCAGAAAGCTAAATCAGATACGACTTCACATATTCCTCCATTACATCCCATTGTACCTGTTAAATTGAGACACATGGCCGCTGTAGACATTTTTGGTCCGATTCCCAGAACTAATAGAGGTTTTTGCTACATCTTTGTCGCTGTTGAACTCACTTCAAAATTTGTTACCTTCACTCCGTTACGCAAAGCTACTGCTAAAACTGTTTCGAAAGCATTTGTAAAACATTTTCTATTTCATGTAGGGCATGTATTGAAAGTAATTTCCGACAATGGACCACAGTTTCGATCTGCTATATGGACACGTATGTTACGAGCTAGAAACATTTCTCCGGTCTATATATCCAGGTACCATGCTTCTTCGAACCCTTGTGAACGATTAATGAAAGAAATTGGTAAACTGTGTAGAATTTACTGCCATAAAAAGCATATTGATTGGGACACACACATACTCTCATTCCAAGATGTAATTAATTCCATACCGAATGAATCTACTATGCTATCTCCGTCTGTTATACTGAAAAATGTTGAACCACCTAACAAAATTAAAGAATTAGTAACATTTCCTACATCTCGTCGACTACGACACCATGAAATAATTGACATTGCGCTGAACAACATCAAACGTGCAGCAGAGCGCCGGAGAAGACAGCAAAAACAAGTTTGTACACGCCGTGAATTTCACATTGGACAGAAGATATTAGTACGTACACACTATTTATCCAACAAAGGAAAGAGTAAATGCTGTAAATTTGAGCTTCTATACGCAGGTCCATATCGAATTCGCAGCATTACTCACCCCAATGTAGTACACGTCGAAACTTTGAGAACCAGAAAAAGCAAGGGTAACCACCATATCTCCAACATCAAATCCTTTATTGAATGAACATACTTTATGATTTATCGCACTGTAGTGCCATTTCCTGATTTTTTTTATGACCACTTATGCAATTACATTCACATGAACACTTACTTATGATTATCGTATTTTTTCTTGGCAAGTGCCCGGCAAGGTAAGGTTAGCAGGTCGCTTTTCTTGTCGTTACACATCAGACCGTGCACATTTTCCATTTTTCACGTATGTGGCAGAGCTGAATCGGAAAGGAAATACTTGTGTCTCAAGCTACGTTTGACACATAGACTTTAGCCGTTAGTAGCCTTGACCGAAGTCCGCATGGAGACTGTAGTTATCAACCGGGATGCAATTCCTGTGCTTCATTTTCAATGTTAGGTTGTGAGGGTTAAAATAAAGTGGCAGAAGTGAATCGGAGAGGCGCTACTAGTGTCTCAGGCTACGTTCAATACGGAGACTGTAGCCGTTAGATGCCTTGAGATAAGTCGGCATGGAGACTGTAACTTTCAATTGCGATGCAATTTCTGTGTTGCATGATCAATGTTGGGGTGCGAGAGTTAAAATAATGTGGCAGAGCTGAATAGGAATGGCGCTACTTGTGTTTCAGGCTACGTTCGATACGTAGACTTAGACTCCTTGAGATAAGTCGGCATTAAGACTGTAGTTTACATTTGCGATATCATTTCTATGTTGCATCATCAATGTTGGGGTGCGAGGGTTAAAATAAAGTGGCAGAGCTGAATCGGAAAGAAGCTACTTGTGTCTCAGGCTATGTTTGACTCTTAGACTTTTGCCGTTAGTAGCCTTGAGAGAAGTCCGCATGGAGAGTGTAGTTATCAACCGGGTTGCAATTTGTGTGCTTCATTTTCAGTGTTAGATTGTGAGGGTTAAATAATGTGGCAGAGGTGAATCGGAAAGGCGCTACTTGTGTTTCAGGCTACGTTTGATACACAGCTTGTAGCCATTAGACGCCTTTAGATAAGTCGGCATGGAGACTGTAGTTTTCTATTGCGATGCAATTTCCGTGTTGCGTGGTCAGTGTTAGATTTCGAGGGTTACCCCATGAACCATAGCCCTTGCCATTGGTGGGGAAGCTTGCGTGCCTCAGTGATACAGATAGCCGTACTGTTGGTGCAACCACAACAGAGGGGTATCTGTTGAGAGGCCAGACAAACGTGTGGTTCCTAAAGAGGGGCAGCAGCCTTTTCAGTAGGTGCAGGGGCAACAGGCTGGAAGATTGACTGACCTGGCCTTGTAACAGTAACCAAAACGGCCTTGCTGTGCTGTTACTACAAACGGCTGAAAGCAAGGGGAAACTATAGCCTTAATTTTTCCCGAGGGCATGCAGCTTTACTTTATGACTAAATGATGATGGCATCCTCTTGGGTAAAATATTCCGGAGGGGAATAGTCTCCCATTAGGACCTCCGGCGGGGACGTTGTTATCAGGAGAAAGAAAACTAGCGTTCTACGGATCGGAACGTGGAATGTCAGATCGCTTAATCGGGCAGGTAGGTTAGAAAATTTAAAAAGGGAAATCGATAGGTAAGATTTAGATATAGTGGGTATTAGTGAAGTTCGGTGGCAGGAGGAAGCAGACTTTTGGTCAGGTGAATACAGCGTTATAAATACAAAATCATTAGGGGTAATGCAGGAGTACGTTTAATAATGAATAAAAAAAATAGGTGTGCGGGTACGCTGCTACAAACAGCGTAGTGAACGCATTATTGTGACCAAGATAGACACGAAACCCACGCCTACTACAGTAGTACAAGTTTATATGCCAACTAGCCCTGCAGATGATGAAGAAATTTATGAAATGTATTATGAGATAAAAAGAAGTTATACAGATAGTGAAGGGAGACGAAAATTTAATAGTCATGGGTTATTGGAATTCGACAGTAGGAAAAGGAAGAGAAGGAAACGTAGTAGGTGAATATGGATTGGGGCTATGAAATGCAAGAGGAAGCCGCCTGGTTGAATTTTACACAGAGCATAACTTAATCATAGCTAACGCTCGGTTCAAGAATCATGAAAGAAGGTTGTATACATGGAAGAACCCTGGAGATACTAGAAGGTTTCAGATAGATTATATAATGGTAAGACAGAGATTTAGGAACCAGGTTTTAAATTGTAATACATTTCCAGGGGCAGATGTGGACTCTGACCACAATCTATTGGTTATGAGCTGTAGATTAAAACTGAAGACACTGCAAAAAGGTGGGAATTTAAGGAGATGGGACCTGCATAAACTGACTAAACCAGAGGTTGTACAGAGTTTCAGCGAGAGCATAAGGGAACAATTGACAGGAATGGGGGCAAGAAATACAGTAGAAGAAGAATGGGTAGCTTTGAGGGATGAAGTAGTGAAGGCAGCAGAGGATCAAGTAGGTAAAAAGACGAGGGCTAGTAGAAATCCTTGGGTAACAGAAGAAATATTGAATTTAATTGATGAAAGGAGAAAATATAAAAATGCAATAAATAAAGCAGGCAAAAAGGAATACAATCGTCTCAAAAATGAGATCGACAGGAAGTGCAAAATGGCTAAGCAGGGATGGCTAGAGGACAAATGTGGGGATGTAGAGGCTTATCTCACTAGGGGTAAGATAGATACTGCCTACAGGAAAATTAAAGAGACCTTTGGAGATAAGAGAACTACTTGTATGAACATCAAGAGCTCAGATGGAAACTCAGTTCTAAGCAAAGAAGGGAAAGCAGAATGGTGGAAGGAGTATATAGAGGGTCTATACAAGGGCGATGTACTTGAGGACAATATTATGGAAATGGAAGAGGATGTAGATGCAATGGGAGATACGATACTGCGTGAAGAGTTTGACAGAGCACTGAAAGACCTGAGTCGAAACAAGGCCCCCGGAGTAGACAACATTCCATTAGAACTACTGACGGCCTTGGGAGAGCCAGTCCTGACAAAACTCTACCATCTGGTGAGCAAGATGTACGAGACAGGCGAAATACCCTCAGACTTCAAGAAGAATATAATAATTCCAATCCCAAAGGAAGCAGGTGTTGACATGTGAAAATTACCGAACTATCAGTTTAATAAGTCACAGCTGCAAAATACTAACGCAAATTCTTTACTGACGAATGGAAAAACTGGTAGAAGCCGACCTCGGGGAAGGTCAGTTTGGATTCCGTAGAAATGTTGGAACACTTGAGGCAATACTGACCTTAAGACTTATCTTAGAAGAAAGATTAAGGAAAGGCAAACCTACGTTTCTAGCATTTGTAGACTTAGAGAAAGCTTTTGACATTGTTGACTGGAATACTCTCTTTCAAATTCTGAAGGTGGCAGGGGTAAAATACAGGGAGCGAAAGGCTATTTACAATTTGTACAGAAACCAGATGGCAGTTATAATAGTCGAGGGACATGAAAGGGAAGCAGTGGTTGCGAAGGGAGTGAGACAGGGTTGTAGCCTCTCCCCGATGCTATTCAATCTGTATATTGAGGAAGCAGTAAAGGAAACAAAAGAAAAGTTTGGAGTAGGTATTAAAATCCATGGAGAAGAAATAAAAATTTGAGGTTCGTCGATGAGATTGTAATTCTGTCAGAGACAGCAAAGGACTTGGAAGAGCAGTTGAACGGATTGGACATTGTCTTGAAAGGAGGGTATAAGATGAACATCAACAAAAGCAAAACAAGGATAATGGAATGTAGTCGAATTAAGTCGGGTGATGCTGAGGGAATTAGATTAGAAAATGAGACACTTAGTAGTAAAGGAGTTTTGCTATTTGGAAGCAAAATAACTGATGATGGTCGAAATAGAAAGGATATAAAATGTAGACGCAATGGCAAGGAAAGCGTTTCTGAAGAAGAGAAATTTGTTAACATAGAGTATAGATTCAAGTGTCAGGAAGTCGTTTCTGAAAGTGTTTGTATGGAGTGTAGCCATGTATGGAAGTGAAACATGGACGATAAATAGTTTAGACAAGAAGAGAATAGAAGCTTTCGAAAAGTGGTGCTACAGAAGAATGCTGAAGATTAAATGGGTAGATCACATTACTAATGAAGAGGTGTTGAATAGAATTGGGGAGAAGAGAAGTTTGTGGCACAACTTGACCAGAAGAAGGGATCGGTTGGTAGGACATGTTTACAGGTATCAAAAAAAAAAAAAAAATGGTTCAAATGGCACTGAGCACTATGGGACTTAACTTCTAAGGTCATCAGTCCCCTAGAACTTAGAACTACTTAAACCTAACTAACTTAAGGACATCATACACATCCATGCCTGAGGCAGGATTCGAACCTGCGACCGTAGCGGTCGCGCGGTTCCAGACTGTAGCGCTTAGAACCACTCGGCCACCCTGGCCGGCTCTCAGGTATCAAAGGATCATCAATTTAGTACAGGCGGGCAGCGTGGAGGGTAAAAATCGTAGAGGGAGACAAAGAGATGAATACACTAAGCAGATTCAGAAGGATGTAGGCTGCAGTAGATACTGGGTGATGAAGAAGCTTGCACAGGATAGAGTAGCAGGGAGAGCTGCATCAAACTAGTCTCCGCACTGAAGACCACAACAACAACAACAACAACAACAATACAATAAAGTGGCAGAGTTACATCCGAAAGACGCTACTTGAGTCTCTCGCTTAGTTCGATACGGAGACTGTTGTTGTTAGACGTCTTGAGAGAAGTCGACATGGAGACTGTAGTGCTCAATCGTGATGCAATTGCTTTGTTGCATGATCAATGTTAGATTTCGAGGGTTACAGTAATGTGGTAGAGTTATGTCGGAAAGACGCTACTTGTGCCCCAGGCTTAGTTGGATACGGAGACTGTAGCTGTTAGTCGCCTTGAGAGACCTCCTCATGGAGACTGTGGTGCTTAATCGCGATGCAGTTTCTGTGTTGAATGATCAATGTTAGATTTCGAGAGTTAGAATAAAGTGGCAGAGTTACGTTGGAAATACGCTACTTGGGTCTCAGGCTTATTTCGATGCGGAGGCTGTAGCCGTTAGCCACCTTGAGGGAAGTCGACATGGAGACTGTAGTTCTCCAAACACGATGCAATTTCGGTGTTGCATGGTCAATGTTAGATTTCGAGGGTTACAATAAAGTGTCAGAGTTCCGTTGGAAAGACACTAATTGGGTCTCAGGCTTAGTTCGATACGGAGGCTGTAGCCATTACCCATCTTGAGAGAAGTCGAAATGGAGACCGTAGTTTTCAATCGCGATGCAATTTTTCTGTGGTATGGTCAATGTGAGGTTTCGAGGGTTGCTGTGAAGTGTCAGAGTTACGTCGGAAAGACGCTACTCTGGTCTCACTCTTAAATCGATACGGAGGCTGTAGCCATTAGCAGCTTTGAGAAAAGTCGACATGGGGACTGTAGTTTTCAATCGCGATGCAATTTCTGAGTTGCAAGGTCAATGTTAGATTTCAGGGTTTAGAATAAAGTGGAAGAGATACATCGAAAAGACGCTACTTGAGTCCCACGCTTAGTTCGATACGAATGCTGTAGCCGTTAGCCGCCTTGAGAGAAGTCGACATGGAGACTGCAGTTTTCTATCACGTCGCAATTTCTGTGTTGCATGGTCAATGTTAGGGTGCGAGGGTTAAAATAAAGTGGCAGAGCTGCATCGGGAAGACGCTACTTGAGTGTAAGGCTACGTTCTATATGGAGACTGAAGCCGTTAGTCGCCTTGGAGGAAATCGGCATGAAGACAATAGTCTTCAATCGCGATGCAGTTTCTGTGTTGCATGGTCAATGTAAGGGTGCTGGGGCTACAATAAAGTTGCGATTTTCCATCGTAAAGTTGTTACTTGATCCAGGGGACGTTCCATACAGAGACTGTAGATGCTTTATTTTTATGGGTAGAAGTCGGCATGGAGACTGTAGTATTCAATCAAGTAGCAATTTCTGTGTTTCACAATCAATGATAGGGTGCGAACGTTAATATAAACTGGCAATATTGCATCGGAAAGACGCTACTTGATTGCCAGCTGACGTTCCATACGGAGACTGTAGCCCCGTTATTCGCTTGGAGAGAAGACGGCTTGCAGCCTGTAGTTTTCAATCGCGACGCAATTGCTGTGTTGCATGGTCAATGTGAGGGTGCGAGTTTTACAATAAACTGGCAGTGTTGCATCGGAAACTAGCTACTTCGCTCCCTGAGGACGAAGTATACGGGGACTGTAGACGCGTTAACACTTTGAGAGAAGTCGACATGGAGCCTGTAGAATCCAGTGACGAACCTATTTCTCAGATGCATGGTCAATGTCAGAGTGCGAGGAATACAATAAACTCTGAGAGTTGCATCGGAAACAAGCTACCTGACTTTCAGAGGTCGTTCCATACAGAGACTGTAGCCACGAGGGTCACCTGGAGAGAAGTCGGCATGGAGCCTGTAGTTCTCAATGCCAACATAATTTCTGTGTTGCCTGGTCAATGTGAGGGTGCAAGGGTTTCAATAAACTGGCAGTGTTGCACTGATAAGACGCCACTTGACTCCCAGGGGACAATCCATAAGGAGACTGTAGCCACGTTAGTCACATGCAGAGAAGTCGCCATGGCGGCTGTAGTATTCAATCACGAAACAATTCCAGTGATGCATGGTCAATGGTAGGGTGTGAGGGTTAAAATAAACTGTCAGGGTGCGTCAGAAAGACGTTACTTGAGTCTGAGGGTACGTTCCTTACGGAAACTGTTGGCATGTCAGTCGCCTGGAGAGAAGTCATCATTGATCCCATAGTTTTCAAGTGCGACGTAATTTTTGTGTTGCATCGTCAATGTGAGGGCGCGAGGGTTGCAGTAATATTGCGGTGGTGCATCGGAAACAATATACTTGTCTGGCAGGGGTAGTTGCATAGTGTAGTCGTAGCCACATAAGTCACTTGGAGAGAAGATACAATGGAGCCTGTAGTATTCATTCGCAATAAAATTTCTGTATTGGATTGTCATTGTGAGGTTGCGACAGTTACAGTAAACTGGCAGTGGTGCATCGGAAACAAGCTACTTGACTCCCAGGAGAAGTACCATTCGGTGACTGTAGCCGCGTTAGTCGCTTAGAGAGAAGTCTGCATGGAGCCTGTAGAATTCAATCGTCACGCAATTTTTCTGTTGCATGGTCAGTGCGAGGGTTACAGTAAACTGGCAGTGGTGCATCGGAAACAATCTACTTGACTCCCAGGAGAAATTCCATACGGTGACTGCAGCCGCGTTAGTCGCTTGGAGAGAAGTCGGCATGGAGCCTGTACTATTAAATCGCGACGCAATTTGTGTGTTTCATTGTCAATGTGAAGGTGCAAACTCTACTGTAGACTGGCAGATGTGCATTGGAAACAAGCTACTTGACTCCCAGGAGGAGTTCGATCCGGTCACCATAGTCCCGTTTCGCTTGGAGAGAAGTCGGTGTATAGCCTGTAGTACTCAATCACGACGCAATTTCTGTATTGCAACGTCAGTGTGAGGGTGCGGGGATCACAGTAGAGTGGCAGCAGGGGGGGCGGGGGGGTATTAGTCTCTTGGAGATACGTTGACAATCGCGAAGTAATTTCTTTGTCGCATCGTCAGTGTGAGGGTGTGGTGACTACAGTTAAGTGGCAGCAATATATTAGTTACAATCTACCAGGGACTTGATGGAGGATTTAGTCACTTATGGATACGTCCTGAGGGTACCTGTAGTATGCAGCTGCGAAGCGATTTGTGTTTCGCATCGTCAGTGTGAGGGTGTGGGGACTACAGTAAAGTGGCAGTGATGGATCAGTTACAAGCTACTAGAGACATGTGGGAGTAGAGACCTCTTGGAGATTCACCAGCAGGGAACCTCTACTACGCTTTCACGAAGCAATTTCTGTGTCGCATTTGTCAGTGTGAGGTTGCGGAGATCACGGTAAGGTGGCGGCGGTGCATCAGTTACAAGCTATTACTCACCTGATAGCGTTATGAGTCTCCTGGAGTGAGGTTACAGGGCAGCCTGTTGTATGCAACGTCAGTGTGAAAGTGCGGGGACTACTGTAAAGTGTCAGCGGTGTATCAGATACAACGACAAGAGACCGTAGGATGGTATTAGTCTCTTGAAAATACACTCCTGGAAATTGAAATAAGAACACCGTGAATTCATTGTCCCAGGAAGGGGAAACTTTATTGACACATTCCAGGGGTCAGATACATCACATGATCACACTGACAGAACCACAGGCATATAGACACAGGCAACAGAGCATGCACAATGTCGGCACTAGTACAGTGTATATCCACCTTTCGCAGCAATGCAGGCTGCTATTCTCCCATGGAGACGATCGTAGAGATGCTGGATGTAGTCCTGTGGAACGGCTTGCCATGCCATTTCCACCTGGCGCCTCAGTTGGACCAGCGTTCGTGCTGGACGTGCAGACCGCGTGAGACGACGCTTCATCCAGTCCCAAACATGCTCAATGGGGGACAGATCCGGAGATCTTGCTGGCCAGGGTAGTTGACTTACACCTTCTAGAGCACGTTGGGTGGCACGGGATACATGCGGACGTGCATTGTCCTGTTGGAACAGCAAGTTCCCTTGCCGGTCTAGGAATGGTAGAACGATGGGTTCGATGACGGTTTGGATGTACCGTGCACCATTCAGTGTCCCCTCGACGATCACCAGTGGTGTACGGCCAGTGTAGGAGATCGCTCCCCACACCATGATGCCGGGTGTTGGCCCTGTGTGCCTCGGTCGTATGCAGTCCTGATTGTGGCGCTCACCTGCACGGCGCCAAACACGCATACGACCATCATTGGCACCAAGGCAGAAGCGACTCTCATCGCTGAAGACGACACGTCTCCATTCGTCCCTCCATTCACGCCTGTCGCGACACCACTGGAGGCGGGCTGCACGATGTTGGGGCGTGAGCGGAAGACGGCCTAACGGTGTGCGGGACCGTAGCCCAGCTTCATGGAGACGGTTGCGAATGGTCCTCGCCGATACCCCAGGAGCAACAGTGTCCCTAATTTGCTGGGAAGTGGCGGTGCGGTCCCCTACGGCACTGCGTAGGATCCTACGGTCTTGGCGTGCATCCGTGCGTCGCTGCGGTCCGGTCCCAGGTCGACGGGCACGTGCACCTTCCGCCGACCACTGGCGACAACATCGATGTACTGTGGAGACCTCACGCCCCACGTGTTGAGCAATTCGGCGGTACGTCCACCCGGCCTCCCGCATGCCCACTATACGCCCTCGCTCAAAGTCCGTCAACTGCACATACGGTTCACGTCCACGCTGTCGCGGCATGCTACCAGTGTTAAAGACTGCGATGGAGCTCCGTATGCCACGGCAAACTGGCTGACACTGACGGCGGCGGTGCACAAATGCTGCGCAGCTAGCGCCATTCGACGGCCAACACCGCGGTTCCTAGTGTGTCCGCTGTGCCGTGCGTGTGATCATTGCTTGTACAGCCCTCTCGCAGTGTCCGGAGCAAGTATGGTGGGTCTGACACACCGGTGTCAATGTGTTCTTTTTTCCATTTCCAGGAGTGTACATCGGCAGGGAGCCTGCAACATGCAATCGCCAAGCAATCCCTTTGTCGCATCATCAGTGTGAGTCTGGTACCGTGGGCTGCGGGTTGTACATCCGCGCCAGACGGTGTGGCGTCGGAGACCCCTAGTGGCCTCTGCACCGTCACTGTGTAAGCCGTGGCAGCGAGCCTCCTGGCCCACGTTAAATGTGAGGGCGCCACGGTGGAACACGTGGTCAAAGCGGCCAATAGGAGCGTCTCCGATAATGTATTTAGGCACCTGCCTCTCGTTCGGCCAGTGAGTCTAATCTCGGCATGCGTCTATCGACATCTCCCTCAGACAGCTTATTTACGTTACTTTGTTCCGTGTACGAGTGAACGTGATTGATTTGTGAGATTTTGTTGTGACTCCGTTGTTTGTTGCTTGTTGTTGCTGTTCGTAAGCTCTCGCTCGGTTGTCCTCCGTTTTTTGTGTCCGTCCTCTCCCGTTTGTGTTGTTCGCGGGCCACTCCGTGGGTCCCACTGCGCTTTCCTTCACGGCAACCTCGCGACTGAAGGCGTGGGAATCACAGTAAAGTGGCAGCGGCGACTCAGTTACAAGTTATTAGAGTCCCGAGGCCGGTATTAGTCTGTTGGAGATTCGTCAGCAGGGAGCCTGTAGTATGCAATCGCCAAGCAATGTTTGTATGGCATCGTCAGTATAAGGTGCGGCAACTACAGTAAACTGGCATCAGTGCATCAGTTACAAGCTACTAGGGACCTGAGTGTGGTATTACTCTCTTGGAGGTACGTCGGCAGGGATTCTATAGAATGCAATCATGAAGCAGTTTCTGTGTTGCATCATCAGTGCGAGGGTACAGTGACTACAGTAAAGTCGCAACGTTGCATCAGTTACAAGATACAAGTCATCAAGTTGATATTAGTCTCTTGCAGATACGTTGGCAGGGAGCATGTGGTATGCAATCGTGAAACAATTTCTGTGTCACATCGTCAATGTGAGGGTGTGGGGATTACAGTTATGTGGCAGCAGTGCATCAGTTAAAGCTAATAGAGGTTTGAGTGCTTATGAGTGTCTTGGAGATACGTCAGCATGGAGCCTGTAGCAGGTAGGTTCGAGAAAGGTGACTCGTTTCCAGATATGAGAGTGCCAGAAATATGATTCACTTGTGGAAATAATCATTAAAAGATCTCTCCATAGGATCCGACGCAGGTATGTGGTTGAATGGGAACACTTGATTCCAAATCATAGACATCATCTCTAGTGGATAGCGTAGCACTAGAGATCTGAAAAACTAGTTTAAATTTCTTACGACCTCAATCTGCACACCATCTACTACTGTTTGTGATCCTTCTCAATCAATAATCACCTATAACTCAGTGGATATATCACAGAACCTCTGACATGGTACCAAGATAGAATACAATAAAAATACAGGAGAAATATCTAGTGGCGGAGGCATGAGGGGGGTGTAAATAGCGGCTTCATACCGCATTCCTTAGCAGAATCACTTTCAAAATTCAGCGATTTTATGATGAGGCTGTATCATGGTCTACATGTAACCTGACTGGTGGTCTGATAATATACACTTCGGCGATCACCGTCTCAGTATTTGTCTGGAAAAACTACTTGATTTGTAGGTAATGCCATACATGGATTTATAAAGCCGATATAGCTTTTAACATGGATACTTGTATGCACATGTAGAACCAAGACAGTTTCATACAGTAGTTGTTGGGATCAGGTTTTTTAACATCGGGCGGTTTGTAAGGCGAATAAACCTCTCTTTCTATGACACAGTGGTACCACTCGCAAGAAAAACTGATGAACCATGTCCACCAATGGTTGATTTTTTGGTCAGTATTATTTCGTATCGCCAACGATCAGTTATTGACGAAGTATTACACTTAGTAGTAGGGGATGCATGATAGGTTCGCCTGAGTATCAGGCTTACAAAGTATGTCAAGATTTTAAACATGGCTGCAACAGCAACTGTTGAAATTCTTCACGATAAAGGATGACAGCCAAAACAGTTGCAGGACAAAAATTTATTAAAATTCTTGACCAAGGTTTCGGTATATATAAATATACCTTCATCAGAAGTAAAAAATCTAAAATTATATCATGCAATAATTGTTTTATTAATCTCCATTGCATGATGTAATTTTAGATTTCTTACTTCTGATGAAAGTATATTTATATATACCGAAACCTTGGTCAAGAATTTTAATAAATTTTTATCCTGCAACTGTTTTGGTTGTCATCCTTTATCGTTATAAAGTATGTGTTTGTGTTCCGACATGTGCAAAGGAAATGACTATGTACATTCGTAAGGAAGGTATGGATTTGACGTCGAGTACTGTGATAGCAAAGGGAAGAGTATGTCAAGTCATAAGAGTGGTACTGATATTTCTATTTCCAGAGCCACAGCCGTCAACATGGTGTATTTCCGATACTTCGCTCATTGTTGAATGTCGTTCAACTGAGACTGCGATCGTAACATTTAGTTGTAAGTACAGGGATAAAATGTATATGTGACCGATTTCTTAGGATGATGATTCTATCTGTGTATGCTTGACATGCAGCTCCAGTGACGGGAATGATTCACGTTTCCCATTAACAGTGGGAGCTATCTGAATGGAGAGGCCTGTTTAGCAATGTAGATGACCTAACTGTATTGTCCTCTAGACGACCGAATAGCGAACTAATACTTAATTTGTATTGGATAGCTTTCGTGATCGCGTGGAAATTTGTAAAGATTGAATATGGACGTGTGTTTGCGCTGGACCACTATTCCCACCCATGTAAAGTGTTCGGTTGACTGCTTCTGCACATTTCGTGTCTGTAATTAGTTGAGAGAAGATCGACTGTGACGTGTGCATCTAGCAGGTGGAAGACATGTTTGCCGGTTCTCTAGACATGAGAAACATGTTATTTGACCTTGTAACTTAGAGGGATGACATGCAATCTGTTACATCACCGACATCGGTATTCGTGAGTGCAATTATCAGTTTCTCTATTTTTTTCAAGTTTCCGCGTAAATGTCTTTGCAGACGTGACAAGTTTCTAGTTAGTCAATGGTTTACAGCACTGCCCACCTAGCTGAAAGTTTCGGGTCTGTAGAGAAATAATTTCCAGTCTATATTTTCGGAATTAGGTTGCGCGAGCGATTGGTAGGATACTGCTTGATATCGAGAAGTACCGCAAAAATGGTATAATATTATGGGAAACCATGTGAAAATACATGTGTTCTTGTAATCCCAGAGTCTGGAGATGGGTGTAGAAAAAGCAAGCAAGCAAGCAGGTTCGGAACAGAAACAGTAACAAGTTTGTGCCGAGGGGGAACGAGCCCAAATTTGTAGAACAGTTCTGAGAGTGACTTTGGTCTGCTGAGGGCGCTCTGGTCACCAGTCGGGGGTGGATGACCACCGACCTCGCAGGGAAATATCCAGTGCTGCGAGGAGTGTATACAGTGCTATCTGTCTTTGTGGTATATGTACGAATTATGTAAAAGGGCTGACTTTGTATGGCACAGGATGCGAATTGTATGTTTACTACATCGACAAAGAATGCGGTGATATATTGCTGGGTTGGAGATCTGTTTCACACTCTAATATTCAAGCTCCTATCCTCAGTGGGAGAGCAGTGTAATTGAATGAGACTCTTTCCGTATTTCACGATCTATAGGCCACTTTGCAGGATTTAATTGTCGGTGGAATATGGTGATCTGTACAATATACAATCATAATGCTCTACTCATTCACAAGACATCCTTTGCGCTGGGACGTAGGAGCATCTACAAACTAATTCGAACAACACGGAGTCAAGGTATGTACAGAAAGTTCTGAGAAAGCAAGGGTTCAAAGACAAGTTGAAGCAGACCATCCATCTCTGGTGGGGATGCTGTCACTCATCCACTCCTCCGCCGAAGTGGCATTAGGACATTTCCAGACCTGTACCTGAAGGATACTGAAAATTCCGGCCTTTTTTTCTCTTCTGTAAGACAGTGCTTCGAATTCTGTTTGGGTAATTGTTCTGATTTCCCCCCATCTGTGGTTAGAGAGTGCTCTCTTTCCAAACAACAAGAATGCTTTTATGCTTAACAGTGTTTTCGCGAGTGTGCACAGAACGTTTAACGTTTCTGAGACATACATTGATAGCAAGATGAACCTTTTGTGCAATGCGTCAGCCAGACTGGGTATGCATGTACAGTTAGATGCAGCTCGCATGTCCCATTAGGATCGCTAGGAACAATGCACCCTGTGCTACTCTGTGATGTCAGTACCTGCAGGTATCGCGTAAGCAACAGTAAACACAAGTGCTGCCCAGAGGCGTCTCGCATATGGGACTGGCGTGAGTGCGCCTTGGAGTTCTGTGACGTCAGTATAACAGTTGAAGAACTCTAACTGTAGGCAGCAGTGGCGTGAGAGCGATGGCTCGCACTGGCCTGCATCCGGTGGTGGCTTGCAGCGGTGTCGATGTGCACGCACCCTTGGAGCATCTGCACTCTGCAAATAGCTCATCACTCCCATCCGGTCACATCAGCAACGGTGTCTAGGTGATCACGTATTTCGAGATGAATTTGTCAGGTGTCAAGTATGAAAGAGATGCTGCCGCTTTATGCTTGAGGGACCCAAATGGGCACCTGTACGTTGCTAGGAAGCTGACGGCCACCTCGCCACTTCGCGGAGCCCACTGATGCTCCCGAACTCCAGTATTGGCATTGGGTGTTGGGTGGCTGGATGTGTTTTTTATTAGCGATCATTTGTATAAACTATATTCCATCGATTTGACCAACCAATAGGATGCTGCAAATTATGAAAACCTACCCCATACATGTGAAGAATTTCGATTTAATCAATTTGCACAAATTTTTTATATCATCATGGTGTTAGTGGTACAATAGTTAAGGGGAGGGTGTGCGTGAGTGGGTCACATGGAGCAGAACAGCAGGTTAAGTGCAGAACACGAGGTTAATTTGCATAATTTTTATGTAAAGCGCAGTACAATAGTTTAAGGGGATGGGTGACAAAGAAGAATGCGCCCGAAATGGCGTAAAAAAACATGTGAAATTCGAAAAGTGTACCAGAAAATGGTGGGAGGACATAACTAATTATTTAATTTCACATCAAAGGTGCTACAATAGTTTAAGGAAATGGAGGTCAACAATAGGTTAAGTGCTGACAAAGGCCCAAGCATTAGGTTAAGACATGCAGATTACAGTGCCAAACATTACATTATGCAACATGTTTGCATTATGCAACATGGGGGGAGGGAGCAGGGAAACAATAGGTTAAGAGCCTGTCAATCAAAAGGAAGGATCATTTTAGCAGAACAATAGGTTAAGTACCTATCAATCAAAGGAGAACAATAGGTTAAGTACTTGTCAATCAGAGGAGCGCAATAGGTTAAGTACCTGTCAATCAAAGGAGAACAATAGGTTTGCCTCTGAGTGCGTACTTGCCCTTGATAGAGGCATCTTGCACTAACAAAATGGGCTGGCGGAGTTGTTGTCCTACTACTCATTTGGTGTCAGCAAGAGAGGCCGTACATAGTCGGCTCTCAATCTATAACTTTAACCGATAGCATAATACGGATCGGGGATAAAGAGTTTAAAAGAACACCTGGCTTAATGACATTCATCTTCCTAAGAGTCTTAAAAAGCTTAAAATACACTGGCAGTGATCGCAAGGTGTATGGAGACATCTACAGTTGACTTAAGTATATAAGAATGCAGACGAAACACTGAAAAGTACACAAAACTCTAAATACACTAGCAGTATACAACCTTTACTGAATGAGCAACGCCCAAACATTGGTGAAGGTCTTGACATTCAACATAAACGAGTGAGCAGTGAGCAGCAACCTCCCCCCACCCCCCAGTATATATATTACGATGAGGCAGATGAACTAATAGATAGACTTCGGCTGTTGATGGCTTTGGCTGCAGCGGGTAATACAGCACATTCGAAAGAGATTGTCTCAATAATTTCAGATCTCAGAGAAAGAAGAATCATCGAATAATAATAGTAAGTATGGAAACAGTAGTTCAGGAGCTGCACAAACCAGCACGCAGAACATGCCCTTGCAGACATGTGATGATTAAAGGACTGGATGACTTATGGCAGGGGATCTTGTGGATGTGGGTCTCTACAACCGTGAGAATAAAGGTTTCAAGTATATTTTAATGGTCATTGATACATACTCTAAATTCGCTGCAGTGTTCGAGCGTTTGCTGCAAACAGGAACGAATCGATGTCCAGACAACCTTCAAACCGATCGTGGTGGGGAGTTTTACAATGAACATTTCAAGACTGTGATGGAGCGGTACGGAATACACCACTGCTCAATGTTTACCCACCTGAAAGAGAGTATTATTGAGCGTATGAACAGAACAGCGAAAGCTCAAACGTGGAAGCGATTTAATCTTCGTGGTTCGTACAAGTGGACGGATATCCTACCACAGATAATAGCAAGGTATAAGCGAACCAAACATAGTACAATAAAAAAAGAGAACGATTGATGGCTCTGAGCACTATGGGACTCAACTGCTGAGGTCATTAGTCCCCTAGAACTTAGAACTAGTTAAACCTAACTAACCTAAGGACATCACAAACAGCCATGCCCGAGGCAGGATTCGAACCTGCGACCGTAGCGGTCTTGCGGTTCCAGACTGCAGCGCCTTTAACCGCACGGCCACTTCGGCCGGCAAACGATTGATGTTCGTGACAATTCACTCATGGAGTCGGTATATTTCCGTATTAGAATGCTGGATCCACGCAAACAAAGCTTTAATGTAGGTGACTTAGTACGTATTTCGAAGCACAAGACTACATTAGAGAAATCTTACTTACCAAACTGGTCAGCTGAAATATTCACAGTATCCAAAGTGCAGAGAACGAACCCCCGAACATGTATCTTAGAGGATAGCAAGGGTGAAGAAATTGCAGGATGCTTTTACAGAGAGGAATTGCATAAGAGCTCTGTACCAGATGTATTCCTCATCGAAAATGTAATAAGACGTCGTAGGAATACAGCGCTAGTTAAATGGTTGGGATTTCCTTCATCAGAAAACAGCTGGATTGATGCTGACGAATTAGTGATTAACAGAATGCGTAGACCTCAATCACCTCGATAGCGTACAATGCATGACAGAAGACACACCACAATAAGAGGCGGAGGTGGTATTCTCGACCAATTATCAGTTGAATTACACATTCCGGGATATAACTTCTGTGGACCAGGAACAAAGCTTCATAAACGCTCGGCACGTGGCGATAGACATATTAACCTACTCGACGAAGCCTGCCTGGAGCACGACCTAGCCTACGCCGCAAATAGAGATCTCCCAGCACGACACGTCGCAGACAGAATTTTGGCTGCAGAGCCAAGGATATAAGACGAAGAAAAGATTTGGTATAGGTCAACGTGTGGCTGCATTCGTTGTTGATAAAACCATGCGTGGTAAAATTAAATTAGGCTTAGGAGTGATGAATTTCAAACGAATTATGAAAGCAGTGTGGTCCGCTCTGGGGAAGAAGAAGAAGAAGAAGAAGAAGAAGAAGAAGAAGAAATCAAGGAGCCTGAATAGCTGGATTCTCACATCGATGTGTGCAGCTAAGCATGCAATGATTAGTAAGAAGAAGAAGAACAACAACAAGTAGGGTATAATTAAACCACCTCGTGTTCTACCTTTACCCAAGACATCAGGTGGAATTATTCTGCTCCTCATTCCAGCCCTTGAGGCTCTGTCGGCAGTAGGCTCACTCACAGGACGGGCTGCAGCTGTAGCCAAAAGAGTCAAGAATGCTCAAAACGTCCAAGCACAACTAGAGGAGGCAAGAAGGCATAATCGTCTCATGGAAGCTGCAGCCATTGGAAAGACTCTGTACTTGAAACCATACCAGAAAGGACTGGGTCACTTCATAAATAAAAATAAAAAAAGCCGATTAGCTATTCTATCTGATCTAGCACTCACGAATAAAGATCTGCTTAAGGTTGTCAAAGAAAAATTCTACATTCCAGGATTCCGTGGTGTCTTTATGCGAGATACATTATCGAAGACCATGTGGCGAACTAATGAATGCGGAATTGTGAATTTAGATGTTGCAAGTGGTCCCGGAACCCACTGGGTCTCATATGTCAAGAAAAATGCAAATACAGTTTATTATTTTGATTCATTTGGGGATTTACAACCACCTGAAGAATTGCAACGATACTTCACCAGCAAAAGACGAGTCTTCTACAATTTTCAGCGGTATCAGGGCTTTAACACATACTTGTATGGACATCTGTGCATCATGTTGCTCCTCACATCCTTGATGAAACAGCACGTAAAACTACACCAAAGATAAGTGTATGCTCAAAATCCATGATGGTTGATGTATATTGTATATAAGAGCCATCATTGAACGTGCACCCATCAGTTGAGGTTTAGATGCGATGTCGTACACTCTGACGTTAAAAGAACGTGCAAGTTACTTTCCGCCGATTGATTAAAGTTCTGGTGATTGGAGCATTGCGCTGATTGCTCTGGAGACGTATAACAGCATCCCAAATATCACAAAGGCCATCTGGATTGACGGTCAGAAGGAGATTACAGAAATAAAACCTGGTGCCTAAGACATCGATGAAGTAAACGAAGTCTTAAAAAACTATGGAAAAGGAATTTAACTACGCGTAAACACCAATACGCTTAAATCTGAAATACGAACAGGAAGAGCGACGATCGACTTCAGGCAGAAAGATACAATAGTTTCACTGCTAGGTTTTGCGAAGGACCGTGTTTTGGTGAGGGATTCAGATAAATTTTACGCATCAGATCAGGCTGTGGACATACTACCATTTAGCACAATCCACGTTGAGTGTAATATAGCTACAAACTCATATCTCAACGATAAGTTGATTCACTCTATTTACGGTTTATTCCCTACAGTGGGAACTTGATATAAGATAGTTCAGACCCCACAAACGCTATATACCCCCCGATGACAGTTCAGACATTGGACTACCTGGAGCTACGTATTGTGGATCAGAATAATCGACTTGTCGACTTTCTGGGTAAAGAAATCATTGTACGTCTGCATCTAAGACAAGATGGGGGTAAGATATAAGGCTAGCACACAGAACTCACAGTCAGTCAGTGTGCCACAGAAGCACAAGGTGATAACACGCCTTAATTACGAGTTCCTTGTTTCAATTGCTCTCAAACCGTGCGATGACGTCACTCAACGTAACGCAGTCAGTGGAGTATGATGACCGAATTATACGTCATGAATTCCACTCACATAAACCCTGCACTTCAACCACATTTAACAAAAATGATGAAATTAGGATTGTTATTCAGCACCAGCACGCTTTAACACTACCTTGCAAGAGTTTCTTATATCTGGACTGCACATTTAAGAAAGCTGATGGCGCTACGGTAACACTCTCGAAGCTGACATGTAATGCTCTAGGATTCCTGTTTCAAGAGATCCTTTATGAACTTAATGGAACAGAAATTGACCGCACACGTAATGTTGGGCTAGTATCAACCCTTAAGACGTACGTTTCAACCTCAACCTTCGATTCGAACGGCTTGGAAAATGCGGGGTGGTTCATAGACGCGCCAGATGTCTGATACACTCCATTTATTGATTGTGTGCCTCTAAAAATGCTTATGATTTACTTTGAGGACATGCAACGAATTATTATGAACGTCAAACATGAACTTATTTTGGTGCGGAGAGCAAGTGATGCCAATTCATACACTCAAGCAGAGGCAGAGGAATTCGAAACCAAGATTAATAGTGTAGTATGGAAAATGCCCAACATCAGTGTTGCTGACGAAGAACGCTTGAAATTTTTAAAAGTTCTGAATTCCGGCACTTATCGGCCGCTAACTTTCCGATCATGGGAGCTTTTTGAACACCCTGTCTTACCTACAGCACCAACACATATGTGGGCTATTAAAACATCAGTTCAGTTGGTGGCATCACGATTCATCATAAATGCATTTCAAACTCAAAGGCGAGGGAATGTATCAAAAGACTCAAGTGAATTTGACTAGTGCAAGTTAAGTATCGCCAGAGTCTACTTGAATTCGGAATATAACCATACGAGAATTTACATCTACAGTGGGACAGCAATGTATACAGTCCAGCATTTGACATGTATGCGAGATTCTGTGCATCTTACTATGAAGGAGTAGAAAATGAGAGATGTCTACTCAGTCCACAGAATTTCAAGAAGCTGGCACCAATGATAGTGACTGACTGCTCAAAACAGAGTGAGGTAATTAAATCAGGACCGGTAGATGTACGGATTGAATTGGAATCTTCAACAAACTTCCCAGATCGCACTGCAGTGTATGCTCTAGTTCTGCATGATCGTGTTGTTAATTACCGCCCGCTCACAGGCGTCTGCAGCGAGTTGTATAAATTAATAGGTGCTCTGCCAGCTCCAGCACAGTTCACAATGTTACCTCAGGGCGTAAGGATCGTAGCTTACGTTCAAGGGTTCTATTACAACGAACGTAAGCGATTCATAACTAAAGACTGTGCAATAATAGCCTTCACTCAAAAGTGATGGAATAATAGAAACATTCGAAGCAGGCGTTGCATCGCAGAAACCTTTCAAAGATGTGAAGTGCATTAAAACAAGGAGAAGTGCAAAGTGGCTAACATGTTGCTTTCACTGACTCCACTGGGACGATCCTGGTATACCTTATAAAGAAATTATTATGTCACTTCGAATATTCGATCATCCTGAGACCATCATCTACGTCACAGGCGAGGAGAAGATCGCATGGATGCAGCGAATCTTCAAGTTTGCATCTATTCAAGACCTGGAGTTCCACGGGTGCCCTGCTATCCATAAGCTCAAGAAGAAGAAGATGTGTGAAAATAGTGTTGTGTCTGCTTATGAAAATGTAAAATTACTTTTAAGTTGGATTAATGAAAATAAAAGAATTTTTTACCTCACATTCTATGTGTTTTTTTCTTTCTACCTAGCTCCTACTTAGATAGCACGTAGCTTTGCCCAGACCCTACGTCTGTGGCTTTGTTCAAGCACAGGAGCTATAATTTCAGCCATGTTTGCTACATGTCTTTGGAAGCGGACACGATCACGCGGCACCTGTTCCCAAAAACCTATAAGTGCAGCACTATAGGCGAAATCCCATGCACTGATTACATATATTTTGTTTTCCTCCATCTTAAACGTCACCTCCCTCATGCTTTAAACTAATATATTGTGCATCTTGCACAGCCCTTATATTCATTTGTAAGGGTAGGGATTTGTGAAGTAACAACAAAGACGTATTGTGACGAATAACAATTTTTTATTCACACATAAATACAGTAGTAATACAGCTTTAGATCGACAAATTTTGGTGTTTTTCAGTACACGAAGTAATACTGCTTTTAAATACACAGTTCTTGTAACTGTTTGTAATGTTTTTGTTTAAAGTTCATAATTTTTAGAAATAATATTAATGATTGAAAAATTTTTTGTACTCTGCATTGCAGTACTGGCTACAGCTATTGGAGATGTTTAGTTTCTCTTACACTAATACTATTACTAGTGAAATTCCACCCAAACAGAAGACTTAATTTATGTTTTGAATTGGGTGGCTCTAAACATTTTCCAACACAAACAGCTGAAGTAATAATACAATGAAGCGGATGGCCCTAAAATGTCCATCCCAAACGACTGCACTAAAATGAACTGGGTGGAACTCACACTTAAAACTAGTATGACTTGCATAGCTAGCAGTAGGTGAAACTTAAAAACTAATCTATTTCACATGCACTCACACACTCACATGAAGTTCAAAAGCGAGAAATAATAAGGTACACTATTTTTTGCCTTCATTTACATTTTTGTTGATGATTTTGGTTCAATTTCTTAAATTTTTTATATACATTGCACATTTTTATTTTTTTCCCAGCATATATACTGCTTATATAGTCCTGACTAGATATTAAGGTGATACATAGTCACACACAGGCATACATATTTACACAGACATCCACTCTCAAACGCACTCACAAGCATACAAACAGACACACATAAGCACTCACTTTCAGGCACGCCATACATCACACAATATTCAAACTATGATAAAAGATCTGTACTATTAGGTACAAGCTCTCATTCAGCCAGTCACTCTTTCTCATTCATACCGTCGGAGTCCACAACCCCCTCTCTGCTTCAAGTACATAGTGTGAGTAAAGGAGGGTTTCGATTCTGCCATCACAAATGGCTCTTTTATCTTCATGAGGTGACAATCCGACTTTACATTGCAGCACAGTGCGCACCTCGTCACCTCGCGATCGAATACTTATCGCAGAGACGAGCGTAGTACAAACTTTGGCCAACAGATGCCACTGTTAACCGCGCTTTTCAGTTGCTACTTGCGACTCTTACAAAGTTGCGACTTGTCACTGAAATCGCAGAAAGCAGTGCTGAATTCGACCAATAGATGGCTCACGTCTTTGAATGTGAACTACTACTTGCGACTGCTAACTGTGACTGAAATCGCAGTTAGATTCTGTAAAGTTGTTATTATGATATCTGCGACTTCTCAGTCACTGTGATTTCTAACATACGCGATTTCCTGCCCACCACTAGAATACTAGTTTGCTGTGCCAAATGCGTTGGTTGTGGCGGAGCACCGTGAACGTCGCTCTATAGGCACTGCAAGTAGTCTTCGACCATGAGGACACTTGATGCCGCACGTCGCACACCCTTAGCCTGTCTCTGGGTGGCTGCATCTATTGTACGAAATGCATACATTTTGGATCCTAGACCCACAAACACCACAATCGGCAATCCACCCGCCTCCTCTTTCATTAAGCCGTTAACCTTCTTTTTTTGAGGAACAGTACCATAAGGATTATCGGCTGCCTATCCTGATGTGACGAATTCTTTACTGCGACACCTAATTACTTCATATGGATTGCAGTTCTTCACCCAGTAGATGAAGCTATCTGTATTCATATAAAGTAACCTGGGCTCCACAGAATGAGTTTTAGCAAACTCATAGTGGAAACGGTACATGTGGAGTTTGGAGATGTCCAGTAAATGTATATTCAAAAAGATTGGTTTCGTAAACTCTACTGAAACCTTCGACGTCTCCACAGCAACAAAGTTCTCATTGAAAATTGTGACCTGCTTAAAATTTGATCTGGCAATGCAGTTTCTTACGCCCCAAAGCCTATCCCATTCGGTCCTAATCAAAATATCGCGTTCATTTCTTACATTCTGCATGGTTTTACCGAAAATGGAATTATTCATTAATTTGTAAAAGTCTTTTTCGAAATCACTAGTCGCGATCGCCATCTTTTCGGTATTTAATTCAATATACTCCTTCAACCAGGGGGACTGAGTGCAGGAGATAGCCCGGGTGATTCTACCTAGCTCCACCCTAAGCTGAGACACTGCTGGAGATTACGATAATGAATTACATACCTCTACTTGTGTCCAACAGTGGTCATCAGTTTAGGAATAGTGCTTCCTCATGGAACTTGTTGCTCTGGGCATAACAGCAAGTCACTTGTCACTTCATGCAAACTAACAGGATTTATGAGGTCTGCCTCCACCACATACCCCACATCAGAATCAGCCGATAGACCCAATATTTTTCCACCTAATCCCTCTAATTCGTTTTCAGGCACCCATTAAAACCCACCAACCGGCAGTGGCTGCATCATGGCGTGACCGTATAAGTTATTCACATCCAAATATAGAATATAACTGGAATCGAGAGATGCATTAAACCCCACACCCATACATGGATTATTTGCCTTGGTGTGTCCATGGACACACTGGCAAATTCATCCATGGATCCCACACTCAAAGAAAAGAAGCATATAGGCATCAATCAAAAGTTCGACGCTGTGCCTCGTTTTCTTGAGCATTGCACCACAGGGCAACCCAGGTGCCATCCAATAAAAGGCGGGGTCAAGAGAATATATGGCCATACATACACTCCAGAACTTTTCAAAAACATCCGCAAAGAAGTGCACGTCGGTGTCCATGTATAGTCTTGCGTATTCGCCCAAATTTGGAATGTTGAATTCCCACCAGACATTCAAGGCATGCCCATAATCCGCACTAGTTATGGCGTCGCTTGTGAGAGTACTGGTAAATACAGAAATGTTGCATAGCCTGGTTTCAGCGAGTTTTGCTTTGCTATCAAGATACTCATAACGAGTTTGTGGAGTGGCAGCTGCATAAAACGTAGCGTGTCAAGGAAGCGGAGCGTAATTTTTGGCGACATTCGTTTGGAGAATGAAATATACTTCTCAAGACTCTCAGGCAGGACACTGACATGATTTTTCTCCCAACCGAATTTAGCCAATTGTTGAACTAGAAAGTGAGTGTCATACCCACTTAAGTTGTGGAAGAAAACGGGTTTGTGTCGTGGTAACTGATACATCAAATTGCATGCATTGTGAGCTGCATCACGGAACTTCCCCCTAAGATGACAATGATCTATACGTGGAATTTCAGCTTTTCTATCTAAAGGCAGTCCACAAATATGACTGTTAACTGCATCATTTTTTATCCTCCTCCGATTCAGTCATGGGGATGTTGGTGCTGTAAAGCCTATCCACATGCCATGAGAGTTTCTCATGCTCAGTGAGCAACCAAACCGCAGGATTATCCCCGACATAAGATTCATAGCAGTTAAGACTTGAATCATAGGAACATGCAATTTGGTACGCTGCTGCATACGGTACATGTTTTTGCATGAAGGTGGTATGTGAGGCTAAGGGGTTCCCTTCACAATGGGTAATAGTGGCAAGGAGACATTCGAAGTATACGTATACAACAAACTGACATCGTTCCTGGTGGTGAGCATTCTTGAATTTAATGAACTTGTTTTCTTCTGTAGGCATAACAACACATACCAGTTCCTTGAATTCACAGTCCTCCAGATGCCTTTTAAATACTTTTCTTCTGAAAAGTTATTTAGACACCTAAAGAAAATGTGTTTTTTATGTTTCTTTTTCAACAATTGGCTGCAAAGGACGTGTGACATGTCTTTGATCCATATGTAATGCTAATTATCACCTTCAGAGAAGAGTAGCATGTTTACATGAAGATCACACTCACCTGCATATTTCGAAAAATTGTCCTGCTCATCTGTCGTGCTTCTCTGCTTCTTCTTCAGGCAATAAACATGAACCGATATTCCAGGATTTTGTGCCCCAAATTTTGGTATGTCCCAAATCTTTACAGGGAACTCGATACCATCAAAGTTAAGACATCCACGAATGTTAAGATCTATTCCATATCGAGATGTGTGCTGCGGATCTTTTGCATACTTTCTCTCACAAGCCAGGATTGACCATGAAAAACAAGCATTATCTTTTTCGTTTTGAACGATAATGCAAGCATGCTTATTCTTAATATCCTCAGGGAGGTAGATATAACTGAACCCTCCATTTAACGGATCATAGACATGAATATGGCTGTCGAGGTGTGTTATTTGGCTGAGTGCTTTAGATGGCCCTCTTACCTCCATCTCGGAAAACCGGGCCAGTATAGCACCCAAGGTGGATTCACGATACCACTCGGCAATTGGGCAATTGAAGTACTCTGGGATATAACACCATTATCACCCCAGATGTAATGTGAGGTTGTCTCCTGGGCAGAACCCTGCTGTATGGGGGGGAGGGGGAGGGAGGGGGAGGAGGAAGTCAACTCGCAGCAGAGCAATGCATTACATTTAGTGGCAATTTATCTCAGATTGTATAGGGCTTTCAGGAACTCTGCCTCTATCACCAGAAGGCATGCTTCTAGAAACTTGGCTGGTTCACGGTACCTCCCAGCCGGATTTTCCATTCTATTACAAGAGCTACGCCCCTCAAAGGCCCTAGCAAGTGCCGAGTATTCTAGAGGGGTCATGATGCCTCTAATCTGATGTCCTTCACTATCAGGATGGGACAGAGCGCTACCACTATCCATGGGTTCACTATCATTAATATTAATACTACTGGTAGTACTACTATGCTGTGTTGTCCAACCAGTGGATAACTGAGCTGGCGATGCGGTCAGCAGTGTCAAATGCCTGGGAGTGACATGCTTATGGCTGCGTAGTACCTGCTGGTGGTTGGTGGGTGGAGTCAAGGGTGAGGCAGCACTGTCCAGCCAGTTGGAACAGCCAGGCCTAGCAGTGGGTGGAGCGTAGAGAATAATACTGGCACGAGGCTGCGCCCCCCCCCCCCCCCCCCGACCCCCCGAATTAGCCAGTCCACCACCAACTGTAGAGGTATTGGCGGTCATCTGTTGCTGCTGCCCACCTCCACGGACGACTAAGGACAGGCCGGAAGGGGCGTGGGGACCCAGTGATGGCTGACTCTTTGACGTGCAGGTCCAGGTGGGTTGAACCTCGGCCGATAGCTTTGTGGTGATTGGCGCAACACATGGCTCCGCTCGTCGTACTGGGACTCTAATGACAGTATGCCGAGCCCCGACTCCTGCCACACACGCTACGGCTATCTGAGGTTTCACCTCTGTGAAAAAAATAATAACCATCACATTATAGAGCATGTTTAAATAATTATAAATAGATTGATATGGAAATATGAATAATAATAAGAAGAAGAATATGAAAGCTATAATAATAGTCACCTTCTTCATTCCCGGACCACAGCTCAGTCACAACAGACAGCCCTTCATCGTGTATTTTGGTATCGAAGTCCCCACCTGCCACAGACTGTGCATCGATAAATGCCTGCTCCTGGGCTATAGCTGCCTCAACCACCTCTGCCTCGTGCTGAAAGCGCGCATTTAAATAGTCAACCCGATCCAAATCTCTTGTAGCAAAAAAAAGAAGATTAGAATTAGAGAAATTGTATGCCCACAAAAATGTATTTACATATCGATGGGATCGAATCTTACGAAGGAGAGATGGCTACTCCTCCTCCTCCTCCTCCTGGCGAACAACACCATCCTCTAAATTACAGGGCTGTGGTGCATCCTCTCGTGATTCATCTACAACACCAACAATGAAGTATACATTATATTACAGTATTATCGCACACTCGAGATATTACGAAAACACAAAACAGATTTCATACTCACGTTTTTGAGCTGACAGGGTCGGATTCTCCCTTCCCAGCGCATCATCCAGTGAGCCCAGCACCTCAGCAATGAATGCAGAAATGAGGAGAGAACAAATTCATTTTCACACATGCACAGAGCAGTTCTGTATTCTAAACGGGGTTTCACATACTAAATAACACTCATACGAAAGTAATAACTAACGTGGGAGCCCGCTCAGGTGAGGGCACTTTCCATCACCGCTGCTGTGCACTGAAGATCTTTTCATGATACTTTTGAATAAGACAACGAAACGCAGACAGATGGGCTGGCTGACTGTATCAGAATCAGGGAGAACACAAGGATGCTGGGGTTTAAAAAGGATGCCGAGCCCCCTCCCAAGACGCTAACTAATGGGTGTTGAGTTTCTTGAGGTGGGATGGGGTGATCCCACAATCATCCCTGGCGACTGGAACCTCAACTACCCAGATGCGTCCAAAACCTCGAAGAGACCCGAGTCTCTCATAATTTATGGATTTACAGCGATAGCATTCATACTATGCGTAACGATACTATTTCGAATACACGCTGGATGATATTGAACTCAGCCTCAGAACATACCTTCACCGAAGAGTCAAGCAGTATATTGCTCCCTCCTACGTATATCTCGCGAAGAGACCATGAGGATAAAATCAGAGAGATTAGAGCCCACACAGAAGCAAACCGACAATCCTTCTTTCCACGAACAATACGAGACTGGAATAGAAGGGAGAACCGATAGAGGTACTCGGGGTACCCTCCGCCACACACCGTCAGGTGGCTTGCGGAGTATGGATGTAGATGTAGATGTAGATGTAGATGCATCTGGAGTCATTATGTGTAGTCCATTAATTAACCACACTGTATTACCAGCTCAGTGCATTCAGTAGATATTTCCATCCGAAGTTTCAGCTGCGGAGAATGCAATTACAGCTCCGATTATCCGAACATTTTAGAAATATTCTGGCAGATAGTTGGAGTCGCAGCTCCATGAAGGAAGCGAGTATTTTTACACCCTTACTGGATGCGAGAATGTTTTCAACACTTATCGTGTTGTTGATGAGGTATTGCATCTCACTCAAAGTCTGCAAACTTCGTGATTTTCGACGGTGAATGTTATATACGAGAAATTCTACGTTGCTGGTATTAACACCAGCTCTGACTGTTTTACCTAGTGTTTCTTACATTTAGCTTAGCTTCGTAAACACTGAAGCAAATGATTTACAAATTCTTCAGATGATAAAACGAGGAATTTTACTATTTAGGAAAGTTGTACAGTGGAAAAGATCAAATTTCAAGCAGCGCTGTCGGTGGAATCGACAGCTTATATGACCGCTGAAAGTTTAGTAAATTATTCTACCAAGATGGTGAAAAAATTTTTCTCGAAATGCAGAGTTATAACTATTGGACTGAAGTGTTACATGTTTCGAACTCTTTAGTGCTGGATTTAAATATCTAACGTGTTTAATAGATGCTTTCATAGTCTTTCAGTGCTCTAAATGTTTCTCGGTGTTATGAAGCGTAATGAGTGTCTACTTGCTACCTTCTTGATGCAGGTGGTCCTGTTTCTATTTTGGGGAAGACCCATATGTTAAGAGCTTTGAAGGAACTCTTTGTTCAACGCTGTTAAGAACACCTGCATGTGTTCCCTAGCATCACATCGCCTTTTGTTTACGTCGGTTCTATTTTGGGAAAGGCCCATATGTGAATAGCTTTGTTCATTGCTGTTAAGAACACCTGCATGTGTTCCCTAGCAGTGCATCGCTTTGTTTACATCATTCCTGTTTTGGGAAAGGCCCATATGTGAATAGCTTTGTTCAACGCTGCTATGAACTGAACACATGTGTGTGGTGGCACGTTTGAACATGCAGTATGAAAAGCTTCTCCAGTAGGATGAACACTCTGAGCAGCGTCTTGCCTTTGTCCACGCCATTTCTATTTTGCGAAAGACAAATTTCTCAACCCTTTTAAGGAGCTCGTGATGCCTTCGTTGTCGTTGTTATCTGTTATAAAAGCATTCTCTGACTCCCGCAGGTGGCCGCATTCAGCTCAGGTGTGGTGTTTGTGTCGGCGAATACATCCAGCGTTGTTGCACCGCTGTTTATGCTGTTGAGAGCGAACCTATGTTCAGAAAGACCAGCATGTGAAAAAAACTCTTAAGAGCCACGCATTTCTTTGTTGTTATCTGCTATGAAAAAGCGAATGGTTCCAGCAGGTGTTTGTGTCATGGCGCCAGTGAGGCTGGGAGCAAGTGAATCTTTTGTTCTTACAGGCAAAAGGTAGCAGTGCTGCGGCAGTCAGACGCCGGTCTGACTGAGAGGGGATGGGAAACCCCACGTGGCAGAGTGGCGGCCCATGCTTCAGGTGTTGGCTGAACTGCACAATCATGTGACCTATTGGGGCTCCCTCTAGTGGTGAACTTCCGAACTAGCTCAGTTCTTTGGCCAGCTGGATCAGAAGCAGTTGTCCCTTGTGGGGAGGGAGCTTATATGTAGGTTTTAGAAACGACAGACAGTTCCAGCAGAGACAGAAGTTTCCATGTGTTGTGTAGTCATCTTTAATGCAACTTGATACAAAGCATTTATTTGCAGGACTGTACTCTTCTTCTTCTTCATATGTTAAAGCATTAATGCTCGCTTCCATTCATCATGCAGTGAGCTGTGGATGCACTCCTCGGCTGAATGAGTGCGTGTAATACAGCTATTAAAACTCCCCGTCTGACACAAACATCTCGCTAATTGAACACATGCTCCTTCCACACCAACACCTCAACATGCACTGATGTCTCAGCCTCTTGTGATGGTAACACCACCACTAAGCCACTAATGTTGTAAGTAGATAATAAATTTAAACAAATTTGCACAAATTTCAACAAATTTATCCAAATTTAAACAAATTATATTCGAATTGAATGATATCATGAGTAGTCTCTAGCGGAGGGGCAACGCCATACTAACTCCCCTCAGCTGCAGGAGTAAGCTCTTAGAGCAAAATTCCCCCTAAAATTCAAAATTTCCATTTTCCAAAAGGATAATTCGTCATCATGCAAAATGTCGGAAAGGGGGGACTGGGGACTGCCAGGTGACACATAGAAGCACATAATTCAATTTCCCGCCAAAATTCAAACTTCCTGCTGGGAGGGCGTTGCACTTTCCCACCAAAAGCCGCCATCTTGGATTACGATACTTGCGTCATCAGCTGACGTCACGGTCACCATCTTGTATGACGTCATGCGCTGTTGCCAAGTCTATAGGCCGCCATCTTTGATGGCTTTATCGCCGCCATGCTGGATAACAGTACTCGCTTCATCAGCTGACGTCACGGCCGCCTTCTTGGATGACGTCATGCTCCAAAAAACCTACTCTACTACCAAGGCTCACTCGTGTACCCTTGACGACTGCACGACACAAAGCTTTATGCCTCGCCTGGGCTCATCAACACCAACATTGGACTGTTGATGACTAGAAACATGTTGCCTGGTCGAACGAGTCTTGTTTCGAATTCTATCGAGCGGATGGACGTGCGCGGGTATGGAGACCTCATGAATCCATGGACCCTGCACGTGAGCAGGGGACTGTTCAAGCTGCTGGAGGCTCTGTAATGGTGTGGGGCATGTGCAGATGAAGTGATATGGGACCTCTGATACATCTAGATACGACTGACAGGTGACACTTGCGTAAACATCTTGTCTCATCTGCATCAATTCATGTCTGTTGTACACCTGACAGACTTGGCCAATTCCAGCAGGACAATACGACACCCCACACGTCCAGAATTGCTACAGAGTGGCTGCAGAAACACTCTTCTGAATTTGAACACTTACGCTGGCCACCAACTCCCCACACAAGAACATTATTGAGCATATCTGGTTCTAGGCGCTATAGTCAGGAACTGCACGACCGCTGCGTCGCAGGTTCGAATCATGCCTCGGGCATGAATGTGAGTGATGTCCTTAGGTTAGTTAGGTTTAAGTAGTTCTAAGATCTAGGGGACTGATGACCTCAGAAGTTAAGTCCCATAGTGCTCAGAGCCATTTGAACCATTTTGAGCATATCTGGGATGCCTTGCAATGAGCTGTTCAGAAGTGATCTTCATCCCTTCGTACTCTTACAGATTTGTGGACATCCCCGTATGATTCATGGTATCAGTTCCCTCCAGCACTACTTCAGACATTAGTTGAGTCCATGCCATGTCGTGTTGCAGTACTTCTGCGTGCTCATGGGGGGCCCTACATGATATTAGACAGATGTACCAGTTTCTTTGGCCCTTCAGTGTTTACAAGTGGAGCAGCATCTGACGATGAATCATTCTAGAGGCCGAAAATGTGCAAATCCACTAATATAAGCGACCTAGACAAAAGGCAGATTTTTATGGCCCAGCGCCGGAGAACAAGAATCTCAGCGAAACTAGCTGGCTGTTAGTTACTGTCGTCAGCATTTATAGAAATTGGTTGAAGGATGGTGAGAGCTTGAGTAGATACGAGGGACTGGACGTCCAGGCCACTTCACAGAACATGAAGGTTGGAGGCTTGTCCGCTCTGTAAAACAGGATAGGCGGAGATCTGTGGCAGGTCTAACAACAGAGTATACTGGTGGCGTAGCACAAGTGTTTCAGAACACACCGTTCAACGCAAATAGTTCAAAATGGACCTCTGCAGCAGAAGACCCCCAGGTGTTCTCATTTTGCTTCAACGACATCGTCAGTTACGACTGTAGTGAGCATGGGATCATAGAGATTGGACCGCGTATCAATGAAAACATTTCGCCTTGTCGGATGAATGACAATATGTGTTACAGCAGTGTGTGTGTCCTGATACGTCGTCATCCTGGCGAATGGCCGCTCGGAACCTGCTCGGTGCCATGGACGCAGGCCGGTGGGGATAGCTTAATAGAATGGAGGGCGGGGGATTTCTGTATAGTTCTATAGGGCCTGGTAGTAATGGAAGGCACCACGACGGCTAGGGACTTCCTTCAAGATTATTGTGGACCACCACCATCCTTCATGATTGATGTCGTTCCCGACAGTGATGGAATCTTCCTGCAGAGTAATTGTCTGGTTACAAGGCCCGAATCGTACTATAGTAGTTTGAGGACCGTGATAGTGAATTCATAATGGCGGCTTGATCATCAAACTCCCCTCACGTGAACCTAATAGCCAAAGACGCTACACGCTTCTCGGATTTTCGTAATTATTTATTTACTTATTTATCTTTTTATATTTGTAGTACGTTAAGTTCAGAAGTCATCCATAAATCTGCCAAAGCAGTTCGGGCAACTCTCAAAATTTGCCGAGAAAATCGAGTTTGAAATTTTTCGCGCGAGTTTAATTCACTAAAATAGCAACAGTTTTTCCAAGGACAGCAGGTGCTGTCGAAGAACATTTTCCTGCCATACAGGAGGCCTGGGTTCGATTCGCACCTCGTACACCTTTTTAAAAAAGCATTCCACGAGAAAAATACATAAAAATGAAAAACGAAAAATCAAAAGACATTCTATCGTTCGTGACTGGTAGTCGTTGGTCTGAGTCTCGTTGCAGTCCTTTTATTTTCGTTTCTTTATCGTTCAGTTAGAATACTTACATTATCTAAATATGAAATTCATCAAATGTATGCTAATTAACACATCTAAATATCTTTTTTATCGCAATAAATTGAGTGGAATCGTGTTAAAAATGCAGCATTTCTACAGTGTGGTCTATGCTGTGAAAATTATAGTTTTCTGTGTTTTGACGATGTTCATCATTCTGGTTCAAATGGCTCTGAGCACTATGGGACTTAACATCTATGGTCATCAGTCCCCTAGAACTTAGAACTACTTAAACCTAACTAACCTAAGGACATCACACAACACCCAGTCATCACGAGGCAGAGAAAATCCCTGACCCCGCCGGGAATCGAATCTGGGAAGCCGGGTGTGGGAAGCGAGAACGCTACCGCACGACCACGAGCTGCGGACGTTTATCATTCTGGCTACTGTAAATAGAAATAAGATGATCTGCATTTTTCATTAAGTAATTAGATGCATATATTTGATGAATTTTATTTTTAAATGGTGTACTGTAGCATCACATCTGTGGTATGAAACAATGGACACACACCAGATAAAGAGTATCTGAATTTTCATTTTTGCCGCAACATTTTTATTTTTTAAAGGTTAAACAATCTCTATTAATAGTACTTTATGAAACTGAGCAATTAAAAATTTATATTTGCTATGGAACCTGGAATTTTGCAATAGAACCGGGAATCTTTCATGCAGCATGTAATTAGAAATAAGATGATCTGTATTTTTCATTAAATAATTAGATGTGTTAATGTGCACATATTTGATTAATTCTGTTTTTAAATGGTGTAGATATTGTGGCTGAACTATCGATTACCAGTCTCGATTGGGACCAGGTTTTTTTTTATTTTTTCATGCTTATGCATTTAATGCTTCATGGAAATGTTAAAAGCCTGTGTCCGGCAGGAATCGTACCCGACCCGCCTCCGTGACAAATGAGCACTCTAGCACAGAACTACGTGTCTTATGGAAAGATTGTTATAGTTCCAATGAATTAAATTAGGTCGGAAAACTTTCGGAAAACTTTAAAGTAAATTTTCTCGAGAATTTTTGCATTGAACTACTTCGGGTGATATAAAAAATGGAAGGAACAGTCTGATGAACAGAGAATACGGACTGAGAGTATACAAATGAAAGACAAAAGTAATCAGGAGACTCAGAAATGAGGTTATCCATAAACTTAGCGCCAAAATTGGGAACCACGTAATCGACCAGGTGAAGGAATTCGACTGCACTGGAAGCAAAATAATGCTGGGCGGACAAAGGACGATATAAGAAGCAGACTGGCACAGGCACAGAAGACATTTCTAGCTAGAGCAAATCTGATAGTTTCAAACATAAGCTTTAATTTGGGGGAGGAATTTATGAGAATGTAGGTCCAGACAATGGTACCATATGGATGTTAATACTGGACTATGGGTGAATCGGGAAAGAATCAATTCAAAGCATTAGAGACAGAGAGTAAAAAAAAAAGTAGACGGATAAGAAATGACTTGTCCTCGGCATAGAAAGGAATATGCAAAAAGCACTTGCTAGAAGAAGAATCAGGATGACAAGGCATGTTAAAAGGTCAGGGAAGACATTCAGGCTAGCGGAAAGAGTTGTAGAGGGCAAAAACTGTAAGGAAAGACAGAGATTAGAATGCTTGAAATCGTTGGATGCAAACGTTAAGTCTGAGATGAAGAGGCTGGAGTCTAAGGACCGATGACATCAACAGTTTGGTCTCTTAGGAATTCACACGCACATTAGCAACGGAAAACATCGACATGTTTCTTGTTGCAAATAACTTTTAGAAAAGTTGTATTTTACTTGTCCGTTCGATATAGCGGTCTCGAATTAGCCAAGTGCAATGTTGAGTTTAATGAGTTCTATTAAGAGGAACAGAAAAAAAAATACGAAAGGTAACCAGTACCCCATTAGCAACTGAGTATCGCTATCACTTGACGGTATAAAACGTCTTGAGAATAATTACTTTAGTGCAGCGTTTAACAACCATTCAGTATTTGCGACTCAATTTTCAATCATAATTTTCACCACTGCCCTCCCTTCCCCTACCCGCAAAATGCTCCCCCACCTTCTCCTTCATACGATAACAATATATGCAGGGTGGTCAGAAGTAGTCTGAAAAGCTTGTAAAGGTGTTGCAGCATAACCTGTGCTGAGAAATAATTGTTAAGAAAAGAATTCAACACATTGTGCCTTTTCCGAGTTAATTAGCATTGAAATTAGCCAATCAGGCTACTGCATTCGTAAATTCATACGACCCACCAAGCGCTATTGGCAAACGTGTTCTTCGTTTGGTTTCCTAAAACCAAACAAGTGAGTATTACAAAAATTGGACATGGGTTTGTATGAAGGATCGAACTCAAGCCAATGGCTGAGCAGCCTCGTGTGGTTGTATGCTATGAAATTAACTTACAGTAATTGTATCTGGCAGGCCGCCTGCATTTGCGCGCGAACTGGTCCTATATGGTGTACATATTTTGACTGAACTAGCGATTAACAGTCTCAATTGACATCAGTCTCTCTTCTTTCTTTTTCATGCATATGTACTTAACACTTCATGGAAATGTACCTTAGTAGGGGGGGCTAGGCTGGTGCTAGTGCATTTTGCTAGTGCAGGTTGCCTACATCAGCGGTAGGTATGCACTCAGCGACAAACCTATTGTTCTCCTTTGATTGACAGGTCCTTAGCCTATTGATCTATTAAGTGGTTTTCCATGTCACTGCACTTAACCTATTGTTCCCCCACAACGTCCCCCTCCCCCAACCCCTTTCCACCCCTACTGCTAGAGGTACACTTTCAGGCATGAGTTATTGGAAAAGACCCCACTCACACTCTTATCAATTTGATCGACTACTTAATTAAATTGATCAATTAATTAACCTATCTTGTGGTAAAGTGCCACGCTCCCCTCCCCTCCCATCCCCCAGAAAAATGATGGAAAGTTCAAAATCCTACAGGATAATGCATCACACCACGGTTATCTCTACTAAGCTAAGAAAATTGCGGGAAGATAGGTCACTTGGGCTACACTCACTAACCTAAGTCATCTGGCCGCCACTTCCTCCTATGAAGTGGTGTAAAGTTTGAATTTTGATGGTAAAGAAGGGTCACTTGGGGTTTTGCTACCAACCTTAGAAAATCGCAGCAAAAAAAGCCCAGATCCAATAACCTGTCACCTCACCGCCACCTCTTCCTAGGGATTCGTGGTAAATCGAATCAGCCTGCACTGGGCTGCTGGAGAGATGAATGAGTGAACTTTATTTATTTTGGAACAATTTATTTATGATGGAGCATATTTATCACAGTGATACAGAACACACGCTCTGACATGCCACACAGCATACAGACCTGTAAACTACTCCTAAATAACTCACCTACAATGCTCTACACATGTGCCTGCTAATTGTAAACTGTCAAAATAACGCACTGAACTGCCTACAGATATGGAAACCACTCGTAAATAATGCAATATATTTACGTCCAGAGAGTCAAACAACTCTTAAATCATCAAAATAATAATCCATCTCAAACACTCTACAACATGCTTGCCCGCAAAGGCAAAGGTCCCGAGTTCGAGTCTCGGCCCGGCACACAATTTTAATCTGCCAGGAAGTTTCATATCAGCGCACACTCTGCTGCAGAGTGAAAATTTCATCCTGGATGCTTGCTAATTGTCAACTGTCGAAATCATGCACCAATCTTTATTTAAACAATTACAGACAGCACCACCATCTAGTGTGCTCGCCAGGAGGTCCACACTCCAAAGAGCGCTGTCGTCCATTCCGTGATGTAATCCAAGATGGTGGGAGGAAATGGCGGCACAACGACTCTGCCTATGATGGACATAAGTTTTTATTTTGCAGGCAGTGTCTCCACCACTAGATCTAGACTACAACTGACCTAGTACACAGTACTGCCACCAGAGGGTGCTGTCATCCTTCATGTGGTGTAATCGAAGATGCTGGTCTGTAGGGGGAAAATGGTGCGAAAATAACTCAGCCTGCGCTGGGCTGCTGGGGAGCGTAAGGAAGGAGTGCACTCTTATTTATTTTGGAACATTTTATTTAGGAATGGATTATATTTATCACACTGGTACAAAACACATGCTGGGGACACGCCACACAGCCCACAGACCTGTAAACTACTCCTAAATAACGGCCTGCAGTCACGCAAGCAAGTCCTAATTTTCCAAAATAATTTCAGTTCAGACCTGCAAACTGTTCCTAAATAATGCAACACAGTGATGTGTAGATACGCTCACTACTTGTAAACTGTCCAAATAGAGCATGCTCCCCAACACCCTGACCACTGGACTGCACAGGAGGATAATGACAGCTCCATGAAGCAATGCAAACATCATTTGTGAAACCACGCACAGCTGACCGCACGCATGAGGCGGCGAGATCCCTTTCATACTTGGTACCTGAGAAGTTCCTCTCAGAATACGTAATCACCTAGGCACCATTGATGATGCAATCGGATGGCAGCAAAGACTTATTTACAGAGCACAGATGGTCCAAGCTGGACCGCGCGTCCGGCTTCATTGCTACCCTCCCTCTAACTGTGGTCTGCGAAGATTCTGCAGAAATCCTTTCCAAAATAACACAAGCTGCTTTCTCCTTAGTGATTCTAACAGACCATGCGTGACATGTTGCTGATGCATCACTGCACATAGCTACTAACCATTGCAAGCGCATCTAGCAACATTCTCAATGTTATACTGAAGCCACACTGCTATCTAAAATAATAACCAGGTCGAACTCATGGATATTGTACAGTGTCCCAGAAATACCTAATGTGCGCTGTTGTAGGAGTTTTCGTGTTCTCATCTTGTATGCTCTGAAATGATTGCCGTAACAGAACCTGTTTACGAAAATAGAGCAGAAGAACATCGAATGCACTCTTCCCAGCAGTCCTAACGTGGTACCCACTCCATCACGTGTTACCCTTACTGCTCTCAACATACGCAATATTCTCACTGCTATGTAGAGGCTCCTATATCCCAGCACAAACGATTTAAATGAATCATACATTATGAATGGCTGTTATCGACTTCACCTGACGAATTACTGATGCCATCAGTATCGAAGCACCATCCACCTCTTCTTTCTTTCTGGAGTCAGGACGTTGAGCAGTAAAATTATTTTGCACAGGTCGCTAAATTCCATTGACTGTTAAACCCGCAAAGTTGTCTATAGATCATCAAATACATACAAGACTCACAAGTATATTGGAAGCCAGGAACATATCTACCAGTGTAAATACAATTAAATATTACGATTGCTGCTACAGTCTGACACTGATCGATGTACAGGTAATGTCTCCTCTTGACGCCTATGCTTCTGGAACCAGTCTCAGTATCTATAGTGCACATAATTTTCCATATAAAAATCTCTTGCAGTTATCGATGTGCTGAATCTATATGTCCCTCACGATAGGACACACAGTCATCCTCTCTAGTTGTATCACAGTATAAACCACAGTAACCTTACAATGCAATATATACAGATTTTACACAACATAATCCACAGTAACTTTACAATTCAATATATACACTTTTTACACAAACAGTGCAGTTGTCTTTTATCTCTGTACAGCGCCCGAAAAAATAATGGTATGCCTACACTCACATCGGCTATATGTCACGATTCTCATCAGTCCTAGCGAAGCTCCGTCTGCATTTTCATTCTTTCTACTCACGTGACATTCAGCGGCACAGAAGCTATTTTACAACTTATCGCCATATTGCACTGACAACTAAACCTAACAAAGCGCCATACATATCGTCAAATACGGAAAAACTCTTACTCAATTACACTGTGCTCCCAATGGGGCCAGGAGTTTGAATATTAGTGCATGAAACCGATCTGCGACTCAGCAATATATCACCGTGTACCGTGTCGATGTAGTAAACATACAATTCGTATCCTATGCCATACAAACTCATCCCTTTCAATTCACAAAAGCCCTCAGTGAATTGAAGTGACTCTCAGAAATGATGTACAAAGACAGGCTCGTTTCCCCCTCAGTACAAATGCACAACTGTTTCTGGTCCAGACCTGCCTGCTTGGTTGCGTTTCTACACCTATCTCCAGACTCTGGGATTACACGAACACAAGTATTTCCACATCGTTTCGCGGTACTTCTCGATATCAAGCACACAGCAGATGCCACCTGATCGCTCACACAACATAATTCCAAAGATATAGACTGGAAATTATTTCCCTACAAACCCAAAACTTTAGCTAGGTGGAGCGTGCAATTTCCACCTGCAAATACCGATCTCTCTGATGTAACAAATTCCAAATCATCCCTATAATTTACAAACCAACTAAGGTCTTTCCCAAGTAAACTTGTCCTCTACATGCCAGATGCACACACCACAATCGATCTTCTCTCAACTAAATAAAGGCGCGAACAATTTACATGGGAGGTAATAACGGTCCAGCGCAAACACACCTCCATACACAATCTTCTCAAATTTCCACTTGATCACGAAAGGCGCCCATCTTTCAATTGCAGTCACAATTGAATGTCATTTGACAATAAGCGAAGTATCGAAAATACACCCTGCTGTCGGCAGTGGCTCTGGAAAAATAAATATCACTTCCTTTCTTATGAATCGATGTACTCTTCCCTTTGCTATCACAGTACTCCAAGTCAAATCCATACCCTCCTTACGACTGGACATAGTCATTTCCTTTACACAAACACGTACTTTATAAACTTGATGCTCAAATGCGAACATATCACACACCCCCTACTACTAAGTATAATAGTTCCTCAATATCTGATTGCCTATGATACGAAATAATACTGACAGAAAATCAACAATGGGTGTGCATGTCTCCTAGATTTCTCCCTGCGAGTGCTACCACTGTGTCTTAGAAAGAGAGACGTAATCAGTCAGATGTTAAAAAAAAACCGATCACAACAACTACTGCATGTTACTGTCACAAGCGATCTTGGTTCTACAAGTGCACACAAGTATCCATGTTAAAAGCTATATCCACTTTACGAATCAAGGTACAACATTACCTCTGAATGAGGTGGTTTTTCCGGACAAATACCATGACGGTGATTGTAGTAATGTGTATTATCAGACCACGATGCAACCTTGTTGTAAAATTACCACATTTTGAAATTCATTCGGCTAAGGAATGTAGTATGTAAGCGGTATTTGCCACTCCCTCAAACCACCACCAGCTAGATAATTCTATAGTATTTGTAGCGCATTCTGTCTCAAAACCATATCAGAGGTTCCACGATATATCCACTGAATTATAGGTGATGACTGACTGCAAAGGAACACAGACAGTAGTAGTAGATGATGTGCTGATTGAGGTCATAAGAAAAAAAAATGTACACTAGATTTTCAGATCTCTAGTGTTACACTATCCACTAGAAATGATGTCTGGGATTTAGAAACAGCTCTTTCCATTCAAGCACATACCTGCATTGGATCCTATTGACAATTCCTTTAATGATTACAACCGCTACTCAATCATATTTCTGTCACTCTCATATCTCGCAATGAGTCACCTTCCTCGAACCTGTCTGCTACAGTAAAATTACAACCTGGTTTTAGCCAGTCCCTACACATCGTGCAGCTGCACCCATTTCTACAGCTTTGTACAGTGGATCGTTCCATTTTAAGTCAGAACTGAGCAGAAGTCGGAGAAAACCATACCCACCACCTTCTGCAACCTGTGTAGAAACAGAGCGACCTGAGTTAGTGTGACAGAAGCATGTTTTGACCATTTGATGGAAATGCGTGCATCGTGGTGCATTCCCAAACTACATACAAGTACTACAGATCCATGCCCATTCAAATCTATCACCCCCAACATGCTTTCATCATTATTCTCAACCACCAAACAGAGAAAAATTAAGAACTATAGAAGTTCTACTAACTTCATCTGATATAGAAGTTACCTAGGCGCCATTGCTCACACGATGACACATAGCTGTGGTGCAGTCCAGCGGGGAGAAAGCGATTTCACAATGCTTCGCCAGAATAGCTAAGCGTGCAGCTCTCCAAGCATTCCTAATGGTATACCCAGTCCCTCACTGAGTCCACACCTCAAACTGTTGCTGCTGCTACCGCCTCTGTGGCACAATCCTATTAAATATACAGGCACTGCAGAGGACACTTTAAAGTTTGATCACCTATATTTCCTCAATTGCCCCGCATTTCGCTGTATATTATATATATTTATACCTATTACCATCGAATAAATAAGTACATTTACAATCTTAAATTTGTGTTTGTGTTTTTATTTCTCTAGACAAATTGTCACATTAGTGTACATTAGTACACTGATGTATGTCCTGCGATTGAAATATATTTCTTACATGGGAATATTCACAGCGCTACATTCCATACAACTGATAGGTTGAAACGCAGGTGCTCTTACATTATAGCCTGTTTTAAGTGCAGAACGTTATAGCCTTAGGATTGCGTGTGTTTATGGCAAAGATGGCGCCGAATGAAATTCGCGAGTGTGTTAGTTCCAGTAATAAATGTAAATTTAATGAAGAAAAGTGTGCATTTTGCAGAAATGTCGGTTGGTATTGTGACCAGTTATGTATTACGTGTTATATTGTGTTAAAAGTATCTGAAAAAAACTGTGATGCATCTATAAACTGTGAAAAAGAAACCATGTTGACGATCGGTAAACAGAACAGCATGAGTTCCGCAAATAAAAGCAAACAATCCGAAGTTTGTGTGAAGTGTAAGAAGTTCGACGTATTTAGTGATGGGAAGTGCATCTCTTGTTATTTAAATATGAAGGTGGTAGTAAAAAATGAGAAACTCAGTGTTTGCTTAGCATCAACTTCATCATACAGCCACGAAATTGCGCTTCAAGAAATAACAAACAGCAAACTATGCTCATGCAGAAAGAAAGTCGTTACAGGTATTATGTGCTTTAAGTGTAAAATTGTTTATCATTATAACTGTGCAAAGGTGGACTCAAAACAAGAGATATGGAAATGTGATAATTGCGTAAAAGTGGGCACTATAGACAGCAAGGAAGAAATAATTTCCGTGTTGTTAGAAGAACTGCAAAGACTGAAAGCTGAAAATGTCACATTGTCTGCCAGAAGTCAACAGAACAAAAGTGAATCCCAAGACGAGAGCACAAATTGTCACCAGCCCAAGAAGATACCAAAACATCTCGTTTCTCAGCAGTTATATCATCTGAATACAAGCAACCGTTTTAGTGCCTTAAGTGATAAAATTGATGAAACAGAGAAATCTACTCAGGTGGTAGGACGAGACAATGTTCCTAAAAATTCGACAAAAAGACCAATTGAGAGTCAGCCAACGAATAAGATTTTATTACTATCGGACAGTCATGGGCGAAACTGTGCATCATTGCTAAATGAATTTTTGAAACCCAAGTACTACACATCATCTGTTGTTAAACCAAATTCATGCCTCAGTGGTGTAGTTGAAGGGGCATCAGATCTTACTAGTGATTTCGATTTGGACGATGCAGTTATTATCCTTGCAGGAATAAATGACATTCGTAAGAAAAACAACTTTATTCCAGACTTAGAAAAGTTGACTGCAGCACTTGATCATACAAAGCTATTGTTATGCACCGTTCCCTACTGTTATGACAAGCCAGAAGTCAACGAAACAGTGTACAGATTTAATGAATATATAATGAATTTGTCATCTAATTTTGTTAATGTGAAAGTAATTGATGTCAATTTATTCTTGCAAAGGCCTGATTACACTAATCATGGACTACACCTGAACAAAACAGGAAAGCTCAGACTGTGCAGGAACATTGCTTCATCAGTATCAAACCCATGGAAACGGTGTGATGTAGTAAAAACACTTACAACCAGCTCTGCAAGAAAGGTCAGATTTTGTACCGGTACTGTAGAAACCAATTCATGCCAAGATAGACAGGGAACCAATGTGAATACAAGAAACAGATGTATAGCTGTGTCTCACCCTGTCACTGCCAATAACATATTAATACCATATGATGAAGTTCCACCCAAAGAACCTCAAGGACTGGAAAATAATTCCGATGCAGTATCTCCAAGGATAAAAGGTAATCCCCGATTTTCTAAGAGAGAAAGAAGAATTCCAAAAAGAAACTGATTTTTTATGGCCAGCACCCACCCGACCTCGCCAACGACATCTAGTGAACAAATCTCCAGCTGCGACATAGGTCTTAATGTATCCAACACAGTTTTGAGTGCAACGGGGACTAACGGTGTTAATGGACAAGCAGACCAGCAGAAGGACAGTAGAGGTAGCTATAAGAATCTTATTATTCTTCATCAAAATATCAGAAGTCTCAAAAGTAAATTAGAGTTTTTATCTGTAAATTTAGGGGACATGGACACTGTTGACCGTCCTCATGTTTTATGCCTTACTGAGCATCATGTAACAGTTGGAATTGATGGGCTGCAGCTTGATGGGTATGATCTAGCTACTCATTACTGCAGAACAAGTAAGGAGAAAGGTGGTGCTGTAATTTATATAGACAGTAAAATCATTTATAAATCTTTAGATCTAAGTAAGTATTGTGTAGATCAACATTTTGAAGTTTGCGGGACTGAAATTTCTGCAAAGGACATGTTACTTACTGTGCTTGCAATTTACAGAGCTCCAGCAGGGAAGTTTTGCATCTTTATGAATAAGTTAGAATCTCTTTTGACCAAATTGTTCTCTAAAACTAGAAATTTAATAATTGTAGGTGACTTTAATGTCAACTTCTTAACTGATAACAACCTCAAAACTGACCTGGACCACTTAATGAATTCTTACAACTTGGCTGCGATGGTTACCTGGCCCACTAGAGTTACAGAAAATTGCAAGAGCCTTCTAGATAATATTTTCATTGACAAGAATAGAGTCAACAGTGCTTGTGTGAGCAAAGTAATTTATGGCCTGTCTGACCATGATGGACAACTTCTGAAAGTAAATAACATCAGTTTGTGCAATAAAATCTCCCACACCTATAGGTCCTATAGATGTATAAACACTGAAACTGTGTCTGCCTTTAACGACTATTTGTCACAGATAGATTGGGAGCCAGTGTACAGCACATCAGATGTTAATGATAAATTTAACCTTTTTTAAAATGAATTTATATCTGTATTTGAAATGGCTTTCCCAAAAAAAAACTGTCAGAAAGAACAATGAGGTTTCTTCCAGTAAACCATGGATTACTGGAGGTATAAAAATTTCTTGCAGGACTAAGAGGGAGTTACATGCCTCACTAAGAGTATCAAATGATCCCCTTGAAAGGTCTCATTTTAAGTTATATTGTAAAATTTTAAAAAGGGTGATAAACAAATCCAAGAGCCTGTATATTAAGTCTGAAATTGATAAATCTGAGAACAAAATAAAAGCAGTTTGGAATGTTATAAAGAGAGAGTGTGGCAAGAGTAACAAGAATGTTAATACCACAGAGATAAGCTATAAGGATGAGGTTATTCATAATCCTGTAACAGTTTCCAACATATTCAACAATCACTTCATAACTGCAGCAGAACAAGTAGGTTGTAACGGTTCCTTAAATGCTGCTACGCATTTATTACATAGAGCTAACCCTAACACGTATGACCCAATTTGTATTGCCCCAGTTACTATTACTGAAGTTAAAAATACCATCAAGGCCTTAAAAAATAAAAATTCCACTGGTATTGACAACATTTCACCAAAAATACTGAAGCATTGTAGTGACCACATATGTCAAGTCCTGTGTCACATTTTTAATGAGTCTATCCAGCAAGGTGTTGTCCCAGAGAGACTAAAGCTTGCCGTTGTGAAACCACTTTTCAAGAAGGGTGACAAAACTAATTTATCTAACTACCGTCCAATATCACTACTAAGTAGTTTCTCAAAAGTATTAGAGAAACTAATGTATACAAGAATTGTAGAACATCTTAACAGCCACAACATACTCAACAGAAACCAGTTTGGTTTCCAAAAAGGTAGATCAACTGAGCAGGCTATTTTTTCTCTCACAAATGAAATTTTAGAGTCAATAAATAATAAAATGTCACCTATTGGAATTTTTTGTGATTTGTCTAAGGCCTTTGACTGTGTGGACCACAACATTCTCTTACATAAGGCTAATTTTTATGGCTTGCGAGGTGGCATTGGTAGATGGATAGACAGAAAACAGAAGGTGATAATTAATGGTGCCAATGATAGTCCCATTTCTTCTGATTGGGGCACATTAAAGTGTGGTGTGCCTCAGGGGTCCATCCTAGGACCTTTGCTTTTCCTTATCTTCATCAATGATCTCCCACTTTGCACAGACACCGAGTGTAAATTTACTCTTTTTGCCGATGACACCACTATTCTGCTTGAAAGTCGAACTAACAGTGACCTAGAAAATAAATGTAATGCTGTACTCGTTGACATCCTACACTGGTTTAAGTGCAATGGACTAACTCTAAACATTCAGAAAACTCAGTATATGCAATTTCACACATCTCAACAAGAAAATGAAGTATGCCACTTAAACTGTGGTAACCAAAATATACTACACTGTGAATCATCTAAGTTCTTGGGCATTCTAATTGATGGCAAGCTGAACTGGTCTGAGCATATCTTAGACCTACATAGAAGGCTCAGTGTGGCAACTTATGCTCTGCGTGTAATCACCCCCATTGGTGATGAGGACGCTACTAAAGCTGCCTACTTTGGTTATTTTCATTCTATCATGTCGTATGGCATAATATTTTGGGGCAACAAGCCTTTAGCCAAAAAAATATTTACTGCACAGAAGAGAGCTGTTAGAATCATGAGTGGTGTTCATCCAAGATATTCTTGCAGAAGTCTGTTTCATAAGTTACAAATATTAACACTTACCTCTCAATTCATATTTTCTTTGATGATTTTTGTTTCTAACAACCTATCTCTTTTTAAAACTAATAGTGAATGTCATGATCATAATACTAGGTCTAAAAATGATCTACACAGGGATCTGAAACATTTAAGTCTTGTTCAGAAAGGTGTTCATTATTCAGCCACAAAAATTTTCAACTCCCTTCCATCAGGTATTAAAGATCACATTAATGTCTTACCTACTTTTAAATGTAAATTGAGAGAATACCTAATGGTAAATTCCTTCTATTCTCTTGATGAGTATCTACAGATAAAGCAATGATTTTTTATACTGATAAAAATTTGTTTGCTATAGATCACATTAACTGTTTAATTTGGAAAATGTACTACATTTCCTTTTTAGGTATTGTTTTATATTACTTGAGCTACACCTTTGATTTGATTTTAACCTACAAACTTATTCATAATCTTATGGTACATTTTTGTCATTTTATATATGTGTATTATATCTGTTGTATGTAATCATGACTCATTCCACATCCTTGTGATTTATCACAATACGGATTAATGGAATACGAAATAAATAAATAAATAAATAAATAAATAAATAAATATGTTCTCTCTTACCAATACCATCCACGTACTGATCCTAGACTCTAGAACAATACTTTATAGTTGATAGCTAGCTTGATTTATGTAAAAATGTGTTGAACTCCATCCGTCTGGAGATCCATCGTGTATAAAAAATCACCTGTTTCTTGTTCTTCTTAACCGTCTGATATTACATCACGACACTTTGAAAACTGTCATACATCAATAAGGAGTGCTAACCTCCTCAACATGGACACATCTCGAGAAATCTTGTGCACTTGGATGGGTGAGGTCTCAGAAAGCACTATTCATTAACGAGACGTGGAGTGTAGCGGTATACTTCTGATCGGTTGCAGATTAATTCGCTAACGGCGCTGAAGGGCGGGTTGGTCAGTGACAATGTGAAGAGGGTCTTCCACACTCCAATTTTACCCTAAGAGAGCGAGAATGCTCTGCGACTCCCATACGCAGAGAGATAGATTGTAAATTAAAACACTATGCTCGATGTGACAGAAATATATGGAGTGCTGTCTGGTATACTTTGATGATTTATGTGTTCGAGAATTAACACTGAATGGACATACTGCACAGTCATCTATCCATGTTCGCAATGATACTCGCAAAGTGGAGGAAGGTGGTTTAGCTATGATACTGAAATTGGGGAAACATGCTGTCACATCATTGGTCGGCACTGAAGTTACTGTAAAATTGCTAAAATTGTTCACACTATCAACTATGATGATTTATTAGAGTACATCGATGGTGTCTTTTCCATCCCATCAGTACACTGGCACACTGTTGGTTACCATAGAATGATTGACTGATATCGCTTGTTTGAGTTGGGTAAAGAGTTTTGGTGGATGGACGGCACCTTCTGCTGTGGATAGCACCAAAACACTGATTGTGTAAATGAGTGCAATATGAGGAATCAGTCGAAAGGGAATACAGAGCTATCAGCTATTTCGTCACTGTGAGGGACGAGTCTAGATGTAGAGCTCGTAGTTTGGAAACCTACGCCAATGCCATAAAACTCTTCCAGTTTAATTATGTTGTTACTGTCTTTTATTTAAAATAAGCTGATGTGTGGCATGTTATGCTATCTGCCGAAAGAATATGATTTACACCGTGCAACGTGTAGTTTCCTGCGAAAGGCCATGGATCAGAACTACTTAATGTCAGTTTAGAACTTGGCACGGGCCTCAAAGTCGTGGCAGGAAAACGAAATGTTTGGCATTGTGCAAAAGTGTGTTAGAGAACAGTGTTTCAAACAACTAAACAGGACAAGAGGGAGTGTCTAATACGATTTAGTTCAGTCTGTGGGATACGATCATTCGCCTTACTTTCCCCAGCAGCCCAGCGCAGGCTGAGTTATTTTCGCGCCATTTTCCCCCTACAAACCAGCATCTTCGATTACATCACATGAAGGATGACAGCGCTCTCTGGTGGCAGTACTGTGTACTAGGTCAGTTGTAGTCTAGACCTCGTGGTGAAGACACTACCTGCAAAATAAAAACTTATGTCCATCATAGGCAGAGTTGTTGCGCCGCCATTTCCCCCACCATCTTGGATTACATCGCGGAATGGACGACAGAGCTCTCTGAATGCGGTAGTGTGGACTATGTCATTTGGAGTGCGGACCTCCTGGCGAGCACACTGGGTGGTGGTGCTGTCTGTAATTGTTTAAATAAAGATTGGTGCATGATTTCGACAGTTGACAATTAGCAAGCATGTTGTAGAGTGTTTGAGATGGATTATTATTTTGACAGCTTAAGAGTTGTTTGGCTCTCTGGACATAAATGTATTGCATTATTTACGAGTGGTTTGCATATCTGTAGGCAGTTCAATGCATTATTTTGACAGTTTACAATTAGCAGGTGCATGTGCAGAGCATTATAAGTGAGTTATTTCGGAGTAGTTTACACGTCTGTATGCTGTGTGACAGTCAGAGCGTGTGTTCTGTATCACTGTGATAAATATACTCTATCCCTAAATAAATTGTGCCAAAATAAATGAAGTTCACTCATTCCTCTCTCGAGTAGCCCAGTGCAGACCGATTCGATTTACCACGAATCCCTAGGAAGAGGTGGCGGTGAGGTGACAGATTATTGGATCTGGGCTTTTTTTGCTGCGATTTTCTAAGGTTGGTAGCAAAACCCCAAGTGACCCTTCTTTACCACCAAAATTCAAACTTGACACCAGTTCATAGGAAGAAGTGGCGGCCGGATGACTTAGGTTAGTGGGGGTAGCCGAAGTGACCCATGTTCTTGCGATTTTCTTAGCTTAGTAGAGATAACTGTGGTGTGATGTATTATCCTTTAGGAATTTGAACTTCCTACCATTTTTCTAGGGGATGGGAGGGGAGGGGGGCATGGCACTTTACCACAAGATAGGTTAATTAATTGATCAATTTATGTAAGTAGTCAATCAAATTGATAAGAGTGTGAGGGGGGTCTTTTCCAATAACTCAGGCCTGAAAGTGTACCTGTAGCAGTGAGGGGGGAGTGGTGTGAGGGAACAATAGGTTAAGTGCAGTGACATGGAAAACCACTCAACACAACAAAAGGTTAAGGACCTGTCAATCAAAGGAGAACAATAGGTTAAGTACCGGTCAATCAAAGGAGAACAATAGGATTGCCCCTGAGTGCATACCTGCCCCTGATGTAGGCAACCCACACTAACAAAATGTGCTCGCACTGGCCTAGCCCCTCTACTCACCTTTGTTAAAAGTTTGCATTGGTCGGGAATCGAATCTGGGCCGCCAGCGCAAAGATATACAGAGTATTTTGAAAAGTGTAACAGTTCATTACTCTCTTTCTTTTTAGTCCCTTCCCCCCGAAACGTAACTTGGTACATACTCACTTTTAACATGTCACACATGTGTATGATTTTAATAATAATAATAATAATAACCATAAAATACATAAAATATTTAAATGTAATAGTAATTATTTGGATGTGATGCATTTCAAGAAAGTAATTGCTTAGCTTGCCAGAGAACATAAAACCCATCCCTATTCGCACAGAAACAGGGGGCCTCAATTATTTCTGGTGATAATGCTGCAGATTATGTTCTGGGAATAATGCTGCTTATTACAATCTTCGTTGAAATCCTGTGATCAACAACACAGTCAACGAAGACCAAAAAAGGACGAATAAGGGAAAAAAACTGTAGTCGTCGCAAATTTTTGTGAAGTGATGGGGAGAGTGTCATGAACAACATATTAAAAATGCCCAACTGTGGGGTATGTGCTATGGCGTAGGAGCGTGGGGCGTTTAAGGGTCACTTTTTACGTTTTCTCGAATTACTCGAAAACCTCTGCTTCTATCAAAAACGTTTCCCAGTGCAATATTAAACTGCATTAAATATCCTATGAAAACGATGCTATTCATTTTTTCTTCAGAACTACTAGGATGTAAAAATTGAATATTAATTAACGTTTACTGTTATATGAAGTGAGTTAAGAACAAATAGTAAATGACTGTACCTTATCGAATTACAGTAGAGCCGTATTGAGGGATAAATTGTGTTGTGGAGCTGTGACTGGTGGAAGCGGGAAGAAGCGGGGTTTGGAGGGTGGAGGTGTGAGGGAGAGCAGGTGGCCAGAATGACGTCACTTACTTCCATCCTTTGTTCGACCGCAAAACGAAACAAAAAGGCCCCCCCACTCTCTTTACGCCATTACGTCGCAGGAAAGAATTACACACTGTTTCACATCATACCGACTATTCTGCAGCACACCTTGTAAATGCATTAAAAAATGTTAAGTGATCACTTACACTGTAATCCCGTGTCGAACTACAAGCGGGTAAAACGCTACGGGAATGCAAGCAAAATTTCCGTTCAAACAAATGCACGGCAAAATAATGCCGCAAACAAAACAAAGCGTGCGGTCATAAATCGTAAAGAAATAGAAATTGTGTTATGTGCAGACAGCCCTGAAAGAGGAATTACCAAAACTCTGCACTACCAGTATGAACCTAAGCAACAAGTTTCATAAAACCAGAGGCTCGTATGCAAGAAATCATAAAAAATTGTACGCCTATAAACGAAAACAGTGCGACACAGAAGCAACGCATTGTAATCCTCGGTGGTGCATATGATGTTTACAGATATTCATTAAAAGGAACAACTCGCAGTTTGAGTCTTATTCTAAATCAATTACAGAATCAATCTGTTGTTACGGGCATTCCCCACGGGCACGACCTAATTGTTTCATCCTGTGTCAATAAACACAGTCAGAAAGCAAACAGGATGCACAAAAAATTCGCAAATCGACCAACAGTGCTTTATTTCTCACCACAGATGTCTTAGAAAGAGCTCATTTCACATAACGCTGGAAGCACCTAAATAAAAAAAGGACAAAATATATTTGGGCCAAAAAAATCATGGATATTGTGAAAACTGTGTGAAGTAATGGGACTGTGGGGCACATTTCTCTACTGTCAGAATGATCTGCGTCAGAACTTGCAGCAGCAGGAACTGGATCAAAACAGAAGCAGAAATAGCAGCAGCCTGACAGAAGCAACAGCAGTATCAGCAAAAACCACAGCAACAGAAGGGACAACCACAGTCTTCCTTACACTGTGGGACACCTGGGACAGCCGTTACAATTACAGCAGCAGCAGGAGGAGAAACAAAGACAGCAGCTGAGAAAATGATAACACTAGCAGAACCCTCACCAACATTAGCGGGAACAACAGCATCAACAATAGTAGCAGCACCTGCATTAATAGCAAGATCACTAAATGATACCACCTCATTACAGTGGACATCACAGCTTTGGACAACAAGAGAACGAAAATATCAAGAGAATGCAGACATCCACCTCACAGACAGAATTTTCTATGGGCGCACAAAATAAAAACTCACTGATAAAATACAAAAATGTGAACTTGGTTCTTTTTCATCAAAATGTGCAATCATTGATTAGTAAAATAAGCGAAATCCTCTTAGAAAACGAATTAAAAAGTACCTCATTATTAAGTCTCACAGAACATTGGCTTGATGAGAAGAAGTTACTTATTGTATCCCTACCTATCTTTGTGCTAGTTGTTATTTCTGTAGGAAAATTCTTAAACATGGTGGCAGTTGTGTATCTGTACGAAATAATATAAACTTTATAAATATAAAATTTCCTGTTGAAATAATGAAGGGAAAAGATGTAGTGCTGTGAGGAGTTGAGATAATGGACACTAAACTAGCCATTATTTGTTCATAGAGAGCTCCATGGTTCATGGTGTGGGTTCCTGTTATGTCCTAGTTCATGAACCATGGGCAACGTATGAGTGGCCAAGAAAGTGGTTCTGACAGTCGGGATACCAGTTACTTTGGAATAAGGCACCTTTGTGCTCAGACGGCAAAGACTACCAAATCCACCAGTTAGTCCCTCAACTGTTAGGGGTAAAACTCAATGGGACCTGGGGCAAGTAAGGCCAGCAACCTGCTTCCCTGGTACTTTAAATATGATGCTGGCAACAATCAGAGCAAAATGCCTCGGACCTTTGGAGGTGACGGAGTCCCACCTCTAATTGACAAACCAGGGACTCCTAAGATACGACTCAGCAAACAAATGGTAACGAGATGGGGAGCTATTAATATCAATGGGGGCTACTCTTGGAAGAAGGTAGAGCTGGTAGAGGCTGCAAGTAAGATGGGGTTGGACGTTTTAGCTGTTAGTGACATTTGGGTAAGGGGTGAGAAAGAAGAGGAAGTGGGAGAATACACGGTCTACCTATCAGGAGTCAAAGCAGGAATAGCACAATGGGGTGTAGGGCTTTACATCAGGAAAGAAATGGAACCCAGCGTAGTTGCAATAAGGTATGTACACGAACGACTGATGTGGATAGATTTGACAGTGTCTAGCAAGAAAATTAGGATTGTGTCAGTATATTCACATTGTGAAGGGACAGATCAAGATAAGATGGATAGTTTTTATGACGCATTCAGTGATGTCGTTGTTAGGGTAAAGGACAAGGGTGCTCATGGGTGATTTTAATGCCAAGATTGGAAATCGAACAGAAGGGTATGAAAAGGTTATGGGTAAATTTGGAGAGGATATGGAGGCTAACAGGAAGGGGAAACAACTCTTGGATTTCTGTGCCAATATGGGCTTAGTAATCACAAACTCCTTTTTTAAACATTAGAACATTCACCGGTATACTTGGGAAGGCAGGGGAACCAGATCTGTCATTGACATAAACAGATCAGGAATTCAGGAAGGCTGTGAGGGACACACGTGTATTCAGGGGATTCTTTGATGACACTGATCACTGTTTAATCTGCAGTGAAATTGGTATTGTGAGGTCGAAATTGCAGGAGGTAAGGTCCATATGTAGGAGGATAAGAGTGGAAAAACTTCAGGATAAGGAAATCAGGCACAAGTACATAACAGTGATCTCAGAAAGGTACCAGTTACTTGAATGTAGTCAATTACAGTCATTGGAAAAGGAATGGACAAGGTACAGGGAAACAGTACTAGAAGTGGCTAAAGAATGTTTTGGAACAGTAGTGTGTAAAAGTAGGATGAAGCAAACAGCTTGGTGGAATGACACAGTCAAGGCAGCCTGTAAAAGGAAAAAGAAGGCGTATCAAAAATGGCTACATACTACAACTCAGGTAGAGAGAGAACGTTATGTTGAAGAAAGAAACAAAGCCAAACAGATAATTGCAGCATCCAAGAAGAAATCTTGGGAAGACTTTGGAAACACGTTGGAGACTTTGGGTCAAGCAGCTGGAAAACCATTCTGGAGTGTAATTAGCAGTCTTCGAAAGGGAGGTAAGAAGGAAATGACAAGTATTTGGACAGGTCAGGAAAACTGCTGGTGAATCCTGTTGATGCCTTTGGCAGATGGAGGGAATATTTTGAAGAGTTGCTCAATGTAGATGAAAATACAATCAGTAATGTTTCAGATTTCGATGTACAATGAGATAGGAATGATGATGGAAATAGGATCACATTTGAGGAAGTGGAGAAAATGGTCAATAGATTGCAGTGCAATAAAGCGGCTGGGGTGGATGAAATGAAGTCAGAACTCTTCAAATACAGCAGAATGTCAGGTCTTAAATGGCTACACAGGATAATTAAAATGGCACGGGAGTCGGGACAGGTTCCATCAGACTGGATGAAAGCAGTAATCACACCAATCTTTAAACATGGAAACAGAAAAGATTGTAACAACTACAGAGGTATCTCTTTAATCAGCATTGTGGGTATTGTTGAAAGGAAAGTGCGAGTATTAGTTGAGGACAAATTGGATGAAAATCAGTGTAGGTTTAGGCCTCTTAGAGGTTGTCAGGACCAGATCTTTAGCTTACGGCAAATAGTGGATAAGTGTTATGAGTGGAAGAGGGAATTGTATCTATGCTTTATAGACCTAGAAAAGGCATATGACCGGGTTCCTAGGAGGAAGTTATTGTCTGTTCTACGAGATTATAGAATAGGAGGCAAACTTAAAGGTCTTTACATAGATAGCCAGGCAGCAGTTAGAGTTGACGGTAAATTGAGTTCATGGCTCAGAGTAGTTTCAGGGGTAAGACAAGGCTGCAACCTGTCTCCACTGTTGTTCATATTATTTATGGATCATAAACAAAAGACTTGCTGGGTGAGATTAAGATATGTGAACACAAAATAAGCAGTCTCGCATATACGGATGACTTAGTTGTGATGGCAGATTCGATTGAAAGTTTGCAAAGTAATATTTCAGAGCTAGATCAGAAATGTAAGGACTGTGATATGAAGATTAGCATCTCCAAAACGAAAGTAATGTCAGATTGAGTGCCAAATAGGGGGAGCAAAGTTAGAACAGATGGACGGTTTCAAGCACTTAGGATGCATATTCTCACAGGATGGCAACATAGTGAAAGAAGTGGAAGCGAGGTGTAGCAAAGCTAATGCAGTGAGCGCTCAGCTACGATCTACTCTCTTCTGCATGAAGGAAGCCAGTACCAAGACTAAGTTATCTGTGCACCATTCAATCTTTCGTTATCTGTGCACCGTTCTATCTTTCGACCAACTTTGTTGTATGGGTGCGAAAGCTGGGTGGATTCAGGTTACCTTATCAATAAGGTTGAGGTTATGGATATGAAAGTAGCTAGGATGATTGCAGGTACTAGTAGATGGGAACAATGGTAGGAGGGTGTCCACAATGAGAAAATCAAAGAAAAACTGGGAATGAACTCTATAGATGTAGCAGTCAGGGCAAATAGGCTTAGATGGTGGGATCATGTCACTTGCATGGGAGAAGCAAGGTTACCCAAGAGACTCATGGGTTCAGCAGTAGAGGGTAGGAGGAGTCGGGTAGACCAAGGAGAAGGTACCTGGATTCGGTTAAGAATGATTTTGAAGTAATAGGCTTAACATCAGAAGAGGCACCAATGTTAGCACTGAATAGGGGATCATGGAGGAAATTTTTTAAGGGGGACTGTGCTCCAGACTGAATGCTGAAAGGCATAATCAGTCTTAAATGATGATGATGATGATGATGATGATGATGATGATGAGAGAGCTCCAACTGATGACATAAATACTTTCCTAAAAAGTTTGGAATATTCACTTAAGAGGCTAACACAAAGAAACAGAATAGTTATTCCACATGATAATTTTAATATTGACTTTGCAAAGGACAACAAACAAAAAAATTAATTACTGAATCTCTTGCAAATCTACCATAGAAACAGCAACTCGTATCACAAAGACTTCATCTACCACCATTGATCACGTATTATTTGTAAACGTAGACATGAACTATAAAACAGAAACACTAAACATGGGCTTTGGGGATCACACAGCTCAAAAACTCTCTCTGAGTATGGAAAATGAGTCACAATTTAAACACTGCCTAACAACCACCAGTAGAAACTACAGTGACGAAAACGTAAATCACTTTCTCCATTACTTGAGCAAAGAAAACTGGAAAGAGGTTTATAACTGCAAACACACCAATGGAAAATTTAATAACTTATTAACAATTTTTCCTACTATTTTGAATTGTGGTTCCCTACAACACAGAGGAAAATATACACCAGGAAAACAAAAAATAAATGGATCAGTTCTGTGATTCTGGTAGCCTCAAACAAAAAAAGATTACTACACAGATTGTCTAAACAACTCATGTCATCAGAATTTGGTACTTATTACAAAACCTATAAAAAGATCTTCAAAAATGTTGTCAAACAAGCAACAATAATAACAAAGGGCACATACATAACAAATTCCACCAATAAGATGAAAGCCATATGGAATATTGTAAGGAAGGAAACTGCAACAGAGCAGACAGATTTCCATAATATTAACAGCCTAGTGGAGAAGCCAGCTGTGATAACTGAGCATACAAAAATGGCAAATGAATTTAATTCCTACTTTACACAGATAGCTGAACGTCTTATAAATCAAAATTTACAGTGTTCTCCCAGAAATCAATCCAGAATGAGATGTACTATAAATAATAAATCTATTTTTCTATACCCCACCAATGAAAAGGAAATACTTGCTATAATCAAAGAACTGAAGCCCAAATTCTCTGTAGGTACTGACTATATCGGTGACTACACCTTGAAGAAATGTGCTCCCCTCATCCCCTTGCCGATATCTGTAACTGTTTACTATCAAAAGGGGTGTTCCCAAAATAATTGAAGATAGCAAAAGTAAAACCCCCTATTCAAGAAGGGGATAAAAACGGAAGTGTCAAAAACACCAGTCGTGTGTGTGTGTGTGTGTGTGTGTGTGTGTGTGTGTGTGGTCTATTGTTGACAAAGGCCTTAATGGGCGAAAGCTTTATTTGTTATTTATGACAGTCTTTTTGTTGTGCCTATCTGTGACTCAGCATCTCCGCTCCATAGGTGAGTAGCAATTTTTCATAATACTGTTATATTCCATCCTGAATTTTCTATTGTTTGATTTGAGAATTGTAAGAGACACAGAAAATGCTGCCTCAATAAGATCATGCAAGCCCTTATTTAAGAAACTTCATGTCCTTCCACTAACATGTCTCTATATTTTAGAAGTAATAATATTTGTTAAGAAAATAGTAACAATCTTTTATCAACTAAACCAGGGTATACATCTGTACAACACAAGGAGAAAGCAGTATATACATGTTCAACATGCATACACAGCACTAAAACAGAATGGACCACTGCAAACATAAAACAGACTATACAATAAGCTACCTAATAATATTAAAACAATAGACATTTCAAAATTTAAAACTGCTGTCCATAAATATTTATTGCAAATGTGTTGTTATAGTATAGAAAATATCTTGAAAGATAAAAATTTATTGCCAAATATTAAAAAAAAGAATGAATGAAATGTTAATCAAAAGTTTTATGTAAAAAAACTGATTGAAGTACTTCTGTTAAACATCAGGTATGAAAACTGAATTTTCAGTTGTGGTAATTTTAAGTCTAAATCAATATAAATATTCTTGTACAATTTAAAAATGTGTATTGTGAATCACAGTGGCTTGTCCAGTATCATAGTACCTTCTACAACAAATGATTAAAAGGGCCAATAAAAAATAAAATTAAATGAAAAAATGAAATAAAAATTTCCAAAAAATGTGTTAACACTAAAATGGAATGCAGATATTAGTTGCTAATAAAACTGCACACATGAAGATAATCTACGTAAATACCCACACGCCGGATTGCACTGTTACTTGGAAAATAATTGTTAGTCCTCCTGTATGATTGTTGTGGCTTTCTTCTTGGGAAGTCAGTTCCCCCATCAACAGAAGTGCTCACTCTTCAAGTATACACACATAATAATTGACTACACCCACCCCAGCATTTCCAGTCCAATTCTCTTATGTGGGTAGGCAAAAATTTCACTGGGCTCATGTGTAAATAGTGAAGGGACTTTCAGTTTATTACGTGAGTACTTATTTGCCATAATTAAGAGAGAGAGTGGCTGAGAAGTGTTTAATCTGTTAGTGTGACATTTTCAGTGGCTGCTGCAATGTTGATGAGACTGGAATACATGGATTGGTAAATACCAATTATTTGAGAAAAGATGGGAAAGTTGATAGTTTCAGAGAAAAAACACAGTGTTGTTCATGCATCTTGCAGAAAAGAGTACTCCAGAGCTAAGTCAATTAAAAGATTTATAGAAGAGGTTGTTTCAGAAGAATAGCCTTCAAACATTAGTTGGAGTCAAACATCTGTGTTCAGCTGAAGAAAAATTTGATTTTAAAACTAGCTGTCTGTTTTTTGCGAAGGCTGTTGATGATGAATTTTTTGATAAACAGAAGAAAAAAATAAAAAATGGTGGCAAGAGGTTTACAGTGTTTGCTTCTTCAGTTACGAGAAAACAATTACAGTTCGTGCAGAGGTGAGGAAGAATTAATGTGGACACAGCACCCGAAGGCATATCTGCTCTATTGGGGATCTACACACTGGAGATGCAAGGTATCATGAAGACTGCTACAAAATGTTCTTTATAGGCTCAGCACCTAGTTGGTTGGTTGGTTTGGGGAAGGAGACCAGACAGCGTGGTCATCGGTCTCATCGGATTAGGGAAGGATTGGGAAGGAAGGCGGCCGTGCCCTTTCAGAGGAACCATCCCGGCATTTGCCTGGAGTGATTTAGGGAAATCACGGAAAACCTAAATCAGGACGGCTGGACGCGGGATTGAACCGTCGTCCTCCCGAATGCGAGTCCAGTGTCTAACCACTGCGCCACCCCGCTCAGTCTCAGCACCTAGATATAGGAAAAGTGGACGCCCTGAAGACGAAGGAATTAATGTGTTAATGGAGGAAATATTCAGTAACATAGAAGGAAATGATAACTGACAGTTCACCTTAGCCTTTAGACGAGTTTCTGGAGCAAGTTTCGGAACATTACCTCATATAAACACAGTCAAGAGCATAGTGAGAGAAAAGTATGGGTACTGCATTGTTTTTCAGCATGATCCACACCAGAAAAAATGGTGTGTGCTTCAGTAGTTCAGGTGAAAAGATTCTGAATGACACTTGGTACTCTTCAAAGTGCAAAGTCAAACAAGCAGAATGGGAAAGAATTGTGAAAGCAGCTGCAACTATAAACTAGAAAGATAATGAGCCAATGGCACCTTGTGACAAATTCTGTAGCGGGGCTGAGAAAATGGTACCTCATACACTCCATGTCTTCATGGACTGCATTTCAGCGAAGAAAAGGGCAAAACAGAAAATTGAAAAGAAGCTGACCTCTATATCCCATTCCCTCATTGCTGCCATTTGCCCTTGATCATTCATATCATCTATACTACACGCTGTTGATCTTAATTCACAGGAATTTTGGCTCAAAAACATTGATTAATCTACTTGCTGGTTTGGAATTCACTGGAATGTATTATGAAGCACAACAGCTGGAGCTATCAACTGCATACCGCACTGAAATGCCTGCACCAAGTGGAACATGTTGTCAACACGCAGTGTATTCGACAATGTTCATTTCAGCATCTGCACTTTTCACAGCATGGGGGAAAATCGCACCAGCCTCAGTTCTTCCACCATGTAGAGAGATCCAGAAGCTTCAATCGGCTCCCTCTGCCACAGAAGTAGGCCACCTGTGTGTGTTATGGAATTTCAGGTACTTAGACATAAGACAAACAATGCATTACGGAAGATTGCTGTCTTTCATTTGAACATGATGAGTCCCATTTCATCTCACATATTAACCCACCAAGCCAGATGTGCTGTGGATGTGGAGTAAGTGCCTCCATTCCATGCAGTCCACTCCACAAGTGCCAGCAGTTCCTTAATGGAAGGTTGCACAGGATTGTGACAAAACGTTTCTGGATATTTACCAAGCACCTGAATATCAACAACACCTGAATAAACTCCAGTATGCTGCATTCGTTAAAAGCATCAAACAAAGCCAAATCCAGACCTCGCCTCATTGCCACCAACCACAGGAGCTGTGCACCACCACTCTTTTAAAATTTATTTACAGTTATATTAATTTCATTAATTTTCTGTTTTTATGTAATGCTTTTTACAACTCCATTTCTTGCTTTTTACAGATGTGTGGTTACTTATTTACAGATACAACTATGGCTCAATAACACCCTACTGCAGAGTGGGTAGGGATGGAACCAAGGAGAGTATGGATTGCTCCTATGCAAAGACAAGCAAAGACCCAGTAGCATCTGAAGCTGTACTGAACAACATCTTTTGCTGATATTCCACTGGGTATGGGGGATGATATGGATGCCGAAAAGCCAGCATTACATATTCCATTGTATGTGTATGAATGGAGCACCATTACTTAATCTGCAAAATGAGATGGTGATAGTGATACAATTGTTGATTTTTGAAATGTACCGATTCAAGATAAGATGTTATTTTAAAACAACTAATGCAGATTTTCCATTATTTCTGAAGTTTAACCGGTTTAAATATTAATTTTTTACAATTACAACACTATTTTTAATAATCTGTGATTTTTTCATTGCCGAAATTATTAGTTCTAGAGAGAAAATGAATAGCATCTACTTTTGCAGGAAATTTAATGTAGTTTAATTTTGTATTGGGAAACATTTTCGTTAGAAGCTGCACTTTTTGAAGTTATTCCAGAAAAATGTAAAAAGTTACCTTCAAAGGTCTCCCACCCCAGTGTTCACACCCCACAGGTGAAGATTTTCACTATATTGTTCATGACAGTCTCCCCTACTACTGTACTGTAATTTGTGACTAAGCAAATTTTTCCCCCTAATGGTCTACTCAACATTCTCTGCCAGTTTCTGGAATGATGAAAATATTCTCTCAGTGCCCAGATGACAGGCATCACTTATTCCAATGTGTGCCACAATATACAATTGGCTGCACCCTGTTCCCACAATGGTTGCTGGAATAGCTATTCAACACGTTGAATGTCATTTCCAGGCATATACAGGGTGTCCCATTTATCTTAACCACCCTAAATAACTGTTTGTCCAGATGCTAATTACAAAATGTTTCAAGCTCAAGCAAATGTTCTTTAGCTGTCAGGGGGACATCAATCAGCCCGATTGCCTTCATTGTAGCTTTGTTTTTTACAAAGATATGAACAGTGGTATGACTAAGTGGCACCCTGTATTTTTTATTTGGTAATTCATTTCCCCTTGTAAGGACATATTCAAAAATGTATCACAGTATCCATTCACTGAAACACAATGTTATTAATTACATAACACAACATTGACTTTGAGCTCTGGATGACAAACTCATCCACATGCTAGAGTTGTCAGAAAACAAATGAAAACCAAGTGAAACATAACAGAAAATTGACATTGACTCTCCTGTACCATTGCCCAGGAGTACAACATTCAAATCCATAGGTGCAACTACACTTCCTCTTCATTTTTATTACTTTATTTTTATGCTTTCTTAGGATAGTAACACTACAGCTATTACATGTGTAAGATTTTTTTTATTGGTTTGCAGTTGGTAAACATGGTGAACATGTCAAAGCTGTAAAAAAACAATGTGATTGCAAAGACTTACTTTCGTTATTTATTCCGGAACTGACATGCGATGGTATAAAAGATGACTGACAAGTGGGTAAAGAAGAGGTTTTCAGCTTATGACCTCCTTGTGCAGTTCCCTGCCATTTGAGAAAAATGTAATGCAACGAAGTGCAAATATTTGCTTCTTAGTATCACTTTTCCCACTAAGCAGGTCATAGGGTTATTGGAGGAAGTGCGGTGAATTAAAAATTCCTCCAAGAGACTAATCTTTCTCTTGTTTACTCTACATAAAATGTAACTTGTAAAGTGACTCAAACAAAATGTCTGCAAATATTCTTTCAACTATCTGTAAATGTGTCTGCTTGTTTAACTAATGGACTGTGCAAGACAGTGAGATGTTACTACATTTGTGCCACCATTCTCTATTTTATTCTATCACTCACACACACACACACACACACACACACACACACACACACACACACACCTGAAATACTTAGGAAGATCTAGGGACACTCTGCAAAATGCATTTGTCTTTCAGCTTCTAGATTTTTTAATCTTTTATACCATTGTCCCAATGCCATAAATCTGGATCTAAAAATGTAGATATTGGTGACTCAGTGCTTGATTTGTGACAGTACGTGCTGGTATGACGTTTACCTGTGAAGGTCACAGCACCAGAACTTTTTTTATTTTGTTACAATCAAGCATTCGGAAGTAAATATTGAACAAACTACACACCAAATGGAAGCATGGATTATGAACATGCTTCACACAGTATCCAATGATTAGCTGTAGAGACAAATGATTCCACTTTCACTGGCACTGAAAGAGAGAGTCACAGAGTCCATTAAACTGATGTACGAAGATTATAGGGGAGTTTTTTTTACAATACATCTCCAACAGAGGCAGCTCAGTTCTGGGCAGAAAAGAATGTGTAATATAAATGGTACAAAAGGCATGAAGTTAAGTAATCTGAATGCCTCCATACCTAAACCAAGGTAAAAGTAGACTGTTGTTTTGTAAATGGGTTCTAAAACAGTGTAGTTTTTAATTAAATATATTTAGGACAGTGATCCCACAAAGTGTGATTTTCGCAATCTAGGTGTTTTTGGTTACATAAAAATTGAAAAACATTTGTTACCATAGCCTAGGAAATTGGCCTCTGATACTTGGCTACCCTTTTTTTTCTTTTCTTTTCCTCACAGTAAGACCTTTGGAGGAAAGTTATTTAGTGTGCCTCTAACACACTGTCTGAATCAGTGCATCTGCTCTAGTTTGTTTTAACACTTAGATTCCCAATCAACTTTCAACAGTTTCCTTTTCTTCACCTCCTCCAACTTTTTAATTTTCTCTTATACAGGTATGGTAATGAATTATAAATGTTGATAAACTGTGTGGTGAGTTTCTTAGGCTAACAATGTACAGATGACATGTTTAAACATATGTTACAACACTAGAGTGATAATATCAGTTCAAATGAATGAGCACATTCCCAAGCTTCACAGTGCAAACTGAGTTTGAACGAGTAACATCTTCAACTTATTATCATTCATGCAAGTCCAACTTACTGGTATATACAGCTATGGTGTTCACGGCCACCGACAAAAGTTTGCTGCTGCAATGTGGTTTGCATAGTGGAATGTTTAGTAAAGCTTGCACATGTGGACAGGTTTATGCACTACTTCTGCTAGTTTTCAGTTTGGTGCAGGGTTTGAGTGTAGTTTACATATCAATTTGGCTCTTCTGCTTGTTATTAATTTATATTGGGTTCTCACTATGTGGTAACATATTCTGTAACATTTTCCTAAACGGAACATGTATATCACAGTTGATAAGATGTTTTGTGAATCATGATACCAAAATATGCTGAGTTCCTGTGAGTGAAAAATGAGCAGTTACTTAAGTTAAGAAAATTTATGATGGGTTTGTCTTTAAGTTCACATGTAAATTTTATATTTCTTTGTAATGTGTTGTTTGCTGTCATGAAAGAGGAACAAACTTCTACTCAACAGATGGTAACAGACAGACAAAGATGATACTGAATGAATTTTCATTCTGAAGTGGAGTGTATGCTGATTTGAAACTCCCTGCAGATTAAAACTGAATTTTTTATTTTCGTAGCCAAGTGCTCTACTGATACAGCTATCAAAGCATGATACACAAACCTGTCTCACAGCTTTACATCTGCTGGCAACTCTTGTATCTGCCAAACTTCACCTGAGACTGCTAGTTCCACAACATATGCAGAACTGTGAAGTTTGTAAATTAGGAGAGATACTGGAGGGTGTAAAGCTGTACAGTCTGGTCGTGAGTCATATTTAGATAGGTGAGTTGGTACAGCACTTGCCTGTGAAAGGGAGAGGTCACTGGCTCAAGTCCCCGTCTGGCACACAGTTTTATTCCACCAGGGTGTTTCAAAGTTGATGCGTCTAGCTGTTATATCACAGGGCCCTTCATATTACAAAACAGCAAACTGTCTGTAAAAATTAGACTAGGAATTAGGTATGGAAGTCACACTGTGACCTTATGTCACAAGATCTGCAGCAACAGCAGAAGATTGAGAACAACATACTCTGATTAGTCAGATTTTCTCTATTTTGGAAGATTGTGGAACACTTGGTTGTGCACTTTTTACTCTTGTATACCTACAACCACCAGCTGTAAATGAGACTTTTTTAATCTCTTGTTACTGTAGTTTCCATTTGAAGATTAATTTTCTTACAGCTTATCTATACATATCAAATCATTATGTTAAGACGAAATACATATGAGTGGTTGTCTTTCTCATTAAAAAATCCGCTTGCACAATAAATATATATTTCTTTATTTGCTGTAAATATAAAGGTCATGGGCATAATTTGTACTTCATTTGGTACAGAACAATCCGTATAAAAGAGGCTACGCTGTACCTCTTGTCTGCTCAGCCTTTTGTTGTTCTTTTATCAGATTCCAGTAGAAGCCCCTCTTTTTCACCAGAGAACTGTGAGTACCAGTCTGAAAAAAACAAAAAATAAATAAATAAATAAATAAATATAAAAAATGGAAAGTTTCCATCTATATTAAATTACCACAGTACAGACCGAACACATGGATCTTGACAATGAGATCTGGTATGCAAGTATTTCTTAACTAACAGCAAACAGAGAACACTACAGATTTCTGTACTCTTACCTTTCCAAGTCTGTCAATTTACAAAAGCATCAGTGAAATATCCATCCTCATCCTCATCCCCCCCCTCCCCCCCCAGTCATATATATGACATTTCAGGTTTAGCAGAGTCACCACACAGAACATTTCAAATAAGTGTTGCTTTTGTCTGAATATTATGTGACAATTTGAAGATACATAATGATTTTTCTCTGGTAATCCCTGTCTGACAAATTCTTCAGATTATCTAAGGTAAAACTATTAACAACAATATGGAAAGGATAGATTGCTACTAACCATCGAGAGGTGGTGTTCATAGACATGCACAATACAACAGACATTTAAAATATTAAAGCTCTTCTGTGGCCACTGTTTTGATGATAAAATCTTCTGAGACATTAGCCTGTTTCATATTCTTCTTCAAACATCCCTAGGCTGTGGCTAAGCCATGTCTACGCAATATCCTTTCTTTCAGGAGTGCTAGTTCTGCAAGGTTCACAGGAGAACTTCTGTTAAGTTCGGGAGGTAGGAGACGAGGTACTGGCAGAAGTACAGCTGTGAGGACTGGGCGTGAGTCGTGCTTGGGTAGCTCAGTTAGTAGAGCACTTGCCCGCGAAAGGCAAAGGTCCTGAGTTCGGGTCTCAGTCTGGCACACAGTTTTAATCTGCCAGGAAGTTTCATATCAGCGCACACTCCGCTGCAGAGTGAAAATCTCATTCCAGATACAGATACATGTTTGTTACTACATTAACTGGCCATATAGGCAGAATCCTTCAGAAGAATAGTATAAGGGCAGCATTGTCAAGTCAATACAAAATAAGACTTCTTATGACCTACAACAGACATGTCTGACCACCACCTCACTGCACGAATCCATGAAGTGACACAGTCATGGCAAAGTATATATCGGCAAAATTGGAAGGACAATAAAAGAACAAGTTAAAGAATAGGAACATCATTCATATTTAAGACAAAATGTAAAATCAGTGGTAGTGGAGCACCAAGAGTAATGTGATCAGGTTGTCGATTTTCAGAACATATGCGTGCTAGGCAGAGAAAGTAACACTTGTACAAGGAACGTCCATGAAACAGTCAGAATATCTGGGAATGAGTACAATTTCAACAAAGATGACAACTACAGGCTTCCGTCTTCGTTGGTGTCTGCTATCACTGAAATAACACCCAGCCAAGGCAAATGAGGAACAATAACAGCTACCAGAAAACAGCCATCGCGGCATAACAATGATATTTTTGATCCCCCGTCTTTCAGCATCTGCTTTGAGTAGTTATCCAAAGACGAACTCTCGCCAATAGCAGACTGAAGATTTTTCCCAGTAACTCCATTTCTCCAAAAAAGTGGAAAATAGGCTTTAATAAGTAAATGCAACACTGTCTATCGACAGCATTCAGCTGTCTATGGACACCAGTGGCATGCTGAAGAGGACGCAGCAGAGGGGTCGAAGTGTCAATTCTTGAAGAATTTTTAAGAACATGACATGCCCTAATGATTCACAAGGTTTCATCATTAATTTAAATGATTTTTCATGATTCCTGCAGGATACAGTTTCTGTACTTTAATAAAGTTTCAAATCAGATTATGGAATCAAAAAAGCAACAGCAGGCAAGTTATATCAATCCACAAAATAAGACATACCTCTACAATGACACCATCATTCAGAACAACTATTACATCAGCATTCTGAACCGTGCTCAGCCTGTGAGCAATTATCAGCACAGTCCGACCTCGAGTCACGTTATCTAATGCTTTTTGGACAAGTTGCTCTGAACTTGCATCTAGAGCACTGAAAGAAAAAGATAGTTAATGTACAATTAAATGTGATAGGAAATAATATACCACATTCACATCAAGAATGAATACAATCCAACATAAATAAAGGCAAAGCAGAATATGTGGTTTCAGAAATTCACAGGTCCTATACTGTTATGATTTTAGCACAATTCAATAAGAATGACAAAATGTCTGCACCAAAGGATATGCAATTACATATGGATGCTACCGTTGTTATTGTTCAGCACTGACACACAGAAAGAATTTCCCCACCTAAGTTAAATTTGTGAAAATTTCTTCCAACCACATAGATGTGACACATAAAATAAGAAATCATTTCAGCAAACATTACCAGTAATCCTTGTTAAGGCAATGGCATAAACTGTTTGGTACAATATCAGTATATCCTCTATGAACTGCAGGATTTGTCTTCTAAACCAACATTTGGGTCACTGGCAGCTTTATCTGTAATGCTTTGCGGTATAATGAATTTCAATTAAGCTCTGTTGTAGGTTGAGGGCTGTGTTTCAGCACCTGTACTACGTTATATTAGAAATGTTTATAAGATCTGTTAAGATTGCAATTTTAATGATTCTCTGTGTGACTTGCATTAAGTCCCGTACCATCAAAAGTAAAACAGGTGTTTTTGTTCAGTAGTTCTGTTACGTCTTTCAGTTTAATAAAAACCATCTAATAGTTTTTAACTTTACGTATGTTATTTTATTGTAAGAAACTAAAATTACATCAGGTTATGGGCCCAGGTTTGTTCTAAGTAAACAGAATCTGCAAAAATGCCTGGCCCCAAGTGTACTCTCACGTAAAGTTAAGCCAAGATGGCAACTGAAGTGGAAAAATATCATATTCTTTCATTCGACAGAGTGAATTTCAACAACTGGAAATTCAGGATGGAAATTCTCCTTGAGGAACTGAACTATTACCATTTGTGCAAGCAAATTATCTCACGAAGGTGTAATTTGTCGATGGAGAGGAGAACACACAGCATGCCGCAAAGGAAACATGATTCGCTCAAATGGCTAAACAAGATCGTAAATTTAAGTCTCATCTTGTTCAATGCATTGCCAACAGTCACTTGGAATACGCGAAATAAGGTAACTTCTTTTGATTTATGGACCTATCTGTGCAATATGTTCGAGAGAAAAGGAAATGCTGGTCAACTTCTGTTGAGAAAACAATTATTTAACACAACAAATGATTTGCTAGTTAACCACTTTCTGAAGTTTGATAAACTGATTTGTGATTTACGCTCGACTAGAGCTTCAGTCGAAGAAACAGACAGTGTGCCATTTGCTTTTAACAATGCCTGTGGAATACTAACGTAGTGGTCACTGCAATCAAAACACTCAATGAGAGACTTGATGCTGAGCTTCATGAAAAATAGGCTACTGGACGGAGTTTCAAAGCGGAAGGGAGTCGTCGGGAAAAACAAAAATGATGAAACACCGCCTCCTACAGCTCTTCAGACTCAACGGTATCTAAAAAGGGGTTTGCCAGACACCAGTAAAACAAGAAGTCAACAAGGAACTTCTTTCAACTTTACTTGTCACCATTGTGGGAATCCTGGACACAAAAGGGCTAATTGTAGAGTTAAGATAGCAAACAAGAACTCAGGAATCAGCAACTCTGTGGTCGTAGCTAATGTCATAGAGGAAGATTGGTTTTGTTTTGCAGCATCAAATGAAGATCAGTCAACGAACAACATAAATTGGTTCTTGGACTCTGGAGCAATGGAACATCTGATTAACAGTAAGATACCTCTCACTAATTTAAGGAAAATGGAACTGCCAATTAAAGTCAGAGTAGCTAAGTCAGGCATTTTTCTTGAGGCTAAAGTAAAAGGAGAAATTAAAGTCACTAGTGTGGTAAAAGGAAAGAAAATTGAGATAACAATTAAAGACGTTTTGTCTGTGCCAGATCTTAATTTGATGTCAGTTAAAAAACTGGAAATGAATGGTTTTAGTATCACATTTGAAAAGGCTCAAGGTTTAATTTAAAAAGGAAAAGAAACTGTTGCCATTGCAAATACGAATGAATCTCAGTTATCTGTTCTAAATTTTTTGCAATGAAAAGCCTTGTCAGCTGCTTCAACTGCAACTTATGCGAAACTGTGGCATAGCAGATTAGGCCATTTGAGTTATGATAACATTAAACGCCTCCAGCCACAAGTTGACGGTATGGAACTGGACACTTCAACAATCCCCACGGAACAATGTTCAAATTGTGTCGAAGAAAAACAGAAACAATCACAGCTGCCATACAATCACAATAGGAAACGTGCCACCAGATCTCTTCAGGTGATCCACAGTCATCTGTGTGGGCCAATTGCACCGGAATCATTAAACGGAAAGAAGTATGTGCTCACGTTTGTTGACGACTTTACACATTTCACAGTGGCCTATGCATTGGAATCGAAGTCAGGTAACTCGCTGTCTGAAGATGTTTCACACCAAGGCTACAGCTCATTTCAGCTTGAAGATTAGCAGATTACGCTGTGACAGTGGTCGTGAATATATGAAAAATGAACTGAAACAGTTTTCTGAAGAACAAGGAATACAGTTTGAGTTTACAATCAGATATACTCCTCAGAAAAATGGTGTTTCAGAGCGAATAAACAGAACTATTATTGAGAAAGCTCGTTGTATGGTACTTCAGTGTAAATTAGATAAAATGTTCTGGTCAGAAGCTGTTCATATTGCCATGTACCTGCTTAACAGGCCTTGGAAGGAAAGGTGCCTGCAGCTTTGTGGTAATTTGAGTAATCTGAGAGTGTTCGGATGTATTGCTTATCTACTGGTACCAAAGGAATTGAGAACAGGGAAATTTGAACGCAAGTGCTTAAAATGCTTTTTCACTGGTTACTGTCCTAATAAATACAGACTTTGGTGTCCACAGAGGGATGAAAAATAGTCACAGGAAGGAACATTGTTTTCTACGAAGAAAGATTTGACTTTGAAAGTAAACCAGCTGAGGACTGGATCCCAGAATCTGTACCAGAATCATCTGAGAAGGATGATAATGAAGAAGACATTGTTGAAGAAAATGCCAAACCAAGTGATGGGTGTCATGAAATAATTCCCTTACCAGAACTGACCAGTGACAAGGAGGAAGCTGAAAATTTATCAGAAAAGAAAACTGTTCAATGTTCTACCAGGGAAAGGAACCCTCCTAAATATCTAAAAGACTATGCTGTTCTGGCACTCAATGCTGATTCATTTGTGGATGATGTACCAAAAAGTTACAAGGAAATTGCAAATCGTGAAGATAAGGAATACTTGTATAAAGCTGTACAGGATGAAACTGACTCTATAAAGGAAAACAAGACTTGGAGCTTTGTTAAATTGCCACCTGAAAGGAAGACTATTGGCAGTAAGTGAGTGTTCAAATTAAAAAAGGACAAGGATGGAAATATCATAAGACACAAGGCTAGACTTGTGAAAAGGATGTTCACAGAAAAGGGGATTTGACTACGATGAAACATATGCACCAGTGGCTCGACTTGCAACTGTTAGAATAATGCTAGTTATTGCAATCCAACTAGGACTAGTTCTGGAACAATTTGATGTCACCAACGCTTTTCTTCATGGATTACTCAAGGAGGAAATATACGTGACTATTCTTGAAGGAGTGGGTATTCCAGAAGAACTGAAAGACACAACTTGTTTGGTTTGCAGGTCACATAAATCTTTAAATGGCTTAAAGGAAGCATCACTAGCATGGAATCACTCTATTCATACCTTTCTTATGTCTATGTGATTCACTCTTTCAGAAGCAGATAAACGTCTTTACTATATGATTTTAAAGGAAGTTGTCCTTTATATTGTGCTCTATGTTGATGTCATTTTGATGGCAGGAAATAATAGAGAGGAAATGGACAGAGTGAAATTTAAGTTAAAGCAGAAGTTCAAAATAAAGGAACTGGGAGAACCACAATCATACTTGGGAATCAAGATTTCTATGAACAACGGAAAAATGTATCTAAGCCAAACATCATATTTAAATATTTTCCGACAATGATTGAACATGTGAGATTGTAGTCTGGTCAAGAAGCCTATGGAAGTTAAACTGGAAATCAAGGAAGGAAAAATGATCAATAAGTCCTGCAGAGAGTTGATTGGATGTTTGATGTGCGCTATGACAGCAACAAGACCTAATTTGTGTGCTGTGGTCAACTTCTTGAACAGATACCAAAACGATCCAATGGAACAACTCTGGAAAAGCTTAAAAATACTTTTGAGATGTATCAAAGGAACTGTCAATATGAGACTACATTATCAAAAGGGGAATGAAGAAGTTCTTCTGGTCTATGCTGATGCAAACTGGAATAGAAAAGACGACGCAAGATCTACCTCTGGTTATCTATTAAAATGTTTTGGAAGCACTGTCTGTTGGGCAACAAAGGAACAGACTAGTGTTGCTTTGTCTTCTACAGAGGCAGAATATGTAGCTCTGGCGACAGCTGCAGCTGAGTTACTCTGGGTGAAATATTTGCTGGACGATATTCAAATTCCACTCCATCTACCAATTCATATATTTGAGAATAATCAGTCCTGTATACGGTTACTGAAAACATGGGAACATAAACAGTTGAGACACGTCAATGTTAAATATAATTTTGTGCGTCAACTTCACCACCGCACGATCATCACGGCCGAGCTTGTACATTCGGAGGACCAGGTTGCAGATATTTTTACCAAAGGCTTACCAGCTCCTACATTCATTGCTTTGATGAGCTAGTTGGGTTTATTTTAATTTTTGTTAGTGTTAAATGTAAAATCGTTAAATTGAGGAGAGGTGTTAAGATTGCAATTTTAATGATTCTCTGTGTGATTTGGATTAAGTGCTGCACCATCAAAGACTAAAAAAAGACATTTTTGTTCAGTTGTTCTGTTACGCCTTTCAGTTAATAAAAACCATCTAATAGTTTTTAACTTTATGTGTGTTATTTTATCGAAAGAAACTAAAGTTACATCATGATCAGAGGGATGATACTTCTCCGTTTCACAGGCCTCTACCACAAATACAAAATGCTTCTTTAGCAAAATCACAACTGGAAAAGCTACAAGTAATTATATGAAAAATTTTGCCATTCTGTAACCTCTAGACTGGTTCTCACTTATTATCAGATTGGTGTTTCATATGCGGTCTGATCCACAGAAGGTCTTTAGAAACGCTGTATAGAGTTGACAAAGTGAAGATAGTCCGTCTTTAAGAGTCGTATCATGGGAAGAACCATTTTATCACACCATGAAGGACTCGTAACAGAAATTTTGTGTGCATCACCATCATGAAGCTGCAATGTGATTATAAATAGCTGCCTCATAGAAATTATGAATTTTGTGTGCTTTACTATGGGCTGCCTGTATTATGTGCAGTGTGGTAAGCGCAATTTTACTTTACGAACTATCTACTTTATGGTAAGCAGACTACATTATGTGCTCTACAGTAAACTACCTGTGTCAGTGGTTAAAAGCTCAGTGATGAACAGCATACCTTGTGGCCTCATCAAGAATCAGTATTGAAGGGTTCTTCAACAAAGCCCGTGCAATAGCTATTCTCTGTTTTTGACCACCCGATACTGTGACACCTCTTTCTCCAACTACAGTCGAATAGCCATTTGGGAAGGCAGTGATGAATTCATCGGCATTTGCCATCTTTGCTGCAGCAATTACCTGCAAAATGTAAAACGAATAAATAAGTATGTGGGAAGAAATATTAATTTACACTTCTAAAGCCCATGTAAGTATGCCATTTTCTTAATTATTGGTAGTGAGTATGACAGAGACAGTATAAGTCCTGTTATTTATGACATGCTTGTTGTTGATGTATGTTTAAACCCTAAGGTAGCTTTGTACCCAGTGGCATGCAAAATATGAAGTAATAAAGGGCAATGTGAGTATTTGGGTGTGTAAGTGTGCACACTTTCGCTAGAAAAAGGCCAAGCACTCAAAATCTAATGTAGATACTGTATTCTGTTGAAGAGTTTCTATGCACCACCCATCAGCCAACTATAAGTAATCTGTTCCTTTATAAGTAGTAAAGAAAGGTCCATAGTTAAATTATCGACTAGGTGAAGAAATCAGACTGTTTTTAAAAATAACCTCATGGTCTGTTGCATCAGGTCGTCCATATCGAATGTTCTCCATTACACTTGTTGCAAACAACACAGGCTCTTGGTTTATGAACCCTATAGCTTTACCACGCAGCCAAGAAGGATCCAGGTTGCGGATGTCTACACCATCAATTGAAATGCAACCTTTATTCACATCGTAAAACCTGGAAAATCAGATGTCAATTATTACAGCTGAATTTTTAAAACAAATTGCAGCAAAACTGACTTTGAGGACAAGGAAAAAAGAAAATGGAAAAACACACATGGCAGAGAAGAATGAGAGAATGGAACAAATACACTTATCTTCCCAAAAATTTATTACACAACATGAAGAGGAGTCAAAAGAAAAATGGTTGGCTCTGAGCACTATGCGACTTAACTTCTGAGGTCATCAGTCACCTAGAACTTAGAACTAATTAAACCTAACTAACCTAAGAACATCACACACATCCATGCCCGAGGCATGATTCGAACCTGCGATCATAGCGGTCGCTCGGCTCCAGACTGTAGCGCCTAGAACCGCACGGCCACTCCGGCCGGCGGAGTCAAAAGAAAAGGAGTCAAATGAAAATCTTAAAAATGTAATAATTACAGACCAGATTATATGCATTTGCATGTTGCATACACATTTGCATATTTGGCTCCTTTTTCAATGGTTATTGCATATTTTAACTAAAAACTAGTGAGAATGCATATTTTCGCACTATGTTTGTTATATTTTAAAAATTTAGACAGGCGGTCTCTAGCTCAATCTAGTTTTGATGTCTCACAGATTGACCGCAACCTAGAACTGTGTGCAGTCGCTAACCGACAGACCGCTGCCTAGCAAAATCATTACAGATGAGGAACAGGAACAGGCAGACAGAGTCAGTGTTCCTGCACACACACATCAGCAACAATTAAATTAAACTACGCAAGATTTTAGTTGCATGTTCATTGTTCCAGTTCAGCTTTCTATTTACTTGTACACTGCTGAACGTGTTTACAACGTTTCTTGTGTAAGGTGTTGTGTGCCTTGCCGCCCGAAAGAAGAACATCATTTTGTGGATAGTTGACCATCCTGGGACATTTATGTATGACACAATTGTTTTATATTGTTGAGTTTGCAAGAAAAAGTTTCAAACAGACCAGCATGTCAAGACAAGTCTTCATCTCACAGGAATGAAGAAGAAAGGACCACAACAACAACTTTCAACAACAGAAAGTTACAGTAGCAGGGATTTGTCCAAAGATAAACAAAAAAGTCAGTTTAACATTCATCTATGTGAAGCATTCATTGCAAGCAATATTCCTCTTCACAAACTTACAAACCCTATCCTCAAAGGCTTCCTGCACAAATACTCCTTAAATCAAAATATACCAGATGAATCAACATTGTGTAAAAATTACATATCGACAATTTATGTAAATGTTCTGGAAGAAATACGCAATGAACTCAAGGACAGCATTATCTGGATTTCAGTTGACGAAACTACAGAAACTTGTGGCTGTTATATCAAAAATTTAATTGTTGGTACTTTAAAATGCTGCTCGCTGCATGATCAAAGCAGGAAAAGTTCTCGAAGTATTTTATCCCGATTTGATTCATGTGACATGCTTTGCTCACGGAGTATTTCACCTTGCTGAAGAAGTACATTCCACATTTGTGAAATAAATAAACTGATTTCATCCACAAAGAAAGTGTTTCTAAAGGCCCCTGCTCACATCAAGACCTACAAAGAAATACTACCAAATGTGCCTTTACCTCCCAAGCCAGTGACAACTCGTTGGGGTAGGTGGGTCGAAGTGGTTGTGTTTTACAGTGAACATTTAGAGGCCATTAGAGGGGTGGTAAACAACTTCAATAGTGCAGAGGCTTTGGCAGCTTTCCAGTGCAAGCAAGCTTTTAATGATTCTGGTAAAAGACATTGCTGTGATTAGCACTCATTTTTCCCATATATCCAAAAGTATTAAAAAGCTTGTAACTCAGGGTTTGGTGTTGAATGAATCTATTCAGTTAATGAATAGAATTATTCTAGCAAACTTCTCATTGCCGGAGATATTCCCAAAAAAACTTAAACAAAAGTTTGAAAGTATTTTAAACAATAATCCAGGCTTTGAACCCTTGTGTGAAAATGATAGTTTTGTTAATGGGACAGGTGAACTTTTACCAGAAATAATAAGTGCCAACATAGCACCCAAATTCAAATACTGCCTGGTTACCTTGGCTGATGTAGAACGGTCCTGTACTGCTTTTAAAAATGTTTTGAGTGATCAAAGACTCAATCTTACTACCGAACATTTGGGAACAGTACTTGGTCATTTATGTTTACAATAGTAGAAAAATGTAAAATAAATTTTAAATGATGCATTGGTCCAATAGTAATAATTAAAAGTTAATGCTGTTCAAAAAAAAAATCATGATTGTAGGCTGTTTTTTAAATAAAATATTACGATTTTTTTTAGCATGCCCCGCTGCATGTGATATCTCTAAGTTGGTCCTGGACATATTGACTGTTTTGCTGCAATTCACTCGTACCACATCTGCTTGTTACCGACAACAAAAGCAAAGAATGAACAATTATTGAAACACTGTATGCGTCCCCATTTCGCAAATTTTTAGAAAATAATCCCAGAAAGGCCCCCTTCCTAACCTCTACCAGAAAGTATTTAGAAAATGGTATCAGTGTTCTAAATGTATTAATTTTTCATGTGGCTGGTGTTCTTCCTTGTAACTGATATGCACAGGTTTGACTTTGAGATATAATGCACACAGTAACTACCTTTTTTTTTTATTATTGTTTGGTCCTGCATACCTTGACCCACTTCATACATTTTTAAGCATTTTCATGGATATTTTCATGCATATTTTGAGGTTTTTTGTGATGCATATAATCCGGTCTCTACTAATAAGCACTTGATTTTCTGCTTGTATGTTGGCAGTACAGTTACCCTGTGTTTCAAAGAATTTTCAAAGTATGGTTTCATACTGCTGACAAGCAAAATGATAGTTTTGTTAATGTGACAGGTCACTGGAGTTTTGAAAGATACCTAGCAAATGGAAAAAAGTGCAGGTAATTCCCAAATTTTGAAGAAGGGTCTAAGAAAGATGCTCATAATTATAGGCCTACGTCACTGATGTTAATTTGTTGCAGAATTATGGAACATGTTTTATGCTCACATAGTATGACTTTTTGGAGAATGAAAAACGCCTGTACATAAAAATCAACATGGATTCCACAAACAGAGATGTTGCGAAACTCAGCTCACTCTGTTCCTCCACGAGACCCACAGCACTGTAGACATCAGTGCACAGGTTGATGGTTTGTTCCCTTAACTTCAGAAAGGCGTTTGACACTGTCCCGCACTACCATTTAATGAAAAGAATATTAGTTTACTGAGCATCAGACCAAATTTGTGACTGGGTTCAACACTTCCTGGCAGAGAGAACTCAACATGTTGCTCTTAACAGAACAAAATTGATAGATGTAAAAGTAGTTCCAGCAGTATCCAATTAAGTGTGCCAGGACCGTTACGTTACATAAATGACATCGCAGAAAATTTCAGAAGGTCCATAAGACTATTCGCAGATGGTGTAGGTGCCTACAATAAGGTGGCATCGCAAGAAGACTGTAGCAATTTGCAAAAGGACCTGCAAAGGATTGACGAATGGTGCAGGGACAGGCAGTTGAGCCCAAATGTAAATTAGTTTAACATGCTGTGCATATATAGGAGAAAAAAATCCACTACTGTACAACTTCACCATTGATGACAAATTGCTGGAAACAGTATGTACCATAAAATGTCTAGGAGTAACCCTTTGGAGAGACCTTAAGTGGAATGAGCACATAAAACAAATAGCAGGAAAAGCACATACTAGACAGATTCATAGGAATGATCTTTAGGAAATTTAACCATCTACAAAAAATTGGTTTACACAACACTTGTTCACATGATTCTTGAGTGTTGCCATCACTCTGGGTCCCTTACCAGGTGGGACTGATAGAAGAGATAGGCAAGATCCTAGTCAGCTAAAGAGCATTACAGAGATGCTCATCAAACTCCAGCAGTAGATACTACAAGAGAGGCGTTGTGCATAACAGTGAGTACACTGGGAAGAGTTAGGTAACATATTACTTCCTCCTACAAATATGTGAAATGACCACAACAAGAAAAGATGAGAAATTAGAGCTAATACAGAGCTTTAATGAAGTCATTCTTCCCACAAAACATTTGTGAATGGAACAGGAAAGGGAAGATCAGATAGTGGCAGTAGAAGAAGCACCCTCTACCACATACTGTCGGGTGACTTGTGGAGTATAGATGTAGATGAATATGTAGAAATACCAGTTTAAAAAAAAATAGTCCACTTGCAACATGAAATGTCTTACACTTTCTAATCAGTGATGGTAAAAAACCTATTGAAATCCATTAGTGAATGAAAGTCCAGTATATTGACGGATGTTTACCACTACAGCAAATGTATGTGTGGAGTAGGAATTTCAGAGAGAGGATGACTTGTGTGGCAGATGCTCCCCATCTATAGTCCATCTAAAATTAGTCCCGACTTTTGATGTTTGGCTCACCAGAGGAGACATGACGCCGTTGCCCAGGTAACACCAATGGCGAGCCAGTTTTCCCTACCATGCCGCCGGCAGTTCGGCTGGTAACACGGCACTGTTGCCATGCCACACATAAACAGTACCACACAGTGTCACACATTAGAGGCATCTATCTTCATTAGTTCTCGTTGTAAAGTGATATTTTCTGGTGTTGAAGTGTTCTACACCGTCAGGTACCACAAACAAGTGTTTCGTGTTGGTGGTTCATTAATAACAACAGTGGAACACATCTGAACAAGAGATTCACAATAAAAGTGGTCGTCCAAGAACATACACCAGTTGTGAACATAAAGTTCTGTTGAAAAATATTCCTCCAAATTCGACAATAGTAACAGACAATGCACAATGCCACTCTATTGTGATGGATAAAGCTCCGACAATGCAGTAGAGGAAAACGACTAGTTTTCTCTATGTACAAACAAATGGTTGATTGGGAAAAAGTTCAACCTAGCTTGTGTAAGGCGAAGTTAATGGAACTTGTAATACTGTACAAGCTAAAAACTCTACGCTACCAGGTCGTCAACAAAGCTAACGGTAAAGAGCACAGTGTAATCAGGCCTCCTCTGTATCACGCTCATTTAAATCCAACTGAGAATACATGGGCCTAGGTGAAAAATAATATAGCAAAACAATAAGAAATTTACTCTCAGTGCGATTGAAATACTGACAAAAGAAGTCACTGCAAATGTTTCATCAAAGGACCTGTCTCAAATTGTCAGCCCCAACATGAATGTAATTAAAAAGTCATGGATTCATGAAGGACGGTGTTGAGCTTTGTGTAATATGTTACTTCTCTTGTTGCTGTCTTATCATCGGCTTCTTTTGCCTAAACACAGCAGAGTTTATACAGGTATACATCTTACTAACATTCTAGTACAGTTGAAATTGTGGAAGAATCCTAAATCAGTGTATTATTAAACTAGCAACTGAGGGCGAGACATATCAATAGTTATGAGAACACCCATTCTCAGTACAAAAATAAATGTGCAGCTTCTTTACTTATATTGTTGCAGAACCCATAGGAATACTCATTTCACAGGCTATTGATGGTCCTTAAAAAATACATTATAGCATTTTAAAAAATCTGTAGTTGCTTTAATATAGCGTTAGATATGGAAGTATCATGGGGTCCCTGGTTCGATTACCGGCCAGGATGGGGATTTTCATTGCCCGGGAACTGGGTGTTTGTGTTGTCCTCATCGTATCATCATCATCATCATCATCATCATCATCATCATCATCATCATCATCATCATCATCCGTAACAGTGGCTAGATTGGATTGTGTAAAAATTGGGACTTTTGTAAGTACGCCGATGACCACGCAGTTGAGTGCCCCACAGACCAATCATCAGATATGGAAGTTTCGCATATTAATCATATGGCAAAATACTATTAACTTTGCATGCTATCATTACCAAAAACTTGTTTTGATATGTCAGATAGTTTATGAGATATGAGAAATTGATGAATATTTCATTCTGGCCTTTCCATTGGTTAGTGCATTCGTGACAGAGCTGTTTACACACATTCTATTTTCTCGACATTGGAGACAGACAGCGATATCCTTCGAGGTATAAAAAATAATTTAATGTGTTATCTAAATTTCAAATGCTGCAACATATGACCTAAAACACACCTAAAACAAATCCATAGTGATCCTCATTTTGCACTGTAAACTTTAAAATTCCTTGCAGTAATTTAGCCAATATCGAAATATCACAATAGCTATGACCGTTAACGAAATGATACGAAATTCATCATGAAACTGACGAATGAATCTATGAGATGTGCAAGACAGAGTTTATTACTGTATAGTTTCTTTAAAATCATTTGAGAAAGATCGCAGATCGGCTAGCTTGCTTGTCTGACAGGTTACGAGCTGAGCAGACCTGGCGTTATCGTCGCCCGCTGATGCATTCAGCACACGCTGGCAACCATGCTTCCTTCCACCCACTCCATACTGAACTGTCAAAAGTAACAACTAATTTTAAACACACTACAGGTCACGCACACTGCATTGTGACACCAGAGTTTGTTGCAACCGCTGAAGCTGTTGTGTTTGACAACTGCTGTGTGGTGTTGGATGAAATAGCTGCAAATCTGAACTTCATGTCTTATTGTCTTCAAGGTGCGTGCCATGGCAACTCATTCTAATGCTGAAAGGTCAATGTGTTGATGTCTGAAGAACTTCAGTGGCATTCTGAAGCAGGAAGTCATGTCTTCCTTGCAAGAATGATTACAGGAGATGAAACCTATGTTCACTATCAAAAACCCAAAATCATGAGAGCAAGCAAGGAATGGTGCCATTCCTCACAGCCAAAACCCAAGAAGTTCCATGTGCACCCATCGGCACGGAGAATTAAGCTGAGAGTTCTGGGATGAACGAAGTACTATCTTGGAACATTACACACGTAGGGGAAACACTATCACCAGTGGGCCATGTTCTGATTTGTTGAAATAACACCTTCGGCTTGCAATCAGATCAAACTTACATGGATATCTGACTGCTAGCATCATTTTGCTGCATGGTAATGCCTGACTCCTTTCACATCTGCCATACCCACCAGACATCATCCTGAGTCGTTACCACAAATTCGGATCATCAGCGAATGATAGTGCAGTATGGTAAGGGATGTTTATTACTACAGCAAGTGTGTGCCAATGGAAAGGCCTGGCATGCCAATGAAATTATCATAACGGGATGTTTATCAATGCAGCAAGTGTATGTCAACAGAAACGCCCAGCATGGCAATGAACTTATCATAATGGAATTTTAAGCTCTGTACCCATACTTGCAGAAAATAAAATGAATTAAAGATGAGGAATAGAGTTTAAAATCCTACTGAGATAATATCAACGCCATGACAGGCATTTTCCTGCATAACAGGCATTTTCCTCAAAGCTCTGCAACATATGCAGGAATGTACACTAATAAAAAAACTGAAGATGCCACAGTTGTGATGAAACACGTTTCAAGATTAAACGAAACAAAAATTGTGTTCTTGCAAGGAGATGAGTACTCTTTAATTCATTATTATAACATAATTATGCTATCAACAGTGGTGAATTAGAATTATACATAATTTCTCTCCTGATTCTCCCCCCCCCCCACCCTTTATATATATATATATATATATATATATATATATATATATATATATATATATATATATAGAGGGAAACATTCCACGTAGGAAAAATATATCTAAAAACAAAGATGATGTGACTTACCAAATGAAAGTGCTGGCAGGTCGACAGACACACAAACGAACACAAACATACACACAAAATTCAAGCTTTCGCAACAAACTGTTGCCTCATCAGGAAAGAGGGAAAGACGAAAGGATGTGGGTTTTAAGGGAGAGGGTAAGGAGTCATTCCAATCCCGGGAGCGGAAAGACTTACCTTAGGGGGAAAAAGGACAGGTATACACTCGCACACACACACACACACACACACACACACACATATCCATCCACACATATACAGACACAAGCAGACATATTTAAAGTTTGGGCAATATGTCTGCTTGTGTCTGTATATGTGTGGATGGATATGTGTGTGTGCGCGCGCGAGTGTATACCTGTCCTTTTTCCCCCTAAGGTAAGTCTTTCCACTCCCGGGATTGGAATGACTCCTTACCCTCTCCCTTAAAACCCACAGCGTTTTGTCTTTCCCTCTCCTTCCCTCTTTCCTGATGAGGCAACAGTTTGTTGTGAAAGCTTGAATTTTGTGTGTATGTTTGTGTTCGTTTGTGTGTCTGTCGACCTGCCAGCACTTTCATTTGGTAAGTCACATCATCTTTGTTTTTATATATATATATATATATATATATATATATATATATGTGTGTGTGTGTGTGTGTGTGTGTGTGTGTGTGTGTGTGTCGTAAGATGGCAATTCGGAAAGTAAGGTCTGATGGTGTGTGAAATGGAAATCACAGGGAAAATCTGATGAAGCTTTGCACAAATGCGTTGGGCAGTGCCTCTAGTACGCCCATCGATCGTGATGCGTTGTTTTTTTAGTTCTGAGCACACAGTGAGCACGTGAAGATGCTTAGAACAATAGTGTCTCCTGCCAAGTATTAGAGCCAGGTGAGAGATTCTGCCTGATGTCATGCAGCCCACATAACATAGCTGTCATGCGGTTCCTTCTGCATGACAATTCTCGGCCGCACACTGCAGGGGCAATGAAGATGCTCCTGCACTGTAATAGAGCCCGTAATTGACTCTCCCAGAGTTTCATCTCTGCTCAGATGAACCGCTGTCACTGGCTATGAAGACAATGTTCTGGCACAGACAATGAGCTGCAGAGAGAGAGTTGGCAGGAAGCACAGGCGACTGCCTTCTATGATCTGCATATTGGAAAGTTGGTACAACACTATGACAAATGTCTAAATCAGAATGGCAGCTATGTAGAGAAGTAGCTGGATGGTGTAACTAATTGTTGCAAATAAAACATTTTTTATTTTCACAGTGGTTTCCATTTGGTGACCAATCGGACCTTACTTTCCAAATTGGCATTGTATATGCTGATACCTTCATAATTTGAAAAACAATTAGGTTGCAGGTTTGATGTCTCCACATATGAAGTGTTTGAACATCTAGTTTTTCGCCTGTATGTTGGGTATGTAGGATATTAATGTTCATATTATCAATGTGATGATTTGTTTTATGCAAGTGTGTAGCAAAGTGTAGTATTATTGTTTCTCAGTTGCACAATACATTCCTTAAATCTCAAATGGTCTGCCTGCTTGATAACATCTAAAGGCAACTATGGTCCAAACGTTCCATTTTATATGCACCTGTAAGGTCCAGCTGCTTTGCTGTGTCACTATTATGAGGTAAGTTCTTTCCAAGAATTTTCTCCCTTCTTTGAATTTACATAATATGGAAAACTGACAGTCATCAAATTCACCTTTCTAGTAGTGCTGCTATAGTGGATTTGCCACTACCTGATGAACCAACAATGGCAACAGTCTTTCCAGCAGGAAGTTCTAAATCGAAATGTTGAAGCACAATCTGAAAAATAAAAACATATGACACACAGTTGTTAAGGACCAAATAAAGAACTCATCTCATTATTAAATTTTCACTTAAATACAGTAACACAAAATATACCTGGGATGGTCTTGAAGGATAAGCAAATGTAACATCACGGAAAACTACATTGGCAAGAAGAGAATGGAAGGGTATATTCAAACCTCCAAATAATGGCATTGTTGGCTCCATATTCAGGTACTAGAAAAGAATGGATTTTAACATTGAAAACAAAAATCAACTCAATGGGAATAGCATAGTAAAAGCTTATGTGATGAATAAGTATTGGGCACATTACGTATATGTAATTTTACCAGAAATTCTTACTACTTTCAAATTTCAAATGAGGAAACTATAATGTTTCACAACAGAATAAACCAAAATGAATGGTAAATAAAAGAAGATAACCTCAAAAACTCTGCCTCCAGCAGCTAGCCCACGAACCACTTGGCCAAACAGCAGTGACAGCTGTGTCAGAGAACGCTGAATTGTTTGTGCTGCTACAAGAAAAGCCATGAGATCTCCAGAGGACAGCTGCCCCAAAGACAACAAGTAGCCACCAGCACATAGGGTTGCCAGCACCACACCATTCAGGAAAATGTTCGTTCCTGCCTGAAATGAAATTCAATAACTTACTTGTCTCCCAAAAGTACTAACGAGATCAGTGGTCTACTAATATGAGAAAAATATGGAAATGGAAAGTTCTTGGTGGAATATAAACAATTATCTTTACTCCTTCCAATACGAGAAAAATACTTACTCAGATACTCCAAGGCAGATTACTGAATCCCTTACCCACACTGTTACACCATGTAACTGAGATGTAGAGCAGTTGACAGGCACATAAACAAGACGATGTCCACCTACAGAGTTTTGGCAGATCACAGCGTACTGGCACTTCTGCTCTCCTTGGGTGAGGGGTTGTATCCCACGAAATGGACACGTGGAGAAATGAGGTGAGGAGAGGGGTGCAAGAGAAGGGAAGTTGATGGCTGGGAAGGAGATACATGCAGGATAGGAATTTGCAAAAGTTACAGCACAACTGGTATATGATATGAGTGCTTTCAAAGGTGCTCTCTCACTCATCCCCCCCCCCCCCCTCCATCGGTCTCTGACGGGATAGGATGGAACAGGAACAGAATGTGCTGGGTGGGTGCATAAGACAGGTCCTATGCACAAGGATTTGATCTATGTGGGTAGGCGTTGGTAGTAGATGTGGCATAAGGATGGACTAGGATACTTCTTATATTGGGTGGGCAGCTGCATACCAATTGGGGAGGGGTAGGATATATTTTGTGTAGGATGTTCTTGATTTCCTGAAATGAAGATAAGAAGTCAAACTCTAAGCCCTGGCAAAGGATAAACGTTCTTCCAGTCCCCCACACAATACAACCCTTCTCCTCGCCCAATGTAACAGGTTAGGGCAGTGAAGCCACACAGGTGTGTGTGTTTCCTGTATCTAGCACTGAAGGAAAATGCCTGAAAGCTTCGCAACATTCTCATCCTGGTTTATGAGCATATCATTGATCACTTAATGTCTCAACTATACGGCAAGTTTTCTTGACTCCTTCCAGTTTAAGAAGAATATTTATAATGGATCTACATATACACTCTGCAAATAACTGAAGAGTGTACTTCTTACTGTGTCATATATTAAGATTCCTCTACCACTAACAGATGAAGTCTGGAAATAATGATAACTTACATTTGTCTGAGTGACCTGTTATTAGTTTCATTTTATCTTGACTGTCTTCACAGTACTAATATGCAGGGGGAGGGGAAGGGGGGGAGGGGGGGGGAGCTGTGAAATATTTCAAATTTCTGTTCTTAAAATTGGTTCTTGGAATTTTCAGAAAAATAGTTGGCATCTTTCTTAAAGTGTCTTACAGCTCAGATTTTTCAGCATTTCTGCCACACCCTATTGTGAGACACACAAGTTAGTGACCATTCGTACTGCTCTTTTTTTTGTATACATTTGACAATATTACGGTCTTAAATATTTTCCACAAATATTTGAAATTTCTTTGTTGCTTTTATTCTTAGCCTGAACTAAAAGACACCATTAGAAAATTCTGGACATTTTTTTCTGTCTATAATCTAAAGCTTTTACCTTTCTTATAAAAAAGATAGTTATCTTCTTAACGATGCACTGATGCAGAGCTGTACAGTCACTACAATGATGTCAGATACAAACATTTCAAATGTCTTCAAATATTCATCTTCACCTAATCAGAAGCATATATTCAGCAATGAAACTCACATCAACCTTGACCTTTCTACAATGACACTGTTTGAACTTCAGTTTTATATCGTTGTATTTCACTATTAATTTCCATTATGTCATCCTCTATTGCATTCCCACATCTAGCTCTTCATCTCGTGTCTCCTCTTCACCAGAGGAAATAAATATGTATACTAAAATATAAAAGGAAGCCATATAGATTTAGATTTTGTGGGGGAACACGAAACAAAGAATGAAACAGCATAGAAAATGTGTTTACATGTTAATGAGATTATTAAAGCTCGTGATGAGTGAGAAAAACTTGTTAGGGATAAATGCTGTTTTTCTTTGATTGATCTTGTGGTGTCACCGCCAGACACCACACTTGCTAGGTGGTAGCCTTTAAATCGGCCACGGTCCGTTAGTATATGTTGGACCCGCGTGTCGCCACTATCAGTGATTGCAGACCAAGCGCCGCCACACGGATGGGCTAGAGAGACTTCCTAGCACTTGCCCCAGTTGTACAACCGACTTTGCTAGCGATGGTTCACTGACAAAATACGCTCTCATTTGCCGAGACGATAGTTTAGCATAGCCTTCAGCTACGTCATTTGCTACGACCTAGCAAGGCGCCATTATCAGTTACTATTGATATTGATTCATGTACAGTCAAGACCGACGTTCTTCATTAGCGGATTAAAGTTAAGTATTCCACCAGCTACGTCCGTTTTTCTAAATTCTAATTTCCTTGTACTGTTCCAGACCTCACGCCAGCCTGCGTGAGCTAAAACGCGTGCCTTTCGGCCTCCTCTAGTAACACAGTGTTGGCTCTCCTGCCAAGCAAAACATTGGCGACGAGGCGTTCTTATCGATATTGCCCTGATTTACTTGTGTAATGGCTTCGCCACAATCTCCAGATGTACTGTCCGAATTTTATCGCTTACAGAATCAGCAGACGCAGGCTTTACTGGGTGCCCTTGGACAGCTCGTCCAGGGTCAACGGGCAATGCAAAACGATGCGGCAGCCGCCGCTCCAGCGCTAACGCAGTTACAACACGCTGTTGCACCAACTTTTCGACCTTTTGATGCTGCACTGGAAAGCTGGACAGAGTGGTCACGCCAATTTCGATTCCATCTTGCCGCCTACAGAATTCAAGGTAATGAGCGGCAGCCTTTTTTGTTATCATCGGTCGGCGTAAAAACGTACCGTGTGATAGTCAAATTATTTCCCCGACACGACGTAGCAACTCTGTCCTACGACGAAATTTTGTCTGCATTAGATGCATATTTCAAAGAATCAGTCAATGCAGTTGCAAAAAGGTATACCTTCTTTCGTACAAAACGTACGGCAGGTCAGACTAATCGGGAGTGGGTTGCAACTTTGCAAGGCCTTACTAGGGATTGTGCTTTTGGGTGTCAATGTGGACTCCCTTATTCAGATACTATGGTACGTGATGCAATTGCACAGAACATTTCTGATGTTCGTATAAGGGAACAGATTTTGAAACTAGTCAATCCCTCCCTTCAACAAGTGATGGACATATGGGATCAGCAGGACACACTTGACTTTGCTCAGGAATCATTTGAAACTTCACCAGACATGTGTCAGGTTAACCGGCCCGCCGGGCGAGCTGCACGGAGCAGTAAACAGGCGTCGCGCCCGGCCGCGCCGCTGCCGCCAGGCTCTCAGCCCTGTGTGCCGCGCAGGCAAGCAAATGCAGTGCTAAAATCATGCCCACGGTGTGCTACTAGACATTCGCGTGAGAATTGCCCGTCACGCCACGCTATTTGCTTTTTCTGTAATAAAAAAAGACATGTTCAGAGTGTTTGCCAGAAAAAGCTCAAATCGGAAACTCACAACCATTCCCGGCCCTTTGCTTCGTGCCGAATTCGAACCAAGGATACTCAGGCTCGTGAAACTTCGCCCATGGAAATTCATGTAGTTCATTCCACTCCGCCCAGTGCCACTCTCTCTAACAGTGACTGTGTTCGTCCCACAAATAGTGTGTGTTGACATCGCCGGAAATCCCGTCAAGTCGCAAGTGATTATGTACCAGTGTCAGTTCACGTTGCACGAGACAGTCGCTCTTGTCGTCAGCAGGACAATAAATTTTTTGTAGACTTGGACATTAGCGGCAAAGTGATACCATTCCAGCTCGATACCAGGGCTGCAGTTTCACTGATCAATCAAGACACTAACAAACTGCTGGGCACACCTCCGTTGCGTGCCGCAAATGTTAAGTTAACTAGCTATTCGGGTCAAAAGATCCCTGTGTTAGGACAGTGCAGCCTTCTTGCAACATACAAAGGACAAACAAAACTTGTGTCATTTTACGTCCTTCGTTCTTCTTCTGCAGCGAACTTGTTTGGTTTCGATTTATTTCAGTTGTTTAACTTGTCTATAGCAAATCAGGTCCTATCAGTGAACCAGACTGTGCCTTCAGACAGTGTTTCTCGTCTATGTGAAGAATTTGCAGACTTTTTGCACCGGGCCTTGGTTGCACTAAGAACTATAAGGCACATTTGGAACTGAATGTAAACGCACAATCGAAATTTTTCAGAGCGCGCAATGTTCCCCACGCATTGCGTGATGAGGTCGCAAAAACATTACACAATTTGGAATCGCAAGGTGTAACAGAACGTGTGCAGGCTTCTCTCTGGGCATCACCCTTAGTAATTTTGCCAAAATCTTCCGGAAAATTGAGACTTTGTGTGGACTTCAAGGCAACAGTGAATCCGCAACTAGTGATTGCAACTTTGCCTTTACCCCACCCGGAAGATCTTTTTGACAAACTGTGCCCGGGTAAATATTTTTCGACGTTGGATCTAGCAGATGCGTACTTGCAAATACCGGTGGACGAAGAATCTCAGCATGTTTTGGTGGTTAACATGCATCTTGGTTTGTATCGATTCAAACGACTGCCATTCAGGTGTGCATCCGCCCCTGCATTGTTTCAGCAATATCTCCAAATTGTCGGTCCCTACTGCAGCAAACTATCTGGACGATATTGTGATCACCAGAAAGATGGAAGAAGAACATTTAGCCAATCTCAGAACATTATTTCAGGTCTTGCGACAAAATGGTCTTCGCTTGCGGAAGGACAAATGTGTGTTTTTTGCTCGTGACTTGCCCTACCTGGGACATGTACTCAATGTCCAAGGCATACATCCTAGTCCTGAGCACCTCCGTGCCATACAAGACTTGCCTTCACCGCAGAATTTGAAGTAGCTACAGAGTGTGCTGGGAAAAATCAACTATTATCATAAATATGTGTCGCATGCCTCTTCCATTTCAGCTCCGCTTCATCACTTACGCCGTAAAGGTGTTCCGTTCGTCTGGATGACGGAATGCGAACGCGCCTTTCGACAGTTGAAATCGGCGTTGCTTTCCAATACTTGCCTTACGCCATTCAATCCCCAGAAGCCCCTTTTGTTGATGGTGGATGCATCGGATTTCGGGATCAGTGCTGTGCTTGCGCACAAAGATGGATCGCACGATCGCCCTATTCCCTTTGCATCCAAATTGTTCTCGTCTGCACAAAGAAATTATTCACAGATCGAGAAAGAAGCATTGGCTCTCGTATTTGGTGTTACAAAGTTTCATGACTTCTTGTATGGTCGTCACTTTACCATCATCACAGACCACAAACCTTTGACATCACTTTTTCATCCGAACAAGCCTGTACCTCCACGTACAGCGCAGAAATTCATTCGCTGGTCTATTTTCCTCTCGCAGTACCGCTACAATATCTTGTATCAGTCCACTGCTAAGCACGGAAACGCCGATGTGTTGTCCCGTTTGCCTGTTGCTGAGGATAGAGCATTCGATTCCTCCGAACTTGCTTGCATGTTCATTGATTCGGAAACCAATGCTGTGGTCGAATCTTTTCCGATTGATTTTCGTCGTGTAGCTACAGCCACAGCTGCTGACCCTGTCCTTGCTACCGTTCTGCGTTTTGTTGCTACGCAATGGCCCTTGTCAAAGTCACGGATCGGGGACCCGTTGGTTCGCCGATTTTTTGCTCACAAGGAGAGACGTTTTGTTCGATGTGGTGTTTTGCTGTTGCGTTCTGATAATGATCAGTCCAGGGTCGTGGTCCGATGTTCGTTACAGTCCTCTGTCTTACAGCTTCTTCACCAAGGACATTGGGGTATAGTGAGAACGAAACAACTTGCTCGTCAGCACTGTACTTGGTTCGGAATCGATGCCGCGATTACAAATATGTGCTCTTCTTGCATGGTGTGTGCCGAACAACAATCAGCACCACCGCGGAAATTCTTTGCATGGCCAAAAGCCACTTCCCCTTGGCAACGCTTACACATCGATTTAGCTGGTCCATTCTGGAATGCTCGATAGTTGGTTGTGGTAGATTCATTCAGTAATTTTCCTTTTGTTGTCCGGATGTCTTCCACAACGTCATCTTCCACCATCCAAGCGTTATCTGCTATCTTTTGCATTGAAGGTCTTCCACAGACTATTGTTTCCGACAATGGCCCCAATTCATGTCCGCAGAATTTCAGTCATTCTGCAAGGCCAATGGTATTCAACATCTGACGTCCGCGCCGTTTTTGCCACAGTCAAACGGTGCCGCTGAACGATTGGTCAGGACATTCAAGTCACAGATGTTGAAGTTAAAAGAGTCGCATTCTCGGGAGGACGCGTTATTGCTCTTTTTGTCCTCGTATCGCTCTCAACCCCGAGATGGTCGCTCGCCGGCTGAGTTGCTCCACGGTCGCCCTCATCGAACCTTGATGTCTTTGCTACATCCGCCGCATCAGGTTCCTGTGCAGCGGCAGACACCTGTTTTTGCTCCAGGCGACGTTGTCTACTATCGTCACTACCGAGGTTCATGGCGTTGGCTCGATGGGCGCATTCTTTGCTGCCTCGGACGCGCTATGTATATGGTTTTGGGGCCTCTGGTGAGGTGCGCCGGCATCTCAACCTGCTGCGCCTCTGTCGTCGCATGGGATGTGCCACTTGCCGTCTGCTTTCAGCGACGGTGCCGTCCGGTCAGCGCCCTGGGGACCCTTCTACTGGCTCGCCTCATCCCCAGGTGTTACCGACGCTGCCTTCCATTTTGCCCCATGACGAGGCGCCGCCGGTGCCTGTTCTCCCGCCGGTGACGCCCGCAGTGGACGCTTCGCTACAGCCGCCGGGCGCCTCCCTGGGTCACGTGCCGCCGATCGCTTCCCGTGGCCGGATGTCCTCCGACATGGAACTCTTGCCCGCTCCGGACCATATGTCGTCTCCGCCCGTCGGGTGCCCCGACCCGATGGAGGTCGACCCTTCGGCCCCTCCTGTCTCCCTGTGGGCGCATACACTGCATGTTGGCGTGCACCCTGGAGCAGGTTTTCAGGCGTTTCCTAGCTCCCCGCGGTCCGAATGGCAGGGTGTGCGTGGCACAGCCTCGCCTGTTGTTAGGCTCCCCACCTCGTCGCATACGTCAACATGGGGTCCTCCCCACGGCGGGCGGAAGCCTTATGCCACAACCGTCTGCCAATTTGCGGGGGAGGAATGTGGTGTCACCGCCAGGTGGTAGCCTTTAAATCGGCCGCGGTCCGTTAGTATACGTCGGACCCGCGTGTCGCCACTATCAGTGATTGCAGACCGAGCGCCGCCACACGGCAGGTCTAGAGAGACTTCCTAGTACTCGCCCCAGTTGTACAACTGACTTTGCTAGCGATGGTTCACTGACAAAATACGCTCTCATTTGCCGAGACGATAGTTTAGCATAGCCTTCAGCTACATCATTTGCTACAATCTAGCAAGGCGCCATTATCAGTTGCTATTGATATTGATTCATGTACTGTCAAGACCGACGTTCTTCATTAACGGATTAAAGTTAAGTATTCCACCAGCTATGTCCGTTTTTCTAAATTCTAATTTCCTTGTCCTGTTCCAGACCTCACGCCAGCCTGCATGAGCTAAAACGCGTGCCTTTCGGCCTCCTCTAGTAACACGGTGTTGGCTCTCCTGCCAACCAAAACAGATCTGTAGTGCAATTAACTTTGGCTTGATAAGCCTAAGGTCACAGAATTTTCAGTGGAGTACCTGAATGATACTGGCAACACTGACCACCAAAAACATGTAGCAGATAACTAACAGAAGCAACACAACTAATGTACATCACGCAAGAAAATTATTTGAGCTGAAATCTTATTTGTTGGACTTGTTTTGTGTGCACAATGTGACATTTTAATAAGGATTCAAATATTGTTTGTTATCGAGGTTTTGGTAATTGCTTTGCTCTTGAGGACTTTGCTGTACTGGTCTCATAGGAAAATGTGTGTGTGTGTGTGTGTGTGTGTGTGTGTGTGTGTGTGTGTGTGTGTGTGTGTACGCGCGCCTATTTTAAAAAAAGAAAAAAGTTATTTTGTTATTTGTAATGTCAGTAAGAAGTGTCTTACTTATCAGAGGTCTGATAACATTGTTTCTAGTACAGACGTGACTTACAGTGTTGATGTGCTACTGTCTCAATATCAGAGTGTGACCTGAAGTCACGTACACACAGTTCAGTTGTGCAGGAGTCATCTTGCCCGGCACATTGCAGATTCCTTGCTGTACTTCTCTGTTATAGGTTCAGTGTCACATGGTTAGCATTATACAGAAGGAACAGTGTGTCTAGAGTCTGCATCAGTTTCTTTTCTACTACTGAATAACTCAAAACCTACAGCTGCTATTGCCGTATAATATCATACGTGTATCGAAATTACATGGATTAATTTGACATTGGTTGATCATTTGTGTGTATACTATACAGTGCTTGTGACAAAAACCTCCTTGTGGTAAGTCATTGTTCTGGTTCCTCCATCTGCCAAAAGCTCTTTTCTTCCGAGAGACTGACAGAGAGATAACTCCTATGAAGTAAAATGCTAACCGGGCTTGTCTGGCAGTGGTCTCTCTTCAGATGACAAAATTTAATCAACACTTTCAAAATCTAGGGTCTACATAGGTACCACAGTAGTCTTTTTGCTAAAAGCTGTACTCAACATGTTATATCAGATTTAGGATCATGCCAGTATATGAATCCCAAGCTGCTTGCATGTGAATGAGCCTTTTTTTGTGATACAATGCAATGTCAGGTTTTCCATAATCTTAAAAGTAACACTGAGCAGTAACGTGTGTTAAACGATTTGGGTCATTTGGTCCTTATCTACACTCATGCTCCTAAATTGAGGATAATGCTGATACATGGTGAAATAATGCTCTGGTGGGCGGATTTCGGGTTTAAATCACCTCGGGGTATGACCATGCGGTGCATTTGACCTGCGGTCGTTGGACGGTAGCGCTGGCAGCAGTCCACATATGCAGAGGTGTGTTGGTGCATGTCAGAGTATGATGCAGCAAGTAAGTGTGCAGACGTTTTCAGACATGCTAATGGTAACTGTGTGTTGAAATTGGCTCAAAGAACACATACTGATGACGTTATGAGGGGTAGAATACTAGGGCGACTGGAGGCTGGTCGAACACAGCAGGTCATAGCACTGGCCCTCCATGTCCCACAAAGTGTGATCTCAAGATTATGGCAACGATTCCAACAGACAGGGAATGTGTCCAGGTGCTACAGTACGGGACGTCCACACTGCACAACACCACAAGAAGACCGATACCTCACCATCAGTGCCCGCAGATGGCCACGGAGTACTGCAGGTAGCCATGCTCTGGACATTACCGCAGCCACTGGAACAGTTGTCACCAGACACACAGTCTGGAGATGAGTGAAAAGACATGGTTTATTCGCCCAGAGACCTGCAAGGTGCATTCCACTGACCCCTGGTCACAGGAGAGCCCATAAAGCCTGGTGTCAAGAACACAGTACATGGTCATTCAAACAGTGGTCCCAGGTTGTGTTCACGGACTAGTCCAGGCATAGTCTGAACTTCTCACCGGGTTTTCATCTGGCGTAAACCAGGAACCAAATACCAACCCCTTAATGTCCTTGAAAGGGACCTGTATGGAGGTCGTGGTTTGATGATGTGGGGTGGGATTATGATTGGTGCACGTACACCCCTCCATGTCTTCGACAGAGGAACTGTAAGAGGTCAGGTGTATCGGGACATCGTTTTGCACTAGTATGTCCGCCTTTTCAGGGGTGCAGTGGGTCCCACCTTCCTCCTGATGGACGATAACTCATGGCTCCTCTGAGCTGCCATCGTGGAGGAGTACCTTGAAATGGAAGATATCGGGCGAATGGAGTGGTCTGCCTGTTCTCCAGACCTAAACACCATCGAGCACATCTAGGATGCTCTCAGTCGATGTATCGCTGCACGTTTTCAAACCCCTACAACACTTCAGGAGCTCCGACAGGCACTGGTGCAAGAATGGGAGGCTATTCCCCAGCAGCTGCTTGACCACCTGATCCAACGTATGCCAATCTGTTGTGCGGCCTGTGTACGTGTGCATGGTGATCATATCCCATATTGATGTCAGGCTACATGCACAAGAAATAGTGGCGTTTTGTAGCACATGTGTTTCGGGACAGTCTTCTCAACTTATCACCAATACCGTGGACTTACAGATCTGTGTCATGTGTGTTCTCTATGTGCCTATTTAATTAGCACCAGTTTTGTGTAGTGCCACATTGTGTGGCACAACATTCTGCAATTATCCTTAATTTATGAGCACAAGTGTAGTTACAATATGCTAACATATGCTGTCCTTGACTCTTAACAATATTTCATTTTGGTTTCATTAATCTTTGTGAGCTGAGTGTTTCAGATAAGATATCAAAACCAAATTTATTTTACAACATTTCTTCATAAGTTATAACATTGCTAATAAAATGAATCCATTTCTACTTGCTGCTTTATTCTAGTTATTTTGTATATTTCTTTATTTTAAATAAATTCTGTGCTTACAGTGATTCATGGCTTCACTGAATTTTCCTCGTATTACATTTTAAATTTGTATGGGAAACTAATTTTCTTAAATGGATAAAAACTTGAGCATAAAATGCAACTTTTTTGACATCACACTCACTGTGAGTTCAATGTTCTTCAAAACTTTTAATACTTTTTATTAAGTACGGAAAACCTTGGGGAAGATTGGTATGGGGTCCAGAAGAAATGTAGGAACATGCAAAGCAATACTGGCCTATGACTTATAGAGAGATTTAAGAAAGTCAGACATCTGTTTACAGCATTTGTAGATTAGAGAAAGCTTCCGACATTACTAACTAGAAGACACACTTTGCGGCCACAGGGCTGTAGATCCATGGAGGAGCGAAGAACTATTGATGAGTGGAAGAAAATGCAGGTCATTCTTGTTTTCATGAAGGGTTGTCAAACAAATGCACAAAACTACAGGCCCACATCTCTGACATCCATCTGTTCTTGAATTTTGTAACATGTTTTATGCTTGTATATTGTGATATTTCTGGAGACAAGTTCTTCTCTGTAGAAATCAACATGGGGTCTGAAAGCAACAATCTTTTGAAACTGAGCTCACTCTGTTTATTCCCTCAAAATACAGAAAACAGTAGAGACTGGCGCCCAGGCCGATGCTGTGTTCCTTAACTTTTGAAAGGTATTTGACACAGTTCCACACTGCCGCCCGGTGAATGAAATATGAGCGTATAGAATATCAGACCAACTATGTCACTGGATATAAGAGTTTCTAACAAACAGAACAAAGCACGTCATCTTCAACAGAGCGGAATATTCAAAACTAAAAGTAACTTTGAGTGTACTGCAAGGGAATGTTATAGGGCCATTACGTTGCACGATACATATAAATCACCAGCAGAAATTGTCAGAAGTTCCACGAACCTTTTCATGGATGATAATATATAAGAGGAGTCACAATGGTAGAAAATTGTAGTGGAATGCAGAGAGACCAACAGATGATTGATGGTTGGTGTGGAGCATTGGAGCATGGTAACTGATCCTCAACATAAGCAAATATGAGATATTGTGCATAAATAGGCAGAAAGACCCATTACTGTATGCTTACAAAATTGCAGAACAATCCCTGGCAACATCCATAAAATATCTTGGAGTTTGCATGTGGAGCAATTTAAAGTGGAACGACCACGCATAAAACTAAATGAGAAATGGCACGTCAGACATAATCATTGGAAGAATCCTCCAGAAACGTAGCCCACCTGCAAAGAAGGCAGCTTACAACACACTCGTTCGACCAACACTTGAATACTGCTCATCAGTCTGGTATCCATACCAGTTAGGACTAAAAGAAGAAACAGAGAAGATCACAAGAAGAAGAGCATGTTTTATTACAGATCATTTAGTAAGTGCAAAAAGCATCACAGACATTCTCAGCCAACTCCAGTGGCAGACATTTCAAGAGAGGCATTTTGCATCAAGGTGTGGTTTAGTGATAAAATTCCAAGAACATATGCTCCTAGAAGAGTCCTATTGCTTCTTCCTATGTATATCTCATGAAATGACCTTGAAGACAAAATTAGAGAGATTCAGATCACCCTCAGACTTACCAGCAATCATTCCTCCCGTGTACAACTTGCAAGAGGAACAGGAAAAGGGGGGAGTGACCATGGTACACAAAGTACCCTCTGCCACACACTGTAAGGTAGCTTGCAGAGTAAATATCAAAGTGTAAATATAGAAATACTGAAAGGGAGCAGGGATAGAACACAAGCATTGAAGGATTATGTACAATCTGTACAGAAAGTAGGTTGCAGTTGTAAGGACCGAAGGAAAAGAAAGGGAAGTAGTAGTTGAGAAGAGAATGAGACTAGGATGTAGCCTCCCTCCGACATTCAGTCTGTACAATGAGCAAGTAGTAAAGAAAACCAAGGAAATATTTGGATTAAAGTTCATGGACAATAAATAAAAGCTTCAAGGTTTGCTGATGACACAGTAACTATGTCAGAAACTGCTAATGACTTGGAGTACCAGTTCATGTCATGGGAATTAGATTAAAAAATGATGTACTGAAAGTAGTAGCTGAGTTCTTGTATTTAGGAAGAAAAATAACTGAAGAGAGCTGAAGTCAAGAGGATATAAAAGTCATACTTTTAATTGCAAGGAAAGTTTCTCCAAAAAAGAGAAATAACATTATCATTTAACATACATTTAAGTGTAAGGAAATATTTTCTGAAAGCGTTAGTACTGATTGTTGCCCTATACACAAGTCAAATATGGACAAAAACTGTACAGACAATTTATTTATTTATTTATTGTATGGCTTTCAGACACACTGAAAACAAAACAAAAATAATAATACATAGAGTGCAGAGCATAATATTTACTGCATAAAATCTTGTAAACAAACATGTAGAGTATTTATGTAATCTGTCTACATGTAAACAACTACACTGCAATTAACAATCAAGTGCCAGGCATAGTGTTCATTAAACCACCTTAAAGCTATTTCTCTGCCACACCACTCTCCAACAGCATGCGGGAAAAATGGACACTTAAATCTTCCAGGGCAAGCTCCAACATTTCTCCCTATGTAGGGGAGCACTAACAAAATATTTTTGCATTCAGAGGAGAAAGTTGGTGATTGAGATTGCATGAAAAGATCCTGCCGCAACGAAAAATGCCTTTCTTTACAAGACTGTTACCCCACTTTGCATATAATATCTGTAACAATCTCCCCCCTATTTCACAATAATACAAAAGAGCTGCCTTTTTTTGAACTTTTTTGATGTCCTCCACAAATCCCATCTGATGTGGATCCCACAACATGCAGTAATACTCTAGAAAGTGAATGGACCATTGTAGTGAAGGCAGTTCCTTAGTGAATTTGTTGCCTCATCTAAGTGTTCTGCCAATAAAATGCAGTCTTTGGTTTGCCTTCCCTATAACATTATCTAAATTATCATTCTAGCTTAAGTTATTTGTAGCTGTAACCCCTAAGTATTTAACTGAATTGACAGACTTGTCTGAACTATTGTGTAACCGAAATTTAACAGATTCCTTTTAGTAGTCATGTGGATGACCACACTTTACATTATTTAGAGTCAGTTGTCATTTTTGCTGCATACAGGTATCTTGTCAAAATCATTTTGTAATTGGTTTTGGCAATCTGATGACTTACCAAACAGTAAATGATATCATCTGCAAACAACCTAAGAGGGCTGCTCAGACTGTCTCCTAAATTATTTATACAGATTAGGAACAGCAGAGGGCCTATAACTCCTCCTTGGAGAACACTAGATATCACATCAGTTTTATTCAATGACTTTCTGTCAATATCTACTAACTGTGACCTTTCCGACAGGAAATCATAAATCCAGCTTCACAATTGAGACAATCCACTACAGACACACAATTCGAATGGAAGTCACTTGTAAGGAATGATGTCAAAAGCCTTCTGGAAATCTAGAAATATAAAATCAATTTGAGATTCCCTGACAATAGCAATCATTACTTTATGTGAATAAAGTGCTAGTCGCGTATCACAAGAATTACATTTTCTGAATCCGTGTAGATTATTGGTCAATAGATCGTTTTCCTCAAGGCAATTCATAATGTTCGAGCACACCACATGTTCCAATATTCTACTGCAACATGACATCGTCAGTAATATGGGTCTGTAAATCAGTGAATTACTTCTAATTACTTTCCCTGAGGATTGGTGTGATCTGTGCAGTTTTCCATTCTTTAGGTAGGAGCCTTTCTTCAAATGAACGGTTGTATTTGTTGAGTGAGCGGTTGTATATGACTGCTAAGTATAGAGCTATTATATCAGCATACACTGAAAAGAATTTAATTGGTGCACAACCTGCACCACAGGACTTGAATTTATTACGCGATTTAAGCTGCTTTGCTACACTGAGGGTATCTACTTCTAAAGTTACTCATGTTGGCAGCTGTTATTGATTTGAATTCTTGAATATTTACTTTGTCTTCAATGGTAAACAAATTTCAGAAAACCATGTTTAGTAACTGCACTATATTGGCACTGTCATTGGTAACATTAACAATTCTATCACATAGTCAAGGTATCGGTTGTGTCTTGTTGCTGGTTTACTTTACATATGACCAGAATATCTAAGGATTTTATGCCAGATTCTGAGACACAGTTATGCTGTGAAAACTATTAAAATCATCTTGCATTGAAGTCCACGCTTAGTTTCAAACTTCAGAAAAACATTGTCGATCATTAATATTTTGTGTTCTTTTAAATTTGGTGTACTGTTTAATTACTACTGCAACAATGATATGACCTGCTTCTGCACCATGGAGGATCAGTACCCTCTCTTATTAATTTATTTCATACATACCTCTCAATTGCCATTGATATTATTTCTTTGCATTTAAGCCACATCTAGTCTATGTTTACACAGTTTGGAAGGACTGGCAACTGCATCTTAGGAAGATGCTGAGCAATTTTTTGTTTGCTTGTTTAAATAGACATATTTTGCATTTATTTTTGGTGGATTTGGACGTTACAGTACTCAGTTTCATTACAACTACTTTGTGGTCATTAATCCCTGTATCTGTCATGATGCTCACTATCTGCTCACGATTATTTGTTACTAAAGGTCAAGTACGATTTCAAACCATTTCCAACATATGAGGGTAGATTGAAGTCACCATAAATTATAATTGTGAGTGGGGTACCTATTTGAAATGAGACTCAAGTTTTCTTCAAACTGTTCAACAACTGTATCTTCCTGAGCTGGGGGAGGGTCAGTAAAAGGAACAAATTATTAATTTATTCTGGGCATCACATATAACCTCTACCCATAGTAACTCACAGAAACTATCTGCTTCAATGTCACAATAAGATAAACTATTTTCAACATCAATAAACACTCCTACATCAACTGTATTTAATCTATTCTTTAAAAACACTGTTAGGTCCTTTGTGAAAATTTTAGCAGTACTTGTCTCCGGCTTTAGCCAGCTTTCAATACCTGTAACAATTTGAGCTTCAGTGGTTTCTATTAGTGATTGGAGTTCAGGTTCCTTTAAAACACAACTATAGCAATCTGCAACTACAAAAAATACACCTGCCCAGTCCACTCCACACAGCCCTCACTACCCATGTAGCTGCTTCCTGAATGTAATGGACCTGATGCAACTTATCTATTGAAGAGACTGCCTACACTACGCTTGTCGGTCCTCTTTTGGAACGCTGCTGCATGGTGTGGGATCCTTACCGGATTATTGGAGTACATTGAGAAAGTTCAAAGATGAGAAGGACATTTTGTATTAATGGAAATTAGGGGAGAGAGTGTTAGGGATATAATACAGGATTTGGGGGTGGACATCGTTAAAACAAAGGCATTTCTCACTGCGGCAGGATCTTCTCATGAAATTTCAATCACCAACTTCCTCCTCTGAATGCAAAAATATTTTGTTCACGTTGGCCTACATAGGAAGAAATGATAATCATAATAAAATAAGGAAAATCAAAGCACACACAGAAAGATATAGGCATTTATTTTCTCTGCACGCTGTTCGAGAGTGGAATTTGAGACTTATTGCCAGGTGCTTCAGTGTGATTTGCAGAATATCCATGTAGATGTAGATGTAGATGACCGATTAAATGAAACCTGAAACCCCATTACCCAGTGGCACAGATCAAGGAATCAGTAGCCTACACAGTCATAGATGGGTCTGAGCCTATGATTCAGACACACTATTCAGCTCTGTATAAAAGGTCTGCAGTCAGTCTTGTCAACAATACTACAGGTGGTGAGCTATTGACTTTGGAGTCGCAAGCACAATGTCTTCTGGTCTACCACTGTATGATCTTGTGGAGTGTTGTTCTGCAATGTGTCTGATGGTCTGTGGTTCTCCAAAATCACAAATTGAGATGATTACTTTGCCCATTTGTGTAAAAAATATGCATATCTACTGTGTTGGGTTCTAATTCTGTTAAGCACTAACATGTTTTGAGTGGCAAGTCAAATCCCTAGGGTTTTTGGGTGATATACAGCATATTATTATTTTGTTGTCCAGTCCATTCTTGAGCTCATTCATTTGTAATGTTGAACTCGTCTTCCACAGTGACCCTTTCTGTTACAGTTGGTGGCCATCTAGTGCAGAATCAGTTATTGTTTTCATCATCAACATCTTGGTGAATTGGTGGATTTTTATTATCCATGATATTTTTGTACTCATTTGTGAGATCATTTATGTGTCATAGTTGCGGGAGTGGAATGTGGCTCCATCCTGGCAAGCATTCTGTAGTAGTTGATCTGATATCAAAAGCAATCATTTTCACGACGTTATTTAGTTGGATATCTATCTTTTGTACATATGGACTGTTTAGCCAAATTAGGGAACAATATTCAGTGATTGAGACGACAAGACCCAGTGCAGAAGAACGCAGGGTGGATGCCTATGCTCCCCACGTTGTACCACACAGCCTTTGAATGATGATGTTTCTTGTTTTCAATTTTTTTGCTGTTTTTGTTAAATGCTTTCTGAAAGAAAGAGATCTATCAAAGTGTTTTCAAACTGTATGTTGAATGTTCGTCTGCCAAGTTTATTTTTTCGGTGGCCCCAGTAAACCTCCAGTTCGAAGGCATTTGGCTGGAGTCTACAATTGTGAAAGTACTTTTGCACTACATCTAGGTCCTCTGTTAGAATTTCTTCTGACTGTTCAATTTTGGAACACCTTGTTGCAAGTATCCAGTCACCTGCATAACCAAACTTCCTTGATTTTGTTTTTGGCATGTCTGCAATGTTTGAGCTGAAGAGAAGTAGAGGACGGACTGACTCCTGTAGTGGAACACTTTTTAATTTTCTTGGGGGGCTGATGTTGAATCCCAGGACTACTTTGAACAGCCAGTCATTTAGGATATTGTTGAACAGCAAACAATTGGTTTCCAAGGATTTATGTGAAAAAGTTTTTACATCATGCCTTTTCTCCACTCTCTGTTATAGGGCACTGATAAGTCAATGAATGCAGCTGTGTTTTAACTTATTTTTTATATCCTACTGAGGTGATACTCTCTTTTATTTTTGATCATTTGCAACACAAAAGATAGCCTCATTGTGGATGGCGCCAGAATATTATTTACTATGACTTACAGTGCAGCACATAAGAGGCCAATAACATTCATTTAACAACTTTTACCTCAAAACCTCCTTCGTCTTATACTTGTATGCTGGATAATTGAGCAAATTGGCCGATGCTCTAGTTTGATGGCAGGTGACTGATCAATTTACTACAATATTGCAGAAGCTATGAAGACTTATCAGTATGAAGTATCTCAGGGATGTGTTAATTTTATTTAAGGAAATAAACAGTGAGAGAACACGATTGGCATTTGGTCATTTGCTGTCCAAAAATTTGTCACCAGCCTCTCTCATATGAAGTCTGAAATAAAAATCTAAAAATGCGGTGAGTAATGTTTGTAAAGGAAAGATTCAGATAGGTGCTGGAATCTAAATAACATGGCAATATATTAGACATTAACATTAACTAACTATTCAACTAATTTAGCATACATACTTAACTTACACGGTGCATACAAAAACATCAGAAGAGAGTACATAAGAGAGAGTAACAGACCACTAAGCAAGCTGAAACCTGCAGAAGAGTGTTTTTTTTTTTTTTTTTTCCTGTGATATGACATAACAATTTATTCTCTTTAGAAGTTTCATACAGAGTAAACACTAACAACACTTCACAAATTATTACAGATTTTATCTTTTCTCTTCAAAAGCCATACAATCAAAATATACACTCTTTCTTAGACTGAACAAATTTTAATTGAAGTAACACTTCACTACCGTAACATAAGTAGTGAAAGATAGCGTGGCTTTGTTTTGGCTGGAAGCCTGTGTGTTCGAGCGAGATTCCTTCATTTAATTTGTATTTATTCTTTTATGGATACGCCATTCTTGTATACTGTCAAACCCTGGAGCTTTTCATGGCTTAACATGTTTAAGTGCTGTTGAATTTTCTTCACCAGTAGAAGTTTGGTATCTGCACTTTAGGCTTTCAGTGTTCTGAGTTTTTGTGTCACTATGATTGTATGTGCTTTGTATATTGATGCTCTGGTTGTTGCTACTAGACATGAAGCAATGGCATTTGGAGTAACTGTTGTCTTATTTCTTAATTTGAGGCCCCACTTCATTGTTTTCTTAATGAAGTCTGCTCAAAGTCTGAAAATTCACGCTTTATACTGTTTTCACCCACTTTTGGTGTCTTGCCACATCTGGACTATGTATCAGTTCCTCAGCCGTTCCTTGGTCAGCATTTTTGAGGAAATTCTGGTACAATTCCCCACTGTTTTGGGGTTGGGTTGTTTTGGGGGAGGAGACCAGACAGCGAGGTCATGGGTCTCATAGGATTAGGAAAGGACGGAGAAGAAAGTCGGCGTGCCCTTTCGAAGGAACCATCCCTGCATTTGTCTGGAACGACTAAAGGAAAACCTAAATCAGGATGGCCGGACACGGGACTGAACCTTCGTCCTCCTGAAAGCGTGTCCAGTGTGCTAGCCACTGCGCCACCTCTCGGTCACTGTTTCGGGACCAGCCAGAAATGTATTAGTGCTTTCAGTAGCCTCTTGGTATGTACTCTTTGGCAGTCCTAATTATGGTGTCGGCATCTCTTTTGTAGTTTCTGCTAGTAGAGGATATCCAGCCAAAGAGATTGTCTCTTTCGATACCGAACTTGGCCTAGTTGGCTTTCTTTAGATTCCACCTTTGGTGGTGGATAGATGTGGTTAGGATTTGTGTTCCCACCTCTATTATTGTTTGTCTTTGCTGCCTGTGTAGGAAGTGATAGAGGACTTTTTGTGAGATTGCTAGGGTCTGGCCATAGTTGTCTACTGGAATCAAACTTAGATCGAGATTGTATTCCTGCCTCCATGCTGCCAACTTCAAAGCAGGTCAGTTTTAAGCACCGAACACAAGAGTTAAAGTGGTCATCCGTTGCCCACTTTACTACTGTGTTATCATTGTTGTTGCAGTCTCTGTATTTCCACTGTTTACGGTGGCTGCTACAGCTACCCTCTAATACAACAGAATGAGGATGTGGGTGGATAACTTGGGCTGACGAGGATATGACTGGTGACTTGTAAGTGTTGGAGACAGTGATGCTTTCAATTTTTACAACAACACTATGGATTTCGTCATTGGTAGATATAGGAAATGGCTCTCATTTGCGTATCTTGTTTAATGTACGTAGCTATGCCATATGGTGGATGATACGGAGCAGCTAGCAGTTCGTACCCTGGTATTTTTACTCGTTTTTGTAATTGGTCTTCCATTTTTTAATGAGATACCTGTTTGGTGACTAGATTTTATTGAAGAATGTTGAATATTAAATGAATGGATCAGGTAACCAATGAAGAAGTACTGAATCAAATTAGGGAGAAAAGAAATTTACAGCACAGCTTGAATGAAAGAAGGGCTCAGTTGACAGAATACATTCCGAGGTACCAAGGAAATGTCAGTTTGGTAATGGATGACAGTATGAAGGATAAAAATTGTAGAGGGAGACCAAGTAGGTTCAAGTGGATGTAGGTTGCGAAGTTCAGGTGAGATGAAGAAACTTGCACAGGATCAGTCTGAAGACCACAACAACAACAACAACAACAACAAGACTGAGTGAAGAAGATAAGATTATAGTCTTTGGAGGACCCACAATCGGCTGCCTAAATTCCAATCAGTTCTTCCCTAATCTACGTAGCATTTTAACAGTATGCCTTCTGAATGTCATTTTACGCTATCTCTTGACTGATACTGTAGGTATCAGCTTCACCATCTTCAGAACTACAAATGTATTTTGTAAACTGAAATATATCTCTCCATGACACCAAAACCACTAATTACTTCAAGAGTACCTCACAAAGGAGAGAAAAAATGTTCATTAAATTTATTACAGTAAACAGAACTACACTACTGGCCATTAAAATTGCTACACCAACAAGATAACGTGTTACAGACGCAAAATTTAACTGACAGGAGGAAGATGCTGTGATATACAAATGATTAGCTTTTCAGAGCATTCACACAAGGTTGGCACCGGTGGCGACACTTACAAGGTGCTAACATGAGGAAAGTTTCCGACCGGTTTCTCATACACAAACAGCAGTTGACCGACGTTGCCTGGTGAAACGTCGTTGTGATGCCTCGTGTAAGGAGGAGAAATGTGTGCCATCACGTTTCCGACTTTGATACAGTTCGAAGTGTAGCCTATCGCGATTGCGGTTTATCGTAACACGACATTGCTGCTCGCGTTCGTCGAGATCCAATGACTGTTAGCAGAATAAGGATCGGTGGGTTCAGAAGGGTAATACAAAATGCAGTGCTGGATCCCAACGGCCTCGTATCACTAGCAGTCGAGATGACAGGCATCTTACCTGCATGGCTGTAACAGATCGTGCAGCCACGTCTCGATCCCTGAGTCAAAAGATGGGGACATTTGCAAGACAAAAACCATCTGCACGAACAGTTTGACGACGTTTGCAGCAGCATGGACTATCAGATCGGAGACCATGGCTGCGGTTACCCTTGACGCTGCATCACTGACAGCGCCTGCGATGGTGTACTCAACGAAGAACCTGGGTGCACGAATGGAAAAACGTCATTTTTTCCAATGAATCCTGGTTCTGTTTACACCATCATGATGGTCGCATCAGTGTTTGGAGACATTGCAGTGAACACACACTGGAAGCATGTATTCGTCATTGCCATACTGGCAGATCATCCGGCGTGATGGTATGGGGTGCCATTGGTTACATGTCTCTGTCACCTCTTCTTCACATTGACGGCACTTTGAACAGTGGACGTTACATTTCAGATGTGTTACGACCCGTGGCTCTACCCTTCATTCGATCCCTGCGAAACCCTACATTTCAGCAGGATAATGCACGACCGCATGTTGCGGGTCCTGTACGGGCCTTTCTGGATACAGAAAATGTTCGACTGCTGCCCTGGCAAGCACATTCTCCAGATCTCTCACCAATTGAAGACGTCTGGTCAATGGTGGCCGAGCAACTGGCTCGTCACAATACGCCAGTCACTACTCTTTATGAACTGTGGTATTGTGTTGAAGCTGCATGGGTAGCTGTACCTGTACATGCCATCCAAGCTCTGTTTGACTCAATGCCCAGGCGTATGAAGGCCGTTATTACAGCCAAAGGTGGTTGTTCTGGGTACTGATTTCTCAGGATCTATGCACCCAAATTGTGTGAAAATGTAATCACATGTCAGTTCTAGTATAATATATTTGTCCAATGAATACCCATTTATCATCTGCATTTCTTCTTGGTGTAGCAATTTTAATGGCCAGTAGTGTAGTTTCACACTGACTATTTCATTTGTCAGAATGGCAGGTACACACAACAAAGTAACTATATTAAGCAGGTTTTAACTATTTTGGTACATAGGCAGCCAACAGCATTCTCTGAAATAACGTTATATAAATACTTAGTATGAAGTAGTTGATTAAAAGAACAGCTCAATGGTGTAAGTTAAAGAGCAGTGGACCTTTTTTTTCTTTTCTTTCTTTCTTTTTTTCAAAGTAGCTGCTTTGCTACACAGCCTGATTTAAAACATGCAAAAAGTAAGTAATGTAGAGGTAGTTCCCATATCTGGCCTTTTGAGTAGATTAGCACTACTCATAACTGGTTGTTAGAATATTTTATAGAATTAGTCTAGAACAACTGCTTCTGCCTGATATTGTGTAATTGGACTCACCCCCATCTCTGAAGGCTTTCCTTCATGATGGAATTTAGTGGCAATATACATGAATGCATTTCTGGTGTAAAAAAAAAGTTATATATGTTAAAATCATTTAGTTATAAAAAACACGCTAGGATCAAACATTAAATCTAGATAGATTGTGACAGTACAAACTTTATTAGTTATGGTATCTTTTTTTCAATTATATCTTACCTGGAACAGGCCAATACCAAGACCAAGTGTTTCATTAAGTTTGCGAGATTCTTCAATCTGTTGATTGAACAATTCACATTCTTTTCTCTCCATTGCAAAAGCTCTTACAGTCCTAATATTACTAATTGCTTCATCACTTACAGATGTAGCTCTTGCTGCCTGTTTGAAGAGAAGCCAACATTAAAAACTATATACTCCATGAAAATGTGAATTATAACAGCAACAGAAAACTCACCTGTTCTTGAGCTTGCTTAGACATCTTACGCAGAACAGATCCAATTAATGTCCCAGTTACAATTACAGCAGGAATCACAACCATCATACCTGCTGTCATTTGGGGAGATATAATGAACAGAGAGACAGCACAGCCAACTATCTGCAAATAAACAAATAACTAAACACATTCTGTATTTTTAACCAAACAGATTGCAGCATCAACTAATTACGGCAACTGAACATAAAATTTTTCTAATGAAGCATGAAAGGTTAAACAGGTGGTACAAAAACGAGTCCTTGTCAGAACTAGAATGTAAAGCTGCAGTGATGCTGTTGATGCTAGAATGAAAGTGTCCACAATTACTGTATTTGTTATCTTTTATAATACCTTTAGCTTGTTACTCTAGGACGACTAATAGGTAACAGCTAACTGCTGCATCAAATAATAGGTTAGAACTATTTTTGGAGAACTTAATAGAATTAATTTCACGATACAATTTACAAAAATACTGAGAAAAGTGCTAAAAATATCCAATTATTTCAGTACTAGGTGTCCTCTTTAATTTGGGACTATGAGTTCAGTCACGCCCAAGGAGATTACGTAAAATTTTCTGTATAAAGAAAACTATACTATTGGTTTGCCATGTGCAGATGAGGAAGTAAGGTCACCATTTGTTACACACACAAAGCAAAAGTTATTATTCTAGAAATGGCCACCATCACTTAATATAATATCCTGCTGATAAGGTAACAATTGATACACAACTGGCAACTGGTACATGCCACTGAGAAACATTTTATGGAAGAACGTAAAGACAGTGTCCAATTGCAGAAATGAAGCTAAATCTCACAAAAAAGTATCTCTCTTAGTTGGTCTTTCATTACACTAATCAACAGCCATTTTGCATGTGGGATGTGATACATCAACTAGTATGTATTTTGGTGTGTAGCATCTGAATACACCTTTCAAAATGTTCTAGCATGTACCATTTTTGAGTTTTTAAAGGTCTCATTTTTTGTATTCAGTATTTTGCTTTTTGCTGTTCTTCTGTTTTCATGTTTAATTGTTTGTTTTTTATTTGCAGAGGAGAACTAAAAGATCTACAAATCGTCAGTAAATGGTTGTTGTGGTAATCCAGTGGTGTGAAAGAGACCCTCACTGAGTGTTTCCTATGAAATATAATGCATACTTTTTGTGTTTAAAACTTACACTAAGGAAAATGGTAACTAGTAAATGTCGTTGCTGTCCAAACAATCCCAACAACTTTTGTTATGTGTGTGAGAAATTCACTCCAAAAGCCCAAAGAAAACCAATCACTGATTTGGTTAAGATGGGATATAAATTGTATTTTGAGTGCCCTGTTTGTAATCAAGATAAAAATTTTACACCTCATATGGCCTGCATAATCTGTACTACAACCTTACCCAAGTGGTTGAAAGGAAAATGCCGAACCATGCCATTCACTGTTCCGATGATGTGGTGTGAGCCTAAAGACCATTATTCAGACTGTTACTTCTTTCTTCCAAATATTTCAGGACATTCAAGCAAAACTAGACATGAAATAAAGTATCCAAATGTATCTTCAGTGCATTTGCCTGTGCCCCATGATGAGGGGTTGCCTGTTCCTGTCTGTATCTTGAAAGCCATGGAACCAGACACCATGTCAAGTGAATCAGAAAATATTGAACATATAGAAGAGTACTGCCCTCAATATCATGACACTTCATCTCAGCTCTTTAATCAAAAGGAATTGAATGATTTGGTTCACAATCTACAACTTTCGAAACAGCACGCTGAACTCTTGGGGTCGAGACTGCAACAACGGAACCTTCTAGCTCCAGGGACAAAAATTTCCAGTTTCAGATCAAGAGGTGCTTCCTTCACTCAATATTTCGATATGTAGAATTCAGTGTGTGTATGTAGAGATGTCAATGGTCTTATGATGCAGCTATGTGTACAACATAATCCACAGGAGTGGCGACTATTTATTGACACCAGTAAAACCAGCTTGAAAGCAGTAGTACTGCATAATGACAATGCATTTCCATCAGTACCTATGGCTTACGAAGTAGACATGAAAGAAACGTATCAAACTATGGCTTTGTTGCTAGAGGTAGTCAAATATAAGGATCATGAATGACAGCTTTACTGTGATTTAAAAGTTGTTGCACTCCTTACAGGTTTTACAGGCTGGATTCACGAAATACTTCCGATTTTTGTGCCTTTGGGGCAGCCATAACGCCAAGAATCACTGTACAGTCAAGGAATGGCCTACAAGGAAGCCATTTGTTCTTGGAAACGTAAATGTGAACAATATCCCATTGGTTGAGCCCGATAAAATCATTTTGGCTCCCCTTCATATCAAGTTGGACCTTATCAAGAACTTTGTAAAAGCTCTGTATAAAGAAGGTGAGGCCTTCAATCACTTAAAAGAAAAGTTTCCCAAATTAAGTGAGGCAAAGCTCAAAGAGGGTATATCTGTTGGACTACAAATAAGAAAATTGCTGAAAGAGCCAACCTTTGATACAAAACTCACAGATATCCAATAATCTGCTTGATCTTCTTTTAAAGCAATTGTGAAGGGCTTTTTACGTAACAGAAAAAACAAAAATTATGTTACCACTGTGAATGATCTGTTGGACAACTATAAGAACATGGGGTGTAGAATGTCACTTAAAATTCACTTTTTACATTCTCACCTTGATTTCTTCCCAGAAAATTTTATTGGCATCATGCCCATATATACATACGAAATAGTACTGTTTTCAAACATTCTGAATGTGTATTTATGTTTAACTTAATTATGTCAATTTTTGCTATTATCATTTTGTATTCTGCTGTGTAAGAAATGTGACATCGTAGAGAAAAACTAATTTTACCAGCGTATTCAGCACCCCAAAATTAGGTAAATCCACTCATTTGCAAACCAGATGCAGAAAAAAAGCTTAAATTTGCTAACTAGTGTTATCAGGAACAAATCATTATTACAACGATTCAGGTGACTAAGAGAGAAAGCTTTAATATCTTATCTGTAGAACATAATACAACTCGAGTGACACACGCCCTTTGGCATAATTGTGACAGACAATGGAAATCAATTTTCTTGATTTCAAATGAACTCTCTCTCTCTCTCTCTCTCTCTCTCTCTCTCTCTCTCTCACACACACACACACACACACACACACACACACACACACACACACACTTAACAACAGAGGCCAGACAGACTTCTAGGTATTGATCAAAGTATATACTATTATTCACTCTCCTCTGCCAAACACTGTGCAAACATGTAATTCCTCATTTCATAGGACAATCATCATTTTCAACTTCCTTTACCTTGCTGAAGGTTAATAATGCCATTCATGTGACTGTCAGTTCAATTCTTTATCTATCCACAGAGCATGCTGATAGGTTACACTACAAAGATGCTCTTTACTGTGCTGATGACAGCTACTGTGAAATATTATAAGTAGAGACTGGATTGTATTCATCACAAAAACCTTAAATATGCATGAGAAATGCTTAAAAAATGCATGAAAACTGTCGAAATATGCAGGATCATATAATAATAAAAACATGGTAGTCATTGCATGCATTATATCTCTAAGTCAAATCTGTGCATATCAATCCGGCCACGCAAAAAATCGGTATATTTAGAACGCTGATATCATTTTCTGAATACTTTCTGGTAGAGGTTAGGAAGGGGGCCTTTCTGGGATTATTTTCTAAAAATTTACAAAATGTGGATGCATACAATGTTTCAATAATTGTTCTTTCTTTGCTGTTGTTGTCAGTAACAAGCAGATGTCATACGAGTGACTCTCAGCAAAACAATTGATATGTACAGAACCAACTTCAAGATATATCGCACGCAGAGGGGCACGCTCAAAAACTCCATAATATTTTATTTAAAAAACAACATACAATCATGAATTTTTTTGAACAGCATTAACTTTTAATTAATACTATTGGGCCAAAGGTTCATTTACAATTTATTTCACATTTTCCTAGTATTGCAAACGTAAACAACCAAGTACTGTTCCAAATGTTCGGTAGTAAGATTGAGTCATTGATCACTCCAAACATTTTTAAAAGCAGAGCAGGACCGTTCTACATCAGCTGAGGCAACTGGGCAGCATTTGAATTTTGGTGCTATGTTGGCACTTATTGTTTCTGGTAAAAGCTCACCCGTCCCATTAATAAAACTATCAATTTGGCACAAGGGTTCAAAGCCTGGGTTATTATTTAAAATGTTTTCAAACTTTTGTTCAAGTTTTCTTGGGAATACCTCTGGCAATGAGGAGTTCACTAGAATACTTTTATTCATTAACTGAATAAATTCATTCAATGCCAAACCACGCATTTCAAGCTTTTTAATACTTGCAGGTATATGGGATAAATGAGTGCTAATCACAGCAATGTCTTTTTTAATACCAGAATCATCAAATGCTTAATTTGCACTGGCAAGCTGCCAAAGCCTCTGCACTATTGAAGTTGTTTACTGCCCCTCTAATGGCCTTGAAATGTTCATTGTAAAACAACACAACTTTGACCCACGTACCCCAATGAGTTACCACTGGTTCAGGAGGTAAAGGCACATTTGGTAGTTTTTCTTTGTAGGTCTTGATGCGAGAAGGAGTCTTTAGAAACACTTTCTTTGTGGATGAAATCAGTTTATTTACATTCACGAATGTGGAACATACTTCTTCAGTAAGGCAAAATACTCCATTCGGAAAGCACGTCACATGAATCACATTTGGATAAAATACTCGAGAACTTTTCCTGCTTTGATTATATAGGGAGCAGCATCTGAAATAAACATAAACAGCCTTCCATCTGTAGAAGACTCTGGAAATATTTTTCTAATACCCTCATTCACAAATCTGTCTTCATACTTTCTTCTGTATTCCTGCAATATGAAGACTTGTCTTGACATTCTGGTCTATTTGAAACATTTTTTTGCACAAAACATTTTTCTTGCAAATTCAACAATATAAAACAATTCCATCATGTGTAAATGTTCCAGGATGGCCAGCTATCCACAAAATGACATTCTTTTTTGCGGTAGCATGGTGCACAACACATTACACATGACACATCGTAAACACGTTCGATTGTGTACAAGTAAATAGAAAGTTAAACTGAAACAATGGACATGCAACTAAAATCCTGCTTAGTTTAATTTAATCGTTGCCGACGTGTACGGTATGACAGCGTAGGTGATTAACCGGGGGCACGGGCACAGAAGCATCGACTCTGTCTGCCTGTTCCTGCTCCTCATCTGTAATGATTTTGCTAGGCAGCAGGCCTCTCAGTTAGCGGATGGCACCCTGTTCTAGGTTGCAGTTAATCTATGAGACATGAAAAGTAGATTGAGCTAGAGACCGCCCATCTAAATTTTTAAAATATTTTAAACATAGACCAAAAATATGCATTGTCACTAGTTTTTAGTTAAAATATGCAATAACCAGTGAAAAGAAGCCAAATATGCAAATGCATATACTCCGGTCTCTGGTTGTTGTTGTTGTTGTGGTCTTCAGTCCTGAGACTGGTTTGATGCAGCTCTCCATGTTACTCTATCCTGTGCAAGCTTCTTCATCTCCCAGTACCTACTGCAACCTACATCCTTCTGAATCTGCTTAGTGTATTCATCTCTTGGTCTCCCTCTACGATTTTTACCCTCCACGCTGCCCTCCAATGCTAAATTGGTGATCCCTTGATGCCTCAGAACATGTCCTACCAACCGATCCCTTCTTCTGGTCAAGTTGTGCCACAAACTTCTCTTCTCCCCAATTCTATTCAATACTTACTCATTAGTTATGTGATCTGCCCATCTAATCTTCAGCATTCTTCTGTAGCATCACATTTCGAAAGCTTCTATTCTCTTCTTGTCCAAACTATTTATCAGCCATGTTTCACTTCCATACATGGCTACACTCCATACAAATACTTTCAGAAATAACTTCCTGACACTTAAATCTATACTCGATGTTAACAATTTTCTCTTCTTCAGAAACGCTTTCCTTGCCATTGCCAGTTTACATTTTATATCCTCTCTACTTCGACCATCATCAGTTATTTTGCTCCCCAAATAGCAAAACTCCTTTACTACTTTAAGTGTCTTATTTCCTAATCTAATTCCCTCAGCATCACCCGACTTAATTCGACTACATTCCATTATCCTCATTTTGCTTTTGTTGATGTTCACCTTATATCCTCCTTTCAAGACACTGTCCATTCCATTCAACTGCTCTTCCAAGTCCTTTGCTGTCTCTGACAGAATTACAATGTCATCGGCGAACCTCAAAGTTTTTAATTCTTCTCCATGGATTTTAATACCTACTCCGAATTTTTCTTTTGTTTCCTTTACTGTTTGCTCAATATACAGATTGAATAACATCGGGAAGAGGCTACTACCCTGTCTCACTCCCTTCCCAACCACTGCTTCCCTTTCATGCCCCTCGACTCTTATAACTGTCATCTGGTTTCTGTACAAATTGTAAATAGCCTTTCGCTCCCTGTATTTTACCCCTGCCACCTTTAGAATTTGAAAGAGAGTATTCCAGTCAACATTGTCAAAAGCTTTCTCTAAGTGTACAAATGCTAGGAACGTAGGTTTGCCTTTCCTTAATCTTAATTCTAAGATAAGTCGTAGGGTCAGCATTGCCTCACATGTTTCAACATTTCTACGGAATCCAAACTGATCTTCCCTGAGGTTGGCTTCTACTAGTTTTTCCATTCATCTGTAAAGAATTCATGTTAGTATTTTGCAGCTGTGGCTTATTAAACTGATTGTTCGGTAATTTTCACATCTGTCAACACCTGCTTTCTTTGGGATCGGAATAATTATATTCTTCTTGAAGTCTGAGGGTATTTCGCCTGTTTCATACATCTTGCTCACCAGATGGTAGAGTTTTGTCAGGACTGGCTCTCCCAAGGCCGTCAGTAGTTCTAATGGAATGTTGTCTACTCCGGGGGTCTTGTTTCCACTCAGGTCTTTCAGTGCTCTGTCAAACTCTTCACGCAGTATCGTATCTCCCATTTCATCTTCATCTACATCCTCTTCCATTTCCATAATATTGTCCTCAAGTACATCACCCTTGTATAGACCCTCTATATACTCCTTCCACCTTCCTGCTTTCCCTTCTTTGCTTAGAACTGGGTTTCCATCTGAGCTCTTGATGTTCATACAAGTGGTTCTCCTTTCTCCAAAGGTCTCTTTAATTTTCCTGTAGGCAGTATCTATCTTACCCCTAGTGAGATAAGCCTCTACATCCTTACATTTGTCCTCTAGCCATCCCTGCTTAGCCATTTTGCACTTCCTGTCGATCTCATTTTTGAGACGTGTATTCCGTTTTGCCTGCTTCATTTACTGTATTTTTATATTTTCTCCTTTCATCAATTAAATTCAATATTTCTTCTGTTACCCAAGGATTTCTACTAGCCCTCGTCTTTTTACCTACTTGATCCTCTGCTGCCTTCACTACTTCATCCCTCAAAGCTACCCATTCTTCTCCTACTGTATTTCTTTCCCCCATTCCTGTCAATTGTTTCCTTATGCTCTCCTTGAAACTCTGTACAACCTCTGGTTCTTTCAGTTTATCCAGGTCCCATCTCCTTAAATTCCCACCTTTTTGCAGTTTCTTCAGTTTTAATCTACAGGTCATAACCAATAGATTGTGGTCAGAGTCCACATCTGCCCCTGGAAATGTCTTACAATTTAAAACCTGGTTCCTAAATCTCTGTCTTATCATTATATAATCTATCTGATATCTTTTAGTATCTCCAGGGTTCTTCCATGTATACAACCTTCTTTCATGATTCTTAAACCAAGTGTTAGTTATGATTAAGTTGTGCTCTGTGCAAAATTCTACCAGGCGGCTTCCTCTTTCATTTCTTAGCCCCAATCCATATTCACCTACTACGTTTCCTTCTCTCCCTTTTCCTACTACCGAATTCCAGTCACCCATGACTATTAAATTTTCGTCACCCTTCACTATCTGAATAATTTCTTTTATTTCATCATACATTTCTTCAATTTCTTCGTCATCTGCAGAGATTATAACCTATCTATCTGTGGCACAATATGTTTGTTTACCAAAACCCTCTTATAATCCCTTTTGAATTACTACATACAATTTGAAACTTTGTAAGTATTTACTAATCTTATCATGTAAAAATATTAAAGTTGTTAAGACACAAATTACTCACCTTAAGACTTAATTTCTTAATGCTGTGAAATAATTGGCAACTGCCTTGAACACTTTCTCAAAATACTTAAGAAGATAGTGTGGTCACCATTTGTCAAAATTTCAATGAACAACTGTCTAAATGTTGCATGGAGAAAAACTAGCAAAACAAAAATCATGAAAGCAAATAACTGGCGCAAGTAACTATCTTCAGGTACCTCAGAAACTAAATTACTGCAACTGGTAGAAGTACAAAGGTTGTTAAAGCTAAAATACTCCTGGGAGGGGGGAGGACAAGAACTTACCCAGAAAAGAACACTACTGACATCAAACAGTATCTCCTTCATTAACAGGAAATTATTCTCAAAGAGCTACATTTGGAACCTATGCTCGTGTGGGGAAGGAATTTGGACTTTGAAGAAGGCTGAAAAGAAAAGACTGCAAGCTTTCGAGAACTGACGTTTGGAGGAAAAATTTGGATTTTGCTTGAACTGGTAAATTCTCAAATGAAGTGCTGAAGGCAGAAGAGACAGAGTCTACTCAAAACCATTAGGAGGAACAACTTGGTTAGGCCAATATTACACTATCATATTTCTTTGACAAAGAAATATGATAAAATATTCATCAAATTTCTTTGACAAAGATCTTTGACATGGCGCCTAAATGGTGTATTGTACTGTCATCATATTTTTCATCAAATTTCAAGTTGGTGGACAACAACTATAGTTGCTAGTACCATAGGTGCATTGAGTATATATTTGGAAGAAAAGTGGCGGGGAAAAAAGTAAATATAGTTGGATGAAGCCATAGGTTTTATGTTGAGATAGTAAAAGCATTCAGCAAAATTTGTTACGAGAGCTGTAAGTGGAAAACTTCAAGTCATATATAATTACTTACAGATGGATGAGTGTGTATTTTAGTATTTGCTCACTAAAATGCTTTCTCATATTATAAAACAGAATACTCTCTTCAGAAATGCTGCAGAAAACAGGCAAACTGTGACACAGCAATTTCTTGAAACAGGAGAGAGCTATTCTGGTTTACAACATAGCACTTGAGTATCACATTGCACATTAACCAAAATAATTCCAGAAATGTGTGAAGTGATTTATAAAGCACTGAAGAGGGAATATGTGAAGGAAAATAAATGTTTCGTACACTGTATGGGCAATAGGAACTATTTTTACTTTTGAAAATTTAATTAACAGAATTAGTGTTCCAACAACTAAAAAATTAATAAAAAGTATGAAGTGCTTTTCAACTTGTGGCATTCAGAGTTCAAAAATAGACAAAGTTGATTGGAAAGCTAAGAAAAATTTTTACTTTAGAGTTGGACCACATCATCTATTACGGCTTGATGAAAAGCTGCTGGATGTTTCCAGATGTAGAGGTAGATGGCTGTAGTGGTGATTGTGGACATGAAGTCACCTGCAGCATATTCCACCTACCCATCAGCACACAATTAATAGCATGCAATGTGCCCCTTGCTCACCCCCCACACTAGTCAAGCAACTTTATTTTTATAAAAAAAAGAGGTCGAAGGAACACACCAACTTTGAAGCCATGTTTACAAATAAATCTAGGTTCTCGGCACAGATTTGATCATAAAAGTCTTTCATCTTCAGTTCACTGCAGTGTGAAATGTAACTGTTTAGAGCATTTGTGTCGCTACAGCTATTTGACTACAGAGACGTAAAATCCACATCTACATCCATACTCCGCAAGCCACCTGACGGTGTGTGGCGAGGGTACTTTGAGTACCTCTATCGCTTCTCCCTTCGTATTGTTCATGGAAAGAAAGATTGTCGGTATGCCTCTGTGTGGGCTCTAATCTCTCTGATTTTATCCTCATGGTCTCTTCGCGAGATATACGTAGGAGGGAGTAATATACTGCTTGACTCCCCAGTAAAGGTATGTTCTCGATACTTCAACAAAAGCTTGTACCAAGCTACTGAGCATATTTCCTGCAAAGTCTTCCACTGGAGTTTATCTATCATCTCCATAACGCTTTTGCAATTACTAAATGATCCAGTAACCAAGCGCGCTGCTCTCTGTTGGATCTTCTCTCTCTCTTCTATAAACCCTATCTGGTACGGATCCCACACTGGTGAGCAATATTCAAGCAGTGGGCCAACAAGTGTACTGTAACCTACTTCCTTTGTTTTCGGATTGCATTTCCTTAGGATTCTTCCAATGAATCTCAGTCTGGCATCTGCTTTAGCGACTATCAACTTTATATGATCATTCCATTTTAAATCACTCCTAATGCGTACTCCCAGATAATTTATGGAATTAACTGCTTCCAGTAGCTGACCTGCTATATTGTAGCTAAATGATAAGGGATCTTTCTATGTATTCGTAGCACATTACACTTGTCTACATTGAGATTCAATTGCCATTCCCTGCACCATGCGTCAGTTCGTTGCAGATCCTCCTGCATTTCAGTACAATTTTCCATTGTTACAACCTCTCAATATACCACAGCATCATCTTCAAAAAGCCTCAGTGAACTTCCGATGCTGTCCACCAGGTCATTTATGTATATTGTGAATAGCAACGGTCCTACGACACTCCCCTGCGACACAACTGGAATCACTCTTACTTCGGAACACTTCTCTCCATTGAGAATGACATGCTGCGTTCTGTTATCTAGAAACTCTTCAATACAATCACACAATTTATCTGACAGTCCATATGTTCTTACTTTGTTCATTAAATGATTGTGGGGAACTGTATCGAACGCCTTGCGGAAGTCAAGAAACACGGCATCTACCTGGGAACCCGTGTCTATGGCCCTCTGAGTCTTTTTCAAAACCCATGCTGATTCTTACAGAGTAGATTTCTAGTCTCCAGAAAAGTCATTATACTCAAATATAATACGTGTTCCAAAATTCTACAACTGATCAATGTTAGAGATATAGGTCTATAGTTCTGCACATCTGTTCAACGTCCCTTCTTGAAAACGAGGATGACCTGTGCCCTTTACCAATCCTTTGGAACGCTACGCTCTTCTAGAGACCTACGGTACACCGCTGCAAGAAGGGGAGCAAGTTCCTTTGCGTACTCTGTGTAAAATCGAACTGGTATCCCATCAGGTCCAGCGGCCTTTAGTCTTTTGAGCGATTTGAATTGTTTCTCTATCCTTCTGTCGTCTATTTTGATATCTACCATTTTGTCATCTGTGCAACAATCTAGAGAGGGAATTACAATGCAGTCTTCCTCTGTGAAACAGCTTTGGAAAAAGACATTTACTATTTCAGCCTTTAGTCTGTCATCCTCTGTTTCAGTACCATTTTGGTCACTGAGTGTCTGGACATTTTGTTTTGATCCACCTACCACTTTGACATAAGGCCAGAATTTCTTAGGATTTTCTGCCAAGTCAGTACATAGAACTTTACTTTCGAATTCATTGAACACCTCTCGCATAGCCCTCCTCACACTACATTTCGCTTCGCGTAATTTTTGTTTGTCTGCAAGGCTTTGGCTATGATTATGTTTGCTGTGAAGTTCCCTTTGCTTCCGCAGCAGTTTTCTAACTCTGTTGTTGTACCATGGTGGCTCTTTTTCATCTCTTACGATCTTGCTTGGCACATATTCATCTAATGCATATTGTACGATGGTTTTGAACTTTGTCCACTGATCCTCAACACTATCTGTACTTGAGACAAAACTTCTGTGTTGAGCAGTCAAGTACTCTGAAATCTGCTTTTTGTCACTTTTGCTAAACAGAAAAATCTTCCTACCTTTTTTCATATTTCTATTTACAGCTGAAATCATTGATGCAGTAACCGCTTTATGATCACTGATTCCCTGTTCTGCGTTAACTGTTTCAAATAGTTCGGGTCTGTTTGTCACCAGAAGGTCTAATATGTTATCGCCATGAGTTGGTTCTCTGTTTAACTGCTCAAGTTAGTTTTCAGACAATGCACTTAAAATAATTTCACTGGTTTCTTTGTCCCTGCCACTTGTTATAAACGTTTGAGTTTCCCAGTCTATATCCAGCAAATGAAAATCTCCACCCAGAACTATAACATGGTCGGAGAATCTACTCTAAATATTATCCAAATTTTCCTTCAGGTGCTCTGCCACAACAGCTGCTGAGCCTCAGGGCCTATAGAGACATCCAATTACCATGTTTGAGCCTGCTTTAACCGTGACCTTCACCCAAATTATTTCACATTTTGGATCTCCGTCGATACTATAGTACTTGTATCTCCGTCAATTTCCTTCGATACTATTGTACTTCTTATCGCTATAAACACGCCTCCCCTTGACTGTCCAGCCTGTCTCTGCGGCATACATTCCAATCTGAGTTTAGAATTTCATTACTGTTTACATCTGGTTTCAGCCAACTTTATGTCCCTAGTACTATGTGGGCATTGTGACCGTTTATTAATGAGAGCAGTTCTGGGACCTTTCTATAGACGCTCCTGCAGTTTACTATTAGCACACTAATATTGTTATTCCCTGTTGCGTTTTGCCTACTACTACCTTGTCGCGTCTCAGGAGGCATTTTGTCGGGCCTTGGGAGGGAATTCTCTAACCTAAAAAACCCACATGTTCACTCCACACATACTCTACTACCATTGTAGCCACTTCGTGCGTGTAGTGCACGCCTGACCTATTCAGAGGGGCCCTACATTTCTCCACCCGATAGCAGAGGTCGAGAAATTTGCACCCCAGATCTCCGCAGAATCGTCTGAGCCTCTGGTTTAAGCCTTCCACTCGGCTCCAAACCAGAGGACCACGATCAGTTCTGGGAACGATACTACAAATACTTAGCTCAGATTCCACCCCGCCAATGAGGCTTTCCGCCTTCACCAATTCCGCCAGCCGCCTGTACGAACTGAGGATGACCTCTGAACCCAGACGGCAGGAGTCATTGGTGCCGACATGAGCAACAATTTGCAGTCGGGTGCACCCAGTGCTCTCTATCGCCTTCTTCCCTGACCTTTCCACTATCTCCCTAAGAGGCTCTATCACCCGCCTAACGTTGAAGCTCCCAATCACTAATAAACCTCTCCCCCTGTCTGTCTGCTCGGACCTTGCTAAAGGAGCGGCCACATGTCCACTCAAAGACAGAGCGGGTGATGCCACACAGCCAGCCTCCACATTGACCCTCCACCTCGTGCGCCGCGAACTCCGCTGAACATGCCACTCCCCTTGGGGAGAGGCTGGCCTAACCGCGCCCAGTACCCGCGAAGATGTCTCAACAGCTGGGACCATGGGCGAAGCATGTAACACCTGGGGCATACCATGCGACGCACCAGACTCCCCACTGCCGCTACCGTATTTACTCGAATCTAAGCCGCACTCGAATCTAAGCCGCACCTGAAAAATGAGACTCGAAATCAAGGAAAAAAAAAATTCCCGAATCTAAGCCGCACCTGAAATTTGAGACTCGAAATTCAAGTGGAGAGAAACGTTTTAGACCGCACCTCCAAACCGAAAGAAAGTTGGTCCATTGTAATATGAGACACAATTTAGGTCGAATGAATGACGATACAGTTAGGTAGTTTGGTTCGTGTGGTAAGATTATCATTTAAGCTTTACCAGGTATAATAGTCATTGCTATACGTCAGGCGCTCCGTCCATATTTATACGGGTGCGCTTCCTTTTTCATGTGCTTCGTCTGGTTTGAATTGATTGCTTATTTTTCTTTGATCTGATTAGTGCCGTTCTCTTTGTTATAGGTGTTTCCGTCACTCTAAGCTCAAAATGCATTATTGTACTGTGTCGTGCATTGTTTGTCGCATTCTGATGATAAGTGTTTACGACCTGTCGCCGTTCGCGGCATGGCTTGCTTTTGTCTCATTTCGTTTTTGCTTTTTCATCTCATTAGCGAAACAATGGCAAGAGACTGCTATTTGTTGTTACTTACACTGCTGCTTTCTTTGATAATGATCAACAAGAACCAAATAATAGACTGCGTATGATAGTTGTTCTGAGCGAAAGTTTAGCGAAAATTTTTCTCCGTTTGAAAATCTTTGCGGACACCGCTTTAGTACATTACATTCTGCACAGAAATTAGCGTCATCTTAGATTTAAAAATCTAGTCAGTTACCGTACTTCATTTCTGACTATCACTATTCAGCATAAGAATAATACGAATATAAAAATGACATGATACATTCTTCCACGTTTGCTGTTGCCTCACTCTAGTTTCGTAGTTTATTAGGCACACAGGATTTAAATGAGATAGCACAAAACACGAAGGAATACATGGAAAAATGTTTACATTCGTATTATTCTTATGGTGAAGAGAATACTGCAAGTGATTCACAATTCATAAAAGTTCCTATAAGCAACCATCTCTTCCCACAGGTAGGAAAAAATTCAGAATGTAGAGTTGGCCATATTGACAAGTAGAGTTGGACATATTGACAACCATTCCAAACAGTCTTGCCAGTCGGATTTTCGTAGTACATTGAACGGTTGCTACATTCAAAGATGAACAATACGGAATTTGTATTTACTTCGTTGGATAATGTATGAAAATGCAGTGGTCGAAACTCGGGGCGGAGAAAAAAGCTCGTCTTCCACCTTTTTTTAAAAATTTATTTACTGACGCAGACGTTTTGGCGCCAGTATTTATCTTTGTGCCTGCAAAGCATGCCTGTATAGCGTTACATACATTCAACATCAGAAGTTAGTTGTGGCGGCACCTACCAATATTTTTAAGAACTTCCGCTTACTTTGCACTCGATTCTAAGCCGCAGGCGGTTTTTTGGATTACAAAAACCAGAAAAAAAGTGCGTCTTAGATTCGAGTAAATACGGTACAGCAGCCTGAAGATGGCTGACCACAGCCATCAAAACGTTCAGCTGTTCGCAAACAGTGGCCAGCTCCTCCTGCGTCCGTACACAGCAGTCACACATCCTATCCATCCTAAGAAATCAATTTACTGTAGAGAGTTAATCAGCTTTTAACTAGACTGCTAATTCACTAAAGGCGGCTGATAGCTGACTAAACTGTGGTTACTAGACACTTCTTGTTGAAAACAATGAAAATAAACACTACCTGTCTCTGGACTGTATTCAAATCAAATGCTAGCACTACTGGCACCACAGCTCACTAAAGGGACTCTCTCTGACTGTATTCAAAACAAACACGAAATCTATGGAACACTGTTACTAGTATTCGAAAATTAAAGCTTCCAAAAAGCAAAAACACACGGAAGAAGAAGTGACAAGTAAGAAAAATACAGTTAATACTTAAATTAACGTAGCTCGCTGCACAGCTGATGTGAAGCAGACAGCAGTTACGACAACACTGACTGTAGCTGTAGCTGTAGCAACACAAGTGTTCTAAGCAGTTACATTTCACACTGGAGTGAACATAAGACAAACGACTTTTATGATGAAGTCTATGGCGAGAACCTAGATTTGATCATATTTGTTGTTTGACGACAGGCAAGATTTGACAAAATTCCGTTGACATATCAACTTCTACATAGAAATACAATAGTGTAATACTGGTCTTAGTCACCTACTTCGTCATTCGTGCCAGTTCAGTTCACTGTCCTGATGGAAGGAACGACAAAGGGAAAAGACTGTGAGGATGACAGACAGGAACTCTTCGATGAAATTAAAGCTGGCAGAAGATCCAAGAGCATCGAGAGACTAACATCAAGAAGGGAAGAAGTATGAGCAAGCCTACCAACCATTTGTCAGCACAGCACACAAAATGGACACACACTTTTCCACCTCAAAATATATTACTAGCAACTGAGGACTGTCAAGTCAACGACATTAAAAATGCTTGTTTTGAAAATAAACTATTTTCTGGTACAGTTACACACAATTTTAATAGGAAATCACCAGTTTTTGGCATCACTGGCCATCTTCGGATCATAAGACAAATGCAGCAGTTCACTCGAATCTCTGAGAGAGCCACATCATCACTGTGGTTAACTGAACTACTGCATCTGTCTCATGATCTGAAGATGGGTAATGATGGCAAAAACCAGTGATTTCATATTGAAATTACATATATCTGTGGTGAAAAATGATCTATTTTCAAAACCAGCATTTGAACAATCTCTGATGTCTGTAGCACGACCAAAATTTTGTTCCTTCCCACATCATAAATATTAATTACCACCTCATTAAATTCCTTCTAACCATACATTTTAAACTCTTCCCCTACAACCAAATGTTTTGTCATTAACAAATCTGACAAAAATATGTTTCAATTTCCAGGTGATCTGTCAAAAATTTACATTACGTATGGGGATATGATTTCTGTTTTCATGCATGATGTTATCTGACTTTTACTTTGAAAGTCTAAAAGATTTTCTCCAAAGGTGACAAAAATTATGTAAAAACTCCATCAGTTCAAAAAGTTTTGAGACTGGAACAATAAAAAATTGAGAAAAGTTAAGATGGTGGTTGTAATGATGCAAGTGTTCTACACTTTAGTAAAATGCACAGAACATTCATACAAACATGTGAAACTATCAGGACAGTCCTCCTTTGGGATATTGTTCAACCCACATGTCATGCTGGCTTGAATTTTGGTGATGATGTGAAAGCGTTGACCCTTCATGTGAATTTCAGCACTTTGTCATTTTGTGGTAGATGCGCATTGATAACAGCAGATCTTGTTACTCATTATGGTTTTCTCTAGAAAAGAACTGTCCGCATTTTTCATTTCAATCACGTGGCAGAAGGTATCCATGCATCATCGTTTTTGTTTGACAGTCAAGGTATGTGGGACAAACTGACACACTTTCTGCTTCTTAAAAACATTTTTCCAACTTTCTTGAGCATTTGATTTGGAGATTGTAAGACAACAATGTTGACTCAATACAGCTGCACATCCAGTGCTTATCACTGCTCAAACTGATTTGTTGAATGCATATCTGTGGTTTACACTTGATAGTTTAAGCTGCCACTGTAGTCACTGTATTGATGTCACCTATACTCAGGAACAAAATCGTCTCTGAACATTTTGGATGGATGGTGTATGTATTTATAACAGTTCAATAGATGCAGGTAGAGAGATGAAAGAATCAGTAACTTTCACAACTTTAGGTCTTCTGGTCCTTTTCTTTTTTTCCAAATTGTATGCTCCCCAAACAATGAAGAGTAACTTTTCATTGTCCTCTATTGACAATCAATAAATCTCTGTCATCCTACGCAAAATACTTATTCAACTCTTGTCTCATGATCTGCATCCACACGCCTGGAGTAAACACTGATTTTTGCTCACTCCTGCCATAATTACTTCGGTCCCTTTACTAAAACTGTTCCCTGCAATGCTTCCTTTTTGTTTCTTATCAAACAAAGAAATACCAAGTTCCAAAGCTAGTAAATAATGTACGAGGGCAGTTCAATAAGTAATGCAACACATTTTTTTTCTCAGCCAATTTTGGTTGAAAAAACCGGAAATTTCTTGTGGAATATTTTCAAACATTCCCGCTTCGTCTCGTATAGTTTCATTGACTTCTGACAGGTGGCAGCGCTGTACGGAGCTGTTAAAATGGCGTCTGTAACGGATGTGCGTTGCAAACAACGGGCAGTGATCGAGTTTCTTTTGGCGGAAAACCAGGGCATCTCAGATATTCATAGGCGCTTGCAGAATGTCTACGGTGATCTGGCAGTGGACAAAAGCATGGTGAGTCGTTGGGCAAAGCGTGTATCATCATCGCCGCAAGGTCAAGCAAGACTGTCTGATCTCCCGCGTGCGAGCCGGCCGTGCACAGCTGTGACTCCTGCAATGGCGGAGCGTGCGAACACACTCGTTCGAGATGATCGACGGATCACCATCAAACAACTCAGTGCTCAACTTGACATCTCTGTTGGTAGTGCTGTCACAATTGTTCACCAGTTGGGATATTCAAAGGTTTGTTCCCGCTGGGTCCCTCGTTGTCTGACCGAACACCATAAAGAGCAAAGGAGAACCATCTGTGCGGAATTGCTTGCTCGTCATGTGGCTGAGGGTGACAATTTCTTGTCAAAGATTGTTACAGGCGATGAAACATGGGTTCATCACTTCGAACCTGAAACAAAGCGGCAATCAATGGAATGGCGCCACACCCACTCCCCTACCAAGAAAAAGTTTAAAGCCATACCCTCAGCCGGTAAAGTCATGGTTACAGTCTTCTGGGACGCTGAAGGGGTTATTCTGTTCGATGTCCTTCCCCATGGTCAAACGATCAACTCTGAAGTGTATTGTGCTACTCTTCAGAAATTGAAGAAACGACTTCAGCGTGTTCGTAGGCACAAAAATCTGAACGAACTTCTCCTTCTTCATGACAACGCAAGACCTCACACAAGTCTTCGCACCCGAGAGGAGCTCACAAAACTTCAGTGGACTGTTCTTCCTCATGCACCCTACAGCCCCGATCTCACACCGTCGGATTTCCATATGTTTGGCCCAATGAAGGACGCAATCCGTGGGAGGCACTACACGGATGATGAAGAAGTTATTGATGCAGTACGACGTTGGCTCCGACATCGACCAGTGGAATGGTACCGTGCAGGCATACAGGCCCTCATTTCAAGGTGGCGTAAGGCCGTAGCATTGAATGGAGATTACGTTGAAAAATAGTGTTGTGTAGCTAAAAGATTGGGGAATAACCTGGTGTATTTCAATGCTGAATAAAACAACCCATTTCAGAAAAAAAAATGTGTTGCATTACTTAATGAACTGCCCTCTTAACTCACCACATGCAATTTTTATTTTAGGCCATGTTGTTGTTGTTGTCGTCGTCTTCAGTCCTGAGACTGGTTTGATGCAGCTCTCCATGCTACTCTATCCTGTGCAAGCTTCTTCATCTCCCAGTACTTACTGCAACATACATCCTTCTGAATCTGCTTAGTGTATTCATCTCTTGGTCTCCCTCTACAATTTTTACGATCCACACTACCCTCCAATGCTAAATTTGTGATCCCTTGATGCCTCAGAACATGTCCTACCAACCGGTTCCTTCTCCTTATCAAGTTGTGCCACAAACTCCTCTTCTCCCCAATTCTATTCAATACCTCCTCATTAGTTACATGATCTACCCATCTAGTCTTCAGCATTCTTCTGTAGCACCACATTTTTGAAAGCTTCTACTCTCTTCTTGTCCAAACTATTTATCAGCCATGTTTCACTTCCATACATGGCTACACTCCATACAAATACTTTCAGAAATAACTTCCTGACACTTAAATCTATACTCAACGTTAACAAATTTCTCTTCTTCAGAAACGCTTTCCTTGCCATTGCCAGTCTACATTTTATATCCTCTCTACTTCGACCACCATCAGTTATTTTGCCCCCAAATAGCAAAACTCCTTTACTACTTTAAGTGTCTCATTTCCTAATCTAATTCCCTCAGCATCACCCAACTTAATTCGACTACATTCCATTATCCTCGTTTTGCTTTTGTTGATGTTCATCTTATATCCTCCTTTCAAGACACTGTCCATTCCATTCAACTGCTCTTCCAAGTCCTTTGCTGTCTCTGACAGAATTACAATGTCATCGGCGAACCTCAAAGTTTTTATTTCTTCTCCATGGATTTGGCTCTCCCAAGGCCGTCAGTAGTTCTACAGGAATTCTGTCTACTCCTGGGGCCTTGTTTCGACTCAGGTCTTTCAGTGCTCTGTCAAACTCTTCACGCAGTACCATATCCCCCATTTCATCTTCATCTACATCCTCTTCCATTTCCATAATATTGTCCTCAAGTACTTCGCCCTTGTATAGACCCTCTATATACTCCTCCCATCTTTCTGCTTTCCCTTCTTTGCTTAGAACTGGGTTTCCATCAAAGCTCTTGATGTTCATACAAGTGGTTCTCTTATCTCCAAAGGTCTCTATAATTTTCCTGTAGGCAGTATCTATCTTACCCCTAATGAGATAAGCCTCTACATCCTTACATTTGTCCTCTAGCCATCCCTGCTTATCCATTTTGCATTTCCTGTCGATCTCATTTTTGAGACGTTTGTATTCCTTTTTGCCTGCTTCATTTACTGCATTTTTACATTTTCTCCTTTCATCAATTAAATTCAATATTTCTTCTGTTACCCAAGGGTCTCTACTAGCCCTCGTCTTTTTACCTATTTGATCCTCTGCTGCCTTCACTATTTCATCCCTCAAAGTTACCCATTCTTCTTCTACTGTATTGCTTTCCCCCATTCTTGTCAACTGTTCCCTTATGCTCTCCCTGAAACTCTGTACAACCTCTGGTTCTTTCAGTTGATCCAGGTCCCATCTCCTTAAATTCCCACCTTTTTGCAGTTTCTTCAGTTTTAATCTACAGTTCATAACCAATAGATTGTGGTCAGAGTCCACATCTGCCCCTGGAAATGCCTTACAATTTAAAACCTGGTTCCTAAATCTCTGTCTTATCATTATATAATCTATCTGATACATTCTAGTATCTCCAGGATTCTTCCATGTATACAACCTTCTTTTATGATTCTTGAACCAAGTGTTAACTATGGCCATACTAAAGCATATTTTGTGTTTTGTTACCAGCTATTGGGAAGCAACCAAAATTAAAACTATGGAGACATAACCTAATGCTATTGTGTCAGCAACAAGAGATAAAAAGAAAGATAAAAACAATATCCATCAAAAATACATAAAACTATTCACAGAAAACCTTGGTACTGTAGCATACCTGTGCAGTGCTGCGAAGACCTTGTGAGATACACAGTTTAAAGGAGCTCTTGAACTCCTGGATGTCGCTTGTTAACCTGAAAATCACCAACGTGATATTCATTAAATTTAAGACCGAGGAAAACAAACCTTTTAATGATATTTGTGTATCCTGGCACTTGTTCAGACAAAAAAAGCAAGCACATACATACACCAGATATATATACATAAATGACTTCCTAGAGATAAGCCATTCACAGGTCAAGTAACAGCTTCTTAGTCATATACTTAAGAAAACACATACCATGGTAGCAATGTTGCCTGCAGACACAGAACACATTAACACTTTAGTTACAATATCAACCAAATAAAACAATGGAAAATCCAGGATGGAATGTAGTAATATATATTCCATCCTAGATTTTCCATTGTTTAATACCGTTACATATCAACAAAATAGTCAGACAACACTGGAATGAATGGAGCAGGTCCTAAATGTGAGATATTTCCCAACATATAGGGAATAATCTGTTTTTAAGACTTTTCAACAGGAAATTAATAATTACCTTCTCACTGATAACAATATCATTTGACGGGGCCAGAAAATCAACTACTATAAGATTAAAATATTGTATAACCAAGATATTAAAAAAGCAAACAGTACAAGTAAACAACAAAGTATTTAAAAAATTGAGCTTTTTATATTTAAGACAGTTGAAGGCAGACTGAATGAACTGTAAAAGAAAAAACAGACAGCTGTAGTGTTTCATGTAAATTAAAATGGGTTTTCAAAACCAAACTTGCATACATCTGAAGAGGAAAGATTCCAAAGAAAGTGTGTTACCAGATCTGAGTTATGGCAGTGACACATGGACTTTTCATCCAAAAATCATTCAATAACTGGGGGCTGCTCAGCAAGCAATAAAGAGATGCATGTTAGGAATTTGTAGGGGAGACAAACACACATATGAAGAGATGTGGGAAAAGATTGGGATGGGAGGTGTAAGTACAACTTTAGTGCAAATGAAACACAGTTGGGTGGAAATATAGTCTGGCATAAGGATGGTAAACATGCCAAAGATGTTCTTTGCTGGATTGTAAGAGATAAAAAAAGACTGATGTGATGATCTTCCAGAAGGAGGACATATTATATTAGAAAACATACTGGAGAAACATGGCTGCATACAGCTGATGGCTGTCATTCATGGGCAAGCCTAGGAGGCTTTTATTCAGCAATGGGCATCAAATGGCAAATATTATGATGACAATAAATCTGATTTCACTACCATTAAAGTGAATGCTAAAAAACCCAAACTGCATTATAAAGGAAGGAGATGAATGTACAGCCAAGTAGAGAACACAGGTATGAGCACCAGAAAGGGGTACGATCCACAGGCAAAATTACACAACTAAAATGATGCCTATCAGTAAGGAGTAAACAAAGTGAACAAGTATTACCAAATATCACCATTGGCTCCGAGCCACACTTAAGAGTTAAATCAAATGTTATTAACTCAGAGGTGTTAACAAAACAACTGTTCAGTGCACTACATAATAAGCTGCTGACTGTAACAAAATGCATAATGGTTTCTGCACTAAAATCTAGACAAAATACAAGGAACACGAAATTGAAATTCATCCCAAAAAAAGTGATTTACAATTAACTCAGAGCTGAAGATCTCCTCTGATGCTGAAAGGATTAAAGCTAGGTTTTCAGTGATTTGTAATTTTCTGTTCCACTGCATGCTTTCTTCTGATATTAGTAAAGACAAAGCAAACTCTTGTCCTCAGTCAATGACATACAATCTTACAGACAGAGATGAGAAGAATGCATGAAAGATCTGCAGCAATACAGTAGGCCTGAAAGACTACAATGGAAGTAAATTAGCATGATAACTTCATTATTAAAAATTGTGTAGTTGCTCTGATCATTTAAATGGCTTATGACAGATATGTTTGCAAAAGATCGAATGCTCTCCTTCCCGAGACAGAGATAAACAAGAACAAGGAGTTATTACAACCACAGTAAGGAGATTTAATAACAAAGGAAAAATCTTCTCAACATAAAATAACGCAACTTTTCCAACACTAACAGCTACACGCCCAGAACACACAGTGAGTGAACATAGTGGGACATGAAGATTATGCTACTGATAATCCCTAACTGTGGAGGTTGAGCGTTCAGTGTAGTCATCCAACAGGTATGTCTCAAGATAGCGGTGGAAAGTCATAGGTCCCACTGTGATGGCTTCTGACTGGGCTCTAATGATAGGCTGCTTAGAGCCAGTGCATGAATGGGCCCAGAGGTCCGGTGGAGCGCACTGCCAACATGTTGGCTTGCGCCACCCCATTATTTGGGACACGGAGAAATTTGTGCTGATCCAGTTCCGCACACAAGACATGGCAGAGGAAATAGGTCCCTGACATCGAGGACCTCTAATTGCAGTTGTCCTTCCATCTGTCATCCTTATTGTGATCGATGCAGTCTGGGGAAGCAATGTCTTGTACATATGCAAACCCGTGGGCTTCAGTGTCTGAGGGGTTACCAATCCCTTTAGGCAAATGGCGGGTACAAAGCACTCCTGACATGCAGTGGCTTAGGATCATGTTCTGCACTGTCGAAGAGCAATTTAATTTCTACAGGGGGACAATTGGGTGCACAGAAGAGAAGCGGTGTTCTTAAAATCCTTTTGAATGCTTAAAACCTGGCAGCCAAACTAGAAGACATACAAACTATTTTCCAGAATAAATGAATATAATGGCTCACATGCCACACATTCCAACATGGATGGCCTGGATATGAAGGCACAATTAAGGAAATAAGCTGCATGATACCACCACTAGCTGCTTTACACTGGCACTTCATTGGGTAAGTTTGGCCATATTATGGACAGGTATTAAGCATGAAGCACATTCTACCTACTCTCCAAAAGGAGAAAAGTAAAAATGGTGTTCCTACACTCCCATAATCCTCCTGTCCTTAATCTCTGTTTATCCACTGCCCCACACCCTGTGTCTAACAGTTTCCCCTTACACTGTCCTGCCACTTCTTGAAACCCACACCACCTTCATTGTGCGCCACACTCCACCAGCTCTGGTACCCATGTATCACAACCTAGGTAGTGTATCTGCCACAACTCCCTTCTGCATCCGTAGGTAGCACAATCAGCTACTGCTGAGCCACTAACTACCCACTCCAACCTCTCTTCCTGCCTGTCTCTACCTCTACCCACTCCACTTGACATGACCCCCCCACCCCACTCCACCCTAGTCCACTGTAGCAAGTTTTCTTTCTCTCTTGTGAGTGCCTTTCAATGAATCACTCCTAAATTATTTATATTGTGGCAGCACCTTCCTTACTAAAGTTATTTTTGAGAAAATAATATAACTGGTTAGATAAAAAATCTAATCACCAAGCAGCAGCAGAACACACACATAAAAGAAGATTATAATTAGGCAAGCTTTTGGAGCCAATGGCTACTTCTTCGGGCAGAAAGGTTGAAGGGGAAGGAAGAAGGGTGAAGCAAAAGAACTAGAGAGGTCTAGGACAAGGGGTAGATTTTGGGAAAGTCACCCTGAATCACGGGTCAGGGAAGACTTACCAGACAAGATGAGAAGGAAAAACTGATTGTTGGGAACTGCTCCAGATGAGATTTGAAAACCTGACAGCTTAAAGGTGGAAGATAGGGCAATATGCAAGACAAAAGATTACTGCTTAAACATCGTGCATGAGTTAATAAGAGTGAAAAGCTAAGTGCAATTTATGTAACAGAGGTGGAGGTGGGCGGCTTAGTTGATAAGCACCTGCAAGCCATAGTTCAAAGACTTCCTCCTATATTATAGCACCAACTATTTCCTAAATCATTTGAAATCCATGCCCGTCCCACTCCCACCACACACCTTGCTTGTCACCACTGATGCCACCTCCCTCTACACCAACATCCCCATGTACCTGGTCTGTCCACTGCTAAACATTTCCTCAGTAAGAACCTACCTGATTCCAAACATATTATGTCTTCCTACTTGCCTTAATCAACTTTATACTTACCAACAACTACTTCATCTTTGAAGGCCAGACATACAGACAGATCAGGGGTAGGGCCATGGGAACCAGGATGGCTCCCTCTTATGCCAACCTTTTCATGGTTCACTTGGAGGGGGCTTCCTGGGATTCAAAAGTCTTCAGTCATTTGGTTTAGACACAAAATGGGTCAAATGGCTCTGAGCACTATGGGACTCAACTGCTGTGGTCATAAGTCCCCTAGAACTTAGAACTACTTAAACCTAACTAACCTAAGGACATCACACACATACATGCCCGAGGCAGGATTCGAACCTGCGACCGTAGCAGTCGCACGGTTCCGGACTGCGCGCCTAGAACCGCGAGACCACCGCGGCCGGCGTTCAGACACATTGACGACATCTTTACCATATGGACTCATTGTGAGGGCGACCTGTTAAAATTCCTTGGATCTCTGAATACCTTCTCCCAATTAAATTTCACATGGTCCTATTCCAAATCCTGCACCACTTTCCTTGATGTTGATCTTGTCCTCACCAAAGGCAAGCTACACACTCCTGTCCACATTAAACCTACTAACAAACAACATAACATAAATTTGACAGTTGCCATCCTTTCCATATCAAACATTCCCTCCCATACAGCCTTGGCATTCGAGGCAAATGTATTTGTTCGGATGCAGACTCTTTACATAATACACCACAATTCTCACCTCGGCCTTCACTGGACGTAATTACCACACCCGCCTAGTTCAAAAGCAGATTTTCTGGACCATCACAACTGATCCTGGTACTGCTGATACCTCCAAAAAACAACTTTGGAGCACACCACTGGTCACTCAGTATTATCCTGGTCTGGAATGTATTATCAGCTACTTCGACAAGGCCATGACTTCCTAAAATCATGCCCTGAAATTAGATCCATTCCATCTGAGATTTTACCCACCACACCTAGAACAGCTTTTCGCCGCTCTCCTAATATTCTTGTCAGACCTTATTCTCCTTCTGCACCCATCTCCCTACTGTATGGCTCCTACCCCTGTGAACATCCCCGCTGCAAGACTTGCCCTAAGTACCCTCCTACCACCACCTATATCAGCCCTGTAACTGACAAAATATATGCTATCAAAGGGAGAGCCACCTGTGAAACGATATGTCATAGACCAGCTGTTATGTAAGCACTGTTCAGCCTTTTACATCGGCATGACTACCGCCACATTGTCAGTTAGAATGAATGGGCATAGGCAGAAGGTGTATACTGTCAACACACAATGTCCTGTTGCAGAGCATACTCTGCAACATTTATGCCAGTTTCACCACATGTCACCTGGATTCTTTCCCCAGACACCAGTTTCTCAGTACTCCTCAGGTGGGAACTAGCACTACAACATGTTCTTGGTTCTTGCCACCCACCTGGGATTAATTTACATCAATTTCTTCCATCTCAGCCTTTCTTCACAGTAACTATGTCTTCCTTCACTCTGTTTTAGTTTTCTACATCTTTCTTTTTTCGCCGCCTCCCCCTCCCATCTGTATTATGTACAATGCCCTTAGCTTTTCACTCTTAGTAACTTGTGCATGATGTTTAAGCAGTAATCTCTGTCTTGCATATTGCCCAGTTTTCCACCTCTAAGCTCTCAGGTTTTTAAATCCCGTCCACTGCAGTCCCCAACAATTAGTCTTTCCTTCTCACAGCATCCAGTAAGTCTCCCCTGACCCGAGGTTCTGGGTGACTCTCCCGAAATCTACCCCTTGTTCTAGATCTCTCCAGATCTTTTGCTTCACCCCTCTCTTCCTTCCCCTTCAATCCTTCTGCCTGAAGCAAGAGCCGCTGGCTCCATGAGCTTGCCTAATTATAACCTCCTTTTACATGTAAGTTCTTCTGCCACTTGGTGAATAGATCTTTTTATCTATGCAATTATTACATTACTGTTTTTATTGTACCATTAACTAGGTTCAAGACACTGCAGGCTCACCATAAGATGTAAGTATTAACAGTTGCCAATCATCATACACAATTGATATAATGCATGCATATTAAGAATAAGGCATCATTTTGCTCACTCTTAACATACAAGAATAAGGCATCATCATGCTCACTCTAAACATACAATGTAGTATAGTCCTTAAGGAAACCCAAGAACTTCTGTTAAAAAATTACATTCCAATACATCAAGCAATGACATCATACCACAGTGATAAAATAGTTTGCTGAAATGTAATGCACATTGTTCTGGTATCCATTAATTATGCTGCTATCCATTAATTATGCTGCCCAAGTCTTTTGTAATAAGTATTTAGAGCTTTACTACTAGAATTAAGCTTTGATAATATAAAGTAACTGGATAGATAAAAAATCTACTCACCAAGCAGCAGCAGCAGCAGCAGCAGCAGCAGAAGAAGAAGAAGAAGAAGAAGAAGAACACACTTATAAAGGTATTTAAATTCACAAGCTTTTGAAGCCAGTGGCTCCTTATTGTGGCAGAAGAATTGAGAGGGAAGGAAGAGTGGCGAAGAAAAAGGATTTGTGAGGTTTAGAAAATGGGGAGAGTTGAGAAAAGTCACTTAGAACCCCAGGTCAGGAGAGACTTACTGGACAGTATGAGAAGGATCCCATCCAGTAAGTCTCCCTTGGCCCAGGGTTCTGGCTGACTTTTCTGACCTCTCCCTATTTCCTAAACCTCACCAGCTCTTTTCCTTTTCACTCTTCCTTCCCCTTCAACCCTTCTACCAGAAGAAGGAGCCACTGGTTCCAAAAGCTTGCAAACTCAAATAACTTTATAACTGTGTGCTCCTACTGCTGCTTGGTGAGAAGGTTTTTCATCTATCTAATTACATACATTACTACTAGAATTGACTGCTGATAGCTGACACCATCAGTAATATAAATATATAATGTGGTGTTCATTATGGTATGTTTCACCCATTATCATTTCAACATGTTCCACTTACTCACGATCTTCAAACTGAGTCAGTCTCTAAAACATTAATGTCTTGCAACACTCATCTTTGAAACACTTGTTAACAGGGATATAAACTGAAAGACAAATTAATTTGGAAAATTAGTATGAAAAGTATTTAATTGAGAAAAAGCAAACAAAGGGCAGAAAACAATGATGTGGATATTTCTTGTTTACAAGGAAAGAAATTGGATGCAGAACATGATAGCATTACGGTGGCTGTAAGCACCAATTTTTAATTACACAATCTTAGCCACTAGAAAGTAATCTGTATTCAAGCATTTAGGAAATGATGTACCTGTTAACAATTTCTCCAGTCCTGTGCCTGTCAAAGAAAGACATATCCTGACGCATTATGGATGCAAATAAATCTTTCCGCATTGAGGCAGCAATTCGTTCACCAACACTTGATAGAAGATAAATGTAGATGAATGTAAATACCGACTGGAAACAAGAATCATAATTCATGGAGGTACATCAGTCATGGAAAATACTGGAAGTGAAACTGTCAAATCAATTTGTTATTACTACCAATATTTTTTTAATTTATTGCATATTTAAAGACTATTACCTCGTATTTTAAATTGGTCACACATTTTACTATTTTCACCCTATAAAAATATAATTTGTCCATTACATGAACAAACATCATTTTCAGCAAAGAAAAATTAAAGTAACAATAATTAGTTACCACTAAAAAGAGAAGTAAGCAAAAAATAATAATAATGTATGTTAAGGGAAACAGAGGGTGTTAAGTAAAAATTTTAGTAACATAGAAGAGAATAAATGGAGGATAGGAAAGCATTGATATGTAGGTTGCCCATCACTGCCAGTGATTGAAAGGGAAAGTTGCAGAATTGCATTGAGCTTTTTCTTTCAATCTGACATAACTTTTGTATACATAATTTGATTGCATATTAATAGTTAGTTTCCTAAATTAATGAAACACTTTAAGTGACCCTTAGTCTGAGTGTAAACTGAAGCCGTGTCTGTCCAACTAACAGGTTGTCCACATGGTCGTGTGACTACGGTCGACAGTTGAGACTTGTCCACTGCAGCTGTCACACGGCCAGCCGCCAGTCAGTCATGAGGCAACTGTAATGCTTGATTGGACAAGAGACTGATTTTTACTTGGTAAAAAATGCACATCTCATGAGGGAAAGAACCAAGCTGAAGCAAACAATGTTCTTGGTCATTCCTGTAATGAGCAGGCTAGGAGAATTTCTACACCTACATAAGAACTGAAGAGGAAAAGAAAATTTTTCAACTACTGCAGGATGAACATGGAAATATTCCAGTTTATCCTTACAGCTATTCAGCATTCAAATCCGACATGGTCAAATTTCAGGGAAACTATATAACATGAGGAACATTTGGCTTTAGCATTGAGTTAAGTGCACAAACATTTAATGCTCACAAATGAAAAGGTTGTTGTTGTTGTTGTGGTCTTCAGTCCTGAGACTGGTTTGATGCAGCTCTCCATGCTAATCTATCCTGTGCAAGCTCCTTCATCTCCCAGTACCTACTGCAACCTACATCCTTCTGAATCTGCTTAGTGTATTCATCTCTTGGTCTCCCTCTATGATTTTTACCCTCCACGCTGCCCTCCAATGCTAAATTTGTGATCCCTTGATGCCTCAGGACATGTCCTACCAACCGATCCCTTCTTCTAGTCAAGTTGTGCCACAAACTTCTCTTCTCCCCAATCCTATTCAATACCTCCTCATTAGTTACGTGATCTACCCACCTAATCTTCAACATTCTTCTGTAGCACCACAATTCCAAAGCTTCTATTCTCTTCTTGTCCAAACTATTTATCAGCCATGTTTCACTTCCATACATGGCTATACTCCATACAAATACTTTAAGAAACGACTTCCTGACACTTAAATCTATACTTGATGTTAACAAATTTCTCTTCTTCAGAAACACTTTCCTCGCCATTGCCAGTTTACATTTTATATCCTCTCTACTTCGACCATCATCAGTTATTTTGCTCCCCAAATAGCAAAACTCCTTTACTACTTTAAGTGTCTTATTTCCTAATCTAATTCCCTCACCATCACCGTCATAATTCGACTACATTCCATTATCCTCGTTTTGCTTTTGTTGATGTTCATCTTATATCCTCCCTTCAAGACACCGTCCATTCCGTTCAACTGCTCTTCCAAGTCCTTTGCTGTCTCTGACAGAATTACAATGTCATCGGCGAACCTCAAAGTTTTTATTTCTTCTCCCTGGATTTTAATACCTACTCCAAATTTTTCTTTTGTTTCATTTACTGTTTGCTCAATATACGGATTGAATAACATCGGGGAGAGGCTACAACCCTGCCTTACTCCCTTCCCAACCACTGCTTCCCTTTCATGTCCCTCGACTATTATAACTGCCATCTGGTTTCTGTACAAATTGTAAATAGCCTTTCGCTCCCTGTATTTTATCCCTGCCACCTTTAGAATTTGAAAGAGAGTATTCCAGTCAACATTGTCAAAAAATGAAAAGGTACTGTACAGTATTGTCCTTATAACAATATTCCCGAAATGCATTACAAAATGGTTTACAAAAAATATGCAACAATAGCAAGCTTATTGTAGTATCTACATATATAGTGCAAGGAACAGAAAAAATATTTCGTTTATGAGTATGTACTGTTGCCTGTGATATTTGACAGGTATATTGCTGCCATCTGCATAAAAATCATTTCATTTACATCAATCAAGTGGACGTCTGTTGAATTTTTATTGCTGTATATTGAAAAAAAAGTTTTCCCAGGCGGCATGTATCCCAATCATTGACTGCTTGTTAACTGGGATATTCTGTAGGATAGTATTGTGATAGGCACAGCAATTTGTTCTTCTTGTTGCAGTTTATGCTGAATTGTCAATAGAGACACCACAGCTGGGAAAATAGTGAAGAAAACTTGCAAAGCAATTTGTGATGATTTGCACTCTTTGTACATACCTTTCCCCGCAGAAGACAATGTCAAGCCAACAGTAGAAAGTTTTTGAGAGAAACAGCTCTTTCCGAATTGTGTGGGGTAAGCAATTTTTTTTTAATTTTCTTACGAGCTGTAGTTGGTCCTAACTGTAAGTTTCTAGAAATACACCAAACAGAGCGAAGGTGGAGTTTTCTCACGCTGGAGCCTTTCTCAGAATCTTGGAGGTGTTGGACATCACTGCACTCTTTCAGGAATAAACATCATGATACCTGACATTCTCTTGCCTGATGAAGGCTATCTGCTAAAGACTTGTGTATGTAACAAGACCATTCAAGTTTTGAAATTTAGACAAGTGGAAACAATTTTCAACAAACATCCCTCTTAGGCTCAACAAGTGGTAGAATGTGTGTTTGGAATAATGACTATTAAATGAAGATTGCTGCAAAGAAGTACTGACATTGAAAAGCCTGGTAATGTCAATATTATAGTCAAACGTATATGCTTGTTACACAACACTGTAACTGACAATGAGGGGGAAGAATCAGCAGCTGCATTCACTTGCCAGCTAACAAAAACAACAAAAAGATATGTTTCAGTCATCAAGAGACATGCGTTTCTGCAATCGAGAGCCATGGTGTCACTGCAGCCTGATTCCATTCGAGGGAAATTTATGATATCCTTTGGTAAAAGGGAAATGTACACATGAAGTAGTTTAAGTATTTCACAGAATACAAGTTACAAAGGGTGGACATATGGTTGAAGATATTCTTCTCATTGTCTTAAAGAAATGATACAAGTAAAAACATGTCACATATTCAATAAATCTGACCGCACAATACATTTTTTGTCAAATTATGATTAGTGTTTCCACATATACTCCACATTCATGTCCTCTACAACTATCAATCATAGATTCCTCTGTAAGTTGCAGCGCTGATGCCTTGTCTCTTGCACATACCACAGTGGCCTATTCTCATTCACAAAATTTATAAGCTGCTCCATGTCCATAATTCTATAACTGATATTTAAGAATGAAACACACCCAGAAACAAACAGCAACAAGCATTCACTTTCACTGACTACATCCAACCAATCCTATTTCACCGAGAACCCTCATCAGCCAGCCATATGCCGCTGACTTGGTCGGGTGCAGTGGATGCGCATCAGAGCCATTACCTGTCTTGGGATCAGTTGGCCATTTGTGGCCACATATGGCCATCCATCTAAAAGAACAAATGTTTTCCAAGATGTGGCAGGGTCATACAACACCCAGTAATATGCAATGAAGAAACAGTCAGTCTTCGTTGCAGGGATGTCTTTATTATTATTATTATTATTATTATTATTTAATAACCAAGACTGAATATTTGCTTTTTAACTGAGGAAATGTGGTTCTAGTGGATGCTCAGGCTTAGGCAACAATGGCCAGTCTCTTTTTACAGATTATTATGAAATACACTTCAACAACGATTATAGTAGTTGTGCTTTATGGGGCTCACCAGGAACACAGATCTACGAATGAAGTCATTAGGTTTTGTATTTCCGACCAGCATTTTCTTTATTTGTACCATTCGTTTAATACAATTTATTTTGAATGTTGCAATTTCATTCTGGAATAATTTTCCTTTTGTTTCCTCTGGATCTCACCATCATGTCCTAAAGCTGATTAAAAGCTAGTAATGTTTTAACTTGGTATTTTAATAATGAGAACAGTGGCTGAATTTCTCATTTGGAGCTCACTTAGTAAATCATTACAGTCTCTCATAATCAGATAAAATTTTGGTCTGGGTTATGAATCAAGTAATGTTTTTTGAAGGTCAATATTTCCACTTTAGATTGCCATCTTTATTTAAAAAGCAGCAATAATGTTTATATATGGTATCCACACACATAGCAGGTTCTTTGCCTCTCCATTTTCTGTGATTCATTGCTTCCTTCTTAAGGGGGCTGTATGATGTACCATCCATCACGTCATCCAGTATCTGAAATGCCTCCGGATACTGATTTAACATGAGAGGAAGCCATTTTTGTGCATGAAATGGAGACTGCATTATGCAGGGAAGATAATCTGTCAGGGTATTCTGTTGCCTTCAACATGCGATACAGATACCTTTCACAGCCGTCCGCTCCAGGTCAGAAGCTGCATGAGAAGAACAGATTGGAAAATGAAAGACCCCCTAGCCCTCAAAACCTAATAGCATCAGGGTCGGAAAAGAACAAGAGTTGGCGGAGGCTGGCCAGATAGGAAAGATAAAAGTGAGGAGCCTGGCATAAATAAGTGGAAGCAATGCCAGGACTCAGCTCGGGTTCCCGAGGTGTGAGTCCCTGTGTGCACCCATACATGTTTGAGAACTTTTACTGCAAACCTGTTCTAATACAACAAGGTTTGTAAGATGACAGAATTTAGTGCTATTTCTTCCTGTGCTTCAAAAAATTGTCAAATTTTAGGCAGAGCAATAGACAGTTGTGGTGGTTAGTTCATAGTTTCTCACATATCCCTTGCACTTGCACCAAGCGAGTCAAATGCCACATGATTGTTCAAACAAGCGCTTCAGTGCATTGGGAAATCTTGAGACCGTTCAAACAACAGTATTATTTGACCATCTCTGCCCTTCCGAATTCTTCAAAATCTTCATGTGATCTCAATAGTCAAAATTGATCTGTAAATATAAGACAACCTCAATATACATTCAGCAGCAATAGTTTAATATGCAAATATAAGATGGTCTTTTATTTTACGAATGACAAATTTGGGAAAAAAATCTCACCTTACAATTGGATAACTATTGTAAGTTTCTATGTAGCTGTGTTTGTATGTATTTCCATTTCTAATATTATTCTATGTATGTATGTATGTATGTGTGTATGTAGTTTTTTAGCTATGTTTGTATTATGTGTTACCTCAGTCATCACTGTTGTCATTTAGTGCTGTGTATCTATATGGCCTCCCTCTTGTGTATTTTTCTTATAATACTCTTGAAACAGTATCTGCACTTCTGTTTAGGTCTGCAGATTGGTCTGGGTTCTTGAGGGAGTTGGGTATGTTGTCATATATCATCACTTTTTGTTTGGCCTACGTATGCACGAGGCAGTGCAGTATTACATTTTTAGGGGAAGCAGTTTCCCTACATGTGCATTCTTCGTTTGCATGGGTGTTCATCCAACATAAGCATGTTAGATATGGATTATATCTGGTTATGGAATTTATCATTCCATGCTCCAGCCCCTTTTGCATGTGCCCTTTGCCATGTATTCACCTGTAATCTTTTAATGTGGTAAATATCAGTGATATCTTCTTCTGTGATTGCTCTTATTCTGAGCCTTAAGCCCATCTTCATCCAATACATTGCAGTATAGTACCTATAAAGATGCACAAGACTACACAAAGGGCTTCCAGAGATGTAATTCTAAAGGTATCTGATAGCCACAGGAGAATAACCAAACGCCTGCACCTCGCAGATGGAGTTTGTGTGTCCATGTGCTTAGCATAAACACATAACGGATTCAAATATTGCACAGTGCTACATTCCCACACATGTCAGTGGAAGTCTGCAATGTTTATTTTTTGGCAGATTTTGAAGCAGTTTTGCAGCTTTGCCTGCTATGCTTTGTATGTGGCAGTTCAGGAGAATCCTTCATCAACTGAAATTCCCACATATCCTGTTGTCAGTTTTCAAGTTTTACCAGTGGGTTTCCCTTTAAGTAAATAGAATGTGAAGAATATTGTTCATGGCTATCATCGGTTTACTATATGCACACCAGTTGTGCATGTGTTGTAGTATATCAACAGCTTGATCCTCCATTTGTGCTTGGAAGTTTGCTGACACTACCACCAGCAAGTTGTTGGCAGCATACACTGCAATTCTGTTACCACAGTCAAGGCTCTCCACAAGAAGGAATGGAGGTTCTACTGCTAGATACCAGAAGATTGCCCCACAGATCGATCCTTGTGGGCATCTCTTACTGAGTTTTTCGATCGCTTTCCGGTTCCCTGCTCAACACTCAGCAACCCTGTTCCTATAGTATTCCCACAGGCTGTGCAGCTTGCTAAGATGTACAAACATTGCAGGTCACCAGAGCGTGTCATATGCACCTGTGATATCTATCATTATCACTATTACGATCTGTGTTTTCTACAATGTGGAGGGCTTGGTTTATTGTGTCATCAACTGATTTGTTTTTCCAAAATCTATACTGATACGGGCTAAATCTCTCTGCATGACTGTAGTCTGTCATACAGTATGCGTTTGTGGACCTTAGCAAGCATGTTCAGCACACAAATTGACCAGTACAATTTTTGATTATTTGTGGTCTTTGTCCGTGGCTTTCTTGGGAATTACAGTTTTTGCTATTTTCCATGCTATGGGTATTCTTCCCAGCCATAGGACCTCATTTAGGGTCATGGTTAGAAAGGAGATAATGAGTGGTGCAATGTGTTGTAGAACTTCCTCTTTTATGCCACTGGATCCAGGAGCTATTCTTCTTTTTAGTCCTGTTATTGTTCAGGCAACATCCTCTCATGTAAAAAGTCAAGTGATAGATTCAGTTCTGCAGGCAAGTTGTAGTTTCTGTTTGTAGGGTGTTGTGTATCGGTGCATCTGTGTTATCATCATCATCATCATCATCATCATCATGTAGGAGTTTTTGCAGGAAGTATTTTGCAGTGCCTCTCCACTTGGACGTTCACAAGCCACCATCTTGGTGCAGCGTTGACAACATCATTGAGGTTTCTATTTTTTCCATTAAAATTTTGTAAGGTAATCCCCATTAGTTTCCAGACTGAGATTTTTCACTCTGCAGTGGAATGTGCACCCATATGAAACTTCCTGGCAGATTAAAACTGTGTGCCGCACCGTGACTCGAACTTGGGACCTTTGCCTTTCGCAGGCAAGTGCTCTACCATCTGAACTACCCAAGCACGACTCACGCCCCGTCCTCACAGCTTTACTTCCGCCAATACCTTGTCTTCTACTTTCCAAACTTCACAGAAGCTCTCCTGCAAACCTTGCTGAACTAGTACTCCTGTAAGAAAGGATATTGCGGAGACATGGCTTAGCCACAGCCTGGGGGATGTTTCCTGAATGAGATTTTCACTCCTCAGTGGAGTGTGCACTGATATGAAACTTCCTGGCAGATTAAAACAGTTTTAATCTGCCAGGAAGTTTCAGTTCCCATTAGTAATACAAAAGGTGTTTAAAAAGTGTCCTATTCCTACAAGAGGTATATAATATTGGTCAAAACAAGCACAAAAGTTCTTACAATGATATGTTTGGAAACAAATACCTGTTGAGATATGGGCCAGTCTGACATCTCATCACCATCTGTCTGTTGCATACAATTGCGCATTATAGGCAGCGCTGCACGTGGTTCAGCCCTTCTTCACAGTGAGTCACACACACAGGAGTGATTCAGTATCCATGGGCATGAATTGTTAGTGACAGACTCATAGCACCATGTATGGATGATGGCCTGGTTGAGGTGTGGTAGCATACAAACATCGTGTTCATCCGAATCCATTGAATTTGGGAAAATTTAAAGGCATTGGCGTATACCTGTGACAATGTGCAGACATTACAGGTGCGTGTGACATGCAACCAAAATGGAGCCAAGTGTATCTGAAGGAGTGCGTGATTCACGGCGAAGAAGGGCTGAAGAATATGTGAGGATGTGTGATAACTACATGCAGCTCTGTTTATAGCGTCTTCTTCTACATAATGAACAGATGGGAATCACACGACAGATCAGCCCATATCTCAACAGGTATTGGTTTCTGGAAATATCATTATAGAAATATTTCTTCTAGTTTTGGTGAATACTACATTCAGTAGGAACAAGAGACTTCCCTTGAATATGTAGTTTGCTAAAAACATATCCACACAGACTGCTTTTCAGCTTCAGGATTCTAATATTAATATGAAATGCAGCTCTCGGAATTTTCACTGATTCACATTGCAAGATACAAGAGGTGAAATATATTCCGTTTTCTGCTCTTTTTGTCTTTCTTCTCTCTAGCCACAGTGGCTATCCCTGACAAACTGAGGAGGGAATGGAAAGCTTAATAAAAGATTTTGAAATTAATTTGGTGACTGTCAATTCCTTAACATCAGCTGTATTAGGTATAGGTCTACTACCCAACAGAATGTCAAATCAAACACCCTTCAGCCATCTAATTTCCAAACTGTTATTTTATTTGGCTACCAGTTTCGACGATGTACTGCACCATCTCCAGGCCCCCTGACCAATATGTAGGAAGATTCCAACCTTGGTTCCCGTCTAAATAGATTTCTTCTTGATACAGCAGTCACTTCAACCATCATCTGCGACAAAATAACAGTTTGGAAATTAGATGGCTCAAGGGTGTTTGATTTGAAATTCCCTACTAAACAGCCGAGACCTGCAACATTCTCAGAAAAGATGGACATATAGAGGCTACAACCCAATAGTGACATATGAGAATTTGTGCTGGCCTGTGACATATAGTGGACGACAATTATATAAGGATGTAGAAAGTGTGACTCGCAGAAGTTTGGTTCAGTGGTCCATGGTACACGCACAGATAGGTGAAGCGGTTAAGGCAACCACTCGCAGTAAGTGGGAAATCCAGGCTCGAGTCCCAGTCCAGTGCAGATTTCCAAATGTCATTCTTGGGTAGTAGATGTATACCAAATACAGCTGATTGCACAGAATTAGAAGTCAGCAAATTACTTTCAAAGTATTTTGCACAGCTGTGGATCGTCAACAATGTCTGTTCCTTCAAACACGGTTCTACGTAATAAAAGATTACATCTACTGGCATTTCATATAGTGGTTTTACTATGCCAGTGCACATTTTAAGACCACAGTAACATCAGAAATTCAGTTATTATGTATGGACCATAACTGAGGTGACAACATGCTAGAAATTATTTATTCTTTTACATATGATGCCACAATGAAGTAGCTGTCATACACTCAACATATACAGTTTTGAAAGAGCTTTGAAAAGTTTGTACGATGAACACAAGAGAGTTACTTCATATTACACAAAAGAAAGAAATTCACAGACACACGTTTCTAGCACATTGACATTGCAACATGGGTCCTTATTACTCAGCATGGTAAACTGGTAATCCTGCTGTAATGGGAACTAAGTTGGTGGCAAGAATAGGTACAGTACGTTTTGATTCAAAGTAACACGTGTTGTTACCTCGCAGTGCACACATTGATAGTGACCATGAGGTGATTGTATAAAATACCTTCATGAGAAGCTGTGATAACTTGCTGTTAATGTCATTATTTTTATTGACCATGTCATCCTGTTTTATAGATGATCATTTCAGGCACTGCTGACAACTGGCTTTCAACAGAATACAGGAAGCACCCTGATGACATTATTTAACAGTGGCCAAAACACTCATCTATAAAACAACATGAAAACAAAGTCACATACCCAAAAACATTTTATTGAAAACATAATGTAGTTATCCTTTTATCTCAATTGCCAAGTCACTCAGTGCCCAAAGTGGCCAGTACAATAAAGCAGTGTCACTACTTCTGAGCAATCCACGACTGCCAATTTGTCCAGTGTGATGGCTTACCTGATGTTTTAAAGATAGAATTGCAGGCCAGTGCTCCCTTTCAAAAAGAAGAAGAAGAAGAAGAAGAAGAAGAAGATGATGATGATGATGATGATGATTGGAGCTTATGGGCACTCAATGGGGAGGTTTCCAGTGTCATTACACTTATTAAAACAAATGAATGTGGCTAACACACTGAAAATTGCTCCATACTCATGTACTCAAAAATAAGCATACTATCATTCCATCTTACAAGCCCTAAACCAATGGAGAAGAGTAGCTATACATAAGATTAAAATAAAAGTAAAATGACAAATGAGCAAAACAAAGGGCACAGGCAAATGTGATTGACAAATCAATTACAAATATATGAATGAGCCAGTCACCCTGTTAACAAATTAAAATCATCACCCTAAAATCTTGGGGAAAATGTTGGACAATTCACAAAACCTTAAAACTTGAACTGCATGCGTTTGAACATTACTTAAAAGAGAGGGCACATCCATTGGCAAATCTACTGTGGGTCACTGGACAGAAAATAAAATGCAGTCCAATAAAATGTACTGCAGTTATCTGTATGCCCCAAGCACCACAAATTTGAGGGTCTTCTTGCGGGAGCAAGAAGCCATGCATCACAGCGCTGTGGCCTATGTGAAGATGGGAAAGGATGACTTCGTCCCATCGACGAGGCTGGCAGGAGGTATATCACAGCCGCATTGTGGGCTTTACTAGACAGAGCTTATTGTCCGTCACTTCCAGCCACTCATCCTCCCACCGACACAAGACTCTGGATCTCAACGGCAAGGTTATGGCATGCAGGGGGATGGCACATTGAAATACATGAGGATCACAACACCCTCCTTAGCTGCTAGATCCATCCCTTCATTCCCCACAAGTCACATGTACCCTGGTACCCGGCAAAAAAAACACCTCCTTCCCCACAGTTGTAATAGCTGGAGGAGGGCATCCTGGATATTCTGTACTATTTTATCTGCTGGGTACAAATGTTTCAGAGAGTGAAGGGCAGTCAGAGAATCAGAACGGACAAGAAATTTAGCACTGGAAGAACGTCTCATCTGCCCTATGGCCCACAATATCCCATATAATTCTACATTGGAGACAGTAAATTCTTGAGGCAGTTGGACCCTGAGGACACAATCCGGCAGAGTAACCAACTGAGGCCCCCTGTTTAGACCCATCTACATAGTTGTTGTGCTCATATAAAATGTCATTAACAACTGAAGCAGGGGTGCAATCTCTCCTGTATTGCACCAATTCTAAAATTATCATGAGTCAAAGCACTAACCAGGAATGCTGACAATTAAAAGCCTGGCGTTGCAGTCGTACATACTCCAAACCAAGTGACTCCAGCACACATCGCACACAGATCCCAAATGGCATTGTGGATTGTGGATGGGTGGAGAAAAGGCATTTCAGAGGTGGACAAGCAACAGTAGTGTATGTGGATGAAGTGGATGAAGACAAGCTGCAAGAAACTTACATGCCTAACATACCATGAGGAGCTGCCACTGAATGGTGAGTGGCAGTTCACCATTCTCAGCACACAGACTGGATATGGGATTGGTCTGTAGATGTGATACTGTTTGTGGATGTGGCAAAAAGAGGAACACTTAAAATACCGCCCTGAGGGACACTGTTCTGCTCAAAACAATCTAACAGCATGTCTTCAACACATGTCCTAAAAGACCACTGAGACGGGAAGACCATATGAAGAATGGGAGGTGGCCATGAAAGCCCCACTGATGCAGTTGTGTGAGAATACTGTGTCTCCAAGTAATATCTTACGCCTTACTGATATTGAAGAATATGCTGACACAGTGATATTTACGTAGGAAAGCCTGCTGAATAGCAGGGTCAGGTTGTCAACAGTGGACCAAAGTTCCCGGAATCCACCTTGATAGTGGCTAAGGAGTTGCCTGGTCTCTAGCAACCAGACCAGATGACTGTTAACCATTTGCTACAGGGTCTTTCCAAAACGCTCGTTAAGGCGATACTCCGATAACTGCTGGGAGATGTGCCGTCCTTTCCTGGTTTGAGGAGAGGTACCAAAAGTGCCTCTATCCACGAGTTGAGAAATTGACTGCCATATAAGATTAGAACATTTGAGGAGTATTTCCTTTGACACAGGTGGCAAATGTGGAAGCACGCAGTACCGGATTTGATCATGACCAGGTTCAGTATAACAAGTCTCAGAGTGCCGATTCCAGCTCCCACATGGAGAAAGGGCAATTGTAAGACTCAGAATCATGGTACCTTAAGTCCTCTTGCCCCTATCTACAGTCGCACAGTAATGGTGAAATGGTGGATCTTGGCTGGCACTGGCTGTAGTTTTCGCAAAATGCTCTGCCGGAATCTGAATGACATGTACAGATGTTGCTTGTAGACACCCCTATTTCAGCACTGCTGCTATTGCTAAATGACTGTGTTTACCGGAAATCCTCTGGATCACTTCCCATACGTTCATAGAACAAGTGGAATGACTGATAGAGTCCCGGAGCACTTGCCATGATCTTTTCTTGCTCTCCTTAATTAAGTGTCAAGCCTTTGCTCTTGTGACTCTGAAGGCTATGAAGTTGTCTGCTGTCATGTGGCATTTAAACTATCTAAGAGCTGCACATCTGTCCCGGATTGCTGAACGGCACTCATCTGACCACCAAGGTGCAGATCGCTCCATCCAGAACATGAATGTGGAGTGGGAAATGGTCGTAGAATGAAGGTTGCCAGTGACCTCCCATTGAACAGAGTCTGCGAGGGCTGGAGAGCAGAAAGAAAGGTCGATGGCTGTGAATGACCTACTAGCAGTACAGAAATGAGTGTGAACACCCACATTGGGGATGCACAGCTTATGAGACATCATGAGGCTCTCCAAAACCCGACCCCATGGGCAAGTAGAGGTCACGTCCCACAAGACACAGTGGGTATTGTAGTCTCCCAGTAGGAAAAATGATCATGGGAGTTGCTACACAAGATCCTCCGACAGACATGATCTACAACAGCTACTGGTTGCAGGTACGTAGCCAGGGGAAGAGATGAGGAGTAACAGTGGCAGTGGCAGCACTGGGTGGAGGGCAAGACTTGACCTTGAGAGGGCACGAAGTTCTACGATGTAAGCAACTACAGCCTTTTCTGAAGTTCTAGGGAGAGGGAAAGCTCCAAAGGAACTGCAGCAGCAAAGGTGCACTGATAAATACAAGAGCTAGTGCTGTCCTAGCAACCTCTGTTCGTGTGGTGGCATCGGTTTTCTGGACTGGCTGTTTGAAAATGGAAGAAAAGGAGGCAGTGAATGTGGGCAGCTGTACGGACACTGGTATAAGCATGTATATTCAAATGTAAACAGGCAAAATACAGTGCTGCAATCGGCAACGCCTATATAGGACAATGTGTGTCTGGTGCAGTTGTTAGATTGGTTACTGGTGCTACAATGGCAGGTTATCAAGATTTAAGTGAGTTTGAACGTGGTGTTCTAGTCGGCACACGAGTGATGGGACACAGCATCTCCGAGGTAGCGATGAAGTGGGGATTTTCCCAAATGACCACTTAACGAGTGTACCGCGAATATCAGGAATCCGGTAAAACATCAAATCTCCGACATCACTGCGGCAGGAAAAATATCCTGCAGATCAAAGTAATTTATTCCTGTCCTTGTAGCCAACTACTGAATATGAAAACCTGGACAGCAATGTTTAATGAAAAACTGAGACAAAAGTATGCATTACATACTTTATGACCAGTATCAATGTTTTCATAAGTGACAGCTCCAACACTGCTTCTAATTAGTAACTATCAGCTCTTTGTGGTCTTGTGTTTTTGTTATTTATACTGGAAACACAAGACAAGTAGTGTGTACGTAGTTCAATAAAATCCAGATATATATGAAACATTTCAAAACTCTTCAAAAGAAACCAGTTATGGAGAAAAAACTGATGAACAATTATGGTAAGTTTTAAATGGTCTATGAAAAAGTGTTTGGTCTAAAATAACAACCCAATCAATTTAATGTCCTTCAGAAGGAAAAAGTGACAAAATACTTTCCATCCTTGTAGGATTTTCTGACAGGTTCAATCGCCAGTTCTTTGTGAATTTTAGGCAATTAGACTTATCACCATGTTCAGATGCCTGCTGATTAAGTACGAGATTGTCGAGCAGGGTGACTTTCCTTATTATTATTGGTACCCAAAACTACATGTGGCAGGCACCAAAATTGTGATGTGGTGAGGGAGGGTAGAGAAGCACATTCACTGGTAATCTGACAGCTGCCTCACTGTCGTCATGTTCACACAACGCATCCCTGAGTATGACGAGTGCAATGTCCCCCATCTTGTCAGAACAGTGTGCACTATATCTGCCATGGTCCAATCAACTAACATTTTCATAGTTAAGTATACAGTTGAAGGAATAACAAGAGTGCTTGAGTACTTTCTGTTTTTCGTAGCCTGTGGCATGAGTTCAACCAGTACTCTGGCCACACCATTGTATCCAAAAACACAATGATCCTATGACAGTTTTCTTCCTTCTGTAACTGTGCACAGTGTATGAAGAAGTGACAAGAATGACATTAGCATAACCTTGTAAAGCAAACATATGGGTCTTGCCTCAATGGAAACCATTTGTTCTCCACAAAACTAGTTTAGTTTATTACTTGCCATCATTGGTGGGTTTTCTTTTATTCTATAATGTGTGAAATATGGAATTGTTACATAGTGGGACATGTTAAATTTTAAATGATGTTTTGATCTAGTTTTCTTGTTAACATTACATACAATAACTTCCACTTTTTATCTTTCCTACATTGTCTTTTTTGTGCATTTCTCCTACAGCATGGTATCTGCAGCATGAGTGCCTGTCGTTAATAATAATTGTGACTTTAAATTCCAATACTGAAAATAAGACTGTAATGGAAAAATTTGTTTAATCAACAAATCTCCATATTGCAGCCTTATTTTCACAGTTTGGGAATGTAAACATTATGTCATCATCATTATCATCACTAACAGTTTCCAGCCCCAGACTGGGTCTGTTTGGAACATTAGCCTTGCCATCTAGTCCTGCTCCCCCATCATCTTACCGAGTTCATTCTGGTCCAGTCCTCATGTCGTTTTTTCAACATACTCATCCACACCTTTCAGCCATCCATCCCTAAACATTAAGTCAAGTCAAATTAAATTTCATTCATAATAAGCACTCACACTGCAGATGGCATGCTGTAGGAGAAATGTATAACAAACTACTCAAGCAGTAGTGCGTAGGGCAGATAAAACTAGGAAGTATTTTATTTAATAAAAATTAACTCGAAAGGACATTTAGAAAATTAACTTGTTTCACCATATAAAAATGCTGTAATTCACAAGTTGAAGAATATTTTTTTTTAATTAAAAAACTACATTGGTAATGATTAGCCTTCACAGAAACTAGTTTAGGGAGAATGAAAGAAAAAAAGTATTTGCATCAAGGAAGGCCCACAAAACCTCTACTGTTTTTCTTCAGAGACAGACAGACAGACAGAGAAAACAATCAGAAGAAGAAGTAAGTGTGTAAAGATGGAATACAGAAAAAATAGAGTGGATTCTGTTCACATAAGCATTCACTTAATTCCCATTGATCCCACCAGGAAGAGCCTTCAGGGATGTGGAATGAGTCAAAGTATGTGAAAGACACAGAAGTCACAAACTTAAACTGTATACTGTATTAACAGCTGATTACCACTGCGCTGCTTAATACCATTCATGCTTATTACAGCTAAATTTTATCAAGTCAAGAAAGAAAGGTGCTTCCTCCTCCGTTTTATTATATAGCTGCTGTTTATCTGCTATCAGTAATTAGATTACAATAGTACTTTTCAAATGAAATATTTTATTGTATTTGTAAATACTGAGTTCTGTTTACAGTTCATTACAATGTGTCAGGCAGGTTTATAACAAACACTGCTACTTGCCATGTAATTATAGGAACCTTTCAATTCCTGATCATAGATATTCACATAATTTGTAAACAGAGTGGGTGATGAGGTGTATAATTTTAATTTTCTTTTGATTTGGTAGGGATTTCCAACTTCTTGCTTTATGAAGCAAGAAATAGGACCCAGTGGTTGGCACAGTGAAGATACAGCATGAAGTGGCATATGAATCCAGTGGTAGTACAGCATCAACTGAGTTATCAGAGAAGGATCCCATCACCCTTGCATACGACTACCAATGAGGACATAAACAGATGCTTTGGTCAGTTTATCATTTAGCTACTGAAGATGCCAAAAATTCTTTCAGATCCATTAGCACAAACTGAGTATGCAACTAAAGATGATTAAATTACCAATTTCTTAGAAATTCTTGGACTGCAAGTGACAATATATTCCACTAAATTGAACAATTGGTACAATACAGCTCTCCATTACTCCTCACCTGCCTCCAGAAGAAGCCGGGATTACCTAAAATCATTCATGCCCCTGAAATTGTGTTATTTGGGATTAACTGTTGAAAATATACCTTGTTTATTTCTCCGCAGGTAATACAACTAAAATTGTTGAAAGATATTTCCACTGCAAGACTCTCTCCTTAAGTTTTCTAATTATTGTTGATAGAAAAACAGTAACTGAGAAAGGAAACAAATTCAAAATGTCACAGACAAAAATGAAACTGTATGAAAGAGAAAAAATTGTGTGGCAGCACGACAGAAAACAACACAAAAGAGTTTGCACTGTTGTGCTACCACAAATTTAGACAGATACTGAGAAGAAGAGAGTTTAAAAGACAATGAGAAGGATGCATCATGCTTATTGACAATAATTATTCCCATTCACCATCTGTGATGGTTCAAGGAAAAGGGGCAATGACGGTGGTACACCACAGGTACCCTCATCCACACAACGTAAGAGGGCTTGCAGAGTATAGATGTAGCTACACAAAGTTCCTTCAAAAGGAAGAATGAAGTGGGAGAAAAAGAAACAAAGAAGTTGGCTAAACAGCAACATCCACTGAGAATGTTATTGACAATTGCTCACCTGCAATGAATACATGCCAAGAAGCCTTACAACAGGGGCTCTCATATCACTGCTGAACTGCCTTCCTTCCTTCCCCTGTATGAACGTTGCCATCACATTGATCACCCCACCCAGCAGCTGAGGGATTTGTATATTCAGCACAGCCACAACCAGAGCACTCTGCAAGAAGAAAGAACCAATTAAGTAGTGCATTCATGCGTCACTCGTAAAAGCAGGCACAGATTATTACAAAAACATAAAACCGCAATTATGATATTGGAAAGTTCTGGATGAAAGATGAGCATTGGAGCAAAGACAGCCACTCACTGTATAGTTGAGACGTTGAGCAGAAGACAGACACAATAACAAGATTAACCTCATGCCTATGTTTCAGACAACATACTTTGTTTTAAAAGACAATGCACCATTTATGTACTTTAGAGAAACTTGTATAATGGATGGAAGGGGGTCACGAATCCAAAGTGTATGGATTGTGAAGCAGTAGCAGCAGGCACCACTGAACTTGTGCTCTGTAGCATGCTCTGCAATTGGATGGCCCACTCTGCTCTTGTCCATGATTTGACAATGGCCAATCTTTACGGTGACCAGTTGGTTGGTAGTTATGTCCACAAAAAAGGCTGTGCAGAAGAGGCAGACAGTATACGACAGCTTCTTCCGCAAGTAGCCCTTTCTATGATGTGTTTGGATATGCTGGGGAGGGGACTGCAACAGGATGTGCTGCGTGGGTGCACAGGACAAGTGTTGCATCCGGATCTTTCACAGAGATATGACCGTTACAGTAAGGGATTGGGAGGTAGACATGGCATAAGGATGGACCAGGATATTGTTTTCACCAAATAGAAGGCAGTTTTGGGAGCAATAGGAAGGAGCTTTGTCATTTCAGACCACAAAGAAAGGCAGTCCGACCTGTGGCAGATAATGTGCTTACGCTGTTCCACTCCAGAGTTCAGTAGGTAATGAAGGTGAGGTGCTTGTTTGCTGCTGGTTTGTGTGGGTGGTTGGAGTGTTAGGAGCACGTATGGATATGCTACAGGAGAACTACCTGTTGACTAGATTCAAGGGGGTGCTGTCAGTCTGTGAAGGCATTAATAAGACCTTAAAGATATTGGGAAGACTATTGTTCATCACTTCAGATGGACCATTCCACTCAATGTCTCAACTATACAGTGAGTGTTTACCATTAAATTTCATGTTCTTTATATAAAATAATTTTTGGAATGTTTAGTTTCTGTGTGTTCCTGTCCTCTTGACATATACGTTGCCCAGCTTACAAGCAAAGAATAAACTAGATTAAAAGAGTTTACTGCACTAGATGCCATGAATAGGAAGGAACAAAATCAGTTGTCGGAGAATGGCAAATAACACACATTAGATCAATAAAAACAATAGTGAACTGAAAATGAACCTAGCTTGAAGATCATTTAAGTATAAACAGAGAGTGTGTGCACATAAGAAACAAATAGAAACTATTAAAAACTTTTTTACCAGAAATGAAATTTTTGAAAGCAGGGGGTGTGATCATGTTTTGGAACAACGTGCACATGGAAATTTTTTAAAAGCTACACAGTTCAAAGCTCACTAACAAAAATAAATACTAAAACAAGATTTGAGAGAAGTTAACTGCATAAGAATGGAAAGACTGGCATAAATTGAACTTGGGGAAGATCAGTTCAAGTTCTGGACAAATGTAGGAATATCCAAGGAATTACTGAACCTACAATTTACTGTATCTGGGTCAATAGACAAAAGAAAAGCAAACCTACATTTACTGCATTTGCAGGCTTAAAGAAAGCTTTTAACTATGTTGACCAGAATATGCTCCATGAAATTCTAAAGGTAGTAGCAATGAGAGACGGGGAATGAGAGGTCATCTACAACTTGTATAAAAAGTAGGCTGCAATTTTAAGAGTCAAGGGCAGAAGCAAAGGTTGTAGCACATTGCTGTTGCAGTCTTCAGTCCAAAGACTGGTTTCGTAGAGCTCTCCATGCTACACTATGCTGTGCAAGTCTCTTCATCTCCAAATAACTAATGCAACCAACATCCTTCTAAATCTCATAGTCTCCCTCTACAACTTTTAGCCCCCATATTTCCCTCCAATGTTATTTGGTGATCTCTTGATGTCTCAGAATGTGTCCCATCAAGCGATCTCTTTCAGTCAGGTTGTGCCACATATTTCTTTTCTCTCCAGGCCTATTCAGTGTCTCCTCATTAGTTATGTGATCTATCATCTAATCTTCAGCTTTCTTCTGAAGATTCCATTTCAAAAGCTTCTATTCTCTTCTTGTCTAAACTGTTTGTCATCCATGTTTCACTTTCCTACACGGCTAAACTCCACACAAATACTTTCAGAAGAGACTTCCTAACAACTAAATCTATATTCGATGTTAACAAATTTCTCTTCTTCATGAACGTTTTTCTCGCCACTACTAGTCTATATTTTATATCCTCTCTACTTCAGCCATCTTCCAATATTTTGCTGTCCAAATAACAAAACTCATATTCTTAATTCCCTTAGCATCTACATCTACATACATACTCCACAACCCACCATACGGTGCATGGCAGAGGGTACCCTATACCACAACTACTCATTTCCTTTCCTGTTCCATTAGCAGATAGAGCATGGGAATAACGACTGTCTATATGCCTCCATAAGAGCCCCAATTTCTCGTATCTTATCTTTGTGGTCCATACACAAAATGAATGTTGGTGGCAGTAGGAGTGTTCTGCAGTCAGCTACAAATTCCAGTTCTCTAAACTTTCTCAGCAGCATTCTTCAAAATAAATCCCTCCGGGCATTCCCACCTGAGCTTCCACTTCATATTGTTATGCCCAGATATTTAAATGGTGTGACTGGGTTAAACAGGGCACAACTAATGCTGTATCTGAACATTAAGCATTTGCTTTTCCTACGCATCTGCATTAATTTACATTTTTCCACATTAAGAGCCAGATACCATTCACAACACCAATTAAAACTTTTGTCTATGTCATCTTGTATCAACCTACAATCACTTATCCTCAACACCTTCCTGTACAGTACATTATCATCAATGAATAACTGCAGATTGCTGCCCACACTGTCACCTGATTAATTTGACTACATTCCATTGTCCTTGTTTTGCTTTTGTTGATGTCCATCTTATACCCTTCTTTCAAGATACTGTACATTCCATTCGGCTGTTCTTCCAAGGCCTTTGCTATCTCTGACTGAATTAAAATGTCACTGGCAGACCTCAATTTTTTTTACTTCTCCCTGGACTTTTAATTCCTACACCAAATTTTTCTTTGATTCCTTTAATGCTTGCTCAATGTAGAGACTGAATAACACTGGGGACATGTTTCAACTCTGTCTCACTTCCTTCTCAACCGCTGCCTCCCTTTCATGCTCATCGACTCTTACACCTGCTGTCTGGTTTCTATGCAAGTTGTAAATAGCCTTTCGCTACCTGCATTTTACCCCTGCTACCTTCAGAATTTCAAAGTGAGTATTCCACTCAACTTTGTCAAAATCGTTCTCTAAGTCTACAAATGCTATAAAATGATGGTTTGCCTTTCCTTAACCTATTTTCTAAGAGAAGTCATAGGGACAATATTGCCTTGTGTGTTCCTACATTTCTCTGGAATCCAAAGTGATCTTCCCCCCGATCGGCTTCTACCAGTTTTTCCATTCTTCTGTAAAGAATTTGTATTAGTATTTTGCAACCATTACTTATGAAACTGATGGTTTAGTAATTGTTTGCACCTATCAGCAACTGCTTTCTTTGGAATTGGTATTATTACATCAGTCTTGAAGTCCGAGGGTGTTTCACCAGCCTTGTACATCTTGCTCAACAGATGAAAGAGTTTTGTCATGGCTGGCTCTCCCAAGGTTGTAGCTTATCACCCATGTTTTCCAATCTTCACATTGAGCAGACAATAAAGGAAACCAAGGTGAAATAGGATTACAGTTCAGGGAGAATAAATAAAAACTTGAGGTGTTTGATAACTGATAACTTTCTAATTCTCTCTCTCTCTCTCTCTCTCTCTCTCTCTCTCTCTCTCTCTCTCTCTCTCGTGCACGCACGCAAATGCACACACGCACACGCCCAGGCACATGCCCACGCACACACAAAATATAAAAAAATGTAACAAAGCTAGCAACTCTCCTACAAAAGAACAAAACAGGTACTGACAATATGGTAAATCCTAGCTCTCATATGAGCTTAGCAGAGTCCCATACATGAGAAAGGGCTGTGTTGAGACAGAGTTAGCTATATGTTCCACAAATCATTTGAATGATTCTTTTGTCAGAATGATTTGTAATGCATCAGTTTACACGTATACATGATTAAGTTTATTAATATTAACACTTTTTTTTAAGTTCTTCTTATGCCACTACACTTAAAAACTCATCCCATCCCCCCTCCCCAAAACAGGCTACCAACTTTTAAACAAAGTTTGTCCATGTACAAGGAGCTTCCAGGAGAACTGATTTTAGATTATATTTGCTGCCTTGCTTTGCTACCTATCAGACATTTTATGGTATTGGGCAAACGATCAAAAATTTTGTTGCTGCATACTAAACTCCCTTCTGAGCTATTGGCAGCTTTGATAATTGATGATAAACGTGATTTTTTCCTCTAATGTTGTAGATATGGGTATCACTATTTTTCTCAAATTGTGATGGATTATTTCATTTGGGCAAGATGGTCTTCATTTCAGAGTATAATAGAAGGTAGTAAAAGCCCTGGTAGATGATATGATAATGCTGTGGCAGTCCAGCATACAGTAGGTAATGAAGGGGAGGGTGCTCATTTGTTGCTGGTTGGTGGGTGTGGTTGGAGAATAAGAAAACGCATGAGTATATGGTGGAGCAGAACTATTTGTGGATAGGTATTGTGATGGTGCAGTTAAAATGTCCAACTCCTTGAAGTGGTGTCTACATGACAACTGCCAGTGAACAGCACACATCATTCTTACTGCTCACTTTTGTGCAATCAATACTTTCTTGCTAAGTGATAAGTTAGCTCAGAAAATTATTCCATAAAAAGTTACTGAGCGGAAATATGCTAAATATGCCAAAGGTTGATTTGTTTGTTTCCAAGACTAGCAATTATATGAAGACCAAAAGAAGCTGAACTCAATTTAATGATTATAAAGAATCCACCTTGATTGCAAACAGAAATCGGATGTTGACCTAAGTTTCGGCACGGACAACCATGCTTTCTCCGGAACATACTAAAACTAGAAACTGCCTAAAGAGGCATGCTCCAACACTGGGTGTTCTGTATTAATGTTGGACCATGCCTCTTTAGGCAGTTTGTAATTTTAGTGCGTTCTGAAGAAGGTGTGGTTATCCACGCTGAAACCTAGGTCAACATCTGGTTTTTATTTGCAATTGAGGCGGATTCTTTATAATCATTAAATTATTTGCTGATGCGCTGCAACGTTAAATGTTCTGAACTTAATTGTTAGTGAAGCTCAGTAACACGCTTCTTCCAGTTTGGGTTTTCATCAATATGCGCACCTAAAAATTTGGAGCATTCTGCGATATTTAGTCCTGAACCTGTGTTATAGCTTAGAAGATAGGTTGAAGCATGGCAAACCTTTGTTTATAGCATTAGTAAGTTTTTAACTGAACTACACTCTTTGAAATGTTGAATGTAGCGGGGAAAAAAACACAGGGAACATATCTCTGCTTGCAATGTGTACAGAAAACAGACTGCAATCAGAAGAGTCGAAGGTCAAAGAGAGCAGTGGTTGAGAAGACGGTGAGGCAGGGTTGTACCTTGTCCCTCAGTTATGCAGTTTGTACCTTGAGCAAACAATACAGGAAACCAAGGAGAGATTTGTAAGGGAATTAAAGTTCAGGGAGAAAAAAAAGCATTGAGGGTTACTGATGACATTGTAAGTCTTCCAGAGAAAGCAAAGGACTTGGAAGAGCAGTTGAATGGACTGGATAGTGTCTTGAAAAGAGATTATAAGATGGGGGGAAAAAAAAAGGGGGGGGGGTTAATGGAATGTAGTCAAATTAAATCAGGTAACACTGATGGAATTACATTAGGAAATGACACAGAGAGCATTAGACGAGTTTTGCTATTTGGGCAGCATAGTAACTACTGAAGACCAAAGTAGAAAGGATAAAAATGCAAACCGACGATAGCAAGAAAAGCATTTCTGAAAAATGGGAATTTAAACGTCTAATACCTGTTTAAATGTTAGGAAGTCTATTATGAAGGTAAATGTCTGGAGTGTAGCCTTGTACAGAAGTGAAATCTAGGTGATAAAAAGTTCAGACAAGAAGAGAACAGAAGCCTTTCGAATGTGGTGCTACAGAAGAATGCTGCAGATTATATGGGCAGATTGAATAATGGATGAGGTGTTACTGAATCAAACTGGGAAGAAAATAAACTTATGGCAGAATCTGACTAAAAGAAGCAAATGTGACACCAGAAATTTATCCATGGGCTGCAAGACTAATTTTGCCATTTTTCATATAAATGAGTTGGTTAGTTTTGAGGTGTGTCATGCCACAAGAGCTAAATTTTATAGGGCTAAATGAGATGTTTAGCAGATAGGGCTAAATGAGATGTTTAGCAGAATCACAAGGAATTGCTTCTACAAATGCATGAGAATTCTGGAGAGAGAGAGAGAGAGAGAGAGAGAGAGAGAGAGAGAGAGAGAGAGAGAGAGAGAACTGTATCCCACTTGTTGCAGTGTGAACACCTATGAAAAGAAGGGACTGGTTGACAGGACACACCCAAAGGCAGTGAGGGATAGTCAATATGGCAATATGGTCGGAGGGGAGGAGGAGACTCAGGCAGTAATACAGTAGGTAGATTCAAATGGAAGGTTGCAGTGGTGATTTGGAGATGAAGAGGCTTGCATAGGACGGACTAGAGTGAGGGCTGCATCAAATCAGTCTTTCGACTGGAGGTCACAGCAACAACTTAACCTCTTGAAGATAACCACAATTACGAGACACAATACTTGCTTAAAATATTACATGCACCTCATTACCAATGAATAGAAGCTGCCATCTCTGTGTCAAATTCAATCAAATGAATCTTTCAGGTATTCCACTTCCCAACAGCATGTGTATCTTAATGAGGAACAAGATTTTCCACTTCTATTAACCCGTACCCCTAGTACTCTGCACTGGACTAGAGGAGCACAAAGCCACACATATACATATGCAGCTCTGAGAATACCATAAGACTAAAAATGCTTTACCTTGTAAAGATGACATTCCTCAACCTAACATAACATTTATCTTTGTTGAAAACTATTACCTACAGAAAGTTTGATTAAAGTGTGATGTAACAGAAATTTATGTCTCCTACAGTTTTGTTTGATATGCAGTAGTAATAGTAGTAGGAGTAGTAGTAGTAGTAGTAGTAGTATACATCACATTTTTATTGTGATTAATCAGAAACAAAAGATGTTAAAACTATGTGATTTAGTACAATAAAAATGTGAAATCAAGGTAGAATCCACATAAATAACTCTTAAGATTTGCCAAAAGGTCAAACAACACACTGACAAGTATAATCTAATAAAGTAATTAATTTTGGAGCCAATGCAGTATGCTGAAATTTAGGGAGAAATATCCTGAATGAACCTTTAGGTATGATGAGGAGTTACACACACCGCCACAGCTGCCAAGAGGTACCAAACGTGTGGCCACAGCATCCCCAAGAACTTCTTCCAGTCGAAACTGGGCTCGGGAATTTGGCTGTCTACTCCAACAAGCCTGGTGCCTTCATTGCTAGCTTGACATAGAACTTTCAAATTGCCTGCCCAGTGCCTTATTCCAAGAGCAGTTATAAAACCGAGGCTCAGTTTCAGTGACACTTTAGGGGTTGATTGATGACTAAATGCTTTCTGCTGCATATGCCCTTGCTTCTGTAGTACAGGTTTCTTGAAAAGTGATTTCTGCATCTGAAGACCATATCTAGGAGTGGTGATGTTCCTGAAGCAAAAAAACAGACTTGCAATTACATGCCAGGTAAACACTGCAATATTTCTAAATTGAAACTGGTTTAGAAAACCTAATAATTTTGAGTTACTAGTGCTAGTAACTAAAAATTAGGTGGTTTTATAAACCAGTTCCAATTCATATAATTTAAAACTGTCCTTCCCTTATCAACAATTTATAATAAATATAAGCATGGATTATGTACAGGAATAGTAGCTCAATATATAAAGGAAGTGCCACCAGTAGAAGGAAAAAGGAAACAACAGTCTAATTATATAAAGGTCACTCATAGTGAAGCAGAAGGTGGAAAACAGTAGTTTGTGTTGGTGTGAAAGACAAGCCAATAAACAGATTTAATTACAATTAAATTACACACACACACATATACTATTCCAGCTTTTGGATTTTTTTCCCCTTTTTATTTTTTCTTCAAAGGGTGTAAAGAGGGACAGATTAGGGGAAGGTGCAGGTATCTCTGACCTCAGGATTCAGGATGTTGCAATGACAAGGGGAGAAGAGATAAAGGGAAAGGCATCAGAGAGTAAGACGTCAATTACAGTACACTTGTGAGCACTGTGCCAGCTTCAGTCAACCCTTTTGTGGTACTAAAGTAATACACACAGATCTGAGTTCTGGGACATCTGTCTTCCATATCTGTTTACTGCTACCATGTAGCTAGGTGCTTCTGAAACTTGGAGAAATATACTAAGCACCATGGGAGGGATATATAGAAGGCTGTGAGTGTTTGCTTCACGGAAATCAGATCAAGTCATCATCTTCACCATTCCCAGGAATGTCTGAACTAACTAATAGTGTTTACTTATACATAATAAACACTGTTCTGAAACATCACTACACATCTGTCATTCTGCTGCTTTGTACATAGTCTGTATGTAGTGGGACATACATGCATCAGAAAACTTGGAACAATGTAGAAAATACTGGTTTGAGATATGTCACATCCATCTTCAAATGTTCTGTTGAAAACTCATGTTTTTTACTGTCAGAAGAATAAATGTGTTTTGGTACTAATTTGTTACACTTCTTTCCATATTTGCCATCCTGATACAATCATTCTAAAATTACAACTATAACTCTGAAAATCTTTGGTTCACATGAAAACATGGATCTAGTAAGGTTTGTAGGACATGTGTGTCCCACTTCACTGACTTTCAAGATTGATCACCTTAAATTTTTTTTTATAGTGAAACTGAAACATTTATCAGAAACGAAGACAGTTTATGATCTTTTATTTTTCAAATACATGCAAAACAAATTTTAACCATGAAAGGGTTAAAATAGGAAGAACAACAAATAATGAAATTTTGCATATAAATTACAGTGGGAAGAATGCAGGATTGAATATGCAGGTGATTTGGTACTACACAGAGTCCAAAATCTAGTACACAGAGCTGTCAACTCTGGCAGGAAAAATAGCACTAACCTGGCTAGGCACTGGGTCAAACTAACTTGGGTAGCAGATATGGGGATGTCATTCCAGGGTGCTTAAACTTGATGCCACATTTCATCAAACGGTGGCTGGCGAGTTGTGGCACACGTTTTTGTCAGCGACATGTGATAGATGTTCCAATGGGTGCAAAATCTGGAGAATGTTTTGACCTGTGCAACAGTCTGGCAGCCTCTGTATCTAAGTATGTCAGGACAGAACAGGCAACACATGGCCTCACATTATCTCATTGAAATATAACATCACAGGGACTAAGGCACAGCCTCTGGCCTTAGAAGTCAAACGTAACAACTGCTGTCCAAATTACTGGCTATCCAAACCAGAGGCGGTTGTGTCATGTACCCAATTGGCATCCCATATCATTACACCTGGCGCTCGATATGCGTGATAATGAGGAATGCTATTTGGCAATATTCACTCTCCTTGCATCCTTCTCGTAAGGATATGTCCACTGTGACACAGAACTGGGAATTGACTGATAACACTACTCTGTGCCACTACTTTGTCCTCTGCTGTGACTGGGTGCACCATTCTCAGCACACCCTCTCTGTTTCTATGCCAAGAGAAGTCACAACAATGGTTGCTATGCTGACAGTCTGTAATGATGCAGATGCTACTGTGTGTATACTGTTCTTACTGCAAATGAGAACAACACTCGAGGTACATTATATAGCTGTACACTCCTGCACAATGAATGAATAATGTCTCCTCTCAGCCGCTAGTCACACGAGGCTGCTGAGATCCCACATAGCATTAAATAGCATTAAGTGTGATCCTTCTGACTTCATTCATTCTATTTTCACATGGCAGTCTTATGATCCTAAAAAAAACCCTATGAGCAATACTGCAATAAAATGCTGTCATCATGGGCCACAATCCTGCCACTGTTAAATTCCATCACATACTGGGGGATGTTCCTCTTTACATGAGGCGTAAAATAGACTTCTCATAAAAGACCAACATTCAAATACAATAGCTGACAGAGAAACCAGGTTTGTAAGATTGCTTTAGACAGTGTGACCCAAAAGTTCATTAACATTTGAAAATTAAATAGTTCTCCACGTACATCAATACTCTGCAAATCACCATGAGGTGCATGCACAGGGTGCAACGCATTTTACCAGTTACTGGGGTTTCTTCCCAGTCCATTCACATATGAGAAGAATGATTGACTGACTGCCTCTGTGTGTGCTGTAACTGTTCTAATCTTATCCTCATGATCCCTATGTGAGTGATACGTAGGGGATTATAGTATACTCCTGGAGTAATCACTTAAAGACAGTTCTTGAAACTTTGTTAATAGACTTTCTCGGGATAGTTTACGTCTATCTTCAAGGGTCTCCCAGTTCAGTTCTTCAGTACCTCTGTGATATTCTCCCACAGATTAAACAAACCTGTGACCATTCGTGCTGCCCATCTCTGAATAAGTTCAATATCCTCTGTTAGTCCTGTTTGGAAGGGGTCCCACACACTTGAGCAATATTCTCGGATGGATAGCACAAGTGATTTTTAAGAAATCTCCTTTGTAGACTGATTGCACTTCCCCAGTATTCTACCAATAAACTGGAGGCCACTACCTGCTTTACCAATGAATGAGCCTATGTGATCATTCCATTTCACATCCCTACAGTGTTCCACCCAGGTAGTTGTAGGAGTTGGCCAATTCCAACAGTGATTTACTGATATTATAGTCATATATTACTATTTTTTTCATTTTGTGAGGTGCACAATTTCACGTTTCTGAGCATTTAAAGCAAGCTGCCAATCTTTTCACCACTTTGCAATCTTATCAAGATTGAATATTTATGCATCTTCTTTCAGATAATACTTCATTGTAGATAACTACATTCTGAGGTGGTTGTTAATATCGTCTGAAAGGTCATTAATATACAACATGAACAGCAAGAGTCTCAACAAACTCCCCTGGAGCACACTTGAAAATCAATAAATACTGCATCTACCTGACTGCCGTAAATCCACAGCTTCCAGTATGTCACATGAGCAAAGTGCAAGTTGGGTTTCACATGATCGATGCTTTTGGGATCCATGCTGGTTGGCATTGAAAAGGTCGTTCTGTTCAAGATACCTCACTATGTTTGAGCTCAGAATATGTTCTAAGATTCTACAACCCATCAGTGTCAAGGATATTGGATGGTAGGTTTGTGGATCACTTCTACCACCATCCTTCTAGAGAGGTGTGACATATGCTTTTTTTTCTGGTTTGCAGAATAATGCAAGTGAAAAGGTAAAAATTGACACATATGCTTGAAATGACAAGAGGTTTTACTGAAACCAAATAAGTGCATGAAACAACCAACAAATTGTTGTTCATATAACACAAAAGCAATAATTAGGATAACAATTGATTTGTAGAAAAGACAAGGTAACTTATAACAAATTCTCATTGTGTCAGTCGTCATCTATCAACAATACCTGTAGTCAATGGACAATGTTGAGAGCAGCACCGTACAGTATATCGGCAGGTATGGTGAGAAATTGTCGTCGGATGTAGTCTTTTAGCGTTCCTAATGAGGTCACGCAATTGCCGGAGACTTCCAACTTCAGGTAATGGACACAACCAATAACCACACACATTGAGGTCTGGGGAAGTGTGAGGTCAAGCGTGACGAAAGTGGCGGCTCAGCATGTGATCCCCACCAAACGATGTGCTAAACATTTTATGCACAATTCTCGTGTGGCATCACTGACGTGTTCCTGTCCAGCATCGACTGTTGGCCACTTTTTGCACTCTACTTTGGTTTCAGTAAAACCTCACGTCATTTCAAGCATGTGTGTCAAGTTTTATCTTTTTACCTATATTATTCTGTGAATTAGTGCACTGTCAAATGTTCATTGACTTTTGGCTCACCCTGTATACAAAGTGCAGATGACATTACTGCTACCTACTTTGTACAGGCACACTGGAATGCTAACAACGTCCATATCCAAGCACATAGCACACTTCACGCAAATTTGGCTATTGTCACGTGCCATGTTCAAGGTACTGCAATTTTAATGGCGAGCAGCATAAATATACATTAAGAAGAGACAAATGATAAGTAAAATGATCAAGAACTTGGAGCAAAGCACAAAAGGAGACAGGGAAGTACCAAAACCAGAGAGAGAGAGAGAGAGAGAGAGAGAGAGAGATAAGGAAATAAAAATAAATAGAAGAAAATAGAGTTCAAGTCCATGAGAGTATGAGAGTCGCGGGATGTGAGGATACGTAGAACACGTTATACGGTTATAGTTGGTGGGGACTTCAACCTTCCCTCGATATGTTGGCAAAAATACTTGTTCAAAACCAGTGGTAGGCAGAAAACATCTTCCGAGATTGTCCTAAATGCTTTCTCCGAAAATTATTTCGAGCAGTTAGTCCATGAACCCACGCGAATTGTAAATGGTTGCGAAAACACACGTGACCTCTTAGCCACAAACAATCCAGAGCTGATAGAGAGCATCATGACTGATACAGGGATTAGTGATCACAAGGTCGTTGTAGCTAGGCTCAATACCGTTTCTTCCAAATCCACCAGAAACAAACGCAAAATAATTTTATTTAAAAAAGCGGATAAAGTGTCACTAGAAGCCTTCCTAAGAGACAATCTCCATTCCTTCCGAACTGACTATGCAAATGTAGACGAGATGTGGCTCAAATTCAAAGATATAGTAGCAACAGCAATTGAGAGATTCATACCTCATAAATTGGTAAGAGATGGAACTGATCCCCCGTGGTACACAAAACAGGTCCAAACTCTGTTGCAGAGGCAACGGAAAAAGCATGCGAAGTTCAGAAGAACGCGAAATCCCGAAGATTGGCTAAAATTCACAGACGCGCGAAATTTGGCACGGACTTCAATGCGAGATGCCTTTAATAGGTTCCACAACGAAACATTGTCTCAAAATTTGGTAGAAAATCCAAAGAAATTCTGGTCGTATGTAAAGTACACAATCAGCAAGACGCAGTCAATACCTTCGCTGCGCAGTGCCGATGGTACTGTTACTGAAGACTGTGCCGCTAAAGCAGAGTTATTGAACGCAGTTTTCCGAAATTCCTTCACCAGGGAAGATGAATGGCATATTCCAGAATTTGAAACATGAACAGCTGCTAGCATGAGTTTCTTAGAAGTAGATACCTTAGGGGTTGCGAAGCAACTCAAATCGCTTGACACGGGCAAGTCTTCAGGTCCAGATTGTATACCGATTAGGTTCCTTTCAGATTACGCTGATACAATAGCTCCCTACTTAGCACTCATTTACAACCGCTCGCTCACCGATAGATCTGTACCTACAGACTGGAAAATTGCGCAGGTCGCACCAGTGTTTAAGAAGGGTAGTAGGAGTAATCCATCTAACTACAGACCTATATCATTGACATCGGTTTGCAGTAGGGTTTTGGAGCATATACTGTATTCAAACATTATGAATCACCTCGAAGGGAACGATCTATTGATACGTAATCAGCATGGTTTCAGAAAACATCGTTCTTGTGCAACGCAGCTAGCTCTTTATTCGCACGAAGTAATGGCCGCTATTGACAGGGGATCTCAAGTTGATTCCGTATTTCTAGATTTCCGGAAAGCTTTTGACACCGTTCCTCACAAGCGACTTCTAATCAAGCTGCGAGCCTATGGGGTATCGTCTCAGTTGTGCAACTGGATTCGTGATTTCCTGTCAGGAAGGTCGCAGTTCGTAGTAATAAACGGCAAATCATCAAGTAAAACCGAAGTGATATCAGGTGTTCCCCAGAGAAGCGTCCTGGGACCTCTGCTGTTCCTGATCTATATAAATGACCTGGGTGACAATCTGAACAGTTCCCTTAGGTTGTTCGCACATGATGCTGTAATTTACCGCCTAGTAAGGTCATCCAAAGACCAGTATCAGTTGCAAAGCGATTTAGAAAAGATTGCTGTATGGTGTGGCAGGTGGCAGTTGACGCTAAATAACGAAAAATGTGAGATGATCCACACGAGTTCCAAAAGAAATCTGTTGGAATTCGATTACTCGATAAATAGTACAATTCTCAAGGCTGTCAATTCAACTAAGTACCTGGGTGTTAAAATTACGAACAACTTCAGTTGGAAAGACCACATAGATAATATTGTGGGGAAGGCGAGCCAAAGGTTGTGTTTCATTGTCAGGACACTTAGAAGATGCAACAAGGCCACTAAAGAGACAGCTTACACTACACTCGTTCGTCCTCTGTTAGAATATTGCTACGCGGTGTGGGATCCTTACCAGGTGGGATTGACGGAGGACATCGAAAGGGTGCAAAAAAGTGAAACCCGTTTTGTATTATCACGTAGTAGGGGAGAGAGTGTGGCAGATATGATACGCGAATTGGGATGGAAGTCATTACAGCAAAGACGTTTTTCGTCGCGGCGAGATCTATTTACGAAATTTCAGTCACCAACTTTCTCTTCCGAATGCGAAAATATTTTGTTGAGCCCAACCTACATAGGTAGGAATGATCATCAAAATAAAATAAGAGAAATCAGAGCTCGAACAGAAAGGTTTAGGTGTTAGTTTTTCCCGCGCGCTGTTCGGGAGTGGAATGGTAGAGAGATAGTATGATTGTGGTTCGACGAACCCTCTGCCAAGCACTTAAATGTGAATTGCAGAGTAGTCGTGTAGATGTAGATGTAGAGACCAAATGCCATATCCACAGTTCAGAGAAGCTAACACCAGGTGGGAGGATTCAAGTACCCATATGGTCTAGGAGGCATTCCGTCCATTTGAGCCATGCTGCAGAGCATGCTCAGCAACTGGGCACTGTGTGTCCCCATGACAGAAAACTTCTGTGTCCATTTGTGTGCTCAGCCAATTTCATATAACACCTACCTGTTCCACATTAGTGGAAGTGTTAGTGAAGTGTTAAAGAAGATTAAACGGGGTAAGAAGTTTATTTTCCTTCTCGCGCCTATAGCATGGATTTTAGGCTTAATTTCACGCGCGCGTATCGTAAGTAAACAGTGAGTTATACGTAATCACCAGTTATTTTTATTCAGTACTCTTTCAATTTATTTATATCTGCCTGAATAGTTTCTAGGGTCCTTTGTTTACGTTTTAGGCACTACTTAAATCAGCTTATACGATTTCTGTTTTTACCATGAGTGAGAAGTGTGTGACATGCCGTAGGATCGTTAGTTCCGGGGTATGGTGTGATGGGTGCTGTAGTTTCTTTCATTGGGGCGAATGTAGTGGCGTGGGAAATGGGGACATAAATGAGGCTCACCAGTGGTATTGTAGGATCTGCAGTAGAGATAGGAAAATATTGGAACAGGAAGGGAAAATTGCAGCTCTTCAAGCTGACCTAGACAAGGCAAGGGAGGATCTGGACAGGTTAAAGAGGGAGAAGGGTGAACGGAGGTGGGATGTGGCAACAGGTAATAGGGGGAACAGGCAAAGGAGAGCATCAGACAGCTTTGTCATAAATCTTGAAAATAGATTTGACCTGTTGCCTCAGTCAGAATCGGATGAGCCTCATGTAGCTGAAGCTGTAGAAAGGGCACAACAAGCTTTCAAGGACTTGAAAAAGGTAGGGAAATTGGTAAAGAGAAAGAAAGTTCTGTTGTTAGGTAGTTCCCATGGTAGAGGTGTTGGCCAACTACTGCAGGAAAATCTAGGTCCAGAGTACCAGGTCACAAACTTTTTCAAGCCTAGTGCAGATCTGGGTCATGTAACAGATGTAGGTGCTTTATGCAAGGATTTCACAAAGGAGGATGCCGTGGTTATAGTGGGTGGTCCGGGAAATAGCATTGGCAGAGACTCTGAATATTCAATAGAGAGTGACCTGGTGAAGATAGCGTCAGCAACGAAGCATACGAGTGTGGGATTTGTGTCTGTGTTGAGACGCCATGATCGGCCTCATTTGAACTCTTCCGTAGGGAGGGTGAACTTGGAGTTGGAGTGGCTGCTTAGGACGGATATAGGGTCCCATATTGGTTTGATTCCTGTGGATGCTATCGATAGGTGGGACTACACTAGGCATGGCCTTCACCTCAATAGGAAAGGGAAGGGAAAACTGTCTGGGTTGATTGCAGAAAACTTAAGGGGGGACACTGGCACAAGTGGTAAAATACCAGTGGTCACAGGTGTCAGAGGGATGCCTTTTTTAGGATAGGGAAGGGGGAAAGAAAACGAGTTTTAAGAGAGATTCGCACACTCACTCAGTTTGAGAAAACAGATGAACAGGAGTCGGATTTTATCATACAGCCTCCATTTAAACAGTGTTTAACAGAAAGTAATCAGAAACTGCCAGTTCATCTTCGCCAAAGCAGTTACAATCCCATTAGTATGCAGTATCAGTTATCTTTATTACACCAGAACATTCCGGGACTTAGAAATAAAGTTGATGAACTACTCATTTGTATCGATGAAATGAATTCATCTAACCAAATTGACATAATCTGCCTCTCTGAACATCAAGTGACCACTGACATAGATATGTTACACATTTCAAGATTTAAGCTAGCTTCCTACTTCTGCAGAGTAGATATGGATGGAGGAGGAGTTGCCACATTTATCAAAAACTGCCATAAATTCAAGAACATTGACATTAATAAATTCTGTTTGGAGCAGCATCTAGAAGCATGTGCAACAGAAGTAGAGTTCCATAACAGATCCTATATAATAATAACTATTTACCGAGCACCTGCAGGAAATTATTATCTATTCTTAAGATCATCTAGAAGCTCTTTTGGGTTATTTAACAGGAAGAAACAAAGAAATTTTGATTGCTGGTGACTTTAATACAGATTTTCTAATGCAATCTTCCAGTAAACATTCACTGCAGTTAGTAATGTTGTCTTTCAATCTAACTCACACGGTAAACTTTCCAACTAGGATCACTAAATCCTCAAGGACAGCCATTGATAACATTTTTATAGACAAATCAAAGGAACAAAATCATATCATAAAATCTGTTATAAATGGACTATCAGATCATGACATGCAGCTCCTTGTTTTAGATGTAAATTCTAAGCAGATTATCAAGACTGCTAAATCTGAGTACAGGAGAGTAGTCAATCAACCAAAAATTGAGTGTTTTAGAAAACTGCTCAAAGATATGAACTGGAAAGATGTTTATAGTGCTCATGACATGAATGAAAAATATAACACATTCATGAACAATGTCAGTGCCATGTTTGAAAACTGTTTTCCTCTAAAAGTTACTCAAATAAAACAGAAGTCTATAATAAAACCATGGATTACACAAGGAATAAAGATTTCCTGTAAGACAAAAAGGAAAATGTATCTGTCGACCAAGAATAGCTCCAATGCTGATGATTTAGCTAAATACAAGGAATACTGTAAAACATTAAAAAAAGTAATTCAGATGTCTAAACAAATGCACTACGAGAAGAAGATAGCAATGTCAGGGAACAAAATAAAAACAATATGGGATATAGTGAAAGAGCAGACTGGTAGAACCAGAAAGGAACAGGAGCAAATAGCACTAAGGGTAGGTGACACATTAGTAACTGATGGGCATAGTGTGGCAAATCTATTTCACAAGTACTTTATATCCGTTACTGATAGAATGGGACTTTCAGGATCAGTAAATAATGCCCTTGAATATCTGAAACTAGCCTTCAAAAATAGCTTCAAGTACATGAATATATCACTCACTTCACCAAAAGAAATAACGTCCATAATAAAATCTTTAAAAACAAAGCATTCTAGTGGGTACGATGAAATATCAACAAAGTTAATTAAGGCATGTTCTTGTGAGTTTCGTACAATTCTAAGTTACTTGTTTAACCAGTCAATTATAACTGGGACATTTCCTGACTGGCTAAAATATGCAGATGTTAAGCCTCTATTCAAGAAAGGGGATAAAGAGATACCATCAAACTACAGACCGATTTCACTTTTGCCAGCATTCTCAAAAATTTTAGAAAAAGTAATGTACAGGCAGCTGCTCAACCATCTGACCACAAATAGCATATTATCAAGAACACAGTTTGGATTTCTGAAGGGTTCTGATATCGAGAATGCTATTTACACCTACAGTGAAAATGTACTTAATTCATTAAATAACAAATTACAAGCAGCAGGTATTTTCTGTGATTTGTCAAAGGCATTTGATTGTGTGAACCACAACATCCTTTTAAGTAAATTAGAATTCTATGGTGTCACGGGCAGTGCTGCAAAATGGTTCAAGTCATACCTCACTAACAGGAAACAAAGGGTGTCAGTGCAAGGTACTAGTGAATTAAGTCATCAGTCATCATCAGAATGGGAAGAAATTAAATGTGGTGTCCCACAAGGATCCATCTTAGGGCCATTGCTTTTTCATGTGTACATTAATGATCTCTCATCAGTTACACTGCCAGAAGCAGAGTTCGTTTTGTTTGCAGATGACACAAGTATTGCAATAAATAGTATGTCAAGTGTAGTTCTAGAAAGATCTGCTAATGATATTTTCATGGATATTAATAAATGGTTTAAAGCCAACTCACTGACATTAAACTTCGAAAAGACTCACTATATGCAATTTAGAACCTGTATGAGGTTTCCACCCAGCATATGCATAAAATACGAAGAAGAGCAGATAGAAGAGGTTGACAGTCTTAAATTCCTGGGATTACAACTTGATAATAAATTCAGTTGGGAAGAGCACACCACAGAACTGCAGAAACGCCTTAACAAATCTGTATTTGCAATTTGAGTGTTAGCAGACATAGGCGACATAAAAATGAAAAAGCTTGCATACTTTGCCTACTTTCATTCCATAATGTCATATGGTATAATATTTTGGAGTAACTCTTCAAGTGAAACAAAAGTTTTCAGAGTCCAAAAGCGTGTAATACGTATTATTTGTGGAGTAAATTCACGGACGTCCTGTAGAAACCTCTTCAAAGAACTGGGTATACTAACTACTGCCTCTCAGTATATTTACTCATTAATGAAATTTGTCCTAAATAATATATCTCTTTTTCCAACAAACAGCTCAGTTCATACATACAATACCAGGAACCAAAATGATCTGCACAAGGACTTAAAAGCACTTACTTTAGTTCAAAAAGGGGTCCACTACTCAGGAACACTCATCTTCAATAATTTGCCAGTAAACATAAAAAATTTAGTTACAAATAAAGATCAGTTTAAAAGGAGCCTGAAAGATTTACTAGTGGCCAACTCCTTCTACTCCATTGACGAATTTTTTAATAGAAACAAATGATGTATTGTGTATATTCATACTATTAGTATTGTTATTTCAGCTTTTTAAAAAAAATTGACATGTTCCACATCCACGAGGATCTCCTCAGCACGGGTCTGTGGAACGTAAACTAATCTAATCTAATCTAAAACCTGACCCCACTTTGCTGTGCCCGTCACATAAATGGAAAAGAAAGAAATGAAACAAGCACCCGTCTCTCTCCATCTCTCCCAACCCCATTCTTTGTCCATCTCCTCCTCCTTCCCTCTCTCTCTGTCCGTCACCTCCTTCCCGTTTTCTATGTACATCTCCTCTGCCCCCTCCTGCTGTACTCACCTGGTGTGAAATGCTGTTCTTCCTGCGATCTCATTTCACCAGTTCCCACAATATGTAACCTGCATTTCCCTTAAGTTCTATAACATACCTGTAAGTATAAAGGATCCAATATTTCAAACTCCAACATCTTAAAATGTGAAATCTGCTTTCTTACCAATGCAAGTATCCAAACCCAAACATAGGAATGGGGGAGTAATTTCCAAACTGAAGTGTTTATCCTGTTGGATTCCACCATCATTAAACCACTGAGAAGAGTTAAAGTCCTTGGGATATATGTTTCTCCTTTTTTTCAGTAACTGCAGTACCAACATAACAATGTCATGTTGGCTAATATTACAATGCCACTTCAGTCAAACATCTGGACTGGTGTCACTGCATCTACTGTTAAGGCTGCTGCCTCTCTTCTGCACCTACATACATACTCTGCAAATCACTGAAGCACCTGCAAAGGGTACTTGCTATTCTACCACATTCTAGGATTTCTTAATGTTCCAACTGAATGGGTAAAATGGGTACTTAAATCGATCTGTGGGTGCTGTAATTAGTCTAATCACATAGGTCACTACAGGGTTCATTATGTAGGGTACCCTAGTACATTACAAGATTCATCACTTACAGCTAGTTCTTGCAACTTTGTAAGTATGCTTTTTCAGGATAGTTTGCATATATCTGTAAGTGTCCACCAGTTCAGGTTTTTGGTCATCCCTGTCACTCTCAAATGGGTGAAACAACCCTGTGACTATTCATGCTGCTCTTCTTTGTATACAATCCATATCCCCTGTTTGTCTTGTTTGGTACAGGCCCCAAACACTTGAGTAATATTTGAGAATGGATCATGCGAGTGTTTTGTAAGCCATCTCCTTTGCAGACTGATTAAATTTCCCAAATATTACATCTTTGAACCAAAGTCTCTCATCAAAGTCTCTTATCTACAAAAATACCTCCAAAAATTGAAACACACCGGCAATTGTTGAGTTGACCAACTGCTGTTTAGTAATATTGCTAACAAAGAATACCATTATTTATTTTTTTTTCTTTCGTTTTGTGAAGTGCGCAATTTTACATTTCTGAAACTTTAAAGTAGTTGCCAAACCTTACACAACTCTGAAATTTTATCAACATCTTACTGAATATTTCTGCAGTTTCTTGAGAGAGTATTGCATTACAGATAGCGATATCATCTGCGAAAAATCTCAGGTGGTATCAATGTTGTCAGCAAGGTCACTGATACAGAACACAAGCAGCTGAGCAGGTGGCTCTCAATGTGGAAAAATGTAAGTTATGCAGCTGAGTAGGAAAAACAAACATGTAATATTCGGATGCTGCATTAGCGGTGTACTGCTTGACATATCTGGGCACAATGTAGCAAACCAATATGAAATGCAATGAGCATGTGAGAACTGTGGTAGGGAAGGCAAATGTTTGACCTTAGTTTGTTGGGAAAGTTTTAGAAAAGTGTGGTTCATCTGTAAAGGAGGCAGCATATAGGGCACTGGTTTGACTTATTCTTGAATACTGTTTGAGGGTTTGGAATCCACACTAGGTCGGTTTGAACGAGTATGTCGAAACAATTCAGAGGCTGACTGCTAGATTTGTTACCTGTAGGTTTGAACAATACGTAAGCATTATGGAGATGCTTCAAGAACACAAATGGGAACCCCTTGAGGGCAGATGACATTCTTTTCGAGAAAAACTATTGAGAAAGTTTATGGAATCGGCATCTGTAGCTCAATGCCAAATGATTCTACTGCCACCAACATCTACTGCCACCAACATCTACTGCACATAAGGACCACAAAGATAAGATAGGCTACAAGACATTAGTGCTCATATGAAGGCACTTTCCCTCACTCTATTTGTAAGTGGGACAGAAAATGAAATTATTAGTAGTGGTACAGGGTACCCTCCGCCATGCACCGTACAGTGCCTTGCGGAGAATCTATGTACAAGATGTGTTTTTTAAGTAAGTAACGTTTTGAAATTAAAAAAAGATGTGCTAAGATATCTCAATAATTTTATTTTTACATGAAAGCCTGTACCTTAATCTACGCACTGACGCCATTACAGTCTGATTCTTCGTGTTTATGTTGTGTACTGAGTGTTTAAGATGTCTCCGATAATCATGAGTCCCACCGACTGTGAAGTACGGGCTGTTATAAGATTTCTTAATGCCAAAGGCCTAAAAGCGATCGATATTCATCGTGAGATCTGTGCAGTTTACGGAGAAAACATTATGAATGATGGAATGGTAAGAAAGTAGGCGAGAGCATTTAAAGATGGCCACACAAATGTGCATGATGAACAACACAGTGGGCATCCTTCGGTCGTTAATGAAAGTTTGGTGCAGGAAGTGGACAATAAGTTGAGAGAAAAATGGATGCTTTACGATTTCCTCCTTGTGAGATGACTTTCCTAATGTTTCTCGTAGTGTTTTGTATGGCACTGTGACCGAGCACTTGAATAACCGAAAATTGTGCGCACGTTGGGTATCAAAAATGTTGACGGATGTGCACAAAACCAAATGTTTAGACAGTGCACTGACTTTCCTTGAGCGGTACCACAACAACGGTGATGATTTCTTAAGCCAAATTGTTACGGGCGATGAAACATGGGTGGCCTACGTCACACTAGAATCAAAGCAACAGTCCATGGAAGTTGAACAAGGGCATCGTTTTGCTGCAAGACAATGACCGTCCACATGTGGCGAATCATACCAAAGATCTCATCACATCTTTTCGATGGGAAACTCTAGAGCATCCTCCGTACAGCCCCGATCTTGTGCCCAGTGACTACCATCTGTTCCTGCACTTGAAGAAACACCTGGGTGGTCAGCGTCTTCAAGATGATGATGAAGTCAAAACAGTGGTGAAGCAGTGGTTAACAAGTCAGGCGGCAGACTTCTATGAGGAGGGTATTCAAAAACTGGTACAATGTTGTGACAAGTGCCTCAATACTGACGGAAATTATGTAGAAAAGTAGATTAAGGTACATGCTTTCATGTAAAAATAAAATTATTGAGATATCTTAGCACGTCTTTTTTTTTTAATTTCAAAATGGTACTTACTTAAAAAACACGCCTCGTAAATGTGAATGTACGTGTAGAACAGTTATCTAGTGCATACCTCAAGTTACACTTATGTCTGTCAATGACTCTCCATCCAAAAACTCCTCAGTCCAGCTACAAATTTCACTTCACACTCCACACGATTGTATTTTCGTTAATAAGTGTAGATATGATATTGAGTCAAATACTTTTCAGACTGATACTGTAAGCTGATCAACACTGCACCATTCTCAAATATTATCAAGATCTGACTGAATATTTACGCAGCTTTTTTCAAACAATACTTCATTGTAGGTAACCTATTCACCTGCAAAAGATCTGATGTTGCTATTGGGTCATTCCATGTCAGTTCAGCCTATTTGAGAAAATGTTTCAGCTGATAGTCTCAGATTTGCCTGAAATTTCCTACCAAGCGTGGAACACTCATGTACAAAATTTTAAGTTCCCCTGCCAATTAGTTCCAGAATTATGGCTTGTGAAAGAAGGTGGCGTAACCTGGAAATTGCAACCCGCATCTGACAATCTATCTTCAGACCCAACTTCAGGTTTTAATAACTTTGAAACTATTCCGCACAGTCCAGTGAAATTTTTACAACCCAGTAACATCCATTTAGAGAACACACTCTATGAATCAAAACACCAACAACATATTTCTGAGGGAAAATAAAAAATTACAAAATGTGATTTAAAAAAAATTAATACGTTAGAAGGTACATATTGTAAGTGTCCTCTATGCCAAATATAATTCACTCAAAAAGGGTATAAATTTTTTTTTTTTTTTTGCGATAAGCTTAATGTGGCCTAAACACACACAGAACTCATCTTGCCCATATCAGTCACACAGAGTTACATGCACACGAAAATACAAAAATTTGAAAAATCACCTGTAAAACGTGGATTTTCGAAGTGTGGTAGCACAAAAGGGACAAATGATATCCAATCCAAATTTCAAGCACCGCATAAGTAGACCACAATATAATATGTGGCAAAATTTCAACTTGTTATTGCAAGGCATTTGTGTACAATAAAAGTTGACAGATGTATTTGGTTACGTTTCTTTTAACACGATTTAGCAAGTAATAGCGATGACGCAGACAGCTTGTTTCAGATAAAGCTGCAGCAATTGTTTGGAAGCATTAGGCAACAGAAAGTTAAACAATGGTAGTTTTCAGGGACAGAATGAGTCATTGTTAGGCAGGAACAACAAAGGAAACAAGCAACTATTACAGGTTACTCATGTTTTTAAGATTATAGTTCAGACTGGTCAGTACTGTTGTGGAAAGTCAGTATGGAGACAGATGAGTGTACTAGTGGTGTTTTTGTTCAAACAAGTTGCAGTATTGGTAGAGCACAAGCATCTGAATGTCATAAAACAACATATGGAACAAAATGTGGCAGTCGCTTTGTACTGTATAATCTGGATGAATCGGACCAAGATTTGTTGCTATGGAGATCCGGGACACACACTGTGGGCACAAGAAGTACAGTTCCAGGAAACTTTAGTATTTGTTATCATCATATGAAAGTGTTTCTGGATAAGTATTCTTTTCTACAAAGAAGTTGTTCTGATCCATTTCAGATTCATAAGAAGACAGTGAAGTGTAGCCTCAGAGAAATTGATATAAAATCAGTATTGAAAGTGAATCAGTGCATGGGACTTAACATGAAATCAGGACCAAGTTATGTTCCAGGTGTGTTACACAGCTAGAAAATGAAGAATATTCTGATAATTTACATGACAGTGACGAAGTGTATCAGCCACCTACAACCACAGCGGATGAGCAATTAAATACTTCAGTGACTGCTCTTGGTTTGTCTCCCATGAAGACACACAAAGTTGGGAAAAGAGACATGCCCAGCTATGGTAGCAGCAAACTACAAGAAGCTCAAATGGAATTAAAACACAAAATAGGTGACACATTTATGCTGGAAGAAGAAGAGCTGTCTGCTCCAAAGGAACAGAAATCATGCCATAAATGCCCTGATTTGGACAAAATTGTGCATGGTTTGAAAGAAAAATGTGCCATATCCACACGCCAGAAAAAAAGCAGCTATTCTTACCCTTGCACCTTCCAGCTGGTCTATTGACTACACTGCAAAGGAATTCAATGTTTCTACATTTATGGTAAAGCAAGCTAGGAAAATAAAAGCAACCAAAGGAGTGCTTCCACAACTTCAGCAGGCTCAGGGTAAGCAATTGAGTTCAGAAATAAAGGTGCTAGTGTCTGAGTTTTATGAAAATAGTGACTACAGCCGAATAATGACTGGAAAAAAAAAGACTATGTAACGGTGAAAATGGGAAATGTACGTGTACAGATGCAAAATACTGTTGCTATGCAACGTATCAGAACTATATGCAGAATTCAAGGAAAAGTATCCCAATACCAAAGTAGGTTTATCATCTTTTTTCAATCTTCGGCCAAATTGTGTTGTGCCTGTAAGTGCAAGGGGCACACACAATGTTTGTGTATGTGAGACCCATCAAAATGCTAAGCTGATGTTTGCTGCTGCTATAAAGGATTCTGGTCTGGATTACAAAGGTGCAATGAAAAAGCTGCTAGAGTGTGACGTCAGTTCCTACCAGTGCATGACACACATGTGTGAAAAGTGTCCTGGTAAGGCAAATCTTACAGAACACATAAATAATAAACTGCATGGTGAACTCCTTATGGATGACGAACTTGTTTCTTATAAACAATGGACACACATGGATCACACAAGTCTTGAAACAAAGTAAAGTACAGTGGAAGATTTTGTTGAAATGTGTTGACAAAAAAACGGACAAACTGACCACACACAGCTTCACAGTAACAGCACACTCGGCTTATCTCCAGTTTTGTAAGGATAACTTGAAACAAGATGAAATTATAGTAATACTAGAGTTTTCTGAAAATTATGCTTTTATATGATTCTTCAGTTTCTCCCGGCGTATTTGTTGCTCGAACAGTCCATGGGTATACTGCCGGTTCATAGTGTACAATGGACACAATATTTCGGCGATCAAACATGTCGCCGTCGTCAGGTGCGCTGACGAACTGAGCTCCTGAGGGAGGGCGCGAACGGCAAAGAGAGCAGCCCACGGGGGGAGGGGATTTAAATCTGCTGCCCACCCTCAGGAGCTCAGTTCATTAGCGCACCTGACGATCGCAACATGTCAGATCGCCGAAATATTGTGCCTGTTGAACACTATGAACCGGCAGTATACCCGTGGACTGTTCGCGCAGTATGCATTTATAGTTCAAGATGCCATCCAAGGATATCATTGGGACAACAGTCAAGCAACTCTCCAGCCATTTGTGATTTACTATAGAGGTGAATCAGGTGATGTATCTGTCATGAACCTGTGCATTTTTAGTGACTGTTTAATGCATGATGCCATTGCAGTTCATGCCCACATTTGCACTGTCATGACATATGTGAAAAACAAGCTGCCTCACATACATTTTGCGAAATACTTCAGTGGTGGGGCAGCTAGTCAGTACAAAAACTATCTCAAAAATTTATGCATGCATTACCATGATTTTCAGATTCACGCAGAATGGAATGTTTTCGCAACAAGTCATGGTAAAAATGTATGTGATGGTATTGGTGCTGCCATTAAGCGCATGGCATCACGAGCTAGTCTGCAGCACCCTACAGAAGGTCACATTCTAACACCTCTTCAATTATTTACCTGGGTACAGAAAAATATCTCTGGCAAACAATCATTCTAAGTTTCCAAAGATGAGGTGAAATGAGTCGAAGAGTTGCTAAAAAGCAGACAAGAACACATTCAAACTGTTGCAGCCATTAGGAGCCATCATCACTTCTCTCCAACAGACTCTGACAATGTGCAGATGAGCAGACTGTCCGGTTATAACTATAGGTTCATGCACAACATGTGTCTTCACAGTGTGTCTGACTCAGGATTCAGAAGCAAAAGAAGCAACATACAACCAGGTTGCTATGTTATTGCTGTTTATAATGACAAATGGTACTTAGGATGTGTTGCAGAGTGCTGTGAAGCAGAAGGTGATGTATTTGTGAACTTCATGGCACCAGCAAGATCATTTCATTGGCCATATTTGGCAGACAGGTGTTGGATTCCTTTTGAATATATTCTTATGACAGTTCCAGTTCCTACCACAGTGTCAGGAAGATAGTAGATTTTGCTACTCAATGTACAGAGTGCAGTAGCTAAAGTGTGGGAGAACTTCTGTTCGAAGCACAATCGACTGGTTTTTAGCAGTTAAGGTGCAGTAAACATTAACGATAGGTTGTGTTAATCTGTCTATATATTGTTGCTTAGTAATTAAACAGTTGTGGGTGAGGATAAAAAGAGGCAGAACAGTTTACGATATGTTTTTACAAAATTGAGTTGTGGAACAATGGCCACATCACCAAATACATCTGTTGACATCAAGAAATATCAGATCTACCTGTCTGCCTTGACCAGTGACTTTCAGGATGTCACCTGAGAAAATTTTCAGTTGGGTTGGGCTGTTTTTAGAATCCACACTGGCTGGCATGGACGTAGTCATTCTGTTCAAGATATCTCATTACGTTTGAACTGCTAATATGTTACATAATTCCACAACCAATGGATGCCAAAGATATTGGGTTGCAATTTTGCAGATCAATTTTGCTAACCTTCTTGCAGATAGATGTCAACTGTGTTCCTATCAAATACTGGGCACAGTCTTTTGTTTGAAGGGTTTGAAGGGTTTATATTTTATAATTGTTAAAAAGAGGAAGACAATTGGAATATCAGGGGAAAACATAATTCTCTCAGAAGAATTCATATGAAACAGTATCAGCGTACAAGCCACTAACTATCCTCACAAGGAGTTAAAAAGAAGATTAATGGTGATAATATATTTTTATTTATGTACTTTTCGTAAATTTACAGGCCTCCTCAATAGCAAGGAGACATAATGCACTTAATTGGCATTATATTGCTGTGTACAAAACCTTACTGACGTTGCTGGTGCACCAAACATGTAACAGATTATTGGAGGTGCCAAAGTTTTTAGAGGATGTTACTTTTACTTTTTTGTTCTCACTGGTTCAGCTTTAAGAGGAAGTACTTTGATGGTTGTGAGTATACAGTCATTTTTTCATTAAAGCCAAAGAATGAGTATGGAAATGGCTACAGTTACTTTATGAAGTCACTCCACAAGTTACATGAAACCATTTTTAAAATAACTAAAAGCATTAGGGGATCTTTATTACACAACTCAAGTTAACTATAAGCAGCTGTAAATAAAACTACAGCCCAAGCAAACAGTCACACAACAAAACAATGTTTCTAAATTTCTGTTCAATAGGTAAAGCATGCAACATCAGTGCAACAAACTCCAACAAAATTCCTTGGCTACAAAGTTTTTAGACATTTGGCTTCACATTGACTTCAAATGGCATACACTCACAAATAATGGAAAATCCAGGATGGAATGTAACAATGTTATGAAAAGGAAAGTTGCTTCTCACCATATAGTGGAGGTGCTGAGTACACACACACACACACACACACACACACACACACACACACACACACACACACACACTCTCTCTCTCTCTCTCTCTCTCTCTCTCTCTCTGCAGTCTGATATAACAGTGTGGTTTCAGTTGCCTGAGACTGCAGTCGGGATGAAACAGTATTCACAATAGTTTTTCTAATAAAAGTACACATATTCAAACACATGACCACACCGATATCCAATCGCATACACTCCATTGCCTATGGTGAGTCTCCCCATAGCCATGGGAGTGTGTATTTGAGTGCCTGTGTGTACTTTTATTAGAAAGAGCACACGAGCTCAAAAGAGTGTCAATACTGTTTTCAGTTGTGTGTTCCTACGGTATTCTCCACACAAGTCCACTACAGGTGAGTTGTTGCCTTTTCCTTATTTTATATAATGTTCCATCCACAAGTTTCCATTATTGGTGTAAATAAAATATGGTATACTACACTTACTTTCTGATAAAACAAGTTTTAACACTGTCTGAATTGCCTAGTTTCACAGCATCTTACTGTATTGAATTATATTCTGGGACGGGTCAATGGAAGCGTCCTATTCCACCTGTGTCCTTTGACCCATGACGTAGTAGTGTGGTGTGTGACATCGGCGAGCAGTTTTCGACTTGATTGTGTTTGTAGATGTTGTGTTGTATTTGATGGTGACCTCTGGTGGTGGATGTGGACGTGCTGAGTTTAACTTGTGGTACTGGGTTCATTGAGTTTTGGTTGTCACTGTGCTAACGTGGTTTTGATTTTAGGTAGTTGGTGTGGTAATGTGGGTTGCGGAACTGTTTTCAGCGAGTGATTAAGGTGCTTTTTTGTTTACATGTTTAGCATTTTTGTTAGGTCTGATTAGTTTGGTGTTTATTGTGCAGAAAAAACTAACTTTTTTAATTACTGGTTGTGCTGACTTTTGTTAGTAAGTAATTTTTTTCTTTGGTTTTATTGTATAGTAATTATGATGCTTTGTGTGTTGTATATTTATGGTAGGTTGATTGTGTTTTAATTGATGTAGTGAATATGGGGTATTTGTGTTTGAGTTGTGGGGGGTTTTGGTTCCACTTTTTGGAGTTGTAGGTGTTGGTCTTTTGGTACTGATAGTTGCAGCTGAACTATATAGGTCAAGGGAAATGTCCAATTCCACTTTTTGATGTAGGTGTTTGGTTTTTGGTATCTGTAGCTATGACTGAACTGTACAGGTCAAGGGAAATTACCGATTCTTGTCTTTTTTTTGGTGGTGTAGTGGAATGCTGTAATTTACATATTTTTGGATATTATTTGCCTTGGGATGGTGAAGTGTTTCTTTATTATTGTATATTTAGCTTGCCCCCACCCTAAACGCCCAATTTTTGACAGTTGTCCTGTTAGTTTCATTTTATTTTTGGAGTGAAATGTTATTGTGTCATTTTTACTTTTATTCACGTTTGTTGGTGTGTGTGTGTGTGTGTGTGTGTGTGTGTGTGTGTGTGTGTGTGTGTGTGTAGCGATGTCATGGTCATTTTGTACACATTGGAAGTAGCCGTTTCTGCCATATTGATGACATCAAGGGTCAAAACTGACGGGTGGAATCTGATGTTTCTGTTACTCCTCTGGGATAATACGCCACCTAGATCAGTCATTTTCTCAGATGAGGAAAGAGATGCAGAGGCAAACCAAGATGTTCGACAAAAACTCTCGCAAACCTGGCATTCAAAAACCACCAATCCTCCCGTTCCCCTGTATGTATACGCTAAAATTTTGTCAGTACATTAGAAAGAAATTATAATATATAAAGAAAAAACTTAATATCTGTGAGCATGATGAAAGGCCAAAAAACTACTTTCATGTTCACTCACTCACTAACAACATCAGCTTTTAAAACTTCGGCTACAGATAGTTTGATACAAATTTACAACAGTCTTCTGCATGAGGTAAACAATATCTCATCAGTCTCAGCTTTCTAAACCCTAAGGGTATCCTTATTATATCACCGCCTCTATTCTTCAGCACAGTTTTTAGAACATGTGAAATACAAGACACTTGAAAGAAGACAGTGCAAGCTCTGTAATGGTAGTGTAAATAATGAAAGCCCTTTCACAGAGAAAAAATAAATATTTGCTGAAACACACACACACACACACACACACACACACACACACACACACACACACAAAATATTTGTGCAGTACTGTATCCCACAACCTGGAAAGTTTTTGGATCAACGCATAAATAAACAAACAAACATTTCACTAAACAAACGAAACTGGAAAATAGAGGAGGGGGCTACCTACAACACAAATCGCAATCGCAATTACCTTTACACAAAAAAGATGATGTAGAAAACATTGAGAACTACAGGCCAATTGCCCTACTGTCATCATTTTCCAAAATAATAGAGTCCATAATGAAGAACAGACTTATGAGCTATCTAAACAAATACAACCTTCTTTCAAATGACCAATTTGGTTTCAGACCAGGCAGAGATACAGAAATGGCAATAGCACATTTCACTAAAGTGGTTCTAGAAGCACTGGATGAAGGCAACTATGTATCTGGCATATTCCTTGACCTGTCAAAGGCCTTTGATACAGTTGACCACCAGAATCTATTACTTAAGTTAGAAGCACTAGGAGTAAGAGGGGTAATCAACAAATGGTTCCATTCATACCTAAAAAATAGAGTACAGTGGGTAGAGATCTCGCATGTCTCCAGTAGATCAAAGTTCATAGAAAAACACCTGTCAGATCCACAACATATTAATATTGGGGTCCCTCAGGGAAGTGTGCTGGGTCCGGTGTTGTTCTTGATTTATATAAATGACTTTCCACAATATATCCGACATGGAGAGAAGATATTGTTTGCCGATGACAGCAATATTATAATCACCAGTGAGACATCAGCACAAATGTTGGAAAATTGTAATGAATCACTGAAAGATGTCTACAAATGGTCTACAGAGAATAAAGTGACCTTAAATATTAAGAAAACAAATAGCATACGCTTTAGAATAAACAGAAAAAACAGTCCCCTAAAGTTAAAGCTACATAACACCTCTGTAGACGAAGTGCCCACCACAAAATTCCTAGGGTTGCATATTGACAGCCAGCTTAGGTGGAGTGAACATGTCAAAAAACTCACAAAAAAGATATCTACAACATGTTACGCACTTAGAGTTCTCTCCTCAGTATGCAGCGATGAATGTCTAAGAACTGTATATTTTAGCTATGTACATTCAGTCATAAGCTATGGGATAATTTTCTGGGGAAATAATGTACTCAACTTACAAACAGTTTTTAAAGTGCAGAAGAGAGCAGTGAGAATTATAACTAAAAGCAGTAAGTGGGCTCACTGCAGAGAACTATTCAAAATACTTGGTATTCTAACTGTTCCCTGTTTATTTATGTTCCACACTATAGTATATATAAAGAAAAATATAGTGAATTATAGTACAAACAGCATTTTACACAGCTATAGCACAAGAACAAGCCACTGCCTTCATCTAGATAGGAGAAACAAGCATAAGACCCAAAAAAGTTTCTTGTATCAGGGTGTAAAATTGTATAACAAGCTGCCACAGGAAATCAAAGAAATTAACAGCATGTACTGTTTCAGAAAAACTCTTAAACTGTATTTTCAGGAACACTGTTTCTACACAGTAAGTGAATATCTAAATGTTTGAATGTAATTTAAGTGACATAATGACATTGTATTGTATATTCTGTAAATGTATAACAAGCTGCACAGGACATCAAAGAAATTAACAACATGTACTGTTACAGAAAACCCTTAAACTATATTTTCAGGAACACTGTTTCTAAACAATAAGTGAATATTTAATTGTTTGAATGTAATTTAAGTGATAAATGTCATTGTATTCGTATACTCTCTAAATGCATATAAAAGTGTCAATGTATCTGCAAAAATCACTGTATCCAAACTGACAACATCCATACATTGCAAAATGTCTACGGATGGCTAATCAAATAAATAAATAAATAAATAAATAAATGACAGCCTCAATAAATTAATTAATTGCGTCAAAATTTGAGTACTGATGATGTGTTACAGTTAACTGAATTTCTTGATGATAAGCCTACAGTTTGGAAGGAAGCAACAGGTAATCGCACATGGTAACAGTACTGTGGAACTACAGATGCGCAAAAAATCCAATATACAAAAGACTTACTTAATGTAACAATTATTTAGCGCGTTTTGGCGCAAACGAAGGCAAATGTTTCTTATTAAGCTTGCTAGTATTTTTATCATGCCTGCTACCGGTATGTCTTACCTGTAATAACAGAATGTACCTATCCCCAGCCGCCACAGCATGATTTCTGTATAGTGAGCAAGTTACTCGAAAACGTAAAAGCTCTCCTGGTTTTGTTGAAGTGTTCCTTTCAGTGAATAATACAGTTCTACATAGAAAAACGAGTCTCCTATCTACGACTGCAGAACTGTTATACGTGACTCAGCTGCCTCTTCTATCATAACCGTTACTAAAAAGTATTTGCATACTGATACCCTACACTACCAACTCTTTCGTAACGCGATACAATTGGCATCCAGTCACAAATATCAACGTACCGCTATCCAACAATTGATTAATAGAAATGAACTGCCAACGGGCTGAGACTGGAAATCTGAGAAAGTCGGCTGCTTTGAAATGCGCTCAGACGGAATAACGAATTACTTTCTGTTAACAGGTAGTCAAAAAGGGTCGAATTAGGGACTATACACGGCAACTAGCAAGGCTTAAATCCTATGCAGCGTACAGCAAAAGTAACATTATCAAAACACCATCAAACCAGCAGACGATACACTGTGTGGATAAATTTCGTGCGAAAAATTGTTGTTCAGGTATTGGCGCCAGTACTCGAACACTCTGTGCACATCACATCTGCGCAAAGAAATAATAGCATGTCGATCGGAATGCACAATATTTGAGATTTGCGCAATCGTGGAAACAGGAACTGAAGTTTAGAACAAAACTGCTCAAATCTATAGTTGTAAATCAGATCGTAGCGACTGGACTGAAAATACCCGCCAATCTGGCGAAACCTATCTGTAAAGCCCGGTCCACACGCAACGATCTGTCTGCGCAGACATCGGTGCAGATGTCTGTACATGCGAAAGATCGCTGCAAATGTGGTGTGTTCACACGACACAAACCCTAATCTACTACTCGCTCGCCATCTGTCGGTGTAGAAAAGAAATATCAGTGGCAAGCGACTACGCTCCCCGTAAACGTCAAACATTTAATTCAGTTATTTTGAAATATAGAAATGGAGGAAGTTCTGTTGTGGTCTGTGTTCGCAACTTGTGTTGCAAAAAACATTCCGACCAACCGCAGCAAACAGAGAAAGCGGGGAAAATGGTGTAGACAGTGGCTGCTAAAGCGAAAGCAGTTTTCTCACGTAAATTTACTGAGAGAGTTGCAGGACGAACCTAACGACTGGCGAAATTATTTGCGGATGGATGTCGAAACTTATAATTATCTCTTAAAGCTTGTAACCCTTCATATTATGAGGAAAAATACTTGTATGAGAAGGGCAATTTCTCCTCATGAACGGCTGGCGGTAACATTGACACTCCAATTTCATCTTCAATTGTACTCCTGCTTGGTCTTGGTGTTTCTTGATCACTAAGAAAGCCAAGCAGATCAAAATACCATAACGTTGGCTGGTATACTTGATCTACTCCTACACCAGTTCTAGATTTCTGAACTTTGGATAACTCAATTAGAGCATTGTATGCTGCAATCTTTTTGTCTCGGTCACTATATTCTTTACTTTTAATCTTCCACAAACATGGGTGGTTTCTACAAATTCAATGAATTCACTTACAAACTCTCGAGAACACTGACGAGTATCAGCCAATTTAATGCTCTGTGCGCACAAATACAAACACTAGACTGAGCAAACAGCTGTTTCGCGCCAGATTTGCGGCGATCTCCTGTCCACACGCTCCAACTTGTCTGCGCAGATGTGGTTTGAACCCACAGATTTGAGAGGTTTCGCTCAAACCTCCAACTCCAACTTCCAGGTTTGCACACACCTCAAGTTGGTGCAAATCTTCTGTCCACACGCAACGATCTGTCTGCGCAGATGTGATGTGTGCAGACATTTGCGCAGACAGATCGTAACGTGTGGACGGGCCTTAACAGTTGTTTGCTCAGTCTCCTGTTTCTCGTCTTTGAGTGCACACTTAGTTATGGCCCTTTACATCTGAGCGAATGGAAGCGAACTCCAGCGAAAGAGCATTGGCAGACAGTTCGCCAATTTCCAATAGCATTTGCTTGTGGACAAGCATTTACACTAGAGGAAACGGAAGAGAACACAAGATGATGAACATAGTCTACGAACATTGTGTTGTCATTTTTTAGTGTTAACAGTTGGCACGTAGTATACAATCGAGACTATGACACAACATTATGTAACTAAAGCTACGATGCAAAATTTTGATGTTTAGGGAGTATTATTTTGCCGGCCGAAAGCGCTGTTTTTTTTACGAAGTACGCAAAATGACGTAGGAAATAAGAATTTAGGTGTCTCGATTTATACATAAATGTGAACTTCTTGGGGTACACTGTGCAACATTGAATTTAGAACTCTAGCTTGCGTTAGCATTAGTCCAAAACTGCTCGTATGTCGGTTGAGGACATCTACTAGCTTCCTTTCACAATTGAGGAGGTAATTTAAACAAAGAACCCTAATTACCGACGATCAACATAACCTGACGAAAGTCTAACATTTACACTCAGGTTATTAGCAAGCAGAGGCATTCACATTAGTACATTTCAATAGCTGCTATATAAAAGATAGTTTTTAATATCTACAGTGACATATGCGAAGCACTTCAAGGATTTTATTAAAATACCTATAAGAAAGAATGTCAACAAAACGCGATTACTAAAATGTGAAAATACATACCATCTGTCAGTCCATTTGATAAAATCTGCTACCAGTAAGTACAGTGGTTTGTTAGGGGGCAGATAGTGTCATCCCATATAAACTAATTTTATATATAACGAAAAATCGCTAACATAGCACTTATGCATCATCCATGTAATTACAAATACCAGTAATACAAGTAATGAAAATTACCAGGTCTTCCATATATTTTTAATTTTTAGTCAGCATAGTAGATAAATTTTTGTACTTGTTAACTTTCAAGGAAATTGATAGTGCAATTCCTTTTTAGTGAAAAGAATTACAAAATTAATTCTTATTCTCTCAATTCACATCTAATGAAACCAACTAAGAATTTATCATCTTCCTCGCAACACCAGTAAGATCTTTGAGTGATTTGGCAGTTTTCTACCTGTCATATTTCTTTTGTATCGGCATTTGTGCTGTAGATCTCAGAAGCACGTATGATATCTATATTCCTCTATCAGCAACATTACATTCTCCTCGGACCAACCCATCGCTTGCATAGCTCATATCTACAACAACAAATGTAGACAAATAGCTGATGAAAGCTTTCTGAAAGCAGACAATCGGTGGAATACGAGTGAACATGAGTGAATATGAACTGCACATGCACGAATGCCATTTGCTCACATGCACCTAGTTTTTACACCATAGATAATTCTCGCTTCAGTTAGAGGTCGCTTAACATGTTGGCTGCCATGAGGCTGCCCGTGGACACAGCAGAGGTTCACGCTTGGCGCAGTGTGCCTGCTGGCAGCTACATGCCCCACTATTTTTCGAACAATATATAGAGCAGTGCTGTGTATTAATTTGTACTGCTAGATTTAGCTGCCACTGTTGTACAGAAAATCGAGTACAATATCTTGTTCAGTGCTTTGCACTTTATGCGCCATCCAAAGATATATTTTTCAAAACTACTGGCAGACTATCCATTTGACATATGCTCGCGCATATTCTTGAAATTTAGCTGCAATATGAAACACAAATTTCGACGTCAGAGGAAGGAAAGACCTTTATTTGACAGACAAGCAAGGGCACAATTAACCACGTATGGAAATTAGTATTTCTTAGCGACTGAGAAGTCAACAGCAGTATACGAACTGTCTCAAAGAACTAGAAAGAATCGGTCTCTAAAAACAATAATCTTGGAAAGTCATATTAACAAAGGAGCAGTTAACCAACGACAACACAGTAACTCTGGCGGACGGTGCGTAAACTCTTTGACAGTTTGTGTGTGCAGATCAGCTGACAGCAACTAGCGATTTTTTCACTACAGTAGGTCCCTCTGGAAAAGCAGAGCATCATACAAGTAGCGCACTGGAAAATAGACCTCATGTCTCGATCTTGTCATATGGTTGCTTGTGCTGGCTAGAGGCGTTGCCAGTGTTGATTATGGTGCTGGTATTGACACTGGTGCTGGTGCAGATGTTGCAGTAGATGGATGCCATGGTACAGCAGTAGGTTCTTCTTGGAATACATATGCAGCATAGAGCTTGTTGTTGACAAGGACCTGACGGTTCTTACGACTTTGCCAATTATGTGGTGAGGGCTTGTGTGTGGATGGAGGTGTCAATGCTTGTTTCACTCCATATGCATGTAGCATGATGTGTGTGCATGCTTGTAGCTCATGGTGCACATAGGGGGGTGAAGTGCCATGCCTCGATCGGATTTGAATGATTCGTTTCCTGTGGTGAGAAACGAAATCTCTGTGTTTGATTTCATCAATGTGGACTGCCTGTTGGTTGGTTGGTTTGGGGAAAGAGACCAGACAGCGTGGTCATCGGTCTCATCGGATTAGGGAAGGATGGGGAAGGAAGTCGGCCGTGCCCTTGCAGAGGAACCATCCCGGCATTTGCCTGGAGCGATTTTAGGGAAATCACGGAAAACCTAAATCAGGATGGCCGGACGCGGGATTGAACCGTCGTCCTCCCGAATGCGAGTCCAGTGTCTAACCACTGCGCCACCCCGCTCGGTGTGTGGACTGCCTGTGGATCGATAAATTCGTCTGGTAGCTGTAGTGTTTCTCCATAAACTAGCTGAACTGATGACGAGTCCAGGTCAGTTCGTACGTGCTTCACAGGCCAAGCAAGATCAGTGGTAACGCTGGTCAAGTTTGAATTATGATACATGAACATAGCCTTCAGCGAACACTGCCAGCGTTCTATCATCCTGTTGGTGGCAAGGTGGTAGCTTGTGGTTTTGTGGTGTACAGTGTCGCAGAATTTGTTAAACTGTGTAAATATGTCTAGTCAAATTCACATCTGCAGTCCATTGTGTCATGCAGAGGACATCCAAAATGCGCTGTTCACATGGATATGAAGGCGGAAGTTAAAGAAGCTGCTGAAACGTTATCGTTTCCAGCTATTTGGTGAAGCAATCGATCATCATCGATATGTAGCATTGGCCATTGGATGGAGGCAAAGGGCTTACTTCATCAGTATGGATGTGCGTAAAGTGAGCAGTTGTATCCAGAAAGTCTCATATTGGTGCATGCACATGGTGGTTAACTTCGCTGGGTTGACACTTGCCCCACAGTAGTGTCCATTCCCGGCAGTCTTTATAGATGCCCGGCCACACATAATGGTTAGAGACTAGGCGAGTTGTTGGTCAGACCCCAGGGTGGCACAGATTATCTGAGCTCCCAAACATACATCTTAGAAATTTCTAAGGCAGGAAAGGATAGGGTTTACCATTGGACATGTCCCAATATAGTTTAACTCAGCTACTGGAACAACGACTAAGTGGATGTCTAATGCCAAAGATGAATCCTCATGCAGACTGTGTAGTTCTTGGTTCGTCCTTTGTGTTTCCGAATCTTGAGTGAAGTTGATCAGCAGTGACTATAACAACTGTTAACACAGGAAAGGTAGTCAGCTATGATGTTTTTAGCCCAGAAACGTGCCTCACATTTGTGCTAAACTGGGCTATGTAGACCAGCTGATTGTAGTGCTGAGATGAACAATTGATGTTGTGTTGGCGAAAGGCATACGCCATTGGCTTATGTTTAGTATAAATATTGAACTCTCTGGCTTAAAGTTGATGTCTGAAGTATTTAATGGCCTCATAGCTTGCCAGAAGCTCTCTATTGTAGGCTTTTCATTTTCGTTGTGATGGCTAAAGTTTTGTGAGAAGAAAATTAGCAGCTGCCATGCATCATCACACCACTGTTGCAGTGTTGCGTCAGTCATTGTCTGGGTCGTGTTGACCACTAATGCAAGGGAGCATTTGGATTAAGGTGTGCTAGTAGTGCAGTATCTGGTATGCTTTCTTTGACTGCCTTGAAAGTGGAGATCTTGCTATCTGAGCAAGGAATGGTTGAGTAGCAGAGCACTTGTGGAGTGCACACGAGGGTTTTTTAGGCTAGGCAGTAGTCTGAGATACTGTAAAAAATACTCGCCAGTCGATACACAGATAGGGACATCAGACCACATTCAGACTAAAGACATTTCGACGATCAAAATTACATCAGTAAATTGTTGATGTATTTGTAGCAAAGGTCCCAAATTCACTGCCCTCTAGGGAAGTTCTCATGCTGAAATTATTCTTGGGACCGAGAGCTGGCTAAAACCCGAAATACAAAACTCTGAGGTATTTAGCAAGTCAAGGAACATTTGTTGGAAGGGCAGATTAGACACCATAGGAGTGTCAGTTTTCACTGTAGTTAACAAAAATGTCGTGTCTATTGAGGTTGAAATTGAGTGTGACAGTCAAGTTATCCGGTAGCATGTAACAGGTCTAGGTGAAACCAAGTTAATTGTTGGATGTTTTTACTGGTCACTCGATTCCACTGTGACAGTTCTGGAGTCATTCCAAGAAAGCCTACAGTCAGTAGTACCTAAATGCCCACATCATACAGTACCAGTTGGAGGCGAGTTTAACCTCAAGAGTACAGACTAGAACATCTATGGATTCACTGCAGGGGGTGCAGACAGACAGTTGTGTGAAGTACTTTTGAGCACGTTTTCCATAAACTGTTTTGAACAGCTAGTTCAGCAGTCCACACACAATGGAAATGTCTTAAACCCTGTAGCTATAAACACGCCAGACCTTAGCAATGGTGTTGTGATAGATGGGGCTTAGTGACCATTATGTCATCATAGCAACTACGGTTGCGAAAGTTAATAAATCAGTCAAGAAGGCTACGAGAGTGTTTCTACTAAATGGTTCAAATGGCTCTGAGCACTATGGGACTTAACATCTATGGTTATCAGTCCCCTAGAACTTAGAACTACTTAAACCTAACTAACCTAAGGACATCACACAACACCCAGTCATCACGAGGCAGAAAAAATCCGTGACCCCGCCGGGAATCGAACCCGGGCGCGGGAAGCGAGAACGCTACCGCACGACCACGAGCTGCGGACTGTTTCTACTAGAAAGATCAGATAAGCACTTGTTAGTATCTCACTTAGATAATGATCTGCAATCATTTAGTTCCAGCATGGCGGCCATAGAGAGATTACGAACAAAGTTTAAACATACTGTACATTGTGCTCTGGACAAATGTGTGCCTAATAAGTGGATTAAGGATGGAGAAGGCCCACAGTGGTTCAGCAACGAAATTCGGAAAAAGCTGAAGAACCAATAGCTGATGCACTCTAGGTTCAAAAGAGAATGCACAAATGATGACAAGGAACAGTTATTACAGATTCGTGTGTCTGTGAAAAGATCTATGTGCAAAGCATGCAACAACTACCACTGTCATACTTCAGCGAAAGACCAGGCCAAGAACCCAAGAAGATTTTAGTCCTATGTAAAGTCACTAGTGAGTCTGAGGCTTCCATCCAGTCATTCATTAACCAGTCCGGTGTGGCAGTTGAAGATGGTAAAACGAAAGCCGAAGTTCTAAATTTCGCATTTAAGAAATTGTTTACGCAATAGATTCATACAAACATACCCTGCTTTGACGTAGCACAGAGTTCTTTACGGACGACATAGTAATAAGCATCCCTGGTGTAGAGAAACAACTGAAGGAGTTGAAAACAAATAAGTCGCCAGGTCCGGATGGAATTCCAATTCAGTTCTACAAAGAGTACTCTGCGGCATTGGCCAGTTACTTAGCTTGGATTTGTCGTGAGTCTATCAGCTAGCGCAAAGTCCCAAGCGATTGGAAAAAAGCACACATAACTCCCACATATGAAAAGGGTAAAAGAATGGACCTGCAGAATTACAGACCAACATCCTTAACATCGGTGTGCTGCAGAATTCTTGAAGATATTCTCAGTTCGAATATAAGAAATTTCCTTGAGGCAGAAAATCTTCTGTCCGCAATTCAACAAAGAAAGTTGAGGACCAACGAAGTAGAGAGGATGCAAAATACAGACTGGCAATAGCAATAAAAGTCTTACTAAACAGAGGTATTGGTTAACATCGAATAAAAGTTTAAAATTTTGAAAGTCCCAATTGAAGGTATTTGTTTAGAGTGTGGCCTTGTACAGAAGTAAATCATGGGCAATAAACACTTCAGATAAGAAGTGAATAACAGAGTTTTTGGTGCTAGAAAAGAATGCTGAAGATTTCATGGGTAAATAGAATACGTTTGTGGCGTAACTTGACTAAAAGAAAAGATCAGCTGACTGGAAACATCCTGAGGGATCAAGGGATCATCATTATGATAATGGGAGGAAGTGTTGTGGGAGGGGGGGGGGAGGATTGTAAAGGGCGAACGAGGCTCGAATACAGTAAACAGTTTTATATGTACTGACGTGCGGAGCACACAGTAACTGCCACTGTCATACCTTAGTGAAAACTCCTTCCAAGAACCCGAGAAAATTCTGATCCTGCATAACATCTCTAAGTGGGTCAAAGGCTTCTATTCAGTCACTCATCGACCAGGCTGGCATTGGAATACAAGACAGCAAAAAGAAAGGCAACGTTTGAAATTCTGTGTTTAAGTACTCAGATGGATCATACAAACATACTGTCGTTTGAAAGTTGCACAGACTTCTATATGGAGAACATAGTAATAGGTATCGCTGACATAGAGAAACAGGCTGAAGGAGTTGAAAATAAATAAGTCGTAGGTCTGTATGGAATCCCAAATTCTGTTTTACAGAGAGCACTCTACAACATAGGCCACTTACTTAGCTTGCACTTATCCCGAATCTCTCGCGCAGTGCAAAGTCCCAAGTGAGTGGAAAAAAGCACAGGTGACTCCTGCATATAAGAAGGACCTGCAAAATTACAGACTAACATCCTTACCATCGGTTTGCTGCAGAATTGCTTAAAATATTCTGAGTTCAGGTATAATTACTTTCCTAGAGAACGAAAAGTTTGTCTGTGAATCAGCATGGTTTTAAAAAGCATCACTCATTTGAAACTCAGCTTGTCCGTTTCTCACACGATATATTATATACTATGGAAGTAGGGCAACAGGCAGATTCAAAATTTCTAGATTTCTGGAAAGTATTTGGTATGGTACCCCACTGCAAGCTGTTCACGAAGATGTGAGCATACTGAATAGGCTCCCAGACATGCGAATGGCTCGAAAACTTCTTAAGTAAGAGAACCCAGCATGTTATCTTCAACACCGAGTGTTCATCGAAGACAAGGTTATCGTAAGGAGTGCCTAGACAGAGTTATAGTGAGAAGTGCCCCAGGGATCTGTGATAGGACTGCTGTTATTTTCTATATACATAAATGATCTGATGGACAGGGTGGGCAGCAATCTGTGGTTGTTTGCTGATGATACAATAGTGAACAGGAAGGTGTCAAAGATGAGTGACTGAAGGATGACACAAGGTGACTTAAGACAAAGGTATTTCTGAGGTGGGCTGCTAGATTTGTTACTGGATGGTTTGAACAACATACAAGTGTTATGGAAATGCTTCGGGAACTCAAATGGGAATCCCTGGAGGGAAGGCAAGATTTTTTTGAGGAACAGTATTGAGAAAAATTAGAGAACCACCATTTGAGGCTGTGTTGCAGAACAATCGTACTGCTGCCAACATACATTTTGCATAAGTAACCATGAAGATAAGATGCGAGAATTGAGGGCTCATATGAAGGCATACAGACAGTCGTTTTTCCCTCACTCTATCTGCGAGTGAAACAGGAAAGGAAACGACTAGCAGTAGTACAGGGTACCCTTCGCCATGCACCGTCCGATGGCTTGCGGTGTATATGTAGAGTTGCCTTTGCTTTTTGGATCAGGGAGCGCAGTTGTTAATGGTTCCTACAACTCAGCTGCATGCGGCAGATGTTGGTGGTAAAAATGAAAGCATACCAAAGAACTGATGCAATGCTTTAAAAGTGATTGGTCATGGGAGTTTTAACATAGCCTCAACCATGAGGTTTTATGGCCCAGAAAGCTGATCTCTGTCTCACCAGAAATGCACTTAGTGGTGTTCAAGACTCTGCTGTACTGCTTTAATCATCGAAACACCTCAGTTAGATGCCATTGATATTGTTCTGGACAGTCTGAGGAAACCGGAATGTCGTCCAGGCATGCAAAACAATGTAGAAGTCCTTGTAACACAGGATCTACAAACCTTTGCCGTCTTTGTTCTGTATTATGAAGGCCAAACATCATGAAACAACCCTCAAATAGGCCAAACGGACGGATTATATTCGTGTTCGGTATGTCTTCATCGGCTACAGGAACATGAGCGTACATCTTGGCACAATCTACGACGCTGAATAAGATCCCACCTCTCAATGAGTACTTATAATATCTTAGCAAGGGTACAGGGTAACGATATGGAGCCGTTCTGGCATTGAGGGCTCGATAATCTCCACACAGCCTCCATGCACCGCAGTTCTTGGGTACCAAATAAAGTGGGGACTACTCAATGGTCGCGTAACATTTTCACACTGCATACCATCGAACTCTGGTTTTGCTATGGCAGGCGGTCTGGAGTCAAACGTCTAGGTCAACAGGATACAGGTGGACCGTCAATAGTTTTAATATAGTGCAGTGTATCATGACACAACTGTTTTGGCGCTCCAAGCTTGTCATGTCAAGCCAGGAAATTTCTGCAGTAAGTGTGTGTACATGTCGCTTGTGGCTCTTATGATCCTGGCCATTTATGTATCTGTGTTCCTTCGAAAACTCAACAATGACAAGCTGCTGACGCCGTCTACGACTTTTGCGTTCGCGATGTCTCGCAACAGCTTGTAATATGCGAGGAAAACTGTTCCTGTTGTGGGTTCCGACACATGAAGGATCGTAAAATCCCATGCTAGGTCATGTCGTAGTCCAGGGTCAAGCTTGATATGCAGCATTCCGTATGTCATTGTTGTGAATTATTAACTGCACTCAGGCAGAAAGCGGTTGGTTGTCGCCTGCTGTGTAGCAGCATGTGCTGAAATAAACATATGTGTAGGTATGATCCAATGTCCACTATGTATCTTTGCCCTGACTTATGGTTACTGATAAATAAGTGCCACAACATAGTTGTGCAACCGGTCGACGCGCCCAAGTCCGACTGCTGTTGGAATTTTGGTGAGCACACAACATTGTAGTTTACACAGCTGATCCCCAAATCTTCTGTGTTACTACCAGACAATAGGGTGGTCAGCCCCAGAGGTTGAGGAAGCAGTAGAAGAGTGGCTTATCAAGTGCCTCCAGTAGAAGTTTCTGTCTTTGCTGTGGTCCTGACTGGCCACCAGTTCACCAGTTTGTCTTATCAGCATATCGACCTTCTCAGCTAAAACATTATAATCTGTGCGCGAAACCCCTGGCGACGACAAGCTGTTACATTACACCTTCACTAGGCTAACTGATGCAGGCATTATCACATCAAATCTCTTGTCCATTAATTCAGCCACTACATCCAAGACCATGTAAGTTTGTCATGCAATAGGCTGTCACCTGAGAAGGTAGTTGACTGCTTCACAAAGCATGTAGTACGCTATCAGCCACTGTACCAATATCAGCTTTACTCCATAGATGCTCCTGTCGCCTATGTCTTCTTGCATTAAAACTTGGCAAATATGTTCCTCTTGCAAAGAGGAACATATTGCCAAGTAGCACTGCAGATCAGTTCTGTCTTTAGTTTTTCATAAACATCTCTCACAAGTGGATTTGTGAATACATCTTTAATTTCTGCAACAAAATTTTAGTCTAGTTGGGTTACCACAATCACGAGTATAGTAGAGTCCTCCGTAATTCCTGCCTAGAGAAAGATGGTATCCACTTGGGTGAACTACAGCACTGGCTTCTGGGGCTACATTGACGGTAAATACACAGGGAGCTGAGAAATCGAAGGTACTGTTTCTATTAGTGATTTGGTCTTTCTCCCAATGTATTGTGCCATTAAACTTCTATAAGATTAGCCTTCTGACAAATACTCTTTGATGTTCTTGGAATTTAGCCATAATACATAAGATAAATTCCGATGTCACAGGAAGGAAACAACTTTATTTAAAGCACAAGGAAGAACACACTTAATCTCATATGGACATCTTTACTCCTTAGCAACTGAGAGGCTAACAACTGTGCTCGAAGTGTCTCAGAAAACCTGAAAGAATTGGGCTCTAAGAACAACAGTCACGGAACATCATATTAATCAAGGAGCGTTAAACCAAAGAAAAGGTAGCACTTCTGGTGGGTGGCATGTGAAAAATTCGACACGTGGCGTGTGTACATCAGCTCACAGCAACTAGCGATTTTGTCACGACGTACTAAACTAATATCACCTTCGAAGAGGTAAATTTGTTTGTATAGGTTGTTGGTAAGGCTGCTAAAAGAACATTCTTCACACTCTATGCACACAGACCACACTGTGTGGAGGGGCACAGTAGCGCCAATCCAAGCTCTGAAATTCCTAAACAATGCCATGGTGATGGTGCCGGTTGCCATCTAAAAGCGGCTCCTAGAAAGACAACAATATTGCACAATAATAATGTGCAATATTATTGATGTTCTACCTTGCCTCAGTTACATTGTCAATAACATTGTGCAATATCTATATTATTATTTATTTAATATTTTCTATGAAATAATTAAATTACTTATATTATATTACACAATACTGATAAAAAATTTGGTACATAAATCTTTATAAATATAAAATAATATAATTAATTTAATTAAATCATAAAAAGGTTATGTATTAAAAATATGCAAAGTGTGCTCGACATACCCACTTACTACTACATATAAAAATCAAGCCAATTTTGAGTGCACTAATTAAAATCTGTATAGAATGAAATACAATTTTAGTTGAAAATAATAGGTATGTTGAGTGCAGTAGCATTAATGTAAAAAAATTATTTGAGATTCCAAATCATTATTTACTCCTTTACATACAGTGGACAAAATATCAACGAAACCTTTTGGCGCTTTCGGAAAGGAATCCTGTTGGGGACATGTCTGAAAGAACAGACACCACAGATTCATATAATTTGATTGGCATAGTTGGGCAATGGATCCACCTTCCTCATTGCGGATGCACAAATTCATCCAGCCTCCTGTGGGAATATCAGAGAGCAAACATGGCGGGAATGGACAGAGACTGTAGATAGCTCATGTTCTATGGGAATGTGAATCAGCCATGAGGCATGCACAGTTGATAAGGCTGTGTCCTAGTAAGCAGTATTCTTCTGTAGCACCACATTTCGAAATCTTCTATTTTCTTCTTGTCCAAACTATTTATAACCATGTTTCACTTCCATACATGGCTACACTCCATAAAAATACTTTCAGAAACTACTTCCTGACACTTAAATCTATACTCGATGTTAACAAATTTCTCTTATTCGGAAACGCTTTCCTTGCCATTGCCAGTCTACATTTTATATCCTCTCTACTTCGACCATCATCAGTTATTTTGCTCCCCAAATAGCAAAACTCCTTTACTACTTTAAGTGTCTCGTTCTCTAATCTAATTCCCTCAGCAACACCCGATTTAATTCGACTACATTCCATTATCCTCGTTTTGCTTTTGTTGATGTTCATCTTATATCCTCCTTTCAAGACACTATCCATTCCGTTCAACTGCTCTTCCAAGTCCTTTGCTGTCTCTGACAGAATTATAATGTCATCGGCGAACCTGAAATTTTTTTATTTCTTCTCCATGGATTTCAATACCTACTCCGAATTTTTCTTTTGTTTCCGTCACTGCTTGCTCAATATACAGATTGAATAACATCGAGGAGAGGCTACAACCCTGCCTCACTCCCTTCCCAACCACTGCTTCCCTTTCATGTCCCTCGACTCTTATAACTGCCGTCTTGTTTCTGTGCAGATTAGATTAGATTAATACTTGTTACATAGATCATGAATACGACACTTCATAATGATGTGGAACGTGTCGGTTAATAAAAGATGTCTGTACAAGATATTACATTACACAAAATATTGCATGACACTAATGTTAAAGACTTTTTGCCCCCCTTAATTTATATCTAAAAATTCAGCCAATGAGTAGAAGGAGTTGTCATCTAGAAATTCTTTTAACTTATTTTTAAATGTTAGTTGGCTATCTGTCAGGCTTTTGATGCTGTTTGGTAGGTGACCAAAGACTTTTGTGGCAGCATAATTTACCCCTTTCTGTGCCAAAGTCAGATTTAACCCTGCATAGTGAAGATCATCCTTTCTCCTGGTGTTATAGCTATGCACACTGCTATACTTTTGAACTGGGCTGGATTATTAACAACAAATTTCATAAGTGAATATATATACTGTGAGGTTACTGTGAGGATCCCTAGATCCTTAAATAGATGTCTGCAGGATGACTGTGGGTGGGCTCCAGCAATTATTCTGATTACACGTTTTGGAGCAATGAATACTTTTCTACTCAACGATGAATTACCCCGGAATATGATGCCATACGAAAGCAGTGAATGAAAGTAGGCATAGTAAGCTAATTTACTGAGATTCTTATCACCAAAATTTGCAATAACCCTAATAGCATACGTAGCTGAACTCAGACGTTTCAGCAGACCATCAATGTGTTGCTTCCAGTTTAACCTCTCATCAAATGATACACCAAAAAATTTTGAAAATTCTGCCTTAGCTACAGACTTCTGTTCAAAGTCTGTATTTATTACTGGAGTTGTGCCATTTACTGAACAGAACTGTATATACTGTGTTTTGTCAAAATTTAAAGATAGTCCGTTTGCTGAGAACCACTGAATAATTTTATGAAAAACATCATTTACAGTTACATCACTTAGTTCTTGGTTTTTGGATGTTATTACTATACTTGTATCATCAGCAAAAAGAAATAACTTTGCATATTCATCAATGTGGAATGGTAAGTCATTAATGTATATCAAGAACAGTAAAGGACCTAAGACCGAACCCTGTGGGACCCCGTACTTGATAGCACCCCCCAGTTTGAGGAATCAGGTGTTGTTTTAACATTACATGAACCACTTATTTCAACTTTCTGCATTCTTCCAGTTAAGTATGAATTAAACCATTTGTGCACTGCCCCCCTCAAACCGTAATGATTTAGCTTATCTAAAAGAATTCCATGATTTACACAATCAAAGGCCTTTGAGAGATCACAAAAAATACCAATGGGTGATGTCCGGTTATTCAGAGCATTTAATATTTGATCAGTGAAAGCGTATATAGCATTTTCTGTTGAAAAGCCTTTCTGAAAACCGAACTGACATTTTGTTATTACTTTATTTTTACAAATATGGGGTCTACTCTTGAATACATTACTTTCTCAAAAATTTTTGATAGAGCTGTCAGAAGAGAGATTGGGCGGTAGTTGTTCACATCCGATGTATCCCCCTTTTTTTGCAATGGTTTTACAATGGCATATTTCAGTCTATCGGGGAAAACACCCTGCTCCAAAGAGCTATTACATACGTGGCTGAGAATCCTACTTATCTGTGGAGAACAAGCTTTAAGTACCTTGCTGGAAATGCCATCAATTCCGTAAGAGCTTTTACTTTTCAGTGAGTTTATTATTTTACTGATTTCAGAGGGAGAGGTTGGTGGAATTACAGTTGTTTAAAACTGCACATGTATGGCCTCTTCTATTAGTAGCCTTGCCTCTTCTAGTATTGTAAATAGCCTTTCGCTCCCTGTATTTTATCCCTGCCACCTTCAGAATTTGAAAGAGAGTATTCCAGTCAACAATGTCAACAGTTTTCTCTCTACAAATGCTAGAAACGTAGGTTTGCTTTTCCTTAATCTAGATTCTAAGATAAGACGTAGGGTCAGTATTGCTTCCCGTGTTCCAATATTTCTACGGAATCCAAACTGATCTTCCCCGAGGTCGGCTTCTACTAGTTTTTCCATTCGCCTGGAAAGAATTTGTGTTAGTATTTTGCAGCCGTGACTTATTAAACTGATAGTTCGATACTTTTCACATCTGTCAACACCTGCTTTATTTGTGACTGGAATTATTATATTCTTTCTGATGAAGAGAAATTTGTTAACATTGAGTATTAACTTAAGTGTCAGGAAGTCGATTCTGAAAGTATTTGTATGAAGTGTAGCCATGTATGGGAGTGAAACATGGACGATAAATAGTTTAGACAACAAGAGAATAGAAGGTTTCGAAATGTGGTGCTACAGAAGAATGCTGTAGATTAGATCGGTAGATCACATAACTAATGAGGAGGTATTGAATAGAATTGGGGAGAAGCGGAGTTTGTGGCACAACTTGACTAGAAGAAGGGATTGGTTGGTAAGATATGTTCTGAGGCATCAAGCGATCACCAATTTAGTACTGGAGGGCAGTGTGGAGGGTAAAAATCGTAGAGGGAGACCAAGAGATGAATACACTAAGCAGATTCAGGAGGATGTAGGCTGCAGTAGGTACTGGGAGATGAAGAAGCTTGCACAGGATAGAGTAGCATGGAGAGCTGCAACAAATCAGTTTCAGGACTGAAAATCACAATAACATATTCTTCTTGAAGTCTGAGGGTATTTCGCCTGTCTCATACATCTTGCTCACCATATGGTAGAGTTTTGTCAGGACTGGCTCTCCCAAGGCTGTCTGCAGTTCTAATGGAATGTTGTGTACTCCTGGGGCCTTGTTTCGACTTAGGTCTTTCAGTGCTCTGTCAAACTCTTCACCCAGTATCATATCTCCCATTTCATCTTCATCTACATCCTCTTCCATTTCCATAATATTGTCCTCAAGTACATCGTCCTTGCATAGACCCTGTATATACTCCTTCCACCTTTCTGCTTTCTCCTCTTTGCTTAGAACGTTTCCATCTGAGCTTTTGATATTCATTCAAGTGGTCCTCTTTCCTCCAAAGGTCTCTTTAATTTACCTGTAGGCAGTATCTATCTTACCCCTAGTGATATATACCTCTACATCCTTACATTTGTCCTCTAGCCATCCCCGCTTAGCCATTTTGCACTTCCTGTCGATCTCATTTTTGAGATGTCTGTATTCCTTTTTGCCTGCTTCATTCACTGCATTTTTATATTTTCTCCTTTCATCAATTAAATTCAATATTTCTTCTGTTACCCAAGGATTTCTACTAGCCCTCGTCTTTTTACGTACTTGATCCTCTGCTGCCTTCACTACTTCATCCCTCAAAGCTACCCATTCTTCTTCTATTGTATTTCCCTCCCCTATTCCTCTCAATTGTTCGCTTATGCTCTCCCTGGAATTCTGTACAACCTCTGGGTTAGTCAGTTTATTCAGGTTCCATCTCCTTAAATTCCCACCTTTTTGCAGTTTCTTCAGTTTTAATCTACAGTTCATAACCAATAGATTGTGGTCAGAGTCCACATCTGCCCCTGGAAATGTCTTACAATTTAAAACATGATTCCTAAATCTCGGTCTTACCATTATATAATCTATATCCAGGCTTCTTCCATGTATGCAACCTTCTTTTATGATTCTTGAACCAAGTGTTAGCTATGATTAAGTTGTGCTCTGTGCAAAATTCTACCAGGCGGCTTCCTCTTTCATTTCTTATTCCCAATCCATATCCCCCTACTACGTTTCCTTCTCTCCCTTTTTCTACTGCCGAATTCCAGTCACCCATGACTATTAAATTTTCGTCTCCCTTCACTAACTGAATTATTTCTTTTATTTCATCATACATTTCTTCAATTTCTTCGTCATCTGCAGACCTAGTTGACATATAAACTTGTACTACTGTCGTAGGCGTGGGCTTCGTGCCTATCTTGGCCACAATAATGCATTCACTATGCTATTTGTAGTAGCTTACCTGCACTCCAATTTTTTATTCATTATTAAACCTACTCCTGCATTACCCCTATTTGATTTTGTATTTATAACCCTGTATTCGCTTGGCCAAAAGTCTTGTTCCTCCTGCCACCGAGCTTCACTAATTCCCACTATATCTAAGTTTAACCTATCCATTTCCCTTTTTAAATTTGCTTACCTACCTGCCCGATTAAGGGACCTGACATTCCACACTCTGATCCGTAGAACGCCAGTTTTGTTTCTCCTTATATCGACATCGTCTTGAGTAGTCCCCACCCGGAGCTGCAAATGGGGGGACTATTTTACCTCCGGAATATTTTACCCAAGAGGAAGCCATCATCATTTTAACCATACAGTAAAGCTGCATGCCCTAGGAAAAAATTACAGCTGCAGTTTCCCCTTGCTTTCAGTCATTCACAGTACCAGCACAGCAAGGCCATTTTGGTTAGTGTTAGAAGACCAGATCAGTGAATCATCCAGACTGTTGCCCCTGCAACTACTGAAAAGGCTGCTGCCCCTCTTCAGGAACCACACGTTTGTCTGGGCTCTCAATAGATACCCCTCCGTTGTGGTTGCACCTACAGTTCGGCTATCTGTATCGCTGAGGCACTCAAGCCTCCCGACCAACGGCAAGGTCCATGGTTCATGGGGGGAGGATAATTTGGTTACTAAATCCAAACACATTTCCAATATTATTTTTTATACTTATATACAACTTAATATCAATGATAATTCTACTTAAAATTTCATCTGCTGAATATCTCATTTTCCAAGCTTTTCAGATTATTGGCTAACAGGAATTTCTGTAGTTTATCCATCACAATATAATTCATTCTTTTTTGTGTAATTTTTGGAGTTAGAAATGGTGTATAAAACCAACTAGTACAACACTATTAAGACTTTCTTGTACTGTATAGTCAATCTTTTTTTAGAACAGATGACTTACCACTCAAGTGAAATAGGCGACTCATTAAATATTAATAAAATCTTTCAGATGGAACCTAAAATAAGAATTCCATAGAAGAAATCAAGAAATAAACACAGTATGCTTTTCTTTTATCTAACTCTGTTCAATGTGTTGTACGAGATACAAGTGGTTCTGGAAAGACAACATCAATGACTGACAGTTATATTCTACCCCAGGATGGTTGAATTAGAATAAGATAAATCACATGTATGTTTATTCAAATGGTTTAGATCAACCGAATAACATGAATTTTTTTTAAAAATATGTGTAAAAAAGTTGAAGTTAAAAATAATGAAAATGTTACAATGTTTCTTGAAAACAATGATGAAATTATACCACCAGATCAATACCAAGATAATTCACTTGTAATATTTGATCATTTCATGCTCGAAAATCAAGATGTAGTTAGAGAATATTTTAGTAGACGAAGACATAAAGGAACAGATTGTTTTTATTTTACTCAGACATATTCAAAAATACCAAAACAAATAGTAAGTGATAATCTAATTTTTTAAATATTTTTAGGCAATATGACACAAATGTAAATCACATACATCATTAGTTTGTTGGTGGTGATTTAAAATTTGACGATTTGAAAGAAATGTGCAGTAAATATTGGAACGATTAGATTGGATTTTTACAAAACATATGTCTAGGAAACCTAATGAAGGGAAACACAGATATTGTATAAAAGATTTCCTTCTTAAATGGGTTCTTTAAAAGATGATTTTGCATATGTATTAGACCATGATGATAGTATTTTAATTAGACACACAAATGAATTTAAAGAATTAATTAACTCTACAATAGAATATGAAAAATTAGAAAAAATTGGTAAATATTATACTAATTGTTCATGGGCTAGCAAAGAAGCTAAATGTTGGCCAGATACATCTGGTTGCTAATTTATTTGATAAGTGTATAAGCAGAATACACTATCTTATAAATTCATACACAAAAATACAATTATTAATTTTTCGTACTTCGTAAATGTTTTCGAAATATGACCCAGAGGCTGCTAAAAAAGCTAACCTAAATAGAAAAAATATTGAATAATTGAACGAAGGATCCAAATTTTGGAAAAAAGAACCAAGAACAGAATATGAAGAACATAAACAGGAAGATCAGCCTGTTATTGACGCAACTGAAAAAGTTAAAGAAGGGAATGAAGAATTAGATGATAAGGGGCTGAAAGCCATTGAAGAAAATAGAAAAGTTGAAAAAGAAATTGTTCCTTACACTCATCATCATCAGCAAGAAGAATTTGGAGATATACCACAAATTAAACAATATGGGTGTCCTCAATGAGACTATATACTAAGTGAATCAGAAATACAAGATTTATTGGCAAAATATGAGGTAGAGGCTAAAGATAGAAAAAAGATAGCTCAAGTTCAGGGTGCTGTTAAAAAAGTAAAGTAGAATGATGTTACAAAAATAGATATAAGTGCAAGAATGTAAAAGGATATCAATCATAGTGAAGCCTGTTGGTATATTTAAATATATTGGTGATAAACCAGTAAAATTTGATGGCGATAAGTTATTGATCAATGGAATGGAATATGAAGGTACAGATGGACAAAGGAATCTGTTAAGTAAAAAATCTGATGTTGTTGATTTATCAAATTATGCAGATATGTTTTATCATTCAAATGCATTATGTTCTGAAAAGAATCCAAATAAAATAAAATCAAGTACAGGTATTAAATGTAATAGTCTGACGATTATAATCAAATACAGATGTGAAGATGAAAAACTAGGTGAAGATTTAGTAAAAAATATACAGAACAACCAACTGAATATATTTGGATGATTGATGTCACAGATGTAATCCATAAATTAGCAGTTATTAGAAGAATTAGCTGGAAATAAAAATCGTCATAATAAAAAAGCGGAAATAACAGAAATATCAACAGTCCAAAAGGGATAACACATTTTTATATTTTTGGATAACTTGTCAGTCAAATTTTGGAAAAATAAGACGTATGAAAACAGATTAGTTAACACTTTAATTAATAAATTACCATTCGAAATGTACCTCCCTTGTAATTGTTGCAGTCCAGGAACAATATTACAAGAGAAATTAACTAGAGGAATAAATCCACAAGATGAAGCTTGCAAAAAACATGATCTTGCATAACGAGATAATACAGATTTAGAAAAAGGACACAAAGCAGACAAAGAACTTCAGCTAGCTGCAAAATAAAGAATTCATGCTTCTGATGCATCAATTGAAGAAAAATTAGCCTTTACAGCAGTCAGAGGAATAATGTACGTGTGTGATAATGTTTGGGAACTATAAAAGTATTAATCCTTATAAAAATATTATTTATATAAATAGATAACTTCAACATTGATTATACCTCAGTACCTTGTGGTAAACTAAGATAATATCAATTAAAATTAAATTCAATAATGGTCACTTATGCAGTACTAATAATTTTTAAGTGATGCAAAAAAGGAAAGAGAGATAAAAAACAGATTGGAATTTACTCATAACATTAGGTAAACTTGTTGTTAAAATTACTATGGAAACCATAGCAAAAAAGAGAGAAAGTGTGGGACTAACAAACCATGACGAAAGATGTATTTCTTTGTTATTGGCACCATTGATATATTTAACATCTATTTGTTCACTAGTAGATGGGGCACCTGGTATTGCAAAAGCAGTAATGGACAAAAAAGGTGCTAAAGAATTAGAAGAACAAAGAACACACAATTTAGCAATGGAGATGAAAGCTGGTGCTGGAATAAGAAAATGTGCAAAAAGTAATTAACATGTATCCTAGTGAATTAAATATTTTTTATTTAAAATCTTCTTAAACAATTAAAAATCAGATTCTTTCGTCATGATTTTATGATTGACGAATTACCTGTTAATGCTAGAGAATATGAATCTGGAACAGTTAATTTAGCTACATCTGATCAAACTTGTTCACATTGGTTCTGTTATTATAAGAACAAATGTCTTTGATTCATTTGGAGGAAGTATTTGTGAAGAAATAGTTAAACATCTTGGCCCAAGTAAGTTGTACTGTAATAGACGATAGGTACAAAATTTTTATGAAGTAATTTGTGATCATTTGTGTATATTCGTTTTTAAACTGTTATCGGATAGTGATACGTTAATGATATTGTTGTTGTTGTTGTTGTTAATGTTGTTGTGATCGTCAGTCCAGAGATTGGTTTGATGCAGCTCTCCATGCTACTCTATACTGTGCATGCCTCTTCATCTCTGAATAACTACTGCATACTTCAGAATCTGCTTAGTGTATTCATCTCTTGGTCTCCCTCTACAATTTTTGCCCTCCATCCTCCTGTCCAATACTAAATTGGCGATCTCTTGATGCCTCAGAATGTGTCCTACCAACAGATCCCTTCTTCTAGAGAAGTTGTGCCACAAATTCCTCTTTTCCCCAGTTCTATTCAGTACCTCCTCATTAGTTACATGATCTACCCATCTAATTTTCAGCATTCTCCAGCAGTACCACATTTTGAAAACTTCTATCCTCTTCTTGTCTAAACTAGTTATCGTCCATGTTTCACTTCCATACATGGCTACACTCCATACAAATACTTTCAGAAAAGACTTCCTGACACTTAAATCTATACTCGATGTTAACAAATTTTTCTTCTTCAGAAACGCTTTCCTTCCCATGACAGTCTACAATTTATACCTCGCTACTTCGACAGTCATTAGTTATTTTTCTGTCCAAATAGCAATACTCATCTACTACTTTATGTGCCTTATTTCCTAATCTAATTCCCAAATTCGACTACATTCCATTATCCTTGTTTTGCATTTGTTGTTGTTCATCTTATACCATCCTTTCAAAACACAGTCCATTCTGTTCAACTGCTATTCCAGGTCCTTTGCTGTCTCTGATAGAATTACAATGTCACCGGCGAACCTCAAAGTTTTTATTTCTTCTCCATGGATTTTAATTCCTAAGTCGAATTTTTCTTTTGTTTCCTTTACTGCTTGCTCAATTACAGATTGCATAACATCAGGGATAGGCTATAACCCTATTTCATTCCCCTCTCAACCACTGTTTCCCTTTTGTGCCCCCAACTCTTATAAGTACCATCTGGTTTCTGTACTAATTTGTAGATAGCCTGTGTTTTACCCTTGCCACATTCAGAATTTGATAGAGAGTATTCCAGTCAACATTCTCACAATCTTCCTCTAAATCTACAAATGCTAGAAACGGACGTTTGCCTTTCCTTAACCTATCTTCCAAGATAAGTAATAGTGTTAGTACTACCTCGCATGTTCCAATATTTCTACAGAATCGAAACTGATCTTCCCCGAGGTTGGCTTCTACAAGTTTTTCCATTCGCCTGTCAAGAATTTGTGTTAGTGTTTTGCAACCGTATCAGCATCTCATTTCTTTGGGATTGGAATTATTATATTCTTCTTGAAGTCTGAGGGTATTTCGCCTGTCTCATACATCTTGCATACCAGATGGTAGAGTTTTGTCAGGGCTGGAATGTTGTCTACTCCCAGGGCCTTGTTTTGACTTAGGCCTTTCAGTGATCTCTCAAACTCTTCATGCAGTATCATATCTCCCATTTTATCTTCATCTACATCCTCTTCCATTTCCATAATATTGTCCTCAAGTACATCGTCCTTGTATAGACCCTCTATATACTCTTTCCAACTTTCTGCCTTCCCTTCTTTGCTTAGAACTGGGTTTCCATCTGAGCTCTTGATATTCATACAAGTGGTTCTCTTTTCTCCAAAGGTCTCTTTAATTTTATTGTAGGCAGTATCTACCTTACCCCTAGTGAGATATGCCTCTACATCCTTATATTTGACCTCTAGCCATCCCTGCTTAGCCATTTTCCACATCCTGACGATCTCATTTTTGAGATGTTTGTATTCCTTTTCACCGTCTTGAATTACTGCATTTTTATACTTTCTCCTTTCATCAATTAAATTCAATATCTCTTCTGTTACCCATGTATTTATACTACCCCTCGTCTTTTTACCTACTTGATACTCCACCGGCTTTCATCTTTCAAAACTACCCATTCTTCTTCTAATGTATCTCTTCCCCTGTTCTTGTCAATCGTTCGCTAATGCTCTCTCTGAAACTCTCTTCAACCTCTGGTTTAGTCAGTTTATCCAGGTCCCATCTCATAAAAGTCCCACCTTTACAACCTGGTTTCTAAATCTCTGTCTTACCATGTTCTGAATCTTATAAATGGACATTTTTGGAACTAAGGTACAGTCTAAAGACAGCTGCTGTATCAGTCAGTAAATAAACTCAGAAAAAATCAGAAAAGACCTGGAATAAGAATCCAAAGATTTTCAGTCAAGCATTAAGAAAGAAAAAAACTCAAAAACAAGGAAATTAACTAAAAACTTCAACAATAATCTAATAAATTTTCATAATATGTGTGCAGAATTAAAATTTGTAGTCGATGATAAATAGAGAGTATAATTAAGCCATTTCCAAAACATTAAGTAACATTTTTGAAGCATCTAAAAGTTATATTGATTTTTAAAGTAGAATACTTGTAGATATAATAGATTCTGTAATTGGTTATGTGCAGTTACCAATCATTATTTAGAAAATGAGTTTTCGTCAGCTAAAGCAGACATTGCATCAGGTATTGCTGACTCTAGTCAGCAACTTAGTCTTTCAACAAAAGCTGAATACGAAAATATTCTAACACAATTCAACAAAAGAAATACAATTTATGATAATGCTATTGAGGATTATCATAAAAAAATACATAGCAGCAATACAATTCTTAATTGTGCTTTACATAGATGGAGTGCACTGGAAGGAAAGGTATATGGTAGTCAATCATTTGAATTTACATTTAACTTGCGAAATGAACTACAAAAATGTGGCTTTCAGTATGTTTTCACACTGAAAAAAATTATATTTATGAAATAGATGCTGACAGAAAACTTCCATTTAATGACTTTTATATTGCAGTAAGAGGTGCTAAGCAGTGTGACATAAATAATATTAATCAGTCAATAATAGAAAATAAATCAAGTTCTCTAATTGTAGGACTGAAAAAAATATAGTTAAAGCACTACCTATAGACATAAATATAATTTTATTTAGTGAAAAATGTAAAATTTAATGTGAATTTTTAATCTATATAAATGGATTATATTTGGGATCTAAAATATAAAAAATTTAATGACATACATCAGCCAACTAGAACAACAAGAAGAAATGGAAGACAAAGAATGAAGGAATTTATGCAATATGTAAAACTAGGAAGACTAAATTCGTTAAGAAATTGTGAAGGAGAAGTGGTGAGCAAATCTTTCACTCCAAATATTCGTGAAGAAATTATTAATGAATTACATAAACTGATGAGAAAAAATTTTAAAAGAAGAAATGTAATCTCCCTAGCTATAGATGATTTATAGCAAGCTCATCTAGCGAAAATGGAATCTCTTAAATTGAAAGGAATTTCAGAAATAAATATTTTATATAAATATATACGAACTGTAGTCAATGTTTTTTCATAATATGCTTGGTCTATTCCACTTACAGCTAAAACTAGCAAAATATTTCAGGAACTTTCGCAAATATTTGAAGCAAAGATAATGGTAACAGATAATGATAAAAAACTCTATACTAAAGATATTTAAGAATGTATGAAAAATATTATAATTATCTTTATTCAACTTTTACAGATTTAAATGCATCTGTTGTAAAAAGATAGAATACAAAGCTTAAAGAAAAATATGGAAACTACTTGCTCTTCAAAGTTATAATAAACAGATTAAACTAGCTGAAAAACAATAATACAAAGCATTCAACAATCAAAATGAAGCCAATTGAAGTTAATGAAAATATTATATGCAAACTGTCTTTGTATTTAATAATAAACCTAACTATAAGTTTGATGATAAAGTTAGAGTCATCAAACATAAAAAAAGTTTTGTAAAAGGTTATACAGCTAACTGGTCAATAGAAATTTTTGAAATTAAAGAAGTTATTCATTCTATTCCAATTCATTAAAAACATGCCAAGTGCACTCAGCATACCTACTTACTACTTATTTATTTTGATTCATTTATAATTCATGCATAGATCATTTAGTACAGTAGTACCTGACATTTCAGAAGCAACAGAAATAATATATACACAAAAGTATTAACAAAATGGGATGGTATAAGCTGACAATAAGGCGTAATCAGAGCAAGTATTCTAGCATACAGCTTACTGACAAGGGGAAACCATGGAAAACTCAAGTAAGAATGGCTGGGTGCGGAATAAACCCCAGTCCTCTGGATTCCAGTAGATTAAGACTGGAGTAGACACTTTGCTCGGTATATTACTGCAAATGAATTCACAAAATACATTATTAACAACGTGAGTGCACCATGCACAATAAATAAATTAATGATAAAAAAACTGAAAATAAAATACTATTAAAAAGTGTAAAATGCATGAATGACTTATATTACACTGCAAAAAGTAGAAAGTGCACTGTAAGTCAGTCAATGATATATATGAACAATGAAACTTTGATCTAAAACGCCCCTCAAAAAATAGAAATAGAACGCAAGAGCACATTATATAGCACCACTAAAAGGTATAAAGTAAGACCACAGGATAACCTGCCAACATTATAACCATCACAATTAGGTTAAAAGCAAATCCTTTGTCTGCAGAAGTATGTTGCACTGCATCTGAAACGGAAGAAACAGAAAACCAACAACAAAAACATTATTTGCAAATCAAATGCAGCATCAATGGCACATCAGTTAATAGAAACAACAAACCCAATAATGAATGAGGGCCTTGTAATCCTATAAGATGACTTATTGATTTACATTGTAAAATAGTTTCATAGCAAGAATTGATATTAATTGTGTATGATTTTAGGTTTTCGAAGGGTAGGAAATTGGCGGGTACTCAGGTGGATGACGTCGTTTAAAAGGTGCGATATTTCGCAAACCGACTTTCTGCCATTTTTAGGTATTCTTGGTGACTGAGTGATGCTTGCTAGGTGTGTCTTTATATCGTCTCTCTACTCTCCCTCCCACTGCCTCCAACCAGCTCCTCCAGGTGTGGAACTCGTTCACTGTTGCGGGGAGACTGGCATCGTGCATCGATCCAGTGCAGTATACAGAATGGCACCAAAGTTGCTCTTGTCTTCGAGAGTGGGTTTTTGTAACTCGTCCTACATGGAGGGACCAACAGTTACATGTATTATAACTGTGCTAATCGAAATTGGTTTGCAGATCATCAAATCTAGCTCGTCATCAGCAAACATTTACATATGTACAGAAAGGAACAGTTTCATCAAACGAGCTTTGCAACAACTGTTCGGCGTAAAATTCGCACCAAATACGTTACAGAACTCACAAGCAGGAGTATATTTTACTTTTTGCACAAGGACTTTGGTGAGACTGGTTGTTCACTGTGATATGATAAGTCACCAGATCGCCCACACGTTGATGTTTATGTCAAACAGGTTAGTGAGAGCTTTGCCCGCAGTCCACAAAAATCAGTGTGACCTGCGTCTCACGAGACAAAAGACTGTTGTGGAGTGAACTGCATAGATATGTACACTTGAAACTAAACCGATCCACAATGGCACAGCACTTCAGTGATCCAGATATGGCTGGTTGTGGGGATTTCAGTGTGGAAATGTTGCATCAGATAGATAACGACAAGACATTCCTGAACACAATAGTCTTCAGCAACGAGTCAAATCCGCATGCAATCCTGGAACATGTCCATGACAGCCCCAGAGTAAACGTGTTTTGCACTCGTTAACAATTTGAAAGTCTGTAGGGCTTTTCTCCTTCATGGAGAGAAGCGTCGCTGATATTGTGTATCTGGATATGCTTGAAACATTTTAATTCCACTGATCGATGAAGACGACCTAAATGGGTTGGTTTACTACCAGCGAGACAGTGCACTATCTCATTTCTTCACGGAAGGTCGAGGTTTCTTCGAAAATAGCTTTTCAGATCGGTAAATTAGCCGCAAAGGGCCAGTCGCATGACTATTCCGCTCCCCAGACTAGACACCACTAGATTTCTTTCTCTGGAGATCCATTAAGGACCGTGTTTATGTTCATCCCTTACCAAACAATTTAGCCAACCAGAAAAATCTGAAAAATCGAATGTATGTTGTTGATGCACAAATTATACCCGATTTGCTGTAAGGAATGTAGGTAGAAATTGATAACTGGTGGAATGTTCGCCACATCACAAATGGTAGGCACGTCGAACCAAAATGAAGCTTGGCACATTTACGTGAAACTTGAGATCTACAAAATGACACATCTATCGATTCTGTAAGTTATCTCAATAAAGTTCTGTATTATTCGAAAGTTGTAGTCCTTTTGACTCACCCTGTATTTCCAGGCAGTACGCTACATTTTCAAAGTTTTTGATGATCTCAGTATTATTGTGCATCCTATAAATCTCAATATTGTTGCACATCTGAGAAACACTGTCAATGCTATTGACTGTCTAGGGGCCACTTAAGGAAGTGTGGCATCATGTGTTACTGTGCAGTCTTCAGTGTCATTAATTTCAAAGGTATGTGCTATGGCTTCCTTCTCCAGCCCAGTAGTCCCCAACCCCATGAGGATAAAATGATATTTTCTGTGGGGTGAAAAAGAAGAGGCTTCGATTGTGTTTCGATAATGAAATGAAATAATTTTTAAAGCATCATTACTGTAATCATTATTTCATGAGACCGTAATGCTGGTTACCAAACAAGGTGGTGCTGTGGTTAGCACACATTCAGGAGGATGACGGTTCAATCCTGTGGCTGCCCATCCTAATTTAGGTTTTCTGTGATATCCCTAAATTGTGCAAGGCAAATGCTGGGATGGTTCCTTTGAAAGAGCACGGCTGACTTCATTCCCCATGCTTCCCTAATCCGATGAGACCGATGACCTCGCTGTTTGGTCTCTTCCCCCAAACAACCCAACCCATTGTAATGCTGATTACACAAGTTAACAACAGACCAATAATTTTCATTAAAATACTATCATTAACAAGTGATACAACATGGAGGACCTTGCAGCTTGTAAAATAGTGCTATAAAATATATTCTTCCCACAGCCCACCCATTACATACATACTTTGTACATTTTACCATACATCTCCCACAGTAAAATGGTGACATATACATCATGTATGAGTAAATATAGCTTAAAAATGCCTTTTCTAAGTTGTAGGTAGCTCCCACAATGAAACAGAAATTGCTTCATTATCGACTTTATAACGATAAACAAACTGACACCACAATGCAGCAGCAATGCTGTAGGACCAACTCTGTATAATTATTACTAGTTTCACATGCGGTCGAAATTCGACCAATTGTGTTTATAAAGTACCAAAAGTCAAATTATTTTATATAATTAATAGTAATTTATTTATGGGCAGATTCTTAGTTCTACCTGAAAACCATGCAGATTTTTAGTTCTTATTTGCTGAGAGGATATGTGAGAGCAATAATTTTACAATTTAATGAGACAAAACTTCAGTACAAACCAAATTCATCGTAAATATTGTGTCATTATTCGCTAAATGACCATGTTCGCTATTTTTAGACAAAAAGTTTCAAACCATCGATAGATTGAACTCAGCTTGATGCAATATGTAACTTATCATGTTTAAAAAATGGTTGCCTTAATAAAATCCCAATGTTTTAGAAAGTTTGTCTCTGTGATTTGTTGATGGTAATCCCAAATGCAGGAATAGTTGGGAATTGTTTTCTTTGAAACTCAGAAGGTAAAACAGGACTGGTATATGCCATATGTATTCACAGATTTAAAATCCTTTTATTTTCTTGTAAGTGCAGCAAATAAACATCAAGTTAATTTCGTTTACTTTTAGACAAAAACAAGTACAAACGACGCCAATAAACAACATTATGTACAGCCTCTGTTGCTCTGGTAGGCTTCATTATTATGATGTTTTGTGTTCAACTTCTAAAAGCATCAACTACTTAGCAGTTGTGGCATTATAGCAGCTTGGTTTGAACATGTAACTGCAAATGAAACATATGCAACAATTAAACATGAATGCCCCAAGATGGGATTTCAAGAAACATTGTTACTTTCGTGTGTCATTTCTATAATAGCACCAGACTGGTACACAGGTTTCAAGTTGGATGCGGTGTGAGAGATAAAGGAGAATTTCTCTCATGTATGTATATCTACTTCCTGCTACCTCTCTTAAAGCCAATGTATACACATTATTTTTTGTGCACATCTATGGCAAAGCACCTTTTCAATTATACATGTAATTTTCATTGGCCGCCTTGCATAATTAATATTACCAATTGTTACTTCAATTTTCGGTATTCACATATTAATATTTTTATTATTAGTAGTAGCAGCAGTCGGACACAAAACATTGACAGTATGAAGTACTCCCATTTCTGTCAGTAAGTTTGCAAGCAGGCAGTCCAGAAATCAAGTGATTCAGAAACATTGATTATAGTGTTCACATTTTAACTTGGTTGATTTTAAATGGGGATGCAGAATGCGGGTGAAGCAAGTGCTGCTAGAGAGAAATGGTGCAGATAAAGCATGTTTTGTAGCAAATATCTTTTCTGAGAAGGTATCAGTTGTGATGCACTGAAAATTGATTCATGATTCTAAGTAGTTATCCAATGGGGATTCTAAACCAGGAAACAACCAGAAAACAAAAATCCAATTTAAATTTTTTCCCCAGACTTAAGAATGCAATTTTTGGACCTTTCCTTTTTTTCAAAACCAAAAAAACTTCCCACTCCTAATGAAGTAATAACAATGTAATTAAAATTAAGAGATACCAAACGGTAAAAATTGATAAATTAAAAAATTATAAATAAGGAAACAAAAAATTAAGGAAGTAAAAAATTCCTATCTGTTTTTGCAAATCGAAAACATGCTGTGAACAAATATTAATTTGTTTTTTACCTCTACAAATAAATTTTAAATCAATAAGAGTCTCCAGTTTATCTTCATTATCTAAAAAGCTCTTAGGATGTGATCTGAAAGAATAATTTTACATTTATTATTTAGAACTAAATGTACTTCTGACTTTAGTTATCAAAAATTCATCTTTTGAAATATTATAAGATTTATTATTAAAAATTCTACTGATTTAGTAGAACCTTCTCTAGAGTCATTACTAAAACTACTAAGCTCGTACAATACCACAAAATAAAATCAAGTAAAGATAAAAAATAAAGGTTTGGTACGGAACTTTTTGAAAACGATTTGCCAAATTTAAGAAAAATGACATGAGAAAAAGGGCGAAGAACTATTTTGTTTCTGCATGGCATAGCGTGTTCGGTGCACTGATTTGATTTCCAGAGCGTACATCTGAGATGCCTAGGGAGACAGGTCGCATCACATCAGCATCCATCAACCACTCTCCATGATTAGTGAGCAGCTCCAGGTTTTATTTCCTCAACATAAGGTTGATGACATCATTCACAGCATGCCCTTTCGTTATGAGGCATTTACTGCTGCCAGATTTGGTCACATCCCATACTGAGCACATTAACCAATTGTCAGAATGTGTGTACAAGTCCATTACAAAATGAAGAACTTTTTGTCTACCATTATGTATTTTGCAGTCGTTAACATTCCATATTCTCTACATTGCTTCTACTTTACTATCACCTGTTTATACTATTCTGTAGCAAAATAAACACATCCTTGCAAAATTTTGGTTTGTTACTTTAATTTTGGATGCCAATGTATATCATCAGTCAGCTCTTCTTGAGAGTAGTTTTCCAAAATATTGAAATAAGTGCGACTACTAACAATATTCAATCTTTCTTTCATTCTTTGGTATAAATTTAACGAGTTAGGATCATAATTAAGTCATAACATTACTTCGCAGTTTGAATGACTGTTTTCAATAGTATTTACCGTATTTACTCGAATCTAAGCCGCACTCAAATCTAAGCCGCACCTGAAAAATGAGACTCGAAATCGAGGAAAAAAAAATTTCCCGAATCTAAGCCGCACCTGAAATTTGAGACTCGAAATTCAAGGGGAGACAAAAGTTTCAGGCCACATCTCCAAATCGAAACAAAGTTGGTCCATTGTAATATGAGACACAATTTAGATCGAATGAATGACGATACAGCTACAGTAGTTTGGTTCGAGTTGTAAGCTTAGCAGTTACGCTTTGCCAGGTAGCCATTGCTATGAGTCAGGCGCTCCGTCCTTATTTATACGGGTACAATTCCTTTTTCACGTGCTTTGTCTGGTTTGAATTGATTGCTTATTTTTCTTTGATCTGATAAGCGCCGTTTTCTTTGTTATAGGTGTTTACGTCACTCTAAGCTGAAAAATGCATTACCGTACTGTGTCATACATTGTTTGTTGCTTTCTGATAGTGCGTGTTTACGGCCTGTCACCGCTCGCGGCATGGCTTCCTTTTGTGTGCCCTACCGTCGCTTATAATTTTTTTTTTAAAAAAGAGGAATCGTCTCATTAGCGAAACAATGGCAAGAGACTGGTATTTGTTGTTACTTACACTGCTGCTTTCTTTGCTAATGATTAACAAAAACCAAATAATAGACTGCGTATGATAGATGTTCTGAACGACAGTTTAGCGAACATTTTTCTCCGTTTGAAAATCTTTGCAGGCGCCTCTTTAGTACGTTACATTCTGCACAGAAATTAGTCATCTTAGATTTAAAAATGTAGTCAATTGCCATGCTTCATTTCTGACTGTATCACTATTAGGCATAAGAATAATACGAATATAAAGATGGCATGATATGTATATTCTTCCGCGTTTGCTGTTGTCTCACTCTAGTTTCGTAGCTTATTAGGCAGACAGGATTTAAATGAGATAGCAGCAAACACGAAACAATACGTAGTAAAATGTTTATATTCGTATTATTCTTATGGTGAAGAGAATGCTGCATGTCATTCACAATTCATAAAAGTTCCTATTAGTAACCATCTCTTCTCACAGGTAGGAAAAAATCCAGAATGTAGAGTTGGCCATACTGACAAACATCCCAAACAGTCTTGCCACTCGGATTTTCGTAGTACATTGAAATGCTGCTGCTACATTCGAAGATGAACAATACGGAATTTGTATTTACTTCGTTGGATAATGTACGAAAATGCAGCGATCGAAACTCAGGGCGGAGAAAAAAGATCGTCTTCCACCTGTTTTTTTAATGACGCAGCAGTTTTGGTGCCAGTATTAATCTTTGTGCCTACAAACCATGCCCATGTAGCGCTACATATATTCGACGGCAGAAGTTAGTTGTGGCAGCACCCACCAACATTTTTCAGAACTTCCGCTTGTTTTGCACTCGATTCTAAGCCGCAGGCTGTTTTTTGGATTAAAAAAACTGGAAAAAAAGTGCGGCTTAGATTCGAGTAAATACGGTATTTCTATTTGAAGATTTTTAGCTTTTAATCCAGTAACATAATAATTATAAATAAAGTTACTATCAAATAATTTTAAAAAAATCAAATGTAGCTTTTAATTGAGGATTTGGTGTAGGTGGAAGTACATTTTGTCTCAAAATTTTAATAGTATTAGCTGAATGTTTATTATGTAAATTTTGCCTTCTATTTAAATTTTTTAAATGATGTATTAGATTTCATATTTTCCTTAATTTTATTTTTACCCTGTTTATGAATTGATGATAAAACTTCTTCATAAACCTAATCTTGGAAATTTTCAGCAAAAGGCAATGTGGAACTCACAACTAAGGAAAAAATTCGAGGCACATTGATAAATTTCGTAAGAGAATGATTTTTTTTAGATATTGGGGTATTGCCACTGTTGAAATTTCCATATGATGAACAATACTTTTCTTTAACATAAAGTTTTATAGCATCCCAAGGACATTCATAACCTAAAATATCAGCAACCTGATTTGCGTAAAACCATGGGTTTTTTCATCAATAATTTTTTACACTAATTTATCATTATATTTAAGCATATTGTTAGCAAGTTCTATGCACAAGTTCAGTTATTAGAAAAATTTTTAATATAAATTATAATTTTTGTTTTTTTATTTTTTAATATTTTTATGTATAAATGGAAAGTGTAATTTAAGCGATTTGACCCTTGTGTAAACACAAAAAAGAAATTAATAAAGAAACAAAAATAACAACAAAGAATATACCGTCAAAAATGGGCTACAATGAATGTGTATAAAAGAAAGACAGTGAATATAAATAATAATGTAGAATGTGTAAAAGAGATTGTTAAAAACCGGAATAACAAAACACATATTTCTGAAATTTCTAAAAAATTGTTATAAATATATTCATAAATGTGGTATTAGTCTCACAAAAAGGAAAGAATGTTTAAATTGTTATAACAATAAACATTGTAAAGAGTGCACAGAAGCTGATTATCAAAAATGTAAACGGAAATATTGTGAAGAAGACGAATGTTAATGAGGAAAATTTGTTCTAGAATGAATTTGAAAACACATCAATAATTTGCTCATCATCAAAAAATATTAAAAACTGATCAGAACTTTTTTATTTTTCACTGTTTGGATTAAATTCTTTTATTTTATAATGTCCATTAGGTAAAATATCTATTCTGTTGCCTAATATAAATTTTTTATCATTGTCAGTAAATAAAACAATTTTATTGAATTCAATGTCATCGGCGAACCTCAAAGTTTTTAATTCTTCGCCATGGATTTTAATTCCTACTCCGAATTTTTCTTTTGTTGCGTTTACTGCTTGCTCAATATACAGATTGAACAACATTGGGGAGAGGCTACAACCCTGTCTCACTCCCGTCCCAACCATTGCTTCCATTTCATGCCCCTCAACTCTTATAACTGCCATCTGGTTTCTGTACAAATTGTAAATAGCCTTTCGCTCCCTGTTTTTTACCCCTGTAAGCTTCAGAATTTGAAAGAGAGTATTCCAGTCAACATTGTCAAAAGCTTTCTCTAAGTCTTCAAATTCTAGAAATGTAGGTTTGCCTTTTCTTCATCTATTTTCTAAGATAAGTTGTAGGGTCAATATTGCCTCACATGTTCCAATATTTCTACGGAATCCAAACTGATCTTCCCCGAGGTCGGCTTCTACCAGTTTCTCCATTTGTCTGCAAAGAATTCGTGTTAGTATTTTGCAGCTGTGACTTATTAAACTGATAGTTCGGTCATTTTCACATCTGTCAACACCTGCTTTCTTTGGGATTGGAATTATTATATTCTTCTTGAAGTCTGAGGGTATTTTCGCCTGTCTCATACATCTTGCTCACCAGATGGTAGAGTTTTGTCAGGGCTGGCTCTCCCAAGGATATCAGTAGTTCTAATGGAATGTTGTCTACTCTCGGGGTCTTGTTTCGACTTAGGTCTTTCAGTGCTCTGTCAAACTCTCCGCACAGTATCATATCTCCCATTTCATCTTCATCTACATCCTCTTCCGTTTCCATACTATTGTCCTAAAGAACATCGCCCTTGTATAGACCCTCTATATACTCCTTCCACCTTTCTGCTTTCCCTTCTTTGCTTAGAACTGGGTTTCCATCAAAGCTCTTGATGTTCATACAAGTAGTTCTCTTATCTCCAAAGGTCTCTTTAATTTTCCTGTAGGCAGTATTATCTTACCGCTAGTGAGATAAGCCTCTACATCCCTACATTTGTCCTCTAGCCATCCCTGCTTAGCCATTTTGCACTTCCTGTCGATCTCATTTTTGAGACGTTTGTATTCCTTTTTGCCTGCTTCATTTACTGCATTTTTATATTTTCTCCTTTCATCAGTTAAATTCAATATTTCTTCTGTCACCCAAGGATTTCTACTAGCCCTCGTCTTTTTACGTACTTGATCCTCTGCTGCCTTCACAATTTCATCCCTCAAAGCTACCCATTCTTCTTCTACTGTATTTCTTTCCCCCATTCCTGTCAATTGTTCCCGTATGCTCTCCCTGAAGCTCTGTATAACCTCTGGTTTAGTCAGTTTATCCAGGTCCCATCTCCTTAAATTCCCACCTTTTTGCAGTTTCTTCAGTTTTAATCTACAGTTCATAACCAATAGATTGAGGTCAGAGTCCACATGTGCCCCTGGAAATGTCTTACAATAGTATATTCCTCTATATGAGCTCTAATTTCTTGTATCTTATCTTTGTGGTTCTTACATGAAATGTATGTTAGCAGCAGCAGAATAGTTCTGCAGTTTACCGATTCTCTCAATTTTTCCAGTAGTGTTCCTCAAAAAGAATGTCGTCTTCCCTCCAAGAATTCTCATTTCAGTTCCTGAAGTATCTCCATAACAATTGCATTTTCCTTGAACCCACCAGTAATAAGTCTAGCAGACCAACTCTGAATTACTTCAATATTTTCCTTTAATCCGATGTGGTGTGTATCCCAAATACTCAAGCAATCCTTAAGAACAGGTCGCACTAGTGCCCCATACATTGTCTTCTTTACAAGTGAACCACACTTTCCAAAATTTCTCCCAACATACGAAAGTCGACCATTCGCCTTCCCTACCCCAATCCTCACGTGCTCGTTCCATTTCATATCGCTTCACAATGTTATGCTCCGATGTTCAAACGATGTGACTATATCAAGCAGAGTACTATTGATGCTGTGTCCAAACATTATGGGTTTCTTTTTCCTCTTCACCTACATTTTTCTACATTTAGAACCAGCTGCTATCCATCACACCAACTAGGAATTTTTCGGAAGTCATTTTCTGTCATCCTACAGTTACTCATATTTGACGTATTCCCATACACCACAGCATCATCAGCAGACAACCTATGATTGCTGCCCACCTTGTCCACCAGATCATTTCTGTATATAGAAAACAGTAGCGGTCCTATCACTTTTCCCTGGTGCACTCCTGATGATATCCCTGTCTCTGATGAACACTCATCGTCAAGGACAACATACTGGGTTATTCAGGCCACTCGTGTATCTGAGAACCTATTCCATATGCTTGTACCTTCATTAACAGTCTTTACTAGAGTACTGTGTCAAATGCTTTTCAGAAATGTAGGAATATGCAATCTGCCTTTTGGCCTGCCTAGTTCACAGTATTTCATGTGAGAAAAGGGAAAACTGAGTTTCACATGAGCAATGCTTTCTAAAACCGCGCTGATTCGTGGACATAAGCTTTTTGACCTCTACGAAATTTATTATATTCAAACTCAGAATATGATATAGAATTATGCAGAAAACCGATGTTAAGGATTCTGGTCTATAATTTTGCGTGTTCGTTTTTTTCCGTTCTTATGAACACGAATCATCTGTACCTTTCTCCAGTAGCCTGAGACTTTGCACCGCACTAGCGAGTTACGATAAATGCAAGATAAGTAAGGAGGCAACGCCATAGCCTCCTCTTTGTAAAACCGAACTGGGATTCCATCTGGACCTGGCAACTTCTTTGTTATCAACTCTTTCAGTTGTTTCTCTGCACCAGGGATGCTAATTATTATGTCATCCATTCAAGACTCCGTGCAATGGCCAAATAATGATATGTATGTACCGTTTTCCTGCTTCAATGCCGAATTTAAAACTTTGGCTTTCATTTTGCTATCTTATTTGCGACATCAAACTTCTCAATGAGTGACTACATGGAACCTTAGACCTGCTTAGAGATTTTGCAAAGGACCAGAATTTTCTTGAGTGCTTGGACAGATCTTTTGCTAAGGTATGGCAGTGATAGTTGATTTTCGCACAAAGATCTTTTCACGGACAGTTGAGTCTCCACTAGCCTTTACCTATCTTCATTTACACATTCTCTTTTGCATTGGGAGTGCAACAGCCTTTACTTCCTCAGCATTTTTCGAATTTAGTTGCTAAATCATGGGGGTTGTTTTCTGTGCTTAATCGACCTACTAGGCACATATTTGTCTAGAGCATGATTTACTATCTATTTTAACTTTGTCCATAATTCCTCTTTGTCCATCATACTGGAACTGAATGATTGCAATTCATTATCGGAGTGAGATGATAACAACTGCCTATCCAGTCCTTCTAGCAGAAACACTCTTCTAGCCTTCTTGACTGATTTATTAACTTTTGTAACCATAGTCGGCTATGATGACATCATGATCAATAATCTCTTTCCCTACACTGACGCCAGCAATAAGATCTGGCCTGTTTGAGGCTACAAGATCTAAGTTCTTTTCATTGTGTGTTGGATAGTACTAAAGAACAATTTCATGAACGTGATGTAACGAAATTCTGGCATACTATAAAGAAAAATATTAAATGAAAGTAACAAAAAAATACAGGCAATCCATTAGAAAATAAATGGTATATCAGTCTTACATATAAAGGTACTATAAAACCCATGTTGTGAGATCCCAAGATGTAGGTTAATGTCTCATTTTAAGAAAAACATATCCCTCAGACATGTGCTAAAAAAAGGATAATGTGCATGAGTACATGTTTTAATTCAGGAGCAGGCCTTTATAAAATAAATTGCCAAAATTTTCAGAGAACATATACTGGCCAAACCAAAATATTGTCTAAAAATACGTTATGAAGAACAATCCAATTTAAATTCCAACCATACAGCATTAGGTGAACATTTGAAGACAACTAACCATACTTTAGATGACATTTACACATTAGCTTGAGACCACAGCCTTCATCAGAAAAAGAAGAGAAATTCACACAAGCAAGCACAACTCGCACACATGTGACTACCAACTCCGGCAGCTCAGACCAGAATGCAGCCGGCAGTTTACAAGTGGGGAGAAAGAGGAGCACTGTCTAGCAGAGTGTGCATGGAGTAGACCAGCAACAGGCATAGTTTCAGGAGGATGTGGAGCAGGAAAGTAGGGAAAATGGAGCAAACAATGAGCACAGAAAGATGGGCACGTGTGTTGGAAGAGGGTAACACACAAATACGGTGGGAGACGAGAAAATGTGGGATGTGATGCACAATGGGGCTAGAAACTGTTGTGTGGAGGGTGTGGGAACAGTATGTTACCGTAAGTAGAGGCCGAGATAATGTCGGGAGCAGAGAGCATGTTGTGGGGATAACTCATATCTGAACAGTTGAGAAAAGCTGGTGGTAAAGGGAAGGGTCCAGATGGGTTAGGCAGTGAAGCAGCCATTGAAATCAAGCATATTATGCTCAGCTGAATGTTGTACCACAGGGTGATCTACTTTGCTCTTGGCCACAGTTCTGCAGTGGCCATTCATCCTGATGGACAGGTGACTGGTAGTCACACCAGCATAAATAGCTGTGCAATGATTGCAGCAGTCCTAGTCCATCACTATGCCACTCCCAATCCCAGTCCCTTGCAACAAGGATCATATCCCTGTGGAACACCCAGGTGCAAGAACTGCCCAATCCATCCACCGAGCACTTCCTATTCCAGTACTGTCATCCTGGCTCATCCTACCCCAGCAGAGGCCATTCCACCTGTGAAGCAACCATGTCATACACTAGCTCGGTTGAAATTATTGCACAGCTTTTTTTATAGTATGACTACCAACCAACTGCCAAACTGTGGCAAAGAGCAAAATAGACCCTCTTGAGGCACAACATGCAGTTGAACATAACATGTTTGATTTCAATGGCTGCTTCACTATCCAAATCATTTGGATCATTCCCTCCACCACTAGCTTTTTTGAAGTGAAAAATAGGAGTTGTCATTACAACACATTCTCTGCTTCAAAAATTTTCACAGCCTCATCCCACACTAACATACTGTTCCAACACCCTCCAACTAACAGTATCCATCCCTCTGTCTATCACCTCCTCTCTATACTAGTCTTCCACCCTTCTTGTGTGCCACCCTCTGATAGCACAACTGCCCACCTTCGTCGCTCATCTCCTTTTTTGCGTCGTTTTCCCCACCTCTCTGCCCCATAGCGTCCCAACACTGTTCTTGTTGGTAGTCTAGGCCCCACACAACACTCTGCCAGACAGGGCTCCTCTCCTCTCCCTCCCTCTCCACCTGTACACTGCAGTCCCTTCCCCTTCCCTGCCACCTCCAGATTGCTGCTTCCATTCCACATGAAAGATACATTCTGGTCTGACCTGCTGAAGTTGGCAGTCATGTCTGTGTGAGGTGTGCTTGCTTGTGCAAATGAACGGTGTGTGTTTCCCTTTCTTTTTTCTGATGAAGGCTGTGGCCAAAAACTAATGAGTATGTGCCTTTTAATTGTGCCTGTCTGCGACGTACCATGTCATCTTTATGGTAATAGCAATCTATGGTTTCCTTACATTGTTGACACTGCCCACTTGCTTAGCTGGATGGTAACGCGCTTGCCTCCCATGCACCGGGCCCAGGTTCGATTCCCTGCTGTGTTGAAGATTTTTCTCCTCTTATGCACTGGGTGTTGTGTTGTCCTCGTCATCATTTCATCCTCATCACTGGCGCGCAAGACGCCCAGTGTGGCGTCAACTGAGGTAAGACTTGCATTTGACGGCCGAACTTGCCTGCATGGGACCTCCTGGCCAATGATGCCATACGCTCATTTTCATTTCCATTGTTGACACTGCAACCAGTAGTGTCCATTGTTTCATATTTTAGATGAGGTTCAAGATTGTAAGAAAAATATCCACTAAGTAGTTTTTTAACTTTTTGGAAGAATTAGAAATTTTTGTAAAAAAGAAGAGAAACTGCAAAATGAACTAAATGAACAGAGCGAATTCAGTTTACAGTCATTCATCCAACTGTTCAATAAAGGACTACAGATAAGCAGGGAAGACATGATCTTAACTACCTGCCATTTTAGCCTTACAGAAGTATTTTCAAAGTGTACTTTTTAAATTTGTATTTTTGAAGATAAATTTTTAGATACTTTTAAAGATGTGTTGTAATAGATATTACAACAGAATGAAATTTGTCTAGAGTGTACACCACATAACTTCACAGGTGACGCAAGACTTCTGCTCAGTCAGCAGTTAGTAGTAGTGGGGGAAACGTATGTTGCAGTAGCAGTTGGCTTCTGACTGCTCATCATTGAAATTAGCTATGCATACACGAAAGCTGACATGCACGACGATTTATGCCTCTGTGAGAAAGGTCACATCTCAAATGATGTGCTTTTAAAGTAGGTGACTTTAGAAAACATGTGATGTAAAAAAATAATAACACATGGTAACAGGATGAACAGTGACAACAATAATAGGCAAATCTGCCCATTACTTGTCATTTCCGCGATCAGAGCAGGAAAATACTGATAGTAATTAGCAAAAACTGCGGCACATTTATTTATCTTTCCCGAATGATTTCAGAAAATATTAAAAGGTCTGTCATACATTAAAAATTATTATCTAAAAAAAGGCCTTTTCTGTTTCTACACATCACTTTTTAACTGTCGCCGACATTGCTTCTATAGTCATTACTGTACATAATATAATCAAGTTTCCACTCATTGTTTGTTGGCACTAATCACGGGGAAACCAAGGACAGATTTCGATAAACTTTACAACACAAATTTTTGAAGAGGGTATTAGAACATTTATCACTGACATATCATGTGGAATGATTGAATAATTAATTTTTCAAAAGTGGAGACAGTAGTCTGACAAAGCATAAATACAAGAGAATTTTTCTGCTAGTAGTCAAACTTTGGTAGGTTTGAGGTTGGTTGGTAGGTTTGAGGGAAGGAGACCAGACAGCGAGGTCATCGGTCTCATCGGATTAGGGAAGGACGGGGAAGGAAGTCGGCCATGCCCTTTGAAAGGAACCATCCCGTCATTTGCCTGGAGCGATTTAGGGAAATCACGGAAAACCTAAATCAGGATGGCCGGACGTGGGATTGAACCGTCGTCCTCCCGAATGCGAGTCCAGTGTCTAACCACTGCGCCACCTCGCTCGGTAGTCAAACTTTAAACAGAGTTCACAACAAACTGTTGAAGACCGAAGACAAATTTTAAACAAAGTCCACAACCAAAAAGGCATTAAAATATTTTTATGATACCATTACCATCAAAGCAAAGCTAGTCTCAAGTTACACAATATAGATTTAAGTTGCGTTATGGCACAGAACAGTAAGGGGTTGAAAATTAGAAAAATTTTATAAAAAGTCAAATATCTTGCTACAAGCAAGGTGCAGCCATGCCAGACTCAAGAGATAGAACCAGGAAATAAGCGATATGTCGCAACTGGGTCAGGCCTCAACACGCTACAATACCGTGTCAAGAGAGAGAGGATGAGCTCAGCAGAAATTCGCACCCAACAGAAAACCAGTGGAAATGTAACACACATATTCGTTAGCTCGTAAGAGATGTCGAAAGAAACTTTACCTGTTTCGTTAGAACCAGTATCAGAGAACCTCCACAGCAGTTAATACCCTGTTAAGTGAACATAGCAGAATAAGATGGACACATGCGGTCGTTACGAACCAAGCACCGCGTCATAAACTAAAGTTACCTCCCTTTAAACATCGGAGATCTCCAGCTCTCAAGGAGTTGATCATTGGGATAGATGAGGTTCATAGTGGTAGCACTCGATTCCACGATTACGATACTGTAACGAATCTATGTCCAAGATACTCCAGAACAGTTTCCGAAGCAGCCAAAGATGACCTGAGATGATAGTCTTCCCCTAAAGAACTTCGCTGCCTGGCACTGCTGATGGAGACACTGACTGCCCTCCAACACAACATCACAGATTGCTGACAGCACCGAACTTCAGTGTGGAAACAGAGCCTCTTGGGGTCCATGTTCCTGTTCAATTCGTAGGCGCCTCTGAATGCTGAAACACCCCTGGCCAGTAGGAAGCGGATCGACCGAACACACGACTTCCGACAACACCACAACACAGATGGGTCATCAAGGGTCAAACATAGAATTCGGAATGGGGTCGAACATACTCCAGCAGCTGGACCACAGCCGCGTTGGCAGCGCGCTGTGGCGCGAGTTCACTCACTCTTTGCCCAGACCTGCAGATGAGGAGGTGACTCAGCAGCCGTCAGTAAGGATCCAATACTAAGCTGAATGAGGCATCAGCTACAAGGCCGGTGTGAAATAAAACAACTATAAACATTGTTAATAAATAATTAACTTTGACAATGTTTTACTAGCATCAGAGACGATTCACAGGTTACCAGCCGCTATCCTGACCCCATGCAGAGGTGTCTCCGCTCGGCCCCTCTGTAGCTATTCGATACATTTTTAAATGCGATAATAAGCATTACTGACAAAGTCTACTCAAAACATCGTCTTCAGCCTCGTTGTCTGACTCAGACGAATCATAATTGTGAAGATTAATTATAAAAAGCTCCATCACTGAGTCTCTGTAGATTTCGTTTTTACAATCTTGTCCCTGTACTGTTTGTTAATGTCTGACTCTGTTTGCCGCTGCAGAAATGGTTTCGTTGCTCACTGATTCAAGTGTGAGTCGACATCAACAGTCTGGAAGGTGCTACCTCTTTCTGCGATGTGGGTCCATACCAGCTCAATAGGATTGTAGTGGTAGTGATTCGGTGGTAACCTGGTTACTCGGTGACCATGCTGTATTACAAATATATCTTTCTAATAAGTGTGATATTTAGGATTTGTGTTGGTCCACTGGGAACGAGAAACATTTATTTATGGTTGAAACGAAATGTTTACATAATAAAACGAACTGTTATTCTGCATGCAAAGAGTACACAAAAATATTAATTACCTCACTGTGATGTATGTGAAAAGCAATGTCGATATTTCATGATAAAATCCATGCTTTATAGTAAAGGTACTGACAACAATGACTACAACAGAAATAGATTTTCATAATCTTTTTACTCTGGTTTGACTTTTATTATGAGAAAGGCGTGGATGGAGACATATGTAGCTTAAGCAACTTATTTCTGGTAAATACATGCTCTTCTTGATAACCAAACCACTTATTTCAGTAGCATTAACATCCCTACATGTATGAAAAATTAATTGTGCTCTTATCAGAGATTAATAATGCGCAGTATAGCACGAGTTGCAGTTAGTATTGTTGTCAGCCATTTGCAAGACGGTAGATTCTGTTTTTTAAATTACTCCAACATAATGTGGCATAAAGCCAAAACTACATTGTTCACAATTCATTTCTTGGGCAAAAAGAATAAAGTCAATTAATTTAATTTATTTTGAAAAGAGTAGTATCGATATCAAAACTGATTCTTGTGGTTGGCGCTTCACAGCTATCTCTTGTTCAAGAGACGAGATTTTTTACAATTAAGAAAGTACTCAGCTTTGAATTAATAAGAAGTGTACCAAGCAAAAAGTGTTTCTCCACGTGAACCTACAAAACTATAAATTATTATACATGTTAAAAGACATTATATTGCAAACCTGAGTAAACAATTAAGGTGCTTCACACCCATCTATTCGTAAACCTTTGTAGTTGATCACCATAGAGCAGAGTTAGTAGTGGGAGTGATTTTTTTATTTAGATTATTGTGGTGTTTTCAGTATGTTAATATTCCTTGTGTCTGATATTGTGTTTGTGTATTGTGCATAGTATGCTTAAGTATCCAACGTGGGAAAGAAAAGTTAGAGGGAGATAACGTGACAGAATTAGAGGAAACTGATAACATTCGTGTGTTGGCTTATGCCGAAACAGAGAATAATGAGATCTCGAATTCCAGACTTCAGAAACCAAGAAATAGAATAGATAATCAGATGTCTGATTGCAATGTGGGGACACTTGAACAACAGACAAGAGTCAAATAATCTGACTCTACCACTAATACACCACAAGCTGAAGCAACAGATGAGGTGCTGTTACTTAGGTAACACGAAATGGTTTTCTCTCCCTGTTGCTGCAGAAGCCATACTTGAAAGAGAGAATAAAACAGGAACGAGACGAAAGAGAAAGAATACGCGAACTCGAAAGATATAGTTGGCTGACCAAACAACTAAACAAGGTTCTCGATGCTTGTGCACCATAAAGGCCCGTCCACACGCAACGATCTGTCTGCGCAAAAGTCTGCGCACATCATATCTGCGCAGACAGATCGTTGCGTGTGGACAGAAGATTTGTACCAACCTGAGTTGTGTGCAAACCTGGAAGTTGGAGTTGGATGTTTGAGCGAAACCTCTCAAATCTGTGGGTTCAAACCACATCTGCGCAGACAAGTTGGAGCGTGTGGACAGGAGATCGCGGCAAATCTGGCGCGAAACAGCTGTTTGCTCAGTCTAGTGTTTGTATTTGTGCGCAGAGGGCATTAAAATGGCTGATACTCGTCAGTGTTCTCGAGAGTTTGTAAGTGAATTCATTGAAATATATAGAAACCATCCATGTTTGTGGAAGATTAATAATAAAGAATATAGTGACCGAGACAAAAAGACACCAGCATACAATGCTCTGATTGAAAAATTGCGGGAAGTTGACGCCTCGGCAAACAGAGAAACAATAATAATAATAAAAAATTCGTTGCGAACTGTTTACCGAAAACAGTTATCCAAAGTTCATATTATCTAGAAGATCTGGTGTAGGAGTAGATCAAGTATACCAGCCAACGTTATGGTATTTAGATCTGCTTGGCTTTCTTAGTGATCAAAAAACGCCAAGACCAAGCAGGAGTACAATTGAAGATGAAATTGGAGTGTCAATGTGCGAGTAAATGGAACACGAGGTAATGTAAAACAATATATTTCACATGCGTTTATTCAAAAGAATATATTTGTGTGCAAACATAATAGAAAATTAACTGCTGTTTACAAAACAAAGTTTATTACGATCCAAATCCATCCTGCCATGGAACAAAAGTTTGTAACAGGTTGCTTCTACACAATAGCGAACTGAAAATGCCTACTCATAAACAAAGTAAACCATAGCTCACTGGCCATGTAGGTATGTAATCTCTAATAATATAGGCCTATTGTGTTTCAAACATAATTCCACAACACCAAAAATATTATCTGTAACTTGAAAGATTTAATTTACTTGACTTGCCTTCATGAACTCATCCTTCAGGGCAGCGTAAATGGCTTCAAATGTGTTGGGTAATATTTCACTCAATGCTTGTTTCGATACTGCAGTTGAAAATCCCAAATTCTTGTAGCTCCTTCCTGTTGCTAGGAATCCTAATGTTACCGCCAGCCGTTCATGAGGAGAAATTGCCCTTCTCATACAAGTATTTTTTCTCATAATATGAGGGGTTACAAGCTTTAAGAGATAATTATAAGTTTCGACATCCATCCGCAAATAATTTCGCTAGTCGTTAGGTTCGCCCTGCAACTCTCGTAGTAAATTTACGTGAGAAAACTGCTTTCGCTTTAGCAGTCAGTGTGTACACCACTTTGACCGCTTTCTTTGTTTCCTGCGGTTGGTCTGAATGTTTTTTGCTACACAAGTTGCGAACACAGACCACAACAGAACTTCCTCCATTTCTATATTTCAAAATAACTGAATTAAATTTTTGACATTTACGGGGAGCGTAGTCGCTTGCCGCTGATATTTCTTTTCTACACCGACAGATGGCGGGCGTGTAGTAGATTGGGGTTTGTGTCGTGCGAACACACCACATTTGCAGCGATCTTTTGCATGTACAGACATCTGCGCCCATGTCTGCGCAGACAGATCGTTGCGTGTGGACCGGGGTCAAATGGGGAAATGGATAGAGTACGAACACAAACGGAAGAACTAGTTACTCAAATTAACGATTTGCCTAGTAAAGAAAGTGAACTGGATTCGCAAGCAAACAGACTAGAAGAAGCTCACCAAACACTTGAAGACCAGGTAAAAAAACACTAATAGTGCTTGGACGAATTGTCCAGTGATTTGGACAAGAAAATAGAAAACGAAATTACCGCGACATTACAACGTTTGAACACCGCACTAAATCGCGAGAAAGATGACCTTCATACACGACTGCCACAGGACAGGCGTGAAACACAGGAAAGTATGGTAGTGGTAGGCCATGAGACTAACGAGAACAGATTTAGAGAACCTAATGAAACCCCAAATACTAGTTAACTGTACGGTAACAGCACCACTAACAGTGCACATTGCGAGATTTTAACCCGCAATCAAATTGGCAGATACAATCCGAGCAGTGGCGATCGCATTGTTGGCGCGACAGCTGCTGCCGTTGCGGTGCCAACATTGGAATATATAAAGCATGAAGAGTCGTTTATAAAACACAGATAATTCCAGACGTTTTCGGAAGAGAAAAAGACGGTGCATCCAAAAATTTACGTTAAGAGTGTTAGGAATATACTGCCTGCTTCTTTGTCAGAGAGGAAAGGTGGAGTACGTGATTTCTTTCACAATTGGCGACGCAACATCGTGGGCGATTGAAATCGCCGACACCTGTCAGAACTTTCCAGACTTCGAAAGGTTATTTTTATGAATGCTTGTAAACCCACAGCTTTTCAACATGGAGGGATGCTTAGTTAGTTTCTGAAGTGGTTAAAAGTAACGGTAAACAACATGTTGTTCAAATGGTTCCAATGGCTCTAAGCACTATGGGACTTAACATCTGAAGTCATCATCCCCCTAAACTTAGAACAACTTAAACCTGACTAACCTAAGGACATCACACACATCCATGCCCAAGGCAGGATTCGAACCTGCGACCGCAGCAGCCGCGTAGTTCTGGACTGAAGCGCCTAGAACCGCTCGACTACAGCGGACGGCCAACATGTTGTAAATGAAAAACTGTGACTCTCAGATATAGGTTACATTCCCTGTGTGCAAACGATCTTTGAAGAACAAAATGCTTATAGTGTTTCTTTTCATTGTGTAAGATATGTGAACTTATAATCAAAAAGGACATTCTAAGTATAAAAAAAAAAGACTGTGAGAATGAAACTGTGCTACGACTATAACAACTGTCTGTGCGAGTGATTACAGTGTGAGTGACGCTGAGAAACGTAAACTGCGTAATCACAGCACGCGAGTGACTGATGCACCCATCAGTGATATTCAGTTCGTAATTCAGGAGTTTATTTAGTTTAAACGTCTATAGATATGTACACCCTTCAGGGACTCACACCTAGTGAGTACGTGGCTGGCGACCACGGGGTCCCGAGCTGAGTCCTGGCATTGCTTCCACTTACTTATGCCAGGCTCCTCACTTTCATCTTTCCTATTTGGCCACCCTCGGCCAACTCTTGTTCTTTTCCGACCCTGACGCTATTAGGTTTCGAGGGCCAGGGGTGTTCCATTTCCAACATATACTTCTACTGAGCCGAATATATCCCGGGATAAGGAGATTACCTTCTATCAAGTGCCAACGACCTTCTAGGAGGGCGGATGAGCGGCTAGAAGGAAGGGCACTCTCTTGCCCTTGGGGTGGGAAGCTGCCACAAGGTGGCCAACGGCATAGAATGGAGAAGGCAACGGGAAACCACTCCATTAAAGACCTGGGCGGGTAAACCCAAGTATCAACAGCTTATGATGGAAAGCTCTTTCGTTAAATTCTCTGGAGGTAAAATAGTCCCCCATTCGGATCTCCGGGCAGGGACAACTAAAGAGATACCAAAATCCAAAAGCATTAATGTAAGAAGGATAGCAACATGGAACGTCAACTCACTTCTTAAATGTGGTAAACTGGAAAACTTGAAAATGGAAATGAAACGAATGGATATTGATGTACTGGGAGTCTCAGAAATGAGATGGCCAAACGCTGGCGACTTTTGGTCAGGGGATTACAGAATCATACACACTGGAACAGCACAAGACAGTCCCGGGATTGCAGGAGTGGAATTATCCTCAATAAAGAGATGGGGTTAAGAGTAAAAGGATTTGTTCAACATAGTGAGAGGATAATTTATGTCCGATTGGAAACTAAACCAAGAGACACAATCATCATCCAAGTATACATGCCAACTAAGAGGCACGAGGATGATGAAATCGACATGATGTATGACCACCTTGAAGAAGTAATTGGCATAATTAAAGGAGCTGAAAACCTTGTCATCATGGGAGATATGAATGCCGTTGTTGGGGAAGGTAAAGAAGAGGATGTGGCAGTGAATTTTGGATTAGGATTAAGAAATGAAAGATGGGATAAACTTGTAGAATTCTGCCAAAGAAATAAACTTTGCATTACAAATACCTTCTTTAATCATCATCCAAGAAGAAGATATACTTGGAAAATGCCTGGTGACATTAACAGATACCAAATTGACTTCATATTAGTGAAGCCAAGGTTTAAAAACCAAGTTAAGGACAGCAGATCATATCCAGGCTGTGATGTGGAAAGTGACCACATACTCATTATGATGACGACTGAACTAAAATTCAAGAACATTAAACGAAGAAGTACATGTAAATGGGATTTGACAAACCTGAAAAACGAAAATACACTGAAGCACTATCAACTAGAAACAGACAAGAAAACAAATACACAGGGCTGCAATGACATCCAAAGCAGCTGGGAAAAAATAAAAACTGGTATTTTAGAAGCAGCAGAAGAAGTAATAGGAAAAGAAAGGACAGAGAAAAGGAAGGAATGGATCACTAATGACCTACTAAATATGATGAAAGAAAGAAGGAAATTAAAAAATTCTGTGAAGAAGGAAGACCAAGAGAAATACAAGAGTCTGAAAAACAGAATCAACAGAGAGGCAAAACAAGCAAGAGAAAAATACCTTGATGATCTCTATATTTCAGTTGAGGACAACATGAGCAAGGGAAATATCGACAAGGCCTATAAATGTGTGAGACATTGCTTTGGAGACAGAAGAAACAAGTGTAGGGTTGTGATGGATGAAAATGGCAATATGTTGGATGACGATGATGAAGTTTCAAGAAGATGGAAACAATATATAGGAAAACTGTACAGCGGACCAGATCTGTCTGAAAACATCATGGAAGAAGAAACAGAAGTAGATGCACACAACATAGGTGAACCTATATTAAAGGTAGAGTTTGAACTAGCTCTGAAAAAATTGAAAAACAACAAATCGCCTGGTATAGACAATATCCCAGCCGAACTTCTGAAATCTGGAGGAGCAAAACTGAATCACGAGTTGTATAATCTTGTTTTCAACATATACGAGCAGGGTAAAATTCCTACAGATTTTGAGAAAAACATTATGATCCCCATTCCAAAGAAGGCAAATGCTACAAGATGTGAAAATTATAGGACACTCAGCCTAGTTACTCACGCCTCTAAAATATTAACCTCAATTATCCTAAAATGCATAGAACAAAAAGTCGAAGCTACACTCTCCGAAGACCAGTTTGGATTCCGCAAAGATAGAGGAACCAGAGAAGCAATATTTGCTCTAAAACTAATAATAGAGAAACGACTAGATAAGAACCTGAAAACAAACATAGCTTTCATAGATGTAGAGAAAGCCTTTGATAATGTTAAATGGGATAAGATGTTTGAGGTACTCAAAAAAGTAGGAATAGACCATAAAGATAGAAAAATGATATGGAACCTGTACAAAAACGAGACAGCAGTTATCCGTGGACGGACAAAACAAGAAGAGGTGCAGATACGGAAAGGTGTCCGACAAGGTTGCGCACTATCCCCTGTTATCTTTAACGTATACATTGAAGAGGCGCTGAAAAAAGTAAGGGAAAATTCACAGACAGGTGTAGTAATTCATGGCCAAAGAATAGATATGATAAGATATGCCGATGATATAGCTGTCCTGGCTGAAAGTGAAGAAGATCTTGTAGTCCTACTGAATAGAATGGATAAAGTTATGGGTGAAGAATATAATATGAGAATTAATAAAGCAAAAACAAAAGTAATGGCATGCGACAAAGACGATCAAGTGAAAGTCCAAGTTCATGTAGGCGATGAACTGCTTGAACAAGTTGATAAATTTACTTATCTGGGCAGTAATATTACCAGGGATGGAAGGAGCAAGGCAGAAGTGAGAAGTAGAATAGCTCAAGCAAAGGCTGCTTTTAACAAGAAGAAAAACATATTAACATCTAAGAGCATCAGCCTTGAAACCAGGAAAAGTTTTTGAAATCATATGCGTGGAGTGTGGCATGCTATGGGTGTGAAACATGGACTCTCGGGACAGAGGAACAGCAGAAGCTAAACTCTTTTGAAATGTGGTGCTATAGACGCATGCTCAAAATAAAATGGATCGACAAGGTCACAAACGAAGTGGTTCTGGAAAGAGCAGGTGAGAAGAGAAGCTTCTGGAGCTTCATTGTTAAAAGAAGAGTGCAATTTACAGGCCATTTATTAAGACATAAAGGACTCCTGAACACAATCATAGAAGGATATGTCGAGGGAAAAAGACCAAGAGGAAGACCACAACTGAGGTACATGGATCAAATCGTGAAAGATGTGGGATGTAACACCTATAAAGAAATGAAGAGAAAAGCTGAAAGACGCACAGAATGGAGACAAGCTGCCATTGTAGCTGTTGTAAACCAATCCTTGGATTGACCACTACAGAAGAAGAAGAAGAAGATATGTACAGTGTAAATGAAACCTGGAACTGTGCTATACGAGTTGAAACAGAGTGTGTTTGCTCGTCAAGCAGCGAGTGATAGTTGGAATCGTGTCATCCGAACGCTACAATGTCAGGTGTGCCAACTGTGAATTCTGAAAGCACTACAAACCCTTTACGACTGTAATGAACGATCACCATGGTGCATACAGACAGTGCAGGCTCATGAAGTGCAGTGACAGGGAAGAAAGTAATGCTCTCTGTAGGTAAATTAAAATAATAAATAGCTACAACCCATAAATGTAAGAGATACTGGACTGAGCAATTGCTCATACTACATACAAAAACATTACCCCCACACACTAGACTCACTGTGGAAACTAATCATGACTCTTTTCAGCTCAATCAACAATGCTGATAAGTGTATTAATGCTGTGTCGGTAACAACTCATTTTCACACGGGAACAGTACCTGGGACAAGATTGGCTCGCGCCGCAGAAAGAATTGATTCTCTCGTGGTGCGGAACCGGCTGCAACAGCTGACCGATGGGGGTGGTGGCCCTGTCCTCCCTTCATCGCAGCTCACTGGCCAACCCACGTCGATCTACGAGCGTCTTTTCCTGTACCTTGAGTCAACATCGCCAATGCAGATACCCAAAGAAGAGGCTCTTAATATATTTAGACGCAACGTTGTAAAAAAACAATTATCCATCATCTTTTGTTAGACACGAACTGTTTACCCATTACTTTCTCAAAGACTATTGCACAAATCTGCATTCTTGAGATCCGAAGAATAATGAAAACTGTTGCAATGACTTCTTTTAAGAAATATGTATTTGTTTGTGGTATTTTTTTAAAAAAAAACTTTGTAGTGTGAATTTTGAAAACATTGTTAACAACTTTATTATCCTAGTTTGGTGTGGTAACTAAATTGGCAATTATTGTGCGAATGCTCAGATGGAAACAGTCTGAAGACTCTGGGCTTAACTTTTTTGTCATCCTCGATTTTTTTCCCTGCTGCCTGCAACTTGAATGGGAGAGTTAACAAGTATCCTTCTGGAAAATTTTAAACTTTACCAGACTGTTTCCATTGGTTGCAGTAGTATAATGAGAAATGTGCCAAGTGTTATTAATATAGTGTCATTAATATAGTTCCCAAGTAATAGCAAATAAAAATACACAAGCATTCTGTAATACCTGGCGTTAAATACTAACTGACGATTTTTTTAAACCAATTTTGAACACACGACTAATGTAATCGTTTGTAGCTAACAATGCTTGGTGAACTGATCAGTTGATTACTGCTTAAAGAAGATGCAAATGCAAAACCACTATAAATGTGAAACTGTGTATCTGTAAAGATATGTGAACTGATTAATTAATAACTAGTACAATTACGAACCCACAACTGATGTAAGACTGTTTACATAACATAGCGTTATCAACTTTACTTTTTGTATTTACAAACGTGCATTGTGACAATCTGTGATGTGAGTAATCAATGGATAGTACGTGTGAAATGTCTGTCCACGAGTTTTCAGATAATGGTGATCCAGTCATTCCAGGGGGCCATTGTACTGGCTCTCTGAGAATGAGAATCATTTACTTATAGTTGATACTAAATGTTTACATAATAAAACGAACTGTTATTCTGTGTGAAAAAGAGAGGACAATGAAAACAATAGAAATACATTTTCATAACCATTTTACTCTGGTTTGAGTGTTATTATGTGAAAGACATGGATGAAGATGTATGTATCTTGTAACTTATTTCTGGTAAATACATGCTCTTATTTCAGTAACATTAGCATCCCGACATGTATGAAAAATTAATTGTGCATTTTTCAGAGATTAATAAAGCGCGGTACAGCGCGAGCTGTAATTAGTATTGTTGGCAGCCATTTGCTAGACGGCAGATTCTGTTATTTAAATTACTCGAATATTACGTGGCATAAAGCCAAAAGTACATGGTTTACAATTCATTTGTTGGACAAACAGACTTAAGTCAAGTTAATTTCATTCATTTTGCAAAGATAGTATCGATATCAAAACAGATTATTGTGGTTGCAATATCACGGGCTATCTCTTGTTCAAGTGAAGAGATTTTTCACACATACGAAAACTTTGAATTAATAATAATTAGTGTATCACGCAAAAGGTGTTTCTCCATGTGAACCTTCGAAACTATAAATTCTTATTCATGCTAAAGGACATTCCAGTGCAACCCTTAGTATACGATTAAGGTGCTTCACATCGATCTGCTCGTAATTTATTTTACGTCTATACCTGCTCACCTGCTCTTTCCCTAAAAGGACAGCCCTTACTATCTGTTTTTGTATGGGCTAAGTTTTGTGTAACTGTTCCTGTATTCCCCCAGATGGTGTTTTATTGACCTAATAATTGTGTTTGTTCCCTTTGCGACTGGAACATTGGCGCGTTTGTGTACTGCCTATGTCACTGCCGAAACAGTCAGGCCACCAGGTGGTCTGTCGTCAGTGCTACTGACAATCGGGCAGTCTGTTTTATGCGATCCCATATCATGGTGATTTCTGATTTCTCATGCAAGACCATGGTGGGTAGTCTCGCGGTAAGTGCAGGGCGAGTAGCTAGGTACTGTACTATTGCTGCTCAAATGCGTAAAATGCGCTGGGCCGCATGAAAGTCGTGAGTACGTCTATACAGACACTCCAATGTGATTTATTTATCGGGCACTTGAATAGAGTAAGCCTTAACAGTATCAAAGATAAAGTTATTTTCCTGTGGAATGAAGTTGTAGAGCATATGTTGTACATAGCCTCATGTGATCTTACGATTTATTATTAACAGCACAAGTGCACTCACACTTATTGTTCAGTGACTCGTACACACACTCACGTAAAATACACCACGTTGACGCTACAACGAATCTACACACTTTAAAGGCACATTTGTAGCATGGGCGTGGATATACAGCAAAAACGTAGATATAAGTTCACAATATAAATTAAAAAACTGTATAAGATATTAATTAGTATAAGCAGTTTTATCGATTGTTGCTTGCAACCGCTGAAACATTAGAATTATTACGCAGTTCAATTGTCTTTCCGAGAAGTCGGCATCTTTTTTGTTCTGGAAACCGTCCTGGTCGGACGCATATCTGCCATCGCTGCAGATAATATTTTGGTACACCGCCATTATTATATACAGGGTGTCCCATTTATCTTGACCACCCTAAATAACTGTTTGTCCAGATGCAAATTATAAAATGTTTCAAGCAAATGTTCTTAAGCCGTCAGGGGGACATCAATCAGCATGATTCCCTTCGTTGTAGCTTCGTTTTTTACAAAGATATGAACAGCGGTATGGCTTTTTTAAATGGCACCCTGTATTTTTTATTTGGTAATTCATTTCCTCTCCTAAAGGCCTATTCAAAAATGTTATCACAGTATACCATTCACTGAAACACAACGTTATTACGAGTAGTTACATAACACAACAATGACATTGACGCTCCAAGCGCTTAGTGCAGGTACTCGGGGTAATGGTACACATCCACGTGCTGAGGTTGACAGAGGACAAATGCAAACGTAAGTAGAATGCACACCAGTCATTCCGTCAACCATGGTCACTTGAAGAGTTGTGTGAGTAGAATGTACACCAACGAAGAGAAGGTAGAAATGCTATTCATTTATGGGGATTGTAAGTTACCAGAACAGTAATTGCAATACTGTTTTCTTATGTACAGATACATTTAGTACAGTAGTTTAGTCCTTTTAAATACTGTTGTGTAGAGTAGGAGTACAATAACGGCTGCCCTTCCTACAAACTGCATCGACGTAACGTTTCTTTTATTGTTTTGTTGAAGGTAGGCGAAATGCTACGCGGGCAGTGGAACTGTACAGAGAGCGATATCCTGACAAGAAACCCCCTTCCCGTTGGATGTTTTCTCGTCTTGTTGCGACGCTTCAAGAAGCGGAAAGTTTCACCCCACGACAACGCAATTGTCGTAGCACTCGCACAGGCAAAGCTGCCGATGTTACTGTTCTCGTTTCCGTTTGCTATGAATCCACATGTGAGCACACTACAGTTTGGACACGAGATTGGCATTCCTAAAACCAGTGTACATCGTATTCTTACAAGTTACCGGTTCCATCCTCAAATCAAGAATTGCATGGGAATGATTTCCAGAATCGTGTACAGTTCTGTCAGTGGGCACAGCAGCAAAACCTCGCCAACTCGAATTTCTTCTCCAACGTTCTATTTACTGATGAACGTTCCTTCTCAAGCAAAGGACAGGCAAATACAAGGAACATGCGTTATTGGTCCAGCAATAACCCATGATGACTTACACAGATGGAACATCAGCGTCAATGGAGAGTTAACGTCTGGTGTGAGATGCTTGGTACTACAATTATTGGCCCTTATTCCATCAATGGTAGTCTAAACGGCACAGCGTATGCCAACTTCCTCAGACGGATTCTTCCTCCTCTTCTGGATGAAGTGCCGCTAAGAACCAAAATGCTTATGTGGTATCAACACGATGAATGTCCAGCACATAATGCCTTGCGTGCACGTTGTGTCCTGAACCGAAGGTATCCTGCCAGATGGATTGGTCGAGGAGCAACAGTTACTTGCCCTGCCAGGTCTCCCGATTTTCATCCTCTGGGCTTTTTTCTTTGGAGATGCACTGAAGACGTTGTCTATCGCGGTATTCCAACAACTTCAGAGGACATGCAGGAACGTATCGTGCTTGCTTGTAATTCTCTTCAGCAGGCAACAATGGAAGCAGCAAATAATTCTTTCATTCAACGAGTGCACCAGTGTATCGGTGTCCAGGGTCACCACTTTGAGCATCTTTGAACATTCTACTCATGGGCAATGGTACAGGAGAGTCAAAGTCAATTTTGTGTTATGTTTTTACTTGGCTTTCATTTGTTTTCTGACAACTCCAGCAAGTAGACAAGTTTGTGATCCCGGGCTCAAAGTCAGTGTTGTGTTATGTAATTAATAAAGTAATTAATAAAGTTGTGTTTCAGTGAATGGTACTCTGTGATACATATTTGAATAGGTCTTTAGGAGAGGAAGTGAATTACCGAATAAAAATACAGGGAGCCATTTAAAAAAAATCATACTGCTGTTCATATCTTTGTAAAAAATCAAAGCTACAACGAAGGCAGTCATGCTGATTGATGTCCCCATGACGGCTAAAGAACATTTGCTTGAAATATTTTGTAATTTGCGTTTGGACGAATAGTTATTTAGGTTGGTCAAGATAAATGGGACAAACTGTATATTGAGACACAATCTCACTAGGAGTACTCATAGTTGCACACAACAACAGAATTAATGTAAGTGTCTGTGTTATTCAATTTAGTATAATATTTTGTGAATACAGAGATATTGTTTAATCTTGTGTTTCATTTATGTTGCAAGCTACTGTTCCAATTAAATGGCGTCTTGGCAAGGCTAAAGGTTTCGTGTTACAAATTATATCAATGTCCAGTACGAACCAAAGCTTTGGAATTATTCCAACTACAAAGTTCGGTATTTACCATAGAATTACCGTCATTTTTGTTGGTGGCCAAATAGACTTCTAGAAAAATGCTGTAAAATTTAGAGAAGATTACATCTTTTTAATATCCCCCTCAGTTTTGTGGTGCTAGTACCTGTTGTTTGCGGGGAAAATGGTATCTTAGCTTGGAAACTGTGACCAGATCATTTAAAGTTCTGCACTTGTATTCACGTTTGCAAACGCTTTGAGATGATCACCAATCAATCTCAGGGACTCTGTAGCAAGTTGCAAAGGAGTAAATGGCAGAATACTAATTGTATTCAGCTATTGCGTCTCCACGCCATCATCCATTAAGCTTGTATCGGTCAATGGCTGTAACAACAAAACATTAAAGCATTTTATATATCTTACATTTATTAGCAGAACTATTGAAATGAGAGCTCATGAGACTTAACTAAATTAATTTAATTTAATCGCAAATGCATCTAAAGTTAATACATGACATTCACATCAGATTTGTCCATACATACTGATACACATGTAATGCAGCTATAGTGCGTCCTATCAGTCTCAAAGCTAAGAGGCAAGAGAGACAGAGACCCGAGTAGGAATGCTCTTCATTTACTTTCTTAAACAAAAAAAAAGTATAGTCGATTGCAGTCAACCGCAGGCTGACTGTCACCATACCTCTGAAATGTTATTTATGAAATTATAACTATATTTCACAAAATTTATCTAGATAAGTTATTTGGATATAGGGTTATTTACAGTAAAAAAGTTTAGTATGTATTTTTGTGCTTTCCATCGTTTTCGTGGTGTTACATTTACATACAATTACATGAGTCTGTCTATGTAATGCTTCAAACTGTATCCTACACATTTACCCAGGTGTCCAATTGGTAAAGTCTTTTCCTAAGAGTCTAGTATAAGTGAAAAGACATCCACCTCTTAACGAATATTTAATCTGAAACAGAATTTTATGATGTAGAGGAGAATATGCTTTAGCAATGAGGAAAGTTAATGTTGCCTGTATATATCTACCGTAATCGTTTGAATATATTCTATACATCATACGTTTTTGTATGTCTGTCCTGTAGTCATTTGAGTTAAAAGTGTGTAAATAACTTTAACAACATAATATAATTTGAGAGAAAAATTTATGCAGCATTACTATTATTAATACTATCATTGTTATGATCATTATTGCCATTTTGATATTTTATATTGTGATATGTAGGCTAACTGTTTCAAGACATTAGACTAAATCGACTTGTCCTATCTTACATTTGTACAATCCGTACATAATGAAATCAAATGGAAACACATACAAATAAATAAATAAACCAGCATGGTATAAAAGCATCATTACTTACAGAGGTCTGTCCATATGCAACAATCTGTCCTTGCAGAAATTTGCTGAAATGTCTCTGTGTGCAGTAAATCGCTTAAAATGTGGCGTGTTCACATGATGTCAGCTGATTGTACCCAAGGTGGAGTAATGACAAGTGGCAATCTTGTGAAGACGACTTATTACAGATGTAGTAGTGTATTTAGCGAAATGCTGATTGTGATCGTTTTGATTTCTGTTGTTGTACGATGTGTAAAGCCTGATAAAACGTTTCCCTAGACTTCCAAAGAGCGCTGATCTGTCTATAAAGGCCAGTTCTCTTACTGATTTTGTTGTTGTTGGAAAGCTACCAAAAGATAATGTGAGAGAGTGAGGACACAGATCACCTGCACTGATGTAATAGGTTAGCAAAATTTTGCGCATTAGTAATAGTACATCAGTATTATAAGTAATTAAACAGCATTTTTAGATGCCATTCAAATATGTTGTCCCAGGATGTGCAGACAGTTGTTACAGAGGTGATACACTGTAGTATTCTGGGTCTCAACAGATACAGACATGCACAGAATAACTCTGAGGAAAGGCTGGATAATATCCAGGAGATATGTGGTCTATGTGAAGCATCTTCAAGAAGTGAAGTAAAGATGCAATTCAAAGAATTTTCCCCAATCTGTCACATTATTCACTTAAGGAAAGGTCGTAATGGAAGAATGCTGGCTCAAGATCACGATCATCATAAGAGAAATGAAGAGTGACTTGCACAAGTTGTGATTAAAAGGTTTACTGACATGTGTGAAAATGTACATATTATTGTAGTAAGCGACAAGTAGTATCATACGGTAGTAAACGATTCATTATCTTACTACAGATTACCAGTGGAAGGAAATCCAAAAAATTCAAACTAGATTAAAGGTAGACAGCTATAAAATTTTTATTTCCTTACACAGTTCAGCTGAATAAAAGTCAAATAAACTTGTGTTCTATTAATCTCATACCTTGTTCTCATATACAAGGTGTCACAAACAGCTTGAAAAGCTTGTATGGGTGTTGCAGGATAGGTTGTGCTCAGAAATAATTGTTAAGAAAGAATTCGACATGTTGCGCTACTTCCAAGTTAATTGGCATTGAAGTTAGCCAATCGGGCCACTGCTCACACAGATTCGAGTGATCCATCAGATACAAATAGTATCAGTTGTTCTCCTAGCGTAGATGGTAATAGATGAGATTGCTCGACCTCTCGCTTGGGTTAAATCCTTACGACTGTCTTGAGTCCAATTTTTGTATAGCTCTCTTGTTCAGTGTTAGGAAATTGAATGTACACATTTGGCGACACCATCTCTGGTGGGCTAGTTAAATTTGTGCATGAAACAGCCGACTCGCTAGTTTCGTTGCTAATTAACTAAAAAATGGTGCACCGTATCAATTTTTCCTTGACGACTATTTCTCAGCACAACCTACCCTGCAACACCATTATACGTTTTTCACACTGTTTCTGACTGTCATGTTAATTTTTACCTGTTGGTTTTTCTATTAAGAAAATGTGACAATTAAACAGCATAAAGTGAAGTATATTTGAATTTCAAATAACATGACACATACCTTATACTACCACAAAATATTTAAAACAGTTACTTAAATGAAACCTGTGGTCATACTGTGCATGTCTTCCTGCCTCTAGTAATTTTTTAGATTTTCCTTTGAGTAACTGCTTGTGAAACTAAAAACTCCTGGAATGAATCTGCCGAAACAGCTCATCAGAAGAGTATTGTTTGTCAACTCAGACGTCCCAATACGTTTTACTGTTTGCACTGACGAAACAGATAATGAATTTCCTTTGGATTAAGCGATTACGTAGTAATATTACAAACAAATTTGTGCATCAATACATGATACCAATTTATCATAGTCTTTTACATTTGTTGTGCAAGCAAGAAGCCTCCCCAAAGATTGTATGGATTACACAATGAAAAATCAGTACTGTCGGGCGCACCCTCAGCAACGTTGCACATTGGCAGTGGCTGATTCTTCCACCACTGGTCAACACAGAAGTAGTAATCTTCCTAAAGAGTATTTTTTAAGATCACTTGTTATGATCTCGATAAATATTGAGTGATTTTCACGTGCCAAAGAGACCTTACTGGCTGATTTATGTGCAGAATATAAATGTGACATTCTTTTAGTACAAGAGACTCACTGAGGCTACAGTAGCCATCGTCCCAAAATGGCAGGCATGGAACTTGTTCTGCAATGGTCCCATTATAAATATGGTAGTGCCATTTTCAGCAGACCAAACCTAAATGTCACATTAACTTCGCTGACCGAGAGGGATGACATCGAGATTCCTTCAGTATGTATGCCATACTTCTGCGCTACTTCTATATACAAGCCTCCCAGCGTCGACTTCACGTTTGAAGCACCTAACAACTTTACCAGGCTGTAAACTTCATCCTTGGCGATTACAACTGCCGAAGCACATCATGGGGATACCCAAATTCAGGTACCAGTGGTGAAGGTACCTGGGCAGAGAGTCGTGATCTTCTGCTAATTCATGATCCAAAGCTGCCGGCATCCTTCAACAGTGGTTGGTGGAGGAGAGGCTACAACCCCGATAATATATTCGTGTCATCAAAAGTTGCTTGGGGCTGTGTCAGGATGATGGGTAAGCCCATCCCATTCATGCAACATAGACCTGTAATCCGAAAAGTGAATGTCATGGTAATGCCACAGGAGCTGCCTTTCATACGAAGATTTAATTTTCAGAAGGCCGACTGGGAAAGATTCACCAACGAGGCTGACACAGAGATAGCCAAGATTCCACTGCAACCTGAGATGTATGATGCATTTGTCAAATGCGTCCTGACAGTTTCAAGAAGGACCATCCCAAAAGGCTGTAGAACAAGTTACATACGAGGACTGACTGATGACAGCAAACAGCTAATGAACCACTACAAAGACCTTTTCGAGGTAGACCCATTTGCTGATGACACTATCGAGGTTGGTGAGGAACTGCTGCAAACTATCTCAGCAAATCGCAAAGATAAGTGGACCTCGTTGGTAGAGGACCTTGACATGAAATTAAATAGAAGGCGGTCTTAGAATCTCCTGGAAAACCTGAGTGGTGACCCACCGAAATCTAGAAACATCTCTTCAATAACAGCAGACCAGATTGCAACACAGTTACTAATGAATGGGAAGACTAAAGGTCGGAGTACATAGGAGCAACTGGAACGAGCCCTAGGATGCAAGAACCATAACCTCCCAGAACCATTCACCTTGGATGAACTAGACTCTGCCATATCCACCTTGAAATTGAACAAAGCTGCTGGCATCCATGAGATCAAAGTAGAACAGATCAAGAAGTTTGGCCATATCAATCTGCAATGGCTGCTTAGAATGTTTAATGAATGTGTATCAAGGATATATATTCCCAAGATCTGGAGGAAAGCTCATGTGGTTGCACTACTTAAGCCTGGTAAGGAATCAAACGACACTAAAAACTTTCGCGCAGTATCACTGTTATGCCACTGTTTCAAGGTCTTTGAGCGTCTTATTCTTAACCAAATTAGAGGCATCCTCGGAGCAAAGTTAATCCCTCAACAAGCTGGCTTTCGACCTGAAAAGTCGTGCTGCAGTCAGATACTGAACCTCACTCAACACATCGAAGATGGTTTCGAACAGGATAAGATAACAGGAGTTGCCTTTGTAGACCTAACAGCTGCATACAACACTATCAACCACCAGAAATTGCCGAGGAAAATTTACCAACTCTCCAAGGATTACCAACTAACATCCCTTATTGGTACTCTCCTGCAGAACAGAAGATTCCAAGTCTCCCTCCATGGTAAGAAGAGCAGATGGCACATACAAAAGAATGGCTTACCTCAGGGCAGTGTGATCGTCCCTGTGCTCTTCAGTGTTTACAGTAATGACTAGGCCATAACGGAAAATTTCAGGCTTTTCACCTATGCTGACGATACTGTAGTTCCTGCTCAAGGAAAGACGTTTGAAGAATTAGAGGAAAAGTTGACTTCTGAGCTAGATACGCTTGGCTCCTACTACAAGCCAATTATCTAAAGCCAAATCCCAACAAGACTCAGGTGAACGCATTTCACTTGAAGAATAGAGAATCTCTGCCGGAACTGGACGTTACATGGCAAGGCAAACGACTGGAGCATGGTTCAACACCAGTATATCTGGGTGTTACCCTTGACTGAACTCTGTCCTTCAAGAAACATTGCCATAACACCATGCTGAAAGTTAGTCCACATCCACCACCTCTAAAGCAAGTCCACCAATCCTGAGAATTTCGGCTCTTGCTTTGGGCGTGTCTGCTGCAGAGTATGCTTCACCTGTGTGGAGTGCATCCACTCACAACAAACAGGTTAACAGGTTGATATTGCAATCAGTGAGATCATCCAAATCTTGTCGGGATACATGAAGCCAACTCCAGTCGATAAAATCTACCCGATTGGTGGAAAAACTTCCACTACTATTAGAAGGGCTGTTGCTGCTGATGTAACGAGGGCTAAGCAAACATATTACCCCTGACATCCACTGCACGATCATCAGGCTGTAGCCCATCGACTGAAATCGAGAAAGAGCTTCATCCCCAGGAGTCGACCACTAGAGGGAACACCAGAGTCTAACTGCATCACCAGGTGGAAGAGCAAACTACCACCTGATATCCCTGTAAAGGAAGAGCTAGCTCCAGGAAATGACTTACCCTACACTATTTAGAGATCGCTCAATCGTCTTAGGGTGGGCGAAAATGGGGCGAAAATGGGGCGAAAATGGGGCATTCTTCCAGCTGGCCCACCAGGTAATTTGTCCTTAACTTGAACAACCCTGCACAACACAGGATCTAATCAGGGGAAACAACAAGGCCATCAGAGTTGCTACCTTCTGGAAATGCTGACCGGACACGGAAATGAATAAATGAACATTTGTTGTCATGGAGAATTAGTGTTTTAACATGTTATATATGCACAGCATATGGATCCAGTTCTAGGGGAAGGAGTAAAAGAAACGGTTATAGGAGAATGTAGGCTTGGGACAAGGAATGAGATAGGAGAAACACTAATTGAGTTCTGTAATAAATTTCAGTTAGTAATAGTGAATACTCTGTTCGAGAATCACAAGAGGAGGAATTATACTTGGAAAATGCCAGGTGATGAGGAAAGATTTCAGTAAAACTACATAATGGTCAATCAGAGATTCCGAAATCAGATACTGGATTGTAAGATGTACTCAGGAGCAGATATAGACTCAGGTCAGAATATAGTAGAGATGAGACGTAGCCTGAAGTTTAAGAGATTAGTGAGGAAGGATCAGTAGGCAAAGAAGTGGGATACAGAAGTATTAAGGAATTATGAAGTATGCTTGAAGTTCTCTAAGGCTATAGATACAGCAATAAGAAATAACTCAGTAGGCGGTACAGCTGGAGAGGAATTGAAAACGGCAATCACAGAAGTTGGAAAGAAAAAATAGATACAAAGAAGGTAATTGCAAAGAAACCATAGATAACAGAAGAAATACTTCAGCTGATCGATGAAAAAAGGAAGCACGAAAATATTCTGGGTAATTCAGGAATACAGAAATACAAGTAGCTGAGAAATGCAAGTGCAAGGAAGTTATGACGAAATGGCTGGATGAAAAGGTGAAGAAATCGAAAAATAAATGATTGTCGGAAGAAATGTCTCAGCATATAGGAAATTCAAAACAATCTTTGGTGACATTAAAAGCAAGAGTGGTAACATTAAGAGTGCAGTGGGAATTTCACTGTTAAATGCAGAGGAGAGAGCAGTTAGGTGGAAAGTGTACATTGAAGGCCTCTATGAGGTGGAACGTTTGTCTGATGTGATAGAAGAAGAAACAGAAGTCGATTTAGAAGAAATAGGAGATCCAGTATTAAAATCAGAATTTAAGAGAGCTGTGGAGGACTTAAGATCAAGTAAGGCAGATGGAATAGTCTAAACTCCATCGGAATTTCTAAAATCATTGTGGGAATGGTAACAAAACGAGTATTCACATTGGTGTGTAGAATGTATGAGTCTGGCTATGTACAATCAGACCTTCTGAAAACTATCATCCACACAATTCTGAAGACTGCAAGAGATATCGCACAAATAGCTTAACAGCTCATGCATAGTTGCATAGTTGCAGACATAAGATTGGAAAAGAAAATTGAGGACATGTTAGAGGATGATCAGTTTGGCTTTAGTAAAGGTAAAGGCAACAGACAGGCAATTCTGATGTTGTGGTTGTTAATGGAAGCAAGACTAAAGAAAAATCAAGACACATTCGTAGGATTTGTCGACCTGGAAAAAGCATTCGACAATGTACAATAGAGCAAGGTGTTCGAAATTTTGAGAAAAATAGGGGTAAGCTATAGAGAGAGATTGGTAACATGCAATATGTAGAAGAGCCAAGAGGGAATAATAAGAGTGCACGATCAACAAAGAAGTGCTAGGATTGAAAAGGGTCTAAGACAGGGATTTAGTCTTTCGCCCCTACTGTTCAATCGGTACATCGAAGAAACAATGATGGAAATAAAAGAAAGGTTCAGGAGTGGAATAGAAAATTCAAGATGAAAGGATATCAACCATACGATTCGCTGATGACATTGCTATCTTGAGTGAAAGTGAAGAAGAATTAATGATCTGCTGAATGGAACGAGCAATCTGAGTACAGAATATGGATTGAGAGTAAATCGAAGGAAGACAAAAGCAATAAGAAGTAGCAGAAATGACAAAAGCGAGAAACGTAACATCAGGATTGATAGTCATGAAGCAGATGAAATTAAGGAATTCTGCTACCTAGGCAGTAAAACAACCAATGACACACGGAGGAAGGAGGACATCAAAAGCAGACTAGCAATGACAAAAAGGGCATTCCTGGCCAACAGAAGCCTACTAGTATCAAACATAAGCCTTAATTCGAGGATGAAATTTCTGAAAATGTATGCCTGGAGTACAGCATTGTAAGGTAGTGAAACATGGACTGTGGGAAAACTGGAACAGTACAGAATTGAAGCATTTGGTGCTACAGACGAATGTTGAAAATTAGGTGGACTGATAAGGTAAGGAATGGGAGGTTCTAGAGAGTAAAGAATATGTGGAAAACACTGATAAGGAAAAGGGACAGGATGACAGGACACCTGTTAAGACATGAGGGAACGACTTCCATTGTACTAGAGGGAGCTTTAGAGGGCAAAAACTGTAGAGAAAGACAGATACTGGAACACAGCCAGAAAATAATTGAGGACGTTGGTTGCAAGTGCTACTCTGAGATGAAGAGGCTGGCACAGGAGAGCAATTCATGGTGGGCTACATAAAACCAGTAAGAAGACTGATGACTAAAAAAAAATGTGCATGCCATATATTAGGCACTATACTTGGCAGCTCCGTAGTGTTTAGTTTTGGTGTATCACCCTTTTCGTCATTTGTTAACATTCCATACTTGCTCGTTTAAATGGAAATACTACTGATTTGTTCTTGTACACATATATTAATGTCAGTGTCGCATTTATGTATTAGCATATGACACATCCTGTGATATATGGTACGTGGTTTCTGTATTTCACACAATATTCCGTTTTTGTATTTCATAATTTTCAGCACTTGTTAAAACTATATATGTGGATATTTAAATAGGAAGGTATCAGTGATTAGTTATTGTATGCAAGTGTTAAAAGCACTGTTGCATGTATCACAGAGTGAAACGCACTTGTTTTTTAATGTGCAAGGAGATCCCATAATGTGAATCTGGCCATCTACTTGACAGCAGCACAGTGGTATCAGATTGAAGGCTCTGCAGTGTGTAGAGTACAGCTTACCCACCATCCATTGGTCTACAAAAGATATTCCATTGGCAAGTGACTGCACTCTCACAACGTTAAATTTTATTTCATTTATGAATAAATCTGTAATGGAGGATATTCTACTATAGTGTGGCAAATTTTTTGTGAAACAGAAAGACCAGTCAAAATGGTCTAGATAATGTCTGCTTGATTGAAGGCAGTTTTTGCACTAAATTTACTTCCAGGGGCGTAGAGAGAACCCGACGACTGGCATAATTATTTCTGAATGGATTTGAAAATATAATTACCTTTCGACACTCATGGCTTCTTGTGTGATACGAAAAAATACCTCTCTGAGAACAGCAACTACTCCACATAAGCCACCGATAGTGACATTAACAGTCCTGGGATCAGCAAGAAGGTATGAGAATCTACATTTCTTTACTGCAGTTTCGAAAAAAGCGTTGAGTGAAATCACATCCAACATAAGAAAAGCTATTTATAAGGTTGGTAGTGGAGAGGGGGCGTGGTAATTACGACGATTACTAATCACCCACAATCCCGTCACTTATTATGACTACTTTTATTCTCACAGCGTATACACAATGCGTGTAGCTTAGAGCGCATACTACAGAAAACTGATCTGGCAAAGTTACAGTTGTTCTTGCTGCGGTAGGGCAGCGATAGTATTGGGGGGTAGGGCCAATGGTTTTACATCCCCACAATCCTGTACTGAAGGAGGATTTCTTGAAGGTAAGTAAAGCACCTCAAATCTGTTATTTATCAATTGAGACAAAGTAAAGATCATTAGATAATATTTTGACAGCTTTAGACACTTTTCACTATAATTTTCAAGACAGGCTGCATATCGAATGCGCATGCTCCAAACGATATATATCGACTGCGCGACTCTCGTAGTGGATTCAAGTCAATTTATTAGCATACTTCTAGTACATCATCAAAATGACATAGGACTTGTCAATAAACATTACAATTTAAAATACATGTACATGAAAATTTATAATTGAATTTACTTGTCACTTAGACATTACAATTTTAGTAGAACTATAAGAACATTAACATAGAAATATACAAGTAGGATAACAACATACAAAAAAAAAGAGCTAGTGATTCTCACATCAAAGATTATTTCCATTCTTACATTAACACTGTTTCACAGTTTCATAGAAACAGCAAGTATTTAAATGTGAGCAATTACACATATTTATTATGTCAGGGAAATATTAACTGCGCTTTTATTGGCAGTTATTCATAAACTCTTCAATACTGTAAAAACTATTGCTCAATTACATGTTTTTTAATTCTCTTTTAAATATGTACAGTTTTGGTATTATTTTTAGTTCTTTGGGGAGAGCACTGTAGAGGATTTTGGGTTGGTATAGTACACTTTTCTGATACATAGCTGTTTTATGAATTTCTCTGTGGAAATCATTCCTATTCCTCGTTTCGTATTTGTGAAATTCTCTGTTTAATGTAGAAAATTCCTCATGTTCTTTTAAGAAACATATGCTTCCATATATGTATAAGGATGGTAGTGTCATCATTCTTAATTCTTTGAAAGCATGCCTACAAGAGTCTCTATATCCTATACCTTTTGTTTTTCTGACTGCCTTCTTTTGTAGTATAAATGAATTTTTTGTTAGACTGTTGTTCCCCCAAAACTGTACACCGTATCTTAATAAACTGTGCTTGAATGAGAAGTAAACACATAACACTGTTTTAATATTACATGCGCTTTTAAGCATTCTAAGTATATGACTTGTTAGACTTAATTTTTTGTTCAATGATATTACATGCTTTTTCCCATCTTAAGTGTTCATCAAACCATACTCCCAAGAATTTAGTGGATAATGTTTGTTCAGTCTTACACTCACCCAGTTCTACTGTAAGGTTAGTTTTTATTTTATTTGTAATGTGTTTGGAGTTGATCCACGTTGTTTTTTTGGCATTCACAATGAGCCTGTTTTCATTAAACCATCTGTCTGCTTCGTCTGTTGCTAATGTGACTTTTTCCTGTAAGTCAGCATCACAATTTGCTTTAACAAAGAAACTTGTATCATCAGCAAACAGTACTGCCTCTGATTCAGATAGTTGACTTGGTAGGTCATTGATAAATATACTCCTGGAAATGGAAAAAAGAACACATTGACACCGGTGTGTCAGACCCACCATACTTGCTCCGGACACTGCGAGAGGGCTGTACAAGCAATGATCACACGCACGGCACAGCGGACACACCAGGAACCGCGGTGTTGGCCGTCGAATGGCGCTAGCTGCGCAGCATTTGTGCACCGCCGCCGTCAGTGTCAGCCAGTTTGCCGTGGCATACGGAGCTCCATCACAGTCTTTAACACTGGTAGCATGCCGCGACAGCATGGACGTGAACCGTATGTGCAGTTGACGGACTTTGAGCGAGGGCGTATAGTGGGCATGCGGGAGGCCGGGTGGACGTACCGCCGAATTGCTCAACACATGGGGCGTGAGGTCTCCACAGTACATCGATGTTGTCGCCAGTGGTCGGCGGAAGGTGCACGTGCCCGTCGACCTGGGACCGGACCTCAGCGACGCACGGATGCACGCCAAGACCGTAGGATCCTACGCAGTGCCGTAGGGGACCGCACCACCACTTCCCAGCAAATTAGGGACACTGTTGCTCCTGGGGTATCGGCGAGGACCATTCGCAACCGTCTCCATGAAGCTGGGCTACGGTCCCGCACACCGTTAGGCCGTCTTCCGCTCACGCCCCAACATCGTGCAGCCTGCCTCCAGTGGTGTCGCGACAGGCGTGAATGGAGGGACGAATGGAGACGTGTCGTCTTCAGCGATGAGAGTCGCTTCTGCCTTGGTGCCAATGATGGTCATATGCGTGTTTGGCGCCGTGCAGGTGAGTGCCACAATCAGGACTGCATACGACCGAGGCACACAGGGCCAACACCCGGCATCATGGTGTGGGGAGCGATCTCCTACACTGGCCGTACACCACTGGTGATCGTCGAGGGGACACTGAATAGTGCACGGTACATCCAAACCGTCATCGAACCCATAGTTCTACCATTCCTAGACCGGCAAGGGAACTTGCTGTTCCAACAGGACAATGCACGTCCGCATGTATCCCGTGCCACCCAACGTGCTCTAGAAGGTGTAAGTCAACTACCCTGGCCAGCAAGATCTCCGGATCTGTCCCCCATTGAGCATGTTTGGGACTGGATGAAGCGTCGTCTCACGCGGTCTGCACGTCCAGCACGAACGCTGGTCCAACTGAGGCGCCAGGTGGAAATGGCATGGCAAGCCGTTCCACAGGACTACATCCAGCATCTCTACGATCGTCTCCATGGGAGAATAGCAGCCTGCATTGCTGCGAAAGGTGGATATACACTGTACTAGTGCCGACATTGTGCATGCTCTGTTGCCTGTGTCTATGTGCCTGTGGTTCTGTCAGTGTGATCATGTGATGTATCTGACCCCAGGAATGTGTCAATAAAGTTTCCTCTTCCTGGGACAATGAATTCATGGTGTTCTTATTTCAATTTCCAGGAGTGTATTAAAAACAGTAATGGCCCTAATACAGATCCCTGGGGTACTCTGTACAAAACTCTCTCGAATCTTGATGAACATGTCCTATCTGCATGTCTTATCTCAACCTTCGGATACCTGTCCGACAGATGTGATTCAAAACATTTGTGAGCAACTCCACCTATCCCATAGGCATATAACTTCCTAAGCAGTAGCTTATGGTCGATGACATCAAAAGCCTTTGATCAGTCTAGAAATAATCCACAATTTAGTTCCTTTCTATTTATTGAATTTAGAACTAGTTGCAAAAAATTGAAGATAGCTGTTTCAGTTGATTTATGTTTATGGAAACTATTTTGCGCATTAACCAATATTCTATTCTTAATAAGAAATTTGTATAGTCTATGATACGTTATCCTTTCTATTATTTTTGAGAAACCTGACAACATTGATAAAGATACTGATATAGATACTGTTTATTACGCTTACAAGAGCGACGACAAGATACGAACGTTTACTATGTTAATATTAATTACAAAGGAAACTACTAATTTCAGTTACTTTACTCGTTAGCCACTTCTACTTCAATGAATATTCCGCCGATTGTATATGCCACTGGAAGCAATCCTTGTTTCCCGTAACTTAGGTACAGTCCAGTGGAATACTGGGTGAGTCTCAAAAGTTAGAATTCTCCCATGTAACCGCAAACTGTGAAACTGCAGATGTTGGAAGAGGTACAGTTCGTCCCTGTCTCCTGATCGGCCCTCTCTTTTAATGGACGACTCCACATTTTTTTCCACAAATGCTCTATATTCTGTGTGTGACCGTGTGGATAGTCAAAAAAGACAAATACCACAGAATGATTTACAAATTCGTGTTTCAATCCTTCTTTCTTCAATTTGTTGTAGGGCTTAAAGCCGTATGTTAACATTTTGGTCCCAGGCAAGATGAATTACTTTACGAGAAACACTAAAGTTTTCTTGCCGCTCAAACAAGCTTTAACTACGAATTCTTAGATTCCCTTTCAATGTTACTGAAGTTTCACATGTGTTAAAATCGTTTTTTAGCCGTCGTCCTTTCTTGTGTTTCCAAGTGACTGTATGCAATTCGTCTACTTCAGCTACCTTTTTTTGTCCACCAATAGGAATATGAGAGTTAAGCAACACTCTTTTCGATGGCCATCTTACAATATTAAACCACGTGTTTTTCCCTAGCGGTGACCTTTTATGACACTGCACACAACACAAATGAAATGGGAAATCGGCACTGACACCTTCCTTACCAAGTTTCACGCAGCTGTCTCCATGCCAATTCACACAGTTCCTGAAATTGATGTTCGTTGCCATCCATATTCCCAACAGCAGTCGAAACAAGACTGTAAACTACACAGATAAGAGTATCGGAATTCGAGACTGCAGCGGATTTGTATTGTATTGTATGGAACTGGGGACCTAGAAACGATGGAGAGGCTTTGTCCCCGCCGTAGCCCTCATGGTTCACAGCCCCACAACTGGCGACAGCAGTCCACTCACCCGACCGCTGCCCCACACCGAACACAGGGTTATCGGGTTATTGTGCAGTTTGGTCCACAGTGGACACCCCCCCCCCCCCGGAAATGTCTCACACTAGGCGAGTGTAGCACCAATGTTTGCGTGGTAGAGAAATTATGGTGTATGTGTATGTGGAGAAAGTGTTTGCGCAGAAACCACCGACATTGTGTAACTGAAGCGAAATAAGTAAGGGGAACCAGCCCGCATTCGCCGAGGCATGTGGAAAACCGCCTTAAAAACTATCAGACTGGCCGGCACACCGGACCTCGACACTAATCCGCTGGGCGGGTTCGTGATTGGGACAGGAACGCCTTCCTGCCCGGAAACCAGTGCGCAGCAGCTTTACTCATTCCTATTCACAACGCTAAACATTACGTGATGTTCACTTGTCAATGCACTAAACTCTTTTCATACCTTCCGCCACCATGCTTTTGATGTATTTCGTCTTTCTATGTATTTCGTTGTTCGATATACACTGACAGGTAAAAAAATCACATCACCAGAAAGGAACTGTGCGACGTAAACGAAAGTTGGTAAGTGTGCTCCTACATCTAAAAGATGATGTATATTCAAGTATGTACATGTCGCTTAAGAGTGGCGCTAGTAGCGCCATTATGGGGATGCAAATCAGATTTGCTTTAAACATACACTGTGTCGGTCGTGAGGTTGTTTGCCTTTGAGATTGGATGTGGTGAGTTGATGTTAGTCAGGAATGCCTTTAAGGCGATTAAAACTGTGTGCCGGACCGAGACTCGAACTCGGGACGTATGCCTTTGGTGGGCAAATACTCTACCAACTGTCCTATCCAAGCACCCACTCACGCCCCGTCTTCACAGCTTTACTTCCGCTAGTACATCGTCTCCTACTTTCCAAACTTCGAGTCTCGGACCAGCACACCGTTTTAATCTGCAAGGAAGTTTCATATCAGTGCACAATCCACTGCAGAGTGAAAATCTCATTCTGGAAACATACCCCAGGCTGAGCCAAAGCCATGTCTCTGCAATGTCCTTTCTTCCAGGAGTGCTAGTTCTGCAAGTTTCGCAGGAGAGCTTCTGTGAAGTTTGAATGGTAGGGGATGAGGGACTGGTGGAAGTAAAGCTTTGAGGAGAGGGCGTGAGTCGTGCTTGGGTAGCTCAGTTGGTAGAGCACTTGCTCGCGAAAGGCAAAGGTTCCAAGTTCGAGTCTCGGTCCCACACACATTTTTAATCTGTCAGGAAGTTTCATATCAGCGCACACTCCGCTGCAGAGTGAAAATCTCATTCTGGAAACATACCCCAGGCTGAGGCAAAGCCATGTCTCTGCAATAACCTTTCTTCCAGGAGTGCTAGTTCTGCAAGTTTCGCAGGAGAGCTTCTGTGAAGTTTGAATGGTACGGGACGAGGGACTGGCGGAAGTAAAGCTGTGAGGACGGGGCTTGAGTCATGCTTGGGTAGCTTAGTTGGTAGAGCACTTGCTCACGAAAGGCAATGGTCCTGATTTCGAGTCTCGGTCCGGCACACAGTTTTAATCTGCCTGGAAGCTTCATTCCACAGGGTGAACGCTCGCTCACATAACGCTGTTGTAACTCAACATGGTCTACACAGTTTCGGCATGTTATATCAGTCTGCTCGATCACCAATATGTCTACAGTCGAGTACATAAAGGGCATCATCGGATTACAACTCCAGTGTCATTCACAAGCAGCATAAACTGTCCCTTTACTCTCCAACCAAGTGCAACAGGCATGGATCTCCATCCCAGAAACTGACATCCGGCACCAGTACAAGACAACGCATGCACGTTTGCATGCTTGAATCCATTTCTGGCGTTTTCACCGGTTATTAATGTACCAGCATTTCATATTTGCAGTGTCTTATCTCGCACTTGCATTAACCTGTGATCTTGCAAAGTTAGTCACTTAAATATATTACATAGAAAAACGTATTTCCGAAATTTCATTACTCTACGTTAATTATTTTTCAGTGTTGCGATTTTTTTCCATCAGCGTTCGATAAGCATTGCTTCTTGGAAATTACCCATTTGAAAGTCAGTATATTCTAAGACGTTAAAGGTGTGGTCAATGAACTATAGTATAATTTATTTGTGAGATGGGTGTTTCAATTCTCTGCCTGAACTCAACCAGCAACCAGTTATAAACTTTTACTGCAGAATGTAAACCTCCGTTCTGGACTCTGGATTCATAGAATATCTGGGACGTTCTAGTATTGTGATAGTACATTCTACAGTTCAACTCTAATTCGCCCTTGTTAGGAATCACGTATTGTATTAGGATTTCGTTAATTTGCTTAGCCCTTTGCACTAAACTGTTCGCAACAAATTTTATTCTTATTATTAGCGATTCCCTGTTTGGCGTAGTGTGCACCGCTCGTATTTTCTCTGTTAAAAAATTTAAGTAGCTGCCTTCTTACGTCGATCGCTGTATTCCTTGCTCTTAATGTTCCGAAAACTTGTATGACTCCAAAACATTTCAGCATATTAACTTTCTAGACCACTGACATGTATTTGCCACTTTAAAATCGACGGCGCACAATTAGCTTACATATGAGAGGCACGTTTCGTGCTTCAGGTTTGCGGCCTTTCTGTTCACCAACCAATTTCAGCTTCCAGGTTTACACACGACACGTAGCGTCATGAGCAGACATTTATGCAGATAGACCGTTGGGTGCTAAATTTCCATTGAAAATAACGACTACGTATTCCCGCGTCTTCGTAATCTGCACTAGCGTCTAGATAATAAATATTTCCAATGAGACTACCATAACAAAATGGCTAGGAAAAAGTCCTTACGCATGGAACAATCACTATCTCTAGTAATCTATATATTAATTATACTATCTTTGCATTGGTTTCACGCACGTGTTGCGTGACGTAACAGAGGATTTGTTTTTATGTAGTTTTAGTACATGTGTCTCTATGTGGACGCATTTGTGTTCTGTAGGGAAATAGCAATAAATCTTCGAAAAGATAATTACTATGGCTAGTGAAAAGAGAGCTATGCCTAATATACTTGTCACTGGTATGTGTCACTGTTTTATTATATTAGCAAAACTGACCTCTATTAGGAACACTACACAGTTTGTTTTGTTTATTAACAGGGACTCCTGGTGTTGGAAAGTCAACACTTTGCCAACAATTGCAGGAACGCACTGGTTTTGAATGGTTGGACGTAGGTAATATTGCGAAGGAATTTGAATGCTTTGATGGTTTTGACGAAGTATATGGATGCCCTATACTCGACGAAGAGAGGGTGAGTTTCAATAGAGAAAAAACAACATGAAGTGAGTTGAACAATGCAATTTAACTTCAGTTTGTGTTTTGGTTGTTAGTGAAAAAAGCAATTAACGAGCAAATTTTTGGAAAGCATTTTATGATGTCGCTGCGTGGAGTTCGCTTTATTTGGCTCGCTATGAAATTTTTTGTTTTGTTATTGACTGTCAGATTTCGCATATTATCGGTTTCGGTTGTCACTGTCAGCTATTTTTGTATCATGTTTGCACCAGTTTTCATTATTGCACATTGAAGAACATGTCTTGTAACTCGCTACATAGAGTAAGTTTTGACAACATGCTTGAATTAATAAATGGATGCCTTGATATTCATTATCTGAGTATGAAGATTTATGATCAGCGAATATTTTGGTGTGTATATAAAGCTATACAGGAACGCATTAGCATATTATAATCGCTCTATAGTTACAACAGAATTTCCCTTGATGATAGGTCTAGTGTCAGAATACATAGGTGCCTGTATTGTGTGATTGTCAACAGTCTAGCACCAGTTGCATCTACACCCATATTCTGCAAACACTGGGAAGTGCAATGCAAAAGGTATCTCTCATTGTACTGTAATTAGTCAAATCTTGTCTTCGCGATCCCTATGAGAGCTATGTAGGGGTTTGTCGTCCATGATTCACGACTTGTAGTTAGTTCTTTAAACATTCGTAGCAGATTTTCATCGTGTAGTCTGCATCCTCAAAGGGATTGCTAGTGCAGGTTTCTCAGCCTCTCTGTGGCATTCTCCCATGGGTCAAACAAACATATGACCATAGGTGCAGCCCTACTTTGTATACATCAATATCCCCCGTTTGTCCTATTTGGTATGGTTCCCTCACACTTTAACAGTATTCAAGGATAGATTGCATGAGTATATTGTAAGCAGTGTTATTTGTAGATTAATTGCATTTCTCCTAATATTCTACCAATGGACTGAAGTGTTTCAGGGCTTTACATGTGACTGACTGTGATTGTTCAACTTCATATCCCAAGTATTTATGAGAGTTAACAGATTCATTGATGCTGTATCCATCAGTTACTATGTTTTTCCCATTTGTGAAATGTACAGTTTTACATTTCTGTGCTTTTAAAGCAAGTTTCCAACCTTTGCACCAATTTGAAGTTTTTTTTTTTTTTTTTTTTTTTTTTTTTTTTTTTTTTTTGGCAGTTATTTCCAGCTTCATAATATATGACTGCATCATCTTTGATCATTCTGACATTGCTAGTGATGATAATTTCTGCAACTTCATTAATATACAACATGAAAATCAAGGGTCCCATCTTGCCAGGGTCACACTTGAAGTGTCCTCCTTCTTGTGTCAATTAATCCATTCGAGACAACGTATGTCCTCCCTACCAGGAAATTCTCAGTCCAGTCGCAAAGTTCACTGGATGCTCCATGTGATCATACTTTTGATAAGTATGGTACCAAGGCAAATGCTTTTAGGAAGCAAAATAAAACAAAACATCTACCTGAGTGCCTTGCTCCACCACTTCCAGGATGCAATGTGAGAAAAGTAGTTCAGTTTCGCATGACTGATGTTTTCAGAATCCATTCTGTTTGAGATGGAGGTCATTGTGTTTGAGGTACCTGATTACATTTCAGTTGAGACTGGTTCTGAGATTCTACAACAAATGGATATCAAGGATACTGAACAGTAGTTTTGCGTGTCAATTCTGCTACCGTTATTGCAGATGGGTGTGAGCTATGCTTGCTTCTAAGCAGTGAACAATTTTTTTTGTTTGATGTATCTATAGTAGATTTTAGTTAAAAGTGGGGGTAACACAGCAACAAATTATTGTCGCTGGTACCAGTTTGTAAGTCAACGTCCTCAAAGAGGTGTAGTCTTTTTTGCTGCCACTGGATCTTATACGGGATGTTCAAAAATTTAGTGCCCAGACAGGGATGATGATAGTGACAAAAACAAATATGTTTCGTAAAGAAACCACATGTTGGAAATGTTGCTGGAATACTGAGTATGCTGGTGGTTATTGTGTGAGATTGAGACCAAATATTTTTTTTTTCTTTTTTTCCCCCTAATGTATTACAATAAATGTTCAAAGTGAGTACCATTAACCCCAGTGCAGAGCCAATTTTGAGGTGAGGGGGGCCCTGTTTATATGATCTGTATTTGTGTGGCTGCTGTAAGAATTCATCCAACCAAATCTGCTTCCAGGTCAACAGGGGTAGAATACACTTTGGCTTTCAGAGAAATAAATCTAATGGGGATCTTGCAGGTCATTGTGCATGTTCTCCCCAGCCGATCCACTGATTGCCAAAAGTTCTGGTTATTACTGCTTAGACTGGTTCTGCGAAGTGCACTGGCCCCCCATCATGCCGAAACCACATCCTATAATGTCGGCCTGTGAGCTTCAAACAACACTCTATACCTTGCCAACCTGAGCTGACCAGTTAACATGTAAGGCCCAAATAAGTAGTCACCCATGATACCACCCCACATATTTACTGCAGAACATCTCTGATGACGTTGCACAACTGCAGTACATGGGTTTTTAGACGATAAGGATGAAGCAGCTGTTCACGCAACACATCCCATACTGAGCTATGCTGAATACCAAGCACAGCAGCAATTCTTCGTGTACTTGCCTCTGGATTGTTCTCAAAGTGTAACAGTACTTCTACCTCAATATTATGTGTATGCACTGTCCTTAGTCTGCCCGCATCAGCTCTGCATACCATCACCATGCTGGTATTTCCAAGTCGAGCATGGTCTGCAGTAAATGTGTGATAATGTGGACATCTGTATGCAGGGAAACATTCATGGTACATTCTCTTGGCCCTCGGATTATTGCCTTCGGCTGCATTATAAAAAAGTGCATGTTTCACAGTTCTCCCCATGTATAGTGCTGCGCGTTGACCCTACAAGTGTCATGCAGGCACTAGCACTACCCACTGTTCACTGATTGACTGTCAAAGAGCACGACATCATAACGTACTATGTATTTCAAATTAAGATTTGGTGTAAAACACTAGACAAGACTTATCTTCTCCACTCACCTACACATGCTCAGTGCACACGCAATATGGGTTTCATACTAATGATTACAAAAGAACTGCTCAGTATTCACATAAGTCGCTAGCCTTCTGTGCGAGTTTGAGTTAAACATGTCCCCACTGGTATAGCACTTCTGTATTTTGTATTTTCCTTTACTATCCATGGCCCAACAAAACGATTTTATACTTCAAAATAATGAGTACAGTTATTAAACATCTTCCACCACACTCACATTTGGATTATGCAAAAGGTATTAACTATCTCAGTATGAGAGCTTCTTTCTACGATTTTGCCTTTGTTTCGAAATTACCGGCTGCAGTGACAGTTGCTGTTGGCAGAGCATACATCTTGATCACTGGAACATTGTATGTAGTTTTGTCTAGACCTAAATGGAAGTATGTGTGCACACGTGTCGAAAAAGAGGGGTGCACAAACATATGTGCTTCTTCCTGTACATGAGGCAAACATAGGCAAAAGGCAATGAGGCAGAGGCACACGGGTGTAAATGCACCGTAAGGGTGAACTTTGGGAACACCATGTTTTACCAACTGTAAATTAGAGCAGACACGTATTACTAAAAATTTTGTACCTCTAATTCATCATACTACTTTTGTCTTGGGTTTTTTTTTTTTTTTCTGTGAACTTCTAAATTGATAAGTAGCATCTTTATTTCTTTATTAGGTGCTGGATGAAATGGAAGATAAAATGGCAGAAGGTGGAAAAATTGTGGACTATCATAGTTGTGATTTCTTCCCAGAAAGATGGTTTGACATAGTATTTGTATTGAGAACAGACAACACTGTTCTATATGATCGTTTGGTCCAGCGGTAAGTATGCAGCAGAAAGAAAGTTAGTTCTCTTTTTTATGTCCTGATTTCTATATATAAATGCTGAATAGTGGTCAATGAAGACTCGTGAAAAGCAGAATAATCTCTTAAGCCATTGAGATTACTACACACTACAGTGAAGAAGAGTATCTTTGAAAGATATGGCCTGTAACTGCAACTAGAAACTCACAAATTAATTTTAATTGGGTATTTCACATCTACTGCTGGCAGCATTAATAGATTCATCTCTACCCACCTGTTCTTTGTTGTCATGTACATACCTTCCATTAGGTCATCATCATGATCTTTTCATCTTTTGAAATTGAGTAAAGAGTTTCCTCTGTCCATTTACTATCCATTCGCCTGATTGCATAATATGCTCACCTAAATTTCATTTTCACCAGTTATAGTTACGTCAGTGGCATTAAACATCAAAACACAATAATTCAAGGATTTGTTACCCTCTGTCTTAGATTTTCACATAACTTTACACATTTGCGGATACTTATAACATAGGAACTTCTGCAAAACCTTTTAGGTCTCAGACTACAACTTTATTTTATATCAAATTTTAAATGTAATGGTATTCTAATAACCGTGTTCTGCAAGAATGTCAATGCAAAATGGTACTTATCTATATAAATGCCCATAACTCAGATATTTATGAAGCTTTTGGTTCAGTTATTGAAGCAGTAAAGTACAAAGAAAGGGTCAACAGAAACATCCGATCTCACACGTCGGCTTTGACCCGTGACGTAAGGGTGTTGTGGTGTCTGACGTCATTACGGTGCGGAGTTTGGTTTGTGAGTGTGGCGTGTTTGTAGATGTTGCCTCGTTGACGTTACCTTAGTAGGAATTTTAGGGCCTGTAATATATAGTTTACCTTTTTACTGTACTTTTTGTTTTAACGTTGTCTATGAGGCTTTTATCAGTTTGCCATTAGATTGTTCAATCTTTATGGTCTATATGTTTTGTCGCTACTCGTTATGTCTAATGAATCAATATTGTTTTTTTCTTTTTTTTGTTTCTTTTTTTTATCTTTTGATTGACCTACACATTGATCTGTAGCGTAGCCCTGAATACGAGGTTAGGTTGGGAGTTTTTTTTTTGGCGGGGGGGGGTCGGGGGGCGCAGCCCCCCCCTGCCTGGCCTTGAGTACCACTTGTTTATTATTATCTTTGTTTGCTATCAATGTTAGCAGATTGTTCTTGTGAAACCTTTGTGTGTGTTGTTTTTCTATGTGTTTTCGTCTTTGTGATACGTATGCAACGTTTCTATATCCGCCATATTGGAATTGTCGTTTCCGCTATATTTGTGACGTCATGGGTCAAAGCCGACGGGTTAGATCGGACGCTTCCGTATTTCCCAAAGAAAAATTTTAAAAAACGTTAATGTATGTCAGTCTTCAATTTCAGAAAAACTATGAGATGTGGAAAAATGCTTATATCACATTTCTCCAACTTGCTGGGAATCAAAATACTTTTTGCTGTGATAGAAAAGGGTCGTTTAAAGTAAGTTCATCCACTCACTGCCTTAGATGCAAGGGTATCAAATTAACACATTTAAGTATAACACATTCTAGGCAGGCAAGTTAACTTTGTGTGAAAATGTATTTCCTTTCATTTGACTAATTCAGTAATTTTTTAAAGACTATAACATATGTGATTTGTGTGTTCAGCCAATCACCTGCTCACAGTGATAAAAAAGTGTTCTTAGGCAGCAGCAGCATGTTTGAAACCTTCTTGATGTGCGACCCTATCATTCCGCTTGTGTGAAGTATGTTTTAAGTGAATTAGTGCTCAGTTAGATGCAATGGAAAATGTGAATTCATGCAATGTTGGAACATTGCTAAAAACACCATGTCATTTGACAATCTGTACCTTAGTAAAAACTCTACAAAAAATTGAAGAGCTGAGCAAAGACCAGGGAGATTCGATATTGCTGCGATCCAGTGTAAGCTTTCCAGAAGATCAAGAAAGTGCTGCAATATGTGGACATCACAGATACTGTTACTTAAAAGTTTTTGAAAGTCATCAAAGAATTTGTTGTAATCCTTTCAAAAAGCACAGACAAACAGCTAAAAAATTCTTTGAGGTCAGTTTGCTTGTCTTATCGTGTTACATGATTGGTGGAAGTAGACACCCAAAGCGGCCTTGTCATGTCCACTGCATCAGCCGGAGATCATCTTTCGCCGACTTTACTATAGTCAAAAGTAGAGGTCTGCGTGGGCAAGAAAAATGCTATCTGCAGAACTCTTTTATCTGCATCTGCAGTAGTAAAGCAATTTAATCTGCTGCTGCTGTGGCAAAAGACTTGTACCTGGCCCGAATTGTCATCTTCTGAACTCTGCACTAATTTGATTGAATCAAGGCTGGACATTTTCAGTGATACATTAAATTTAAACATTCATTATTATTATTATTTCCCCTATTTTCATAAGAGTATGACACAAAGTGTATTTGTTCATTATTTATGTAGAAATCAATTTGACGAGATGAAATTTTATGCCAAATGTTTAACATTGTATGCACAGGATTCATAATTTAGATAACTACATTGTAATATCACATGGCCTGCCACATTACTGATATGGTTGGCAAATAATAACGTACTGTCAATTATTGTTGTGATGGATTGTCACAAATGAATTCCAAACAGGTGGTAAATGATATGATCATTGCACGCATAAAATGTAAGGATTGAAATATATGTACAGTTAAAATGAACACTTACCTTTTGTTGTCTGGGTATATACACTCAGAGACAACTGAGGAAAACTCAGGAATTGTTTCATCTGGGAGAAAACTGGGAAAAATCCAGGAATTTTTCATTGTTTGAATCTTCAGTTACATTTTTGTAATTTGGCTGATATAAGAACTGACATTCTAACCAAGAATTTTTTTGTATCCTGCTACTGCAGAACTGTGTCACAACAATAAAACTTAAAACTAGAAAAACTGAAGTTACAAAGGAAATGTGCCATTTACAACAACAAAACACAGTGCACATACAAGTATTTGCCAACAGCAAAATGTGTCAAAGGCTTTAGGACAAAGACAGTGGAATACTTTATAACAACAAACTGCTTCCAACGAGTGTGACATCACAAGTGTTCACATTAAGTTCATTTGAGCAGTTGACAGCAGGCTTGTGTGTGTGTGTGCGCGCAGAGTTGAGTTCAGGGTGTATACGACCCCGGACAACCGGGAGATCCGGGAAAAACCCGGGAATTTTTTCAACCGGGAGAAACCCGGGAATTGTTTAGAATCCCGGGAATTTTTCGTTGTTTTAGTTTTCAGTTAAATTTTTGTAGTTTTGACTGGTAAGAACCGATACTGTAACAAAGGATGTTACTGTGTCCCACTACTGCAGGATTATACTGCAGCATTGAAACATGAACAAGAGAAAAAAACGAAAATAAAACTTAAATTGGAAAGGAAATGCGTCATATATAATAACACAGTGCTCGTACAAGCGTCTGTGAACAGAAAAATGTGTTAAAGGTTTTCGGAAGACTATGCAATGCTTCATAACAACAAATTGCCTCCGATGAGCGCGACGACGTAACTGTTTACATTAAACTCATTTAATCATTTACGAGTGGGCTCATGCACACGCGCAGTTGAGTCGCGTATGAGTAGTACTTTATCCCTCTTCTGGCTACAGAAATGTGGCCGTTGGCTGAGTAAGTAGCAGTAGCAGCAACCAGCCACATGGTACTCGGAAAAATTTTATTGGCGCGCCCAAGCCGCCTGATTCACGCGTGTGCAGCAGGTCCGGATCTAGTGGGGGGGTGACGGCAAACTGGGGTATCTGAACCGGGCGGAAATTTTGGGGTAATGGGGCAAATTCATATTTGTGAGGAAAAGACCTTGTTTCACAAAGCACCTAGCATCCAGCGCACGTCGGTCTACCGATTATTCATATGATTTTGAAACGCTCCACTGCTGGTTTTTGAACACATTCTAAGTTGATTTTTGAATGCGTGCATAGTGTACGTGATGCCTCTGCCAGGGGAATCCTCGTCGCACCTAGAAATAAACTTTCCTGCAGACAAAACGGGACGGGGCTATACGAGCTGAGCGGAATAAAACCAAACCGGTGAATGCAAATTTCTGCTTGTTTATGTGGTTGATTCGGTTTGCGAATGTCCAGCGTCGTCAAAATTACTAGCGAAATCCATAGATTCAGATTACCAGAGTGGAGATAAACGACTAACAGGAGTAACAGGTAAGAAAGATTATGTATTATCTTCTCGGTGTATCCAAGAAAGTGAAATTTTTACAGAATTTTTGGCCAGATCGCTACACTAGACAGGGCCACTTGTAGTCCCCGGCTAGCAGCCACCTAATTTCCATTCTGGGAGTAGCGCGGAAAACGCATTGTACGAACACGTAATAACACATAACCGGAGAATAATCGCTCGATAACTAAACGGGTGATTGTGGCAGTGTTAGTAAAGTTAGCCGGAGAATGAGTTTTGACAGTGGTAGGAATAGTTAAAGAATTAATGATAAGACTGTTTGTTAGAACGAGGAAGGAGAAGAAACGGGGACATCACACGAATTGTGGAAGACTGACGATTCCAAAATTTCGTTCTTCTACTTTTCGGTCTCGTGCATGAGAAATTGGAGCGTATAAATGAAATGTGAAACTATTTCCTAACGTAAAGCTTTTTGCTTGTAGTAGGTCAAATAGGTACTTCGTGAATTTTATTCTGTTGTATTATAAAAATGATAATCATTGCCAAAACAGTCTCGCTTATTTGGTGTGTGTTACAGTTGCTGCAATATCAGAAAGGCCTGTTTTGCTTTATCCAGCACATAGTGACAAAATAGACATTATCAGATCAAGAAACCACACCAGTCTTGGGTACTATTTGCACTAACAGCTTTTTCAGTATTAGACAACGACATTTCTATTTTTCATGTAGCAAAACGTTTGACGAACTTTGATAAGGTAATAGAGCTTTCGCAGAAAGGAAAGCACGCCATGTAAAGCTGTAGCAAGATTACATAGAAAAATCGCTAGGACCTAAGGATTGAAGAAATGTGTACTGTCTTGCCTGTCTCTTGTCTTTACTGGTTTTAGGTATCCTATATTTAATTTTATCACACAGAATAGCAAGTTATTAGCTAATAGGCAATAAAGAGTCCAGATTTCTGAAGAGTTCTTGTTCTCCTGGTTACAAATAATCCTATCCAGTATTAATTGGGAGTTTTCTTTTTTTCTTTCCTTTTTTAAGTGAGGGGCAAGACGTCAAACCGGCCAAGTGGGAGCAGGAGAGGCACTACAGGACATTTTAATTTCCACTGTCCTGAAATAGTTTGATGGCATTCGTTACAAAATATACACATTTGAGTTCCACAGAGCGAAATAAAGTGATGTGTGGTATAAGAATATTGTTTGAAGAGGTGTGGCACTGCACTACACACTAAAGGCCAAATAACGTATCTCACATTTCCTCGAATATATATGTTTTATCTATCAGACTCTTCAGAAAGATGTGTGCTACAAAATGAACTTATTTTTGAAAAGTATTTTCTTTTAATTTTTGACGTTCTGATCCGCAGAGCAGTCTGAGTTATAGTTGGGGGGAGGGGGGGGGGGGCTAGTCTCCAAGTGACCCGTGTTTACATTTAGTGATTTTTGTTTTTCCTCTTCGTTTACTGCTCTCACATCAAATGAAAACAAGACGGATTTCTGTGGCTGGGAGCTATCAAGCGAATTAAAATACATTCACGTAATTATGGAAGGCTAAAATATGTTACTAGTTTCAGATTTTATTTCCACCTTTCTGACAGTCAAGCATTAATGGCCTTGCACAACAATAAAGTTATTTTTGTCGGTTTGCTAAAGAAATTTGGCTTTTATTAAGCTTTCCTGCTGAGGCAGTCTATTTATTTGAAATGAAGTGTTTAATTCCACACTATTGACTAATTTCATCTGTTTGCTGCGTTTCAAGTGCAGGTTTTCATCTTCTAGCACGTATGGCATTATGCCATAATAAAGAACAAAACATGAGATAATACAGTACTGGTACTCCAAGAAAATTTAAGTCCCAAAACCTACATTGAAAGCTTCATATCAGGTCAAGGCCTGCGTCGCTAGGAATCTGGACATATGAATGTGCACTGCAAGGCGAACTATGCATTTTAGTATGGTTCACGAAATTCCGACGCTCTTGGAGTATCCTCTGATGTCGTATTTCTTTTATGAGATAATGTAAGATCTTTTAATGTTTTACATGTACGAACATGCGGGCTTCCTACGTCACCGTAGCTGCGCACGCACAGTGACGCCTCTTATCTGGCAACTGCTGAAATGAATCTATTTCTAACAGGTCTCGGGAAAATATTGCGAATTGTTGTCCTAAAAGCGTTATTTTCAAAGTAAATTTTCTTTTACGCAAGATGAACTATGTGCGAGAGAATACGATGAATTTCTTAAATCACAGAGTGTTTGCTCTCTTTTAAAAATCAACTCTTTGATGACGAGCCATTTAGAAGAATTTCGAGCCCAGAAGATCAGAGATTTATGTTGGTATCAAAAATTTTACTGGCGTATTTGTGTGATGTATCTTAAAGTGTAACATGCGCTAAACAGATCAACATTATATCTGAAAGCTTAGCTTCTCTTGTAGCTTATTAATCTTAGAGACAAATATTATATGCAAAAGCTTTGCTTTTCTTCTAGCGATACTATGTATGTTAATTTAAACCATTAAATTTTCCTGTTGGTGGAATTAGAGTTTATACTTTCGTAATACGAAAATATTCAGCGTACATGTTGGTGCATGTCGAAGATTTTCCCAAAACGTGCTTTTCCCCCCTGAGTTTCGTTTTCTAAAGTGCTGGGAAATTGTTCGCTGCTGTATAAAACCATATTCCTTCAAAGGATAAGTTTTACAGTTCCGAGGGAAAGTATACTGTCACTTAACACGGAAAAAGTGTATTTTCACCCGGGAGAAAATGTATTTTTAACCGGGAGATCCGGGAAAATTACGGGAATTTTTTTTCCTTGTCCATGTATACACCCTGTGAGTTGCATGTGAGCAGTACCTTCTCCCGATCCTGGCTACTTTAAGTGTGGCTGTTAGCTGTATCAGCAGTAGCGACAAGCATCCAGATGCGATCCAGAAAATTTTTTCTGGTATGTCCAAGTAGTCAGATTCGCATGTGTGCAGATTAGTGGGGTGTTGGTAGTCTCCACATGACCGATGTTTATGTTTAGTGATTTTGCTGTTTCTTATTTGTTCACAATTCTCATATCAAATAAAAACAAAATGGATTCCTGTTGCCAGGCACTATCAAGGAAATTTAGATACATTTGTATAATTATGGAAGGCTAAAATATTTCAGTTTTCTGATTTTATTTTATTTACACGTTTTTGGCAGTCGAGCATTGATTGCCTTGCAGAATAATAGTTATTTTTGTCAATTTTCTAAATAAATGTCACTTTTGTTCATCTCTTCCGCAGAGGCAGTCAGTTTATCAGAAACTTTCATTTCTCATTGTTGGCTAGTTTAAACAGTACACAGACTTTCAAGTGCACATTTTCATCTTCTGGCATGTGTGGCATTATGCCATATTAAAGAACCAAACATGAGATAATACAGTACTGGTAGAGTTTCCTTTAATATCCTATTTCTTTTATGATGTAATGTAAGATCTCTTAATGCTATATGTGTATGAACGTACGGGCTTCCTACATCATTGTAGCTGCCCATGCGCAGTAACGCCTGTTTTCTGGCACACTCTAGCAACTGCTGAAATGAAGCTATTTCTTAACAGTTTGCAGGAAAATATTGCGAATGGTGCTTTGAAAAGCATTACTTTCAAAGTAAATTTACTTTTATGCAAGATTAAATTATGTTACTGTGAGAATGGACAGTGAATTTCTTAAATCACAAAGCATTTGACTCTAATTTAAAACTTAACACTTTGAGGACGAGCCACTTAGAAAAATTTCGAGCTCAGAAGACCAGACATTAATGTCATCATTTGAAATTTTTCTGGCACATTTGTGTGAGGTTTCTTAAAGTATAACACATGCAAAAAAAGACCAATATTATACGTGAAAGCTTGGCTTGTCTTGTGGATTCCCTGTGTACATTAATTCAAACTATTAACTTTCCTATTTTTATGTTTATGCTACATAACAATGATGTTGCTATTGGCTAACTACATCACGTGTCCTAAGTTCTGAATATCTGCTGTGATTGGAGGGTGATATGATGTTTTGTGAGCTATGATTGGCATAAAAAAGTGTATTGCAATCTTGATTTCAGTGCTTCGGAAACTAATGTGCTATGTTTGGTGGAATTCGAATTTACACTTTCATAAGATGAAAATTTGCAGGGTATCATAATATAAAAATATGCAGGGTAAATGTGCATTTCAAACCAGGAAATCTGGGACATTCTTTTTTTTTTTTTCATGTCTGTGTATACAACCTGGTTATACAACTTTTTCTTTGCCGTGACTATGGGCCAGAATGTAAGTAAATTTATAGATATTGATATAACCAGTCTAACACTTGTGATGTAGGCTGTTGTTGGGAATACAACTTGAAGTACTGTTCAGTAGAAACTCTTTCTCATAGCACTGTTCAAAGGCGAAGTTCACAGACACAAGCAAGGATTTGCTGATTAACTTGAAGAGACTAACTGTTTGTCTTTAACTTGGTTTTTGCCAGACAGGGTACTCTTCTGCTAACTGTGGACTAGGCATTAACTGGATTGTGGTCTGGCATAGAACTAACCAAATGTCCACGTGTTGGTCTGTTTGAAGACAGGCCACTGACAGGGGTGCGGAGAACTTCTGTGGGCATGTCTTGCTACTTTCGCCTCATTGATGTGGCTAGTGACGCTCTGAGAGTGAAGAGCATCTTTGAGGTGTCAATAGCAAGTGCCAGCACTATGCCTATTGACTACATCACAATTACTGAAATACATTTTGCGAAGCCCCCAGGGAGCTAGCTGCTCGTGGGTTTGCGCTTGGTTACCATAGGGCCCCAGCTTTTGCAGCATCTTTTCCCTTCTGTGCTGCATGTCTATCCACTTGCTATCCTTTTTGCCCTCCCTTGGGGAACATGTGTAGGATGTTGTTGGGGAACATGTCTAGGATGTTGTTGGAAATGTGTTTTGCACATTCAGTCGATATCAGAACAGTCTTTCGCTATCTTTCATTTCTTCTTTCTTTTTTTGTTCCCCTCTTTTGTACAACTTTTTGCACTCTTCAGCAAAATAATAAAAGAAGGTGTCCTGGGCAATTTGCATGTGGATAATTTGAAGTAAAGTTGACCAAAAAATAGATGTTCAAAAAAAAGTGAAATTCAACGTTTTATATCTCTCGAAGTAATTGCGAGCCCTCGATACTTGGCATGTAGTAACTTATCAGTACAAGGTTTTAGCATATAAAATTTCATTCTCCTACTGCTTGCCAAGAGTTTACAAATTCAGGGCAAAATTGATGATTTTTCTAAAAAGGCCAGAAATGTCGTCGATGATGTTGACCCACAGTCAGGCAATATTTTTTAAGAGAATAAACCGCCATGTGACTATATTACTGTATTCGTCTTCTGTACTATCTAGATTTTGCCTTTCTGTCATCAAGTACAGTACTAAAAGTTATTAGGTCATTAACATGTGCCGGCTGCTGTGGTCCAGCGGTTCTAGGCGCCTCAGTCCAGACCCACGCTGCTGCTGCGGTCGCAGGTTCGAATCCTGCCTCAGGTGTGGATGTCTGTGATGACCTTAGGTTAGTTAGGCTTAATTAATTCTAAGTCTAGGGCCTGATGATCTCAGATGTTAAGTCCCATAGTGCTTTGAACCATTTTTAACATGTCATATATCTGTTAAGGCAGCAATACACAGTCAAATAGCTGTTTTTATTCTCTCCAAAAATGTCTGATTTGGCTCACTTTTACAAAAATACAGAATCTGCAAACTATTTTAAACAGTTTTTATTAGAAAGATTATGTTCTAGATCACCTGAAAAACTATATTTGGTTTTGCCATGCAAGCATACAAGGCCCTAAAGAAGAACGACAAGGTGGAAGTGCACTGAAAATTGGCCCATATTCCGCTGATACTCAAGTTAACTCTGATGTCTCTTATAGAAGTGGATCATAAACTTGGGATCCTGTGTAAAGAAACGCTCATGAGGTTTGGGAACCTGTGGTAAAAAAAAAAAGTAACCCATGGCTGCTGTTGCACAACTATCGGGCAGGTCCCTATGGTGATGGGAATGCTTGTTTTTTTTATTTAAAACCGAACCAACAGTGGTTTAGCCACTATGGACCATACCAACACATTTATACGATTTTTCATGTGTACACTTATGTTCCACATTAGCAGTAAACTTTGCTAGTACTAAGTATGCTATACCTTAAACCAGAATTAGACCGGTATATAGTATTGAATTAATGATCATGAAACTTTAACAATGTTCGTTGGAAATATGTGCAGTTGTTCATGCAATATTTCATCAAAATCCATTATGGTTATGCGGGAACCTCTAGGCCACTTGACCCTACGGGAAGATAATATTGTCAGTCTGCACTAATTTTTCTGGCAATACAGAGCTCCTCTCAGACAGTGCAGTGGATTCTGAAATATAATGTTCAGGATCTTTATAAATTAGTTATACAAAAGTAACCTTTAATTGTGAAAATTGTTTGATACAGCACTGAATGGAGTAAATCTTAAAGTTTGTCATTCCCCCTCTCCCAGCCCCCCTTTCCCAACACTGTTAGTTTCCAACATACCTGCTACGTAGGTGGTATGCACAAATGATTTACTCCAACAGTCATCATTGAGTTGTATAACAGTGCAGAGTGTGCACAATGTTGTTTAGCTTTCTTGAAACCAAATCCAGTACTACAGTTCTGAGACAATTAAAGATGGTGTGTTTATTCTTCCACTTATGGGAAACATCAGTGAGCTGCAACGTTGGAAAACACAAGCAGTTGCCACCATGTACACATAAAGATTTGCTTTGTAGGATTTGCCTTGAAATTGATTACAGGTGGGACATTCGTCATGCTACAAAAGGTAGCTACATTGAACATTGTAAATAAAACTTGGAAGATATACTGCAGTCAGTGCTGTGTCAAACATTTTTGCAAGTTATTTACCTTTTCCACAATTAAAAGTTAGTTTTATATAATTAAGTTATAAACACCCTGTATAAAGCATACCAGTTTAGAAAGAGATGTATCTACGTTTTACACCACACCGACAGGCTATCGGGTTGCAGTCTTCCACAAATTAGAGTTTGCTGTTGATATATTTCAAAATTTCCTCTTTGGAAATGCCAGTGTCTCTTGCGGATTCTTCCTCCAACAAATCTTCAGATTCACCAAAAAACCCATAAAGTTTCTGTTCCTTTGCAGGAATGTTAGATGTGATCTACTCGTTATATTTGAGTTGTGGAAACTTCCTTGCAGCATAATTCCCAGCGTGCTTTAGAACTTAATGTTTCTTGGCTCTGCCAAGAAGTTTTAAGCTTTCGTATTTAGGATTAAAAAACATTTGTGCATTGTTATTGTTTCCCAAATGTTGATTAAATGTGATTTTATAGTCTTTAAATCTTTTAATTCCCCCCCCCCCCCCCCCTAGTAAAGAGAGTGGTTCAGACTTCTACAATACACCTAGGTCGTTGGTGCTGAGGTGGGTTAGAGATCACATGGGACATGTTTAAGTGCTATCAGAAAGTTTATTATCTCTTCCAAATTTTGTCAGCAGTCAGTTAAATTGTCTTGATTTTTCTCGGGAGAAATTCCTATAACTTGTCGTAGATTGCTGTTCCATTATGTGTGCCCACATTTCCTTGCAACAACTTCTGTGAAGGGTTCTTTCAAAAAAAATTGTGACAGTTTGACAAGAATTTATTAATCGCTGCTCGTAACTTTTTATCATTATCCTAGAGTCGTGTGTTCCAGCATAATGTTGAGGATGTATGCTGAGAATGAAAGCCTGTTATATTGATGAAGTATGGCTACACTGTGTGGATCTCTTGTCTGTAACAAACATGTTGTTTTGTACAGTACTGAATAAACTGAATGGCTGTAGTATTTTTATCAGTTCATCTTTAACATTTTCTCCAGGTTTTTTAAACCCTCTCACCATCTCTGGTGCACAACACTCGATCCTCAAGTTTTCCGTCTTCACTACTAATGTAATGTGTAATCACTCTGATGCTGTTGATTTTATGGTGTGAATCACTCTGTAGCTTCATTGTTAGTGCATATCCTACATCTTGGAAAACATTCCTCACCTCTCTAGAAACAGCTTCACGCGGACAATCAATAGTTTCTTTTAAGTTTCCGAAAATGTAGCAGCCAAGTAATACACGAAACCGATCCAAGTAACACAAACATGATTTTACTCTTAAACCTCTGAACAGTAACTAAAATAAGCTTCTCATGACTCCACGCATAACAGGAACAGAACTATTCATAGACTTCCGAACAATAACAGAAATAAGCCTCTCGTGACTCCACATGTAACAAGACACACAACAGTTGATGTGAGCAGTACAATCTGGAAGAACTTAGAGAACATCAGTTAGCATTACTCCGTGAATATATAGGCACAAGTCACTGGCAGACGGCGCAGTGGAGTCCATACATTTATAGGTCATTGGCAGACGGTGCGGCAGAGACCGCATCGCGTGCATGCCTCCCATAGGCGGTCTCCAGTGGCTCGACCACAGAGACAGTTTGCAACTGATTCAAGCACACAGGTGCAGCGACACCACACTTGGTGTGCTCACACTCACATGCACTAGTAGCAGGATACAGAACACCTCTCCCTCGTGCAAAGTGGGTGCCCAAGCAGCAGAGGAGATGCAGGCTGCCTGACAAGAGAGACAGTGGGTCCAAAGCCAGTATCGACTGCAGGGGCAGGACAATATGTTGAGCGGGCACCGGAGCCTAGGGCTGGAAAGTGTGAAGATACGGGCATGCTCAAGGGTAGTAGACCCGTGCGGCACCTGATGACAGTACTGGAAGGAGGGTGCCGTTGCCATCTCTAAGTCATCATCAGCAGGCAGGTCCCCGTATGGAGGAGATGGGGCTGGACCCACAGATATGATGGTGAGGGGGCCGGTGGAGACAGCCCAATGGGAACAGCAGACAGCAGCAATGGACCCGAGGCTGAAGATGGACTGTCGTCCAGCGCCAGGGAGCTGGAACCACGTGGAAGAGGCAGCAAGTGGGATAGGGGTTGCCTCCACAGCAGGCAATGATGGGCTTGAGGTGAATGGCGGCAGGGCAGGTTGTGACGACAGGGCCAGCAGCAAGCGGGTGCACAGCTGATCAAAGGGCATGCCACCAGCCCATCGGCCATATGGTTGTCGCAAAGATGGCACTCCTGGCGGCAGACAACAGTGGTTGGTAACCACTTGGGACAGTGGCCAAACCATTGGGTCCACACTGGCAGTCCCGGTGTGAAGCAGCAGGATGAACCCAACCGTGGTGGGTGCGACACAGACCAAAAGTGTAATGGAACAAACCACTGACTTGTAAGAGGCAGATGCTGTAAATTGCCCCAACAGTGCAATGTTCTTTTTGGTATGGGCAGCTTCTGCATGACCGGTATCAAAGATAGCGAGCCTAAACTCTCATAGGTTTGAAAATTCAATAATGTCACTGCAGCACTCATCTTGGTCTGGAGCACCCTTGTTGGTCTGTAGCTGGAGCACTCGGTAAAAAACATGTAACTTGGTAAACAACTTGGGAGAAGTCACAAGCATTGGATACATAGTTCATGGCCACGTCCATTTCCTGAGCAACGTTCGGAAAATGGCACGAAGGTGATGTGGCCTTTCTTCTGACAGGCAGTACAAGTAACAGAGTGCCTAGGGCACGCCAAATGTTTTTGCTGGACAAAACAGAAAGGACAAGTTGAAAATGGAAGAATGTTGTTGCTAGTGCTGTGGCGGTTGCAGATGCTTGGGCTGGCCTTGCCCGTCGCTGGGCCTGCATGTTTACTGTCACCACTACCGCTTCTTTGTGCAAGCTATCTGTTGTGGTAGTGGGCACATCTTGTGACACGATTGCCACATGACCCCACGATTCAGTTTGGTCGCCCGCTGCCAAGAAACTTCAAAAGATTATTCTGTTTGCAAAACTTTGCCAATTAGGTTTTTCATAGTGTAAACCCTTCTGGCACACTTCCTTGTCTGGAGCTGAACTGGTAATTGTGTTGCACATCATAGAGTCTGCATGAGAGCCATTACAGGCATCAGTAACTAATTGACACTTGCAGCTAAGGCTGTGAAGTTCAGCCAGGCCCTGTGTGACTGGTTTGGTTTTTTTGTGGCATTGGTAGAGTTCAACTCGCTCTGCTATGATAGACGTTTGTTTGCGATGGTAGTTGGACAATCAGCTGTACATGTGATCAAAGTAAGAGCCGCCAGTTCTTGTAAAGGAAGCTTCCCAATCCTTGACTGAATCGTCATACAGAGGAAAAGTAGATGGAGAAACTGGTAGAACAGTACCTTGTCTTTTAATGGAAGCTGACAAAGTGGTCACTGCCAAAGAAAGCTATTCAATCATGGCCAGTAGCACAGCATCCATAATGACTAAACCTGATGAAACTGCACATAAAGACTATACGGAAATCATTCCAAATTTGTCGCCAGTCGTTTAGTAACCAAGTAATACACAAATCCAACCCAAGTAATACAAATATGTCGTTTTTTCATAAACCTCTGAACAATAACAGAAATAAGCCTCTCGCGAGTCCACATGTAACAAGAAACAGAACGACTGATGTGAGTGGTACAAACTGAAAGAACATAGAGACCATCAGTCAGCAATGCTCTGTGTGTGTGTATATAGTGGGTCATCGGCAGATGACGGGGCGCAGACTGTGCTGTGCGCACACCTCTTACAGGTGGCCTCCAGCAGCAGGCCCATGCTGATACAGTTGGCAACTGATTCGAGCACACACACACAATGTGACACCACACTTGGCACACTAACACTCACTTGCACTAGTAGCATGATAACAGCACATGGCACTCACTGCACTGTACTTTGGCTTCATATCAGTAAGGAAGTGTGCCATCTTTGGAAATTTTGAAAGATAAAATGTCTTTGCTGACAAGATGCCGTAACTTTCACATCTCTCTTACTAGTCAGTTATTCACCTCTGCTCCCCTCCTCCCAGCCTCACGATGTTGCACGTAACAGCCCTATCCTGTCACCATCACATCCCTGCATGCACCCACAGGCAGCAGTATTACGTTGTCCAACTTTACAGACTCTATTAAGTTTTAAGTCCTAGTTTTGTGTCCAGTGTAAGAATACACTTTTTTTACGTGCATAATGAGCCACTGTATCTTTGGTTTTCTTCTTGTCGTCGATTTAAATTTGGTTTCATGGAATAGAGTGAAATCTTCTTGTCTCACCTTACATGAAATTAGGTCCACGGTGTTCATTTTATTAAAGCATACTCACCAGTGTTTGATGTAGTCACTCAGTAACTGCAAGTGTTCACTGAAAGCAGCAAAAACTTGGCAAATCACAGGTAGCCAGTGGCCAGAGTTTGCATCCAGAATGTGTTCCCATAAACTTTCGAAAGATAAGGGTGCAGCAACCTTAGTCACTAGATGCAGGTGCTGCACCCCCCCCCTGCGGGTCCGGGGATTAGAATAGGCCCGAGGTATTCCTGCCTGTCGTAAGAGGCGACTAAAAGGAGTCCATCCCCCTCACGGGGGTAGTTAGCGCCTGCGTCCGGAGACGGACGGTTTCACGACCTATAATCGTGGTCTTTTTGGTTTTTCCTTCTCGTTTCTTCCTTCCTTTTGTTGGTTCCTTTCTTTGCTCTTCTCCACTTCACTGTCTTCCTTACTTTTTCCCTTGACTTCTCCTTGCCTTCTCATTGCCTTCTTCTCCTTGCCTTCTCCTTGCCTCCTCATTGCCTTCTTCTCCTTGCCTTCTCTGGTCTCCGCCTCGGCGTTTGAGACAGTCTGTCCTCTTTCTCCCTCTCTCTTCTTTTTCCTCTTCTTCCTTCCTCCCTGTGCGTGTCTGAAGGCCGACCCACGCGTTCGCACGCGTAGCCGGTGACGGGGTAACGCGTAAGTCCCCGCGCTGGGTAGACATGTAAGGCACGTGCGTACCCCCTGGTAAAGGCCAGGCCCGGGGAGGGGTGATTGCCTGAGCTGATACCTTCTGACCATGCCGATTGGTCCCTCCGTCTGTTTCTCGGGAGGTGTGACCTGAGGTGTAATCATTCACCTAAGGCGGGAGTGCCCTCTGAGAGGGTCCCCACGAGGAAGGAGCGCGCCATCGGAGACGCTGGCAATCATGGGGGATTCCTCCGCAATGGATTCTACTCCATCGCTTTCGACTTCGACCCACAAACGGAAACGTGACCAGCCAACAGTGACAAAAATACTACCGCCTGCCCCACAGTTCCTCGTAGTTTCTCGATCTGAGGAAGGAAAGGATTTTTCCTCTGTCAACCCTTTCGTTATCCAGAAGGGCGTAGATGCCATAGCCGGATCTGTCAAATCTTGTACCAGGTTGCGTAACGGTACCTTATTACTAGAAACTGAGAGTGCCTTTCAGGCACAAAAACTGCTTCGGGCCACACTCTTGTACACGTTCCCTGTCCGGGTGGAGGCCCACCGCACTTTGAATTCGTCTCGTGGTGTAGTCTATAGTAGCTCTCTCGACGGATTGACTGACGAGGAGCTTCAATCTTTCCTCGCTGAGCAGGGCGTGACGGCTGTCCATCGGGTCATGAAAAAGGTCAACAATGACCTTGTACCGACCCGGACACTTTTCTTAACCTTCGATAGTGTTAAGCTGCCATCGCGCGTCAAGGCGGGCTACGAGGTTATTTCTGTTCGCCCCTATGTCCCGACACCTACGCGCTGCTACCAGTGTCAGCGTTTCAATCACACTCGACAGTCTTGTTCCAATGCGGCTAAATGTGTCACTTGTGGCAGGGATGCCCATGAGGGTGACTGTCCACCTCCGTCTCCTCGTTGTGTGAACTGTCAGGGTGACCATGCCGCATCCTCCCGCGACTGTCCTGTCTATAAGGAAGAACGCTGTATCCAGGAAATTCGAGTCAAAGAGAAAGTGTCCACCTCGGCTGCTCGCAAGCTATTGGCTAGTAGGAAGCCCACGCTGCTCCCAGCGGGGAAATACAGCACTGTCCTCGCCTCTCCTCGGACTACCCGGGAGGTAGCAACCCAGACATGCGATCTGACCTTCAGCACCACGGTCGTCCGTTCGGCCAGTGCTAAGATCGCGCGGTCGACGTCTTCTCTTCGTCCCATCACCCCACAGACACCAGCCCCTTCATCAGCTTCTGCTAAGACGAAGACCCAGAAGTCAGATGCACGGGCCTTCAAGAAGGAACCGTCCCGTGCAGACTTCCTACGAACCTCGACCTCCCAGCCTTCGTCCGGTACTTCCACCAAACGACCATCCAAGAAGGCTAATAGGAAGCACAGTTCTCCTTCTCCGCCACGGCGCATTTCTTCTCCTGCGCCACCCAGCGGTTGCCGCCCCAGGCCGTCATCCCTTTCGCCTGGCCGCACCGCTGGTAGCCGAACATCTGGCCGTTCACCGGCGGAGGAAGCTCCCCCTCCCGGCCATCTTCCCAAGATGGCCGATGAACCTATAGAACCAATGGACGATGACTGTCCGCCTACTGATAGCGGCGGCAGTGCTCGCTCGAAGCCAGGCCCTCAGCGGCCTTCGAGGTGACCCCTTCTCTCATCTTCCTTTTCTTCCGATGGCACTTATTAACTGGAATATTCGCAGCGTTCGCTCCAACCGAGAGGACTTGAAGTTGCTGCTCCGCTCGCATCGTCCGCTCGTCGTAGCCCTCCAGGAAACGAAGCTACGCCCATGCGATCAAATTGCCTTGGCACACTACACCTCTGTGCGTTTTGACCTACCCCCTGTGGTAGGTATCCCAGCTCATGGAGGGGTTATGTTGCTGGTCCGGGATGATATTTACTACGATCCCATCACGTTGCACACCGGCCTGCAGGCAGTTGCCATCCGCATTACTCTCCCCACTTTTACGTTTTCCTTTTGTACCGTTTACGCTCCATCGTCATCTGCCGTTACCAGGGCAGACATGACGCAACTTGTTGCTCAGCTACCTGCACCATTTTTGTTAACTGGAGACTTCAATGCCCACCATCCTCTTTGGGGCTCTCCAGCATCCTGCCCGAGGGGCTCCTTGTTAGCAGACCTTTTCAACCAGCTCAATCTTGTCTGCCTCAATACTGGCGCCCCTACTTTTCTTTCGGACACATCTCATACCTATTCCCATTTAGACCTCTCTATATGTACTCCCCAACTTGCACGCCGGTTTGAGTGGTATGCCCTTGCTGATACATATTCGAGCGACCACTTCCCGTGTATTATCCATCTCCTGCAGCATACTCCCTCTCCGTGCTCCTCTCGTTGGACCACCTCCAAGGCAGACTGGGGGCTCTTCTCTTCCAGGGCGACCTTGCAGGATCAAACCTTCACAAGCTGCGATCGTCAGGTCGCACACCTCACGGAAGTCATTCTCGCTGCTGCTGAATATTCCATCCCTCACCCTACCTCTTCTCCACGTCGCGTACCGGTCCCCTGGTGGACCGCAGCATGTAGGGACGCTATACGTGCTCGTCGACGTGCTTTACGCACCTTTCAACGCCACCCTACAGTGGCGAATTGTATTAATTATAAACGATTACGTGCTCAGTGTCGTCGTATTATTAAAGAAAGCAAGAAAGCCAGCTGGGCTGCTTTCACCAGCACCTTCAACAGTTCTACTCCTTCTTCTGTTGTCTGGGGTAGCCTGCGCCGGCTATCTGGCACTAAGGTCCACTCCCCAATTTCTGGCTTGAAGGTCGCGAATGAAGTCCTTGTGGCCCCTGAGGCTGTCTCCAATGCCTTCGGCCGCTTTTTCGCCGAGGTTTCGAGCTCCGCTCATTACCACCCTGCCTTCCTCCCCCGCAAACAGGCCGAGGAGGCAAGGCCACGTGACTTCCGCTCCTCGAATTGTGAAAGTTATAATGCCCCATTCACCATGCGGGAACTCGAAACCGCACTTGGCCGATCACGGTCCTCCGCTCCAGGGCCTGATTCTATTCATATTCAGATGCTGAAGAACCTTTCTCCTGCGGGTAAAGGTTTTCTTCTTCGTACATACAATCGCATCTGGATTGAGGGACATGTTCCCGCATGCTGGCGCGAGTCTATTGTTGTCCCGATTCCTAAGCCGGGGAAGGACAAGCACTTGCCTTCCAGTTATCGACCTATCTCGCTTACCAGCTGTGTCTGTAAAGTGATGGAGCGAATGGTTAACTCTCGATTGGTTTGGCTGCTCGAGTCTCGACGCCTACTTACCAATGTACAATGTGGATTTCGAAGGCGCCGCTCTGCTGTCGACCATCTGGTTACCTTGTCGACCTTCATCATGAATAACTTCTTGCGGAAGCGCCCGACCGCGGCTGTGTTCTTTGATTTGGAGAAGGCTTACGACACCTGTTGGAGGGCGGGCATTCTCCGCACCATGCATACGTGGGGCTTTCGCGGTCGCCTCCCTCTTTTTATTCGTTCCTTTTTAATGGATCGACAGTTTCGGGTACGTGTGGGTTCTGTCCTGTCCGACACCTTTCGCCAGGAGAATGGGGTGCCACAGGGCTCAGTTTTGAGCGTCGCTCTCTTCGCCATCGCGATCAATCCAATAATGGATTGCCTCCCAGCTGATGTATCAGGCTCCCTTTTCGTGGACGATTTTACCATCTATTGCAGCGCGCAGTGTCCACGTGTCTTGGAGCGCTGTCTTCAGCGTTCTCTTGACCGTCTTTACTCCTGGAGTGTCGCCAATGGCTTCCGTTTTTCTGCCGAGAAGACGGTCTGTATTAACTTCTGGCGCTACAAAGAGTTTCTCCCACCGTCCTTACGACTCGGTCCCGTTGCTCTCCCACTCGTGGAGACAATCAAATTTTTAGGCCTTACCTTTGACAGGAAACTTAGCTGGTCTCCACATGTGTCATATTTGGCCGCCCGTTGTACCCGTTCTTTAAATGTCCTCCGTGTTCTCAGTGGTATGTCGTGGGGAGCGGATCGAACCGTCCTACTTCGTCTATATCGGTCGATCGTCCGCTCCAAGCTGGATTATGGGAGCTTCGTATACTCCTCTGCACGGCCATCCATCTTACGCCGCCTCAACTCCATACAACATCGGGGTTTACGACTTGCGATCGGAGCATTTTATACTAGTCCCGTCGAGAGTCTTCATGCTGATGCTGGTGAGTTGCCACTCACCTACCGGCGCGATATACTGCTTTGTCGGTATGCCTGTCGGCTACTGTCAATGCCCGACCATCCTTCTTATCGTTCCTTTTTTGACGACTCTCTTGACCTTCAATATGGGTTGTATGTCTCTGCCTTGCTACCCCCTGGAGTTCGCTTTCGTCGCCTCCTTCAACACCTTCATTTTTCACTCCCTGCAACCTTTCGAGTGGGCGAGAGCCGCACGCCACCTTGGCTCCAGGCTCAGGTCCGCGTTCACCTCGACCTCAGCTCGCTCCCAAAAGAGGTCACCTCCGGTTCGGTCTACCACTCCCGTTTTTTGGAACTTCGTTCGAAGTTCAACAACATGACTTTCATTTATACAGATGGCTCTAAGACCAATGACGGGGTCGGGTGTTCCTTTATTGTCGGGGCACAAAGTTTCCAATACCGGCTCCATGGCCATTGTTCGGTCTTCACAGCTGAGCTCTTTGCCCTCTACCAGGCTGTTCTGTACATCTGCCGCCACCGACATTCTGCTTATGTCATCTGCTCAGATTCCCTGAGCGCCATCCAGAGCCTCAGTGATCCGTACCCGGTTCACCCTTTCGTACACCGGATCCAACGCTCTCTTCAGCAGCTGGTGGACGTCGGTACGCCGGTTAGCTTTATGTGGGTTCCTGGCCATGTCGGTATCCCTGGGAACGAAGCTGCAGATGCCGCGGCCAAGGCTGCGGTCCTCCAGCCTCGGACAGCTTCTTGTTGTGTCCCTTCGTCCGATTTTAGCAGGGTCATTTGTCGGCGCGTTGTGTCGCTGTGGCATGCCGATTGGGCTGCACTTACCGACAACAAGCTTCGGGCCTTAAAACCTCTTCCCGTGGCTTGGACGTCCTCCTCACGCCCTTCTCGGCGGGAGGAGGTCGTTTTAGCAAGGTTAAGAATTGGACACTGCCGGTTCAGCCATCGCCATCTGCTGACGGCTGCGCCGGCGCCGTTCTGCCCATGTGGGCACTTGCTGACGGTTCGTCACCTTTTAATGTCCTGTCCCGATCTTAAAACACTGCGCCTCGATCTTAACCTGCCTACTACTTTAGATGCCATTTTAGCGGATGACCCACGAGCAGCTGCTCGTGTTCTTTGTTTTATCAATTTGACAAACCTCGCTAAGGACATTTGATGATGTTTTTTAATCCTATGCCTGTCAGTCTGTCTTTTATTGTGTTTTCCCTTTTAGTTGTTGTTGTCAACTAGTGCCTCGCGGTGCATTCTTAGAGTAGTCAGGGCGCTAATGACCATTGAAGTTGTGCGCCCGAAAACCACAAAAAAAAAAAAAAAGGTGCTGCACAGCCATCTGTGAACACTGTGACAGTGGCCAGAAATGGATCGATTTCATCACAAGTCTGATGCTGTAGTAGTGCAGCTTTTGGATGCCCATTAGTAATCTTAAGCCAAACTTGTTTTTCAGTAACCATTTATTTATTGTGATTCTTAGGGACTCTGCCCTGTGTCCAGGGAACCTCTATTTTTTTTATGACTTTTGAGCTTTAAGTAGCATATTTATGCCACTTGTATGTGTGCCTAATTTTTATTTGCGATTATGTCCTCGAATTTTCATCATAGTTATATACAAACACAAAAGGTATTTAATTGTAGGTATGTATCACTTAACAATGTTTTCAAACCATATTGTGGCTAAGATGGCTTGTTTTGTCATGTTCTAGTGGATACAGTGGAAAGAAACTGGAAGACAATATACAGTGTGAAATATTTCAAACAATACTGGATGAAGCATTGGGTTCCTACAAAGAAGACATTGTGCATGCATTGCCAAGTAATAGTGCTGATGACATGGAGAATAATGTAGAAAAGATCTTGCAGTGGCTGGAACACTGGAGAAATAGTTGAAAGTAAAACTATGATGTACTGACACTATCAATTTGAATGTGTTGGAACAGTAAGATCAGTGTATTATAGTGGTACAGTGATGACTAATATTTAAAGTGCCAGTGCATACTCTGGCAGGACGTGTAATGCAAGCCATTTCAGTGTAGTTCCAGTGTTATGCTCTCAAGTTGTTCTGTTATATTCTGTGCTCTGTTTCATTCTGTTGACGTGAAATACAGTGATTATTATGATTAACCATTGTGAGAAAGTATTGTATATTGACAAATTTTAAACAGTTTATAATATTGCAGTAACCTTTTGAAGAACCGATTCAGTGTTTTAAAGAGCCATAAAACCAAGTGTGGGAGATAAAAGAATCATTTTATGTCTTGTATTGGTACTAAACTTATAAATGTTCAGCTATGATAGTCATAACGGTGCACCCTCCCCTGAGGGGAAGGGGGAAGAGAGAGAATTGTGCATATGTCATTCTGGCATTAAAAACATTTACTTTATTTTCACGTATGTAAAACGAAGTTTTGATCAGTATACTGTAAACAATAAATTGAATCCACATAAACATTTTAATCTGTATCAGAGCCCTTTTCAGTGTGTCTTTCAGGCAATGCTTCATGCGTAGTTCCATCACTCAACAGACCATGTTTGCGGTATTCCCTTTGGAATGTGAGCAGATATTCAGTTTTCACTGTTGCAATCTGATGTTTCTCCATGTGTACTTTGGGCACATATATGTATGCCGTAGGTGTTTTCTTTATTTTCAAGGCAACTTCAGTAATGGCTCCATCAAAATTCTGTCTTATAAAAGAGTGAGGTTTGTATCTGTCATAGTGGGGTACACAGCATAGTGTAGAGTTTGTGGCTGACCATCTGGTAACCCATAAAGTTTAGGAACATCTTCTTCAGTGCAGAGTGGCCGATGAAAATAAGAGGATTCCTCCTCACCTTTCAATGATTTGTGCCCATCTTTCAGGGAGATATTGTGGCAAATACTTCCATTTCTTCTATATATTAGAGTGAATAGAAGCACACACTATATCTGAGAGACCTATAAATGAGTTTCATGATCTTTTTGTGTCAGCTGCTTCTCCTCCTCTGCTAGCGAATTACATGCAGAACATTTGACACCTTGTACATTGAAGTAACATTCAGGCTGGAATTGAGATGCTTCTGGCTATAGTAGTGTGATTCAAGTGAAGGATAACTCAATATGCGCTGGATTCCATCTCCACTCACTAAAAATTTGTGATGTGTGAAATGTGATCAAAAATACCATCAAGTGTTTTGAAGAAACATCTCTCTCCACAGTTTATCACATTCAAGGTAGACATGAAAAAAAAAAAAAAAAAATTACTTCAAAAAATATTTTTTCTAGATGAGGGAATAGAACTTAAATTTCTTCAATTTTATATATTCCCTGTTATTCGATCTCTGCACATGGTTTGCAACAAACTGGAGCTGTTGGTTTGAATTTCCATCTTAAAAGCAATGTGTATCTTGATTCAGTGGTCTGCATCAAATAACAGACAGTCATTTCTTCCCGTTTTCCGTTATTCCAACTAAATCAAAGGCAGTTCACTTTTTTTTGCTAGATTTGTTTCACTTCTTTTGTTTATGAACATACTTCAGTGGCCCATAACACTTGTGTCTAGAGAGAGAGGGAGAAAGAGAGAGGGGGATTCTGTAACTTACCAAACGAAAGCGTTGGTACGTTGATAGAAACAATAACAAACACAAACAAACACACAAATTTCAAGCATTCGCAACCCAAGGTTGCTTCATTAGGAAAGAGGGAAGGAGAGGGAAAGACGAAAGGATGTGGGTTTTAAGGGAGAGGGTAAGGAGTCATTCCAATCCCGGGAGCGGAAACTTACCTTGGGGGGGGGGGGGGGGGGGGGGGGGAAGGGACGGACACACACACACACACACACACACACACACACACACATCCATCCATCCATCCATCCATCCGCACATAACAGACACAAGCAGACGTGTGTGTGTGTGTGTGTGGTAATGTGTTATACTATGTTATGTTTTCTCATATTATTTTGTATTTCCCACATTAGAAAGAACTTTTGTAGAACAAGTTTTGTGAGGTTCGATTTCGAATGTTGCTAGTCTGTCATCCTGGAGATGTGTTTATTAGGTCTCCTTAATCCAGACAGCCAATTTCAGTAATCCCCCCCCCCCCCCCCCCCCTCTCCGGCAGGTGGCAGTCTGTCTTTTCCTACATTGTTGATATTCCTATCTGGAATTTCCATTGTTTAATTTATTCTTTCTTTTTGTAATTTTTATACTTAGAATTGAAATAAATTATTTATATTTTTGTATGATATAATTGTACCATTGCAATGCAGTGACCAAATGTGAGCAGAGGTCTGGTTACTGCACTGGAAGCTATAGCACAGATTATGCTTTACACGGATTACCACAGAGAGTACAGTGAATTTAGCTGCAATGACACTAAAGAGTACAGCCACCCGTTGAATATATGGGAGTTAGAACGTGCCTCATCTATGATTTGTAATACAATGGGAAAGCCAGATAAAGTGCTTTTTGGTGTAGATCTTTGAACCCATAAAGTTGTTCATCACCATCAGTGTGGTTTCTGAAAGGTTCAAAAGCAATTTATGGTATAGTGTCCAGCCAGGAGCCACTTCAATACTCCATATTTACAGACAACTTCTTAATCTGATTTTGGAATTATTTCTCAACAGCTGCAATTAATGTAGACTAGAAGTAGGATTGAAAACTGCAGCAATAATTTTTCTTTGATAAATCAAAATAACAGAGCTGGAATTCTCAGTAAAATTTAGTTCACTGGAAAAGTTAGAGAAATTTAGGATAATTCTGGAAGACTGTTAAGGGCATTGAACTGTTCATTGTTGTGAACGTAAGTAGGCTTCCACAACCAGTGTCATTTTGAATAAAATAATTTTGTGTATTGGGCTGCATTGTCATAAAATACTAAAACAATTGCCGAAATTTTGACTGACCTGCTGCAGTCCTCTTCAGGGTGGTTAACTGTTGGGCACTGTTGAATGTCTCCCCATATATACTGGTTTATTTCAGTTATCTGATGTCTAAATACTTTTGCATCCAGAAAAGGAATAGCTTCATCACTTTCCATTTCTTGTTTGAACTGTATGTTCTGTGTAAGATGTTAAGTTGCTAATAAAACCTGTGTAGTTCTATTTCTCCAGTTGACCATATGACAAATGTGGAGTCTTCGTACTGCAGCCAGTAGTGTGGGTGCAGTGGCATGGAATTTAGCATGCTCTGTTTGAAAGCTTTCATGAATATGTCAGCCACTACATGTGAAAGGGGGGAGGCCATTACCATTCCATCTATCTGCTCATAAAATTTTCCCTGCCAACTAAAATATGTTGAAGACGAGCACAACCACACCAGGTCGCAGATGTCTGGCAGTATTTGTTCTTGTAGGATATTGATGGTTTCAGCTAAAGGCATGCTGGTAAACAATGATTTTACATCAAAGCTAACTGTGAGATCCGTAGCTATTACTTGCTGTGAGCTGGTTGAAATGCATAGAATCCTTAGCAAATACCTTGTGTGGCCAACCAGGCTATGTAATTTGTGGACAAGTTGACCCCATTGACAACAGGTCTCATAGAACAGCAGTCTTTGTGAACCTTCAGTACTCAAAATATTTTTGGTGGCACTGAAATTTTCGACATGAGCCTCTTAGCTGAACAAATTTATTCTAGAAGTCGCGAGTAGGGCTTGCCTCTTCGCTGTGGGAGGTGTCGGCAACCGTGTAGGCAAGGTTCTGCCTCACGGAGGAAGCAAACCCATATTCCAGAGTGACCACAAAATCTGAGATCTGTTTCGGCCCACTAAGGATCCCATGTATGCCCTCCACATTTCAGGCATCTACAAACTTCAGTGTGAATGCAGCATAGTTAGTGATGGTGAAACCAAGAGACCCACTTAGTGTTCACATATTGGAGCGTGAATGTTACGTACAACTGGACAGAGCACAAAGTCAGCTATAGCTGAACATCACCAGGAATGTGGTTGTACTATCAGTTTTCGAGAAGCTTGTGTTCTTGCTCAGCAGCCTTGGATGCAACAGTGAAAAATATGACACCATTGAAATAATCAAATGCCCTAACGAGGTGTGATTGGAAAGTTTTAAGATTGGATCTGCTACTGCTTATTGGTTTGGTGGGCAGGTACACGGAGGGTGGAGAATGAGTCATTGCCTTGTCCTTGAACGTCCTCTGACAGGAAACTGTTTCCTTTATTCAGTTCGTTGTGGCAGCTGGTTGAGTGTGGGTCTGTTAGGGCTTGTTGCCGGATTCTGTGTGCGTGAAAATGGACATCAAAATGGAGCAATGAGTTTGCGTGAAATTTTGTTTTAAAATCAGGAAATCAGCTTCGGACACTTATGAACTATTAAAAACAGCTTTTGGAGATAATTGTATGAACCAGTCAAATGTTTTTGTCAGGTTCAACAAATTTAAAAATGGCGACAAATCATTTGAAGATGAACCACAGTTCCACCTCAAAAACAAATGAAAATGTTGTGAAAGTTCAAGACTTAGTGCACTCTGATCATAGACTTACAATTAGGGAAATTGCTGATGACCTTAAATTAAGTTTCTATGCAGTACAGTCAATTTTAACTGAAGATCTGAATATGCATTGAGTGTCTGCAGAATTCATTCCAAAGTGTTGTCAAGTGTTACTCGACTTGAAGTGTTCCAAGACTGAAAATAACCGAGATTTGTTAGCTAGGGTAATTACAGGTGACGAATAATGAGTATATGGGCATGATCCTGAACCCAAAGTGCTGTCTTCGCAGTGGAAGACTCCAGGTTCACCATGACCAAAATAAGCACGGCAAAGTCTGTTGAAGGTGAAGACAATGTTGGTGATTTTTATTCTACTGGTATTGTGCATCATGAATTTACCCCTGGAGGACAGACAATTAACCTGTCCTTGAGCGTTTGCGCGTAAAGGTACAGAAGAAAAGGCCTGCATTTTGGTAAGACGGGAGTTGGGTGCTACACCATGACACTGCTCCGGCTCATTGTGCCTTCTTCAAGCGAGCTGCCACAAAAGCAAGTCTGCAGTGGACCGATGACAATCATATCATAACACCTCAAGAAATGTTTGAATTCTGTAAAAAACATATCAAAGGAATTACCTATGTTTTTGTACAATGTGAGGAAATACAAAAAGTCTATGACAGTGTCTTGAAGGAAAGGTACAACACTTGTTGGAATATTAAAGGCACTCGATCTCTTCATTGTTTTGTACCCCATTCACACAACTTACTGAAGTGTAAGATCAAATCAACTTCGACTGATAGTGAACTTCATCAGTGTGGAAAACTTGTACAATTGGTTCTTCAAAATAAAGACATAGTGGCTTGTGCTTACGATGAACAGTGGTGGATTGGCGAAGTTGATAATATTGACTGTCAGAACCAAGATGTACATGTTGTATTTTATCACCCTCTACGATCAAGGACATATTTTAAAAAATTGAGAAGGATCAAGTTTGGATGCCACTTTAAAAGTGTACGGAGGAAGCTGTCTCCCATGGAATTTACAACTGTGACTGGGCAAACTTATAATCTAACACCCAAACTGAGTGAACAAAATCCTCAAATGTTCAATGGGCAATGTACTAAAAACAGATTACAAGAGAACAATATAACTTTATTAGTAGGATTATTTTCAATAAAAAAGTAAGTCATCATAGATATGATTAAATTATATACTGTAACTGATATATTTTATTCCATAAGCCTCGATATCGCAGATGTTAAAGAACGTATTTTTGACTCGTGTTTGTAATTGAATCTCAAAGTTGAAATTTATACTGAAATTTGATATCATAAAGGTCTATTAACTGTGAAATTTTCAGATTTTTATCTGGTCCCCCAACAAAGATATTGCGGGCCACAAAATGGAAAAATTAAAAATCCATTTTTTAAAATATTGTATTTTTTAAGTGTAGCTGGTCACCATTGATACTCTATAAAAAGTAACTATACTATATAGTGTAATAGCAGAAAAAAATATTAAAGCTGAGAAATTAATCTTTCTTTGGAAAACTACCATTCAAATATTGAGTTTTTTTTTTAAATTTGTGGCTGATAACTTTGAACTATTAAAAATATATTAAAGAATGCATCATAATGATGTTAATTTGTAGCGCAGAGTATGTTGAACTAAATGCATTTTACCTGAAAGGCATAGGACAATCAACTACTGAATAATTGTAAAAAATGTAGATGCTTGCAAATACAAAAAAAATGCATGCGGCCTGGAACAAATATGGCTGCCATTTAAAAAAAATAAATTAAAAAAAAATATTTTTGTGACTACTAAACTTTGGGGAATTCACCCAGCAAATATAAATTTTTTTTCTGAGATGGTCAAACAACCAATTATTTTTTTCTTGGACCACTTGGTATGGATTGGCCCTATTTAGATCAATTTTGGTTGATCCGCATGGATGCAAAATGGTACAAATAACGTATGGAAGTAACAAGGACTTGCAAAATGGATTATAGAGATGTTCATGTTCAGTCCCACTTGTTACAACATTTGATATTGCTTTGAATGAGCCAGTACTGATATGTCACTTCAGGTGGCAGAAATCGAAAACGGAAGATAGTCAAGGAAAAATGTTCAGATTTGTGTAATCTTTTCCAGTCGTACCAACTGTACTGTTCAGTGTTCACACGTGTCGTCATTTGCTCCTAAAGTGCATCTTTTTCATTATGTGCTCTCGCAATGAAAAACAAAGTATGTCTCCACTGTCACCCATTCCAAGGAAAGGTGATGTAGTTGTTCAATTGCAATATACTGCAGATAAATTTCCCTTAAAACAATGATCAAATGTAGATCACCCTAATTATCACTTAAAAATAAGGTGGCTAATTAGATAACACAAGACAACAAATTTGAACTTAGTGTTTCACTGTATTCTGTACTAAATCACAATTTCTAAGATCTAATCAGAAATGTTCCACCATGTACCAATTTTTCTGGAGAAGATACGCCACACACATCTATTTCGAGAAACTTTGAAACGACTCTGTAATAGTACAGGAGGAATATGTAGTTGATTAATATTCAGATCATGTAATAAAAGTAATTGTTTGTTTTACAAAATGAAAATAGTATGAGAAAGCTGAATAAAGCTTCAAATTTACTTACAGGTCAGAAACTGTTCCTGGATGCTTTCCATCTGTGGGTGGATGGATGGATGATGAAACTTCATGTCTAGCATTAATATCTTGGGGAAATCACTCACCATGTTCGTCACTCCCACAAAGAGTTCATGTGCACGCGCACACACACACACACACACACACACACACACACACACACACACAAAGGATTGAAAATGTCTCTCAAAGGCCACTCTTTCACTTTATGCCAGTGACACAAGAAACAGCAATATTTTGTGTAACCAGTCTGCATTCCCAGAAGTAGTCCCTTTGTAGTAGTTGATCCTTTAATTGAAGGGAATGGGCCACTGGTATCATATGTATCTTGTTCCCATTACGTAAGAGAACAGCTTTGAGACTACTCTTTGAGGAATCTTTAAATTCCTTTACTACTTCTGGATTGTGAATCATCCCAAATTTTGTAAGCAGCCCATTTATGTCATTACATTATACCACGACCTCTGTAATTGAGAGAGAGAGAGTGGATAGACCAAGCTGTCGTTTACAGAATGAAATACTAGTGTTTGGTTGCAACAGGTTCTTTTCTTGAAGATGAGTCCCAAGTAACTCTGCTTCCCTCTTTGAAAGATTTATATCTCTTAAGGTACTATTTCGCTGCAACTGCCGGCCGTAGCGGCCGGCAGTGACTGCGGGCAGTTGACTACTGCTCTTAGGCAAAGCAACGGAACGTATGTCGTCGTAACTGCTCGGCAGTCAGCGGTCGTGACGTCATCGCGACTGCTGCATAAGCAGTCTAGCAGTTGGGTCGCGACTGCCAGGTGTGTGACGACTGCAGAAATCAGCGACGCGCTGTGTCTAAGAAAGGTTTTCACGATGACGATGACGAACAGTAAGTGGAGTATGTGAGCGGATACTCTATACTGTATGATCATAAGCTTATAGATTTCAGAAGTGTGATGGCAAAGGATAAGGTGTGGAAAAAGATTAGGAGAAGCAATGAAAAAAGATGGTAAGTGTTTTGCATATATACATTCATTTATTTATGTTTTTTCCCTACTGTTACAAATTGTACATTATGGAGGCTGCAACAATGCTTCCATTCTTTCTGCCACCAAACGATTACAACAATAGTAGTTATGAGTAGTAACAATAATTTATTTCCTTTATTTGAGCCTTAGTTCTTTTCCAGGTTGTAATCATTGATTTGTAGGTTCACAGAAGTAATTCTTAAATGCATCTCGTACCTGAAACCCTTCAGCTTGGTAGAATCCCCCTGTTCGGGGCAGGGGAATAATGTTCTGTGGTAAACTCACGTCATGGTCAAGTTCATAAAAAGGTCGTCCTCTTTTTCCTGAATAGGAGTCCCTGAAGAGATTGTGTAGACAGCAACAAGCTGTAACGAGTTTATCACTTGTGTTAGATTGCAGATACAGATACAGATTTTTGTAGAACACTCGAAATACCTGACACAAAAGTCCAAAAGCGTTTTCAGAAACTCAGCGCGCTCGTGACAATTTACAGTTGAAGGTCGCTTTTGATATATCTTGCTGGGCAGACGAGCAAGTGTAAGGCTAGAGAATATGCTTTCGCAAGCGGAATGCCTCGTCGCCTACTATAACAAATGGTATCTTGATGTCAGTTAATGGAAGCTCTTCATCTTCTGGAAACACGTCTCCTTTCAAGGTCATTTTCCCCATTGCTGACTTATTAAATATGCCACTGTCTCCTTCCTTCCCATATGAACCTACGTCTATCGCAACGAATTTGCAGTTCGCATCAGCCAGTGCCAAAAGTACTATGGAGAAGTACCCTTTGTAATTCCAGAAAAGGGAACCACTTTTTCCAGGACACTGTATTCTTATATGTTTCCCATTAATCGCAGCACAGCAGTTACGGAAACCCCAAAGAGTGTAGAATTCTTTCGCACCTTCCCTGAAAGATTCTTGAGATGGTGGAGGCAGGAAGATAGGTGCCAAATGTTGGCCCATAGCTTCTACTGTTTCACGAACTATGATGCTCACGTAGCTTGGTGATATCCAGAAACCATATCCAAGGGATATGAAACTCTCCCCTGTAGCTAGAACCTTTAACACAAACCATAATTATTATTAATACATGAAACATAAATATGTCTTGTCCTAATTACACAGCTAAACAATTATCGTTCCGTTTCAGGTAACCAGTGTAAGAAGAGATGGAAAGACATCAGAGATAACTAATGGAAAACAGTTCGAAAAGAACTGCAAACAGGTTCTGCAGCATGCAGTTCAACAACAAAATGGGCGTTGTTCACAGACTAGGCTTTTTGAGAGTTGTAGAAAGAGGGCGGTCGTCTTTTTGTAGTGTTCCGCTAAAGGAGCCAGCAAATGTTGAAGGACTGCTATCTGATGAAGACTGACAAAATGCCAATGAAACAGGGCCTGACAATCCACAAGCAATTGCTTCCTCTAGTAACGCACCTGCTGCCAACTCTTCCATCTCAGCTCCCAGATTGAAGAAAACACACTGGGATTCAATCAACCAAAGCATCCAACAACAACTGGAATTGCTGCAGCGCTTGGTTAATAATCGGGAGCCGGATGATGATGTGAGGCTGATCGTGAGAAGCATCGCAGCGTCCATTAGGAAACTACCACGTCACCTCATTAATAAAGCGAAAATTGACATTTTAAGCTATGTTACGGGACTTGACAGTTCTTCAGAATCATCTCTTGTGCCACTACCTGTCAGCATCAGTCCTTCCTGCTCGTCTTCCCTTTCATCTCTGTTCGAACGAACTTTATCAGTTGGAGACGATATGTACACTTTCACCCCATTAATAAACGTAGAACCACAAGCAGGTGATACTACTTTTGAAAATAATTACTAATCATAATGTAAACACAGTCTAAAGAAAATGTAAAAATAAACAAACTGTACAGACCCTGAGTCGTTTCCAAATAAATCTGTTATTTTAATAGAAATTTATGTTATTTCATAGATACAAAATTAACCATTTTAAACCACTGTTGATGAATATGTATGTTTTTATACAGCTACTTACCGTAAAGTCACTGCAATTTTTTTGTCGGCTTCTATTGGAGTTTGCACTGCACTGGTAGCTGTTCCTGGTATATCTTCTCTCACCAGACTTAAAACAAAATCGAACTGAGATGGGTTAAGTCTAAAGAAATTTCTGAACCTCTCTTCATCGTTTCGCAAGTGACCGGTTACTAAGTTAGCATAAATTCCTTCGCTTTTCCGTGTTTGGAAAATGCAGTGGGGACAAGATCTTGTAAGCATTGCAATAATTTCCTCTTCTTCTTCTTCCTCATCCACCAAAAAACCTGGAATGGTATTAGCATCCATGTTGTGAACTCGTGTGCCTGTTCCTTTCACAGAGGTAACTCACTGAGTGGCGTGGCCACTGCGGTCAGCAGTGTCAACGAAATACACAGGCAGTGACGGCTGGCAGTTACTGCCCGCCGCTACGGCGGGCAGTCGCAGCGGAATAGTACCTTTACACGGTTGTACAGTTTTACCTGCAACAGTGGCTGCGGTTGCTGCAGATGGCATTTACTCAGGATCTTCATGATCTATTGGTCTATCACTAACATTGTCTGTGGGTGATTTTGAAACGGCAAATTGCAAATTTGTATAAGAAACTGTGTGTTTCTATTTACTTGAGACTTCTTTTACTTTTGTTAAACAAAAGTAGCAATCTGTAATGTGGTTTGTTTCCTCCATAACTGTGGTATGGCATAGATGGATGGGTTCCATTGCAACCAGCCTCTAAGCAGTGGAAGCAATGAGAAACAACTCTTCTGTGTTGCCCAAGAGTTTGACAGATGTCAAGACTTAGTAGTATCCTTGACACACACACACACAAATATTTGGTGAATTAACACACCTGTAAGCCATCGCTGAGTGGAAGTAACGTGATCATGTACAAACAATATTCTTCATGTCAGTGGATGCACACACATCAAGAATCAATACGGTTTGATCTCACAGTGAGATAGTAGATTGACAACTGCATCTTTCCTTTACCCCCCCCCCCCCCAAGCAATAATATTCCTAAAATAACAACTGTGATAAGTGCTGCAACAACATAAAGAACACAGATATGCAGATAAAATTGAGTTTCCAGAAGAAAGTTTAGAGGATAATGGGTTTCACCATTGTCATCAGGGAACGTAACTCTGTAATCACCACATATTTTTGTTGTGTGACAAATTTCATTGTCACACTGTGCAATGGATGATGAGGGAACTATTCTGCTAAATGAATCAATCCTAAACAACATGCAGGAAACACCACTGCAATGTGTGTCGTGTCACTTTAGAAAGTGAGGCAGACTCCTTATTAAAGAGACTCAAACAACTATATAGGACAAAATATTTTTATTTTCTCAGATACAAAACTTTACAAAAATCAAGAAAATGAGAAAGACAACAATATGCACCGCTTTTCTGGACAAATCTGCTGGCAGCATCTATTAAATAACAGATTCACAACTGAGAAATACAAAATATGCCTTCAGCCACTTCCCGATTCTTATTTGCATGGCAATTATAATGCATGAACATCAGGTTATCCTTTCTTTCATTGTGGAGATCTACAGTCTTCTACGTGTACTAGTTGCTGCTGTAGCAGTGAGTACTGCAACAAAAAAATGAGAGCACAATTAAAATTTTTGGCATAGAAGAGGAATGTCTATTTGCTACCATATTGTAACTGGTTTGGCCAAAACACAAATTAGTATGAAATTTTGAATAATTTCAAAAGTATGGGCAATTTAAGCTTTGAAGCTATCAAATAGCGGACAACATATGTGAGCAAAATTTATTATCCACACTGAAAACTATCATTTGCAAATAAGTTTGCAAAATGATTTATTATACACTAAATTAACACTTCCCTTTGCCCTTGGTCTTCACCCAACTCCTGCCAGTCATAGTGACTATGAAACTGAATTTAAAAATGCTAGTAAGTTGCGTAAGTAATACAAATTAAGATGATATTGAATCCTTTATGGTACACTCAATGCATTTCAGGCATAGCCCATCATTGGATAACCTGGTAACAAATAATAAAGAGAAATGCAAATAACACTATACAATACAGCTTTACCAAAGAAATGAGCTTATATAAATCTCTAATGAAATTAATTGTACACAATTTTGAAGAATGTAAGTACATACCATTTAAGATCATATGCACCGACAACAATGTTGAATAATATCCATACAAATGTCAAGTAAACCTAACCAATAGCTGACTACAGTTACAGTGTGAAGACACCACTAATGGAGCCATAGTGTAAGCTCTTATCACTAGTGAGCAGCACTTTTGATGTTTAAAACAAAATGTTACTATAAAATAATAAAGGCTCAATCAACCCTAATATGCTATGTCAAATGTACAACCATTATAATTGTAGTACAAGGCATTACATTTACAACAATGTCACTTAGAATCACATTCGGTAAGTATGATTTGTTGATAATTTCAGTAGAAGGCATTTCATATCAACACCAAGTTAATTAAAATAAATATTTTGTTTTTACCAGCAAAGTTGTGTACGAAAGTCATCAGTAAAACACAATGCAAGAGTGCAGGTTTCACAAAACAAACTTACTGTTACAAGTCATCTTTACATTTGCAATATGACTTACGAACAAATCATAGCGAATCCGGTTCTATTGACATTTTAAGTCTAATGTCTTATTTTAAATGTCATCAGAAGTGCTGCACTCTATCAATATGAGCTTAGTTATTGCACCTTTAGCAGTGCCTTGACACTAACTGTAGTCAGCTATTGGTTAGGTCTACAGCCTACTTCTTATATACAACAGCACAAGTTTTGCTTGACACTTACAGACATTATTCAATGCACCTGACAATGCATATAATCTTAGATGGTATGTAGTTATAATGTAATTGGATAGAGAAAAAGTCTACTCACCAAGCTGCAGCAGGAGAACACACACATAAAAGGTTATACTTATGCAAGCTTTAGGAGTCAGTGGCTCCTCCTCCTGACACAAGGGGTGAAGGGAAAAGGACTGGAGAAGTTCAGGAAAAGGGGTAGATTTCAGAAAAATCACACAGAACTGCAGGTCAGGGAGACTTAACGGACGGAATGAAAAGGAAAGACTGATTGTTGGGGACTGCACCAGACGAGATTTGGAAGTGTGATAGCTTGAGAGTGGAAGACAGAGATTAATGCAAAAACATTGTGCACGAGTTAATAAGAGTGAAAAGCTAAGTGCATTGAATACAACGGAGGTGGGAGGGTGGTGGCAAAAAATAGACAGGTCGAAAAATTAAAGATGTAGAAAACTAAAATGGTGTAAAGAAAGGAGTAGTTGTGAAGAAATGCAGAGACAGAAGAAATTAAGGCCAGGTGGGTGGCAAGAACCGAGGACATGTTCCCACTTGCAGAGGTCTGAAAAACTGGTGCCTGGGGGAAGAATCTAGATGGCACTTGTGGTGAAACAAGACCGAGGTCACAACTGCCATATTGTAGAGCATGGAGATAGTCATGGCGATGTAAAAGACCAGTGTTCACATAAAAGATGGTATAGGACACGTGTCATTTCACAGGCTCCTCTTCCTTAATAGAATACATTTTGCCAACTACAAGGGTGGCGTAGGTGGTAGTAGAATGGTGCATAGGCAAGTCTTGCAGCGAATGCGCTCGTTGATGGACCATGTGTGCTTCTTGGATGTATTCTTAATTTTAGTTTGGACATAAACGATACTTTTTCTCCTGGGAATGGATGGTTCACCGTTGCCATAGTAAGAGGTGGTAGCGGAGTTCCAATTGCACCTGGACTAGAAAGTTTTAACAATAGAGATATAATTTCGTATCGTACCTATCACGTTTGAAATTGCTAATAAAGACTTTGGTAAATCTGCTTATGACTCTACTTCTCCACTTGTACTGTATACACGTAACAAAAGAAAACTTAATCCTAATGGATATTCAGGAGTTCTGGGAACCAGGGTGACGCAAAACTTTTTTTGATGTGTGCACTACCATAAAAACATACTATACCACCTGTGAAATGACACATCATATACCAGCTGTCACGTAAACTTTGTTCAGCCCTTTACATCGCCATGACTACCTCAGAGTTATCAGTTACTGATGAATGGGCATAGGCAGAGGATGTATTCCAGCAACACACAATATCCTGTTGCAGAGAATGCTCTACAATGTGACAGTTGTGACCTTTGTGCCTGTTTCACCACACACGCCATCTGGATTCTTCCCCCAGACACGAGTTTCTCAGGACTCTGAAGGTGGGAACTAGCACCACATGTCCGTGGTTCTTGCAATCCACCTGGCCTCGGTTTAAATTAACTTCTTCTTTCTCGGCATGTCTTCAGAATAACTACTCCTTCCTTCATGCCGTTTTAGTTTGCTACATCTTTCATTTTCCGACATGTCTATGTTTCACCACCACCACCCTCCCACCTCTGTTATATACAATGCACTTAAGCTTTTTCACTCTTATTAACTCATGTACAATGTTTTTGCAGTAATATATGCCTTGCATATTACAGTGCCTTGCACCTTAAAGCTCTCAGGTTTTCAAATCTCGTCCGATGTAGTCCCCAACAATCAGTCTTTCCTTCTGATCCCGTCCGTTAAGTCTACCTGACCTGCGGTTTGGGGTGACTTTTTCAGAATCTACCCCTTTTTCCTAAACCTCTCCAGTCCTTCCCCTTCATACCTCTTCCTTCCCCTTCAACCATCCTGCCAGGAGGAGTCACTGGCTCCAAAAGCTTGCATAAGTATAACCTTCTTTTACGTGTGTGTTCTCTTGCCGCCCTTTGGTGAGTAGATTTTTTTTAATCTATCCAGTAACATTATATTGTGAAAAATTGGTTATTTTCAATGGTATGTAGTTACATTCTTCAAAACTGAGTACAATTTATTAATTTCATTAGAGGTTTATATAACCCCATTTCTAGGTAAATCTGTAGTGTACAGTACAATTATTTTCATTTCTCATTATTATTTGTTCCCAGGTCATCTGATGATGGGCTTGGCCAGAGGCAAGTCAAAAGCACAATACCATCAGGATCTGTATTACTTACACGACTTGCCAACGTTTTTAAAACCATGTTCATAGTTACTCTAATTACGGTTGCACACTTCTACCGGGATTTCAGGTCCATTTTCCAAGTCATAGTGACATTTCAGGGTACTAATAGACAGAAATATTAAATAATAATAGACAAATATTAAAATGTATAACTGCGTATGATTTATCATTCATTGTTGAAAATTCTCAATCTACACATTTTGATGTAAGATGGCAAAATAGGTATAACACATTCTTCATATTACATTAGGAGGAAAACCTCATTAAATAGACATTTCAAATGATACAATACAAATAGGATTGTTATCTCTGTGATTTTTGAAGTTGTTTCAGTACAACAAAACTCTTATTTTCTAAATGGCTTACCTTCGCAACAGGAAGTGCTGATATTTATTACTGACTGTTTTAATACCAAGATTTCAAATAACTGATATCAGTCATTCAAAACCGAATTCTTGCCTTTTTTCCTTTATTTTAGATTCTGCTGTCGAATAATATTTCATTCTCACAAGGATGCGCTTTGCTTTCTCCATGTCTCCTTCAGCAAATGAACTTGATAAATCTCTGTAAACAACATTTCTCAGTTGAAATACTGAGAACCTAATTATGATGTTTATTTACATTGTAGAAAACATGAAAGTTTAAAATGAAAGGTGAGAAATTCATTACATAGAAGGCACAAACTTAACTGCCAAAAAACTGAATCTTTGCCAAATAATCCATAAGTTATTTCATGGGTGCCAGTTAAAGGATAAAAAAAGAGGAAAAAATATTACAGTAATACACACAGTAGGGCATGGAAACTTTCAACTTCTACTTGACTATGACGCAATTCACAAATGACGCCTAGCAGTCAACATTTTCTATGTGACCATTCCAATTTAAGCTGTTCGTAATTGTAGTTCCTACGTATTTACACCTTTTAATTTAGGGGTTGATCGTATAACAGATTGCTTTTACAGCTCTCGAGATTGGTTCTGATCTTCTGATGGCTTTACTAGACCAGGATTTCCCATACTGTGTTCCATGGAATACTGGGGTTTGTGAAAAGTGAATAAGTCCTCAAAGAAAAACTATTAACAACATGGCTTTTTAAAATTTTATTATTGCTTTGTTATTAGTTAAGATTTAAAACTGAAGTAATCACAGAATAAAACAACTTCATTTTTTAAAAATTTATTAGCCTTCGAAATAAACCAGGTGTTCCATCAAATACATCGAAGTACCAGCACTCTCAAACAGTTCCATCAGAGGAAAATTTCGGTATCTCTTGTACTAGACAGTCAATGACAGCATCCTCTGCAAACAATCAAAAGGGGATATTCAGATTTGTCCTAAATTGTTTATATACAGGGTGATTATAATTCAAGTTAAACTTTCAAAATGCTGTAGAAATAACACCACTGGTCAGAATAACGTCAAACTGCAACGGAATATTATCAGAGAGGGGGGAAAATGTATGGCAGAAGAAAAAAATAAATAAATAAATAAAGAATAGTGCGAAAACTGATCAATAGATGCCAAACGTAAATGAAAACACCTGTCACGCGCATGACTCACTGAAGTTGGCATAAACAAGCCAGATACACAGCTTTTCCTCCTTTCGCGTCTGCGGCGTTCATCATGACTGTCTCAATACAGGATCACACTCTGCTTGTAAAACTGTATTACAAGAATTATGACTGTGCACATGTCGCTCTGCAGATGTTCCGGACACTGAAGGGTTTGAAAAAAGGCATTGGTCTGATGACTACCATAGGTCTGGAGAAAATGATTCGTAAATTCGAAAAGATGGGTTCTTTTGGTCTGCAACCTGGTACAGGGAGGAAACAAATTGATTCGATGTCAGTGGAAGCAGTGGCCACAGCAAAGCAGGAGGAGATGAGTGGTTGTATGCAAACATCTAGTGCACGGAGAATTGCCTGAACATTGGACATACCCATGAGTATGGTGCTTAAAATCCTACGAAACATCCTTCTTTGCTATCCGTTCAAAATTACCCGTGTGCACGAGATGCTTCCTGTGTACCTGCCAGCAACCAAGATCTTTGCTTTAGAATTTCTTGCTCACATGGAACTGGACAATGATTGGCCGTGGAAGATTTTGTGGACAGATGAAGCCTACTTCCATCTGACAGGATATGTCAGTACACAGAATTGTCGAATATGGGCAACGGAAAATCCACACGTAAATCACCCAGTACCACTTATCCTAAAAAAGGCCACTGTGTGGTGCGGGTTTACAGCATCACTTATCATAGGGCCATATTCTTATTGAAGTGACGACAGGTGCTTCCGGTGCTGTTACCTGTACCATCACTGGTAAGCGCTACGAGTGTCTTGTGCAACCAGGTCATTCTAGCTCTCCAACAGTGTGGATGGGATCATTTTTATCCAAGAGGGCACACCTCTCCACATTGCAAATCCAGTTAAGCAGCTGCTGAAGCGACATTTCGGAAATGCTAGAATTATCAGCAGCCATTTTGGAAATGCTAGAATTATCAGCAGCCATTTCCCAGCAACCTGGCCGTCCTGCTGAAATTAATCTGTGTGACTTCTGGTTGTGGGGCTCTCTGAAAGATGATGTGTTCAGTATTCCGATTACAAACTTAGCTGCATTGAAGGTATGCATTGCGCAACATTCTGAACATGACCCTGGAAAAACTTCGATCAGTTGTGGAACATGCTGTTTCTCAATTTCAACTTGTTGCAAGTCACAAAGAAATTAATAATCTAATTTGATTTTGATTGATGCTTTTTATGCAGTTTTTTGGCCTCAGGACAATTAAAAACTGATTTTCCCATCCGATGTGATATGACCTTGCCGTGGTGGATGGGCTTACGTAACTAACAGTATCACACCTGTACACCCATGCACATTGAATAGTACAGTTTGTTTAACATCAAACGTACACCTTAGGCATTGTACGATTCATTTGACATTCATAGTCTACCACTATTAAATTATGATGCTTACTGCGCCATCGATTGCTACATTTTGTAACTATTTATTTTTCTTCTGCCACATGTTTTCCCCCTTATTTCTACAGTGGATTGAAAGTTTAATAATCATTCTGTAGGTTAAGAATAATACTTCCCTGGGAAACACCAGATATCATCACTTCTGCTTTACTTGAAGATGTTGCATAAATTACTATATACGATATGATCTTTCCAAAAGGAAATCGCTAATCTAGTCACAATACTGAGATGGTATACCATAAGCACGGAATTTGATTTGAAGTCCCTTGTGAGGAACATTGTCAAAAGAGTTCTGGAAATCTGTGACGTCATAAGCGCGCGACTGTGTGTGAGATTGCTCTCTAAGTTTTCATCTATTTTTAGGTTTCAGATATATATTTTAACTGTTTTTGTGATAATATTTACTATATAAGTGACTTATTAGTGGTTTCTTCATTCACCTCTGCATTTCTTGTGTTGTGGCCTGATATTTATGAGTGTTTCGTATCGAGCAACTTAACCTCTTACCCGTGTTTACATTCCGCGCTGACCAGTTGCAGCTGTAGCGGCGCATCGAAAGCTAAGTACTAATTAATTGTTTGTGTATAGTAGTTTATTTAGGAACTTTAGTAGTCTTCAACTGGTGTTCTTGGTGTTTTCCGGTGAAATAACTTCAGAAGAAATTTTTGCGAACTACTTTCAGTTTCGTTACTGTCATTAGACGTTTGATTTTCTTTCTGTGTTAGTATTTTGTTATATTGTCATTTGTTGTTGATTAATACTGTCAATAATAGTAGTTACTTCCCTTGTTAGAGCAAGTTTGTGATTATTGTAGTCAGTTTTTAACATCTTATTGTAGTAGCGGAACTTAGATAAAGTTGTTTTCTTGTTTCAATAATTGTAAAATTTTACCATGAGTGAGAAGTGTGGGCTTTGCCGTAGGTTCGTGAGCAGTGGATTGCGGTGTGAGACTTGTTCGAAGTATTTTCACTGGGGGGAATGCAGTGGGGAAGCGAGTGGGCATTCTGGTGAGATCCTCTCCTGGAACTGCAGGTTATGTAGCATGAGTAAGTTGATAGAGGAGCAGGAGCGTAAGATCTGTGCCCTTCAGGTGCAGTTGAAAAACGCACAGGAGGAGCTAGATAGGATGAGGAGGGAGAAGGGGGTTGGGGAATGGGAGCTGGCTGTTGGCAAGAGATCTGCTAGGAGAAGGAGATTTTCAGATAGTTTTACTATTGGTGTTTGTAATAGATATGACCAACTGTCAGAGTCTAGTGGAGAGGAATCTCTAGTAGCTGTAGATGTAGGAAGTATGCAGCAGACCTCAGCAGTTACGGTGGCTAGGACAGTTGCAAAGTCTAAGAGAAAGAAGAAGGTTCTGCTGTTAGGTAGTTCTCATGGTAGAGGTGTAGGCCAGCAGTTGCAGGAAGTTTTGGGGAGTGAGTACCAGGTCACCAGCATTGTGAAGCCTAATGCAGGATTGGCTCAGGTGACTTTTAACATAGGGGGGTTATGTAGGGATTTTACTAAAGAGGATCAGGTAGTGATTGTGGGTGGGGCTGGTAATAGTATTGATAGGGATGGGGAGTATGACATAGATGGTGACCTGGAAAAGATAGCCACTCAGACTGGCAACACGAATGTGCATTTCGTGGAACTGTTTCAGCGTCACGATCGGCCTCATCTTAATACAGCTGTCAGGTGTAATAACATGAGACTTGGGGGTGCGCTGATGACAGAAGGCATGAGTCACATTTCAGTGGTGTCGGTGGAGTCTATTGGCAGGACGGGTTTCACTAGACATGGCCTACACCTCAACAGGTATGGGAAGGGGAGGTTGGCAAAACTTTTAGGTGACAGCATAGGTGGGGGTGGTGGGATCACTCATGGGAAAATTCCGGTAGTTGTGGGTGTTAGAGCTGTACCTTTTTTAGATTGAAGTCAGCTGATAGGTATTCCTGCTTAAGGGAAGTCTCTCTAACAAAGAACCACTTTCTACAAAGCTTTGGGTATCCGATTAATGAGGGAATTAGTATATTTCATCAAAATATACAAGGTATTAGAGATAAAGTTAGTGAACTGCTTATAGATGTTGACTCTGAAATTATTGGTGTATCTGAACACTTCTTAAATAAGGAGATAATTCAGAGGCTTCCTTTACCAGGATACAGGTTGGCTGGCAGCTTTTCTAGGAGCTCTTTGCGGTGTGGGGGAGTAGTCATGTATGTGAAAAACGGTATCCCATTTGAGTCAATTGATGTTTCAAAGTACTGCACTGAAAAGGTGTTTGAATGTTGTGCAGGTGTGGTTAAATTTAGTGGAGCTAAACTTCTTACTGTTGTTATTTATAGATCCCCAGACTCCGATTTCACAACATTTTTGCTAAAGCTAGAGGAGGTTCTTGGTTCACTTTATAGGAAATACAAAAAGTTAGTTATATGTGGTGACTTCAATATTAATTGTATAAGTGATTGTGCAAGGAAAAGGATGCTGGTAGACCTCCTTAATTCATATAATCTTATGCAAACCGTATTCTTTCCGAGAGTGCAAGGGAACAGTAGAAAAACCATAGACAATATTTTTGTTCATTCGTCATTATTAGAAGGGCATTCTGTTAGCAAAAAGGTGAATGGCCTTTCAGATTGTGATGCACAAATTTTAAGTCTAAAAGATTTTTGTGCTGCAACACATGCTAAATATAGTTACCAACTTTTTAGGAAAGCTGATCCAGTTGCTGTACAGACTTTTGTAAACCTTATCAAGGAACAAGAGTGGCAAGATGTTTATAGTGCTGATGCAGTAGACGATAAATATAATGCTTTCCTCAAGACTTTTCTCGTGCTCTTTGAAAGTTGCTTTCCGTTAGAACGTTCAAAACAGGGTACTAGCACAAACAGGCAGCCTGGGTGGCTGACTAAAGGGATAAGAATATCTTGTAGAACAAAGTGGCAATTATATCAAAACGTTAGAAACAGTCACAATCTAAATGCAGCAGCCCATTACAAACAGTATTGTAAGGTGCTTAAAAAAGTTATTAGGAAGGCAAAAAAGTATGTGGTATGCAGATAGAATAGCTAAGTCTCAGGATAAAATTAAAACCATATGGTCAGTCGTAAAGGAAGTGGCTGGTCTGCAGAGACAGGTCGAGAATATAGAATCAGTGCGTAGTGGGGATGTCCGTGTTACTGATAAGTCGCATATATGTACAGTACTTAATAATCACTTTCTGAATATAGCAGGTGAACTAAATAGAAACCTAGTCCCAACAGGGAATCATATAGCACTCTTAGAAAAAAGTGTTCCGAGACTGTTACCTGAAATGCTCCTCCATGATACTGACAAGAGGGAGATTGAGTTAATAATTAAATCACTAAAGACCAAGAACTCTCATGGATATGACGGGGTATCTAGCAGAATACTGAAGTATTGTTCCACATATGTTAGCTCAGTACTTAGCCATATCTGTAACTTTTCCTTTAGGAGTGGTCGGTTTCCTGACCGATTAAAGTACTCGGTAGTGAAGCCACTTTATAAAAAGGAAGACAGGGATAATGTTGACAATTATAGACCTATTTCTATGCCATCAGTGTTTACTAAAGTTATCGAGAAGGTTGTATATACAAGGTTACTGCAGCATTTAAATTCACATAATTTGCTGTCAAATGTACAGTTTGGTTTTAGAAATGGCTTAACAACTGAAAATGCTATAGTCTCTTTTCTCTGTGAGGTTTTGGACGGATTAAATAAAAGGTTGCGAACGTTAGGTGTTTTCTTTGATTTAACGAAGGCTTTTGACTGTGTTGACCACAAAATATTACTGCAGAAGTTGGAACATTATGGAGTAAGGGGAGTAGCTTACAATTGGTTCGCCTCCTACTTTAAGAACAGAAAGCAGAAGGTAATTCTCTGCAATATTGAGAGTGGTAATGATGTTCAGTCCCAATGGGGCACTGTTAAATGGGGCGTTCCCCAAGGGTCGGTGCTGGGGCCACTGCTGTTTCTTATTTATATAAATGATATGCCTTCTAGTATTACAGGTGATTCAAAAATATTTCTGTTTGCTGATGACACCACCTTGGTAGTGAAGGATCTTGTGTGTAATATTGAAACATTATCAAATAATGTAGTTCATGATATAAGTTCGTGGCTTGTGGAAAATAATTTGATGCTAAATCACAGTAAGACTCAGTTTTTACAGTTTCTAACTCACAATTCAACAAGAACTGACATTTTAATCAGACAGAATGGACATGTTATAAGCGAGACGGAACAGTTCAAGTTCCTAGGCGTATGGATAGATAGTAAGTTGTTGTGGAAAGCCCATGTTCAGGATCTTGTTCAGAAACTAAATGCCGCTTTATTTACCATTAGAACAGTATCTGAAATAAGTGACATTTCAACACGAAAAGTAGTATACTTCGCATATTTTCATACGCTTATGTCATATGGTATTATTTTTTGGGGTAATTCTTCTGATTCAAAAAGGGTATTTTTGGCTCAAAAACGGGCTGTTCGAGCTATGTATGGTGTAAGTTCGAAAACCTCTTGTCGACCCCTATTCAATAGTCTGGGAATTTTGACATTGCCCTCACAGTATGTATTTTCTTTAATGTCGTTTGTTGTTAGCAATATTAGCTTATTCCCAAGAGTTAGCAGCTTTCACTCAGTTAATACTAGGCAGAAATCAAATCTGCATGTGGAATGCACTTCCTTGACTCTTGTGCAGAAAGGAGTGCAGTATTCTGCTGCATCCATTTTCAATAAGCTACCACAAGAACTCAAAAACCTTAGCAGTAGCCCAAACACTTTTAAGTCTAAACTGAAGAGTTTCCTCATGGCTCACTCCTTCTATTCTGTCGAGGAGCTCCTGGAAGAGCTAAAAAATTAAGCAAATTCCAGTGTTACATTCTTGATTTTCTTTATTTAAACTAACGACTTGTCACCTGAATATGTTTCTTACATTTCATTCTGTTTCTACAATCGTGTTATAATTTCATGTACTGACTCGTTCCATGACCATGGAGAGTTCTCCTAAATGTGGTCCCACGGAACAATAAATAAATAAATAAAATATATTCAATTTGAGATCCCCTGTTGATAGCACAAATTACTTCGTGTGAATAAAAAGCTATTTGTGTTTCACAAGAGCAATATTCTCTGAATCCGTGATGATTGATTGTATGTAGATTGTTTTCTTAGAGGTAATTCATGACGTTTGAACACAGTACATATTCCAAAATTCTACTGCAAATCAAAGCCAGTGATATGGGTCCAAAATTCACTGGAAGATTCATTTCCTTTCTTGGGTGTTGGTGTGACTAGTGCAACTTTTCAGGCATGGATCTTTCATAAAGCGAGCAGTTGTGTATGACTGCTAAGCATGAAGCTGTTATATCAGCATACTCTGAAAGGAACATAACTAGTACAAACTGAGGTGACCAAACTCATGGGATACCTCCTAATATCTTGTCAGACCACCTTTTGCCCAGCATAGTGCGGCAAGTCGATGTGGCATGGACTCCAAGTCTCAGGAAGTCCCCTGCAGAAATGCTGAGCCATGCTACTTCTACAGCAGTACATAATTGCAAAAGTGTTGCTGGTGCGGGAGTTTGTGCACGAACGGACCTCTCAATTATGTCCCGTAAGTGTTCAATGTTGGGGGATCTGGGTGGTTAAATCATTTGCTCGAATTATCCAGCATGTTCTTCAAACCAATCGCAAGCAATTGGGACCCAGTGACATTGTTATTTTGGAATATGAAGTACACAAATAAGAATGGTCTTGAAGTAGCCAACCATAACAATTCCCAGTCAACAATTAAGGCTTCAAACGTGGAATAGTAGTTGGAGCTAGATGCAAGGAACATTCCATTTCAGAAATTGTTACCAAATTCAATATTGTGAGATCCACAGTTGTCAAGAGTATGCCAAGAACATCAAATCAGGCATTACGTCTCACTACAGGCAATGCAGTGACCAACAGCCTTCACTTAACAACTGAGACCAGTGGCATTTGCGTATAATTGTCTGTGCTAACATACAAGCAACACTGTATGAGATAAGCGCAGAAACAAACCCAGTTACACCAGAGGACCCAGTCCATTCAATGTAAACAACAACCCACACCATTATGAGGTCACTTCCAGTTTGCACAGTGCCTTGTTGACAACTTGGGTGCATGGCTTCATGGGGCCTGCACCACATTCAAACCATACCAACAGCTCTTACCAACTGAAATCAGGGCTCATCTGACCAGGCCACAGTTTTCCAGTGTCCAACCAATATGGTCATGAGCCCAGGAGATGTGGTGCAGGCATTGTCGTGCTGTTAGAAAATGCCAAATTTCACTTCACTGTCCTAACACATATGTTCATTGTACATCCTATGTTTGTTTCTGTGGTTATCTCACACGATGTTGCTTGTATGTTAGCACAGACAATTATACGCAAATGCCACTGGTCTCAGTTGTTCAGTGAAGGCTGTTGGCCACTGCATTGCCTGTAGTGAGAGGTAATGCCTGATTTGATGTTCTTGGCATACTCTTGACAACGATCTTAAAATATTGAATTTCATAACAATTTCTGAAATGGAATGTCCCTTGCATCAACCTCCAACTACTATTCCACGTTTGAAGTCTTAATTGTTGTCATATAGTCATAATCATGTTGGAAACCCTTTCACATTAATCTCCTGAGTACAAATAATATCTCCACCAATGTATTGTCCTTTTATACCTTGCATAGGTGATACTACCACCATCTTTATTTGTGCGTATCACTATCCCATGACTTGTGCCAATTGGACTTGCCTTTATTAACTGAATTAAATTGCTTCACTCCACTGAGGATATCTTCTAAATTACTCATAAAGGCAGCCATTCTTGGTTCAAATTCTTGAATAATTACTTCATCCTCTTCGGTAAAGGAATTTTGGAAAACCACGTTTAGTAACTCCGGTTTAGTGGCACTGTCATTGGTAGCAGTACCATCGCTGCTGTGCAGTGGAAGTATTGATTGTATCTTACTGCTAGTGCACTTCATATATGACCTGATTTATTTTATTTATTTTTTCCCCCTGCCAGGTATCCAGGTAGAGTTTTGTTGTGGAAACTGAAATCTGTCCAAAAATTTGAGCAATGTTTAAAAGAATGTCTACATTTGGCATATTTTTCGTTGCTTCTGCAATAGTGTTCTGACCTGTTTAGTGTACCATGGGGGATTAGTTCTGTCTCTTATTAATTTATCCGGTATAAACCTTTCAAAAGCTGTTAATACTATTTCTCTGAATGTAAGCCACATCATGTTCACACCAAGAACAAGTTCATCAACACCTTGCAATTAAGTGTAATAATGGAAATTCAGTGTCATTTTCCTAACTGAATAAATAATTCATTTCAACAGACATCGTACCTAAAGACCAGGACTGAAGCACCAAAATGTGTTTGGGTATTAGAGGGCACCTTAACGCAATTGGCAGGTCGAACCAGTCACTGATACAGGTGGATCATTGTTGGTTGTGTTGGAAGGTGATTGCTTGCAACTTGGGAAACTCAATGAATGAATGGTAACTGTGTATTTTTACTTTATTTATTTACTTTTTTTATTACACACATTCTATAATATTTCTCTATTTGGTCTATGCTTCATCTTTTTTAATATATTTGAAGACATTAATAGCAAGAACATCCCAATACTTTTACAGTTAAAATATGTACCATTTTATGTTGTCATAATCACCATATTGGTTGAAAGCAGCACTTGTTAAAGCTGATGGGTTGGACTGTATTCAATTAGGGCTTCCCAACGTGTGGTCCGCCGGCTCTTTCTAGGGGGTCCGCGGCCACCCTTCACCAAATCGTGTAAAATAATGAGTAAAATTATTGAATAAAAATGTGAAAATAAAATTCATCACTACTTTTTTTTTGTGAAAAAAATGTGTAGTTTTACTTCAGGTCGTATTCCCAAGCAGCCTTTGTGGTTCCTAAGTGAGAACGCATACACAGTTTAGTGCCGGAGAATGCGGCTTCTCTGATCGATTGTTTCGCAACAATACAGGGGTCGTTTGTGCGCTGGCTCACGGCGGTAGATGCGCTGAAATCTTTTACGCATGCGCAGAGCGAGCTTTGTCGACCAATCACAGCACTCGCTGGCACATATGCGGCCCCAGACATCATTAAATGTTAAACTTTCTTTGTCAGTGCACTACCTATTTTATGTCGATTTTTGACCTTCAAGTTGTTTTCATTCATCTCTAAAGCAAAGACTTGATACTTCGGTGGAGGGGGGATTCATTGGGAACAGACTAGGAGTCCGCCATGGATTTTCGGCTGAAGGAGGGGTCCACCAGCTGAAAAGGTTGGGAAGCCCTGCTGTAATCCTACCCTGACAACAAATATCACTTGTTCTAGCCTTGAAAGATGTCTCACATGGGAAATACTAGTTTTGAGCACGCTATACATTTTCTAGTGGCAGGTATTTGAGAACATGTATCTCTTTGATCTTAAGTACTTCTCACTTGAAAACCAGTTTACACAAAAAAGTATAAAAAAGAATACACTAACTGGTGTTGAGCTATAGACCAAGTAAAATTACTGGATAGTGAACGTCTGTCACTTTCTGCTTTAGTGTTGCCAGGCCTGCTGCCGCTACCACTCAGGTGACGCAAACATGATGCGTCACTTCACAAATGCAGTTAATGTGTAATGCAGAGTAATGTTGGAAGTCACTGCTGCAAGGTGTGACGGAAATGAGAGCTGCTCTGTCAACAGCAGATTTGAAGTGACCAATGACTGAACTGCAGCAGACAACACATTTTGTAGCCCTAAATTTAAACTCATGTCCTAACTTAACCATGACCTCACAATTTTAAATGTATCCGAGAAAACAGCGATTAACAATCTGCAGCAGAACTAAATTCACAGTCACTTTGTTCACAGCGGTTGTTAAGGCTAACCTCTAAAAGCAAACACAAGACAGAAAATTTTAGTACTAAGTTTGTACAGCCTCTTCCGCAGCAAAATTTCAGTTCCAATGGTGAAAGCAAAATGTAATTTTTCTGTGAAACTACTATCACACTGGCTACATGGTATGCCGCATTACCATCTGATGAGCAGTCCTGTTTGGCACTTGGTTGCGGATATAGGCGACATGAGCAGATTCCAAATGGGGGAAAAATGATGGAAAGAAAAAAATTAGCAAATAAAGTCAATACAGTGATGAAAATGACACGACAAAGCATTAGAACTAAAAAATTACATTTAAATCAATTAACTGAATATAAATGATGATCAAAGTTCTTTGATTGGATTCCAGCATTCAACCTTATACGCAACAGGTTTATACCCTAAGCACTATGATATGCCATCACACTGCTGATCTCTATGATTATAATAACTGTTCATGTAACGCAGAATCACGCCTTGTGCAGAGGGATCCAGTAGTGATTGGTTAATACTGTGTAAGAAATGTATATTTCCTTTGCATTGCTTGAACTGTGTGTGGGGTGGGGGGGGGGGGTGCGCGTGCTTATTTTGGTACCTCAATAGAGGAAATGGTTGGTATCTCTGGGTAGGTTGCGGGTAATAGGCTGAAGGTGTTGGTCTATAAGAGCAGAGATACTCTCAGTGGGGGCACAGTAACCCGCCTCAATGGAGTGTCCTGGGTGTTTTGGGTTATGGATTTTACGAAGCATGCAGAAGGTAGGAATGCAGGGAGTGGTTGGGATGAGGAGAGAGATGGACTCCAGGGAGAGCTTCTGGGATGGGCCTAAGGATTTGAGGAGAGAGTGGAGATCCTGCTGGATTTCTGAAATGGGATCACTGTGGCAGAGTTTGCCAGTAGATGACTTTGACAGCTGGCAGAGTCCTTCTGCCAGGTAAGACTTGCAGTTCAAAACAACAGTGGTGGAGTCTTCTCAGTAGGTAGGATTATAAAGTTGGGATCACTTTTTACATGATGGATTGTGGTTCTTTCTGTGGATGTAAGGTTAGTTTGTATGTTTGGGGGATTTGAGGAATGATGGGGACTCAAGGTTAAGAAACTCCGGAAAGTTAACAGGGGGTGCTTTGGGGGCAGTGAGGGTGGATCACAGTTGGATGGAGGAGTGAATTGAGTCAGGGAGGGTTCAACATTGGTCTTTCGTTGAGTCTGATTGATAAGGTTGGTGGCAAAAAAGTACTTCCACTGTAGGGACTGGGAGAAGGAGAGAAGGTATTTAACAAGTCCTGCATGATGAATTTGGGAGTGTGGCAAAAGGTGAGGCCTTTAGAATGGACTGACACTTCTGCATGGCTAAGGCTTTGTGCATTTGGGTATGCATGAGTATGTGCACTTTATTGGAAAAAGAGCAAAAGCTCAAAAGCCTACATAGCTTGCAGCAAAGATGAAGATGCCATATCACTGCAGCAATCACGCCTGTGGAGCCAGCGAGAAAATATGAAGAATATTAATTTTCTTACGTTTGTAAAAAAAAATCCTACTGGATGTTTCATCAATTTTGTACTGTCGGTCTTTTCCCATCCTTGAGAGAGAGAGGGGATGTTGATTTCCATTTAGTTCACTAATAATGTGAAATACATTAATTCTTATAGTACGAAGTCAGTTTCATTTACTGGTCACTAATTTCAGTTTATTTATCTGCGTTGCAGGTATCTGTAATGCTTCGAAGATGCAAGAAATTTAAGCAGAGCAAGCTGGATGCTGTAACACTGTCTTCAAAGATGAAGAGGTGGTAAATAAGTTCAAGGCTCTAAGAACTATTGTCTAATAATCCAACATTGTGTTTTACAGATTTTTTGTGTATATGAAAAATCATAAGCTTGACTGTCTGGAGTGTGCATCACCGTGGCGTAAATTAGCTGAGACACACACTCTTGGGTGAACTCATATTGTTGCGCCTCTCGTGTGGCACAAGCAAACTTCCATCGCAATTATTATTCTTAAAATTATTAATTAATCAGCAGACATGGTAATTTTCTGCAAAGTAGCATTAACATACTCTTTTCTGACATCTGGCCTCTTATGTACTCGTAGTACGATTTCACGTTTGTTTCTTTCCAGGCTGTCATGGAGAAGCTTGCATAAATTCCTATAATACTTCATCCTGTTTATATACAGATCAGTATTTCTCCTCAAATTTATTTAAAAACTCTTCTTAAGTCCCGCAACTGTCCATAGTGTGGACTACCCAGCTACTAGATTAGATTAGATTAGATTAGTACTTGTTCCATAGATCATGAATACGACACTTCGTAATGATGTGGAACGTATCAGGTTAATAAAAGTTGTCTATACAAGATATTACATTACACAAAATATTACATGACACTTAATATTTTTTTGTGGGCGTTGGGGAAATTACCCACTTACTATATCCAAAAATTGATCTAATCAGTAGAAGGAGTTGCCATTCAGAAATTCTTTTAATTTCCTTTTAAATGCTATATGGCTATCTGTCAGACTTTTGATGCTATTAGGTAAGTGACCAAAGATGTTTGTGGCAGCATAATTTACCCCCTTCTGAGCCAAAGTTAGATTTAACCTTGAGTAGTGAAGATCATCCTTTCTCCTAGTGTTGTAGCCATGTACAATGCTATTACTTTTGAATTCGTTTGGATTGTTAATAACAAATTTCATAAGTGAGGCTACAGTGAAGATCTCTAGCTCTTTAAATAAGTGTCTGCAGGATGATCTTGGATGAGCTCCAGCAATTATTCTGAAATAATAGGCGTGGTAAGCTAATTCACTGAGATGTATATCGCCAAAATTTGCAATGACCCTAATAGCATAAGTACCTGAACTCAAACGTTTCAGCAGATCCTCAGTGTGTTTTTTCCAGTTCAACCCCTCATCAATGCATACACCTAGAAATTTTGAATATTCTACCTTAGCTACCGATTTCTGATCGAAGTTTACAATTTCACCAGTTAATTCTTGTCTGTTGGGTGTGATAGCTATACTTGTATCATTTGCAAAAAGTACCAGCTTTGCATCTTCGTGAATATAGAATGGCAAGTCATTAATATATATATGGAACAGAACTAATTTTTTCGCATAATTCTAATATGATCCTCTTCAGGTAATGCTGAAGAGATTATTTCCCTGCATGCATCCACAAAAATAACAGGATGACCTCTGCCTTTTGGAGGGAACTTTTTGATTTTGAAATTTGCACGACTGGGTTAAGCTCCTCTTGCTCTAAATGCAGCTGCCAAATTTTTCACATTCTCATGGTTTTTTCATTTGTTCTTTGGTTTTATTAGTTTCTGATAGCAAACTCACTAGTTCTTTATTTTTAAATTCCACAAGTTTGTGATTCAAGCTAACTTCTAACGTCAGAGTTTTACCCTACACATCAGTGTTAATAGCAGATATGGTTTCTTGAAATTTGGTCTTTGTCTTGTTTTGAACTTTCACGACCTGTCCTTTAAAAGTTTTTACAGACAGATCTAGTTCGCTATGAGTTGTTCCTTGCTGATGATTTACTATTTTAATTGCCTAGTCTATCTTCGTCTTTAAATCCTCAGGAATAGTGTTAAGATCTTCAGCTATTTCATTGCTAAATGCATCGTACAATTCTCCTCTTTGCTTTTTGATTTCATCACAGACTTCTTTAAAGCCTTCATTTTACTGTCGAATTTACCATCTAGCTCTCTTCTTTTCTTATTGTATGTTTGTTTGGTCAGAGTTTTTATCTGTTCACCAATTTTGGAGCCAACGAATTTATTTTTATTATCCAATGTCTGACTTGACAAAGATATTTCATTTTTCAAACCGTTATTCATTGTTAATATCACTTGTTTCAATTCATTTAGAACGCCCAGTTGCACATCGCCCATCTGATTCACTACTGGTTTTATTATTTCTGTTCTCATTTCAATCTCATGGGTATGAGAACATCTGTTCCATATTTCCCTGGTATGAATCATCGATCTCTTGTTTTGTCACATTACTTAGATCTGCCATGTTTGCTGAGCTACCCATTCCATTGTCATTAGTCAGCTTGTTGTCAAACAATTTCGATCTCGGCTCATGCTTTCGTTGCTGCCATTCTGACAGCGTTGTCAATTTCAGCATTTTTGCTTTCTCTGACTGCTTGCTCCCAAACTTGTTCAAAAACTTGCCTTATCTCTACAGTCACCCACCACCTTCTGAAGTCCTATCATCTGGCCTCTTGACTCAGTACCAGCCAGGACTGGAGCAACTGAACCGCATTCTCGCCAGGGTTTCAACTATCTGAAAAGCGGAATGTCTTACCCACTATTATTCCTCCTCCCCCTCCAATAGTGGTATTTCGCTAACCACCAAACCTACACAATTATCCTCGTCCACTCCTACACAACTCCTGCTCCCAACTCCTTGCCTCATATCCCTGTAATACACCAAGAGGAAAGCACTGTCCTATACATCTTCCCAATCACCACCACCTACTCCAGTCCAGTCACAAGATCACCTATCCCATCAAAGGCAGGGCTACCTGTGAAACCAGTCATGTGATATATGAGCTAAGCCACAACCAGTGTGCTGCATTGTACACAGCCATGACAACCAACAAGCTGTTTGTCCGTATGAACATCCACCGACAAACTGTGGCAAAGAAACAACTGAACCATCCCATTGCTGAGCATACTGTCCAACATTGACAGTCTTTACTTTCAAAGATTGCTTCACAGCATGTGCCATATGGATAATTCCCACCAACACCAGCTTTTTCTGAATTGTGCAATTGGGAACTCTCCCTGCAGTATATCTAACGTTCATGTAACCCTCCTGGCCTCAACCTTTGTTAGCCATTGTCCCATGCACTGTTCGCACTCCAGCACTACGCAGCCCTCTATTCTTTTTTACTTATCTCCTTTTCCACTACCCCCCCCCTCCCCCCGCTGTCCCTCTAACCTCCTAACAGCACCTAGCTGCCCTACTCTCTCTTCACCTCATCTCAGCACACTCGCCATCAACACTTTACCATCCCCCAACCCTACCCTGGTATCCCTCCCCCACACCACAACAGCCTCCTCCTTGCCCTCACCCAGTTTGCACTCCCATCATGCACTGCTGCTACTCACAGTGTGGCTTCAGCTTCCAGAGACTGTAGTCATGTATGTGTCTGTTGTCTATTTTTGACAAAAAGTCTTGTTGGCTGAAATATTATTTTGTGACTGTCTTTTTGTTGTGCCTATCTTGAACTCAGCATCTCCACTATATGGCGAGTAGCAACTATCTCTTTCATAATATTGTAGGAATTAGTGAAGTGTGGTGACAAGAAAACAAGACTTCCGGTCAGGTGAGCATCGGATTCCCAACAAAGAATCAAATAGAGGCAATGCACAAATAGGCCTAAAAAAGAATAATAAAATAGGTCTGTACATAAACTACTATGAACAACATAGTGATTATATTATCATAGCGAATACAGTCAACAAATTAACACCCACCACAGGAGTTCAAGTTTGGTGAGACATAAGAAATTATTCTGACTATTAACCCTCAAGCAGGTGTGCCATTCTTCATAATAGAAGTGGACGAGCAGCACGCTTTGTACACATGTAAGGAATAGCTGTCTTTCTGTTATCAAGATAAACATGTAAGAACAAAATTACAGTTTAATAGTAGTTTAATTAAACAACAATAAAATGAACTAAAATGGTATGAGCTAAATAACTGTGTAATTAAACAGTAATAAAATAAACCTTTCATTGTTTCACCATGTTCCTGCACACAAGTGTTGACCCAAGTAATGAACCACTGGAAGCATTAAACAGCATCAGATTCTTGCTGACCGCTTATTTAGTTATTAATTATCTTTTAGATAATTGCCTTGTCGTGGGTTTGTGTGTTCAGCTTGGAATCCGGGTCACTTTCCTGCACAGATATTATATTTTTTTCATCTAGCTTGCTGTTTCTTTTATATTACTGCTGCTCACTTTGATGTATGACTACACGAGTTATTACTGTGTTAGCTGAAGTGGTAATAAAGAAATAGGTATGGACTCATCATTGTGTAACAACAATGAATTACACTTATGCTCATAAATTAAGGACAATGCAGATACATGGTAAAACAACACTCTGGTGGGCAATTTGCGGGTTTAAATCACCTCGGGGTATAACCATGCAGTGCATTTGACATGCGGTCATCGCACAGTGGCACTGGCAGCAGTCCACGTATGCAGAGGTGTGTTGGTGCATGTCAGAGTAAGGTGCAGCGAGTAAATGTGAAGACATTTTCAGATGTGCTATGGTGACTGTGTGTTGAAAATGGCTCAAAGAACACATATTGATGATATTATGAGAGGTAGAATACTAGGGCGACTGGAGGCTGGTCAAACACATCAGGCCATAGCAAGGGCCCTCCGTGTGCCACAAAGTGTGATCTCAAGATTATGGCAACAATTCCAGCAGACAGGAAACGTGTCCAGGTGCTACAGTACAGGACGTTCACAGTGTACAACAACACAAGAAGACTGAAACCTCACCATCAGTGCTCACAGACGGCCACAGCAGGTAGCCATGCTCTGGACATTACCGCAGCCACTGGAACAGTTGTCTCCAGACGAGTGAACAGACATGGTTTATTCACCCAGAGACCTGCAAGGTGCATTCCACTGACCCCTGGTCACAGGAGAGCTCATAAAGCCTGGTGTCAAGAACACATAGTTACTGGAACAGTGGTCCCAGGTTATGTTCACAGACGAGTCCAGGTATAGTCTCAACAGTGATTCTCGCTGGGTTTTCATCTGGCGTGAACCAGGAACCAGATACCAACCGCTTAATGTCCTAGAAAGGAACCTGTATGGAGGTTGTGGATTGACGGTGGGGGGGGAGGAACTGTAACAGGTCAGGTGTATCAGGACATCATTTTGCACCAGTATGTCCACCTTTCAGGGGTGCAGTGTTCCCCACCTTCCTCCTGATGGATGATAACGCACGTCCCCACCGAGCTGCCATCGTGGAGGAGTACCTTGAAACAGAAGATATCAGATGAATGGAGTGGCCTGCCTGTTCTCCAGACCTAAACCCCATTGAGCACGTTTGGGATGCTCTCGGTCGACGTATCGCTGCCCGTTGTGCAGCCTGTGTACACGTGCATGGTGATCATATCCCGTATTGATGTCTGGGTAAATGCGCAGGAAACAGTGACGTTTCGTAGCACGTGTTTCAGGACAGTTTTTTTCAAATTATTACCAATACCATGAACCTACAGATCTGTGTTGTGTGTATTCCCTAGGTGCCTATGCTATTAGCGCCAGTTTTGTGTAGTGCCACGCTGTGTGGCACCACATTCTGCAATTATCCTTAATTTACGAGAATGAGTGTAGATTAGATTCGGTTTTCGTTCCATAAAGCCAAAAATGAGATGATCCTCAAGAGTGTGGAACATGTTAGCAAGTATAACATGAAAAATATAGAACATTTGAATATAATACTCACTTCCCTGATCATTTGTCAGGAGATTGTCAAAATATGTGAATACGTTACAGTAAACTGGAACTGCTAATATTTGCAGAATTAATCCACTGTCAGAATGAAACATAGTTTTGTACTTTTAATAAATTTATCATACACAAAATACCTAATCTTGACTTTTGTGACCATGTGCTGTCAAAACTGAAATCTAACAAATGTTTTCCTTTAAGTTGGTCTAACAGTCCCTGTCAAGATATTCATTTATAGAGAAGTAGGAGCTGTCTATCAAAAAGTATTTCAAAGTCTGTTTAAACTGTTTTTTTTTTCCTTTATCTTAAACCAATTTTTAACAGTTGCTGACAATTTATTAAAAATGTGTATTCCTGAATACTGGACCCCTTTTTGGACCAAAGTAAGTGATTTTAGGTCTTTATTGTTGGGGATATATGTGAACAAACATTTTTCAGCGTGCATAGTGGCGCACAAGATATGATGTGCAAAGTGCATTCGACTCTATGGAATATACATGTTCCGTGTTTGTTGATGGGGCAACGTAATATAATCTGGTAGTCAAATGTATTAATATGTGTTGTGCGAATAAAGCATAAGTTTATTTTGTCCCTTAAATAGTTGTTACCTGTCATTTATCTGCGTTAACCTGCATAAACTACAACAGCTTATGGGCCCAGGTACTGTGTTAAAGCGAAATAATAAGCTTTAAGGTGACGTGTATTTGCACAAAAGGTGCGCAGAAGTTCATATAAACTTGGATTGTGTATGCTATACAAAGAAGAAATAACTGTAAAATGAGTACAACACAGATACCGCAAATACAACGGCTTGTAGAGCGCGAAAATTACGTGACCTGGAAATTTGCCATTGAGGCATATTTGCACTTGGATGACTTACGGGACGTCATAAACGGTAAATTGGCACCTACGAAATCAAGCTTTGCTGCTAAGGATCGGAAGGCGACATCAAAACTAATCCCTTTAATTGATCCAGTGAATTATGTTCACATAGAAAAGGCTACGTCAGCAAGGGAGGTATGGGACAAACTGAAAAACGCATTCGAAGATGGTGGTTTAACCAGAAAAGTAGGATTACTTCGTGAGCTGATAACCACAAGATTGAATAAGTGTAAAAGCGCCGATGAATATGTGAGTAAAGTAATTTCAATCTCCAATCATCTGAGGAATATTGGTTTTGAAATTGCGGATGAATGGATTGGAACTTTATTGTTAGCTGGACTACCAGAGAAATATTCGCCAATGATTATGGTTCACGGTAAATGATGATAGCAAAAAATCTTGAAATGATTATGGGTTTGGAAAGTTTGGGAATATCCATTACAGCGGATACTGTTAAAGTAAAGATTCTACAGGACGTGAAGAATGAACCAGATTCTAATGCTTCAGAAAAAGAAACAGTGTCGCCTTTATACTATAAGTACAAGGAGAAGAAGCCAATAATATGTTTCAGATGCCAGAAAATTGGGCATATTGCTTCAAAGTGTAATGAAAAGTTAAGTATAAAAGAAAATAAGCATGTTAATTTTAGTAGTCCTGAGAGAAAGTCTACCGATAAAGGTAAGGCATTTTTTTGATTTTACTCTTTTAATTAAGCAAGTGACGATCATGCAGAATGGTTCCTAGATTCAGGAGCATCTGCGTACATTACCAAAGCTCCGTCAGGTTTGTATGATGTTCAGTCAAGGCCCAACATTGGAATTTCTAAAGTTGACGGATCTAAGTTCAGGTGTGAACTCGCAGGAAAAGTGGATCTTAATTTGCTTGTGAATGGGGAAAAGGAAATTGTTACTGCTCATGCTGTACATTATGTAAAGAATATCACAACTAATTTGCTGTCAGTAAGCGAAATAGTAAAGAAGGGTAATCAAGTTATCTTCGATATAGAGGGAGCCAAAGTGATAGACTCTTGTGGTGATATTGTAGCTACTGCAAGTAATGTAAGAGGTATTTACAAAGTGAATACAGTTCAAAATACTGCTGAAACAGGAAATCACTCTGTTTATGCTGCAAAAGCTTTCTTGTGGCGTAAGAGACTTGGATATTTGAATAGGAAAAGTATGACTTTACTGAAAAATATGGCAACTGGGATGGAAAATTATGGAATGAATAAGGTTCAATGTGAGGCGTATTTGCAAGGGGAGCAGGCTAGATTGCCATTTAAATCGAGTCAGTGCAGATCTACCGAAGTCTTGCAACTCATACATTCAGATCTCTGTGGACCTATGGAGAATGAATCCTTAGGAGGTAGCTTCTATTTCCTGACATTCTTAGTTGATTTTTCTAGATACATGCATGTTTATTTTATAAGTAGCAAGGATCAAGTGAATGATGTATTTGTTGTTTATTGCAAAATGGTCGAAAGACAGACTGGGAAGAAAATTAAAATCATTAGATCAGACAATGGATCAGAATATGTAAACAGACGGTATTAGGCATCAGACTACCATTTGCTACAGTCCTTCTCAAAATGGAGTTGCAGAACGAGGCAACAGAACCATTGTAGAAAAGGTTAGAAGTATGTGAAGCGATGCTGAACTACCTAAGTGTTTTTGGGCAGAGGCTGTGTTAACAGCAGTGTATTTAATTAACAGATCACCTACCAAAGCTGTAAGACACCTTATGAAGTATAGACTGGGAAGAAACCGGATCTAAAGCACTTAAAAGTCTTTGGATGTGAAGCCATGGTTCAGATTCCAAAACCATTAAGAGGAAAGTGGGATGCAAAATCTCAAAAATATATTTTTGTTGGCTACTGTGAGGATTCAAAAGGCTACAGATTTTATAATCCTGTGAATAAGAAGATAATAAGTAGTAGAGATGTAGTATTTTTGGAGGATTATAGACCTAAAATAAAGGAAAGTGGTCAAAATGACACAGTAATGCAACCAAGCATAGTGTGTGATAGTGCTGAAACAGAGATGGAAACTGAAACAGAGGAAGACGAGAATAAAGAGGAAGCTGATGTGCTACCCGAGAATCAAATTGAGGAAGAAGATTCAACAGAGGAAGTCAGTTTAAGGCGGTCTTCACGTACAGCAAACAAAAAGAATATCCAGATTATTAAATGTATGCTGCCCAAAAAATCAACAATGAACCAATCACAGTTGATGAAGCTTTAGCAAGTTCAAATGCTCAAGATTGGAAAAAGGCTATTGAAAAGGAGCTGCAATCTTTTGTGGATAATGATACATATGAATGGGTTGACATGTCTGAAAATAAAAAGCCACTAAGAACAAGATGGGTGTTTGGTGTTAAAAACCCTGAGAGTGCAACACCAGAATTCAAAGCCAGATTGGTAGTTAAAGGATATTCCCAGAAAGAAGGAATAGATTGCAATGAAACTTTCTCACCAGTGGTGAAGTATTCATCATTAAGATACCTTTTAGCTGTGGCAGTGAAGGAAGACTTATTAATTCATCAAATGGATGTGAAAACAGCCTACCTGAATGGAAGACTGGAAGAGGAAATATATGTGATTACACCTGATGAAGTTAAGCGACCTTATCAAGGGAAAAAGAGAATTTGGCATTTGAAGAAAGGCATGTATGGATTAAAGCAAAGTGGCCATTGCTGGAATAAATGTTTGCATAAAAGTTTGATAAAACTAGGTATGTTACAGTCAAAGGCAGATCCCAGTATATATCATAAAGGGATCAATGAAGAAATTGAAATCATGGACATATGGGTAGATGATTTTTTTTATTTTAACCAATAGTGAAAACCAGATGAACTTTTTTAAAGAACAGTTGCAGTCATAATTTAATATGCATGACTTAGGGGAAATTAATCAATACTTAGGCATGAAGATTGTAAGACGTGCCAACAGAGAAGAATTATGGACTGATCAATCTCTGTACACAAGAAAGATCTTAGAAAAGTTCAGTATGGAAAATTGTAAACCTATTTCTACTCCTATGGAAAACAATGCAAAACTGCCAATAACTGATGATGACAAGAAATGTAAGGAAAGTGTACCCTATTTGGAAGCTGTAGGAAGTCTACTGTACTTAGCACAGACTTCCAGACCAGACATTGCATTTGCCACAAATGCAGTAAGCAAGTTTTGCAGTGATCGGAGAGAAAAGCACTGGATGGCAGTCAAGAGAATATTCAGATATTTAAATGGAACTGCTGATTATAAGTTAAAATATTCTAAAACTGGAAATGTAAATTTGGAAGGACACAGTGATGCAGACTGGGGAAATGAGTTGGAAAGCAGACACTCCATCACTGGAAGTTGTTTTAGACTAATGGGAGGACTGATATCATGGTCTTGTAAGAGACAAAGAACTGTTGCTTTGAGTACTGTAGAAGCTGAATATATGGCCTTGTCCTTCACTATCCAAGAAGCTCTTTGGATCCGTACACTGATGAGTGAAATAGAATCTCCTCCAACATTAAAGCCAACCTGCAAAAAAATAATGTCACCAGTGTAAGATCCAAACATAAGGCATCACTTTATAAGACATCATGTGGAACAGGGGAATATAATTCTCAGTTATTTATGCACGGGAGAAATGTTACCTGATTTCCTAGCCAAGCCTCTCAGTAAGGACAAATTTCAGAAGCTGGTGAAACATTATGGTTTAACCTGGGGTGAATAGTGTTGAGTATCTGAAAAATATTTGTTCAAGGGGGAGTGTTGGGGATATGTGAACAAACATTTTCCAGTGTGCATAGTGGCACACAAGACATGATGTGCAGAGTGCATTAGACTCTATGGAATATACATGTTCCATGTTTGTTGATGGGGCAACGTAATATAATTTGGTAGTCAAATGTGTTGTGCGAATAAAGCATAAGTTTATTTTGTCCCTTAAATAGTTGTTACCTGTCATTTATTTGCGTTAATCTGCATAAACTACAACATTTATGTAGACTGTTCTTATTCCTAGTATTGATACTATGTATTGAGCTATTGGTTGGAAACACACATTATTTGCAACAAATTTCCCAATGGATTAAGTATACAGAGAAGCAGTCATTAAAATATTCAGTTCCTTGAACATGTTTCTATATAATGGTCTCAAATTTACACGACAATTGACACACTTTTGCACTCTTACAACTTTTTCTCGTTTTGACGAGTTACCCCAGAATATGATCCCATACAACATAATAGAATGTAAGTAAGCAAAGTATGCAAGTTTTTTTTATATTTCTACCTCCTAAATCTGACATCATTTGCTTTGCAAATACAAACTTGTTTAGGCACTTCAGCAACTCTATGGTATGCCCTTCCCAACTGAGTTTATCATCATATTCTAATCCCAGAAATTTAAGTGTTAACCTCTTTCATTTGCATGTCTTCATATGCTGTGCACATGCTGGAAGGAAGTCTCTTACAGGTTCTGAACTGCATATAGTGAGTCTCAAAATTTAATTACAGTTAATTAGCTTTAAACCATTTATTAATATCAGCGAAATTTTGATTAGCAATTATTTCTAAATCCATACTTGATTTGCTATTCAATGCAGTGTTGGTATCATCTACAAACAAAACAAAGTTGGCATCTGGTAATGTAACAGATGAGAGGTCATTAATGTACACAAGAAAAAGTAATTGACCCAAGATGGAACCTTGAGGAACACTGCAACTACAAAACAATGTTATTTGTGGTTGATGCATTTATACACAGGCATGCCCACTCGAGGGTTAATAGAGATGAAAATTTAAATATGATGACATACTGGAATTTGGCAACACAAAAACAAAGATGGAAAAATGTAGAACATGGATTGGTAGAAAGAAAGGACAAAGGAGCCACAAAGAGAAAAATTTAATTATTGCCAATACTTGGTTTAAAAATCATGAAAGGCAGTTGTATACATGGAAGAAACCTGGAGACCCAAGATGATTTCAAACAGATTACATAAGGGTAAGACAAGACTTCAGATTTTCAACCATTCCCAGGGACTGAAGCAGATTCAGACTATAATTTATTTCTTATGAATGCAGATTAAAACTGGAGAACATTAAGGAGATGGAACCTAGATAAGTGGAAAGAAAGGTTACTGAGAATGTAGGAAAAACTGATTACTACTAACCATAAAGAGGGCATGTCAAGTTCAGATGCGCGCAATTAAAAGACACTTACAAAAAGCTTTCGCTGACAGCCTTCTGCAGTAGAACACACACACACACACACACACACACACACACACACACACACACACACACGTGTACACACGCACACACGACCGCCAACTCCAGCATCTCAGTTTGGAATCAATGATGGTCGTGTGTGCGTGAGGTGTGTTTGCTTGGGTGTGTGAAGTGTGTGTGTGCGCGCCTCTTTTACAGGTGAAGGCTGTGACCAAATGCTTTGTTTAAGTACCTTTTTAATTGTAACAATATTATGAAAAGGAACAATGCTACTCACCAGATAGCGGAGCTGCCGAGTCGGAGATAGGCACAACAAAAAGACTGTCACAAATAAAGCTGTCGACCAGTAAGGCCTTCATCAAAAATAGAGGACAGGACACTCACGGAAATGCAACTCACACACACGTCTGCAGTCTCAGGCAACTGAAACTACACATTTGGGTTTTAATTCTGCCTGTCTGCAAATTGACGTGTCTTCTTTACGGTAAGTAGCAATCTGTATTTTGTTACCACTGATGATATTACTACCTGGAGATTCCATTGTTTTAAAGATTACTGAGAGTCTCAGAAAGAGCAGTAGGTAATGATTAACTGAAATGGGAGAATGGAATACAATAAGGGAATAAAGGATAGATTTGACAGGTGAAATAGTGAAGGCAGTAGAGGATCAAATAGGCAAAAATGCAGGGCCCGATAGAAATTTTTAGATAATACCCAAAATACTGAATTTTAATGGTGGAAAGGGGAAAATATAAAAAAAGCAGCAAGCAATGCAGGCACAATGGAATAAATACGTCTAAAAAGTGAGAATGCGAGAAATGCAAAGCAGGAATGGTGAAATGAAAGAAACAAAGCTGTAGAAGAATGCATGACAATGGAAAAGATTTAGGCCCTTCAAAATTACCAATCAATATCCTTGAACGCAGTTTGTTGCTGAATTCTCGAACACATTCCGAGTTCAAATATAATAAATTTTCTCGAGGCAAAAGAGCTTGCGTCCCAAAATCAGCATGGATTTAGAAAGCATCTCTCATGCTAGTCAGGTCACCTTTTTCTCACAAGATATCATATAAACCATGGATGAAGGGCAACCGGCAGATATCACATTCCTATATATCCAAAAAAATGTTTGACAAGGCGTCCCACTTGTTAATAAAGGTACAAGCATATGGAATATGTTGCCACATACACTATGTGATCAAAAGTATCTGGACACCTGGCTGAAAATGACTTACAAGTTCGTGGGACCCTCCATCGGTAATGCTGGAACTCTCAATATGGTGTTGGCCCACCCTTAGCCTTGATGACAGCTTCTATTCTCACAGGCATACGTTCAATCAGGTGCTGGAAGGTTTCTTGGGGAATGGCAGCCCATTATTCACGGAGTATCGCTGTCGGTCAGTGACGCCTGACACGAAGTCGGCGTTCCAAAACATCCCAATGGTGTTCTATAGGATCCAGGTCAGAACTCTGTGGAGGCCAGTCCATTACAGGGATGTTATTGTCGTGTAACCATTACGTCACGGGCCGTGCATTATGAACAGGTGCTCGAACATGTTGAAAGATACAATCGCCGTTCCCAAATTGTTCCTCAACAGTGGGAAGCAAGCAGGTGATTAAGATATCAATGTAGGCCTATACCGTGATAGTGCCACGCGAAACAACATGGGGTGAAAGCCCCCTCCATGAAAAACACGACCACACCGTAACCCAACCGCCTCTGAATTTTACCACAGGCACACACACCCTTGCAGATGACATTCGCCATACCCACACCCTGCCATCTGATAGCCACATTGTGTACCATAATTTGTCACTGAACGCAACATTTTTCCACTGTTCAATTGTCCAATGTTTATGCTCCTTACACCACATGAGGTGTCGTTCGGCATTTACCGGCGTGATGTGTGGCTTATGAGCCACTCGATCATGAAATCCAAGTTTTATCACCTTCCGCCTAACTGTCATAGTACTTGCAGTGGATCCTAATGCAGTTTGAAATTCCTATGTGGTGGTCTGGATAGATGTCTGCCAATTACACATTATGACCCTCTTTAATTGTCGGCAGTCTCTGTCACTCAACAGACAAGGTCGGCCTGTACGCTTTTGCGCTGTATGTGTCCCTTCACATTTCCACTTCACTATCACATTGGAAACAGTGGACCTAGGGATGTTTAGGAGTGTGGAAATCAAACGTACAGATGTATGACACAATTGACACCCAATCACCTGACCATGTTCGAAGTCCACGAGTTCCACGGAGCGCCCCATTCTGTTCTCTCACAATGTCTAATGACTACTGAGGTCGCTGATATGGAGTACCTGGCAGTGGTGGCAGCACAATGCACCTAATGTGAAAAATGCTTGTACAGATACTTTTGATCACATAGTGTATGAAAGTGGCTCGAAGACTTAAGTAATTGAACCCAGTACGTTGTCCTCAATGTGTCAATGTGTTCACCAGAGGCAAGGGTATCAGCAAGAGTACATCAGGGAAGTGACACAGGATGACACTCAGACATATGCAACTGTTTGCTGACAATGCTGTGGTGTATGTGAACAGGCAGCACCTGCATAGGGGCCTAACACAACCTCCAGCCCCAATGAAGTCACCATGGTTGGAAGCATCCGATTCCACTCGTCAGCTCTGACCTACAGCATAATGTTGTTGTGTGTATCACAATGGTGCGGTGGTTTTGAGTTGGTTCATGTTTGTACATGTTGTGTTGCGTTGATAGTTCCCTCTGGTGGTGATGTTGATGTACTGAGTTTAACATGTGATATTGGGTTCATTTGAGTCTTTGTTATCATTGAGGTGACATGGGTTTATTTGAGCCTGGGTAGTCAGTGCTGTAACATAGATTTAGAAGTGATTGCTTTGTTTTCAGTGAGGTTTTTTTAATTGTGTGTTTCACGTTTTTGTTAAGTCTGATTACTGTGTGTGTGTGTGTGTGTGTGTGTGTGTGTGTGTGTGTGTGTGTGGAGATTTTTTTTTTTTTTTTTTGCAGGCTTTGGTTGGTAAGTAGTTTTTGTTTTGGGGTCAATCCCAGTGAAGTGAGCCAATAAAATTAAGTGGTTGCTTGACTATTTTTAAAATATTTGACTACCCTGTAATTGAGAAGTTCAAAACAGTTTTTAAAAAATTTACCTTGCATACTTACTGAATAGCAGCCATTTTTATTTGTAAGTGCATAAGGGTTTTTCAATTTGGAGACAGCATTAATTTGAATATCTCTGCACTGGGTTAAGTTATAACATTGCAATTGACATGAATGCTTTTAGGAAAGGATCCTTTACAACATTGTTTATTACTCCAAATATGCTAAATTAAAAAATAACCAGTCAAAATGACCTCCAAAGTTTGGCATTGAAAATTTAGAAAATCCACTTTTTAGACCCAAAAATATCAACCAAGGAGTGATTTATCAGAATGCATTTTTTTCTGTAGTTAGGTATTGAAAACTACTAACTTCATATAGAGCAAGAGCACTGACATGTTTCCTCAACTTTTTACAAATTTTTGAAATTTGAAAACCTTTAATTTTTGTTAAGTTTGGGGCTAGTTATCTGTGGTGTGACTGAATATAAAAATCTAATTTCTGCACATTTTGTATACCTATGCGATAAAGAACTGAACAAAATTAAACACTGCTAACTGACTGAACAAAGATATGAATTTTTGAAAATGAGGAAATAATTGACATTACACTACAGTTCATGAGGGATATTGGCTACATGTAATCAATTGTTACTGAAGTTAAGGTACTGAATTATATGGAAAAATTCTAAAAATTACTGGACAAAACATTTACATTATCTTGACAAATTTGAAATAAGTATTTTCAGTTAACATACTTTTGAGAAGAAGTGCTTCCTAATCCTAGTGGTGATTTTTAAAAACGCTTATTTCTCCACACAGCTTTTGTGATATAGAATAAGACCTCTTATTCCCTGTGGTAAGTTCAAGCACTGAAAGCTTCCTAAATATGTTTTTCAATGGCATCCAAAATTTGTCACTAGTAGATTTCCTGAATGCCATTCTTGGGCCAGCAGGGTGGTAAAATTACACAAAAACATCATTGTTTTCAAAACTTATTCTTTCAATATGTACAAGTCACCACAGTCCACCATATACACATGCCACTATGTCATTCTGTGCGATTAATTTTACTGACGCAATTATCCTCGTAAAGTTCGGTGCCTGATGTTACATAGCATCGAACTAATTTTTCTGCAATGCCAAGGAATTTGTGGAATTGCTTTGTTCCTTTTATTGCTATACAGTTTTCATATCTGATTTGAAATGTTGTTTTGATATGAAGAACTAACTACCTCTTCTTTCTTGATGAGAAAGTAGGCGATGCCTTTAACTTTATCCTTGGGGAAGGCATATGTCCTCTATTGGAAGAATTAGATCTGTGCTCATTCTCTGTAGGTTGGTTTTACTCCCTTCACATTTTGTTGTACCTGCTACTCCAGCACATGCATTTTTACCACGGCAAGAGGCAAAAATGTGTCATTCAGCCTCCAACCCGAAATCTACTTTGTGGTTGCAAAAGATCTGAAAAGGTCTCTTTGTTCTTGTATTGACTATCCCTTCCATCTGAAAAGTATGTAATATTATGAAAAGGATAGTTGCTACTCAGCATCTCCACTGTAATATGAGTAGAAACTATCCTTTTTATAATACTGTTACATTATTCCGCCCTGGATTTTCCATTGTTTGAAAAGCATTCAAGCTTCTCAACCTTGGACAACTTTCCTTTTATGTAATTTGTTACATACTTTTGAAAAACATTGATATCTGAAGTGTTGTGCTCCGAGTAGTCGCTGCAAACTTTATCTTCTTATTTCTGAAGTACAGAATCAATGGATGTATTGTTGCCCGTTCACTAACTCAGTGATACCTTGTATTTCATCCTGGACCACAAATGTAAAGTTTTCTGCAAAAATAGCCAGGACTATGCATTCACTTGCATGAAGTTGTGCTTTTTTTGTCCTTCAAAAACTTGCTTTCGATTTTAGAAACATAGTGGTAACTTTTGAGATTTTCTAAGTTGTCTATTAAAGATTCAAACCTTCCTGAGATTTAACCACTGTTGTGACCCACTGTTTGACGGTAATGTTAAATAATTCAAGAACATTTTTTTTGCCAAGGCATTTACCACATAAACTCATGATGCAGCCATAATTGTTAGTGTCACAGACCATTAAATCTAGTATATCTTTGCAGTTAACATCATTAAGTTTAAAACCCACACACATCAATTTGACATACTGATTATATAAACAAACGCATACAGTGTGTGTTCCTGAGGAGCCGGGCCAAAATACACCATTGAGGTCTAAGGTCACAAAATTCTGCATTAAGGATGAACATTTCGGAAAGCTGAGCAAGTACATTTAAATTAAACAGCACCATTCGTTCTTGCTTTGTTACCTTATCCCCATTTATAACAGCTCTTTTGTTATCTTTGTTACCTGGGCACATCCTACTGTTTCATCATCTTCAAAAAACTGCTGGATCTTTCCAGTTGTTTCTTCACTTATACCTACTTCTTTCTTCTTTCCTGAAACTGTTTGAATGCCTTCCCCTTCACTAATTTTCGGTTTAGTCTAATCAAACAATCATATACAATGAATTTGTGAACTATTTTTTCTCTTGACCATGAGACAGGAAGCAAACTTGAAATTTCAACTTTTTCCTCTTTAGGTGTCACTGAACACTTACTTTTTAATTTCTTAATCAAGCTCAAATATTCAGTGTTGGAGATTCTGGAGGTAGATAATTAAAAAAAAATATATTGTTGGTATATGCATTATTAAATAATGATTCTAAAAAGCATTTTCTAATTTTGTCTGAAATTCTTTGTACCTTATTTTCTTATTTTCGAAGCAGGAAATACCTCTGACTTAGAACAAGCGAACTCCGATTTTCTAATAGTTTCCTCATTATGAATTAACAAGATTACACGATTCTGGTTCTGGATTCACAATAGTTATTATTGGGTAACAATTTGGGCACAGTGTATTTCCAGGAATCACATTAAGTTTCACTCAGGAAGCTATTTTACTCACACTTAACAAGGACAGATGTTCAAGTTTTTGTGAAATTGAACTATAAACTGTTTTAAGACACACTTTTTTTACTATCAGTCCAGCAGAGCACTGTTCATCCATTTTATTGCATTCCAGTTAGTCGCTCAACTTTATTTATTATTAAATTTTAATATTATTTTGGTTAATTAAGAATTACACTCACTACAAAGGCATGAAAACTATTCTACTCACTCAATGAAGTGTGTGCATCCATTTTAACAGAGGTTTCAGAACAGACTGACTACAACGTCACACCCAGAAATTGCAGTGGGGGTACACAGTTCATCTCCAGACTTGTCAATGACTACTGGGCTCCTGTGCATATTTGTTTCTCTGTCCACTGAGCACTTGTTGACACTTCTCTCAAAGACTAAACTCTTGCACAAAACTGTAGCATCCTCAACAATTGAGAAATTTCACTTGTTTGCTTTTATCATTTTGAACTTGTAATAATGTGCTACTTAACTGAGAGTAAGCTATATGTAAATGGACAATTTTTTAACATACAACTAAAGCAAAAGCTCCTACTGTTTAATATTTTATTATTAAAATAAATAATACTAGCGAAATACAGGGTGATAGTGTTAACTAAATACAGGTTAAAATTAAATTTCATTACAATGAAACAATAAACCACTTAAATAGGCAATAACCATAAGATCAATTGTAGCCCAATGTGAATTTTTTACTCATTTTCAAAAATTCATATCTTTGCTCACAGTTGATTATCAATGTTGAACTTTTATAGCACTTTGTTACCATACATATGTACAAAATGTGCAAAAATCAAATTTTTATTTTCAATTCCACCAGATATAAACAGTTCCATAGCCTACTTTACAAAAAATAAAGTGTTTCAAATTTTAAAAAAGGAAATATTTGTCAGTTTCTTGCTGTATATAAGACTAGTAGCTTAACAATATCTAACTAGAGAAAAAAAATTTGATTCTGATAAATTACTCCCCAGTTGTTATTTTGGAGTCTAAAAGATGGATTTTCTAAATATTCAATACCAAACATTGGAGATCATTTTGACTGGTTATTTTTTAATTTAGGGTATTTTGGATAATAAACAGTGTTGCAGAACAGACTTTTCTAGAAACATTCATGTCAATTGCAATGTTGTATATCTTAACCCAGTGCAGAGATATTCAAATTAACACTAATGTCACCTAATTGAAAAGCCGTCATGTGCTTTAAAGAAAAAGAGAGAGGAGAAGAAGAAGAAGCCACCATTCAGTAAGGATGCAACCAGGTAATTTTTTTAACTTCTCAATTATGGGGTAATCACATATGAAAATATCAAAATATTTAAAAAATGTTCAAGCAAACCTCATTGGATCACTTCATACGGATTGACACTTTTGTGTTATTCTACACTAACTGTGATATTTTGTGTTTTATATTTATGGTAGTTGCTTTAACTGATGTAGTGAACATGGGGGGTTCTTGAGCTATTGAGATTTTGGTTCCAGTGGTGTTTTGTGAGTTATGTAGGTGTGTGAAGTTTATGGTCGGTTTTGCCAGTATGTATCGAGAGCTTCATTTGAGATGTATAAAGGTCACTGGAAATGTCCTATTCCAGTTTTCAAAGTTGGTGTTCATTTTTTTGTATCCAGTGTTTTTGAGCCATGAAGGTCGAGTGATGTGTAGATTCCTGTCGATTTTGTGGCTGTAGCTTTGTGTCGTATCTTGAGCTGTTGTCGTTTTTTCTTATAATATTTGTTTCAGAATGACGTGGTATTTTCTATTGTTATATATTTAGCTTGTCTCTGCCCTAAGCCCCCAATTTCCCATGGTTGTCCCATTAGTCGCATCATTTTATTGTTGGTGTAAGACACTTTTGTATCATTTTTATGTTTGTTCACATTTGTTAGCACGAGTATGCAGTGACGACATCATCAACAGTTTGTATATGCTAGAAGTAGACATTTCCGCCACACTGATGACATCATGGGTCAAAGAAAACGTATGGAATTGGGCACTTCACTAATGACCAAGTGCCTTCTGCATATGAGGTGTTCCTAAAAAGACATCCCAAAGTGGCATCTTGTCATAGTTTTGAGACAATGCGAGTTGGCAGAAGAAGAAATGACAACAATTAGGGTTTAATACTTCACGAAAGTGACCATTAATAACACTGCGCAAGCTCAAGGTGGGGGAGAAAATAGGTCTAGTCCCATCCAACCAAAACATCTCATAAGCTACCTTGTGACATTTCGAAAAATCATGGAACCCTAAATATGGTTGGCTGAGCAGTGAAATGAACTATCATCCTCATGAACGCCCAAGTCTCAATTGTTGGGCTACTTTGCTTGGTCAGGTGTAAGGATAGCTAGTTAGTTGGTTGCGTGTTCCACTGATCAATCGCACAGTACGGTAGCCATTATGACGTGGAACGTGTCAAGTGCACAAGAAATGCACATATGAAATATGAAACAACCACACACACACACACACACACACACACACACAGACAGAGAGAGAGAGAGAGAGAGAAATTCATCTATGGTGTAGAAGGAGTTGTAAAGGAGATATGATTTCAATTTAGTTTTGAAGCTATTATTGCTGTCTGTCAGACAGACATTTTATTTCATTGTTGAAAATTTTTATGGCAGCATATTTTACCCCTTTCTGTGCCAAAGATAGGGTGAGTAAACGATGCCTCAAGAACATTTGAAGTAGCTTTTCACATTACGTAACATGTATCATTCAATAAGGGCAAGAATTTTATGGTTTTTCCTAAATGGAAAATAAGCAAAAGGCTAATGCATTGTGCCTTTGATTCTCTTTGCATCAAATTAGTCTGGTAGCCTAACTTTGTGTTGACTAGCATACAGTTGAATGCACACAACAAAACTCTTGCCTTAAATCATTGTATTGTCTCACCTTTCTCGTCTTCTTGAGTATTAACTGTTTGAGTTAACGACAATATGCACTACCAGTATCTAATTTGCTATATAATGGAAAGAACACATCTCATTATGTACAACTGACCTTGAAAGTTGTTGCAATGTTTCCTTATTTTGCTCCTCGATGACGTTCAACTCGGCTGCGGATGATGCCATTTCAACACTTTCGTTTAACTCCATTATTTCCATAAGAAATTCTGGATCTGAATGCTGCGTTGATTCACTAATTTCTGACCCCTGTAGTTGGAGCATGTACAAACCGCGAGACAAAGGTTGTTGTAGAGTTGAGTATGCTTTATTCACCAGTGAAGAATAGTCTTCTGACAACATACGCTCCTCCTGAAATGGTCATGCTCAGATGGAGTAACTCCAAATCTGTAATTACAAATTAGCGAGTCATTACACTCTGCCAAAGTTCCGAAACCTACACAGAAAATGGTCCACGATTCACATCTCACCTTTGTCCTGTTGGCAAATCTATCTGGATGTAGGACGTTTTGTAACTGTCGGTACTTTGTTGTCAACTCGACTGTGTCTAAATCGTAACTAGGTGTGACTCCTATCACTTCAAAATAATTAGATTTATCGTCCGGTTGTTGGATGGTGTTACAAGAGTGGCAAAATATCTGTGCTTGTTCACTACCACATTTCCAACATTTACGTGATACCTCGCTCATATGTCGTACCACCGATGAAAGCAATTTCGGACATTTAACAGCTGATACACATTTCAGATCGTGCGCTTTCGCACGATGATAGTATTTCGCTGACAATCTCAAACCTAACCTTGAGAGCGACATCATAAACATTACAACTCTGTACTCCACACGTAACGTCACAAAAATCTAATCCAAAACACTTTAACCACTATCTTATACAAGATCTTTTGCTCCAAAACAATATCACATAGACAATCTTTAGCTCCAAAGTTCAATCTTCGACCTGTTCGTCAACAAAAGAGTAAGCCTTCGTTTGGCAAATATGAAAGATGCAGATTACACAACTTCCTACGTCGTTACGTGGATTTTCAAGATTCCACCGATTAAATTTTAAATGCCTCACAAAAATAAATATACTTAATCATCACATTTGTCTTCGTGTGCGGTTCTATTTCCATATTAATTCCGCCACTTTAAACTTCTATGAACTAAATTTAACACTTGGTAACAATGATCCAGTATGTACACAATTCGTCCAGGCAGAGATGATCAGCAACAGAGACCAGTGAGCTCCATACGAAATCTTCCATTCACTTTCACTACAAAAGGGCCGCACCCGTCATTTTGATGGTTGTTCTGCTTTAAAGATAGATTCGCACGGAACTTCCTCGTACGCCTCGTCACGCGAAAAGTTTCTCCTCTGTAGTTCAAATAGTGGCATTACACACGCCGTCAACGGAACGTCACCGACTCGTCACTTTACTTTAGCGTCACACTCACATCAAGGTTTTTCGGGAAGAATGTTTGGAGGGGCCACAGTGTGGCCTACTTGGCGAGCAACATTAAACCTTTGACTGCGGCTGACTGCTACAGCAGTCCGAGAGCGCCGTGCACCGGGTGCGGCTGACTAGTGACTACCACAGTAGTTCAGCGCTGCCGTGACCTAGGTGCTGCCGACTGCTGTAGAAGTTCTGAGACGTTTGTTCGCCAATTGTTTAGCTGCGCTTGAATAAGACGTCTGTTTGTTTGCAGCGCTACTGGCGGACTCTCGCCATACCTTACCGCTTGCTGTAACTGCAACAGATAGTGTTTCAATATGCGGAACACAACTGCTTTTGAAGTCGATGACAGCGCTTTTGGCGGACCGTCACAGCACTTGAACGAGTAATTTGCTTTACCACAGGCGACCGTGGCTTTACACAAAACAGATGACGCTACTGTGGTTTCTGTCGAACTGTAGTTTCGCGTCTTTCTGCGAGATTCTATTCTTGGTCCAGACTTCAGTCGCCTATTATTCGCTTGTGTTTGCACAGTGAATTTACTTATTGTGGTGGAATGTAAAAAGCTCCTCACCTCCGAAGAGATAATATAGATGTTGATGGAGAGTGACTCTGAAGAATCGCTGTGCTCTTCAATAGACAGCGATTCAAATGAAGAAGATTTCCTTACGAATAGTTTACAACCTACAGACATCGTTGATTCTCATTCATCTCTATCTATAATTACTAATGCTACCAATGTACCACATAGCTGAAAAGACTTCAAACAGAGATCTGAAAATGAAACCGAGTGTGGTATTTGATTACAATAGTGGGACTAGTCGACCAAAGCGACACGCAAATAAAAACAGTGGAAAGTACACAGAAGTCGTTTAAATGGTACAGGAAATTGTTTTTCCATATTTCGGACATGGCAATGCTCAATGCCTTTTGCAACTTTTTGTGTCGATCGCAAGACAGCAGGTGGTGCTAACCGTCAAGAGTATTCTACAAGACTAAACATGTCGACACATTAACCACATCAGTTTGAAAAGTACAAGACATGCATAGTCTGTGCTCGAAATAATGTGAGGAAACAAGCTAAGTCGTGCTGTAATGAATGCAATGTAACTCTTTGTGTTTATCCGTGCTTCAAAACTTACCACAAACAATTTCAGCAATAAAAAACTGTTAAGCCTCGTTTTGATTGAATGTAGAAGTATATCACTATTGTAAACGACTTTATTTGTATGTACATTGTATTAAAAATGCACCTCACACGAAAATGAAGTGTAAATATTGTAAATAAATACCCCCAATTCTTCCAAAGCCAATCCAAAGACCAGAACAAAACAGAAAGCCGAAAAACCGAAAAACACCGAGCATGTTGGAAGCACTGCGCGTGGCGAGCATGCCAAAAGCATTCACCTCCCAGTGCATGGCGTATGGCGCCACAATGCAGCGCACAAGGAGCAATATTTTTAATTTCCTAAGGCCATTAAGGCAGTAGACAAAGTCATACATATAATACAATATAATTCATGTGTCAATAGAACAATAAGTTTGTTATTATAGCGTAATATTACAATTGATGAAATCCTACGAAGTCACACTTATAACACAATATAATTCCTGTTGCAAAAGAACAATAGGTTTGTTATTACAATGTAATATTACAATTAGTGAAATCCTACAGAGCCATACTTATAATGCTATATAATTCCTGTTACAAAACAGTAATCGGTTTGTTATTACAGTATAATATTACAATTGATGAAATCCTTTATGTCGTAGAATGCGTAGGCAACTAACCAGTCATACAGCGCTTGTTTGAATGGTTGCTCTGGCAAATGTTGCATAGCTAGTGGAAGTTTATTAAATAATTTGAGCCCCATTAGTTCACAACTGTTCAGTGATTTTGAGAGTCCGTGGAATGGAGTATAAATACATCTATTCGTCCTAGTGTTGTAGCAATGTATATTTTCTCTGTGTTTAGCTTTGGGTAGCCTCTTTGTCGTATAGATTAAGACATAATATATATATAGGTTTACTACTGCCATAATTTTTTGCTCAGAAAACAAAGGTTTACAGTGTGCCTTATATGATGAGCCTGTAATTACTCTAATAGCTTTCTTCTGCAGTACAAGGATGTCACGCACATAACTGGAGTTTCCCCATAAAATGATACCATAGGTTATTATGCTTTGGAAGATAGAGATAGGATATTGTAACATAATTTTTAGGTAGAAAATCCATTAGTCGCATTAACAGACAGATTGCCCTAGTCAACTTACCGCTAAGATACTTGGCATGTTGACCCTAAGATAATTTGTCATCCAAATATACCCCTAAAAACTTAACATAACTAGGATCATCAGATGGTAGCTTGTCTTTTAAGCTAAATACTACCTAATTAATTTTATTTTCACTAAGCAAAAATCCATTTGCTTTAAACCAGTATGATGCTTGGGCAATTGTCTCTGTAACACAAATTTTAAGGCTATTTGGGTCATTACTGCTGTTCAGAATAGTTGTATCATCTGCATATAGTACAGTTTTTGATTTAATACATGAGGCACGTTATTAATCATTATTAGGAACAGGAAAGGGCCCAGTAGAGATCCCTGTGAGACACCTACCTTAACTAGTTCTACACTGGACAATTATTTGGCAACACAGACAGCTTGCATACGGATCTGTAAAAATGATCTTAATAGTTTAAGACTATTACCACTAACACCATAGAAGTCCAATTTTTCAAGTAGTAGTGTATGTTCTACACAGTCAAAGGCTTTGCTGAAGTCACAAAAATTGACTTGAGCGGAGTCTTTATCCTCAAATTCTTGATGGATGTATTTTGCAACAGCATCTATCGCATCAATTGTCGATATGTTTTTCATAAGAATATTGAGATCCACTAATAATTTCTATATTATCAAAGTAATCAGATAATTGTTTGTAAATTGTGCATTCCAGTACTTTAGAAAAAGATGGGACTATGAAAATTGGCCAGTAACTTGAGGCAGAGTATTTATCCCCTTTTTTATAAACTGGAACTACCCTAGACAGTTTAAGGTCATCAGGAAAATATCCTTCAGCTAGACATATGTTTATACAATGTGTTAAGGGGTACACTATACTGCCTATGACTTTCTTCAGTATATTACAGGATAAATGATATATGTCTAAACTGTCTGATGATTTTAACTGTTTCACTATCCTTAATACAAGATCTGGTGAGACCTCAGAGCAACTGAAGATACTTGTATTTTTTGATGATCTACAACTGTTTTTTAACAGTAACTGTGGTGAGCTGATTTCGGGTTTAGCAATACTACTTCCTACTTCTTAAACTAATTTAACAAAATAATCATTGAATTTTTGGGGAGAGATTGGAAAATTTCTTTCATCTTTAGCAAATGGTTCAAATGGCTCTGAGCATTATGGGACTGGTCCGTGTCCGGATGTGTCTTCATTGGTAGCCGTCAAATGCAAAACTTTTGCCCAGACCGCTGCCTTCATGTCCTTTAGAGTTTTTTAGCATTCATTCTTGTAGCTAGGCCATAATATAGTTGCATTTGATTTATAGCCTCACCAGTAACACAGCCACGACACCCGATTGTTTTGCCGTCGGAAAGTTTTCTTTTCCCAAGTTTCTGTTTCAGTTTCTTGAGGCGACTACCCATCCACTTCTGGACGTGACCGCAACATTCCAATTTCTCAATTGAGAAGACGGGACCATATGGTTTGGCCTCACAAACCTTAAGGTAAGAAGCACTGTCCCCGTCTCTTAAATAATACTTGTACCGCACCCTGTATTTCGGCAGCGATTCTTGGAACATTTCCACAACTCCTTTTACCTCCATTCCTCCACTTACTCCACAGTAGTTAGCTAGGCAATCAGCATCATGATTGTTGGTCATTCCATTTTGGCATCTGCAATACTTGGATAAAATTTTAACATCAATTATCTTGCCTGTGTTTTCTGATATGGCAGTTACAATTCCATTGGGTGAAGTGTGGCCCCTATGTTGCCACGATCCGTCAAATATTGCTGTCAAGTCTCTATTACCATCATTTTCACCTTCACTTTCTTCAACAGCAGCTTTCATACTCTCTTCACAACCTCTTTTGCAGCATCTCGAAGCATCTTATTGTATTATTTGAAAGCTGGTGGAGTCGGCAAGTTCATTACACCACAGTAAGTTTTCGCCGCTTCGTCACCTTTTCCAATACAACAGAATGCGTAGGCTAATCAAACATTCACTTCTGATTGTTTAGAGTCTGGTAAGTATGGAGAATTAATAGTGGACACTTCAAAAGGACAGTCGCTGCACTCTATTACTATCGGTACTTGTAAACCTAGCCTGGTTCCAGTAGAGACGGTAAGCGATTCATTACATTTTACGCACACCACAATTTGGCTAACTAGGTTAAAAAACTGTTGATATTAACAATATCATACCAACCTTCTTCTTTTCCATATATCTCATATTTTGCCAATTTACGGATAAGCTTCTTAGAAGAAGAGCTTGTTTTAGAAGCAGAAGCTGCTTCAGTACTAGAACTAGGCCTAGGCTCACCTCCACAATGAACTTCCACTTCAGATTCACCACGATGCTAAAACTGTTTTTGTTTACAACTTCCCCCACTGAACTCACGTTATCTTTCTTATTTGTTGAGATCTAAACACTGAAATACGAATATTGTAAACAAACTTCACTTTCAATCACCACAAACAAAGAGCTGAAAACAACAAAGTAAACTGGCAGCTGTTTTCATCATTGTTGCCAACAGTATTTCATCAGTGTTACCAACTAAGCTTTCAAACAGCTGTACTGTAACAAGTAGTCACTAGTGAGTAAAAAGAAGGTTGAGTTCATGAAAAGTGTGCGTTGTATGGTTTTACTAAAACGCTCGTAAAACGGAAACCACTCTACATAAATTAATAAATTTGGTATCAATTTAAACCCAAATATATGCGTACCAAAAAGTGCACAAAATCAAAATCAAAAATGGTGAACCAAACAACCATCTGACTCCCCTTATGGTAGCATATTTTAAGATCAAAGCAGTCAAAGGGTTAAATACTCAGTGTGAACTAACATGGAAGTATTCACCACTGACTGCTATTGGGAAAAGGTCTTAATCTGCACTGGAAGACAGTACTAAGTTAAAGTATTTTACTTTTTACACTGAAGGAATATGTTGCAATATAAACATATCTTGTTCTATGTGGTTTTTCCAGTGGAATACCGAAAATAAAAACCATGTAGCAGTTTAAAATAAAATTCGTGATAAATTAATGATGAACAGCAGGTAGCAGAAATATATATAAACATAGTTCAGGATCACATATGTACAGTCATGGGTAAAGCAAGTGATAGACTTCGGTTTATTGATAGAATATGGGAAGTGCAATCAGTCTAGTAATGAGATTGCTTAAAAATCACTTGTGCGACCAATCCTAGAATATTGCTCAAGTGTGTGGGACCTGTACCAGATAGGACTAACAGGGGATATACAGAGAAGGGTAGCACAAATGGTCACATGTTTGTTTAATCCATAGGAGTGTATCACAGAGATACTGAAGGGTAAAATATGGGCCAGTTGTACAATCTCCAGTCAGCAGCCAGTCAAGATCTATTCTCGGAATAGCGTGAGAAACGCATTGTACTAACCCAAAATAACGGCTGACGGGACAGTAAACTCGCGGTAACTGTCCCGGCGATTTCTGGCCAGTAAGAGAGCTTAAAAGGGGAACACGTTTTCAGTATGGCAGGAATACTGACAAATGTAGACAGCGATGACGAGGTTTTAGCAGAACTGTTCGTGAGATTGAGGAAAGAGAAGAAAGTGAGATGATGCGGATTACAAATTTATATCCAGATTTCACCTGTCAAAGGAAGCTATACTACGTTTTTTCAATCTTGTAACTGAGAAACTGGACCATATGATGGAAGGGGATACTGTTTCTCTGTTTTCTTAAATAATACTGTTTATCTGTAGTAATATGCATTTAATTTCAGTACTTCGTGAATTCCATTGTGTTATTTATGTCATTCAGGCACACGAAAATAACGATTCGTGCAAAAAGAGTGTCGTTTACCTGGCGTGTTACAGTTATTTAGCAGACAGTGCCACAGCAGACTTAACCAAATCGAAGAACTACATCAGTTATGTGTACTATCTGTATTAACAGATTTTTCTATTATAGAGATAACATCGCTTAAAGAATGTTTTGATTAAATAATGGTTTTCCAATTTCGCTTGGCCCCATTAAATCAATAGAAGTAAATATTTTCAGGTGTTATACTTTTGTGAATTGCATTTTTTGCAAACACCAGAGCACTGTGAGAACAAATTTCTGCCTTTTAGTGAAAATCTTAGGATCAAAGGATGCTTACTCAAGCTAAGTTTAACACAGTAAGAAGAAGAGGAATGCTGTTATATTTTCTTCATTTTTGCTTTCTCTGCAATTTTAAGTGATACTTGCCCAGCTACAGAACGTATCTGTTATGTTTCTCAATTATTTGTATTATCCACATATGTCAAACCAAATATATCATAAAATAATAGTTATATATATATTGAAACGTCCCCTTTGAACAGTTATACATGACTGTGCTTAAACTGTCACACAATATTTTTAGCGCAACGCAATCTGACTTTCAAAAATTCCCTACAAAAGAATGGCCCTGACTAACATTAAACTATACGTTTCACAAATCACTTACCTCACAAAAATCTTGATTACTCGAACTACTGCAATACAGCGAGCGCCACTACTGCCAGCTAAATAAAAGATTCAAACTAAGGAAGGCACTAACTACTGATAGGCATAGTTAGCAAATGAAAGATTTTAATAGAGAACAAACAATGTATTTACCTTAATAATGTTGAAAACTCATAATATATATAACAGATCATTGTATATCTTACAAATTTCCAAACTCCACCATCTCTCTCCCCACATCCACCACTGCTGGCGGCTCACCTCCAACTGCGCAACGCTACGCGCTGTTCACATCCAGCTGCCGCTGCCCAACACTACAATGGCAGACAACAATGTAAACTACCCACAGACTGCACACAGCACAGCCAGTGATTTTTCATATAGAGCACTACGAGGCGTTACCAATAAGAAAACATAAACAGCCTACTTACATAGCCCCCATGCTCCCCACAAAAAATTTTACAAATTGTTTTGGCCAGTGGCCAATATTTATTTGAACAAATTTTTCATAATTACAATAACAAAGATATCAAATGCACACACTTATTGATACAATGTTGGTCAAAAGCTAAACTTTCTCACAGTCCATAAAGACAGTCCTAATCGTTCATCACAGTAAAATAGCAGTGTTTTTCTCAAAGTCTGAGCAGTAAAAGAAAATGCACACGGAAGTAGTGGATTTCCATGCTGTCCTGAAGAAGTAGTGTTGTCCTTCCAATGGAAAGACAGTGCTGACTGTTGACATGCAGACAGGTAATGGGCCACAACAGAGCAAACCCACAGCAGAGTCATTCGAAGTTTTGAAGACTATTGGTAGGTAGGTCATCACAGAGTAGACCCACTGTAGTCCTGGTAGTCCTTGTAGAAATAATGGTACTGGTGGGTCATCAAAGGTGCAGACCCACTGTAGTCCTTGTAGAAATAACGGTATTGGTGGGTCATCAAAGATGCAGACCCACTGTAGTCCTTGTAGAGATGGCCAGCAGCCATCTGTTGTGACTGTGCAGGTGCACAATCACCAATGAAGAGTCTTGCAGATAATATAGCAAGTCCATAACCACCACTTGTGCACTCACAAAGTTTTTGGAATTGTCCTTAGAACCAGCAATGCTGTTATCCAGTCCCTTGCTGAATTATTAACACACGTGCAAACACTAACAGTCCCTACGTGTCACATATTGTCCATATAGTATGACCAACAGAAACATGTGCAGTGAAATGGAACTTACAAGTTACTTAATTTGATGAACTGCTGTCAATTACAATTTTATAACATAAGAATACAATAACAAAGGTACAAAATACATAATTAAAAACATAATAATACAGATAACATTTGTAGTAATACAGGCTTTACAAAATAATAGAAATAAACATATACATCAGTGTTACAGGAATTATGACATGAGTACATAGATAAAAGATCAGAATAACTTTCGGAATATCAACTTCACACATGAGCATTAAAACAGAACAGAATAAATAATGTCTAAACATCTTTACAAAGAAAATAACATAGTATTTGAAAAATTCTACAACATAAATCTTATTAGCTAAACACATAAAGACAGGAAAATGACAAATACACAAGGGTACATAAACACATACCAGAATAACACAGGAGGAAAGGACAGGGTTTGTTTTCAGTGTAACATTTGGTACTGCAGTCCAACCCAAAACTTCATTCCATAGATCTTTCGTCTTATTTCAACATTTGTTTCCACCAAAAAAATCCTATCCAAGCACGCTTTCTGTATTTATATGTTCACATATTTCTTACCTCATTATTTATTTTCAAGAAAATCCTACCTATACCTGCTTTCTTTACGTTTTTCGTATAACTTCTCAATGCATTTCTTCCAATTCATCGCAACTCATTCTCTTCTATAGTCTACCCCCTCTTAAGCTAACTTAAATCTACTGAGCGATGCTAAACTAAGGGACAAGGCAATGCAGCAGCACAGAACACAAACAGCAATAAAAAATGGAAATTTGCAAAGCAAGCTACAGTAAATCTAAATTACCAAGCAATTCAACATTACAACTAATATGAGGCAATGCGCAGCAAACAAGAAAAATAAATCTGGCTTAGCAGAGTAACACAAATTAAAATTCAGTAGCACTATGCCTGGCAAACAGCAGCAGTAAATGCTATAACGTATACCTAAGCATGACAAAGCTCAAGCAGAAAAAATAGTACACTAAAGATAACAATGCAGACAAGGGAAATGTTTATTCACATCGTAATATCTATATCATTAAAGTGGTGCACCACAAAAACTAATTCTACAAAAAATTACCAAGTACTTGAAAAGAAAATTATATATGCTGTTATTGTTATCAGTCCCTTCTTATTGTTCTTTCCATTCCAAGAGCTCCTTTTTCGAAGAATGTGGATCATAAAATAATTATTTAATAGATCTGTTGACAGAAAGTGTTCACATTAGCAAATGCATCTAAGTTTATTTTATAAAACTAATGCTGCAACACAGCTGGAAACCAGATATCAAATGAAATAAGCAACTATGTACAAAGGAAAGCATAAGAACATCATTCAGTTGTCATGAGGCATTTCATAAGTTAGTAGAAAAATCTCTCAACTAGAGAGACAGTAGTCATAACCAGGTGTACAGACATAAAAATATTTCTCGTCATTTCATTAGGCATTTCAGTAAATATCATAAATTAAGAGCTCCACAGTGTAATCATATGTTTTCAAGTTCGACCATGTCGTTTTTGCGATGCTTTCTACAAAGGAATGTCAATAGCGAGGATAATGGCCTCCCTTTCTTTTCTCCACCTGTACCTCTGAAAGGCACACACTAATGGCTTTTTTTTTTTCAGGCGACTGTCGCCCAGCTGGGTGCCCACGACGCATTACGTGCAGGTGGTCACTTAACTTTCTTACCGAAATATTTACGACACCAGTTTCCACTACAGTGACAGTCTCATATAAAAATATTTCACAGGTCAAGAATTTGGGTTACAAATCTGTAGAAACAAAATCCTATGAATATAACAGTGTTCAAAACGTTTTCGTCGGCATTGTGATACATTCATGCATTTACACACATTTCATAACTCTTAAAGTACGATTCTTGGTTTCCAACAACCTTTATCACAAATCAGCGTCCCTAACCACTACTCATTATTTCTTACCTTATTACACATATACGTATTCGTAGACATTCTTCAATATTTCATTATAATAAATACATAGCATAATCAAATTCCTCATATAGCATCATCTCATTGATCATAAACATACCTCAACAGCATAATACACATCGTCGTCATAATAATAACATCATAACACCTCAGTCAAATCTCAAAAACGTCGTAGCTTTTTGCAATAATGTCAAAACCTAAAAAAAATTCTCTGCTCATTTCAACAGTGTCATCTACCTCAAACGTATTTTAAAATCATGCTCCCTTACCAAATACATCATTCAAAGCTCTTATAGTGTCACAATGGTTCCGAAAAAATATGAACAGTTTACAAAGTACAGACAAAATACAGTTTCATAAGTGTGAAGTTATCCAACTGTGTAATTGCGTAAACATCTGTCACTGATGTAGTAAAAAAAATGTTTATCTCTGTCAAATAATCAGATAGCTGTGTAATTCTGTGTTAGAGAAATATGGTACCGATGTGTAAAGTTGTATAAGTAAATACCATATTAGCTAGGGCTCCTTGTGCTTGCCAAATACATGGTACACAAAGTAGGTGTGTACCCCCATGAGGATTAATGTAATTATACCCTCAGGTGTTATAGATTACAACAATGTAATGAAATGTATTACGGAAAACCTTTGTATTATTGTACTTCAAATATCTTTAAATATAAATGATTTAAGTACAATATTAATCACTCAAATACATGTCCTGTAGCGCTAAATGTGCGTCTTGCTGTAAGATAATCTCTGTGGAAGTGTCGTAGTTATTGTCCTCCGAAAGCTAAGTTCTGCAGAAGTCAATGTACTTACCTCATGAAAAACAAAAGTGAAATGCTTTGCGTATAGATATCGTAGTTATAATGCTTATTGGCGTGATGAAGAAAGTACTGTACAGTAATGTATTGTTGTGCCACGAAAAAGGCTGTCTCATTGTTGCTATACCACAAAAGTTACTACTAAAACATGTTTTACTTTCCAGAATAATTCAGAAAAACTGTGCAGATATAAAACAGAAACACTGAAAAAGCAACATTGTTAATTGTCACTCATTAGTAGTGTCGTGATAAAATCGTGTAGCTGTCACATAAACTAGCCACTGTGTCATCTGGTATCTCATAGAAAGTACTTTAAATCCAGAATGTATTTTCAAGTAAACCAAAATGTTGCATTAAAATCTCATTAGCAGTACTGGTAAATGTTCTAAGTATGTGAGCCTTATAGTCGTTACATAATCGTGCAACAAACAAGCAAGAATGCACACACACAATAACACTGTATCGTCTGTTCACAATAACAATGCATTCGTAATTTCTGTTTAAATAAGTTCTCTTGGTTCTTGACTGGATATTTAACTTCAAACATTGTTGCATGTTAACAGTTTCTTAAGTCTGACAAAGCATAATAGAAATGTGAAGTGAAAAGTTTTATGGCAAAGACAAAGTTAAAAAGCAGATTATTTTTAAATAAACGGTTTTACATGTGAAATGTGGTGTAAACCTTTACTCTTCCTAGTGCACAGAGTTTCAACTTCAAAGCAATTATCATGTTGTATACATCGGTAAAGAATGCTAAAATTTTTCTCAAGGCTAGCATCTTATATTATTTTTCTCGGAGCCAGCGGGCGCACGCGGCTGCCTGCTGTGCGAGTCATTGTCTGTCTCTTTGTTGGCGCGCGCCGTTATTGGGATTAGGAGACCTAACTTCTACAAATTCACTCTGACGAGAAGGCCCTGCCCTGTTTGAATCCCGCCAGTTCTGATGCAATTCAGGTCTGTCGTTACGAATATATCGTCTGTCGTCATGTCGGTAGATTCCATAGTTTCTTTCTTGTCGGTCACGTGGTGGAGAATTTCTCCCTGAATCGTAACTGAGCGCCGAACTGTTGCGTCTGAAGTTATTCTGCCTCCCTTGATAATAATTATTTTGGTTCCCATATTGTCTGTTTCTCTGATTGTCTCTGTGATATTCATCACCGCGGAGAGGTGATCTTTCCCTGTAATTATTACTACTCTGCCAACGGTTGTCATACGGGTGGTGTCTGTTTTGGTCACGATTTGTGTTGTGAGAATAGCCTTGTTGTGTCCAGTTATTATTTCTTTCATCGCGGAATTGCGACGGATGTGACCTGTAATTGTTGTGTTCTTGTTTTCGCGTTCCACGATTACCAGTGTCAATTTCTAGTTCTTGTAACAGTCCCTGAAAAGCTTCAATGTCGTCTTTGCAACGTCCTGCTAAAATAATATGTAAAATAAATGTTCAGGCAATTTGAGTAAGCAAATGTGGATGAGTTCTGAGGGGCTGTATGGGTTTGAAAGATACTGATTCTTATGCAACATGTCTTCAAAATATTTGACAAGACTGGAAAATTCAGATTGTTCAAAGTGTTTCATCATCATGATGCTATGTTTTACCCGATCTTGTGTAGCTTGAGACCAATATGCTGAGAGGAAGGCATGGTAAAATTCTCCTTCACTGTGACAATCGTGAATGACCGATCGCATTCTTACAGCTGGTTCATTCTCTAAGTAGCCACACATAAATTCTAATCTGTGTTGTAACGACCAGTTGGGAGGAAAACAATGAGAGAATTGATGGAGCCATGCTTGTGGATGAATGTCGTTACCAGAATTCTTAAATGTTTTGAAATTACGTGTAGTAATGAACAGCTTATAGTCAAAATCATCATGTCGGCGAGTCGCATATCGGTCATTGTTAGGTCGTGTCGGCCGTTCCATCTCAAAATTCGGTGCACATTGCCAATTTCTTTCATAACTTCCGAAATGCCCTGTGTTATTATTTTGCGGCTTTTCCGTATTTCTAAGTCCCTCTTTCCGTGTTGGAGCGCGAGTGTCCTCTGAAATTTGTAATTTTTGTATTACTTGTGCCAACTGATCTTGTACTTCCCGGATTTCTCTTTTGTACTGTATATTGATTTGATTTTGATTGAATTTCCTAATTTGTTCGCACTCTTCTGTGTCATTAAAGACTACCGGTTTTGTGTCATTCAGATTATCATCTACCTTCGTAGATAAATTAGTGAACTGATTCGAAAGTTCGGCTACTTTCTCCGATAGTGTACTTATTTCCTCAGTGTGTTTTTCTGAACCAAGTTTCAGAGTATCTACTGTGTCCTTTAAGTTTTCCTGAGTTTTTGCAAGTTGCGTAACCGAATCGGTAGATGCAACTGAGTCAAATTTAGCTTGCAAGGTCTCATGATTTTCATGAACAATAGTTTGCAGTTCTTTTATGGCTGCTTCGTGATTCTGTAATGCATTTTCATGCCGCAAAAAAATAGGTTGAAAATGCTCACAAATTTGTGTTTTTACATCATTACAGACTTTTTGACATTTCGATTCAATGTTATGTAACTTAGTAGTTAAATCTTCACGTGTTTGCTCAAGCGTGGTGTGAAGATTTTGTTCCATTGCGTCTAACTGTTGCTGTGTTTGTCTCTGGTGTTGTTCCATTGTGTCTAACTTTTGAAGATTTTGTTCCATTGTGTCTAACTTTTTAAGATTTTGTTCCACTATGTCTAACTTTTTAAGATTTTGTCCCATTTGTCTCTGATTTTGTTCCATTTGTTGCATTAATTGCAATAATAATATACATTATCTGTTTCTCTACGATTTTCGGCAGTGCATTTGCACCGGCAACATTCACATTTTGACAAGCAGAAAATGTGTCTTGACGTATTTGAGAAAACGGTGATGACCCAAAACCTGAATCTACAGTATTTGCGAAATTGTGTCCTGTCATTTCGGATTCCTGAGGCGAGTGTTGCCGACTGATCGATCGATAATGCTTCCCTGTTCACTACCTGTTTCACTGTCTACACCATTGTTTGCAGCCCGCTCCATTTCCCTATGCACAATTACCAAATTACTACGTTGAACATCAGTTAATTCATTACTCAGTGGTGCTAACACACTGCTTTCGTCTTCACTGTCATTTCTCAGTTTACTTTGGAGCCTAGTATTACGTTTTTCACACGCCATAATTGTCACAATATTTCACACAATAACACAGAAAAGCACAATTTGAAGAGCAAAATAAAATAACATAGCAATGGATATAATGTCTACTTAATTGCAAGCCCAGCTGCGAAATACTTGGTGCAAATCTACATGCATGCCACACCTGTTTTATTGTACAACAATGAAAGACTGCAACTACAAAGGAGATTCTCTCTACAATTACGCGCCAGCAATAAACAAAATCTACACTAATTACACAAACTACAAGAAAAAATCAGAAGATTCCAGTGAGGTATCCTCGGCTAAGGGTCGACATATGAAACGTCCCCTTTGAACAATTATACATGACTGTGCTTAAACTGTCACACAATATTTTTAGCGCAACGCAATCTGACTTTCAAAAATTCCCTACAAAAGAATGGCCCTGACTAACATTAAACTATACGTTTCACAAATCACTTACCTCACAAAAATCTTGATTACTCGAACTACTGCAATACAGCGAGCGCCACTACTGCCAGCTAAATAAAAGATTCAAACTAAGGAAGGCACTAACTACTGATAGGCATAGTTAGCAAATGAAAGATTTTAATAGAGAACAAACAATGTATTTACCTTAATAATGTTGAAAACTCACAATATATATAACAGATCATTGTATATCTTACAAATTTCCAAACTCCACCATCTCTCTCCCCACATCCACCACTGCTGGCGGCTCACCTCCAACTGCGCAACGCTACGCGCTGTTCACATCCAGCTGCCGCTGCCCTACACTACAATGGCAGACAACAATGTAAACTACCCACAGACTGCACACAGCACAGCCAGTGATTTTTCATATAGAGCGCTACGTGGCATTACCAATAAGAAAACATAAACAGCCTACTTACATATTATATATATATATATACATTCCATTTACATACACACACACAGAGACACACACATATATATATATATATATATATATATATATATATATATATATATATATATATATATATATATATATGTGTGTGTGTGTGTGTGTGTGTGTGTGTGTGTGTGTGTGTGTGTGTGTGTGTGTGTGTGTGTGTATCTATGTATATATACATGTAGTTACTGAGTGTGTGCAGCCATAGCATGTGCAAGGAGTGCCTGGAATGCTATGTATTTAACTTTTCTTGAATATCATGTTTTTTCTGTCTCCTGCTTTGTGTCAAATTGTATCTAGTTGACAGTAACTTAAATTTAAATATTTTGTATTGTACTTGTGTGACGTACCATCATTCTGAAATTGATGGCTTTTTATGATTGTTTAATGTAACAAAAGATTAGATAGTACACTAATGTCCCAAGTTCACTCAGTCACATATATAGCAAAAATTCTGTTCATTCTCATCTCCCATTGGAACAATACCTTTATATCTTTCAGTGAGTGCTTCAGAGGAACAAAATTGTCCACCACCTAGCATTATTCCCATAAATATGTTAATTATTTATGCTTATGAAACTAAGATTAACAAAGTAAAATCAACAGGAAGGCCATAGCAGATAGCTGTTGTTTTTCTCAGTTGTTAGTATTATCCACATAACCACATCCACATTTATTATAAAGTAAGTGTTATCTTTGTGTTATGAGTACACAGATATTGGTCATTAGGTTAACTAGAGTTTTTAGCTATTGAATCATAATCCTGTGGAAGAAGTGGCTGGCATATTTCGTTTTTAAATTTCTCTTGACTGACTCATGTCATTCTTTTCTTTCTTTGTTTCAGAAATTACTCTGTTCCACCGAAGAACCAGCTATTAAGGAAACTCAAATATTTTGCTTCTGGTGATTTTCTTCTGTCACTGGATACTTTGTTGTTATGGGCAAGGGAACAGCCAGCAGGATTGTTAAAAGGCTGTGTATGACACTGGACAACATGCTCAAGAGACAATTTTTTAAAATTATTCCAGTTCTCTAATGTAATTAAATGAATATAAAATAAACAAATGTATATGGATTAATATATTTTTATTCTAAAATAATTTTATTTTTAATGTTTATTTTCTGATTCTAATTTTGAGCTTCATGTTCTTTTTTAACCATTGCAGTTCTTCCTCCCTTCTCTAGTTTTTGTCAAGCTGCTTTTGTAGCAGCACCAACCAAAACTCTGCTATCTCTTTCACATTTGAGAACACGAATTTTTAATCTGGAAACAAAACTTAGAGTTCTGAGCTGAGATGATTGTAGGAAAGAAGAAAGAACGCAATGAAGTTGTCATGCTTCCAGTTATTTCCCTCCCACATTACATATAGCTGCGCTAGGTGATCGAACAAATCAAAATTATGCTTGAAATAATTACTTTTCTTCAAGTGATTTACGGTGAGATACAGTAACAACAGCCACCAGTTTGATATGTGCCTTAGGTACATTGCTACCCCAGGATTGTAATAAAGATAATGGTTGCTTACTGCAAATGTTGACATCTTATTCTTCATATATACCCTCAGTGTAATTAATAATCACAACATCACAGAAATGGGATTTATATATGCCTAAGAAGTGAAAAGGTGGATGTACAAATAATGTTCAGTAATTCAGCAAGGGTATTTTCTGCAGAGCACTCACTTCTGCTGTAATGCAGTAATCATTCTAAGATGTAAATACAACAGCAAACTAGCGAGTAACCCCTCTCAGAATTTACAGTCAAATCAATCTCGACAGTGTCTGTGTTGTTACAGTTTGTTGGAGAGGCTGAAACGACCTACTATTTCACAAAGCAGACCGCATTTCACAGTTTCTTCTATATTATGTGCCTATTTACAATTCACCATCTACCATAGAGCTACATTTGATGGAATACTATCATGTGTAAAAATGTTGCATCTGAATCGAACTGACTGCGTCATCCTTCTGTTGACAACTTCATCAAATTGTGTATTTCATTGTGCACAAATTGGAACTTACCTTCCACACACAGGGCGCCATCAATCTGCAGCCTCTGCTACCTTTTCTGAGCATAATATTTATGTGTTTACTTCTTTTAAAAAATCGTACATTTGCTGTAGCTGCTCTGCCAATCTATGTGAAGTTGTATGAGAATGGAAACTGTTGCATATGTTTTCGCCATATCTATCTATAAAGATTTCTTACTGGTCAGATAACAACCTATTTAGTTAAATGTTTTGCACTAATATTTCCACTGAATGAGACTGCAACGATTTTCGTGTTTTCTGCTACACTAGTGAACTTATTTACAGTATCTACCAACTTCAAAATATCCTCAAGCAAATAGTTTTGCCATCTGGTACTCTCATCACTCATGTTTCACACACTATTTCTGCAGACAACGACTAAGTAAATATGATATGACGTACACGAAAATACCCAGAGTGCTCTTCAGTTTTTGTTTACTTAAGTGGGCATGTACGTTGTTCCAGGAATAACTATCTGGGCCATAAAGTGGCATCATACAATGTGCACTCCAAGATAAACAGTGGTTAGCCCTTCGACCATAGATACTAGTAGACTGGCCTTGCTGTGCAGAAGCTATAGGGCTGGTGTGGCTCCAACATAAATCACGTGACTGTTGGCAAAGCGTGGCGGGATTTCAAATCAGCAGTCTGCATCCTATGTTTGTATCGTATTTTCCCCACATTTCTCAATTGACTGCCAAACGCTTCCAACAAAAATTACTTTTTTATTTGCGAAAAATTACGCCAGAACTACATTTGACCTGGATTTGTGCACAGTACCATTTATAAAATCTAACAAATACATCGAACGCCACTCTGGTGGGCAGAGGGACGAAATTACTATAAACCATCAATTAAAGTAAAATGTTGTTAAAATTCTTTTAAACAGCAAGAGTGGGCTCGTGTCACAACTTTAAACATTGGATTCGCCGCGTTTTGAGCTCTAGTCACTTATAAAAGAAAATGGGATATGGGAATTATGTCAACTATAGGTGCCAAAATTGTCGACTTTAGGAGCAGGTCCATTTTAGAGTATCAATTTTAGGTGCACTTCAAAGGTTCAGTTCCCACTATTTTCACAAAAGTTTAAACCATCAGTTTAAAAAAAAATGATATTTTAGATGAAAGGTGAGACTTAGAAGTTGCAGAAAATAATTTTGGAGCCTAGGTTAAAAAATGACAGACACTAAATATAAATTATAAATATACATTGAAATAATAACTGACCTATCAAAACACTTCTCCGCAAAAGGCTTCGAGCAAAGGCGTGTATGTGCAGATGGCTTAAAGTTTTTCCGTTTCAGGGCCTGTATCCAAAGCTGCCTTCGGTTTTCATCCTTAGGGAACCTATGAGTAGGAACGAGAAACAATTATACTTATTTCTGTAACCAAATTATCACACATACTTTCCAAAATGTAATATGAGTCTGACTTTACAGGCATCACTTTCAACACTTTAATTTACGTGATAGTCTATTTCAAGTGTAAAAAACATATAAAAGTCACTTCAGCAGAATTCAAGAAACGCATCTGCAAATGTAATGCCATTTCCCCCGACAAAACGCAGAGTACAGCCATAAGCGCAACACGAAATAACCATGTTTTGCCAACATTCACGTGACTTCAGCTCAGAGATGTTGGAGCCACGAAAATGACGTCAGGGCCAGTCTATTATATTTATGGTCGAAGGGTTAGCCTATTCCTTGGTTAGCTATCCCTGGATTTATCCTGAGATTGACAACTGACCCTATCTGAGAAAGTCCATTAGCAAAGTTTCAAGAAATGGCTCTAAATGATTACTCTAATGATGTACTACAACCCACTATGTATTGCTTACACAGGGATCGTGAGGATAAGATCAGAATAATTACTGCACACGCATAGGCATCCAAACAATCGTTCTTCCTGTGTTCTGTATGTGAATGGAACAGGAAGAAACTCTAATAACTGGTACAATGGGACGTACTCTCTGGCGCCCACCTCACAGTGGTTTGCAGAGTATAGATGTATGTGTAGATGTAGAAAGGTCAAGTATACTAAAACGGCCATACAACTTCTGTCGAAGTGATATTGGAGGTATAAATCTTGAATTTCTCTTCGTAATTTTTATTTATATCTTGCTTAACAGGTAAAAACGCTGTTGTTTAGACATTCTGAAATATTTACTATTCATCCTCTTCCAGCTGTTCTTAAAGAGTGTGGATCTCTCCTTCACAGTCTCGATTTTTTAACATTTTTCTATCCCAAACCCTTTTTGCTCTCTGCTCATCATTATCAAGTGCTACAGTAATCATTGAAAACTGCGTTAAACTAAATTTCGGCATTTTTATGACGACCTACCATGAAATACGAAACAGCGCCTGTGGTGAGTATTTTATGAACCGGCTTTAACGCCACGACGTTCTTTCGATGCTGACGTGACATGTAGGATTTCCTTTGACAGTCGACGTTCAGAAACGTGATGGTTAACTAATGGTGACGTTCTGGCAAGTGTGAATCCACCATAAGACCAGTTCACAATGTCTGTCAAGTCAAGACAAGCCACGTCCCATAAAAACATTCTACAATGCATTTCAAATGGCGGCATATACACTGGCCGTCCATTCCATCACATCATGTCAAGGCACCGTCATGGTTTCTCGGAGAATAAGGTTTGATGGCTGACATCATCTGCTCGTTGTTGGTCACTGATCACATGAACCGCTAAGAGCCCAAGCTTGTTTCCTCATGATACACTGCCATGCTCAGATCTCCACATTTCGTTTAGAAATGGTTTTCGTGGTTGATGTAAGTTGCATGTTGTTAGTTATTTATTACGAATTGTTTCGTTACTTCTTTTGTTAAAATTTATAATAAATGATGAAAGATTAATTGAAGCAGTTGGGCAGCAGGCTGAAGTTCACAACATGAGCGTATTAAATTACATGCTCTCTACTACATTTATAAAGTGGATTATGGTTCATACTTGTACTGTATTTAATATTTTAGGATGTAATATATAGCAATATTGCTGCAACATGTGTAACTAACCTGTTACTACGGGTTATTACGTTAAGAGTGGGAATGGAAATGCTTATTGATTGTGAAACTAGTGTAGGAAGGTTATGGTCGCCACCGACTCTAACCATACAACTAATCAAAGGTTTGGCGGAGTCGGAAAATAAATTAATTTGATCACAGAGTAAAAACTCATAAAAATTCGTACGTTGTGATATCGCTCATAGGAGATGCGATGTAATTAAAAGTGTTTCCCGTGCACTGTCCACGAGAATCAACAATTTAAAGTAAAATACTACATGCATGAACACTGTACAGAAGAACAGCTCCCAGCAACACACCTAAAAATAAGACTTAATCTAAAGCATTTGTTTTAAAATAAAAGGGGAAACTAATCATTGGACCTGTGCGTAAGGAAATGCGTTGGATGTGCTAACAGGAAAGCTATGAGGTGAGTGGGTTAGGTGCAAAAACGTGACCTCGGAATGTAAGAGAAGATTGTGTATAAAATCATTTATTCCTAAGATAGGGATGTGAGGCATGTACACAATTCCTGATAACATTAATTCCTAAAACATTAAAGAAAAGCATCGATACATACACCGTTATAATCTACACCTAAAATCATTGGTTTGAATCATTCATACAACTGCTGTTGCCTGATAATCGTGTCCTCACCTACCATCATGTTATTTCAGCTTGAGTTTATAAGCTGTTTCCGTATACATCTTCTGGGGTTTCACATTCTGGTGCCCTCAACTGTGCCTAATAGTATGTGGTGGCAAGTTACACTTTCCAAATATCTTATAAGATGGCAACTCTGAAAATCAAACACTATTAATCTCCCTTCGTACACTAATTCTTCACCTACAAGTTGCTTCATCAACATCGCAGTACATTTGAAAAATCTCACTGAATCATGCTGACCTAAGGGGAATAAGAACATTACAACTGTAATTTATCATCAAGAATTACCTTACGAACAATGACTCGCCACGCCAACACACCCGATACCTTTTTTAGCCATCAAGAAACAAAAGCCATCTTACTGTAATAGGAAATGCTTCATCTGAACCTCATAATCATTCACATTCAGACGTTATAAAGCTGCACAAAACTACTCTTTTCTGCTCAGAAGAAGAAGTAACTACACGTATATTGGAGGACTCTTTACAATTTATAGAAAATATACACTTTAATTTTAATCACACTAGAGTGAATCAAAACACTGTAAAATATACACTGTAAATGTACTAAAGAGACACGACTGGGTTTACCGCAGGCACACCAATACTGTGGCCCTCTCTCAACAAATCTTCCATAATAACGTCTTCCTTTATTGAATGCACATCAGTATCATCAATAGCACCGGTCCTCATTAAGTTGACGCCAACCGAGTTGGCCCATAGTCATTGATCCCTTTGATTACGGTCATATGGCGGATTGTGCCACGGGTTTGCGGGACGTATTTCAACACCCACTGGCGGACCAACCGTACTGTTTAGAGCACCCCTGTTGTCGCTTGTTGGATAATTATTTTGTGGTCGCTTACGACTACCGTTTCTAGTTCCGCTATAATTGCGCCTAAATCTCTGCTCATTACCATATCTTCTAAACTCCCGGGGGTGTCTTTGATTTCCTCTCGGCGAATGATTATTGGCATCGTTCATTCGGCCCTCGTTCCGTGAGGAGTCGCGACGCTGCCAACGCCCATGCGTTCTGTAACTCTCAGGCGACCCGTTACGTCTGGATTGCCAACTGTCTCTACGGCTGCGGCTTCGCTTGCGCGGCCGCTGCTCGTAGGCGCTCTGACCGTAATTCTGCGTGGTGCCATTCACATAGCACTCAAGCTCTAAAAGGAGATTGTGAAACCCCTCTACGTCATCCTTACATCGGCCTGCAAGAATAACGTGCCGCAACTGCATTGGAAACTTTCCCAGGCAAATACGAATAATTTCCACAGGTCCATAAGGATCGTCAAGATGTTCATTCGCCTGCAGCATGTGCTCGAACATCTGCACAGGGCTGGAGAATTTTGTCCTGTTTCTCTGGTAGCATAATGAGTCCGTGTTTTACACGACTTTGCGCTGCCACTGACCAATAGATCGACAGGAAGTGTTGTCGAAACTCCCCGACAGTGTAGCAATTGCGTGGAATTGACCTCATCCGCGCTGCTGGCTCACCTTCGGGGTAGCCGCACATTATTTTGTGCACACAGGGCCACGTAGGAGGAAGGGAGAACTCGGACTGCTGAAACCAAGCCCGCGGGTGAATCCCCGTAGCCGAGTTACGGAAGACTTCAAACTTCCTCACCGTCAGAAAATGTTTAAAGTCAAATTCGTGAGTTTTCCTTGGCGAATGTTCCTGGGGAATCCGCGCCATTCCCACCTGGTACGAGATCTGTGATCGTGACGATGATCAAATTCACCATCGTTCCCGGAATCATCGTCGGAATAATGGCTCTTTCGTTCATTTCTTTCAACTTCATGGGCCGTTAACCCTTTTAGGTGAAGTTTTAAGCGGGCCATGCGCTCACATAGTCCTCGGTAATCCCTCTTTGTTGTATATTTATTTCACACAGTCCGTGCGGACATTTCGTTATCGACCGTATTTCGTCCGCATCCGCTGATAACGAGGTAATCGTCTGAGATCCTGGATATTTCTTCTCGCACCTCTCGGTGGGCCGTGTCTTGTAGTGTTTGCATACGCCCTTGCTCTCGCTCAAGGGCTATTATCGCCTGGCTGAGGGTTTCTACCTGCACGCTAAGGTGGACCGGGCACTTAGCCGCAGTGTCCTCTATTCGGGACACAAGAGCTGCGTGGTCACTGTGGCATTGTTCTGCTAGCATACGTAAATTCCGAGGGAACCTTTCTTCTTGCTCCATCACCTGCTTACTAATGACTAGCTGCCCCTCTTCTAAAGCGGAGATGCGTTGGTCAGTGATCATCAGTTTCTCCCCAACACCCTGTACTATTTCACTACTCAATCTTTTATTTGCTTCCTCGATATCCCTCTTATTACTGTATAGTAATTGCCGCAGCATAGTCTGTAATGAATTTGCATCTATCGACTGATTCGAAAACACTATAGCGGGCTCAGGATGGACAACACTTGTACTTGCGTTTTCCGAGTTTCGTTCCTGTGTGGACTCGACGTTTTGGTCTTGTCCTTGTTCAGGGTTATCGTCTGGCTGGTTTTTTCGTTTGTGGCTCCCTGAACAGCTACACGTCTCCATCATAAGGGTAGCTACTCCGTGCTCCAAAATACAAGAATACTGCCAAAGTCTCCTAATGGACTCACACTCCCAACAAGGCAGCCAAGGTTTACTATATTACACGGATACACGCCACAGGACAAGAATCAACCCACACTTGTAAAACAATGGAATATTAAATTATAATGTCTATTCAGTAATACATAAAAAAGATAAAACATGGAAGAAAATGCACACCTATATCCTAAATCCACGTAAATTCTGTGTTGCAGAAAGACAATATACCAATTAGCACATCCAGCCGAAAATAACTAATCCTCAGTGTGCATCAGAAGACATCTGGTTTACCTAAATCCGTGAGCAGGGTAAGCCATGTGTAACTAACCACGTTACTACGGGTTATTACATTAAGAGTGGGAATGGAAATGCTTATTGATTGTGAAACTAACGTGAGAAGATTAGGGTCGCCACCGACTCTAACCATACAACTAATCAAAGGTTTGGCGGAGTCGGAAAATAAATTAATTTGATCACAGACCAAAAACTCATAAAAATTCGTACGTTGTGATATCGCTCAGAGGAGATGCGATGTAATTAATAGTATTTCCCGTGCAGTGTCCACGAGAATCAACCATTTAAAGTAAAATAGTACTTTCATGAACACTGTGCAGAAGATCAGCTCCCAGCAACACACCTGAAAATAAGACTTAATATAAAGCATTTGTTTTAAAATAAAAGGGGAAACTAATCATTGGACCTGTGCGTAAGGAAACGCGTTGGATGTGCTAACAGGAAAGCTGCGAGGTGAGTGGGTTAGGTGCAAAAACGTAACCTCAGAATGTAAGAGAAGATTGTGTATAAAATCATTTATTCCTAAGATAGGGATGTGAGGCATGTACACAATTCCTGATAACATTAATTCCTAAAACATTAAAGAAAAGCATCGATACATACACCGTTATAATCTACACCTAAAATCATTGGCTTGAATCATTCATACAACTGCTGTTGCCTGATAAATGATCGCAATAACACGTTTCGCAATAACACGTTTCGCAGTACACCCGCGTACCCACGTGGTTTGTGGAGACGCAATTACTAGGTATTGTGGCCAAGTTGCAACAATATCACATCACACAATCATGAACAGCTAACATTCTTTAAAACAAACATGAGACCAGACAGTTAGTGATGACGTTAACCCAACAAACTCTGATGTTCAACCACGAGGTCGGCTCCCCATGGACGAAAGATACATAAAGCAAGGGAAATTTACGAGAAGGCAAAGCTATTAATATTTAGAAAAATGAACGCTTATACAGGCACAGATGAAGGCAAACAGACATTCATACAGAAGCGAGTGCTCACTTCTTATCGACTCCTTTGTGTGACACTCTTCCGGCGGATCCAAGTTTGCTACAGAAATTCATTAAAAGAAAAATCTGCTGAAGTTTTGCATTCCTTTCGAATGAACTGCAAAAAAGAACCGTGGGTAGAACCTGGTTAGTAAGTAGAATTTGTTTGTATGTTGTCAGGCAATTGTAACACATCACAAAGAAATGGATGGCGTCTTGAGGCACTGCAACAGTGGCAAAATCCTTTCTTTGCAATGTATACATCATGTAATGTTCTAAAGTTGTTTGTTTAGATATATGCTTGTGGCTGGTTTCTTTATTGTTTAAGTATTGGCTCTCTTAATTGTGTGTGAAACAGTTTTGCAAGCATAAATGGCCAATATTATATGGTTTCACAAGCTAGCCCCATTACAAATAAGGCACTTGAACTATTAAAACCCATAGCAAGAGGGAAAGAAAACCTGTACATCTTGAAGGGAAACATATTGAGGGAGATATGACTACTACAGAAAAATTTAAATTTGACTGTTAATTAAACTTAACCTAAAACCGCCTACTTTTTCATGGGACATGATGACAGCTCTTAATACTGTGTTTCTTTTAGTAATTCTGGAAGAAATTTGGCGTAACAAATGAAAAACCGGGTGCTTCGGTTTTGTAGGATGTAAAATTCAGATTCTTCTTCCTCGAGCTCCTTGTATAGGGTGTGATATTTCCCTGCTATACCATGTAATGACATGTATAAGCTATCCCTGCAAGCTACAAACCATTTGAATCCAATAAATGTCTTTTTCGTACAAGTGTGGACTATAGTACCCACACGTATGTGCTACTGCGTTTTGTTTAATCTCTTGCTCATAATTGTTGAAAATCATCTTGCAAAGGTCACAATTTCCGTGAGAAAACAGTTGCGGACATCTATGCGACTTGAGATTGCGTGACTTGAATTGACTTGACTCGCCATGCTGTGATAGACAGTGTGAATATACCTTCACATGATGGCGCTGTGATGTTGCTGTGACAGATAGTGTGAACTGGTCTTTTGTAGACTTGTTTCTTGTAAATGGTTAATCTACAGTTCCCATTTTCTAAGACTTTTAATAAATGTATTTGATGTACATGTCTGCAAAGAACTAAACATTTAGGACCTGGCATAATGTACGCCTACCAGAAAGACCGCCACAACTGTGTTTAGGCCTGTCCACAGCTATTATTGTTCACCTTAAGACCAATTCACACTGGCTGTCCCGCAATGTTAGCACACACTGGGTTCCAATTGCCTCACTGGTGGTCCTGTCCTGTCATGTCATGCCACCGTCAAGATTCCTCAGGAAGAAAGTTCTGTTGACTGACGGCTGTTCATTGTTAACACATGACCCCAAAGCTCATTTCCTCGACATACCACATTTCATTTTGTTATGGTTTTCGTGGTAATGTCTATTGTTTTTTGTTTGTAATTTGTTATGATTGTTTTGTATTATCACTTCTTTTGTTAAAATTTATAATAAATGACGAAAGATTAATTAAAGTAGTGAGGCAGCAGTTTGAATACAAACTAGGTACAGGAAGTCAGTTGAAATCTGAAATTGATAGCAGTGGGATTTTTAGGGAAATATAAGTCTATATAGAAATGATAGGCAAATGGGGTGGTATGTTTGTCACAGCAGACAAGAATATAAAATCCACTGAGGTAAAAATTGAAGCTACATGTGAGGTTAACTGAGAAAGACTCACTATTGGTGTGAGCATAAAATGATTATTGGATCCTTCTATCAACCACCAGACTCATCTCCTGATATAAATTTAATAGAAAACATAAGTTCATTTTTAAGTAATTTCCCCAATCTTGCTGTGATAATCGATGGAGTCTTTAATGATTAAACAATTATTTGCAAAAGTTACAGCTTTTTAGTGGTCAGCGTGATAGGACATCCTGTGAAACTTTACTAAATGCCATCTATGATAACTATATAGAACAGATAGTTAGGAAGTCCATGCATGATGGAAACTTATTTAATCTAATGGTAACATACAGACCTAACCTCTTTGAGGATGTTCACATCGAAACTGGTATCAGTGACCACAACATGATTGTAGCAACAATGGTTACCAGAGTGTGAAGGACAACTAAAACAAGGAGAATGATTAAGTAGGTAAAAAGATCAGTGGGGTCATATCTCAATGAAGAACTTGAAACTTTCAGCACATGTCAGGTACACACAGAGGAAATATGGCTCAAGTTTAAAAGAACAGTTGACCATGCATTGTTTAGATATGTATCCAGTAGGGAAAAGTCCATAATGGGGGGAGGACCTCCATGGTATACAGCCACTGTAAAGGAACTTCTTAAGAAACAGAGATTACTGCATGTTGTTGTTGTTGTGGTCTTCAGTCCTGAGACTGGTTTGATGCAGCTCTCCATGCTACTCTATCCTGTGCAAGCTTCTTCATCTTCCAGTACCTACTGCAACCTACATCCTTCTGAATCTGCTTAGTGTATTCATTTCTTGGTCTCCCTCAATACCTACTCATTAGTGATGTGATCTACCCATCCAATCTTCAGCATTCTTCTGTAGCACCACACTTCGAAAGAGTACTTCATAATAGGAGCAAAACAACACATAGAGCTATGGACAGAGAGATGCTGAATGAAGCATGTTTGGCTGTCAAGAGAGCGATGGGTGATACAGTAAATGACCACTGTAGCAGAAAATTGTCAAGAGATCTTTCATGGGATCCAAAGAAATTCTGGTCATACATACAGGCTGTTAGTGGCATAAAGTTGGTGGCCTGTCCCTAGAGAATGAGACAGGAACTGAAATTGAGAGTAGTAAAAGCAAATGCTATAATGCTTAACTCCATTTTCAAATGTTTCTTTACAGAGAGAAACCCAGGTGAACTGCCCCAGTGTAATACTCATATCACAGAAAAGATGAATGAAATAAGTATTAGTGCCAGTGGTACCGAGGAGCAGCTGAAATCGTTAAAACTGAACGAAGCTCCAGGGGCCAATGGAATCCCTGCCAGATTCTGTGCTGAATTTACGGCTGAGTTGGCCCCTCTTCTCACTTAATCTATAATAGGTCCCTCAAACGAAAAACTGTGCCTAGTTCTCAGGTCACACCCATCTTCAAGAAGGGTATTAAATTTATACGCAAAACTACCGTCCAATATACTTGTCATCGATTTGCTGTATAATTTTGAAACATATCAAACGTAATGAGGTACCTTGAACAGAACGAGCTCCAACAAGCATGGATTTCGAAAATTTCGATCATGTTAAACAAGTCTCACACATTTCTCACATGACATACTGATAGCTTTGGATCAAAGCAGTCAGGTATATGCTGTATTTCTCAACTTCCGAAAAGCATTTGACTCAATACCACTCCTAGGTGTACTGCCAAAAATAAGAACATATGGGGTACCAAGTGAAATGTGTGAGTGGATTGAGAACTTTTCGGTAGGGAGGACGCAGTATGTTCTCTTGGATGAAGAGTCATCATCAGATGCAGAAATAACTTTGTGTGTGTACCATGGAAGTGCATAAATATTCATCCATATCTTGATGTGATTTCATTGTGGTGCAGAGGTTGGCACCTTGCTCTAAATGTTCAGAAATGTAAAATTTTGCACTTCACAACACGAAGAAAACGTTGTATATCATGACAATGAATCACTGTTGGAATTGTCCAAATCATACAAATACCTGGGTGTAAGACTTTGTAGGAATGTGAAATGGAATGATCACATAGATTCAGTTGTATATAAAGTAGGTAGTAGACTTCACTTTACTGCTACAATATTGGGGAAGTGCAATCATTCTACAAAGGGGGTCAAAAAGCACACATGCAACAGGTCCTAGAAAAATGTTTAAGTGTGTGGGACCCATACCAAACAGACCTAGCAGGGGATATTGAATATACACAGAAGAGGACAGCATGAATAGTGACATGTTTGTTTATTCCATGTCAGAGTGTCACAGAGATAGTGAAGGAACTAAACTGGAAATCTTGAAGATAGATGTAAAGTATCCCAAGAAAGTTTATTAACAAAGTTACAAGAACTTGATTTAAATGATTACTCTACGAATATATTGCAACTCCCTATATATCGCTCAAATAGAGGTCATGAAGATAAGATGAGAATAATTAGCGCTGCACAGAGACATTCAAACAACCATTTTTCCTGAGCACCGTACATGAATGGAACAGGAATAAACCCTATTAACTGGTAAAGGGAATGTATTCTTTGCCATGCACCTCACTGTGATTTGTAGAGTATAGATGCAGACGTAGATCTAGAATTGTGTGACGTGAATGTACTAAATTACTTGCCCTCTACTAGTTTATAAATTGGATTTTATAGATGCTGGTATGGTATTTAATATCTCACAATCAAATGCATTGCAGTATAGATATAAATTGAAGTGAAAAAAGTAGTGTGGGTAGAAGCAGGTTGATTAGTAGGTGGAATTAGTTTTCATGTCAGGCATTTGTATCGTTTCATACAGAAATGGACTGAAACATTCAGACACTATAGGTTGTTTGTTTGAATATATGTTTGTGGCAGGCTTGTCTATTGCTATGTAGTTCTCTGGATTGTGTGTGAAACAGTTTATCAAGCGTCAGTGGTCAATATAAACAACTTAACCTCAAACAAATCAATTTTTCGTGGGATGTTATGGCAGCTCACAATACTGTGTGTCCCGCACTCGGGTTCCCGGGTTCGATTCCCGGCGGGGTCAGGGATTTTTCTCTGCCTCGTGATGACTGGGTGTTGTGTGATGTCCTTAGGTTAGTTAGGTTTAAGTAGTTCTAAGTTCTAGGGGACTGATGACCATAGGTGTTAAGTCCCATAGTGCTCAGAGCCATTTGAACCAATACTGTGTGCTTTTTAACAATTCCGGATTCAATCTGACATTAAGAAATGAAAAAACCGGTTCTTCGACTTCCTAAAATATAAACTGAATATTCCTCCTCCTCTAGCTCTTTGCATAGTGTGTGAAATTCCTCTTCTGTATCACTTAATGACTTTACCTGACCCACAGCCTTTTTTGTTTTGTTTTTTGTTTTGTTTTGCACTTCTGTCTTCTTTCTCTAATATATACACTATCCTGTAAGCTGTAACCATTTAAGTCCAATACATGTCATTTTCGTACAAATGTGGACTCCAGCAGCCACGTAAATGATCTATCAGGTTGTGTATGTGCAATTCTCACTCAAAAACAGTTGAAAACCGACTTGTGAAGATAGCAAATAGCGCGAAAAGAACAGTGAGGACAGCCATGCAATTTGAGATCACACGACTTCAAATGACTTGACATTCAGTGGTGTGACGGACAGTGTGAATGCATCTTGATGTGACGGTGCCGTGACATGAAGTGCGAACTGGGTGATTGGTTTATGGCGTTCTGCAGACACTTTTAGATGAGGAAGGAAGCTTTATTGCTTGAGTGACGCAGTTGTGCTGATCAGAATACAGTTGTATCGAAAATAAAACAGTTACAGTTGCAAAGTTATTTTTATTTATGAATAGTGCGTTTTGCTATGATTAGGCATCATCAGGTTATGTAAAACTATCAAATGAAGTTCACTGGACTGGCTACCAAACCTCTGTGTCCACCACATACACGTCAATTCATCTGGATGAAAATCCAGTCATCAGAATACTGTAAGTAAAAGGAACTTTGGGAACAGTTCAAAGGTTCCCACTATTGCTTTCAGTTATGTCGGCCTGATTTACATCCAATCGGTTTTATGCGAATGTGGTTGACATAGAGCTTTGGTAGCTGGTCCAATGAACTTCATTTGACAGTTTTTCATGATCTGATGATGCCTAACCACAAGGAAATGGGTTATTTTTAAATAAAAATAACATTGCAAGAATGACTGTTTTATTTCCAATATAAACATGAAAACCAGTTGCTGTATCAGACAGCCAGTGATGTTGTGGAGTGAATACTAACTGTACTTCGCTTTTTTCATAATGGCGAATCCAAGACATGGTTTGTCTGGTGAAAAATTTAAAATACCTGATTTCAATGTCAAATGATGAATCCGAAGCAGAAGTTACTCATAATGTCTGTGAAATCGATGAATTACAAGAAAACACTGCAAACGCTATTGATAGTGAGGAATATATCCCTCCCATCGACAAAATCAGTGACTCTTCAGACAGCAACGTTGCGCCTGCTACACAGGAGCAGACCGAAAAGGGACAAACCAATGTTGCTTTACCTATAGCAGGTATGTTTGTAAAGTCTTTATATTATTAATATTGTGCATCTTCATGTTTTCGGGGCGCAAACATTGTTCCGTAAAATTTTGGTTGTGCAGCTGCATAAATTCGACTTCTTCTAATATATGAGCTGTATACCGTCCAGTCATCTTCAAAGTGAACCTGGAACACAGTGAACAGAAATAGATTATGTAAAATTTTGTGGTTTATATGATTTGATCAAATGGACACACATTCCCAAAGGACAGATTTCTTTGCTCCAGCTATCCCTGTGTGGAATTCTTTCACTGACAATTCCTTTGAGTGTTACATTCCGGGTGAAAATATCACTGTGGATGAGCAACTCTTTTCTTGCAATGCTAGATACTCTTTCCTTCAATCTATGAGCAATAAACCAGAATAATTTGGAATAAAGTATTGTTGCAGTTGATACTAATTCTAGGTAACTGGGGAATGATTTTCCTTACCTAGACCAAAATGAGCAACACCCCACAGGTATTCCTGTTGCAGAGGATATTGTAATGCATCATATACAGCTATCAGTTTCTGCAGAATGAAATATTATATGTGATGGTCCTTTTGCAACCAAATACCTCACAGAAAGTTTGAAACACAAGAATCCAAGAATTATAGGCACAGAGAAGAAACCTAGAACGGAAATCCACTGCAGTGCCTTTGCACACAACTATACTTTGTAAGTCAGATCATGGCATTGGTGTCATTCCACTGTGAAGTATAGATGTCGCAGATAGCCCATGACTTTTTTTGCAGTGTACTGGACTTTGAAGCTATCAATACATGAGTACCCTGTAAGGAAGTAACAAGTTAAAAGGTAAGCTGAAGTCAGTTTATATTCAAGTTGGCAGAAGAGTTAACTTCAGCATGTAAGGCTACAAGGAGACAAAATACAAATACTTATACAATACCGCAACATAGCAACATTTGCAAGACTTGTCAAATTGAAGGATGTAGATGGAAGGACAGTAGGGAGTACTAATGTGGAAAGTGCAACAAGTATGTTAGTGGACAATTTTTAGGCAATGCTGAATACACATTTGCAAGTATTACCATGCAGCATGTGGTTTTGTATCAATGAGATATGAGTTATGTATATTTTTCCCAACTATATACTGTGCTATATAAAATTTTATACTAGAACACATATTTTTATTAAAGAAAGTTAGTCTCACATTTTGTTATCATATATATTTGGATTGATTATTAGGTTAAACGTTCATTGTACCATGTAATTACTCAGAAAAAAGTAAAACTGTATCCTGGTAAAGTGTACTAATAGTATGAAATAAATTAGTATATGTCCAAATTTGTTTACGATTTTTAAAATGGCCGATTAAACTGCATACATCAAAATGACTAGCTGTTTCTTTTAGACAGACCATAATGCCCAGTCCTATTTGTGTTGAAAGAAAGTTTCTGCCATGTCTGATATGACCACTCATGTTGAAAATACTGCAACCTCAACTTCTGTATACTTGAAAAATAAACATAGAACTTTTAGATCATTTCTGTTTGATATGGGGGATGCACATGAAAATCCTTGCTTTATATCATCCAACACCTGAAATGTTGTCAGTTCAAAATCATAATTATTGTACACATGCGCCCCATCTGTAAAAATGTAGTCCTTGTCACACTTCTTCAGAATTTCTTCATGTGGACTGTTCATTATAACTAACACAGAATCTGCACTCTTCAACTATGGCTGCAACATCTCCACATTGTCCTGTCATTCATAAAAAAACCCACTTCATACACTCACTCCTCAACATCGATGACATCATTGTGATGCCTAGTTGTTGTGGAGTACAGGTTTTAGCAACATTCAGTATTATACAAGTGATTTCTTTCAAGTTCAGTCACAAACAGAGCATCATACTTTATCTTGCATAGTGTGGAAAGGAATTTTATTCGTGATACCTGCAGCTATTATTTCCTTTTCTGTTTCAGTCAGTCCCAGGTGACTTACATCATGTTTAACCAACATGACTGATGCAAATTTGACAGGATATGATTCATCTATGGCATGAGTGATATTTATTTTTTCGAGACATTAAAAAATTTATTGCTGTCTTGCAATGTGAGCAGTCTAATGTCTTTACTTTTAGAGACAATATTGCTTGACAGAGGACAGGCATTATATACTAATGTCTTATACATCTATCAGTACCAGAATGTGAGCCCCACTATTTCACAAACATCACCTGTGTAGAATTTTCAGTTCCCATTTTGCATTTTTTGAGAGAACCAAGAGGTGAAATGTGCAGACCTGTGGACTTCACTCATATGTCATGTGCTATTCTCTGAGTGTTCAAAATAATTATACTCTGTAAACACTTCATAATTTCATATGCTAGACTTCACTGATCTTTTTTAACTCAATGACTCACTGTGATGGTCTCGCTGACCTTTAAATTTTTTATGTTTCCCTGGGTTAGACTTTGACACATGGTTCCAAAGATTTTTGATGTATTTTTACCCCTTCCTGGTTTCTGAAATGATGTATTCGCGTTGAGCAGACAATACCACCAAACACAATAACCTAAAGCTACTGCCACTGCTTACTTCACTCGCTACAAGCACAGGCAATGGTAAAATGTGAAGACTAAAGCTATGAACACTGAAGACAAAAGTTATCCCCACCCTGATGGAGAGACAAAGTGAAATAAAAACATCGCTATATTACAGTGGTACATCGAGGAGTTCAGGACAAGAAACACATTTTAAAATTACTGACTCCATTGTGCTACAAGGTGATACTGTCCACCATAAGGATGACTGGTTACTCTATCCCTAGTTACTGATCAGCAACCAATTGCAGCTGAAATTGATGTGAGTCAAAAGATCACTGTATGCTCTCCATACTTGCCTTCACAAGATTTTATAGCATCTGAGTCAATGATCTTGTGGAACAATTCTCTTGGGCATTCTTCCTACTGGAGGCTTCAATTCCCATAACGTGTTGTGAGTTTCAAAGTATACTTGATCGACTTTTCGAGGTTCTCTTGAAGTCTCATGAACTGGATATTCTTCGAATGGGTAACATCCCCCCCCCTGCCCCTCATTTCAACGCTACTAATGGGTCATCCTCAGCTGTAGATGTCTCTTTCTGCCCTTTGGCCCTCACTCGGTGGGGATTTACTGATGACCTTCGTTCCAGTGACCACTTCCCACTCTGGATCTACCTACAAGGTGAAGCAACCCTTGACGACAAGCCTCCAGTATGGAGAATCAGTAGAGAAAATTGGACATTGTTCAGCCAGGTGGCTGTGCTTGAATGGCGAGGCAGCCTCAAGGAATGGGTAGATGACATTATACATCAATCTGCTGAGCCACCGACTTATGCATCCCAATGTCGTCAGCTCTTCTTAGAAGGTGGCTGGGAATGGGTGGATGACATTACACATGTGATCCACCATGCCACCGACTTATCTGTCGCAAAGTCTTCAAGCCTGTATGTTGGCAGACCGATGAGTACTCAGTACACAAGAAAGGTGATATAATGTGCTGTAACTGCACGGGAATTTGCCTATTACCTACATCAGGGGTTTCAAAGCTTTTACTCCAGGAGAACAGTTTGAGAAACCTGGTGTATTTTGAACATCAATAAAATTTCAAAACAGGGGAAAACTTGGTTTATTCCATGATAACTTCTATTTTAAATCATTACTGATAACACAGAAATCATAAAAAATTTAAAAAAATAGTATCATCAAAATTCAAAATTTGGGAAAAACGCCATGTTATGGATAGTTTCTTGCAGAGCTCTTATTCACTTCAGTTGGAACAACAGTGTTCTGTGGAACATAGCTAGGGAAACCCTGGCCAACAGCATATAAAATATTCCCCAACATCCTTGTTAATAAGCTATGTTGTTAATGCTGTTGGTGATTATCAATGTGTATATCGCCGAGGAAGATCTACTGTTGATCAGATGCTCACAGATGGCAAATACTAGAAAAATGTAAAGAGTTTAGGATCGATACACATCATGTCTTTACAGAGTTCATATCAGCCTATGACAGTATTGACAGAAGGTTGCTGCATATAGCAATGGAAGAGTTAGAGATGAATTGACTGCCTTAGTGAAATTCAAGTTAAAATACAGGATATGTTATCAAGTGCTATGACCACAAACAATGGAGTGAGGCAGGAAGACAAATTATATTGCCTTCTGTTTAATGTAGCGTACATTATAAGAGATGCAGGCCTCTCTACAGTGAGGTGGGGGATATCAGTTCAGGTGCTGACATATGCAGACGATACTGACATAATTGCAAGAACGTCAAATGCAATGAATGAGGCCATTACAAGTCTAGAAACAACTGCTATAAAGCAGAACCTATAGACAAATGAATGGAAAAGTAAGTATAAGAAAGATTGTCTTATGATCCCTTACCCACAGCTATTGGTTCATATAATTTGATTTTGTGTTTAATTTCAGCTACTTTCGATCACAAGTAAACTGTAAGAACAATACCAGCTCTGAAATCCAAAAACGAATATTGTCTGTCAACAAATGCTGCATGGTTTCAGAAAACACATAAAATCTAAGCTGCTGTTCGGGAAAACTAACGTCATGATGTATAAAGTTTTAGTGAGCACAGCGCTGATATGCTGAAACATGGACATTGATGAAGTTCGATGGAAAGCAGCTTCGCATATTTGAAAGAAAGATGTTGAGACAAATTCTTGGGCCCATTGAAGAAACTGGTGTCTGGAAGTGGAGATGCAATAATTAATTATGTAATCTATATAATGAACCAGATATTGTCATTTACATTAAGAACCTGGAATGGGCAGGGACATGTTCTGAGAGCAAATAAAAGAACGATTAAGAAGATATTAAATGCAATGCCTAAAGGAACCGAAACAGTTGGAAGAACAAAGCTAAGATGGGCAGTAGGGGCCAGAGAGGACAAAAGGAAAACTGGGATTCAGAAATGGAGGAGTTTGGCACTAAGCAGCGAAGAATATAATTATCTTCACAGAAGGCCAAGGCTCACAAAGGGCTGTTGTACCAGTGATGACGATGACTGTAACGGACAGCCAGGATCCAACATTCTGCCACTAACACGTGAGCGAGGAGAGGGATGAAGTGTGCTTCAGATACCGCAATTCTGAGTCAAACAACTGGTCTTTTTCCATCTGGGGGCTCAATCCTGCACTGTCTGAGGCTGTGCCTGATCATGACGAAATTCAATACAGCATGCTGTGAAACTTACAAATTGCGTCAAAGAAACTTCTTCCAGTATGTTTTAATTTATTCTAGCAGACAGGACAATTTTCAAGCTCTTGGAGAGCAGTAACTTTGATACCTTTTGTCAAACTATGAAAGGACCGAAAATGTTCCAGTAGCTACAGGAACTTTACCTTAATGAGTCGTGAAGGAAAGACCTTGGAACAAGTGGACAACTGTCGACTGGTCTGGATTAGAGACTTCGCAACACCTTCGCCACTCTCACTATGGATCAGACGATGTCAATCGACTGTTGACAACCTGAGTCTGCTAGAGACAGCTATGGAGCAGACTTTCTTATGTTGAAAGCATAGTGCAGGGACAGGACATTTTCTGACATCAATCGGGCATATGACACTACTTGGAGTCACACTATTCTAGGGCAGCTCCACCAATGTGGTTTTTATGGACATCTACAGATATTCATTTGGTCTACACCTACATTTACATCTATACTCCCCAAGCCAACTCACAGCGTGCGGTGGAGGATACTTTGTGTACCCCTGTTGCTTCCACTTTTCCTGGCCGGCCGCAGTGGCCGAGTGGTTCTAAGCGCTTCAGTCTGGAACCGCGCGACCGCTACTGCCGCAGGAACTGATGATCTCAGATGTTAAGTCCCATAGTGCTCTTAGCCATTTGAACCATTTTGAAGCTCTTTTCCTGTTCCTGTTGCTACTGGTTCATGGGAAAATGATTGCTGGTAAGCTTCTGTGTGAGGCTGACTCTCTCTAATTTTATTTTGATGGTCTTTTTGCGAGATATAGGTAGGAGGACTCTTCTAGGAATGTCTATTCTCAGAACTTTAACAGTAGACTATACAATGATGCACAATACCTCTCTTCTAGTGTCTGCCATAGCAGTTGGCTGAGCATCTCCCTGATACTTTGACACTTACTGAATTAATTCTTCTATCAGTTTTATCTGGTACAGATCCCAGACTGACTAGCAATATTCAAATATCAGCCGAACGACTGTTTTGTAATCTGTATCTTTTGTTGGTGTAGTACATTTTCTAAGAATTCATCCAGTTAATCTCAGTCTGGCTTCTACCTTATCCCCAATTAACTTTTTGCGTTTGTTTCATTTCAAATCTCTCTGTATTCATACTCTTAGGTAGTTTATAGAAAGAATTCCTTCCCATTATTGTTCTTCAATCGTGTAACCATACAATTACCGGTCTTTCTGTCTATGTACACGCAATATGTTACATGTTTCTATGTCGAGGGTCAACTGCCACTCCCTGCAGCAATCGTCAATCCTCTGTGGATCTTCCTGCATTTCACTACAATGTTATGGCGTTGCATCTCCTCTGTATGTGTCAGCATCATCTGTAAAAAGCCTCATGGAACTACTGACGTTATCTGCTAGGTCATTTATACAGGGAGAACATTAATAAAACCGACGAACTCCAGAGATGGATTCCTGACTGGACATGGAGGAAAAAAGGTCCTATGAACAGGTGTCTGGAAATGCGTTGTTGCCGTGGTAGAAGTCACAAACAAATAAAAGTTCCTGTCACCAACGAAAAAAAATTCCACTGATAATGCGCTGTGACTGTAGCCCACAGAAGACGATTATGCAGATTGATGCTAGCTGTAGTAAAGGTTGATTCGTCAGTAAAGAGGAAACCCCATAACTGTGATGGTCCGGTTCAAAACCCATCGACAAAGCCCTTCCCATAGTGGGAAATCCACTGCTGACAATCCTTGCACTCATTGCAGGTGATAGGGATGGTATTGGTTGTTACACACAATATCTAAAATCGTACTTTGGCTTACATCACGTTGGTGGGCCACTTGCCTGGACGTTGTACTATGATTCATATCAATATCCTGTTGAACCCCGTTCTCCAAATCTGGTTTATGCAGAGTCCGCCACCTCCCTGCACATTCCTCTGTCTGAAAGGACCAATGATCACACAAATGTCCAAACCGGGTTTCAAGTGTTGTATGATGTGGTTGGTGTCTGGTTTGGTATAGTTGTGCTGCCTCTCTACTGTTTCCATCTGCTTGGCCTACACAAACTGCCACCTCGGCTTGTTCTCGACGTGTATGCCAGATTGCAGCTTACAGTACGCAGTATCAGTGGTCAGACGAGGTTTCCTCTGACACTGGCATCTACCGTGACAACAACGCATTTCCGCACACATGTTCACAGGACCTTTTTTCCTCCATTTCCAGTCGGGGTCAGCCTCTGCAGTTCGTCAGTTTAATTAACATGTAACCCCTTGGGTACATTTGAAGATTTCTCTCCATTTATAATCACATGCTGGACATGTCTGCTCCAGTTTTAGAGGGCATTGGTGAGATTGTGGCAAGACTAAGGGTGCTCAGTGTATGGATCAGCGAGGCCTTCTTGCCTGAAGATCATTGTTGCTATCCAACATGAGGGGACCAGGCTGGCTGTGAGTGCTTATAGGTCCAGCCGCAGACACAACCTCTGTACTGAAGAGGGGCAACTGCTGCTTACCATCTGTCGACTACTCCTCATGGTGTATCAAATGTATAGGATCCTTGCTGCACCAAATTCACCAGTATACTATACTGTTGCTCGTCCAAGTATGAAACGTCGTTTCTCAAATAATTCACAAGGAACGAGGCCATTTCAATTTCGTGTGGAGTATGTGGTGGAGTCAGTTGGTGTGGGGCAAGGACAAACTTAAATGCAGGCGTGGAACTGACTGCCACCTTATTTACTGCAGAGGTCCAGAAGAATTTTAGATTTAATGGAGTCCAGGAAAGGCTTCATTCCTGCGTTTCTTTTTAAGGCATTTCTTTACGACTTTTTCAATGAACACCACAACTATATGTCTTTATTCACAGATGTGTCTAAACAGGGTGACTTCCTTGGCTGCTCTGTTATTTTCGCTGATTGCGTTCACAGGATCTGACTTCCTCAAGAATAGTGTTGTGTTCAATGTGGAGCTGTACATGATAATCAGGGTACTGGAGCAGATGCTGAATTCCTTACCTGTTCCGATCATCTGAGTGCTCTTAACTCTTTATAACGCTTGTGTCCAACAGATAAAGTAGACCAGAATATCGAGGATGCCCCTCTCCACCTACGAGGGCTGGGGATGGGAGTGTCTGTTCCGGATGCCAGGGTACACAGATGCTAAGAGAAACTAAATGGCAGATGTAGCATCCAAGGATGCGTTGCGTAATAATCTGATAGTTCAGTATGCCATTCTCCTACATGCTATCGCCTAATTGTTGAAGTACATAGTCGTGCATGGATGGGAAGAAGAATATCTGGAAGCGATAGACAACAAGCTGCTCCTAGTAATGTCAACAGCTTGACTATGGCGTACCTCTGTCAATCCACACAGACGTGCTGAGGTACTTCTCACTCGCTTTCATACAGGACACTGCCTCTTGATGCATGGCTTCTTGCTCCAGCGGGAAGACCCACCTTTACCCTTTAGTAGACTGTGTTTTCGATTCAGACAAGAGGGGAGAAGCTAATGCGCGAATAGATTTGTCCTCTATTTTAACTGACAATGATACGGATATGGTACGACTTTTAAGGTTCTGTCAAATGTCTGATTTGTTACTTAAAATTTTTGGGGATAGTTTTTAACGTGTGATCAGGATGGTTGGCTTATAGGAGTTTGTTGTAAGTGATCAGCCAGCCACATATTCCTGTGTAATTACCTGAGTTTAATTGACAGTTTTATAACTCCTGCGCGTATCTGCGCTCTCTTAAAGGATAGGGATAGGTAATGTGATTGTATGAGTGTGGTTGGGAGAGAGTGAGTGTAATTATGTAAGACTTACTCTTGCTTGTTTTACACAATTGTAACCACATTCGTTTTTCTACTTTTCGTAAGGGCGCTAATAACCTCGCCGTTGAAGGCCCATAAAAAAACACACATGCACAAGCTCTTCTCTGCAATTAAAACTATGATAAAACTTTGATTGCTGCGTAGTATAGCATCTGTGGACAGTGTGGACCAATGGGAATCCGACAACACAGAATTCCCGAAAGCCCCCGTATTGCCGGTTGTCAGACTGAGAGAAGCCACGTACGTTGGAGATTAACTGTGGAAGGTTGTAAAAGTAGGTGGTTGCAGAATAGTAGTAAAAATGTTGAGGTACGTGTTGTTACTTGCGCTTGCATGTGCAGTGCTAGCTACCGAAGAGGATGTCTTGGAATTGACTGACGAAGATTTCTCAACTCGTGTACAAGAACATGAAACAATGCTTGTGATGTTTTATGCACCATGGTAAGTTGTTTACTATGCTGTTTCTAGGATACTAAGCAGATCATAGGGACGCACATAATTGTGTGGATGATTGTCATGTACATATGAAAATGTTGTGTAGCAATCGTTATTTTTATGCCGCAGGTGTGGTCATTGTAAAAAACTTAAACCAGAATATGCCAAAGCAGCTGGGATAATAAAAGACAACGATCCACCCGTTACGTTAGCCAAGGTAAAGTATTGGATCCGTTGTTTACTACGAAGTAAGTTTTAATCGTTGTGTATAAGCAACACCGCATATAATATTTATAATTATTTTGAAGTGATTTGCTCATGTGGCCCACATTCCAAATCACAGGTAGACTGTACGGAAGCAGGAAAAGAAACTTGTAACAAATTCAGTGTCACTGGATATCCCACGTTGAAAATTTTCCGTAATGGAGAGTTGTCTCAAGATTATAGTGGTCCCAGGGAAGCAGGTTTGTAATACACTCTGTAGTTTCCATTGCGTTAACGATTCAGTAGTTTCTTCAGTGAGTTAATTTACGAGCATATTTTTTTACAGCTGGTATTGTGAAGTACCTGAAAGCACAAGTCGGGCCAAGTTCTAAGGATTTGTTATCAGAAGAAGCCTTCGAAGATTTTATTTCTAAAGATGATGTGGCAGTTGTAGGTTTCTTTGAAAAGGAATCCGATTTAAAGCTAGCATTCCTCAAGGTAGCTGATAAATTACGCGAAAAAGTGCGTTTTGGTCATACATCAAACAGAGACGTGTTGAAGAAAGGTGTAAGGTAAATCTTAAACTTGTCAGGCGTGTCATATGTTTGTATAACAGTGTCGTAACTAAACACAACGGACAATTATATAGTGCAGTGACGTTAATGAAATTATTTTTTCCAGTGATGGCATTGTACTGTACAGACCAAAGCACTTGCACAATAAATTTGAACCAGACACTGTTATATATGATGGAGAAGCAAAGAAAGAAAATATTGAATCCTGGATCAACAGAGAGTAGTAAGTAAATCACTGGATCCCCATATTCAGAGTTCACTGTATTTGCTGATAGCAACATCAGTATTGTTAGTTACTATCTTACTTTTCCGTACTGAGGACTCGGGGCCTCAAAAACTTGTACATCCATGTATTCTGTTGTCTTTACCAAGGAGTATTAAGTACACAAAGGAAAACCGTGTAGGAGTTTCATTGCTGTCCTCAAATTTGAGCATAAGATGTGGTATCTTACCTAGTTTGTGCACCTCATTGCAATTTTTTTTATGCATATTTGCATAATATGCATGAAAATTGTCACTGGAGACTTGTCCAGTACCTAAATATAAGTTTTCTGAATGTACCATGCGGTTTTAGTTTTTAGAAGTGCATTGGAAATGGTGGAGTGTGGTTAAATGACATGAATGTAAATATTAGTCTGTTACAGATCAATCTTCATTGGGCATTGTTGTTCGTTGGCTTAACCTACACCTACACCTCATGGTACACAAGTTGTCACAACAAGAATTTAAGAGGGCGCCTATCATAACTCTCGATCCTAGAATGTGTGTCCAGAGCATCCCCAGCTTTAGAGAGCAATTTCTCATGAATTTACTTTATTTCTATTCTGTTACTAGTGGGTCATGTAGGCATGGCAAAAAAATTGTGCCATTCTCATTACATCACATTAATAATTGTTCCGTAGTTCATGAACGTGGCATTTCGCAATTATGGGGAACATCAGTTTAACATAAGGTTTCACATATCACCATTACTATTTGGTATCTTAAAAATTAATTTTAGTAGGGGTTCAATTTGTTTTTAAATGCTGGTTGGCTATCTGAGAGGCGTTTAATGCTACTTGGTAAATGATGAAAGACTTGTGTGGCAGCGTAATTCACCCCTTTCTGTGCCATTCGAATTGAAGACCATCCTTTTTTCTAGTGTTTTAGCTATGCACTTTGCTGTTATTTCTCAACTCGGATATGTTATTAATAACAAATTTCGAAAGTGAATATATGTATTGTGAAGGTACTGTGAATATTCCTAGTTCCTTAAATCAATGCCTGCAAGGTGATCTTTGGTGGGCTTCAGCTATTATTCTGATTACATGCGTTTGTGCAATGGGTATTTTTTTTATTAATAATGAATTACCCTAAAATATGATGCCATATGACAGCAATGAATGAAAATAAGCATAGTAGGCTAATTTGCTGATGTATGCTTATCACCAAAATTTGCAATAACCCTGATAGCATAAGTAGCTGAGCAGATCATCAATGTATTTCTTCAAATTAAATTTCTCATAAATTGATACACCCAAGGATTTTGAATTTCTGCTTTGGCAAGAACTTGTCTATATTTACAAATGGTGCTATACCATTTACTGTTCAGAACTGTATATACTGTGTTTTCTCAAAATTTGCTAGGAGTTCATTTTCAGAGCACTACATAATTTTGTGAAAGACATTTACAATTTCCTCAGAGAGTTGTTTGTTGGGGGTGATTACAATGCTTGTATTGTCAGCTAAAAGAACTGTGCATCTTCATGAATATTGAGTGGCTAATCATTAATATATGTTAAGAACACCATTCTTGGTGTCTGCCCATTTGGAGGACTGCTGATTCTTGCAGATATTCTGTGCTGTTAATTTATCAATCTTCTGCAGTCTTCCAGTTGAATATGAATTAAACCATTTGTGCACTGTTACTCATACCACAATACTTGAACTCATCTAGAAGAATTTCATGATTCACACAGGCAAAAGCCTTATAGCATATTTGTATACTCAGAAAAATGCCTGTTTTCAGTGTGTCTCTACAGATGTGGCTGACAATTCTACATAAGTCGGGAACAAGCTTTTAGTACTCTGTTGGAAATGTCAATTCCATGTGAGCTACATTTCAGTGAAGTTATTATTTTCCTTATTTCAGTAGGAGAGGTGGGTTGAACTTCAATTTTATCGAATTTCATAAGTAGTGCCTCTCCCGTGTACTGGTTTGCATTTTCTGATGAACAGCTTGTTTCTTTACAACAATTAAAAATGTTTATTAAAAATATTTTCTAGTTCTGGCTTTTTGTTAAGACTTTTTATTGAGTTTCATAGAAATATTTTTCCTGTGCTCTCGGTTGCCATGTTTCCCTTTAAACTATATTCCAAATTGTTCCAATTTTAGTACCATAGGCACTAATCTTGGACATAATGCCATACTTCAGGATTTGTTAATAACTTTTCTTAATACAGTGCCATAGTTTTTACAATGTTGGGCTGTTGCTGAACCATTACTCCTTCTAGCTATAAGATACATTACCCTTATCTGTTTACAAGATACGTTTATCCCTTTATCAACTTTTTGCGTAGTTTCTTACATTTGTTTCACTGTTTTGTTGAAGTTCATTTTCTCAAATCCTTTCTTTGTTACAATGTGGCAAATAAATGAACTGACTGGGGAGCTGCTACTGTTATAGGTAAATAGCTCATTTTTCTTGAATCAGTATGTTTCTTCACACACAAGTCATGTGGCCAAGTCTCTTTCATTTAAGGTAACCCATCACAGTACAGTGAAAGTGTTAAGTGGTGACTAGGAACATAAATAAAAAAGCTCTGGAACATTGCCTTTCAGCTACAGATTTACATTATCCCAGTCCACAGCTTCATTATACAATAAGATATAGCTGCTGAAGTAACTGAACCTAACTTACCTGCTTAGCCATGTATAATCGCTGTTGTGTTCAGCATTGAGAATTCTTCAGTTAGTGGAATGTGTAACTAAATCAGTGTGACAATGACATATCTTTGCATTTCAACAATGAGTTTGGCTTTAGTATTGTAGTTATAAATTCGGTGCTGCTGTAGTTGTTTGTGAGAGTGAACAATTAAAAAAAAAAACAAAAAACTGTATTACAGCCATGGTCTTGTGGGGCATCGTCAGAGGGATAATACCCAGGATTTCAAGAATCCTCTCGTGGTTGCTTACTATGGAGTTGACTACGTCAAGAATCCTAAAGGTACGTAAAATGTACCATAGTAAATTGGTGGTCATACATACAAGAACTGTAATTTCGTGTAGGTTGTCATGAGATTGGAAAAAGTTTGTAACTTCACTTTAACATTCTTTGTTAATGTTTTTGTATGCCATATTTGAATGTACTGCTTTTCTTATATTTCAGGCACCAACTATTGGCGTAATAGAATCTTGAAGGTTGCAAAGAGCTTTGCTTCAGTTTTCAATTTTGCAATAAGTGCTAAAGATGATTTCCAGCATGAACTGAATGAATTTGGTTTTGATTATGTGAAAGGTGACAAGCCAGTCATATTTGCTCGTAATGCGAAGAATCAGAAGTTTGTCCTTACGGATGATTTTTCGTAAGTAAATTGCATGTTTACTTTTGTCTTGGAACGGAAGTCTAAATGTCATTGAAAGATCAGAGTTTATCTAGTTCTTAAAAATGCATTGTCAGCAGTGGTGGGTTGTTAACTGAATGTGTTTATTGCTGGTTTATAAGTAACCTTGTGACAAACTATTATTATGCCTTATTGGATTTGTCAGGTCTTTTTGAAGTAGGTGTTTGATGTAACACTATCTAGTAAGACATTTATGTGTCTACAATGTTGTTGGCTATGTTGATTCTTCTAAATTGTCCAACAGATGTTTTGTAAATTTGTCATGTGTCCTACTGGTACATGCATATCATCTGCATGTTGAATGAGGAAATGCATGAAATGTTGTTTACTGTGCTGTTCCTGGAAAAATCTGGTGTATTGGCTGTGTACATTAAATGTCAGAAATGCTGGAAATCTGAGTATGTTAGGTTTATGCAGCCTGCACCACACAATAATTTGTGCTGGGTCAACTGAAGCGTCCGATCCCACGCATCGGGTTAGATCCGTGACGTAAGGCTGTTGTGGTTTGTGACGTCACGACGGTGCGGAATTTAGTTTGTGAGAGTGACGTGTTTGTAGGTGTCATTTTGATGCGATCGATGGTGCTCTCTGGTGGTGTGTTCGCTGATGTTTTTCGTTTAGTTTGCGAGTGTGGCGTCGTGTGTGAATTTTGGTAAATTGCTTTTTTTATGTCTTCGGTAGGTATGGATATGACTGACAGGGTCAACAGTTTTGGGTTGTTGGCTATGATGGGGGACAGTGCATTGTCTATAATAAAATTTCGGTCAGTGCATTGTCTATAATAAAATTTCTTCAACTATTCGGATTTTTGGATGAAATCGTGAAGTGTTCAGTACGTTGTGAAGAAATGAGGATTACTTAAAGTTCCGGCGTCTCGGACCAGGGATGGCTGTATGTGGAGATGTTGTAAGGATAACAGGTCAAGGGAAGTGTTTGATCCCAATGTGTGGCTGTGAATGTTTGTATTGGTATCGGGAGATGTTTTTGATCTCTATAGGTCAAGGGAAGTGTTAGGTCCTAATTTATGGGACCGGGAGCTGCTGTTGAGCTATATAGGTCAAGGGAAGTCTCAGATTCCAAATGATATTGTGTTTAGTGGTATTTGGGAGTTTTGTGATGTCGGTTTTGTCGTTTTGCGTGGTTTTGTATGGGGGTGGGTGTCTAAATTTGTCCCCACCCAAAAACCCCTTATTTCCCGCACTTGTCCCGTTAGTGTTATTAGACTTTTTGTTGAACGTGTGTGTGTTTTTCGATGTATTTTCGTCCTCATAGTGTGTATGTAACGACTTTATATGCGCCATATTGGAATTGTGGTTTATTGTCGTTTCCGCCATATTTGTGACGTCATGGGTTAAAGCAGATGGGCGGGATCGGATGCTTCCGTATTTCCTTTGTACCATATCAGGAAGACAACTTGTGGAGATAAACAGCAGCATGTGCCTTCAAAAATTAGGGCTTCCCATCGGCTTTTTAGGGTTTTGAAGCAATTGTACAGTGTTTCTAGCCTAAATGCTATCAAGGGGTACTGGGGCCATGAAATCAGTTTTACTGTAGAGTCATTTTGGTCAGTACTGTCAGGCCAAGACTACATGACAGATGATCACTACCCGTTTCAATCCTTTTAAAAAGTTACAGGAAAAATATGTAATTGGAAAGTTTTTGGGCGATGCTTGGTGTTGGTATGTGTTTAATTTTTGATTGGGATTTGGGTTGTAGATTTTTGGAGTGGTCGGGGAGGAATAGTATGGGGCAGTGGGAAGCATTTTTGTTTATGGAATATTTCAAATAGTGTTCTTTTGTTTTTGGTATTTTAGATGGCATGCTGATCAAGAAAAACAGATATTGGTTGGTGGCTGTTGAGACTGGATGGTGCATGTATTTATCATTTTTCTTTGGTTTGCATATTCTATGTTTCCTTTGTGAATTTTTTAAAATTACGATGGTGTTTCTGAATGGTAAGTGTGTTCCTATGAATTTATCAGTCCAGAGATTTTGTGGTGTACTGTGGCTCGTTGCTTGGCTTTGAGTTTTTTTAGGTATATGAGTAAATGACAGTTAACTATTCCAGCTGTGCTCTCAGAATGACCTACTATTTGTTTATCATTGCTTCGTTGTTGGTGGGTATTGTGTAGTTCACTATAGCTGTACAGATTGTGTGAAGCAAATAAAGCCAATTTTACATAGAGAAATTCACTTAATTTGCATTTATTGATGTTTTGTAGTGTTTGTGAGGTTATTGAATGTTTTCATACTGGGTAAGGGCATTTGACTAGTTTATTTATACCCAAAGCAGCTGAGCTTCCCCAGTCACATATTGGTTTATACCGGGTGAGTTGGGAAGGGGGTACATGCTTTGAGGGGTGATAGTATTAGTGAGTCTGAACAAAAAACTTAATATGGACATATGCCCTATTGTGAATGAATGGTTTCAGAGATAGAACACATTTAACCCTTTGTGCATTTTTTGTGATGAATATTTACTGTATTTGTTGCACATATGCCATATCCATTGCAAAAGTTCTTTTGAAGCTATTGATTACTAAATAAAATGATTCCAAATAGCATCATTGTCACAGAAATCCACTGCAAGTATTACTTAGGTATAAAGTAGTCAGTATAAATAAATAAACTAATTTCTTATTTTATTAGCAAGTGTTAAAACTCTGTTTTGTTACGATATAAAACAGCGTGTTTCTTTGAACCTTTCATTTATTTTTAACTCAAAACCATGCTACAAAATTGATTTTTTTATTGATTTATTTACAAAGAAATTTTCTGAAACAGTTTTGTTTGTTAAAACCACAATGCAACATTGCACTTGGAGCATTTAACTCTTGAATATGCCTTTATACAAAGTCTGCATTTTGATTTTGACTCTAAATGCTCTGGCCAGTGTCCTGTTTGGTCCAAGTGCATGTCAGCAACTGGGAGTATTGCCTTAGGCTTTCTTTTGGGAGCAGGTAGACTGAGAGAGTCTGTGGCTGGATGGCCCTTTATTGCAGGTGTACCAATTCCTTTCTTCAGCAAGGCACTAATATTTCTGCTCAAAATTTCAGAAGTGATGTGTATTTCTCATTTTTTTGAGTGCAATGTCGCCTGTAAAGCAACCAAGTGTTCACACAACCCATGTCTATGAAATGGAAAATAATTCTCAGGTAGTACCTCTTGCTTTTTTTGTTTATTCTGTATATTTGGACCAACATACCATGTAGGTCCACTCCTCCCATGTGCATATTATGCTCCTGCACAATGTTGGGACAAGGAATGTCTATATACAATCTGTTTTTTTTTACTCCAACGTTCCACATTTTCAACTGGTTCCTTGCCTTTATAAGTAGAAATCAGGTGGACCGCTTCATTGTCATACCATTTCAAATTATAATTTTGTTTTTTCATCTACATGGTAATCACAGGTTCCTCTGCCTTCTTTTTTCATCTCTGCATCACTTTTCAGGCGGTATCCACCCAATCTGTTTTTTTCTGATGGTTCTCATAACATATATTCCTTCATTTCTAAGCTTTACTTCTAGGTTGAGGGAAGTAAACCGGTATCCATAAGGAGTTTGAAATTGGAGTGCCTAGGCAAGTTCCCAATCAGCCGAATCACTACATTTCCAATAATTCCTAACTCAGGATTACTTACATAGTTTGTTCCTTTCCCAACATACACTTCAAAATCATAAATGTAGCCACCCCACCAGCTCGCGCAAATACTTTTATGCCCCATTTGTGTGGCTTTGATTTTATATACTGGCACAGAGATGTGATTTCAGCGGAATGAGTCCTTCAGTACTGTTGTATTCTTAAACTTCAGTTTTTAGAAAATTTTTCTGTATTTGATCTAAAAAGGCCTGATCTTGGACAGCTTGTCATGATGAGGGTCATCCCTGGGTAACATATTTACATTGTTGTTCACATGCAAATACCTCCTCAACTTGTAAAATTGGTGGAGTGGCATCACTTCAGCTATCTGATTATACCTTGTCTCATTTTCCCAATACATCTTGTAACTCGGCACACTCAAAATACCACTTAGTAAATGAATTCCAATGACCTGTCTTATTTCATTGGCGCTAGTGTTTATACTTTGTCATAACACTTGAGTAGAGTATAGATTTGTCTGTGTAACTACCGTATTTACTCGAATCTAAGTCGCACTCTAATCTAAGCCGCACCTGAAAAATGACTCGAAAACGAGGGAAAAAATTTCCTGAATCTAAGCCGCATCTGAAATTTGAGACTCGAAATTCAAGGGGAGGGAAAGGTTTTAGGCCGCACCTGCAAATCGAAACAAAGTTGGTCCATTGTAATATGAGAAAACGAAGAGGTTGGTGATGATGGTTAGAAGTAGATCACCTCGGGCCCCAGTTTGTAGGGGCTGCATATAGAAGACAGAGAAAGATCTCACAAGTGGTACCCTGTGAGTGACCTACCCCTCTGTTTTAACTGTCCACAATCTACCCCATTTTCCTCCCTTAGGAAGGAACTAACATTTTCAAAAGTTGGTATAGTTTTTGTTCTTTTGTGTGTGTACTGACAGTAATTTCTTTTGGAGCTAATGGATAGCATAGCTTTAGCATTATTATTGGTTATGTTGTTTGGAAATGGTGTTATGGGCATAAATATTTACATGTTTTGTAAACATAACCACCACTTGTGGTTTAGGCATTAGGCCTAGACAGTAGACTTCGATGCTTACAATGAAGCATGAGGAACAATCAAAGATTGTGGCACAAATGATCAGCATGTTGCCAACCTCTCCAGCTGTTATTGCCAGTAAGTGAATCCTGATCATGCATTGCTGCTTTATTCAAACAGCTCCTCATTTGGCCCCACAGAGGTTGGGTGCCCCCTACCAGAACTCACCACCTTTTTTTTAAAAAAAAGAAGAAATCTAATCTGATGAGGTACTAGGAATGACCCAGGTCCTTCCACACTGAAGGCCCCCCCTGCAGGTCCGGGGATTAGAATAGGCCCGAGGTATTCCTGCCTGTCGTAAGAGGCGACTAAAAGGAGACCATCCCCCTCACGGGGGTAGTTAGCGCCTGCGTCCGGAGACGGACGGTTTCCCGACCTATAATCGTGGTCTTTTTGGTTTTTCACTTCTCGTTTCTTCATTCCTTTTGTAGGTTCCTTTTTTTGCTCTTCTCCACTTCACTGTCTTCCTTACTCTTTCCCTTGACTTCTCCTTGCCTTCTCATTGCCTTTTCCTCCTTGCCTTCTCATTGCCTTTTTCTCCTTGCCTTCTCATTGCCTTTTTCTCATTGCCTTCTTCTCCTTGCCTTCTCCTTGCCTCCTTCTCCTTGCTTTCTCATTGCCTTCTTCTCCTTGCCTTCCCTGGTCTCCGCCTCGGCGTTTGAGACAGTCTGTCCTCTTTCTCCCTCTCTCTTCTTTTTCCTCTTCTTCCTTCCTCCCTGTGCGTGTCTGAAGGCCGACCCACGCGTTCGCACGCGTAGCCGGTGACGGGGTAACGCGTAAGTCCCCGCCCTGGGTAGACATGTAAGGCACGCGCGTACCCCCTGGTAAAGGCCAGGCCCGGGGAGGGGTGATTGCCTGAGCTGATACCTTCTGACCATGCCGATTGGTCCCTCCGTCTGTTTCTCGGGAGGTGTGACCTGAGGTGTAAACATTCACCTAAGGCGGGAGTGCCCTCTGAGAGGGTCCCCACAAGGAAGGAGCGCGCCATCGGAGACGCTGGCAATCATGGGGGATTCCTCCGCAATGGATTCTACTCCATCGCTTTCGACTTCGACCCACAAACGGAAACGTGATCAGCCAACAGTGACAAAAATACTACCGCCTGCCCCACAGTTCCTCGTCGTTTCTCGATCTGAGGAAGGAAAGGATTTTTCCTCTGTCAACCCTTTCGTTATCCAGAAGGGCGTCGATGCCATAGCTGGATCTGTCAAATCTTGTACCAGATTGCGTAACGGTACCCTATTACTCGAAACTGAGAGTGCCTTTCAGGCACAAAAACTGCTTCGGGCCACACTCCTTTACACATTCCCTGTCCGGGTGGAGGCTCACCGAACTTTGAATTCGTCTCGTGGTGTGGTCTATACTAGATCCCTCGACGGCTTGACTGACGAGGAGATTCAATCTTTCCTCGCTGAGCAGGGCGTGACGGCTGTCCATAGGGTCATGAAAAAGGTCAACAATGACCTTGTACCGACCCGGACACTTTTCTTAACCTTCGATAGTGTTAAGCTGCCATCGCGCATCAAGGCGGGCTACGAGGTCATTTCAGTTCGCCCCTATGTCCCGACACCTACGCGCTGCTACCAGTGTCAGCGTTTCAATCACACTCGACAGTCTTGTTCCAATGCGGCTAAATGTGTCACTTGTGGCAGGGATGCCCATGAGGGTGACTGTCCACCTCCGTCTCCTCGTTGTGTGAACTGTCAGGGTGACCATGCCGCATCCTCCCGCGACTGTCCTGTCTATAAGGAAGAACGCTGTATCCAGGAAATTCGAGTCAAAGAGAAAGTGTCCACCTCGGCTGCTCGCAAGCTATTGGCTAGTAGGAAGCCCACGCTGCTCCCAGCGGGGAAATACAGCACTGTCCTCGCCTCTCCTCGGACTACCCGGGAGGTAGCAACCCAGACATGCGATCTGACCTTCAGCACCACGGTCGTCCGTTCGGCCAGTGCTAAGATCGCGCGGTCGACGTCTCCTCTTCCTCCCATCACCCCACAGACACCAGCCACTTCCTCAGCTTCTGCTCAGTCGAAGACCCCGAAGTCAGATGCACGGGCCTTCAAGAAGGAACCATCCCGTGCAGACTTCCTCCGTTCCTCGACCTCCCAGCCTTCGACCGGTACTTCCACCAAACGTCCTTCTAAAAAGGCGCATAGGAAGCACAGTTCTCCTTCTCCGCCGCGGCGCCTTTCTTCTCCTGCGCCACCCAGCGGTTGCCGCCCCAGGCCGTCATCCGTTTCGCCTGGCCGCACCGCTGGTAGCCGAACATCTGGCCGTTCACCGGCGGAGGAAGCTCCCCCTCCCGGCCATCCTCCTGAGATGGCCGATGACCCTATAGACCCCATGGACGATGACTGTCTGCCTCCTGCTAGCGGCGGCAGTGCTCGCTCGAAGCCAGGCCCTAAGCGGCCTTCGAGGTGACCCCTTCTCTCATCTTCCTTTTCTTACGATGGCACTTATTAACTGGAATATTCGCAGCATTCGCTCCAACCGAGAGGACTTGAAGTTGCTGCTCCGCTCGCATCGTCCGCTCGTCGTAGCCCTCCAGGAAACGAAGCTACGCCCATGCGATCAAATTGCCTTGGCACACTACACCTCTGTGCGTTTTGACCTACCCCCTGTGGTAGGTATCCCAGCTCATGGAGGGGTTATGTTGCTGGTCCGGGATGATATTTACTACGATCCCATCACGTTGCACACCGGCCTGCAGGCAGTAGCCATCCGCATTACTCTCCCCACTTTCACGTTTTCCTTTTGTACCGTTTACGCTCCATCGTCATCTGCCGTTACCAGGGCAGACATGACGCAACTTATTACTCAGCTACCTGCACCATTTTTGTTAACTGGAGACTTCAATGCCCACCATCCTCTTTGGGGCTCTCCAGCACCCTGCCCGAGGGGCTCCTTGTTAGCAGACCTTTTCAACCAGCTCAATCTTGTCTGCCTCAATACTGGCGCCCCTACTTTTCTTTCGGACACATCTCATACCTATTCCCATTTAGACCTCTCTATATGTACTCCCCAACTTGCACGCCGGTTTGAGTGGTATGCACTTGCTGATGCATATTCGAGCGACCACTTCCCGTGTGTTATCCATCTCCTGCAGCATACTCCCTCTCCGTGCTCCTCTCGTTGGACCATCTCCAAGGCAGACTGGGGGCTCTTCTCTTCCAGGGCGACCTTTCAGGATCAAACCTTCACAAGCTGCGATCGTCAGGTCGCACACCTCACGGAAGTCATTCTCGCTGCTGCTGAATATTCCATCCCTCACCCTACTTCTTCTCCACGTCGCGTACCGGTCCCCTGGTGGACCGCAGCATGTAGGGACGCTTTACGTGCTCGTCGACGTGCTTTACGCACCTTTAAACGCCACCCTACAGTGGCGAATTGCATTAATTATAAACGATTACGTGCTCAGTGTCGTCGTATTATTAAAGAAAGCAAGAAAGCCAGCTGGGCTGCTTTCACCAGCACCTTCAACAGTTCTACTCCTTCTGTTGTCTGGGGTAGCCTGCGCCGGCTATCTGGCACTAAGGTCCACTCCCCAGTTTCTGGCTTGAAGGTCGCGAATGAAGTCCTTGTGGCCCCTGAGGCTGTCTCCAATGCCTTCGGCCGCTTTTTCGCCGAGGTTTCGAGCTCCGCTCATTACCACCCTGCCTTCCTCCCCCGCAAACAGGCAGAGGAGGCGAGGCCACCTAACTTCCGCTCCTCGAATCGTGAAGGTTATAATGCCCCATTCACCATGCGGGAACTGGAAAACGCACTTGGCCGATCACGGTCCTCCGCTCCAGGGCCTGATTCTATTCATATCCAGATGCTGAAGAACCTTTCTCCTGCGGGTAAAGGTTTTCTTCTTCGTACTTACAATCGCATCTGGATTGAGGGACATGTTCCCGCATGCTGGCGCGAGTCTATTGTTGTCCCGATTCCTAAGCCGGGGAAGGACAAGCGCTTGCCTTCCAGTTATCGACCTATCTCGCTTACCAGCTGTGTCTGTAAAGTGATGGAGCGAATGGTTAACTCTCGATTGGTTTGGCTGCTCGAGTCTCGACGCCTACTTACCAATGTACAATGTGGATTTCGAAGGCGCCGCTCTGCTGTCGACCATCTGGTTACCTTGTCGACCTTCATCATGAATAACTTCTTGCGGAAGCGCCCGACCGCGGCTGTGTTCTTTGATTTGGAGAAGGCTTACGACACCTGTTGGAGGGCGGGCATTCTCCGCACCATGCATACATGGGGCTTTTGCGGTCGCCTCCCTCTTTTTATTCGTTCCTTTTTAATGGATCGACAGTTTCGGGTACGTGTGGGTTCTGTCCTGTCCGACACCTTTCGCCAGGAGAATGGGGTGCCACAGGGCTCAGTTTTGAGCGTCGCTCTCTTCGCCATCGCGATCAATCCACTAATGGATTGCCTCCCAGCTGATGTATCAGGCTCCCTTTTCGTGGACGATTTTACCATCTATTGCAGCGCGCAGTGTCCACGTGTCTTGGAGCGCTGTCTTCAGCGTTCTCTTGACCATCTTTACTCCTGGAGTGTCGCCAATGGCTTCCGTTTTTCTGCCGAGAAGACGGTCTGTATTAACTTCTGGCGCTACAAAGAGTTTCTCCCACCGTCCTTACGACTCGGTCCCGTTGCTCTCCCACTTGTGGAGACAATCAAATTTTTAGGCCTTACCTTTGACAGGAAACTTAGCTGGTCTCCACATGTGTCATATTTGGCCGCCCGTTGTACCCGTTCTTTAAATGTCCTCCGTGTTCTCAGTGGTATGTCGTGGGGAGCGGATCGAACCGTCCTACTTCGTGTATATCGGTCGATCGTCCGCTCCAAGCTGGATTATGGGAGCTTCGTATACTCCTCTGCACGGCCATCCATCTTACGCCGCCTCAACTCCATACAACATCGGGGTTTACGACTTGCGATCGGAGCATTTTATACCAGTCCCGTAGAGAGTCTTCATGCTGACGCTGGCGAATTGCCACTCACCTACCGGCGCGATATACTGCTTTGTCGGTATGCCTGTCGGCTACTGTCAATGCCCGACCATCCTTCTTATCGTTCCTTTTTTGACGACTCTCTTGACCTTCAATACGGGTTGTATGTCTCTGCCTTGCTACCCCCTGGAGTTCGCTTTCGTCGCCTCCTTCAACACCTTCATTTTTCACTCCCTGCAACCTATCGAGTGGGCGAGAGCCGCACGCCACCTTGGCTCCAGGCTCAGGTCCGCGTTCACCTCGACCTCAGCTCGCTCCCAAAAGAGATCACCTCCGGTTCGGTCTACCACTCCCGTTTTTTGGAACTTCGCTCGAAGTTCAACAACATGACTTTCATTTATACAGATGGCTCTAAGACCAATGACGGGGTCGGGTGTTCCTTTATTGTCGGGGCACAAAGTTTCCAATACCGGCTCCATGGCCATTGTTCGGTCTTCACAGCTGAGCTCTTTGCCCTCTACCAGGCTGTTCTGTACATCTGCCGCCACCGACATTCTGCTTATGTCATCTGCTCAGATTCCCTGAGCGCCATCCAGAGCCTCAGTGATCCGTACCCGGTTCACCCTTTCGTACACCGGATCCAACGCTCTCTTCAGCAGTTGGTGGACGTCGGTACGCCGGTTAGCTTTATGTGGGTTCCTGGCCATGTCGGTATCCCTGGGAACGAAGCTGCAGATGCCGCGGCCAAGGCTGCGGTCCTCCAGCCTCGGACAGCTTCTTGTTGTGTCCCTTCGTCCGATTTTAGCAGGGTCATTTGTCGGCGCGTTGTGTCGCTGTGGCATGCCGATTGGGCTGCACTTACCGACAACAAGCTTCGGGCCTTAAAACCTCTTCCCGTGGCTTGGCCGTCCTCCTCACGCCCTTCTCGGCGGGAGGAGGTCGTTTTAGCAAGGTTAAGAATTGGACACTGCCGGTTCAGCCATCGCCATCTGCTGACGGCTGCGCCGGCGCCGTTCTGCCCATGTGGGCACTTGCTGACGGTTAGTCACATTTTAATGTCCTGTCCCGATCTTAAAACACTGCGCCTCGATCTTAACCTGCCTACTACTTTAGATGCCATTTTAGCGGATGACCCACGAGCAGCTGCTCGTGTTCTTTGTTTTATCAATTTGACAAACCTCGCTAAGGACATTTGATGATGTTTTTTAATCCTATGCCTGTCAGTCTGTCTTTTATTGTGTTTTCCCTTTTAGTTGTTGTTGTCAACTTGTGCCTCGCGGTGCATTCTTAGAGTAGTCAGGGCGCTAATGACCATTGAAGTTGTGCGCCCGAAAACCACAAAAAAAAAAAAAAAAAAAAAAAAAAAACACTGAGGGCAGCAAAGTTAACCATTATTTAATTTAGTCACTGCACAGTACAGGTACAGGAAGTTAAACATACCCCTGATGGTAATTAAATTTAGGAATTAACTGATGTGCAAAGTCTTAACATTTTCCACCGGTTTGAGATTGTCAGATTTGTCACGAATGATCCTGCTTTGATCTGATTATTCAGTTCTTCTTAAAATCTTTTGTCTCTGGTGTTGGTTTTGTTTTGTAAGGACCCTAAATATAATGGATCTAAGTTTAGGGTGCAATCTCCTTTCTGAGTGAGTTATCATCTAAAAATAAATTTTTGTCTTGCATATTTGCCTTATCAATGGCTGTTACTGCCACACAGTGTTTTATTCATGAGGTCTTCAAAAGTGACAATCATATTACACTTTGAAGAATGATACATGGTACTTTTACTTTGTGATTTCCTAATTGTGGCTGACATCAAATTCTGTTGAAGCTATCAGTTCCTTCATGATTTATTAACTGTCTGTGTGGAATGGTGACAAAATAGTTTGGGGTGTGATGAAAAAGTTTCGTTTGGTCTTTACAGACTCCAGAAACTTGAGAATGTTTATAGAGTTGACAGTGTTTCACACGTAGTTTTGGAGAGGTGGTTGCAGTGTAATACTACAGTACGTACTGCAGCTTCTGTAAGACATATTCACTCCCTTCAGTCAATAAGTTGTTACTGAATGCATTTTCATGTTAATATCCCTACAAATATCAAAGTGTGATGGTATTCAGTTAATCAGTCAACATGTTTCATATAATTGTTTTTCTTATCGATTACAAATGTTGCCCATATTTATTTTGTATCACTTTCATAGGATGGAGACATTTGAAAAATTCTTGAATAACTTGAAAGATGATAAATTAGAACCTTATCTGAAATCGGAGCCAATTCCTGAAGATAATGATGGACCTGTAAAAATAGCTGTGGCCAAAAATTTTGATGAAATTGTGACCAATAATGGACAAGACACACTTATAGAATTTTATGCTCCATGGTGTGGACATTGCAAGAAGCTGGCACCAGTTTATGATGAGCTGGGAGAGAAGGTAAATGTAAACCATGTGACTTTGTTATATTTTTCATTGTTATTGAAGTTCAGAATCTGGTTGCCAGTCAGAAGGGTAAAAGAAAATCTCATCTCTTTATTTTCTCTCATGAAATTTTGGTGCATTTCATAGGTATTCAGGTAGAACTCGATGTGAAAGTAACAGTTTGGGATTTGAACTGGAAAGAGAGAATTTTTTATTGGTCATTGGACTGGATAGATAAATTGGCTAGTGCATTAAGAAAGGAACTGGAACTTCAGTGTTACGTGACAGATTTGCAGCTGAAACTTACAGGACAGTAATAATCCAGAATCGGGCTGCTACTCTGGAGCTGCCTTTGCTTGTTTTATTCAATATAAACTTTTGGAAGCAACACTTCATGTTGTAAATGAGGCTTTGCAACAAGGAAAGGCATGTCTGCAGAACCCATGCTACATCTTTACAATTACTTTCCAATTCAGAAATTTAAGTGTTTGGCGGCAGATTCATAGAACCACTTCGAATTCCTTGATCATTCAACCTTCAGATTAGCATGTAGCCATACTGAATAACCTGAGTCTGTCTGTGCACTCTGATTTCTCTTATTTTATTGCAATTGCTATTTCTCAGTATATAAATGGGGACCAATAAAATATTTATGGAATTGTACAAGAAAACATTGCTGCGAGGACCTGCAATAAAAGAACAGATTTTCTGTATTTAGCAGTTGGTGCACAAAAGGATGAGGTGACAAGATATGTGTATTACCCACCAACCATGGAGGTAAAATCTGATATTGCAGATAATCAACAGGTATCATTTGACCAACATTATGGTCACTACCAGAATGCTGATTTTTGGATTATGGCACATTGTTAAACATTGGCTATATGTTGATGAAAATTTTAACACTTCAGTTGAATTGTCCAGATAATAATTTCATGGGGTGTAAAATAAGTTGTGATACGGAAATGACTGAAATGATAAACTAGTACTGATTTGTGCACGTTTGGTATGTTCAGAATGGTGTTCAACATAGTGTATAATCTGCTGATAGTAAACACTGCCTCAGTATAAAATAATTTTATATTATTGCAGTACATATTCTGTAGGTCCATTATTGCGTGATAGTGCATAGAGGTAAAATGAGTCGCAACATTTGACAATCCCATACAGAGATCAGAAATGCAAATTTCAGATATTGTGTAAACAGACATTGAGTCATAAAATATAAAGAAGATTCTTGTGACTTCGAGAACATGAACGGTCTAAAGCATCAACACACATTAACACAGAAATATTTGGGAAATAGTCTTATGTCTTTGCTTAGAGAAAAACATTTTTTCAGACAAAAACTCCTTACTTTTAAATACAGAATAATCCCACTTCTACATTCCCAGAATTAATGTTTCCCTTCAGTTTACATTTTTTTACTCCATGAAATTTCCTATGTTCAGTGCTAATTCACACTCTTTCTTTTTTTTTTTTTTTTTTTTTTTTTTTTTTTTTTTTTTTTTTTTTTAGTAAATGTATTTATAATTTTCCTGGGATTTGCTTTATGGAACAAAGTTCAAGAAGAAAAACTGTCCTGATTGATATAAAATGATACTGGCATGGCATTAGCTTTTGAGTTAAGACCGAAGTGTTTACAAACATTAAGTGGTTAGGTTTTTTGATACCAGGGCTCTGTTCAGCAGATTTGAATCATTAAAAGTTACAACAGTTTGTGCAATGTCTCCTGCCATTGCCAAGCTTTACTTGGCATTGTGTCTGATGGATGTAAGTAGGTCCGTTCGAATACGGATATCTTGACGGATCACAACTTTTTGTTTTAAAACAGTCTCCACCTTGTGCTCATTGTGGCATCTATGCATTACTCAAGTGCACATTTTCCGTGTTTCATTGTTTGTCCACCTGTAGCACAAGTTGACACCGTTGCTCTCTTTGTGTTGCTCGGGTGTTTCTGCTTTAAATAATGTACACTGCACAAGTTACGTATTTTTTCATGTTTAGCATGATGTGTTCAGAGAATTTATCCTCATTGTCAAGTGCTAATACTCACATAAGTGTTTTTTGTGATGTTTGACAAACAGTGTGAGTGATGGTTTGCGTATGTGTGAGAAGCACAGTGGAAGAGGCACAGTATACCTTGTAACTTCAAAAAGGCAACTACAGTGGAAGAGGCAGAACATGTGCAAAGCATGAAAAAAATATTTAACCGACTGTTTTTCATTATTCAAACAGCAAATGGCACAGTCGATTATGAGGAATGAAATTAAGTCAAACATTTCTACTTCCCAGGCCCACAGAATGTTGAATTCTTCCTGTGGTGTTACTTATTCTAGGCTGCTCGACAGTCTGAGGCCGAAAACCAATCTTACCTCTCTAATCAGGGTGTCATTGCTGTCAATCGTGCAACGAAAAAGGTAGATTTCTCCTTAGTGCTCACCCACACTCTTTTCCTCAGCTTTGATAGCATGGTGCTATCCAAGGTCAAAGCAGGCTATGAAATTATCAGTCTGACCGTACATTCTGAACCTGATGCGCTGTTACCAGTGTCCCTGCGCTCCGGTGACCCAGCCCCGCAGTGCCCTTGTGGTCAGGCATTAACAGTGCGCCATGTTTTATTGTCGTGTCCCCGTTTTAGTGCATTTCGTGTTGTCCTGTCCCTGCCATCTACTTTACCGGATGTTTTAGCTGATGACGCTCGAGCAGCTGCTCGTATTCTGCGTTTTATAACTTTAACTGGCTTGTCCAAAGACATTTAACCTTTTTACTTATTTTATCTGCATCTTTGTCAGGTCCTTCTGGTGTCCCCCCCATCCCCTTGAGTTTTACCAGATTCCATGTGCTCTCACAACAGTGACTGGGCGCTAATGACCTCAGCAGTTGAGCGCCCTTAAACCCAAACAAAAAAAAGTTACCAGTGTCATAGTTTCAACCATACTAGAACATCTTGTCAACACCCTGCTGTATAAACTTCAATGGCGGCCATACCGCCTGCTCTTGGGATTGTTCTGTGTATGTTGATTAGCGGGCTGTCACAGAGATTCAGGTACAGGAAAAAGTGTCTTACCCAGTCGCTCAAAAGTTGTTGGCTACTCGCACACCCTGCATTCTCCTGTCTGGCACCTATGGTTATGTTCTTGTTACCCTTCGCTCCATGAAGGACATGGCCACACAGACATATGTCCTCAAATTCAGCTCTGAGGTTGTGAAATTGCCCAGTGTCATGGTAGCATCACCATCTCTCCATCAAGCTGTGCAACGAGCCATCAAACGCTCGCCTCAAGGGGCAAAACCACCAACTATTGGTAGGCCAGAAAGGACAGGGGTAGTACTCCCCCTTCCCCTTCACTGTCTCGAAGATCCTCTTTGACAGGGTTGCCACATGATGCCTTTGCCCAGCCATCCTCCGTCGCCACTGCGCACCACCAACCGTGTTTCAGCATTGGACTCCACAGACTGGCAGCACACACAAGCCGATGCTTCTGTGGACCCCATGGAGCAGGATGCTGCTGCTTCTCTGCTCTGTAGCAGCGACTCGTCACAGGCTGTCACTTGGCAGCCACCAAGGTGACACCCTCTCATCTCTTCATCATGACTCTCCTCCAGTGGAGTGTTCGTAGCCTTCAGTCCCACAAAGAGGATTTACAGCTGCTTTTAGCATTGCAAAATCCCCTTGTACTCTGCCTTCAGGAAACAAAATTGCATCCTCACGACAGCTTTGAGCTTTCAGATTTCTTCCCGGTTCGTTTTGACCTTACCCCTGAAGTTGGCATTCCATCTCGTGGGGCATCATGCAACTCATACGGCATGACGTTCATAGTCAACCCATCTCCCTGACTACCCGTTTTCAAACTTTTGCAGTTTGCCTTTTCCTTCCCCACCTGACTTTTCCCTCTGTACCGTTTGTTCCTCCATCATTCTGTCACCAGGGCAGACTGCCTTCAGCTTCTTGATCAGCTATCTTTCCCATTTTTTGCTACTGGTGACTTTAATGCGCATCATTCCCCTTGGGGTTCTACCAGGACCTGTTAGAGAGGTGCTGTCTTGGCTGACCTTCTTAACCATCTTAACCTCTTCTGCCTTAACACTGGAGCACACTCTTTGCTTTCTGACTTCTCGCACACCTATTTCCATTTGGGCCTATCCTTTTGCACTGCCCAGCTTGCCCATCGACTTGAGTGGTCCATTCTTTGACACACCTACTTTAGCAACCATTTCCCGTGTGCTCTGTTTGCTGACTGTCTACCCACGTTCATGCCCAAATGGCAGCTTACTAAGGCTGACTGTCAGCTTTACTCCTCCCTGGCGACCTTCGGAGGACAAGATTTCCCCATTTGTGATGACTGGGTGGACTATCTCACCAGTGTTACCGTTAAAGCTGCAGAACGTTCCATTCCTCGCACATCCCTTTACCCTTTATTTCCCTCACATCTTCTTCCACCTTTTCCTTTCTTCCCTGTCATTAGTTTCTCATTTCATGGACATTGTAGTTCCCTCTCCTAGTGTGGGATTTTATCGGTTTTAGTTAATCTAAGGTTGGAGGGACTGATGACCGCGTAGTTTGGTCCCTTCTCCAACCAACCCACTTTCCTTTACCATGTCGTGACCCAGTCCCTTGGTGGACTGCGGCATACCACGTTGCAGTTTATGCACGGAGACATGTCCTCCGCTTTAACCATCATCCTATGATGGGGAAACTGCATTTACTGTAAAAAGATGGATGCAAAGTGTCATCGCGGTTTTGGGATAGCAAACGATGTAGCTGGATTTCATTCACTAGTTCTTCTAACGGTACCACCCTTTCCTCTGTTGTGTGGTCCAACCTCTGACGGCTCTCTGGGACCAAGATCCATTACCCCCATTTCCAGCCTCACAGTAGCCGACAATGTTACCGTGAATGCTGTTGCTATCTCAAACACCTTGGGCCACCATTTTGCAAAAGTTTCGAGCTCTTCCCACTATCACCCCACCTTCCTCCATCAGAAACGAGCAAAGGAGGCTTGGTCGATACCCTTTTCTTTTGAGAATCGCGAGTGCTACAATTTTGTCTTTATTATGAGGGAGCTCGATCATGCTCGCAGTTCATCCTGATCCTCTGCCCCAGTGCCAGACACCATCCACATTCAGATGTTGCAGCACCTTTCTCTTGCATGCAAGCACTTCCTGCTTAACACATACAACCGCATATGGGCAGAGGGCACATTTCCCGGATGCTGGTGTGAAGCCACAGTCCCACCCATAACTAAGCCCAGTAAGGACAAAAACCATCCTAACTACTGCCCCATCTCTTACCAGCTGCATTGGCAAGGTGATGGAATGTTATGATTAGTGCCTGGCTGGTATGGTGGCTCGAGTTTCACAATTTACTGAAGACTGCACAGTGTGGATGTAGAGAACAGTGATCTGCAGTTGACCATCTCTTTACTTTGTCCACCCATGTCGTGAATGGTTTCCTGCGGAAATCGCAGACTGTGGCCATGTTTTTCGATGTGGAGAAGTCCTAAGACACCTGCTGGACAACTGGTATCCTCCGTACTCTTTACATGAGGGGCTTCTGTGGCCGCTTGCCCCATTTCCTTCAGGCATTTTTACAAGATAGTTTTCAACGTGCATGTGGGTTCTACCTTGTCGGACAACTTTATCCAGGAAAATGGTATCTCAGGGTTCCGTCCTGAGTGTCGCTCTCTTTCCTATCGCCATTAACCCTATCATGGCCTCTCTCTCATCGGGCATCTCCGGCTCCGTTTTTGTTGACGATTTTGCCATCTCTTGCAGTTCTCCATGGACCTTTCTCACTGAGTGGCGTCTTCAGCAGTGTCTTGATCATCTTTACTCGTGGAGCATCGACAGTGGCTTTTACTTTTCCACTGACAAACCCGTCTGTGTGAATTTCTGGCAATGCAAGTGGTTGCTCCCACTATCTTTACATCTTTGGCCTGGTGCCTGCCATTCATTAAAACTAAGAAATTCATGGGGCTCAAGTTCGATAGGAAACTCTTGGTCCTCCCATTTATCTTACCTGTCAGCCCGTTGTGCGTGATTCCTCTGTCCTATGTCCTGTGTCCTCAGTGGCATTTCCTGGGGTGCCCATCGAACCACCCTCCTCCCGGTCCCTTGCCTGTTTGAAACTTGACTATGGGTGCTTTGTTTGTGCATCTGCACGCCCATCCCTCTACACTGTCTCATCACTATCAACCATCATGGCATCCATTTGGCCACGGGGTGCCTTTTACACCAGCCTGGTTGAGAGTCTGTATGCTGAAATTGCTTAACTACCCCTGTCCTACCGTCTTGCCTTTCTCCTCAGCTGCTATGCATGCTGTTTGTCACCCCCTGTGGGTCCGGGGGTTAGAATAGGCTTGAGGTATTCCTGCCTGTCGTAAAAGGCTACTTAAAAGGACTTTCACATGTTTCGGTATTTATGCGATGGTCCCCTGTAGGGTTTGACCTCCATTCTTCAAAATTTTCCTGAAGAGTGAGCCAATTGCGAAAGGGCGCCTTACAAGGTGCATCATGTCCATTGTGTATTGAGATCTTTAGCCCACTTTCTCTTCGTCACATTGCAGTCCTACCCATTCTCCATCTCTTGGGTGAGGACACCTCCCTGGGTGCATTTTCCATTATGCACTATGCAGTGTCGATTTCTGCGTCAATAATGACCACGGACTTCTTTGCACCTGATATCCAGCACGGTAGCCAGTCCTTTGTGGTGGGGCTGCCATGTACCATGTTGGTTGTAGCCCCTGACCACACAGGGATTGCTCAGCTGATGCCTGCGCCATTAACTCCCCACGTATGCCAAGGGTAGATGCCCATCCCCATGGGGCATTGGGACTCATGACAATGGTCATCCTGCCAGGTGGCCTTTGCTGCCCAGAAGTAAGACCCCAAATCGTTCCCCTCCCTCGGCACACCATGGGAGGAACATCAGGCTAAGGATGGCAGCGGATCTTATTTGCCCCAGTACATTGTATGTTTAAGAGCTGATGGGGAATCTTTCATCACGATGAAGTCTGTTTTTTGTTGAGCATTTAGAGGACAAGTTCGAGGAGGTGGAGGGCTTGCCCAAAATGAGATCTGGGTCAGTCTTGGTCAAAACAGCATCTTCTGCCCAGCCACAGGAGTTACATGATTGTGACAAGCTGGGGGATGTTTCTGTAACCATAACACCCCTTAAGAGCTTAAATAGCGTCCAGAGTATCATATTTCAGACTTTCTTTTGCAGTCCGACAATGAGCTGTGTGCCAATGTAGAGCGGCGAAGTGTAAATTTTGTCCGGTGTGTCCACTGGGGTCTGAAGGATAATCAGGTTCCCACCAGTGCCTTCATCTTGGCCTTTGAGTGTGATACATTGCCAGAGAAGGTCAAGATGATAGTCTACCGGTGTGATGTAAAGCCCTATATCCCTCCCCCTGATGGGGTGCTTTAAGTGCTGGAAGTTCAGCCGCATGTCTTTCCGCTGTACTTCCAGCGTAGCATGCCGAGATAGCAGACGCCCATCACATTACAATTCTCCATGTGCCCCGCCTCCCATCTGTGTCAGCTGCAGGCCTTGCTTGCCTGACTGCAGGATTCTCCGAAAGAAAGGAAAATCATGAAGTACAAGACCTGGAGAGACTGACCTACACTGAGGCTGCATCCTTTGTGTATGACATAGTCTTACACTGCCGCTATAACAGTTCTGGCACCATCAGCTCTGCCAACCCAGGTCACCTCTCAGAGGTGGAAGACTGCACCATCCCCCTTGATGGTGGGAGCTTGTTGCTCCTTGCTCCTGCACCACCTACTTCAGGAGCAACCCCCCCCCCCCCCCCCCCCAACCATCGGGGATGTCTGTCCCCACTGCTAAGCTGGAGAAGCGTAATCCTTCTTCGGCTTCTCTCGCTAGGAAGAGGTCCCTTGCATCACTCCCTTCCCAGGTTTCTTCCAGTGGGAAAGATGACAGCTGCCAATGGCTGAAGAGCCCAAAAGCAGCTGGTCATAGGGCTTCACGCTCATCCTCAACCCTGGAGACTTAGCCAGTGAAGTCCTCTCAGCCAGGGAAACCCAAGGAGCAGCAAGAGAAATCCAAAAAGAAAACCCCTAAGACCAAGGAAATTGCTGGATGGAGTGGAGATTTTGGCGTCCCCCCCCCCCCCCCCCCCTGCGGGTTCGGGGATAAGAATAGGCCCGCAGTATTCCTGCCTGTCGTAAGAGGCGACTAAAAGGAGTCTCAAATTTTTCGGCCTTATGTGATGGTCCCCTCTCGGGTTTGACCTCCATCTTTCTAAATTATTCCGAAGAGCGAGCCAATTGGGGAAGGGCGCCTTACATGGTGCACTGTATCCGTCGTGCATTGAGACCTTTAGCCAACTTTTTCGTCGTTGCAATGGTGTCCCACTCGTTTTCCGTCTCTTGGGCGGGGATACGTCACTGCGTGCGATTACCACGCTGCACTCTGCAGTGTTGCTTTTAACTGCGACGACGACCTTGGACATTTTTGCACCTAAGATCCAGCACGGTAGCCAGTCCGTTGGTTGTAGCCCCCTGACAACACAGGGATCGCTCTACTGATGCCTGCGCCGTTAACTCCCCACGTATGCCAAGGAGTAGATGCCCGTCTCCCTGGGGCATCGGGACTCCCGGCAATGGACATCCTGCCAGGTGGCTATTGCTGCGGCTGGGTGGCGCCCGTGGGGAGAGCCCCTGGTTGGTGTGGGTGGTATCGGGGCGGACATTTCGTAGATGAAACGTCAACATGTATCGGGTCGCTCTGCGGCTGAGTCTTTTAAAAAGAAATGTACTGTCTCTGGTTCTGGTTCTCCTGCCCTTTCCCCCTTGGCCACTCCCTGGGAGGAAGGACAGGCCCGCCGGCTTGGGGCGAAGTACTTCCCCCGCTATTTAGTCTGTTCTCGGACCGATGGGGGGACGTTCGCCACCTCCAAGCCCATGTTCTTTGTCCAGCACATCGAGGACATCTTCGGGGAAATAGAGGCTCTCAGTAAAATGCGTTCGGGGTCCGTTCTTATAAAGACCACCTCCGCCACTCAGTCGGCGGCGCTCCAGGCGTGCGACCGAGTAGGGGACATCCCAGTGTCCATTGTCCCGCATCTGGCACTGAATAGGACGCAGGGGGTTACTTTTCATCGGGACCTCCTGCTGCAATCTGATGAGGAGCTCAGGGCCAACCTGGAGCACAGAGGCGTGCATTTCGTCCGGCGAGTCCAGTGCGGCCCCAAAGACCGTCGCATCGACACCGGGGCCTTCATCCTCGCCTTCGAGGGGGACGTTCTCCCGGAGAAGGTAAAGGTGATGTGCTACCGGTGCGACGTGCGACCTTACATCCCGCCTCCTATGCGCTGCTTTCGGTGTTTGCGCTTTGGGCACATGTCATCACGGTGTGAGGCTGAGCCCCTTTGTGGCGATTGTGGACGTCGTCTTCGGCACCCCACCACCTCGGTGCGTCAATTGTCCTGGCATCCACTCGCCTAGATCTTTAGACTGCCCCACGTATCAGATGGAGAAGAAGATTCAAGAATTAAAAACTTTGGATCACCTCTCTTATTCTGAGGCCAGGAAGAAGTATGACCGCCTCCTTCCCGTGACGTTGACAACTTCATTTGCCTCAGTCGTGTCCACTCCTTACACAGTATCCTCACCCCTATCCTGTCCCCCCTCCACCTCCTCACCCCATCCGGGGTCTATGCCTCCGCCTCCCAAATCCTCCTCCCTCGCGGCCCCTGCCCCCTCTGCCCCAGGGGCCACCCTTCCTCCTCCTCCCCCTCCGCCGCCTGAGAAGCGATCCTCTTCTCAGGCGTCCATCGGGGAAACGTTCAGGACCCCGGCTTCCGATGTCCGGCGTTCCAAAACGGACCCCACGCGTGAGGACCTTCTTCAGGTCCAGCCCACCATCCCCGTACCTCATCGGACTTCCAAGAAGGCCTCCAAGAAGAAGTCTTTATCCCCCTCTCCACCCCGGCGCGTTTCGTCTGACGCTCCATCCGTGAGTCGCTGCTCCCGGCCGTCCTCAGTTTCGCCGGGACGCTCTGCTGCCAGGCGCTCAGCTGGCCTCTCGTCGGCGAATGATGCTGCCCCTCCTACGCAACCCGGGAAAGCGGCCGCAGCTGGCGACGACTCGATGGAAAAGGATCCGCCTCCCGCCAGTTGTAGCATTGTTCCCTCGAAAACTGGCCCTCCGCGACCGTCGAGGTGACCAGCTCTTCACCCGTTTCGTTCCCTCTTTTTTCTGACTAGCGATGGCTTTGTTACATGGTCTCCAGGAAACCAAGTTGTGCCCAACTGACAGTATTGCTTTTACCCACTATACCTCAGAGCGGTCTGACCTCACCCCTGTGGACGGTATTCCAGCTCATGGTGGGGTCATGTTGCTCGTTCGGGACGATGTCTATTACCATCCCATCCCATTGACCACCCCATTCCAAGCAATAGCTGTCCGTATTACTCTTTCTGCCTTTACTTTTCCGTTTGTACCGTCTACACTCCATCGTCATCCGCAGTTAGTGGGGCTGACATGATGCACCTGATTGTTCAGCTTCCTTCGCCGTTTTTATTGTTTGGCGACTTCAATGCCCATCATCCCCTTTGGGGCTCTCCTGCATCCTGTCAGAGAGGCTCCCTCTTGGCGGATGTCTTCAACCATCTCAATCTTGTCTGCCTCAATACTGGCACCCCGACTTTCCTCTCGGACTCTACTCATACCTACTCCCACTTGGACCTCTCGATCTGTTCTACCACTCTTGCCCATCGGTTCGAGTGGTATGTCCTTTCTGACACCTATTTGAGCGACCACTTCCCCTGTGTCGTTCGTCTCCTGCACCACACCCCATCCCCATGTCCTTCGAGCTGGAACATACCGAAAGCTGACTGGGGACTTTACTCCTCCCTGGCGACCTTTCCGGACCACGATTTTCTCAGTTGTGACAGTCAGGTCGAATACCTCACGGCTGTTATCATTGCTGCCGAACTTTCCATTCCTTGTACTACCTCTTCTTCACGTTGTGTTTCCGTCTCCGGGTGGAATGAGGCTTGTAGAGACGCTATCCGTGCTCGACGACGTGCTTTACGCACCTTTCGCCGCCATCCTACGTTGGCGAATTGTATTGGATACAAATGACTCAAGAGTGCAATGCCGTAGAGTCATCAAAGTCAGCAAAAAGCTTTTTGGGCCTCTTTCACCAACTCCTTTAACAGTTTTACTCCCTCTTCTGTTGTCTGGGGTGGCCTGCGCCGGCTGTCGGGCATTAAGGCCCACTCCTCGGTACCTGGCCTGACTTCAGGTAATGAGGTCCTTGTTGATCCTGTGGATGTCTCCAACGCCTTCGGCCGCTTTTTCGCGGAGGTTTCAAGCTCCGCCCATTATCACCCTGCCTTCCTTCCCAGGAAAGAGGCAGAAGAGGCTCGGCGACCTTCCTTCCATTCGCTGAATCTGGAAAATTATAATGCCCCCTTTACTATGTGGGAACTCGAACATGCACTTGCACTGTCCCGGTCCTCTGCTCCAGGGCCAGATGCCATTCACGTTCAGATGCTGGCCCACCTTTCTCCGGGAGGCAAAAGCTTCCTTCTTCGTACCTACAATCGCGTCTGGACCGAAGGTCAAGTCCCCATGCGTTGGCATGACGCCATCGTTGTTCCTATAACCAAACCCGGGAAGGATAGACACCTTCCTTCTAGTTACCGCCCCATTTCTCTTACAAGCTGTGTCTGTAAGGTGATGGAGCGCATGGTTAACGCTCGGTTAGTTTGGATTCTTGAATCTCGACGGCTACTTACCAATGTTCAATGCGGGTTTCGTCGCCGCCGCTCCGCTGTTGACCACCTTGTGACCTTGTCGACATTCATCATGAACAACATTTTGCGAAAGCGCCAAACGGTAGCCGTGTTCTTCGATTTGGGGAAGGCTTATGATACCTGTTGGAGAGGAGGTATCCTCCGCACTATGCACAGGTGGGGTCTACGCGGTTGCCTGCCCCTTTTTATTGATTCCTTTTCAACAGATCGAAAGTTTAGGGTACGTGTGGGTTCCGTATTGTCCGACGTCTTCCTCCAGGAGAACGGAGTGCCTCAGGGCTCCGTCTTGAGCGTAGCCCTTTTTGCCATAGCGATCAATCCAATTATGGATTGAATTCCACCTAATGTCTCGGGCTCTCTTTTTGTCGATGACTTCGCGATCTACTGCAGTGCCCAGAGAACATGCCTCCTGGAGCGCTGCCTTCAGCGTTGTCTAGACAGCCTATACTCATGGAGCGTGGCAAATGGCTTCCGGTTCTCCGAAGAGAAGACGGTTTGTATCAACTTTTGGCGATATAAAGCGTTCCTTCCGCCATCCTTACATCTCGGTCCCGTTGTTCTCCCATTCGTGGAAACAACTAAGTTTCTAGGGCTCACGTTGGACAGGAAACTGTGTTGGTCTCCACATGTCTCTTATTTGGCGGCCCGTTGTACACGTTCCCTTAATGTCCTCAGAGTTCTTAGTGGTTCATCTTGGGGAGCGGATCGCACTGTCCTGCTTCGCTTGTAACGGTCCATAGTCCGATCAAAGCTGGATTATGGGAGCCTCGTCTACTCGTCTGCTCGGCCATCCCTCTTAGGCAGTCTCAACTCCATCCACCATTGGGGGTTACGTCTTGCGACTGGAGCATTCTACACTAGTCCCGTTGAGTCTTTATGCTGAAGCTGCCGAATTACCATTGACCTACCGGCGCGACGTACTGCTTTGTCGGTATGCCCGCCGGCTGTTGTCAATGCCCGACCACCCCTCTTATCAGTCCTTCTTCACCGATTCTCTCGACCGTCAGTATGGGTTGTATGTGTCTGCCCTGCTGCCCCCTGGAGTCTGCTTTTGTCGCCTGCTTCGACAATTGGATTTTGCCCTCCCTACCACCTTCAGAGAGGGTGAGAGCCCGACACCACCGTGGCTCCAGGCTCCGGTTCATATTTATCTCGACCTCAGCTCGCTCCCGAAGGAGGGTACTCCGGCTGCAGTGTATTGCTCACGGTTTGTTGAACTTCGTGCGCGACTTGCCAGTCACACCTTTATTTACACTGATGGCTCCAAAACTGACGATGGTGCCGGCTGTGCCTTTGTCGTCGGGGCCGGCACCTTTAAATACCGGCTCCTCGACCAGTGTTCCAGCTTTACGGCCGAGCTTTTTGCTCTCTATCAGGCCGTTCAGTATGCCCGCCGCCAGCGCCATTCATCGTATGTACTCTGCTCTGATTCACTCAGTGCTCTTAAGAGCCTTGGAGCTCCATATCCGGTCCATCCCTTGGTGCAACGGATCCAGCAGTCCCTCCATTCTTCTGCTGCTGATGGCTCTCCTGTCAGCTTTCTGTGGGTTCCCGGCCATGTAGGAGTGCCTGGGAATGAGGCTGCAGATGATGCAGCCAAGGCTGCAGTCCTCCTGCCTCGGCCAGCCTCCCATTGTGTCCCGTCATCTGACATTAGTGGGGTTGTTTGTAAGAGGCTTGTGTCCTTGGTCATCACTTTAAGGAAACAAGCTCCGGGCAGTAAAACCATTCCCAACTGCTTGGAAAACCTCCTCCCGACCATCTCGGCAAGAAGAGGTCCTTCTGACCAGGTTGCGGATTGGGCATTGCCGGTTTAGCCACCGCTACCTGCTCTCCGGTGACCCAGCCCCGCAGTGCCCTTGTGGTCATGCATTAACAGTGCGCCATGTTTTATTGTCGTGTCCCCGTTTTAGTCAATCTCGTGTTGTCCTGTCTCTGCCATCTACTTTACAGGATATTTTAGCTGATGACGCTCGAGCAGCTGCTCGTGTTCTTCGTTTCATTACTTTGACTGGCTTGTCCAAAGACATCTAACTCCTTTACTTATTTTATCTGCATCTTTGTAAGAACTTTCTGGTGTCGCCCCCCCCCGAGTTTTACTAGATTCTATGTTCTCTAACAATTGTGACTGGGCACTAATGACCTCAGTAGTTAAGCACCCTTAAACACAATGGATATAGACTGCTCAGGCAATAAATCGGTGGCAGCAGGTGACTGAGGCGTAAACTGCCTCATTGAATGTTTATGCCGTCCCAGTCTCATGTTGTTATCCTCCAGTGGAATTGCGGCAGTTTTTTCCACCACCTGGCTGGATACAGCAACTGTTAAGCTTTACACGTGCTAACTGCATGCCCTCCAGGAAAGCTGGTTCCCAGCAATGCGGACCCTGGCCCTCCGTGGCTATAAGGGATATTACAGGAACCGTAGCGACTATAATAGTGTCAGGTGGAGTTTGCGTTTATGTCCTAAACCCAGTCTGTAGTAAACATGTGCCCCTTCAAACCTCTCTTGAAGCTGTGGCTGTCAGAATAAGGACTAGACAGGAAATAACTGTCTGCAATGTATATCTTCCTCCAGATTGGGCAGTACCCCTGAACGTATTAGCTGCTCTGATCGACCACCTCTCCAAACCTTTCCTACTTCTGGAAGATTTTAATGCCCATACACCCTTGTGGGGTGGTACCATACTTACTGGCTGAGGCTGAGATGTCAAAACCTATTGCAGTTTGACCTCTGCCTCTTGAACACTGGGGCCGCCACACATTTCAGTGTGGCTCATGGTAGTTACTTGGCCATTGATTTATCAATTTGCAGCCCAGGACTTCTCCCATCTATCCACCGGAGAGCACATGGCGACCTGTGTGGTAGTGACCTCTTCCCCATCTTCCTGTCACTGCCCTAGTGTCAGGCACATGGACACCTGCCCAGATGGGGTTTGAGCAATGTGGACTGGGGAACCTTCAGCTCTGCTGTCACTGCTGAATCTCCCCCACACGGTAACATCGATCTGATGGTTGAGCAGGTGACTAGCACAATTGTTTCTGTGGCAGAAAACATGATCCCTCACTCTTTAGGGTGCCCGAGGTGTAAGGCAATCTCTTGGTGGTCACCAGAAGTCGCTGAAGCAATTAAGGACTGTCAGTGAGCTCTACTGTGGCATAAGCGCACCCTTCTCTGAAGTACCCCATAGCCCTTAAACGGCTCCGTGCCTGTGTTCGCTACCTTATCAAACAACGGTAGGAGTGTTGGGAGAGATACATCTCCACCATTGGGTGCCACATGGCACCTTCCCAATATCTGGGCAAAGATCAAATGTCTTTTCGGGTACCAGGCCCCAACAGCTGTCCCCAGTGTTACCATAAATGGCGAGTTATGTACAGACACAAATGCGATTGCCGAGGGAGCACTTTGCCGAGCACCTCCGTTGGAGAATTACCCCCCCCCCCCCCCCTCGCCTTTCGAACACTCAAACGGCGGCTGAAAGGGAACATTCTCTCGTTCACTACATGCTGCAGTGAATCCTGTAACACCCCATTTACAGAGCGGGAGCTCCTCAGTGACCTTGCACATTGCCCTGACACAGCTCCTGGGCCTGATCGCACCTGCAGCCAGATAATTAAACATCTCTCATCTGACTAAAAGTGACATCTTCTTGTCATCTTCAACCGGATCTGCTGCGTTTAGGTCTATCCACTGTAATGGCGGTGGAGCACCATGATTTCCGGTGTTCAAACCTGGGAAAAACCTGCCTGATGCAGATAGCTATCGGCCCATCAGCCTCACCAACGTTCTTTGTAAGCTGCTGGAACGTGTGGAATGTTGGCAGTTGGGTTGGGTCCTGGAGTCACATGGCTTGCCGACTCCATATCTGGGTGGCTTCCGCCAGGGTCACTCTACCACTGATAATCTTGTGCCCATTGAGTCTTCCATCCGAACGGCCTTTTCCAGATGGAACACCTGATTGCTGTCTTTTTTTACTTACTTAAAGCATACAATACAACATGACTTGGCGACATCATATCCTTGCCACATTGTATGAGTGGGGCGTCCGGGGACCACTCCCGGTTTTTATCCAAAACTTCATGTCGCTCCATAGTTTGTGTGTCCAAGTTGGTGACTCACGCAGTTCCATCCATATCCAGGAGAATGGAGTCCTGCAGGGCTCTGTATTGAGTGTCTCTTTATTTTTAGTGGCCATTAACGGTCTAGCAGCAGCTGTCGGGCCCTCCCGTCTCACCTCTGTATGCAGACGACTTCTGCATTTCGTACTGCTGCTCCAGTACTGTTGTTGCTGAGCGGCGCCTCCAGGGAGCCATCCACAAGGCGCGGTCATGGGCTCTAGCCCACAACTTCGTTTTCAGCCACAAAGTCATGTGTCATTCACTTCTGTCAGCATTGTACCTTTCATCTGGAACCTGTACTTTACCCTAATGATGATCCACTCACTGTAGTGGAGACATACCATTTCCTAGGACTAGTTTTGACACTCTATTGACTTGGCTCCCTCATCTTCGTGAGCTTAAGCAGAAGTGCTGGCAGCACCTCAATTCCCTCTGTTGCCTGAGCAACACCAGTTGGGGTGCATATTGCTCTATGCTGGTGCAGCTCTACAGAGCCCTTGTCCAATCCTGAATTGACTGTGGGAGTGTGGCTTATGGTTCGGCAGCACCTTCAGCATTGCATTTACTTGACCCTGTGCACCACTGTGGGGTTCGATTAGTGACAGGAGCTTTTAGGGCGAGTCCGGTGACCAGTGTACTGGTGGAGGCTGGTGTCCCTCCATTGCAGATCAGATGTGCGCAACTGCTCGCCAGTTACGCAGCAGACATTCATAGTTCCTCTGAGCATCCAAATTACAGTCTCCTTTTCCCACCCGCGGCAGTCCATCTCTCGCATCAGCGGCCCATATTGGGGCTAAAGATTGCGTTTTGCATGCGCTCCCTTCTCTCTCATCTGGAGTCCTTCCCTTTACCACCTCTACTTGCGGTCCGTTCACGTACGCCTCCATGGTGTACGCCTCAGCCGCAGCTTCGTCTGCACCTTTCGCATGGCCCTAAGGACTCCGTTAACCCTGCTGCTCTCCGGTCATTTCCTCTAGATTCGTGACGTGTTCCGGGTCTCTGAACTGATTTACACAGACGGCTCAATGGCTGATGGTCATGTAGCCTTCAAATTTGTTCATGGAGGACATATTGAGCAGCACTCCTTGCCAGTTGGCTGCAGTGTCTTCACTGTAGAGCTGGCAGCCGTATCTCATGCTCTTGAGTACATCCACTCATGCCCTGGCGAGTAATTTCTCCTGTGTACTGACTCATTGAGCAGCCTACAAGCTATCGACCAGTGCTACACTTGCCATCCTCTGGTAGCGTCCATTCAGGAGTCCGTCTATGCCCTGGAACAGTCCCGCCATTCCATGGTGTTTGTGTGGACCCCAGAACACGTCGGAATACCCGGCAACGAACTTAACAGGCTGGCCAAATAGGCGACGTGGAAACTGCTTCTGGAGATAGGCATCCCCGAAGCTGACCTGCTTTCTCTTACACCACAGGGTTTTCTGGCTTTGGGAGATGTAATGGCATGACAGCACACACAACAAACTGCGTGTCATTAAGGAGACTATGAATGTTTGGAAGTCTTCCATTCAGGCCTCTCACAGGTAATCAGTTGTCCTTGCTGGCTCCGCATTGGCCATACGTGTTTAACACATGGTTACCTACTCCGTTACGAGAAACCACCTCAGTGTGACTGTGGCTCCCAAATGAGTCGTCAACCTCTTGCTTGACTGCTCACATTCTGCCACTCTGCGGCAGATTTTTAACTTAACCTGTACGCTGCCTTTGGTGTTGGGCGACAATGCCTCCACAGCAGCTTTAGTTTTACGTTTTATCCTTGAGTGGGTTTTATACTTCTATGTAGGTTTTAGTGCATGTTCTTTGTCCCCCTGTGTCCTCCACTCTAGTGCTTCTAGGGTGGAGGTTTTAATGTATTGCAGAGTGGCTGGCTTTCCTTTTTTATTCTCTTGGTTGGCCAGCCACTGTAATCTGCTTTCATGTTTTGCTCTCTTCTGTTTTTAGCATATCTCTGTTTTCTTGTCCTCTTTTGTTCCTTTTAGTCTTCGTTGCCTTCCCTTCATTCTTGTGGCTTTTCCTTTCTTTCTGTTTTGGTGTTGTGTGTTTCCTCTGGTTTACTCTCACACTTGTGGCATTGTTTTATTAGGAACAAGGGACGGATGACCTCGTAGTTTGGTCCCTTCTCCCGCCCCGCCTCCAAACCAACCAACCATACCGTTTGTCTGCCATGCGTGACCACCCATCCTATGCCTCCTCCTTTGATGATTCCTTTGATCATCAGTATGGGGCTCATCCTTCTCTGTTACATCCTGGAGTCCGCTTTCGGCACTTGCTACGGTGGCTTAACTTCACACTACCTGCACCTTTTCCAGTGGGTGTGAACCCTTCACCATCTTGCCTTTGTGAAGGGGCCCATGTTAACCTTGGCCTTCATTCACTTCCTAAGGACACTACTCCAGCCTCGTTCTATGGCCTTCAGTTTCTTGATCTTCAGATGGAACTTCACGATAGTACCTTTGTATACAATGATGGCTCTGGTACTGACAGTGGGGTTGGGTGTGCCTTCATCATTGGCACCTGTGTCTTTCGATGTTGTTTGCTTCCGGCACACTGATCAGTATTTACAGCTGAGCTCTTCACCTTGTATCAGGCGATGGAGTACAATGTGGCGACACAGCCTTTTTCAATTGTGTCCTCTGCCCAGACTCATTCAGTGCCCTTCAAAGTCTGTCCATTGTACACTTCCCATCCTTTAGTGCAGCAGGTCCAAGAAAACTGTCAGCTGCTCACTCTTGGTGGAGCCAGTCTCGTGTTCTGTGGGTTCATGGTCATGTCTGTCTGCCAGGAAACGAGGCTGTTACCAAGGCTGCAGTCCTCGTGCCTCAGCCCGTGACTACCTATGTGCCCTCCGATGATCTGTGTCGCTGTCTGTGAGGAGGTGGTGTCCCTTTGACATCGCCACTGATCCTAACTTCACGGGAATGAACTCTGGCTTATTAAGCCTCTCCCAGTGGCTTGGTTGACTCCTTTCTGTCTTCGTGTTCTATAGTTTTGATTTGGGTGCAGTTGTTTTTGTACCCTAAAGCAAAACAATAACAAGTTCCAGTTACATCTGCTGTTAAACATAGTACAAAATTCAGATAACCTTTATTAGACAGCGAAAAAGTCCCTGGAGAGTATTAGATTCCTGCTATGTACATAAATAAACCGTGAAAATGAAAGGGTGGGGGGCAAATCCCCTAAGTGACTTTTACTGCTTAAAAACTTATTTCCTGCTTTTACACCATTTTTGAAAAGTGTAAAACTGGGGTTCCACTGTAATCTATCACCTTGTTAGGACTTATTACTTGGGAGTTGAAGATTTTCATGCTTGTGTATTTCACACCGGAGACAAATTCTTCACATTACAAGGTAAATTTCATTCCCTTGTTATGATAAGGCACATTTGCTTCATTTGGAGAAGTATTGTGAATCATGAATATCATGATCAAAGAGATAGATTGTGGGGTTGTGATATACATTCTTGCTTGCATAAAAACGTTGACATTATCTTTTTTGTAGACACTGCACAGAATTGACTCTTTTTTCTTAATGGTATGACTTTTCAACCCCCCCCCCCCCCCCTCTCTGAGGTCCCCACGGATCTTTCGTGCATACATGTGTGGTGTACATGGGGCCCTAAGCTATTGCAGCCTTTCTTTTCTTCCAGGCTAAGTTTCTTTTCTCATATCCATTCCTTCCCTTCCTAGCTCCTGCCCCACATCACCCCAACCTATCAAGTGTTCCTCAGTGTTTGTTTTTGAAGACTTGAGCCATTCCTTTTCGGTTTTGGCTTGTGTTTCCGCTATCACTCCTTTTTTTCCCGTCCTCCTTGGGGGTTTGACCTTCATTTGTAAGTTCTGTTTCCATAGTTTTAGATATTTCTATTTGAGGAAGAACTCCCTCCCTAGTGTCTCTGGCAATGGGTTCCCCTTTGCCATTGAAGATTTGCTGGCAGGACTTGATCTCTGCCTCTTCAACACTGGAGACCCCCACGCATTTGAATGTGGCACACTGCACTTTCTTTGCCATTGATCTTTCTGTCTGCAGCTGTGGATTTCTCCCCTCCGTTCAGTGGGGAGTTCATGACGATTTGTGTGACCGTAATCATTTTCCGATCATCTTATCTTACCTTAAACGTCACTCGCTTGGATACCCTCCCCCACAGGTATGGGCAAAGATAAGGCTCATTTTTATCTGCTGACGTTCTGCAGGTGCCTCGGGAATTTCCTGAATTGTGTTATCCTCACAAGCCCGGACTCTGTTGCTGAGCATTGTGCTCAGCATTTCGCCCGGGCATCATCATTGGTGTACTATCCACCTGCATTCCATTCTCACACTTTCTGGAACGACTCCACTTTCTTTTGTTCCTCACTGCCTGTAGCCTTATAACACCCCGTTCAGTGAGTGGGAATTTGCCAGCATCTTTGCTCTCTGCTCCGATACTGCGCCTTGACTGGAGAGTGTGCACGACCGAATGCTTAACCATCTCTGCAGAGAGGGAACTCCCTTCCCAATGGCAAGAAAGCATCGTTTTAGTTTCATAACCAGGTAAACTGCCTCTTCAGATAGACAGCTATTGTTGGGTCAGTTTAATCAGTGTCCTCTGCGAGTTACTTGAACATGTGGTGAGTCAAAGGCTGTATTGGATCCTTGAATCCTGGGATCTTTTGGCTGCCGTGACCATTATGCTACACATAGTTTAGTCCACCTGGAGTCTGTTTTTGTGCATCATCAATTTCCTGCAGTCTTCTTTTATCTGCATAAAGCTTATGATACCACATAGCACAACTGCATCCTTACCTCCTTCATGTCCCACTTTCCAGGTACAAATTGGTCCCTCCTGTGGCAAATCCCATCAGCAGGAGAACGGGAGTTCCATAGAACTCTGTTTTGAGTGGCCCCTCTCTTTTTAGTGGCTATTGATGGTCTTGTGGTAGCTGTGGAGGCTACAGTGACCATTTTTGTTTGTCCACGATGGCCATTGTTGAATGCAGACTGCAGGAAGCAAATCGCCGAGCACAATCTGGGGCTGTCATTCGTGGCTTCCATTTCTTGGCTGCCAAGACCTGTTATGCATTTGTTACCGTACAGTCAATCCTTACCTGGATCTGCACCGTGATGACCAGTCCCTAAATGTGGAAGATTCTCATTGTTTCTTGGGACTTTCTTTAATGCTCGGTTAATATAGCTTCCCAATCTTCAGCTGAATCTGACATGCTGGTCTCGCCTCAGTGCTCTTCAACAAGTCAGCAATACCAACTAAGGTGCAGACTGCACTGTGATAGCAGCTCAACACAGCATTGGTCCAGCCTCATCTAGATTATGGGAGTGTTGCATATGGTTTAGCCTGGGCTTCCACATTACAGATGCTGGACCTGATGCACCATTGTGGGGTATGACTAGCAACTTGTGCCTTCCAGACTATCCTTAATCAACCTCCTAGCAGAGGCCAGTATTCCACTACTGAGAGTTCTGCACAAAAACAGTTGATCGCTTATGCATTAAGCATTTGCTGTTCCCTGGATCACCTAAACTACCATATCCTCTTTCCAGATACAAAGATCCAATATGTGGAACAGTGGCCCAGGCCTGGGGTTTCACTGCCATCTGCATCCAGTCTTTTTTCTGAACTTCAACTTTTCCCTATACCACTTCTTCTCTGAGGCCTGTCCAAAGCTCTGTCTTGATCTACCACAAGAACTGAAACACACTGCTCATTCTGAGATCCTCTGGTGTGAATTCTCCTCTCTCTAGGCAAGCTCCATGCTTGTGGGACACACTGGCTCAAAATGGTTCAAATGGCTCTGAGTGCTATGGAACTTAACAGCTATGGTCATCAGTCCCCTAGAACTTAGAACTACTTAAACCTAACTAACATAAGGACATCACACTACACCCAGTCATCACGAGGCAGAGAAAATCCCTGACCCCGCCGTGGGACACACTGGCTTTACTCATGTTCATGTGGAATGTTATGAACTCCACTCCTCTCTGGATGACAGTGTTTTCACTGTGGTATTGGTAGTCATCTGTCATGTTCTTGAGCATCTGTCTTCTGTCACTGGTGAGTCTTTCCTCATCTATAATAACTCTTTGAGAAGTTTGAGCTCTTGACTGATGTTATCCTGGCCATCCATTGATCCTGACTATCCAGGTTTCCCATTATGCCCATGAACAAGGTGGAGGTTATGGTAGTCTTTGTCTGGACCCCCAGGTCACATTGGGATCCCAGGGAATGTACTTGCTGGCAGTCTTCCCAAATCGGCTACCAGGAAACCACATCTTGAGGTCAGTTTTATGCTGTCAAGTTCTAAGGATCAAGAATACGGAGTGGCATTCTCTGATCTTGCTGCACAAACTACAGGCATAAAAGGAGGCCATGAATTTGTGGAGGTCCTCCATGTGGACCTTATGCAAGGTCTGTCATCTTTTGCTGGCTCCACATTGGCAATACTTGGCTGACTGGTGGTAATCTCCTGTCACAGGCACCTCTCCTGTCTTTCTTCCTCCCCCCCCCCTCCCCTCCTTTCTTGTTCCTTTCCTTTCTCCTCAGCCAGACTATGAATCCAATTATCTTTAAACCATGACTTCCCAAAATGCTTGACAGTAATAACACACTCCCATAATATGGCACAGCATGTGTGTGAAAGCTGACCATTTGCCTTAAATCAGCTTCTGCAGTCTTAACTGCAGACTTCACTTCAACTCGCATCAGGAAAGTGATTCAGTGATTAATTTGTAAAACCATTATAAATACGAATAACATGAACTCAAGAAAATAAAGTTTGAACATAGAGTGCACCACAATATGTGATAACCGTAGGAAAGGCATTGAAAACAGGCTACGTCGGACAAGAAGCTGACAAACAAAAAGCAAGATAAAGCTGCTTCTCACCAGTCCTTCAATGTGTGAACACACACCAACTTGGAAAAATGGGTAGTGAAAACCACTTTGTCCAGACTTTCAACCGAGTTATTTCTCAGAGAAAACTGCCCAACTGTTCCTGTAAATCAAAAACTCGCAATTTATCAACAAATCATTAGATGCCTCAGTAAGAAGACCTGTGGCCTTATAGTCAGTGTCCATGATGCAGTGGCTGTACCCATATGTGTTTCCGTGAACACCGTGTTACTTATGGTATAGAAAAAATTATAACTTAGCAACATCATTCTATAGAAAATATACAGAAAGAGGCATTGTTGCCATCTGTGTTAAGATCAATGTCACTTGTAGTACAACTGATTACACACAGTTTTTGTCTAGAACATCATTTGGAAGTGTGTGCCATAGAATCAGTTAGATAATTCTGTAGCACCACATTTCGAAATCTTCTATTCTCTGCTTGTCTACACAGTTTATCGTCCATGTTTCACTTCCATACATGGCTACACTCCATAAAAATACTATCAGAAAAGACTTCGTGACGCTTAAATCTATACTCAGTGTTTACAAATTTCTCTTCTTCAGAAATTCTTTCCTTGCTATTGCCAGTCTACATTTTATATCCTCTCTATTTCGACCATCATCAGTTATTTTGCTTCCCAAATAGCAAAACTCCTTCACTACTTTAAGTGTCTCATTTCCTAATCTAATTCCCTCAGCATCACCCGACTTAATTCGACTACATTCCATTATCCTCTTTTTGCTTTTGTTGATGTTCATCTTATACCCTCCTTTCAAGACTCTGTCCATTCCGTTCAACTGCTCTTCCAAGTCCTTTGCTGTCTGACAGAATTCAAATGTCATCGGCAAACCTCAAAGTTTTAATTTCTTCTCCATGGATTTTAATTCCTACTCTGAATTTTTCTTTTGTTTCCTTTACTGCTTGCTCAATATATAGATTGAATAACATTGGGGATAGGCTACAACCCTGTCTCATTTCCTTCCCAACCACTGCTTCCCTTTCATGCCCCTCAACTTGTACACTGCCATCTGGTTTCTGTACAAGTTGTAAATAGCCTATCGCTCCCTGTATTTTACCCCTGCCACCTTCAGAATTTGAAAGAGTATTCCAGTCAACATTGTCAAAAGCTTTCTCTAAGTCTACAAATGCTAGAAACGTAGGTTTGCCTTTCCTTAATCTATTTTCTAAGAGAAGTCGTAGGGTCAGTATTGCCTCATGTGTTCCAATATTTCTATGGAATCCAAACTGATCTCCCCCGAGGTCGGCTTCTACTAGTTTTTCCATTCGTATGTAAAGAATTCGCGTTAGTATTTTGCAGCTGTGACTTATTAAACGGATAGTTCGGTAATTTTCACATCTGTCAACACCCGCTTTCTTTGGGATTGGAATTATTATATTCTTCTTGAAATCTGAGGGTATTTCACCAGATAGCAGAGTTTTGTCAGGACTGGCTCTCCTAAGGCTGTCAGTAGTTCTAAGGGAATGTTGTCTACTCCCGGGGCCTTGTTTCGACTCGGGTCTTTCAGTGCTCTGTCACTCTTCATGCGGAATCATATCTCCCATTTCATCTTCATCTAAATCCTCTTCCATTTCTAAAATATTGTCCTCAAGAACATTGCCCTTGTATAGACCCTCTATATACTCCTTCCACCTTTCTGCTTTCCCTTCTTTGCTTAGAACTGGGTTTCCATCTGAGATCTTGATATTCGTGCAAGTGGTTCTCTTTTCTCCAAAGATCTCTTTAATTTCCTGTAGGCAGTATGTATCTAACCCCCTAGTGATATATGCCTCTACATCCTTACATTTGTCCTCTAGTCATCCCTGCTTAGCCATTTTGCACTTCCTGTAGATCTCATTTTTGAGACGTTTGTATTCCTTTCTGCCTACTTCATTTACTGCATTTTTGTATTTTTTCCTTTCATCAATTAAATTCAATATCTCCTCTGTTACTCAAGGATTTCTATTAGCCCTCGTCATTTTACCTACTTGATCCTCTGCTGCCTTCACTACTTCATCTCTCAAAGCTACCCATTCTTCTTCTTCTACTGTATTTCTTTCCCCCATTCTTGCCAATCATTCCCTAATGCTCTCCCTGAAACTCTCTACAGCCTCTGGTTCTGTCAGTTTATCCAAGTACCATCTCCTGAAATTCCCACCTCTTTGTAGTTTCTTCAGTTTTAATCTACAGTTCATAACCAATAGATGGTGGTCAGAGTCCACATCTCCCCTGGAAATGTCTTACAGCTTAAAACCTGGATCCTAAATCTGTCTTACCATTATATAATCTATCTGAAACCTGTCAGTATCTCCAGGCTTCTTCCATGTATACAACCTTCTTTTATGATTCTTGAACCAAGTGTTAGCTATGATTAAGTTGTGCTCTGTGCAAAATTCTACCAGGCAGCTTCCTCTTTCATTTCTTAGCCCCAATCCATATTCACCTACTACGTTTCCTTCTCTCCCTTTTCCTACTACCGAATTCCAGTCACCCATGACTATTAAATTTTCGTCTCCCTTCACTATCTGAATAATTTCTTTTGTCTCCTCATACATTTCATCAATCTCTTCATCTCTGGAGCTAGTCGGCATATAAACTTGTACTACTGTGGTAGGTGTGGGCTTCGTATCTATCTTTGCCACAATAATGTGTTCACTATGCTATTTATAGTAGCTTACCCGCATTCCTATTTTTTTATTCATTATTAAACCTACTCCTGTATTACCCCTACTTGATTTTGTATTTATAACCCTGTATTCACCTGACCAAAAGTCTTGTTCCTCCTGCCACTGAACTTCACTAATTCCCACTGTATCTAACTTTAACCTATCCATTTCCCTTTTTAAATTTTCTAACCTACCTGATTGATTAAGGGATCCGACAGTCCATGCTCCGATCCGTAGAACACCAGTTGTCTTGCTCCTGATAACAATAACTGGTGCAATATTGGGAGTAAAATTTAAGAATATGCACAGTACTGCAATTCACATGTTCTGTGGAGCAATTTAGCAGCACTTGTGCCATTAAATGTGTGAAGCACAGCATAAGCTAGAAAAGAATTTTGCTCTCTCCACACCTCTAAACATCCATGACTTTGTGACCTTATTGTCTTAGTTGATCTTCTTTTGACAAAGGCTATACTAAAACTTCCTATCTGTTAATGTTTTTGACCTGCATCAGATAAAACCTCAGCATAAATGTGTCTGTAAATCTGCCACTAATCAACGATATCCTAACCATCTATACACAAATTACTTTCACAACCTCTCACAGCAATATTTCTTTACTACACTACAGCACTGGCATTTATGCCAAGAGATTTGCATATGTATTTCTACTGCTGCTACAATCTTGTTAAATGTGAAAACTGTGTTTCTGTTGGGTAAATAAGCTTTTAACAAATGTCAGTTTATGTGTACATCACAACTGGACATTTCAAGTGATACATAGATGTAGGAAATGTACATGGAATATGTATTGGTGTACACTTGGATAAAAGCTTACTGATCCAGTGCAACTGTAGTTAGTCTTTGATCAATTTGTGTGATGTGTGCAGATGCATTACATTGTGAGAGACAAAGATTTTAAAAGTGCCACTTGAGTTGATACACAATGCATTGTAGATCGCTGTAGCATAATTTTACAGTTCTCCTGTCTCTTGCTTGAAGTGTTGGGAGTATACATGTGTACTATGAGCAGGAGGTACATGACAGTTACTATACATGCAATATAACTTTTAATTTGACATGAAGGTTACTAGATATGGTGCTATCAATAGATTAGCCATTTATACCTTTCTTATCCCTGTCCCGCCTTCCTTTGGCAAATCCTCACTTTCCAGCTAGGCTGTCCAAATAACACAGGCAGTAGATTTTTCAAAAGTTTCTTCTTCTGGGAGGGCAAATGACAATAAACAATAAATTTCATTAGTCAAGTGTTGTTTACTTACTCCACTGGGACAAATTACAAGCAACTTATTAAATTTTATTGTGGTTTTATGAGAAAGCATTGACAAATTGCAAAGTAGAGTTTCATTCAATGTTGTTTCTTGAAGTCTTCATATAGTCTTCAAGAAGTTTGAACAAGGCTTTAATTAGCCTTTTTGTTTACAGAAGACCATGAGCTAAAAGCACAGTGTATGACTACAGTGAAAACAGTGGATAACTTGTTGAAACTTTGAATCAGTGGTCTATCGGATGCTTTTATCAGACACCTGATTTTATTCATGGAAATACTGATCCAGTGTCATGTCGTGTAAAAGACTGAATGCTTAGGATGACTGTTAGAGCAGGAAATAAAGACAGAACTAAATTTGCTGATCAGAATTGTACATTGTTCAGGGTGAACTTTATTTTTAAAAGAAACAGTTCTGTAAAATATTTGAAATGTGAGAATTTAATCAGTGATAGCAAAAAGGACTCCTTCATTTATACAACAGTGGAAACACTGCTTTAGATTACCATTTGCCAGTAGGAATAGGAAACAACCAACAACTATGTAATCTGTGGATCAGTATGTAGTTTCACATCTTACGGGTTTTGAATGTGGTTGGACAATATTTTTTGAAGTGTTCATCACGTATTTAAGGTTCTAGCACAATCTTTGCAATTTCTATAGCCTCGGTGTACTGTTAATCATACCTGTTACAGAGCATGTTGAAGAATTGCAAGTTTTGGTAGGTGTTCCATAGAAAAGTTGAACTTGACAACCTTATGTTTTATTATGCAAATGAGGGTGCATTAATTTAAATATAAACTTTTTGAATGCTGTAGATGAAAACTGTCGTGATTACATCTGCCTTTAATAATGGTACTTCACCACACCAAAGTTTTGTTTTATAATATCCAAATAAGGTAATGAAGCTGTGAAAGCTATAAAACACGCATTTAATTTTCATACAGCTGTACAGTAATGTGAAGAAAGGAGATGTCAGATGTTGAAGTACGAGAAAATCTAGATCTTGTTAGAATAGTCTACCTGTATCTCACTGCCTCAGTTAATCATGGCAGTATAGGGAAGAGATTTCACAAAATTGATAAGTTGCTGTTTAAATTCAAAATTGTCAGTTTTTCATTTTCATTTCCTCAAAAAAATGAAAACATGTGGAACCTATATGACAATGTTTATCAGTAGGGGGCTTAAATCACAACTTTTTTTACAGATGAAAGGAGAGGATGTGGCTATAGTGAAAATGGATGCCTCAAACAATGATGTTCCAGAACCGTATGAAGTCCGTGGATTTCCAACGTTGTACTGGGCCAGCAAAGATGGCAAATCAAATCCTGTTCGCTATGATGTAGGTTAATTTCTCATAAATCGTGAAGTTCTTTTTACTATTTAAATGATGTCAGACTTAAGTAAGAAGTTACTAATTGGGTATCTTAATTATCCAGGGTGGCAGAGAGCTAGATGACTTCATCAAATATATAGCAAGACAAGCAACAAATGAACTGAAGGGCTGGGACCGCAAGGGGAAGACGAAGAAGCAAGAACTGTAGGGAGAAAATTGTTTTCAAGACTGTATTTGAAGCAATATGGTGGAACTTGAGAAACTGCCCAGATCAGAAGAGCCTTTGTACAAAGTTTGTACTAAAACTAAACTAAACTGAACTGTACATAGCTTGTACAAGTGTAGTTGTAACAGATTTGTATTTTCTGCATTTGATAAACCAATGGTTGTACTGTTAAAGATCTATTAAAATTCATCAGGATCCTTTGAATTTTGTCATGTGAGATGTCATGATGCTGAGATTTGGTTGTGTTTAGATGGGTGTGTGCTATTTTTATATTTATTGTATTGTTTGAAAATTTTAATCAGTGGATATGGGTGTTCTGGTATTGCATGAAATTAGAAAACTTTATCATTCCATGCGCCTTTCAATAAATTATATATATGCAGCTGAGAATGTCAGCTCTTGATCTGAATTATAAAAAGTATGTTGTACTATACCTGTGTGCTGCAACAAGTGTTCCATGAATGAAGAATTAGTTATTGTATACAAATGTTTTTCATTTATAGTCTTGGAGATACTAAGAACACAGATGATTTTAATGTTCCATGCTTACCTATACTATAGATTTTGTAAAACAGGTTAGAATAAGTTACACAAGATAGTGTAGGAAAACTTTCTAAGCTAGCATCTTTACAGTGGAGAATTCAAAAGTCTGATTATAATTAAAAATTTGTGCTGAACCTTTGTTTGAAAAGTAAAATGTTTTATAGAAATGTCTGGTCATACCATTATTTATCTTTCTTTCCTCTCTCCCCCTGTGGTTAACACACAGTGTGAGGAATAATGAATGTGACTGGTTACAGTAAGTAGTCCTTAAATTGATCTTCATTATGGTCAAATTTAACCGACAATGTTTGCATTTACAAAAATTAAAGTTGTCCACAAATCAGTTGACTCTGGGAACACGACACAGTTTTTGCACACAAGCTCTGTTCGTACTGCATGGGTGTATGTAGCTCTAAATTTTCACTGGTGTAGAGTACAAACTATATGTACAAGGGTGTCCTGATAAGTCCTTGGCTATATAAAGAAAAGGATGCTGTTCAGGTTTGACAAAATATTAAGTACCCAACATATTCCCCCTTCAGCTCAACAGGTATTTGGCGTCTATGTTCTGGCTTTTTTTCACCCATCTTAAAAAAGGTAGATCATACTGCAAGCTGCTCATCTGCAAACTTTGATTTCTCAGTAGTCTGAAATCTTCCCTTGATGGTTCTTCAGGTTTGGGAGGTCACATTATGTGAACGGGATGGATATTCAAATTTTTGCTGTGCTGACCATCTTGTGAGAAGGGGCATTCATTGTTTTCCATGAACCAAATTCCTGTTCTCTGCTTTCCTCAACATTTGGAGAGGTGTTGCTTCAGTTGTCAAGAAATTCAGTGTAGTTCTTCGCCATGGTGGTTTTACCATTTTGTAAGTAGGCAAAAAGTAGTGTTCCACCTTTATCTGAAAACAGGTGTGAGCAAATTGTCTGATCTTTGTGTTTTGAACTGCTTTGAACATGGAAAACCACTGTCTACACTCTGGATCATAAGTGTGTGTCCATCGTGAAAACATAATCTAAAAATTCCACTGAATCATAGTGAAATGGGACCAAAGTGGACTGTGAACCAAATACTAATTAATGATTTTTGTGTGCATATCTGTTTGGGTGAGTGCTTTTGATGTCCAAAATTTCACGAATAATGACCTAAATATTCTCACATATTCCGAGGGTTTCTGCTATCTTTTTGGCAGTTATCAGGATCAAGGAATGAACAATCCACTGTTTCTGGAAATGTGGCTTGACTTAGTCTTCCAGTACACTGTTTTATCTTCAGTGCTGAAATGCCCTGTTGTAAGTGCAGAAGCCCAATGCTTGATAGTAGAGCAGCAAGGGCAATTATTACCCATTGTGCCAGACATAAATTTCTTTAGCAATGTTCCGTTTTAAAAAAAGTTACTTAATCACAGCATGACTTTCACTGTCAGTTCAGTTTTCTTGCACCATGTTCACTTCAAACCTGTCAGAAAAATAAAAATCAATGTTACTGCTACACAGTTACTATCACATATAATGTACAGAACAAGGTTTAATGCCAAAATGTCAGGATAAAAAAAAAAACATCCATTTTGACTAGGAAAAGGCAATGACTTGATCAGCACACCCTTATACAGTTTGTGGGACAACTAAACGTTCTTACATTCTTTGGAGTAATAAAATGATGAAATAATATTTGATGGTCCTGCAGTAACACACAGCACGATATATTTTGTCATGGTGTGATATGGTAAATGTCTGGAAGTTTTTGAGCTGTTGTGGATCAAATGTTTTCAGTTAAGAACCCTTTTGGAAACACTTCTAAATACAGAGGGGTCCAAAGAAAAATTTATCCACTGTTTAAAAGGCCATAACTTGCAAACTAAGTGACGGAGTTGTCTAATTTTTGGTGAAAGTGTAGCTTATAAGTCCAACTTAAAGATGTCACTGTAGGTGTTTGAAATGGTCACCATTAACATCCACACACAAACGATGCCACTGAACTGCAGCACGAACTGCTACTGACTGCAACCTGTTCAGTTGGATATTTGCACATGAATGTACAATGGATTCTCAAAGATCATCAAATGTGCGTGGCTTTTTTGATAAACGATGTCCTTCAGTGTTCCCCATAGGTAAAAGTCCAGAGGAGTTAGGTCTGGGGAACTTGGTGGATACTACTCCACAGCACCTCTACAGCCTATCCATCTTTCTGGTAGATTTTCGTCGAGATACGCCATAACACTATTTTGGTAGTGTTCTGGGGCACCATCTTGTTGAAGGCAAACTCTTCCGTCTCCATACAAGTATCAGATGGCAGGTAAAATGGATGTCTGAAGCTTCTGAAGCTCATTGAATGTAAGACTTGCGCCAGCCACGTTTGCTCGAGTAACTGGGTGTGACTAAGAACAAAACACTGTCATCTTACAAAACAAAAACACAACACAACACAATACAATGCTTCTGTGGCGATTTCTGGAACTACAAACTATTACACTACCAAAGATGGGACAACTCCGTCAATTAGTTTGCCAGTTATGGACTTTTAAACAGTGGATACATTTTTTTTGGGATCCCTCTGTGTTTCAAAAAAATAAAACTAATACCTAAAGAAAATAAAACTGGTCAGGAATTTAAATGAGTGCTGTGTTAAAGAAAAAAAATTACCTAGGTTAAATGAAATTTCATTATAATAAAAAAACTGAGTGGAAGGTGAATGCAACAAAGGAAAGTAAATTGGCTGACCTGAGTAATAGATTTATTAACCAACTAACTTGCTGTGTGTGGGGGAAAAAAAAAAACTGAAAAACTTAACTGTGTGGTACCAAAAGTGAGACATTAAGAAACAATGGAGTGATGTAGTTTATACAATTTCTAGTACAGGTGAGTTTAAAATGGGTTGAAGTGAGGGTCCTTCCTCATTGACAATGATAAAAGTAGTCCAGTTAACGCAGACCAATTATTCTCCAACCCCCCCCCCCCCCCCCTCCAAAATGCTCGAAGACTAGAGCAGTGGCTGTCGAACTGCAGCCCAAGTCAAGTGTTCGTATGGTGTGGGGGTCTCATCTGTATTTTATAATAATATGCTTCTAGCCACTAAGAGCAGAATCGAAAAAAGTCAAAGTTAAGAGCTTCTTAAGAGTATTTTTCTTGCTGGATAACAAACAAAAAAATACTTGAGGCAATAATATTTTAAGATGTGCTGTCAATTGACGAATTCGTAGAAGTGAGAGGAGGGAATAGTGTCTCTTACATTGTTAACAACTCATGTGAGCAGAATCAGCACCAATCAGCTGCTACGTTATAAATGTCCAATGGAAGTTACATGGGAATGCGCATTATAGAGACAGTCATCAATAAATGTGGTACATAATGAGATTTTCACTCTTCAGCGGAGTGTGCGCTGATATGAAACTTCCTGGCAGATTAAAACTGTGTGCCGGACCGAGTCTCGAACTCGGGACCTTTGCCTTTCGTGGACAAGTGCTCTACCAACTGAGCTGCCCAAGCACGACTCACGCCCCGTCCTCACAGCATTACTTCTGCCAGTACCTCGTCTCCTGCTTGGGCAGCTCAGATGGTAGAGCACTTGCCCGCGAAAGGCAAAGGTCCCAAGTTCGAGTTTCGGTCCGGCACACAGTTTTAATCTGCTCTAACATTGTAAGAACATATTTTTTACCTGCTTGGATTCTATTAAAAGGTCTCATGACATCTAACCCTAACAAAGAGAATGGTCTGTCAGCTTTTGGTAGTCATTGTAACTAAATTTTCAGATGACTCAAATCTGCTTGTTGTGCATATGGGATACAATTCATTACATATTTTTCTGCATCACTCAAGACACATTTACCACCAAAATCTTTCAGTTACATGCCTATCAGCTGCCTGTTTTCCTCTGAGGCTCGATAATGTGTGTTCATGCATTTGATGTAATACAGCAGTCACAGTGTTGCAGCAGGTAAAATTTGAGGTCTGCACTTTGTAGACCGGTGTAGCAAGCCTTCTTCCATTTCAAACTGAGGCTGCGCTCGAAACAATTTACATTCACTGTCAGTTGCTTGTGCCTTTATCCACGCTGTCTGACTTCCACCTACTACTTGCAAAGCTGCTATCTTTCTGCTTGGGACATCAGCATTTGTGTGTTTGACTCCAGGCTTACGAATTACCGTATAATCAAGCTCACTTAATTTTAATTCCCACCTTGCTAATTGACTTGGTGGATTTTTTAACCCTAATAACCAGTCTGAAGATGCATGGTCTGTAACTTCTTTGAATTTGTGACTGTAAAAGTAGCAATGAAAGTAAGAGATTCCATATATTAACTGCTAACACTTCTTTTTCAGTTGTTGAGTAATTAGTTTCAGCCTTATTCAATTGTCTGGAGGCATGTGCCACTGGACATTCTTTTCCATCAACATTCTGACTTAAGGCACAGCTTAAAGCATTTTTGGATGCATCACACACAAGTATGAACTCCTGTTCAACGTCAGGGAATATTAACACAGGATTTGACATTAATATTTGCTTGAGTTTCTCAAGCACTTCTTGGCATTTGATGGCCACTAAAACTAACACCGTTTTGTAGCTGTTGGGAATGCAGGAGGATGGCGTAGGTTATCTTCAATCAGAAAGATTCCCAACAATTAGTAATAAAATTATATTTATTAAATATGAAGAAATACTCAACTTAGATGATGTTTCTTCTTGTGAAATGTCCAGCACAATTAGATGTTTGAAATTATTACAAGTTTAAATTCATGCCACTGTAATTCTGAGTGATGCCTATGTAGAGCTCAGAGCTCGCCTATGATGCCTGAGTCTTGGAGACAACGGATGAACACTGCAGCTTGCAGCCTCACTGGTACCTGGAGACTGTACACAACTCAGTGCACTGAAGAGAACTGTCTGCTGTAGCTCAGCGCTCTGGTACTTAACAAGGTATTGATCAATTGCTATCCACACGTGTCGCTCATGGGTGGGCAGCTGCAGCCCATGGTGGACCTTGGTATAGTTCATACTGCCGATCCATATAACTGCGGCACTACAAGTGTTTCAAGTGCAACTTATTGATTTTGGTGCGGTACTCTCTGGAGTCGTGAGTAACATCACCACAGTAGCAACTTAGTTCATGGATGTGCAATTTCAGCAAACCCCTTCATGGATTGGCAATAATAATTGCATAACACAATGAACGAGTGTAACCATTTATTAGCTTATGGTGTTGCTACATAACATACAGCAGAAGTAAATCAAGGATACATCCTCACTGTGTCTTGATTGATAATGTGCTAAAGATAAGTTACTTGTGTGTGAGCAAAATGGCATTTCTCCACACTTAGTGTAAGGTGCACTGCAATCAATCTACTAAACACTTCATCCAGGCATTTAACATGATCTTCTGCAGTTTTTGAATAGACAACTATATTGTCAAGATATACCATACAGATTTTTGGTTTTAATCCACAAAGTACACCATCTAATGGTCACTGGAAAATAGCTGGAGCATTTTTCAATCCAAATGGCATTCTTCGATATTGGTAATGACCTGAATTTGCTGTCAAAGAGTTTTGGGTCTGTCTCCATAAAGCATTTCTAGTTGGTAATAACCACTTCTAAGATCAGTTGCTGAGGCATATCTACATTTCCCTAGGTTGTCTAATGTATCCATTATGTTTAGTATTGGATATGCATCCGTTGTGGTTTGTGCATTTAAGTAATCATAGTCACAGCAAAATTGACATTTTCTGGTACTGCCAACTGATTTTTTGGGTACCAGGCCAATATTTGCTGACCAAGGGCTATCACTATGCTCGATAATATCCTCACGCAATTGCTGATCTATAAGCTCTGCCTGTAGGTGTTTTGCATAAACTGGTGGATTATCACCTGTTCGTATGCAGAGTTGTGTGATAGGTGTTGTTGGTAGTGGACCATCTGAATTGAACAATACTAAATATTCTAACAACAAAGCTTCCATGGGTTCTCACTCACTATCTTCCAAGTGGCAAACCTTGTCACATAGTACAGATGCATTGATGATTTGTTTGATACTGTTATCACAGTGTGACCCTTTGGTATCCTGATCTTTGAATATCTTTAGACTTGCTAAAAATAATCTTTTGAGAGAGATTCACTTCATCTGTCCTGAAGTTATCTAAGCTTACCAGAATCATAAGCTCCCCATTAATGTTGGTTATGGATACAGTGCTTCTTCATATAAAACACTGCATTTCATCTAATGCTTCATTGTTCTGCAGTGGCTCAATCACACACAATCTCTGCTGTGGCACATCAGCATCTACAGATATCCAAACCAACTTCTTTATACCAGCAGGTACTTTGTCATGTGTAATCATCTTTAATGGACATATACTCATTTCAGCTGGTGACACCTTAGCAACTGGCATACCTTGCAACATTAAAATATTTACAGCTGTTGGACCCATTGGAAACAAGTTTCCGCCAAGGCCAAGCATGTGCTGTGAAAGATTAATTTTTGCATTATGCCTATACAGGAAATCAAGTCCATGAATCACAAAATACCCTCATCTCACAGTTCACAACACTTCCATATGCTCATGAAACTCTATAGTTCCAATCATAAAAATGAGCTACATTGTCTCCAGTGATACTAATTGACTGTTTTGCACTCCATACAATTTATACCTTGGAGTCCCTAGTCTTCTCCTGCCCACAAGGTCTAGACTAATAATAGATACATGTGCACCTGTATCAACTAGAAATTTACATTCTCTACCATTTACAAAGTCCATCAAACAACAATTCATCTCTTTCTTAGTGTCTGCAGTACTCTGACTTACCATGAATGTTTTCTGACAGACAAAATACCCCCATTTATGTTTAATATTTTCTGTTGATTATTTCCTTTACTTTGCATCTTATTCCCACACTTGTTTGCCTTGTGACTAAAATGCTCACATCTTCAACATTGTGGTTGATTGCATTGCACCTTCAAATGCCCTTTCTTCCCACAATGATAACAATTCTTTTCAGAATCCAAAAGTCGCTTATCAGTGCATACCCATATAGCAATATGTATCTTCTGCAGATTCATGGCAGTATGCAGTGCTGCAGCCAAATCCACTGGATTTTCCATTTGGACTATTCATGAAAACTCTTCAGGAATTCCTTGCAAAAACACAGCAAGTGATCTGTTTATCTGAGTCCCTGAGTATGATGTGATCTGCATTAGGATTTCCCATGAACTCATCTGTATTTGCATTTACTTTATGGATTCTGTATGAAAAAAATCTCTACAGTCTCATTTGCATCCTGCATCAAACATTCAACTTTTCCCTATAAAACCTGGCACTATTTTGCTTATGGTATCTCTGACACAAACTTTCCATTAACTGCTCAGTGTCTCATGACACGTCACATATGTACTGACTTCACACAGAAGGCATAACTGGCAATCTGCAGAGTAATTTCATCTGGCTGCAGCCAATAAATCATTAATGAATACTTTGACACCCTCTGATGTTTTGGCAGAGAAGGGTGTGATGATGTTAGATACTGAAGAATCTACTGAAAAGTGGGGCATTACTACTGGTGACTTAAATTCAATTGAACCCAGCTGTGAATTTCGTTTGGCCCACAAAGATTCTTATTGTTGCACCAATTCCTCATGGCATAACTTCTATTGGGCATTTTCCTCTAACGGTTGTGACACTTGATCTGTTAAAGTGGCTATACTACACTGAAGAGCCAAAGAAACTGGTACACCTGCCTAATATCGTGCAGGACCCCGCAAGCATACAGAAGTGCCACAACACGACATGGCATGGACTCAACTAATGTCTTAAGTAGTGCTGGAGGGAATTGACACCACAAATACTGCAAGGCTGTTCATAAATCCGTGAGAGTATGAGAGGGTGGAGATCTCTTCTGAACAGCACATTGCAAGGCATCCCAAGTATGCTCAATAATGTTCATGTTTGGGAAGTTTGGTGGCCAGCAGAAGTGTTTAAACTCAGAAGTGTGTTCCTGGAGCCACTCTGTAGGAATTTCGGCCATGTAGGGTGTCTCACAGTCCTGCTGTAATTGTCCAAGTCTGTCAGAATGCACAATGGATATGAATGGATGCAGGTGATCAGACAGGATGCTTACGTATGTGTCACTTGTCAAAGTTGTATCTAGACATAGCAGGGCTCCCATATCACTGCAACTGCACATGCACCACACCACTACAGAACCTCCACCAGTTTCAACAGTTCCCTGCTGACATGCAGGGTCCATGGATTCTTGAGATTGTCTCCATACCTGTACACATCCATCTGCTCAACACAATTTGAAATGAGACTCGTCCAACCAGCAACATGTTCCCAGTCATCAACAGTCCAATGTCAGTGTTGACAAGCCCAAGTGAGGTGTAAAGCTTTGTGTTGTTCAGTCATGAAGGATACATGAGTGGGCCTTCGGCTCCGATAGCCCATATCGATGGTGTTTTATTGAATGGTTCGCACACTGACACTTGTTGATGGCCCAGCACTGAAAGCTGCAGCAGTATACTGAAGGGTTGCACTTCTGTCACGTTGAACGATTCCTTTCAGTTGTCATTGGTCCTGTTCTTGCAGGATCTTTTTCCGGCCACAGCGATGAAGGAGATTTGATGTTTTACTGGATTCCTGACATTCACAGTACACTCATGAAATGGTTGTATGGGAAAATCCACACTTCATCGCTACCACACAGATGCTGTGCCCCATTGCTCATGCGCAGACTATAACAGTATGTTAAAACTCACTTAAATCTTGATAACTTGCCATTGTAGCAGCAGTAACCAATCGAACAACTGCACAAGACACTTGACGTCTTATATAGACATTGTCAGCTGCAGCACCATATTCTGCCTGTTTACATATCTCTGTATTTGAATATGCATGCATATACCAGTTTCTTTGGTGCTTCAGTGTATTACTAGTAGTAACTGACCTTGTGCCTAGCATATTTGTGTAATTTACCACTCTCTTATATGTATACCAATATTAGCTTCACAAACACGAGACTTAGTTACTTCTTTTGCCTGATGATCACCCAGCAATACTCAGTATGCTCCTGTGCTGCATGACCATAATGTGTACAGCTATAAAAAGTTACTGGTACAAACTTAGTGCATGGTTCACTATGACCTGTTAAATTACAAATAGCACATCTCACTGGTACCAAATACATTTCTTTACAATTGCCTCTGAAGCCTGATAAAGCAACTGGCTCCATTGCTTTTAAAAAAGATACTTTTGATATAACACATTCATCAATAATCTTACATTCTGCCATATCACAAAGAAAGAAAAATTTTTTTGATCAATATTTGAATAAAAGTTTGAAGATAACAAATATAGTAATTTTGCCTGTATAGCTATCAGCTATAAACACCAACTGAATTTGTGTTTAAGCCATTGCTGATCATGTAAGATCACTTAATTGATTTTAGGTAAAATAAAGGAAGGGCAACCCCTCACCTATTGAGGACTGATGAGTAGCACATAGATACATGTAAAAGAAAACAGTGTTCACACTAGCTTTCAGCTCTTGCTCTTTTTTGAGCAAAAGTACACACATTCACACCCAAAACCCACAGACACCCAAATGCATACTTCCACACCCATGGCAAGACAGATCATTAATTGATATTCAGTCTTGCCATGGCCTTGGGAGGGTATGTCTGAGTGATTGTGCGTGTGAATGTGTGTACTTTTGTTCAAAAAAGAGTGAGAGCTTGTAAGTTTGAGTGAGTATCTGGCCATGTGTCACACATCAATCTGCTATGGATGAGTGGTTGCCTTTCTCTTATTTCATCTACTGTTGCATCCAGGAATTTCCATTATTATTTTGCTTGGCTGTTAATTATATTCTTCCTCAATAGCACTATCAATTTAAAGATTCTTGTTGAAAATGGTTTGAACAGTTTAAGTATATTGAGAAATAACTGACACAACTACATGTGTTTTATGTTCAATTCTTGGCATTTTTATTTTGATTAGAATATGGTTAAGCAATGACCAGTTCTTTGTGTAACCCCTCATACAACTATCAGTTCTTCATGGCTTGTCAGTGAATCCACCAAGTGAGCACACTACTAATTGATATAAGACAATAGAATCTTACTTTCACATTACATTGATTAAATGTTCACTGAGTTCACACATGACAAAGTCAACACAAATATTTACTTACAGTGACTATTTTCATGATAGTTTTCCCAAATAAATTTTCACCAAAAAGACACATACAATAAGAAATTATTGCACATACATATCCAATTATTTCCAATACAGATGTTAAATGAATGATTACACTTCACAGACTTTTATATCAGTAGCAGCTAATCAGACGTGGCATGGGAGGCTGAGCCTCCTCCTTTTTGTGTAGTATAGGTGGAGGTAGTGGAGGAGAAAGTGGCAGTAGTGGTGGTGGTAGTACCAATAATTATATTTTTACAATAAACTTTTATGCATTTTGGTTCACAAGCAAAAGATGTTAACTTGTGTTATTTGTTCTAAATTTCCAGCACTAGAGACCACATCAAAATGTGAAAGCTCAACCATAACCTATAGCATATGGAGTGACGCATACTCTATATGTTGAGGAGGCCGGGCATATGCCAGGCCACCTGTAAATGATTGGTTGCAATGGTAACCTTTAGTCACTGCTAGAAATAGAGGAGGGAGTACAGGCTTCTTAGCTGTGTTGCCAGCCTTGGTGCTGCTGTGTTCTTACATGCTGCAGGAGGCCAGTTACTGTGGTGCCACCTCTCTAAGTTTTTATGTTAGTTGTCCTGTGTGTAGTGAATATGGGTCATGCCCAACTTTGTGAAAGTACTGAGATAGCACTTTTGAGTGAGGATATCATTACTTCCTTGCAGGCGCTTTTGTTTTCAAGGACATCTGAAGCTGAATGACATTAAATTTTGAAGAAAGGACATCCAACATTGAAGTGACACATTCTTTAGAAAGATAAGTTCAAAACAGGGTCATTCCAAAGTCCTTGGCATGAGCAGCACAAGTAAATACAAAGCCACACAAAAGGAAAATTGTTATTGTTCTGCTGGCCATGTTTGCTTTTAAACACAGTAACCATATGATCTGCCGAGTGTTATTATGATCTGAATAATCTGTCTACAGGTTTAGCACAGCATGCATCTCCTAAAGATTATCTAAGTAGTTTTATTTCATTTACGGAACTGTCCAAACAAGTGTTTAGTATTTCAGAGCTACTTAATGAACAACATACACTGAATAAAATCAGAGACAACAATGAAGTGAAGCCTAACAGAGAGGTCATGAAACTTCCAATTGATGTCACAAGGCTTTTGTGTAAGCAGGAACTAACTTTCAGAGGTCATGATGAGACAGAAGATGTCCTGCAACAAAAATTTCAGAGCCATTTTTAAACTTGTGCTAAACAGGAATGAATATTTGAAAGCACACTGAAGAAATTGGGCTATTTCTGGGATTTTAAAAAACTATGCAGAATGAACTGACTGAATTTGTAAATGAGGAGATTTGCGAATATACACATTCAAGGGGCAACAGTCTGGATGATTGACTGATCTGGCCTTGTAACATTAACCAAAACGGCCTTGCTGTGCTGGTACTACGAACGGCTGAAAGCAAGGGGAAACTACAGCCGTAAATTTTCCCGAGGACATGCAGCTTTACTGTATGATTAAATGATGATGGCGTCCTCTTGGGTAAAATATTCCGGAGGTAAAATAGTCCCCCATTCGGATCTCCGGGCGGGGACTACTCAAGAGGACGTCGTTATCAGGAGAAAGAAAACTTGCGTTCTACGGATCGGAGCGTGGAATGTTAGATCCCTTAATCGGGCAGGTAGGTTAGAAAATTTAAAAAGGGAAATGGATAGGTTAAAGTTAGATATAGTGGGAATTAGTGAAGTTCGGTGGCAGGAGGAACAAGACTTTTGGTCAGGTGATTACAGGGTTATAAATACAAAATCAAATAGGGGTAATGCAGGAGTAGGTTTAATAATGAATAAAAAAATAGGAGTGCGGGTTAGCTACTACAAACAGCATAGTGAACGCATTATTGTGGCCAAGATAGACACAAAGCCCATGCCTACTACAGTAGTACAAGTTTATATGCCAACTAGCTCTGCAGATGATGAAGAAATTGATGAAATGTATGACGAGATAAAAGCAATTATTCAGGTACTGAAGGGAGACGAAAATTTAGTAGTCATGGGTGACTGCAATTCGTCAGTAGGAAAAGGGAGAGAAGGAAACATAGTAGGTGAATATGGATTGGGGGGAAGAAATGAAACAGGAAGCCGCCTTGTAGAATTCTGCACAGACCATAACTTAATCATAGCTAACACTTGGTTCAAGAATCATAAAAGAAGGTTGTATACCTGGAAGAATCCTGGAGATACTAAAAGGTATCAGATAGATTATATAATGGTAAGACAGAGATTTAGGAACCAGGTTTTAAATTGTAAGACATTTCCAGGGGCAGATGTTGATTCTGACCACAATCTATTGGTTATGAACTGCAGATTGAATCTGAAGAAACTGCAAAAAGGTGGGAATTTAAAGGGAGATGGGACCTGGATAAACTGAAAGAACCAGAGGTTGTAGAGAGTTTCAGGGAGAACATACGGGAACAATTGACAGGAATGGGGGAAAGAAGTACAGTAGAAGAAGAATGGGTAGCTCTGAGGGATGAAGTAGTGAAGGCAGCAGAGGATCAAGTAGGTAAAAAGACGAGGGCTAATAGAAATCCTTGGGTAACAGAAGAAATATTGAATTTAATTGATGAAAGGAGAAAATATAAAAATGCAGTAAATGAAGCAGGCAAAAAAGGAATACAAACGTCTCAAAAATGAGATCGACAGGAAGTGCAAAATGGCTAAACAGGGATGGCTAGAGGACAAATGTAAGGATGTAGAGGCTTGTTTCACTAGGGGTAAGATAGATACTGCCTACAGGAAAATTAAAGAGACCTTTGGAGAGAAGAGAACCACTTGTATGAACATCAAGAGCTCAGATGGCAACCCAGTTCTAAGCAAAGAAGGGAAGGCAGAAAGGTGGAAGGAGTATATAGAGGGTTTATACAAGGGCGATGTACTTGAGGACAATATTATGGAAATGGAAGAGGATGTAGATGAAGACGAAATGGGAGATAAGATACTGCGTGAAGAGTTTGACAGAGCACTGAAAGACCTGAGTCGAAACAAGGCCCCAAGAGTAGACAACATTCCATTAGAACTACTGATGGCCTTGGGAGAACCAGTCATGACAAAACTCTACCATCTGGTGAGCAAGATGTATGAGACAGGCAAAATACCCACAGACTTCAGGAAGAATATAATAATTCCAATCCCAAAGAAAGCAGGTGTTGACAGATGTGAAAATTACCGAACTATCCGTTTAATAAGTCACAGCTGCAAAATACTAACGCGAATTCTTTACAGACGAATGGAAAAACTGGTAGAAGTGGACCTCGGGGAAGATCAGTTTGGATTCCGTAGAAATGTTGGAACACGTGAGGCAATACTAACCTTACGACTTATCTTAGAAGAAAGATTAAGAAAAGGCAAACCTACGTTTCTAGCATTTGTAGACTTAGAGAAAGCTTTTGACAACGTTAACTGGAATACTCTCTTTCAAATTCTGAAGGTGGCAGGGGTAAAATACAGGGAGCGAAAGGCTATTTACAATTTGTACAGAAACCAGATGGCAGTTATAAGAGTCGAGGGGCATGAAAGGGAAGCAGTGGTTGGGAAAGGAGTGAGACAGGGTTGTAGCCTCTCCCCGATGTTATTCAATCTGTATATTGAGCAAGCAGTAAAAGAAACAAAAGAAAAATTCGGAGTAGGTATTAAAATCCATGGAGAAGAAGTAAAAACTTTGAGGTTCGCCGATGACATTGTAATTCTGTCAGAGACAGCAAAGGACTTGGAAGAGCAGTTGAACGGAATGGACAGTGTCTTGAAAGGAGGATATAAGATGAACACCAACAAAAGCAAAACGAGGATAATGGAATGTAGTCAAATTAAATTGGGTGATGCTGAGGGGATTAGATTAGGAAATGAGACACTTAAAGTAGTAAAGGAGTTTTGCTATTTAGGGAGTAAAATAACTGATGATGGTCGAAGTAGAGAGGATATAAAATGTAGACTGGCAATGGCAAGGAAATTGTTTCTGAAGAAGAGAAATTTGTTAACATCGAGTATAGATTTAAGTGTCAGGAAGTCGTTTCTGAAAGTATTTGTATGGAGTGTAGCCATGTATGGAAGTGAAACATGGACGATAACCAGTTTGGACAAGAAGAGAATAGAAGCTTTCGAAATGTGGTGCTACAGAAGAATGCTGAAGATAAGGTGGGTAGATCACGTAACTAATGAGGAGGTATTGAATAGGATTGGGGAGAAGAGAAGCTTGTGGCACAACTTGACTAGAAGAAGGGATCGGTTGGTAGGACATGTTTTGAGGCACCAAGGGATCACAAATTTAGCATTGGAGGGCAGCGTGGAGGGTAAAAATCATAGAGGGAGACCAAGAGATGAATACACTAAGCAGATTCAGAAGGATGTAGGTTGCAGTAGGTACTGGGAGATGAAGAAGCTTGCACAGGATAGAGTAGCATGGAGAGCTGCATCAAACCAGTCTCGGGACTGAGGACCACAACAACAACAACAACAACATATTCAAGAATTTCATTTTATGCCTGAATTGTGGATGAAGCAGCAGACATTTCAAACAGGTCACAACACTCTATTTTTGTGTGGCTGGTGGACTGTAACAACAACATTCAAGAACATTTTCATGGTTTTCATGATGGTAGACAAACAAGAACTGCTGCTGCTGCTGCTGTATTCACAGAGCTGGGTCGCATGTTTCAGAATTATGATATGAAAAACAAACTGGGCAGCCAGACTATGATGCGACTTCCTTCCTGGCATGAGAATTAAATCTCCTGCAACCTGAGGTCTGTGAAATTATATCCCAAGCTCTTTTCACACAATGTTTTGCTCATAATTTAGCTGATTGATTGATTTGTATTTGGTCTCATTTTATTATATGTTTTTACAAAGTGTGTGCTTGTAATATAGGACAAGTTAACTTAAACCTATTTATTACAATTTAATACATCAAAGTGGCAATACTTATAATAATGTTGCATACATCTTTCACCCATTTCTTAGGTCCTGAAAATTATTTACATGCTGCATTATAATCATATTTGCATTTTTCTCTCAGTATTCATGTTCTCACATTATTTACATATCATAATATATGTCTGCTTGAGTCTGTATATGTGTGTGTGTGTGTATATCCCTTTTCCCCCCAAGGTAAGTCTTTCCGCTCCCGGGATTGGAGTGACTCCTTACCCTCTCCCTTAAAACCCACATCCTTTCGTCTTTCCCTCTGTTCCCTCTTTCCTGATGAAGCCACCGTGGGTTGCAAAAGCTTGAAATTTGTGTTTGTGTTTGTTATTGTCTCTATCAACGTACCAACGCTTTTGCTTGGTAAGTTACAGAATCTTTGTTTTTAGATATATTTTTCCCACGTGGAATGTTTCTCTCTATTATATTCATAATATGTTCAACTAGTTACAGAACCTCTATAACAGTAATAGCAGCATTTTTCATTCATTGATACATATACTCTTCTGCACTATAAAATACTTTTTCCATTAAATAATCCTTTAAAAGTTTTTGGAATGTCTTATTGCTCACATTGTCCTGCAAACTCTTTGGAAGACACTTTATGAGTTTGACACCCGAGGATCTTTTTCAGCAACTTTCAGTCGGTGTTGTGTATTTCTCAGCTGGCCTTTATTTCTTGGTTTGTTGGGCTCTCAACTCATGGTTATCAGCAGTCTTTATTTCTTGTTTCATATGTATGAATGTCAGCATTTATTTCTAGTACTGCATTTCCTTTTATTAATTATATTATTGTTTTGTAAATGTATAAAGATAGAAATGTCAGTATTTTTAGACTATGGAAAACCGTTCTGCAAGAGTGTCTCAGTTTCTTGTTCAGGATGGTCCTAACAACTTTTTTTGCAATGTAAATATTATTTTTGCAGCTGGAATTTCCCCAAACAGTAATTCCAAATTGTAGTGTGGCTCAAATAGAGCATGGTATGCTGTACATACGGGGTGGTCCACCTGAAGTTTCAGATGAGATTATCTCAAAAACTATGCATTGGGTAAAAATAGTGGGTAAGACAAGTTCGTAAGCTCAAAGGGGGCTGGGGGGGGGGGGGGCAACTTTTAAATCTTAAATGGAAACACCCATTTTTTTATTGCAGATTCGGATTCTCCAAAAAAAGTAATCAAGTTTTGTCTGAAACTTGTTTTTAAACCAGTGACAGATGGTGCTGAAATCAAGAAAAATTCCAATTGGCGAAGAACTCCGATTTATTTAGAATGATCTGAGAAGGACACATCATATCGATACAAAATGTGCACCAATTCTTTCATTATGCCAAATTAAGCTATATTTTTTTACAAAATGTTTCCTACCCACCACAGTTTTTGATGGAGGGAGGCAGAATAGTATCAAAATCTCATTAGGGAACTCTTCACAATTGCATTACTCACCCAACTGTGGTGCTACCATGACCAAACTGCGAACTACAGCTCAGTATAAAGGTCGGTGTAATGTTATCAGATGTCACTTCACTTTCAAATTGTGAACCATAAACTTCAACTGACGAAAATAAATTATTCTTTAGTGAAAAATGGCTCATTATCCTTCTACAGAGATTGTTAATATGATGTTAATTTTAGGTGAATGCCATAACAAATAGCTGCAGTTGTGCAATTGCATGCGGATCGTTTCCCAAACAGATGACATCCAAGTGAAAACATTATTTGAAGTTGCACCCAAAGAGCTCGAAATAGATAGATGAACCATCCACCTCGTCATCACAAATACAATGAAAATGACGCTCATACCCTTACCGTGCTCGCCTGTGTTCAACTGGATCCCAAAATAAGTAGTCATGCGATTCAGAGACAAACTGGAATGCCGAAATCAACTGTTTTGAGGGTTTTGAAGGCACATAAATATCATGCACATCGTATCACACTGACGCAGGCATTAATGCCAATTGATATGCAAATATGCGTGCATTTCTGCCAATGGGCCTTGGAAATGATAAGAGGTGACAATGATTTTGTTAGATATGTTATGTTCACTGATGAAGCCACATTCAAAGACAGTGGTGAATTAAATCATCATGATTGTCATTATTGGTCCCCTGTCAATCCACATTTGCACAGACCCATTGACAATCAACGCAAATGGTCGTTAATGGTCTGGTGTGGAATTTTAAACGGTTACTTGATAGACCATTCTTTTTTGACCGAAAAGTTACTGGGGAATCTTATTTACAATTTCTCTGGGATGATTTATTGGAGCTGATGGAAGATGTTGATTTAGAAACTAGGCAATGAATGTGGTTCCAACAAGATGGAGCAGCTCCCCATTATGCTAAAAATGTGCAGAACTTATTAAATTTACAGTACCCTGGTTGGCGGATAGGACATGGCGGACCATTTCAGTGGCCTCCACGTTCACCAGACCTGACATCTCCTGATTTTTTTCTTGTGGGATTGTTTAGAAAATATTGTTTATGAAAGACAGCCCACAACCTGAAATGACATGGAGCAATGCACTCGAAGAGCGTGTGCAGCCATACCATGGGATGTGCTGCTCAAAACTGTGGACAACTTTCACAGTCGATTGACTTTATGCATTAAAGCAAATGGAGATAATTTTGAACAATTTCTTCATGGCTAATTTCATTAATTAAGCACCCCAAATTGTGAGAGGCAAGGGGACTCAAACTAATGAGGCACCCCAACATGTGAGAGACTAGGGGACTCACACTAATCAAGCACACCAACATGTGAAAGGCAAGGGGACTCACAATAATGAAGCACCCCATCGGAACATTATTCTGCTATGTCCATGTCATTGTTCCTGGGTAATGCTAAAAGTAGGATACAGTACATTTTGTACAAAAATAGCTTAATTTGCCATAATGAAAGAATTTTTTAATTGATTTGATGCGTCTTTCTCAGATAATTCTACATAAATCAGAGTTCTTCCCCAATTTTACTTTTTTCTTGATTTCAGCACCATCCGTCAATGGTTTAAAAAAATGTTTTAGACAAAACTTGATTACTTTTTTATGGAGAATCTGAATCTGCAGTAAAAAATGGGTGTTTCCATGTTTCCATTTAAGATTTAAAAGTTTTTCAGAAATGTTATAATATTACCACTTCGGGACCTGTATACACAGATAATTCTGAGCTCTTCACTCATTATGCCAGTGATTTCAAAATCTTTTCCAATGCAAGCTGGCAGGTTTACATATTTACATTACTCACTATTTTTTAGACTTCCAATTTTCTTCTTGTATGTAGCGATACCTCCACCTTTATGTTTTGATCTACAGAAATAATTACTCAAATCATATTCTTATTATTAGGCTGCTAAGTTCTGCTTCATTTAACCCATGCTCACTGATGCATAATATATCTGGCTGTGTTTCATTCAGGACCACTTCCACCTCAAGTTTTTTGTTGCCTAAGTACTGAATATTTTGGTACAATATTTTAATGTTTTTGTTCTCTTTATGAGTCCTGGGTTGCTGAATATCTGTTGTAGTTGGAGCTTGATATGTGACTATGCTGTATTCATTATTATTTATCTTGCCCCTTATCTCTTTTATTGGCTGTGGAATAAAAAATCTTTTGCTAAATAGTGGGTAACTGCTCGTACTCTCTGTGAAGTTCATGTTGGTTTCCTTTCTATTTGTTCAACTTTTGAAGTTGTTGGTTGTATGATTTGTTGTGTTTCACAGTCTTGTTGTGGTGCTGTGTGTGATGGTTCCTTTATTACATTTAATCCACTATCAGTTGTATCTGTTGACACAGTGTGATCTTCCTGTTTTTTACAGTGTGTTCCAATACTGCTGTTAATGCTGCATCTGCTACTATCTTTGTTGATTCAGTGTGGTCTATCTCATTGTTGGACTGTGATGGTCCAGTTTTTCCATCTTCCTGATTTTTTGATTCTATAGAAGATTTCTCTACGTCTTTATAACCATCTTATCTCAAATAACATACTGTCAAAGTCACAGTTTGGATTTCTAAAAGGTTCTGATATTGAGAAGGCTATCTACACTTACAGTGAAAATGTGCTTAATTCATTAGACAAAAAATTGCAGGCAACTGGTATATTTTGTGATCTGTCAAAGGCATTTGACTGTGTAAATCACAATATCCTTTTAAGTAAACTAGAATATTATAGTATAACAGGAAATGCTGCAAAATGGTTCAAATCTTATGTCTCTGGCAGGAAACAAAGGGTGTTATTAGGAAAGAGACATGTATCAAGCTATCAGGCCTCATCCAACTGGGAACTAATTACATGTGGGGTCCCACAAGGTTCCATTTTGGGGCCCTTACTTTTTCTTGTGTATATCAATGACCTTTCATCAGTAACATTACCAGATGCCAAGTTTGTTTTGTTTGCCGATGACACAAACATTGCAATAAATAGCAAGTCAAATGTAGTCTTAGAAAGATCAGCCAATAAAATATTTGTGGACATTAATCACTGGTTCCTAGCCAATTCTTTGTCACTAAACTTTGAAAAAACACACTACATGCAGTTCAGAACTTGTAAGGGGTGTCCCAAGAGTATATGTCTAACATACGATGACAAGAAGATAGAAGAAGTGGACAGTGTTAAATTCTTGGGATTACAGCTTGATAATAAATTCAACTGGGAGGAGCACACCACAGAACTGCTGAAGCGTCTTAACAAATCTCTGTTTGCAATGCGAATTTTGTCAGACATAGGGGATATAAAAATGAAAAAGCTGGCATACTATGCTTACTTTCATTCCATAATGTCATATGGGATTATTTTTTGGGGTAATTCATCAAGCCAAGCTCAAGTTTTCCGGGCACAAAAACGTGCAGTGAGAGTTATATGTGGTGTGAACTCAAGAACATCCTGCAGAAGCCTGTTTAGGGAACTAGGGATACTAACTACTGCTTCCCAATATATTTATTCCTTAATGAAATTTGTCATTAAAAATATATCACTTTTTCAAACCAACAGCTCAATTCATGGAATCAATACTAGAAATAAGAATAATCTTCACAAGGATTTAAAGTCACTTAGTCTTGTACAAAAAGGTGTGCATTATTCAGGAACACACATTTTCAATAACTTGCCAGCAGCCATAAAAATCTTAACAACCAATGAAATTCAGTTTAAGAGAAGCCTAAAGGATTTATTGGTAGCCAACTCCTTCTACTCCATTGATGAATTTCTTAGTAAAACCAACTGATTTGTATATAAGTACAACATAACTTCTGCACAATTTCAGTGCAGTAATGTGTTCATTGAAAATTTGTGTGTGTGTGTGTGTGTGTGTGTGTGTGTGTGTTAGTATAATCTAACTTCTGCACCATTTCAGTGCAGTAATGTGTTCATTGTAAATAAGTATTACAGTAGTTGTATTACCTTATAAATAAATAAAAAACTTTTTTATTTTAAATTCAGTGCATTAGTATTTGTAAAATTACTCTTAGTGTTCATTAAAAAATGACGATCATTCCACTTGGGACCTGTGGAATGGTACATTAGCTTATTTGTTTTAATTGTAAATATTTGTCATGTATTGTTGTTTTTCTGACATGTTCCACATCCTGGAGGACCTCCTCACTACGGATCAATTGGAACGAAAGTAAATCTAATCTAAAAAAAAAAATCTAATCTGGCATGACGGTTACTGCTATTTTGTTTCCCACGATTATGGTCTGCTTTTTGGTTGTTATTGCATACTTTAATTCTCTGCATAGTTTCTTTCTTTCTCTTTTGTTTATAAGCAATCCTTGCCATGTGAAATATTGTCTTCTTAGGAATCTGTTTACATCAACTGCTGTGGCATGATTGTATTATTCACAATGTACTTATTCAGCTGATATATGACATAATTTGTCTGTACCCTGTCTCGCTGGTATAGAATTGTTCACAGTATCACCCTCATGTGTAACATATTCCTGATTAACTCCTCTACAGCATTACTGAAATTATAGGTCTTCTTCCAGTTTCTGCTGTCATTTGATCCAGCACAGACTATTAGTGTCTCTTCATTTCTTAAGTGTTTGATTTTGCTATGAATTTCTGCAGTAACTTCATTAAACAACACGCCTGGCTCCACATATTGCATGAAACCAGGTACTCCTGCTTTCTTCCTCTGGCCTTCCAAATGCACGGCAATTCTGGATCATATGTTGGTAAATGCGTTCCTTCAAAGAGTAAAATGAGATGAAACTGTAATTCAAGTACAATATCTGCCAGTCACACAAACCAGCCAGGTCTAATTGTTGTTTTAAATTAAATAATTGACAGTCCTGACAGTAGTTCAATGACTACAAGTGAAGCCTGTGGTTTCAAAAATAGCCTGCTAGATTTTGGCGTCATTTTTCTTGTCTCTGTTTTCCAAAACATATTTTTAACGACAGTTCTGCAACAATGCTGTCTCAGAATGCATAGCTTACATGAAAAACTTAAGAGATGAAGGTAAACTGATCAACTTTTTAAATTCCATGAAATGCTTGACTAATACACAACCTGAAGCTTCCATGAATAGAGCTGAAATTATAAATGACTATATTGGCAATCCACTGATGTCAAAATACGGACAATTATACTCTATATCTTGTAGTGTTTCAGATTATTTGTAGACATCCAAACACACCATTGGGAAACTGTCGACAAGAGATGCTCCTGAGTAAGTTGAATAAGGATAAATGTAGTGGGAAAGGGAAACTGTGTGTTTTCCTTTACTGTATGCAGTGAATTTGGAGCAGTGGTGGAGCCAGCGAGAAGGGGACCAGTAAAAATAGTGTTGCAACCAATGGTCATCCGGGAGTCATTTGGGCCATCATGCAGCAAGTGCCTGAATAAGAGAGCCATGGAGTAGACAACGCACCAACAAGGGTTCAATGAACATTTGAACAGCAGTAGTTTTTTATCTATGTTTTGTTTGCTCTCTCAGGACCTGAAGTACGCATGTATGGACATTTTTGAATGTACTCAAGAGAGTAGTATTACCATAGCAATTGTTTTTTGTGTTGTTAAAAGAAACAGTGAAAATGTTGGGCAAAATATACCCCTGTTTGTGAGAAGTATGGCTATTCATTTAGTAGTGCCCGTAGAGAGCACTTGCGGAAGCATTCCAAGAATCTTCACCACAATTGGATCGACAGGGACGTGGCATGGAAGGATCCGGACCACCAAACACCTACTCTGATAAAAGAGGATAAAGGTAATATTACTTTCATCTGGTAGTGTACTAGGTCGGCAAAATATTGACCAGTTATATCAGCCAGGGATGCAACTTCCCGCTAGTGCTGGTATAAGACCCACGACAAACCCTACAAAATATACATCAGCAGGAGAAGAGTGGAAAACACACCCCAGTCTACATCTATAATCAGCAAACCACCATGAAGTGCATGGCAGAGGGTACATCCCACTGTACCAGTTACTAGGGTTTCTTCATGTTCCATTCACATATGGAGCACGGGAAGAATGACTATTTGAATGCCACTGTGCATGCAATAATTATTCTAATCTTATCCTCACAATCTCAATGTCAGCAGTACATAGGGGGTTGTAGTATACCCCTAGAGTAATCATTTAAAAGTTGGTTCTTGAAAGTTTGTTAATACACTTTTTTGGGATTCCTTCAAGTATCTGCCAGTTCAGCACCTTCAGTATCTCTGTGACACTCTCCCAGGGATTAAACAAACCTGTGACCATTTGTGTGCCCTTCTCTGTATATGTTCAATATCACCTGTTAGTCCAATCTGATATGAGGTCCCATGCAGTTGAGCAATATTCTAGAACTAGTCATATGAGTGATTTGTAAGCATTCTCTGTTGTAGACTGATTGCACTTTCCAAGTATTCTACCAATAAACAGAAATCTACTAGCTGCTTTACCCACAACTGAATCTATGTGATAATTCCATTTCACATCTGCAACCAGGCATTTGTATGAGGTAGCCAATTCCAGCAGTGTGTCATTGATATTATAGTCAGAGGATACTACTACTTTTTGTTTTGTGAAGGGCAAAATTTTACATTTCTGCACAATTAGAGCAAGTTGCCAATCTCTGCAGAATGCTGAAATCTTATCAAGATCTGACTGAATATTTATACAACTTCTTTCGGATCATACTTCATTACAGATAACTGCGCCATCTGCAAAAGCCTGATTTTACTATTAACATTATCTGCAAGGTCATTAATATATAATATGAACAGCAAGGGTCCCAACACACTTCCCTTTCTCACAGCCAAAGTAACTGCTAAATGACAATGACTCTCCATCCAAGACAACATGCTGTGTCCTCCCTACCAAAAAGACCTCAATCGAATCACAAATTTCACTTGATACCCTTATATCGTACTTTTGACAATAAGTGTAGGTGGAGTACTGAGTCAAATGCTTTTCAGAAATCAAGAAACACTGCTTCTACCTGTTTGTCTTGATCCAAAGTTTTTAATATGTCATGTAAGAAAAGTGCGAGTTGGGTTTCACATGATCAATGTTTCCAAAATCCATGCTGCCTGGTACTGAGGAAGTTATTCTGTTCAAGATACCTCATTATCTTTGAGTTCAGAATATGTTTTAAGATTCTACAATGAATCAAGGATATTGAACAATAATTTTGTGCATCACTTCTACTACCCTCCTTGTAGATGGGTATGACCAATGCCTTTTTCCAAGATCTGGGCACAGTTTTTGTTAGAAGATTATAGTTAGAAGGGGGGCTAACTCAGCCACAAATTCAGTATAGAATCTGACATGGACTCCATTGGGCTCTGGAGCTTTGTTCAATTTTAATGATTTCAGCTGTTTCTCAACACCACTGACATTAATACTTATTTCACTCACTTTTTCAGTGGTGTGAACATTAAATTGGGGCAATTCTCCTGGGTTTTCGTTTGTAAATGAACATTTGAAAATGGAGTTAAGCATTTCAGGTTTTGCTTTGCTAACCTCAATTTCAGTTCCTTTATATTGTGACATAGCTAGAAACATAATTTTCACATTGTGATAAACCACTCTTCCTTAAATTAGGCAATACTCCTTAGTTTGCTAATTATGCCCAACATTTTGCTGTAGATGCTGGGGATTCATTATTACAAATGTATGATGGATTCTTCAATCACTCGCAGTTGTGTCCAGAATTGGAGACTGTTTTCTTTCTAGCATAAAGAAAGATTTCACTCTGTCAGTATGGGTGACATGAGAATGAAACAGAGCAAATTCTTCTAGAAGCTTTCAAACTACTTTTTCTAATCGTTACCATTCCTGCAACTAGTGCTTCAGTCGGAAGGTGTTTTTCTTGTCTTCCTGTGGTGCACACATCCACTGCAGTGGACAGCTGTTAATGGTCACTTCTTTGGTATTTTCAATCAGTCCTAAGGCTGCAAATGCATACAGTGCACAGCATCAGTAGGGAGTACACTGTAGGGAACTTCACAATCTCATAACTGCCTAATTCTGGGTACACGATCAGATTATATAGAGACACTCTAATATTAGAGTGGATTCTGGTTTTTGTGCCATTTGTATACAGAGTGTTTCAAACACATTAATCTCCTGTCATAAGGCAGTTCCTTCTACATGAGTGAACAGAGATACTTGAGGCAAATTTGTATCTTACACATAGGACTACAAAGTTGTTATTTTCAACAGAACCATCCAATTCTCAACAGTGTCTCTTTCACTTGTATATAAATATGACCTTTGGGGTACTTTTTACAATTATATTTAGAATCAAAGCTTTTATTTACTTCTCACAAATGTTCCAGTGCCTTCCAGTGGATGCATGACACATATCCAGACGATAATCAATTCCATCCTATACTATTCTGAGTATGTCTGGAGTTGTTGCATTCATTTTTGGCAGTGTCATAGTTTACGCAAAGTTGTTGGAAGGGGATGGACATAGATGGAATGTTTCATAACCACTTCCCCTACGAGAAAAAAAGAGTTCTCCTTAGGCTGATCCATTGTTGAGGCAGCTCCTTGTTAGGAAATGCTCTTACATGTACATTTCAATGTGGTGGTGCTCAGTCCTGTCGAAAAACGATGTCTTGAGCATTTTCTCACATATTGTGGAAGATAACCACATCTCCAACATATCCAGGTGTGTGGTTCTTGTAACAAACTTTTCCATAAAAAAGAATGGTCTGTAAATGTTTTCTTGTGAAATGCCACAAAACACATGAAGGTTTACGGAGTCTCTCTCATGACTGATAGTTCCTTTTGATCTTACATTATGGCAACCCACTTTGAATGGAACATAGTCTCATTGTTTTAACACAAATTGTTATCATCTGTCTCCAAACCCAGAATGAATTCGCAAAACTCTAAACATTGTTGTTTTCTCACAATCATGCAATGTTCATCACAACTGAATTCTGAATGAAATGAAACACAAATCTCATCACAAAACATACCATACAGACATCTGAGAAATGGCTAACCTTCAGCTGGTGTGATGAGTAGACTTCTATGGAATAAATGCAAAATTCTGTTGAATGTCCTCTATGTCTTGAACAAGCACATGAGGGTGACTTGTGGTTTTCCCTTGGTACTGCTCTTGAAAACTTTGAACTGTAGGAGGTGCAGTGATGTACTCTTAACAAAGTCATGCTGCCCAGTTGTAACTTTATTATACCCACTAAAATGGAATTTATTGCCATGTTATCACCATCTTGGATGAATGTGCACCGGGTAATGAATGAGCAAATGTGCTAATTGGGCCAAGGAGATCCCTACTGGCAACCACATGAGACAGGAACTTGCAACTAACTTCAAGGCAAAAATTACCCACCATTTTTATATTCATTCATGTAGAAGCTTAGCCTTTTGAAATTGTAAGATTTTTCCTGAAGCAGTCTCGGTATTATAAGCATCAGATGTACCTATGCACTTCATTGTGGCAAATCTGACATTGCTTGCACTTCCCCTGATGCAACTTTTCCTACCCTTATTGATATTGTCTGCACTTCCTCTGGGACACCTTTTTCTACCAATTCTCTTTGGGTTCTGGCTTGCAGAGGCAAGAATGCCATTACTGAAGCTACTGCTCTATCTTCTATTCCAGGATTTCATAAATTGTGTAACAAGAACCCACAGTGGACTCTGCTATATTCCTCTGATAACCCTGCCACTGACGTCTGTGTCCTGCAAGTTGTGGTTCACAAGACTCTTGTGTTCCCTAAATGTGCACTCAATTTTGTTATGCCATTGCATTGTGTTGTACATTGTACAGATAGCTACAAGTCTTTCCATAATTTTGCTGACAACTGATGTTAGGCTGACTGGCATATAATTTACAGCGTTGTCTCCTTTGTGGGCAGGGAACACAAAGTCTACCAACAAGTCATCTGCCAGTTCTTCTCTCTCCAAGCTCAACCTGAACACTTATGCCAGGTGGAGCACAACTGCTGAGTCAACCATCTTCAGCAGATCAATAGACACACTGTCTGGGCCACACACCTTCCCAGTTCCGCTGCTTCTGAGAATATTCATTACTTTCTTCATATGTATTTCGAAATCCCCAACACATCACCTGGAAAGTACACCACTGGTTCATTCCCCAGTGTCTGGATTGTGCTTCACAGTCCACTCTCCATCTTCCTAAACATGTAACTAAAGGTGGGTGTTTTTCCGTTCTCACATATGACCAAATCTGCTTTGCTATCTCCCAGAGATAGAATACTGTTCATTCCTTTGCATATCCTGCATAATGGTAAAAACTGCTGATGATCAATATTGTGGAAATGATACAATGCTGCTCACCATAAAGATAACATATAGAGGTGCAGACTGGCATGATTGTTACACATTGAACTTTTGGCCAAATCCTCTTCCAGAAAAGAAAAGAAAACACACACATCTTCACACAAACAAGCACACCTCATATACACACGACTGTTGTCTCTGGCCACTCTGGTCAGTTGCAACAGTTGTGTCGAACAGAACCTGGAATGGGCTGCAGGAGGGGGACAAGTTATAGATGGGAGGAGAGAGAATGCTGTCTGGCATGGTGTGCAGGACAGGGCTGCCAGGTGAAGTGCTGGGAAGCTGTGGGGAAGGGAGGGCGATGGAAATGGGGAGCGGAAAAGGAGAGGAGCAGAGGTGGGCAAAAAACCAGTGGGTGCATTGGCAAAGAGCAGCACACAATGAAATTGAGGGGACATGGACTTGGAGCAGGACCTTGTCTTACTTTTCCTTTGGTACTAGCTCCTCCTATCCTCTCTCAAGGCATTCTCCTAATATTCTCCACTTTGAGGTCCAACGCTGTTTATTTTATGGCATATACATGACTTTCCATCAGTAATTTCTCAAATCCACAACTCCCTTGGATATACTTATCTACTGACATCATTTTGTCTAGGGTTGCAGAGAGAGTGGAAACTGTTGGGAGGAGGGTGTGGGAAAAGTAGGTCACTGTAGGTTGATTGGTTTTTTTTTTGTTCAGGCAATTTTCAGCAGTCGATATATGTTTCAAAAACTCATGATAGTGAACTGCATTAGCTGGATTTTATTATTACTACCAATTTTGGCCATAAGCCAGCACCTGGTATGAAAATCGCACAAAACAGTTCATTTGTCATGAATGACAACAACAAATACAAAGACTTTGTATTTCTTGTTGTCATCTCATATGAATAGGACCATTGTTGCACTTGTGAATGCCATGAATGAGGTTTTTATTACAAGTATCAAATGGATTAAAATATTCAATGCTCTGCATTTCAATATTCATGACAAATGAAAATTTTTAAGTGATTTTCGTACCACATGATGGTTTATGGCCAAAACTGGTAGTACTAATAAAATTCAGTTAATTTAATTCAGTGTCATAAGGTTTTTTAAACACCGTAGGTTGAGCCTAGGATAATTTCAGGAGTGGAGGATGTGTTGTATGTATAAATCCCATCTATGCAGTTAAAAAAAGATGATGGTGGGGAGATTGTGAAGTAACCACTGAAATCAAGTATGTTATCTTCAGCTGCATGTTGTGCCATTGTGTGGTCCATTTTGCTCTTGGTCACAGTTTAACGGTGGTCATTCATCCTGGTGACAGATGGTTGATAGTCATACCAATATAAAAATCTGTGCTATGATCATAGCATAACTGGTGTATGAAATGGCTGCTTCCACATATGGCCTAGCCTTTGATGGGTGGGATAAAACTGTTACAGGACTGGTGTAGGTAGAGCTGGGAGGATAAATTGGGTACGTCTTGCATCTGGTCTTTCACAGGGATATGATCCCCGTGGCATAAAGCTGGGTTCGGTAGTAGGACAGAGATTCAGGATGTTGTGGAGGTTGAGTGGGCAACAGAACGCCACTTTAGGAGGATAGGGAAGGATCTTGGGTAGGATGTCTGTCATTTTGTGATATAATGACAGATAATCAAAGCTCTGACAAAGGATGTGATTCAACTATTATTGTGTATTGTCATGAACTGAAATGAGGAACATTCTACCCAAGATCCTTCCCACCCCTCCTTAAGTGTTGTTTGGTCACTGACCCAAACTCCAAAACACCTTCGTCTACCCCTATGCCACTTTAAATCCAAAACTTATGACACAGGGATGATATCCCTGTGGGAGATCCAGGTGCAAGACCTGCCCATTCCACCCATCCAACACTTCCTATTCCAGCCCTGCTACAGGCTTATCCTACCCCATCAGAGGCAAGGCCACCTGTGAAAGCAGCCATGTCATATACCAGGTCTGCTGCAATCAATTCACACTTTTTATACAAGCTGTCACCACGATGAATGACCACTGCCAAACTGTGGACAAGAGCAAATTGGGCCACCCTATGGCACAAGATGCAGTTGAACATAACATGCTTGATTGCAGTGGCTGCTTTATGACCCAGATCATTTGGCTGCTGCCCTCAAACACCAGCTTTTCTGGACTGCACAGGGAGGAGTTATCCTTACAACACATCCTCTGCTCCCGAAATTATCCCTCCCTCAACCTACAGTAACAAACCGTTCCCACACCCTCCACACAACAGTTTCTGCCCCCTCTGTCCTATCACCTCCTCTCAATTCATGTCCCCCACCCTCACCATGCACTGCTATCTGCCAATGCACCCAACTGTCTTTTCTCCTTCTCTGCTCATCTGATTTACCACTCTCCCCGACCCAGTCCACTCCCTCCCCCACAACCTCCTGGCACTACAACTGGCAGCCTAGTCTTGTCCTGCCAACATCTAGTCCTAGCAGTGCTCTTTTCTCTCCCAACATGTACCCTGTTATCCCTTCCTCTTCTCTGCTCCTTTTATTCAATATGACAGTTGCATTCTGGCCAGAGCGACTGTAGATGGCAATCGTGTTTGCTTGTGCTTCTCTTTCCTTAAAAAGGCTTTGGCTGAAAGCTCAACATGTAACAGTCTTTTCGCTGTGCCTGTCTGCAACTCAATGTGTCATCTTTACAGTGAGTCGAAATCTATTCCTTTCATACTACTATTGATATTCCAATCTGGACTTTCAATTGTTGGAGTTTGCAATACTGCTAATGAGTTATTGTTCCCTCTAACACGTCGAACATGAAATTATGTTTTGTTCCCTGTGTTGTTCCCAGTTCTCTCCTTATTTCTCTTAATGAAATGCTGTTCCCATCCACCCTTTGACCTTATTGTATTATGTCCCGCATTTTGTTTTTAGTTCTTATGTTTTTGCTTATGTTAGCACTGTCCTTGTCTTACTTTTCCTTTGGTACTAGCTCCTCCTATCCTCTCTCAAGGCATTCTCCTAATATTCTCCACTTTGAGGTCCAACACTGTTTATTTTATGGCATATACATGACTTTCCATCAGTAATTTCTCAAATCCCTTGGATATACTTATCTACTGACATCATTTTGTCTAGGGTTGCAGGCCAATGACTTCATACAATGTCTAAGGTGATCCTCAGGTTTGATTAACAAACAAAAACTCTGTGTAATGTTTGATTGCTATTATTAGTCTCAAACAAATCAAAACATGTTTCTGCTACTCTTCAATGTGGCTGCCATTAGTGCTACTTCCAGATGATCACTCGAAAACAAAAAAACAGGTGCAATGTGAATCTGTTAAATCAAACTGCCATCTCTCACTCATGTCTCTGCTGGGAATTGCCATAACTATGAACTGAGCACTTACTTTTCAAATGGCACCTTATGGTGTCACTATTATAGCATCAGCCAAGTCATACACAAGGATTACACAATTTCTTTTGAATCAAATTACCGTTTATACAGTTTTGAATTATGCTGAAGGCCAATTTCAAGCAGATTCAGTGGATCAGAACAGAATTTGGTGCTTTCAGATTCAGTGCAGCAGAATAGAATTTGGTGCCTTCATAGGTTGTCATTTCCATTTGCTTGAAAATAGTGTTTATAATTTGTTGATTGAACAATGATAGAAGGGCTAAAAACCATCAAAATGAAAATCACTACAAAAATAAAAACTGAAATGAATGCAGTTGATATTGACATTAAATCAATGCATTTGGTTATTAGATTTTGAGTTTTGTCCTCATACTTTAACAAGCATCTCTCAACTAATTCAAAATGCTTTTTTACAAAAAGTTTCAAAAATGTTTCAATAAAGTTTCAATAAATGTTGAGCATAATTTCTAAAAAGGAAATCAAAAATTAAAACTTGTTTCATGTGATGAGCGACAATAAAGTAAATGGAGAAATTTGTGTTGCATAAAGTGAACAAATTTGATTATCTGCATCAAGAAGACTAAATCTGAAGGAAAAGTAACAAAAAGAAAAAATGGTGACTGGGAAGATAGTGAAGTATATATCAACAAGTACGGATAATAAATCATAAAATATTCTTGCAGATAGCCATGAAAGAGTAACTGCCAAAATTTTGCAATAGAAATTGAATGTAACTAGTACTGCCAAGCTAAGAACTACTATATCTCAAGTTCTAAAAAACTGTGAAAGCTCTTTACAGTCTGAAAACTGCTCTGTTGTAACAGAGGATACAAATTACATTTATTGTAATGATACGAGATGTGCAACAAACATTTTAAAAGATAAACTTTGAAATAATCCCATATTAACTTTTTTTGCTAGGGCTACTCCATGGAGAAATAACTTAATAGAAAAATCCTGTGTTAATATTGAAATCACCAACACTAATAGGAGATTTAAAAAAAACTGTGAGTCATTTCGTAACACAACATGCATGCTAATTTGCAGCTCTGTAAGAGAGCACCTTACAAAACATTGTCTGCACAGCAATAACAGTGGTAAAGAAGCCCATGTGCCAAAAGAATAAAAGTTGTTCTATCATCATCTAAAGTAAATGGCATCCCAATTACCCCAACAGCAATGGCAGGTATAGAGGGCTCAACAACACCTGTGGAAACAGTGGAAGAACCAATAGAAACATAAAAGAATAAAAGCCGTTCTGTCATCATCTAAATTAAATGGCATCCCAATTCCCCCACCAGAAATGGCAAGTATAGTGGGCCCAACAGTACCTGTATAAACAGAGGAAGAACCATTAGAAACATTACCACAAATTCATGTGCAGGACAGTGATTTTACCTTCTTGAAAAGCAGCCATAAGACCTACAGTAAATGTTGCCTTCATCATTATCATTGTCATTATCATTACCACCACCACTGCCACCAGAGATGGATAATTTCAAGCAATTTTATACTGTAGTGGAAAAAGTCTGCCAATATACTGATGTAATTCCATTAACTGATAAGTATGGTTATGCATGTTCAGAAAATATGTATTACATTGCCATGATGAAGTCCAGATTCATGGCAGGTAATCAAAAGAAATTGTCCAGATTAACTGAAGCATCAGATATCACTTGGCAAACTCATAAACAAGCTGACACATTCCTACCTAACCAACATTCCACAACTAACATGTAGGAATTGGACAAAAATATGGAAACGCGACAAATGCATGGCTGAACACTAATGCAGATGCTAGCTAAGCCTGCAGATTGTGCTGTTGTATTCTACCATCAACAGCACTTGTGCAAAGTCCTTAACATATTGCAAGCATCTGCCATGATCAGAACAGTATTCTCTACAATTGTAAGTAGATTATGTCAGAGCTGAGTGACTTTGAATATGGAAAAATCGTTGGTGGTCATACGGTGTGTGCTTCCACAACCGAGGTAACGAAAGTGATTGGTGTTCAAAGAGGCAGCATATTGAAGATTTATATCACATACAGGGAAACTGGAAGAACATCATCTGCTAAATCACAGTGCAGACAAAATTGTGTGTTGAGTGATCATAATGAATGATCACTGAAGTAGACTGTGATGAAAACAACAGCTGAAAAAGTCACTGCAGAAATGAATGTCACACTAACGAATGCTCTCTGCACCAAAGCAATATGAAGGGAGTCCAGAAGCAGGGAATTTCAGAGTGAGCTCGAGTTCCAAAACCATCCACTAGTATTGCAAATGCCCAAAACAGCAAAATGTGGTGCCAAAGCCACTGAACCTGGGCTATAGAGAAATAGAAAAACGTCATTTGGTTGGAAGATTTTGTTTTACACTTCTTCCAATTTGTGGCTAAGTTTACCTCCCAAGACTGAAACGTGGTGGTGGTCAGTGATGATTTGGGCAGCCATATCATGGTATTCCATAGATCCCTTGGTTATTCTGCAAAGCTGCATTACTGCCAAGGAGTATGTCATCTTTTTGGCTCATCAGGTCCATCCCATGGTACAATGTTTGTTCCCCAATGGTTATGCTCTGTTCCAAGATAACAGGGCCCTGTTCACACAGGCATAATCAAAATCTGGTTTTGTGAACACAAGGATGAATTGTCACACCTCCCCTGGCCACCACAGTCATCAGATTTCAATAACATTGAGCCTCTGTGGTCTACTTTGGGGGGAAGGGTGTGTGGTCGCTGTTCACCTCCATCATTGTTAGCTGAACTTACCACTATTTTGCAGGAAGAATCATATAAGATTCCCTTTAAAACCACAAGGGACCTGCATTTATCAATACCCAGCTGCCTGCAAGCTGTTTTAAATGCCAGCAGATTTCCTACACCGTGTTGTGTTTGTGGTGCTTTGTTATCCTTGTCCACTCTCTGTAGATGCAAAAGAAAAATGGTCAGTGCTCTTTTCTCTTTCTGTTTGCCTATGCATGACATCATATGTCACATCTTCATTACGTTATAGGACAAATCTGTCATTTGGTATCAGTAGGCTCAGTATACTCAATCATCCACTGATACTTCTCACTTAAAACAAAATGAGAACAGTGGAATGAATTGTTAGAAAATAAGACAAAGCACAAGTGATGACATAAAACAAAAGAACATATAAGTTAATAAAATAAAAGCAGAAGATAAAAGCTCTAAATAAATTGTATGACTATGTTTGTGTGTTTTGTATTACTTGAGTAGCACTTCATAAAAACATTATGGGTGAAAAAAAAATACATGCTATTGTTAGTATGGCACTAAAATTATGTAACTGTGTGAGTATCTTTGATTATTGCAAGAAGTCTTTCATTTTAATTAATTTATTTATTTTTTATTTGTTCATCCTTTAACTATTCAAGACAAAATTATGGGATATGCTAGATACATTACAGGAATAATATATGTGTACACAAACATATACGAGGGGCATTCAATAAGCAATGCAACACATTTTTTTCTGAAAGCAGGTTAGCTTTATTCAGAATTCCGATACACCATATTAGTCCCCACTCTTTTGGCTACAAAGCCCTATTTTTCACCATAATCTCCATTCAATGTGATGGCCTTATACTGTCCTACTGGGAGTGCCTGGATGCCTACATGGCACCACTCTACTGGTCAGTATTAGAACCAACATCTTGCTGCGGCAATAAATTTCCCATCATCCACATAATGCTTCCTACGGAGCGCATCCTTCATTGGGCCAAACAGATGGAACTTAGGAGGTACAAGATCTGGGCTATAGGGTGCATGAGAAACAACAGTCCAATGAAGTTTTGTGACCTCCTCTCGGGTGTGCATACTTTTGTGAGGCCTTGCATTGTCACAGAGAAGCAGAAGTTCATTTGCATTTTTATGGAAACGAACCAGCTGAAGTCATTTCTTCGGTTCCCTGGGAATAGCACAATACACATTGGAGTTGTTCACAGAACCACGAGAGAGGACATCAAACAGAGTAACCCCTTCAGAGACCCAGAAGAACATTGCCATGACTTCACTGGCTGAGGGTGAGTCTTTGAACTTTTTCTTTGGAGGAGAGGTGGTGTGGCACCACTCCACGGACTGTCATTTTGATTCCAGTTCAAAATGATGAACTCATGTTTCATCACCTGTGATGATTTTCATCAAAAAATTGTCACAATAAGCCTCATAACACGCAAGGAATTCCTTACAAATGGTACTTCTTTGCTCTTTATGGCCTTCTGTTAGGCAGTGAGGAATCCAGCAGACACACACCTTTGAGTAGCCCGAATGGTGGGCGAGAGTGTCAGCACTGATAGAGATGTCCAATCATGCAGCAAGGTGTCTCATTTTCATCCATTGCTCACCATGAAAGATAGCATCTGGACTTTCCAGCATTGCAGGAGTCACAGTTGTCTGTGACAGGCCTGTATGCAGGGTATCGGACAGGTTTATGCGACCTTGTTGTGATGATGACAGATGCCTTGCCCATTGATTCACAATGCTGTTGTTCACTGCCAGGTCTCCATGACATTCTGAAAGTGCCTATAAATATCTGTCATGGTCTGCTTCCCACCAAAAGAAATTCAGTGACAGCTCTCTGCTTGGAATGCATCTCCATTACAGATGCCATTTTGAATGTTTTTGTATCCCACCTGGAAGGCAGCATGTGGGTCTGCTCCTGAAATCTGTAACATAGGCCGAATGTAGGAAGTGAGCAGGAGCAAGTGAGGTAAAGCTTTCGGTACTGCAAGTAAAGTAAAAGTGGTCACTAGCGTTGATGCAAAGTACATTGTCCTGAATTGTGAGGCCAAAAAGTTCAAATGTGTCCGTGCATTTTTATGTTCATAGCATCACTAGAGCAGAGCACATGGAAAGACACTGTACATGCCATTGCACCATACGTGGCTTACAAACTACACATGCCGAGCACTGAAATTTCCTGTCCAGTAAATGCAGTTAGTGTGGAAAGCGGGGACGAACCAAGCAAGTCATACATTGATCTGTTCAGTAAAGAAATTCATGCACCAGTGTCCAGTCGCATGCGAACATAACGTCCACAAATTTTCAAAGTCACAAAAAGTTTCCTCGCATTGCACTGAATGTGAGAGGAAGTGTCTGGCTAAACTTGTTTATTCACATGATGAGCTGTAGAAGCATGTGAAGCAGAAGGCTGTGAATAAATGGCATTAACGTCCATAGGCTGATGTGAATCATGATCATGGTGGTTGCCATTGCGGTGACGCCCATGCGAGTCATGCGAATGGGAGACAGGTTGTGAATTAGAGTTTCTCTTACTACACACGGCTTGCACATGTCCTTTCTTATTACAAAAATAACACTGTGCTTCATGGGATGGGCAACTGTCTCGTGGGCGGGCACAAAAATAGTTTGGACATAATTTCAGTTTCTTAGTGTGTGCCTGGCTTGAAACTTGTTTACTTGCGCATGAACGGCGCGACATGGCTAGCTGGGCTGGGGCAGGGCGGGAGGGCCCGTATTATGCCTCGCCAACAGTACACACACCTGGGATCACGTCGAACATGGAAGTAGCCATATCTAATGTCCCTTGTCTGTCTAGCAAGTCCACTACTTCCTGCAAAGATGGGTTTTTAAATCGTAAGATTTGCTCACAGATGTGGTGGATGTGGTGGTCCCCCACATTCTGAGCAATAGCGTCTCTAATCATGATATCTACATATGACACCCACATGAGCAATTAAAGTCACAATCAGATGTTAGTCCCTGAAGGTCAGCTAACCATGATTTATTTGACTGAGTAGGACCATGCCAGAGACGAAAGAATTTGTAGCGTGCAGCTACCGCATTTACACTGTCACAGAAGTGGGAGTTCAAAGCATCAATCACTTCATCGTAAGTTTTAGTTTCTGGGCCAGTGGTGGGAAACAGTTTTACGAGCACACAGTATAACACAACACCCTCGTTGGCAATGAAAAAGGCAAGCCGCTCTGTACCTGGTACGTTGTATGCTGCGAAGTGCGCCTTGAGCTGGGCAATGTATTCTGACCAGCGTCAGGTTTGAAGGCACGAAATGGCAGCACTGGAGGCATCATTGGTGGTGGTACAGGAGGAGGTGTTGTAGTAGCTGCAGTTTGTAGTGTGACCAGTCCACTTACAGCAGCAAGCAACTGTGTCATTTGTGAGCCTGAAACCGTACAATATCGGACAGTGAAGCCTGTTCCTGTGGTGAAGCCATTGTTGATACAAACTTAAAGTCTTGTAGCGAAGGGTGGAAGCACTCATACACTGATTTACACCGGGAAATGGAGAAAGCTAAAGCAGTACCGAGCAAAAAAACAGATAAGAGGAGAGAAAAAAAATGTTTATCCCCTGTTGTTGCCGTTTCTCGTCACCAGTAATTTTATATCAAACTGAGAAGATGGCACATGGGTCTGCTCTTGAAATCTGTAACGTAGGCCCAATGTAGGAAGCGAATAGGAGAAGTGGAGGTAAAGCTTTCAGTACTGCAAGTAAAGTAAAAGTGGTTTTACTATAGTCCAATCCAAATTATACACTTGGATACATAACTTGGTACAGGTGAGCATGTAGGTGCAAAGCCATGGTCCAAATAGAAAGTCTCAATGGCAAGTTAAGCTAAGGCGATGGTTCTCGGCCATCTGCTCTTGATCAACTGGGCGAAAGTGGAGTGGTGCTCATAGAGCTGCACAGTGTCGGGCTAGAGGGCACTGTCATCGGTGAAGATCTTCCACTCTCGTAGTGCCAACCTATGCTGTGGTCAGAACTATCAATACCACAAAGGTGACATACAGCATTGCCACCTGCAGAATTACATGAAACACTGGGGGCTGAAGCAGCAAAACTCTGTGGTGTCCTACAACAAATTCCACAGTTTTTCAACTGAATTAGCCGAAGAAAAAAAATGTGTTACATTACTTACTGAATGCCCCTTGAACAAAGGGATAGGATTGAGTGCGGGTAGGGCCAGGAAGTCAGCCACGGCCTTATCAAAGGAACCATTCCACCATTCACCTTAGTAACTTGGGAAAACCATGGAAAATCCAGGTCAGGGTGGCCAGACACAGGATGAAGCCTGCTCCTCCAGAATTCAAGTCCGTTGCATTAACAATGTCTTAGCTGTACCTCTCAGTATATGATTTGGAAAGAAAACCGCATGTATCTAGTCTAAAAGGAGCCTATACCATGCACTAGTGGTAAAATCAGTTATGTAGCTGGAACACAAAAAACTTTGTTATTCAGTTCTGTAAGATGTAAACACATGTACAAATTATATTGCACTTCTAAAAAATATACACACACAAACACCTGCCAACACTGTATCCAACATAACTTTTCTTGCAACCGATTCCCTACTTTGAGGGGATCTATTGCAAAAAATTGAATTAAAGAAAACAGGTAACCAACAGCAGAAACATTCTTGTACAAAGACATAAGATCTACACCCACTAACAGATTAAAAAGTACTCAACAGTTAGCAAGGGCCTGGTATTTCGAAGTAAGCTAACATATCACTTACACTGTAGGTACAGTTCTCAGGAAAAACTTTTTTAATTCTGCTCTAAAAACTGTTTCCTTCTCCAACTTCTTTATATATGTCGGCAGTGCCTTATAAAGAATGACACCAAAGTGACCCACAAGTCTTTGAGGATAAGTTCTTCTTGGTTAAAGTGCACTTATAGTGTTGGAGGTTCTTCTGATCCATGCTGTTATTGGCAGTTCATTTCTGTTGGTCATAGACAATTGGGTCATAGTATGCAGTAGCCAATGAGAATCACTGAAGATACAAATTGATTACTTTTGTTTTTGACATGGATAGTGTGAGATTGATGATTATTGATCTGGTTTACCAGTTAGTAAATTGCTTACTGGTTTTCATGTATATTTTTTGTATTGTTGTTTCTCAGAATATGACAATATTTCTTGAGAAATTGTTTGATATTCCAACATGTTAGTTTGATTGTGAATAGGCAAATTCAATGAATGTGAGTGTAAGAAAATTGGTTGTGGTGGGTGATTGATCCACAGTGCAGCTCAAGGTATAGATTAGGTTGAAATGTTACAGTTTGGTTTTAAGTTGGTCAAGCCAATTAATGTGACTGGAGGAAAACTGGTTGTAGTGATGCACTGAGCCTTTGTGTAGCACAATTAGTGTTCCGAAAACTGTGTGTGATATTTTTGAAACATGCCTATTTCCAACAGTGTGGTTATGCAGGGCCTAAGAGTACAGTTAAAATTTTATGGAATATTCTGTTTTATATGACAACATTCTGCACAATATAGTCCATCATGACACCAATTTTATACATGTCACATCGTGACAATGTTTATAGAAAACTATTTTCTCATTGGTTCAGTTATCTTGTCTAGCCATCTTCACGTTCATTTCTCATCATTCCCCTCACAGTTACCAAAGAAGCATGCAATGCAAAAGCACTGACACTGTAAGTTCACTTTTTTTGATGTCCTTACTTTTTCTTCATTGAGTGATTGACAGTTGAGAGTGTTATAACTATAATAGCTGCCATTGGTTTGCAGGACTCCAAGTTTAGCTCTTGTCATCAACACATATTTGTAAAAGTATAGGGGGGGGGGGGGGGGGGTAGTAAACATACACAACACTTGCAGTGAACCCTTGTAGAGCTCTGTGACAAAATCCAAAAGTCATTTTCTGTAATGTAATAATTTTATTTAATCCCCAATTACTTTTAGCTCAAAAATCTGTAACATAAGCTACAATGGACTGGAAGTAACAAAAGTAAGCCAGTCTAACACCTCCTGAGGAGCATACTTTTGAAATGAGTCTCAGAGCAAAACATGCCAAAGTGAGTTTCTGGGAGAGTTTTGCTACATGTTCTTTCCAGTTTAAACTTGATCAAAACATGTTTCTGAAAGTTCTGTACATCAGACTGTTGTAATACTAGTAGGACAATGTACTACAGTAGAATATCGATTGTTCGGGGTGAATGGGTCCGGAACCACCTCGAACTATTGAAAACTCGGACTATCGAAATTTAAATGGGAAAAAGAAATATTATGATATTGTAAGTAATACAGGTCAAAATATGAACTTTACTAAAATAAAAGTAGTTACACATGCATTTGCATTGGCAGAATAACAATAATTATTTATTTAGACAAGTAATAGTGAAATGTCTTTTGTTTGGCGAAGCTGCAACATTTCCTTGGGGCAATGTCATGCCTCCATCTCAGGAGCAGTAGGTCAGTTGGTGTCGCCTCAGGCTGTTGTTCCACGTAGCATATGGCGGCCTCGAGAGCAGCGTAGCCACCAGTGTGACTCATCATCGGTGCAGCCTCTGCCTCGTCATCCTCGTCACTCTCACACTGTGATGGATTGTTAACCATGCCAATTATAGAAGAGTCTGTCACTTCCAATTGTTCATCCGAATTTAACCACTCGCCTACTTCCACCTCTTCTGCCTCTTCACAACCTGGCAATCTTCTGATTAAATTACACAATGGTTGATCGTCCTCATCTGCTAAATCTTCAGTTTCTATGTCTGGCATACTTTCCTGTAGAATTTTCCTCCATGACTTAGAAATTGTATCTGACTTTATTTCGCTCCAAGATTCACTAATCCAGTACACGATGTCCTTCAAAGTTACTTTCTTCAAAGCTCCTACAATGCTTTCATTGTCTTCGGAATGCAGGATTGACTGTAGCAATCGCCATCAATACTTACTTTAGACATTCCAGAACGCCCTGATCCATGGGCTGAATGAGACAGGTAACGTTTGGTGGGAAAAACAAGGCAAGGATACTGACGCACTGCAGTTCTCCTGCACTTGGATGTGAGGATGCATTATCCATGAGCAAAATTGCTTTGCATGGCAGTCCCCTTTCTTTTAAAAAATTCTTGCTGTCAGGTACAAATGAGTTAAAAAACCAGTTCTTGAAGATTTCCTGATTCATCCAGGCATCATTCTGATGTGTATAGACAACCAGAAGAGCTGAGATGGATACATTCTTGAATGCTCTTGGCTTGGCAGACTTCCCAATCACAACTAGTTTTAGTTTGTGGTTTCTAGTTGCATTTGAAGCTGCCATAACTATGAGCCGTTCCTTGCTTTTTTGGTGTCCATGAGCACTTTTTTTCTTCACAAGAAGCAAGTGTTCTCGCTGGTAACATTTTAAAATTTAGCATAGTTTTGTCACAGTTATATATTTGTTCAGTAGACAAATTTTCGTCAATTATGATTTTTTTTAAACTCGACGATAAATTTTGAAACGGCCTGAGCGTCACCAGAGTTTTTCTCCACATACGTCTAGTTGATGCACTCCATACCTCTTCTTCCACTTGTAGAGCCAGCCCATACTAGCGGCAAAATTGTCATCTCCTTCCTGCAGCTGGTTTCTGAAAAACAAAGCTTTTTCTTGCAAGATTGGGCCAGAAATCGGAGCACCCTTCTGTCTCTGCTGGGTAAACCACATGAACAATGCCTCACTTGTTTTTTCGAAGTCTGACTTCTTTATACTTCTTTGACTGAGAGATTTGTGTGAGCATTTCTGTGAAGAAAACTGTTCCAATTTAAGTCGGTTTCTTTGCCAGTCACCAACAGTAACTTCACCAACACCATATTCGAGAGCAAATTTTTTTATTGTTTCCCCTTTGTCAAATCATCTTAGTGCTTCTAATTTTAGATGCAAAGGCACAAGTTTCCTCTTTTTTGTTACAGCACTCATCTTTGTACGGTGTACAATGGAACACACAGTCAACAAACAAAACAACACACAACACTGTACAGTACAGGTACTGGGAACTACAGCAGCATATGAACTCCCCAGTTTTGACCAGTAGCAGCCAGCAGCAGTCGGGGTATTTCGTGCCATACTGACAACAGATGTTCATGCAACAGGGCAGCGAGCTAATCGTCGGTGTTGATTGCATTGTTGTCTGCTTTTTCACTGAGCTGTACTCTCCCTATCTATCTTTTGCAATGATGTTTTCGTTATTTATCATGTCTGATCGAGACTCTACTGTACTACAATATGGACAAAGATGAACATAACCATTGTTGTGAATAAAAGAATAGGTGTTCAACTGTGTTTATATGGTAATGACAAGTACTTGAAGGAATATAAATAATTTGTAACAACTCACTGAATAGTAGATATGCTCAGTTGACAATAGGCACATAAACAAGACTGAGTGTGTTAAACAATGGGAAATCCAACAGTATAGTTTTAAATGTGCCTGCCCACTGCTCAACACCTACTCACTCAACTACAGTGAAGTGGGTGAGGGTACAAAGTAGGTGGGAAGTGACACGGACAGTTTGGGAAGGGTGGCTGTTGGCTGAGTTGATGTGGCAGCAGGGGCACAGGTATGTGGTACTGGTGGTCTCAATGTACTCATAGGCAGTCAAGGCTGTGTGCAGTGCACTGTGACATGGAGCAGTGGGTTAGAATGAAGAGATAGAATAGAGGAAAAAGGAGACCTGGTAAACAATTTCTAATGCCAAGAGCACATAAAATTTCTTTATTTACAAACAACTGGTTTCAACAGACTTTGCTGTAATCTTCAGGTCTTGAAAATTTTTTGTTATAAAATGTGTTCATTTTGAGCTGCACCTCATGTCAAATTGTCATGTAGATAAAATGTAGCACACTATATAAACATTTGTCACAAATAAAACATTTAAAATCAGAAAGCACTTTATGCACATGACCATATCCACACTTGTAGCACTCAGCAGATGATTGTTACATCATTAAAAAAAAAAAAAAACCTACACAATAAAATACTTAATAGCCCATCTGCTTGCTCTAATACTGTGTATTTTATTGTGTACTGTGTTTTTTTATGATATAACAATGATCTGTGGGTCACAATTATTGAACTATATGAAATAAAATCATCATAACTTCTGAACAGTTTGTGTTAGGATGTTCAAACTGTACGGTTGGCTGTAGGGCATAATAGGAAGTAGTATGGTTTGGTTTAGAGACGAAACCCATTTCCATTTGGATATGATCACCTATAAGCAATATTGGTCCATTTGGGGGACTGAGAATCTGCATTTTGCAATCAAGAAGTCTATTCACCCTCAACAGGTGACTGTGTGGTCTGTAGCGTCCAGTCACAGAATAACCGGTGTGATATTGCTTGATGGCGCAGCGACTACTTAATGGTACTTGAAGGTTTCGGAAGATGTTTTCATCCCCATTATCTAAAGTGACCCTGAGTTTGATAAGATTTGGTTCATACAAGACAGAGCTCAACCCCATCAAAGCAGGAGAATGTTTGATGTCCTGGAGGAGCACTTTGGGCACCACATTCTGGCTCTGGGGTACCCAGAGGCCACTGGCATGGGCCTCAACTGGCCACCATATTCTCCAGATATGAAAACATGTGACTCCTTTTTGTGAGGCTACATTAAAGACAAGGTATACAGAAATAACCCAAAACAATTGCTGAGCTGAAAATAGCCATTCAGGATGTCATCAACAGCATTGATGTTCCGACGCTTCAGTGGGTGGTGTAGAATTTCACTATTTGTCTGTGCCACATCATTGCCTATGATGGCAAGCATATTGACCTTGTCATAAATCCAAATATCTTTAGTGATGTTTACATGTTGAATAAAGTGTCTGCATTCCATAATTTCTAACTAATTTACATTTTTTCATATAGTCCAATAATTGTCAACCCATACATGGACATGGCAATATGCACAAGGTGCTTTTTGATTTTAAATGTTTTATTTACAACAAATCCTTATATGGTGCGCTACATGTTATCTAGGCGATAACACTGTGTGAGGTCCAACTCAAAATGAACACATTTTATAACAAAAATTTTTGAAGACATGAAGATGACAACAATGTCTGTCAAAACCGATTGCCAAAAATAAAGAAATTTTATGTGATCTTGGCTTTAGAAAGTTTTTACCAAGTAAAACAGATTGCCTCTTCTGATTTCTCAACTTGAGACAGTTCAATCAAAAGGAAGAGTATGGAGAAGTGAGAGTAGTGCACAATGAGTGAAGTTAGGGTCATGAGACAGGATTGGAAGTAGGTGTGATGCAGGGGCTAAAATAAACTGAGGCCAGGAGGATCACGAACAACTAAACAGTTCATGTTCTCAAGGCATATTGACAGATGTTTTTCCCTCACTCCATTTGTGAGTGGAACAGGAATGGAAAAGACTTGTAGTAATACAAGGTACCCTCTGCCACACACTATATGGGGGCTTGTGCAGTAAGTATATATGTAGATGTAGTTATGGTAGTATTTGTCTTCACAGCCAGCCAGATAGCAAAACATATTAGCACACTGCTTCTGGAATTCAGTGAGACGAGTACGCCCCAGATCAAATCTACCTCACAGATAAATTATAATGGCTGGTGAGCCACTCAGCCTGGATGTTGTTTTACGTGGTTTCCCATATCCACCTATGAAAATGGGCTGTTAGCCATGTACTACCACAGATACCACCTATGCAAACATTTTAAAATATTCTCAGACTCGAAAATGAGATATATGTTAGATACAAACAGATGAGATACACAAATTCCATTATGGGAGGCAATGGTGACATCAGGAAGTGCATCTGGCCACCAACTATCAGTAAAATTGCTTCAACCCATATAACAGTGCTGATCACATACAGAAACAGAAAAGGGCAAAGGAGAAGGAGAAAGAGAAGAAGAGTATTTATTTTCATGTTACTTCATAAAATTTCACAATGAAGTTGTGAAATGTTCCATTTTCAAGCTTCATAAATGTCTCCTCTGTAAGACAAACATGCAACATTTCATGTCCATTTTGATTAGCGACACAAGATATGATTCCAACTGCTTCATTTCTTTGCCATTGTACTTAAAGTTTATGTTTTTAATGTGTTTAATGTTTAGACTCTGTATTTGGTTTAGTCTCCAGATTTGTCATTCTGCTGTGTTGTCTTCATTGCCCATCCATTGCTGTTGTCTTTCTGTGGTTGTCGGCAAATTACAGTCGATGCCCTCACTCACTTGGCCAGTTTCTCCTGGTCATGTCCAATTCTGGTTACCACAATTGGTATTGAAGAAAATACGGCATTTCAGCACTATAAATATAAATGAAATATATTTCATCATAACGTCCCATAAATGACATGGGAATTGCCTTATTGGGCAAGCTAATTCTATAGGCTCAAAATTAGTGTTGAAATAAGAAAAGAACGCTATGAGGTACATTGTGTAGAGATTACCTCAAACAATGAACATCCACCTGCCCTATCCTCCTAAAAACATACATATGAATATAATAGAGGGAAACATTCCACGTGGGAAAAATATATCTAAAAACAAAGATGATGTGACTTACCGAACGAAAACGCTGGCAGGTCGATAGACACACAAACAAACACAAACACAAAATTCAAGCTTTCGCAACAAACTGTTGCCTCATCAGGAAAGAGGGAAGGAGAGGGAAAGACGAAAGGATGTGGGTTTTAAGGGAGAGGGTAAGGAGTCATTCCAATCCCGGGAGCGGAAAGACTTACCTTAGGGGGAAAAAAAAGGACGGGTATACACTCGCACACACACACACATATCCATCCACACATATACAGACACAAGCAGACATCTCACAAGCAGACATATTTAAAGACAAAGAGTTTGGGCAGAGATCTCTGTGTTTGTGTTTGTTTGTGTGTCTATCGACCTGCCAGCGTTTTCATTCGGTAAGTCACATCATTTTTATATAATTGTGTACTCAAATTTCTGTATATGCTATAAGATTATCAGATTGTATTTGTAAAAAACTGACTCATTCCACGTCCTTGTGTATCCAACACAGTTGGACCTATGGAACACGAAATAAATCAAATCAAATCAATTGGCATAAGAAATGCACAGTAGGTCATTTGTCACACACTCACAGAAATGGTGAGCAGAGAGAAATCCTTTACTTTTCTTCCTTTTTTTAAATGCTTATTTTAAATTTATTTATTGGCAGTTTCAGGTAATTTGTTGAAATAGATAAGACCAAGATTTATGGGTCTGTGGGAAATACCTGTAACCACATAAAATGAGGTGCACATCATTTAAATGTACAGAATTGTCATTTTATTATTCATTGTCCAAGATACACATTCTTGTTGATGACATTGGAGAAGAAAACACAAAGAGATATAAGTTTGTACCAAAGATAACAAGTACTACAGTCAGTTGATGGACTGATTATTCACACTTAGCCCCCACCCCACCTCCTATGCCATCAATGCAGAGTGCCTGGAATGCAATGAGACAAAAAATTTATTTGTCAGCCAGCTTCAGTTTAATGACCTCTTCATACACTGGGCTTGAAAACTGTTGCTGTGGCTTCCTGACTTATCATATGTTGTGTGTTGGCCACTGCATTACTCAAGTCAGCCTAAGTTGATCCCCGACTGTTGCAGTGGGCTGGGCGCAGCAGCTTCGCTGACGCACCTCAACCAATCAAATGATGCCATTTTGTAATCGACTGTATGGCAACACATCAGCATTGTTACAGCTCTGTTGATAGCTACTGTTTTTGTCTGCAACTGTTGGTGGCTCACAGTTGAAAGCTGGCAAGAGCACTGTTAGATGTAAAGGATCATCTTACACTGACTCAACTATAGTACTGCAGTGTCAAGGGCTATCATTGCAGAAGTGCACATGTGTCTGCTGCTAGTGCTTGGTCCTTCCTTAATTTGGTGCTTGGCCACTGTAGTTCAGGCCACTAGGTGCAAATGGTGAAGTTTCTACTACAACATAAATATGTTTAGTGGGTGAAGTTTTTCTCTTTCCACCTCGTTTTCATGACAGACTAAATTTCAGCACAGCAATTATTCTTTAACCATGAAAGTCTTCTAGATCACATTCCATATGTTTAGATTTCACCGTAAGTGTGTGGAGCTTCTGTATATTTGTAAGTAACATCTCAGACGATGTGAAATGCTATCAATATTCATGCTCATAACTGTTGTTTACTGAGAATTGTCGTAGGCATTAGTTTTCCATGTTCTCTTTACCTTGCTGTAAGCTAAGCATCTCCATATACCAGTTACTAAGCTGCTGTCAGCTGTGTTCTGTAGTTGTATTTTCCTTAAATCTGCTGTTAATGTATAATGAGCACGGAAATTCCTCCTCTTCCTAGCTTTATAGCCCTTAATGGGCTTGGTCTGCTGTAGGACATTTGTCCCTGTCCGGTGCATTGTGTCTCCAACCTCTAACGCCAGTAATTTTTCGGTCTTATTGTACATCAACCAAGTGTCAAAATCTTGGTTTTCTCCTGCTTCTTTGACCCACTGGTTTTTGTAGCACTGCTATTTTTGTTAGATTCTCATGTTCCTTATGGAAAACATGCCCAATCTGTTTCAGGCAGTTTATTTTAATAAACTTTATGATTTCAAGTTCTTTATATAATCTGTAAAGTTCAAAATTATATCATCTATTATGTTCTCCATCTTTGGTAGTAACCCAATAGATTTTGTGTAACACCTTTCATTCAGAATATCCTATTAGCTCTTCACACTGTTGCCTGTGTCCAGGTTAACACAGGACATATTACAGTTTTATACAGCTGACCCTTAGTTCTTCTGGACAGACTTTTGAACTTAAATTGTGGGACCAGCCCATAATAGCATTTATTAGCTAGATAGATGTGCCACTTTATTTCCATACTAATATCATACAGTGATGTTATCAGAGTTCCCAGATAGACAAATTTGCTAACATATTGTATTTATGGCTGGTTAGTTTCTAACATTATATTTAGTTCAGATTAGAACAGATTAGATTACATATACTTTTCGTTCCAATTTATCCATAGTGAGGAGATCTTCTGGGATGTGGAACATGTCAGAAGACAAGAATATACAGTAAATATTTACGAAATAAGAACAGATATGCTAATGTACCTTCCACAGATCCCAAATGAAATTGGATAATGATGTGGATTTGGTCAAAAAAGACAAACTCTTAATCATATTTACATTTAAAAGGATATAACACTTGTCACCAAATATGAAATGTTCAGTATACTTAGGAGCATATGGTAGTTCTTAAGCAATTGTAGCTACTCATTGTTAAATAAAAAAATGAAATAAAAAACATTTTAGCGTACTTGTCTATAACGATTGCATTAGTGTACAAAAATTGTACAGAAGTCATGTTGTACACAGTATTAACATTATGTGATATTATTAATAACATACAGTATCAATTGGTTCTGCTAAGAATTGTGGTCGTATTATTTGAATGTTTTTGGTTTTAATGATGTTCACTTCCAGACCCACTTTTGCTGGTGCCACCAGCATCCTATGTTTCTTTAGCAGCTAGATCTGTTCATGCAATAATATTAACATCATCTGCATAGACCAGAACCTGCACCATTCCACTGTATATTGTGCCTGTTATGTGCTAGGAAATTGGAACCTTATATAGGTTCATTGTTATCAGCAATTGTTAATGTCCATGTAATAGTTGTTTCTTCATTGTCAGGGTCATAAAGTAAGTGATGAAGACTTATAGGCCACATCAGACGAGGTACACATCATTTAAATGTTCAAAACTATTTTTTTTTATTATTCACTTCACAACATACACATTTTGTTGACAAAAATAAAAGATAACTAGACACAAAGAAATAGAGATAAAAGCTTTACCATAGGTAATGCACACTGCAGTCAACTTTTGGATCAGTTATCCCCACAGGTCTTTGTCAGCCTTGCATACAGAATGTTAACTATGTTCCCACTTCTTGTGTTGTAACTGTGGATTGACCTCTTTAGATTTTATTGCTTAGGTTTTCTTTAACAAAGTCGAGGCAGCTAGATACTGTCATGACCCTGTTTGTTTATTTATTCATTCATTCATGCAGGGATCATCTCACAATGATACAATATTTGTCATCATAATACAATGAAAATAAAAGGTTCATATACATGTAGAATATGTATGTATGTTTTTATATCTAAAAACAAAGATGCTGTAACTTACCAAACGAAAGCGTTGGTATGTGAGGAAGTGTCACATACTCCACCCAAGCTATTCAACACAACTTTTTGTTTTCTGTCTTGGAGGTATGTCTGTAGCCAATTGCCTGCAACAACACTTATTCCTACTAATTTTGCTTTTAGCAAGAGAATCTGGTGATCACCACAGTCAAACGCTTTGGATAAATCACGGAAGACACCAAGTGCTAGCATTTTTTCATAAAGAGTTTCTAGGACTTCATTTGCAAGTGCGTAGACTGCGTCTTCTGTTGAACGGCCCTTTTGAAAGCCAAACTGGCTCTTGCTGAGAACTCCGTTCTTCATGAGATGATCAGTAATTCTTACAAGTATTAGCTTTTCTAGAATTTTGGAGAAAGCTGTCAGCAAAGAGATAGGTCGATAGTTAGTTAGTTCAGCTTTATCACCCTTTTTGTACAGGGGCTTCACAATGGCATACTTAAGTCTACTGGGAACAACACCTTTCTGAAGGGAAGCATTGATAATATGACAGAGAATGTCCCTTATCCACACACAAGAATATTTCAATAAATTACTAGATATATTATCAACCGCTGCAGAATTTGTACTTTTTAGAGACATGATGATTTTTTGAATTTCTTCTACAGTGACAGGATTAAGGTGCATTTCTGGAATTGTGTTTGAATATACGACTTGACAAAGAGTTACAGCTTCATCAACATCAGGCTTGCAACCAATAGGAAGTGCAACTGATAGGAAGTGTTTATTAAAAATCTCAGCCACCGTTTTCGGGTTATCTACTAAAATAGGATACCTTCATATCTGATATTATTTATATCTTCTTTACTTGTTGTATCTCTTCCTGTTTCTTTTTTTTACAATGCCCCAAATTGCTTTTATTTTATTATTAGAATTATCTATTTTCTTCTCATAATAAAGGGCTTTTGATTTCTGTATTAGTTTCTTCAAAATTTTACAGTACATCCTATAGTGTTCCCATATTTCTACATCTTTACAGAATCTTATTGCAGCGTAAGTTTCCCTTTTGGTTTTACATGACTGTTTTATACCTTTTGTAATCCAAGGCTTGCTTACAGAATTGGAAGCACTGTTTCTGACCCATTTCTTGGGAAATATTTCTTCAAAAAGTGCACAGAATTCATTTATAAAACAGTTAAATTTAGTATCAACATCATCATGGTTATATACTAAAGACCAATCCATTTGCTGCAACCTGTGGTTGAAAGTTCCTTTCGCTTCTTCATTAATTACTCTTATGAATTTCCATCGAGGAAATTCTTTTTTGAACAGATTAACGTCATAAATAGTGAGAATTACTACAAATAAGTAGTAGACTGTACTATATAATCTTGTATTATATAACCTTGTTTTGTCATTTAATTAATTTATTGCCATTCTCATTGACCTAATATGTACTGCATTTATCTTGTAATTGAGCTATTATGTGATTATTTATTATTTCTGCCATTTACTTAATTACGGTATGCAGTATATCTGCCTTGTGTCTTTTGCTTGTTCTTATTGACAGTCTCTAAATATTTTGTTTGATGACAGGGATAGCATGTAAAAATACTCACAGGCAAATAAAGCATCTGGCAAAATAGCAAGTTTGCCTCTTAGGTGTTTTTTTTTTTACAGTTCAGTTTGTCCTCGAGTTGTTTCAGATCCACGAAAATACGTTGCACAAAATCACCTGTTAAACTTCAGCAACTAGCTGAACAGTTAATTGATTTCAGTTATTTTTAACTGAGATGCTGGTTGCTTATGGATAACAATTGGAAACAAAAATCGCTGCGACTAGCGTCTGTAAGTTCTACCGGGTGGGTAACCTTGAAGCAGTATGCCGTGACAAAAGATTGAAAAACATGTTTAAAATTGCAATTGCATTAACCAGTTCTCTTTTGATAAATGGATAAGAATGTTTATTGCTCACTGAACACGAAAAGTATACAAGTATTGATTAACATTCCATAGGAAGAAAGAAAAATTGTCATTTAACGGCCCGTCATTTGATTAATAATCCAGAGGAATTAATCTTCTACGATCTGAACTCACGAAATAATCTATATTAATGATACTTTCAACGAGACTATGAGTATATTCTGAAGCATGAATACAGAAATATTACGCTGATCGCTATACGGGTGTTGTGCGACCTTGAACATCAACTGACAACTGTAGCCCACGTGCTGTTGTGCAAAATGGCAACATCGCAATGTTTACAGTCAGCTGTTGCTGCGATAACATGCCAGGCTCGACACAAAGGAAAACGTCAAGGCGTGCAGAAGAGCGTCGACACACAGCCAGGCGATTTTTTACCTGGCAGGGTGTTCAAGGGTTAACCAGGTTCGAAGTAACTGCAGACTTTTTTGTTGTTGCGTAAGTATATGTCTGAAGGTACGGATACTTCATTTTTAAATGCTCTTGCTTTTATTGTGTAAGTGAATTCACACGATATTTATAATTACAGAAAAATACATTTTTGTCAACAAAATCATGTGGCAGCCACTGGAACCTGGTAGTTCTCCTGTTGACTGGTGTGAAGGAAATTACTTAATATCTCCTGTCATCGCCGAATTCGTTAATACAGTTAGTACCAGTAGTGTTTTCAAAACCTTGATTATATTTTAACTGCAGGCAGATGCTTTGTTCCTGCTATTGTTATGCATATTGGATACTTTGACATTATTTTATGTTTCTTTGCAGTTCAGTAACGTGCTGTTCTTTCTCCTACCGCCACTTTTAATGCATTTATTCAGAGAGTATGCAAGATTTGTTAATCCAGGAATTAATGTCATTTGGGTATTACTGATCGTCGTTGGATTTAGTTCAGCGTATTTTCATGCTACACTTAGTCTCATTGGGCAGCTGCTGGATGAACTCGCAATTTTGTGGGTCTTCATGGCAGCATTTGCCATGTTCTTCCCAAGGAGGTTCTTTCCACATTTCTTTCAGAATGACAGGTAAAAATAATGTATTTCTGTTTCGTGATACTGGCTATTGATCCTTATTAAATCTGTTGTTGAAAATAATTGGGAGGATGACTTTTGGATGTTAAAATTTTATTAAAGCGATGTATTCGTCACACAAGAATACTGTATTATAAAGTCATGACAGATTCTAATGGTTACAATTTAATGAGAATTTTAATCCATGTCTGTAAATTCTGTAATATAGCTTAGTTTCATAGACCAAAAAAATCATTCCTTCCTCTCATTCTGCACCCATGACCACTGCACTACACTTTGCAGATGTACTGAACAGTTATTAATCAGATATATCAAGAGGTCAGAGATTGCCAATGATAATAAAGAAAATATTATGTAATTTTGTGTTTTTCTGACAAATGTTGTGTGAATCTGACACATTACTATAAATTTATTATAGAATTGCATGTTTGAGCAATTCCTATTAAACAACTACTGTAGAGCATGTCTCATTTGACACTACTCTCTTGTTAGCAGTTGGGAAAAAAGAATGTTAAAGTTATTTACTCTCAGCAAGCGGTCTTTAATAATCTTGGCCAAAAAAGTCCAGTTGTGTTACATTTGACTCTTTCTTTACTCACTCTCATACAAAATAATATGTAATTGTAGGTCAACATTGAGATATAATTAGTTCTATATAGAGCTACCACTCTTCCATTTGATAGCCTTTCATTGTCAAAAATCTTTTGTAGTTGCATTGAGATACCCTGCCACTCCAATTCTTTCCCTAATTTATACATTCCTCCTACTGAAAAGTGACTATGCTTAAATACATAATTTGGACCACCTGTTATAATGAATGAAAAACCATGTACCTTACCTAGAATTATCCACGATAGTATTGCACTGCTTAACAAGTTCCATTTCTCACTTAAGATGTGATGAATGATAGTCTTAAATGCTTAGAGAGTTGTACAGGTTAAATAAATAACTGTGAAATAACATGATGATTTGATTCAATTACAGGAAGCTATTTAGCTTGGCAGCAATAGTTATGACAATATTTGCCACAGGCCTGGCAATTCTACACCCAGCTGTAAATGCATTTGCACTAATGACACTTGGAATTCCTGCCTTTTTCTTGCTCATCCATGAATTGAAGAGGTAAGCAGATGACCATTAATGTAAATGTTTATATTTGCTTTCAGATCTTGCAACACACAGGTGTCATCACTCTTGTTTTGGCTTTACTCTGTTTTTCACAGGAAGACTTTGGCTTGGTATGAATCTGTAGTGAAACACTCTTTGCTTTCATACAGTGCCCATAGTACTACTGTTGGAACCACTTAAGTGCATTACCTATAATATCTGTGAGTTGGATGCATAGGTTCTCCACATTAACTTCTTAAGAGAAAAGAATATTGATGCTCCATGTCGCAGTTACTGTGCAGAAATATTCTCCTACACTTTTATCCAATTCCAATCAGTACTGGTGATATAACAGTGTTATGACAAAATAACCCTTCCAGTAAATTCACTGAATGAAAAAGACCAGTCCTTTATTTGGCAGAATATTTAAGATTTTACAATTAAATGTTTCCAGAATGAAAGGCAAAGGTCCCGAGTTCGAGTCTCGGTCTGGCACACACTTTTAATCTGCCAAGAAGTTTCAATTAAATGTTTGTTGCCTGACTTGTTGCTCAAGATAATCACTCCTGTTCCTTTGATTCCTTAAAAGAAGTGAAAATAATATGTGGCCTATGACTGGATGTTGGGAATGGAGAGAAAGGAAACTGACGCTCTTTGTTGACTGTAATTTATGATGAAATTTTACTGTCCAACATTAGTGAATCAGGAGGGAGCTGCTTGTTGTGAGATCGTGCTGCTTCTGTAGGTGGTGACGGTATGGGTCAGTATGTTATGTACCTTCCGCAGAAGTTCTTTCAGCCTCAAGACTATTCATATACCAGTTACTGCTAGCAGCCACAATGATCAAGGCCTGTCACCACCAACACGTTTCAAGCTCAT